>NC_142501.1:13581287-14785453 GCF_057876585.1 Rhinolophus sinicus
CATATTGAAAACTACAAAGAGTGGGTGGATATTACTTAGAACATGGTGGCTAAGAGCCTGGTCTCCAGAGACAAACACACCGGGGCTTGAGTCAGCCTCTGCATTTGAGAAATGGTCTTAAGGAAGTGACTCTCTAAACCTCCATTTACGGTTGCCAGATTTAGCAAGTAAGAGTACAGGAAGTTGAATTAAATTTGAGTCTTAGATAAACAATGAATAATTTTTAGCATACTAAGTACGTCCCATGCAATATCAGGGACATACTTTTACTAAAAAAAAAAAATTCTTTTAAAATTTAAATTTAACTGGGCAGCTTATGCTTTATCAAGCAATCCCACCTCAGTGTTCTTATCTGAAAAGATGGATAAGGTAAAAGTAACTAACTGCCTGGTACATTAATATTGCTGAGTGTGTTAGTTGTCTCTGAATATCCATCCTTTTCATCTCCCTTGGTAACAGAACCCTGATTTGTAGCTGAGCATGTAGCTGCTGAAACACACGACTACATTTTCTAATCTTCCCAGTAGAAAGTGTGCTGTGTAAGTAAGTCCTATCTAGTGAAGATGTAAGACGGATGATGCAATGAGATACCCAGGACCTTGTTTTGAAAGTGAAAGGCTATGTCTGCCCTTTCACTCCGTTCCTCCATCCTATTTCTTGAAACATGGATATGATGGCTGGAATTCAAACAGCCACCCTAGACCATAAGGATTGTGTCTGACTGAGGATTGGCAGACACGAGAATTAGAAAGACTGAGGGGAAAATGACCATTAGCAGTGGTCCCCAACTTGGCTGCACATTAGAACACCCCCCACCCCAAGCAGCATTTAAAACTCCCAATACCCCAAACAATAAAATTAAAATGCGTGTGGGTATCTGTATTTTCAAACTGTCCCTAATATTGCCTGGCCAAAGTTGAGAGTTCACTATTTTAAGTTCCTGTCAGTGTTTCCCAAACAATGTCCAATGAATGATGAGAGTCTCTATGCCCATTCATGCCCATCCAATAGAAATCATAATTCAGTAGGTTTAGGCTGTGGCCCAGGAATCTGTTTTGTTTCTAAAACCAGAACCGCTTTTGCCACGCCCTCCAGGCCATGCTTATCTTCGGTCAGGTTTGGAACACGGTTGCGTGTAAAATTATAGTGAATATCAGATGCTTGGAGAGCTTTTTTCTTTTTTTCTTGACAGCTTTATTGAGGTATATTTTACATATCATAAAATTTACCCATTTCAAGTGTACAATTCAATGGTTTTTAGTAACTTGACTGAATGGCACCATAAGTCAGTTTTAGAACATTTTCGTCCCCCCCAGTGAGATCCCTCGTGCCCGCTGATAATTCCAATTCCCACCCCGAACAATGAATCTACCGTCTTTCTGTATAAATTTGCCATTTCTGGACATTGCAAATAAATGGAATCATACACTATATGGTCTCTTGTATCTGGCTTCTTTCACTGAGCAGCGTGCTTCTGAAGTTCATCCATGATGTGGCATCTGCCAGTAGTTCAGTTCTTTTTCACTGAGTGGTATTTGGAGAGTTAATGGATCTACTACCAGGCTCCTCCCCCCTGAGAGTCTTACTCAGTATAATTTGCATTTCTAACATGCTCTCAGGTGGTACTGAGGCTGCTGGTCCACAGACCACACTTGGGTGGCACTGGTCCAGAAAATGTCAAACCACAGCTGCCTACCCTACCACACCTGTCTCCTAAGCGTCATTCCCCACCAAGTGACAGAATATCATTATGAAGGTGCCCTTGGCATCTGGGTCCATCCTGAGGAGGCTTATCACCAGAAATTGCCTTTTCTTTTTACTTTGTCATCTACTGACAAAGGTGTCACTGTGCACAGGTCCCTGACAAAAGCGCAGGAGACGTGTAGAAAAGTATAAAGCAGATCATTGACATGTGGGAGCATTACCTTTGTCCAATAACTAGGAAGAAAATGTTGTAACTTCACTAATAATTTCAAGGATAAAAATTACAATCATATTAACTTCTCAAATTGTCAATGCTATAGTTAAATATCAAATGCTCGGTGTTGATGAGGGCATAATGAAGTAAGTGCCGTCATTTACAGTTGGTTAACTGGTAAGAACCCTTTTGGAGGGTGACATAGCAATACTGTCCATATCAAGATCCTGAAACTATTCATGCCCCTTTCTCTTATCAGTGTTATTTGTAAAAGTTAATCCTACTAATATAAATAGAAACACACACATTCATATACAATGCTGCTGGAGGCAGTGTTGTTTTCCATGTTGAAAAGCTAACCGGAAATGACACGTAAATGTCCCACACACTAGGGAGAGGGGCTACACATATTCTAATGCTTTCAATGTGGCACAGAGGCCAAGAGCAGTGATTTTGGGTGTAACTTAGATCAGCTCCAATCCCCGCTGTGCCAACCGCTAGCTGCACGACTGTAGGCAAATCACTTCATATCTCTCTGCCTCGGTTTTCTCATCTGTAAAATGGATATAATAGTATTACCTACCTCAAAACGCGTGATGGCTAATTTTTACGTCAACTTGGCTTGGCCACGGGGTACACAGACATTTGGTCAAACATCATTCTGGATGTTTCTGAGAGGGTGTTCTGGGTGAGTGTAGACTGAGTAAAGTAAACTGCCCTCCCTGAAGTGGGCTTCATCCAATCAACTGAAGGCGTGAATAAAACAAATAAGGCTCACAGTCCTTCAGATAAGAGAATTGCTCCTACAGACTGTCTTCCAGCTGGGATATCGGTTTTTTGCCTTCAGAACCAACTGAAACATGGCCCTCCTGAGTCTCCAGCTGGCCGATTGCACATCTTGGGACTTGTCAGTCTCCTTCTAATAGATCTCTTTAGGTAGATGAGTGATAGATAAATAGACAGAATATGTATACCACGGGGATGCCAAAAAAATGTACACATTTTAAGAGATGTTATCTATATATTACTTTTCGAAGTTGAATTGAAGTACTGTAGCAATGTGTAGTATGACGTTTGCTCAAAAGATGGCGTTAATCAAGTGAATGCTAGTGTCCTTCATTGTATTACAATTTTAATACAGTTTTTTCCTTTCTTAAAATGTGTATACATGTTTTTGGCCCCCTCTGTATATGTTCTGTTTCTCTGGAGAATTCTACCTAATAGAAAATGACAGTAGGTGATTCCTCAAAAAATTTAAAAAAAGATTTACCATATGATCCAGCAATCCCACTTCCAGGTATGTACCAAAAAACTTGAAAGCAGGGACTCAAACAAGCTTTTGTTCACCATGTTCATAGCAGCATTACTCACAATAGCCAAAAGATGGAAGCAACTCAAAGTGTCTATTGATGAACTGATAAACAAAATGTGGTATACACATACTATAAAATACTCTGGCTTAAAAAGGAAGAAAACTCTCATACATACTATAACATGGATGAACCCTGAAGACACTGCTAACTGAAATTAGCCAGTCACAAAAAGACAAATACTGTGTGATTCTACTTATATGAGGTACTTAGAATAGTCCGATATATAGAGACGGAGAGTAGAATGGTGGTTACCAAGGGCTGCAGGGAGGGGAAGATGGGGAGTTAGAGTTTCATGGATGCAGAGTTTCAGTTTGGGAAGATGAAAAAGTCTAGAAATGGATGGTGGTGATGGTTGCACAAATAATGTGAATGTATTTCATGCTACTAAACTGTACACTTATAAATGGTTAAACGGTAAATGTTATGTTGTGTGTATTTTACCACAATAAAAAATAAAAATATAAATTACCTACCTCAGAGAATCTCTATGAGAAATGAGTTAACATATGTAAAATGGCACATAGTAAGCATGATGTAAGTGGTATTTGTTTTGCAAACAAAGATCCCACGTATTTTCAAAGTATATTAACATGTAAAAATACTCGTGAGAGAAGGTAAAAATGAAAATGCAGAACACAAAACCATGCATTACCAGGGTAATTCCAATTTTGTTTGAAATGTTTTTAAGATCTATGTATATCTATGCATAGAAAAGAAAGGATGTGATCAAGAGCAAAAAAACGTTAACCTGGTCAGTTCTGGGTGATGATATTATATGTGATGGTTGTCTTGATATGTTGCTCATTTTCGCAATTTTGACAAAAGATATGCGTTATTATTATAAGCTTCACCCCGAAATGATGATTTGTGGTGTTTAAGGGCGCTAATCTGTACCTAATATCCTGTTGACACTTCCTCGTTAACTGGAAGTGCCTTTCTCCTTCCAGGAGGAGAGACCATCAGCATGCCATCTCCGTGCACTGCTTCTATTCCCCAGAAGCTGTCTGTGTGTCCAAGACAGATCGAGGATTCTCAAGTAAGGATGTTCCCTGGAGCCTTGGTTTCACATCCTGCATTGTGAAGAATTTTGAGAAGCAGCAGAGACCCGGAGACCACAAGTTCAAGGAAACAGGGGTCAGGTAAGAAAGTTGGCTCCTGTCAGGTATGGACAAACTTGGCACTTTTGAGTATGGACAACCAGTTCGGAGACATCAGGGGACTCACCCCACGTCCTGTGTAATCAGGGTTTAGTGGGATGTCTCTGAGACTATACAGACCTCTGGACCCTCTGCCGTCCATCACATCTTCTCTTTCCTTCTGTATGATTTCAGAAGGAACGCAAAACTCCCCAGAACGTCACGTCGGGCTTTTCACAATTCAACCTCAAGTCTCACCATCCTGCTCCAGGCATCCTATGTCTGAAACACACTAGGCTACAGCTGTCTTCCATCCCATGCTGCGAATGTTCACACCCTGTGCTTTTACCTTCTAAACACAAAGAATCTTAAACAGCTTCTTCCTCATCTTCTGCCTTTGTCAAAAATCTTCCCATTTTTCAAGGCCCAAGTGGGTTGTCATCTCTGTGCAGCCTTTCCCAATTCTCCAGGCAGAGTGGAGTCCCCTATCCTCTGAGTTGCCAGGCCAGTTGGCAACTACCCAACTGGTCTTCTCTTGATGCTTGTCCCTAGGCATCTAGCATGTGAGTGTCCTGAGCTCTGTAGCAGGAGCTCCATTAATACAAATCAGGTTTTAAAGCATTTTGTTCAGTTCACCGTGGCTGTGACACGTCCTTATCGACAGTCACAAGCTCAAATGCTAAAGGGAGGGACCGTTCCTGTCCAGTTTGCATGGCGGGCAAGAGAATGTGAAAATCCAATAGGTTACTGACAATAACCTATTTAGAACGTTTCAAACTTATCCCAAAGGATCATATTAATCATGACCTTGCCTGATCCCAGGGAAGCAAGCTGGGCCCAAAACACTGCCCTAGTCACAACTCTGCTCTCTATTGCTAGGAATGGAGGCGTTTCAACGGTGTGTACCTGACTAACTGAATGGTTCATTGCTTCGGAGAGAAATAATTGAGCATTCAACTGTTGAGAGGAACAATTCAGTGTCCTCCATTGTTTGGGAGAGGACTGACTGAATGTTCCATTGCTTGAGAGAGGAACAATTGAGCATGAAACTGTTTGGAAGAGAAATAATTAGACATTCCATTGTTTAGGAAAGAGACAATTTAATATCCTGTTCCTTCGGAAAAGAACATTTAAGAACAGACTTTCACCAATTTAGGACCTTATTCTACCTAGAAGTTAGTTTCCATTTATTTGTTTAGAACAGAGAATACACTTACCCTGAGAAATAATGTTTGTAATGATTTGTAGATTTGACTTCCTCAGAATCTATTAACTTTCTGTTATACCCTGTTTTCCCAAAAATAAGACCTAGCCGGACAATCAGCTCTAATGCGTCTTTTGGAGCAAAAATTAATATAAGACCCAGTATTATATTATATTGTATTATATCGTATTATACCCAGTTTTATATTATAGTAAAATAAGACTGGGTCTTATATTAATTTTTGCTCCAAAAGATGCATTAGAGCTGATTGTCCAGCTAGGTCTTGTTTTTGGAGAAACACGGTATACGGAGTGTTGGCTTTGATTTCATTTATGCCATGTCACCACTGCTGACAGTGCATCACCAAGGAAACGCATTCCCAAATCCAGCTCTGGATGCCAAGAGGTTGCCTTCACTGCAAACACGTGACCTCTTCCTTCACTGTCTTTGTCAATTGCAGTCCTTCACAGGTAGACAAGCTACATATTCCAGCCGGGTCCCTGTAATTCGCAGCCACTACATACACTGAAATCGGTTCTGTGCGTCTGCATAAGAGAAAGTAGCTTTCTAGACCAGTCACTCCGCAGGGAGCCCTGAAGGAGCACTGACTCAAATATTTTGCATCCAGAGGTCAGTGTTAAATCTCAGGTAACTAGAGTTCCATTGCTTTGTGCATCTTTCCTCCTAAGAGTAAGTGACAGTGAGTAGTACGATCTGCTAAGCCACTGGGACAAAATTTCAAAGTGTTCACTCTCTTCAAGTCACTCTCTTCAAACTTGTTGTTGCCATCGAGGCACTGAGATGAATCTCTGACAGTGACAATGAACTTCAAATAGATTTTCAATAAATCCTTCAATCTTTTCTCCTCTCCATTTTCATATCTAGTAGGTTATTTGCAAAACTGGCTGCCATAGTTACCCTCCCTGTAACCACACCCTTTGGTAGCCCCTTCCCACGCTGACTCTGGGTCTGGTCCTATAACTTGATCGATCAATGGGACATCAGAAAATGCAATACAAGCAGAGACTTGAAAAGTGCTTATCTATTGGGGCTTGCTCTAGCTATTCTTAAAACTCTGCCATCATGTGAGGAAGCCTGGTCTAGCTTGCTAGATGATGAGAGACCCATGGCCAAATCACCCCGGGGGCCCCAAATGACAGTCTGCTAACTTCCAGGTGTATGCGTGAGGTCAGAGGCTTCTCAGTCACCAGCCAACCTTCCAGCTGACAACAGGTTCGTGAGCAAGCCCAGCAGCGCTCAGCCAAGCTGGCCCAAACCAAACGAAATAACTGATCCTCAGAATCAGAAGCTGAAGGAATGGTTGCTGTTGTAAGCCAGTAAGTTTTGGAGTGGATTATTACACTGCAAAAGCTAACTGGTATAGGTAATGATACCTGAAAGTTGGGTACTGCCATCATTAAAACCTAAAACATGCAGCATTGACTTTGGCACCACAAGATACAGCTTGCAGAAGAGACAAGGAAAATGGAAGTGAAGACTAGGAAATGCTGAGCAAACTGTGGTGGAAAGTGGAAAACCAGAGAGGAAACTACAATAGAAATATGACAAAATGTGGAGCTATACAAGTCTAGTGATGGAACAATTAGCAACACTGTCATCTGCGGTAATATGTGATAGCAAATGTACTTAATTTTTTTGGACCTTGGCAAAATTATTTCCAGGTATAATGTTGAAAACAATCAATTGGCTTTGTTAGGTACCTGTGATAAGATAGAGGAAAAAAGGGGTAAAGGCAAAATTGTTCCGTTTGCAAGCAGAATGTAGAAGGCATGGGAAGGGTCAGGATTTGCTGGGTTATAACACAAGTCTGTTTCTCAGTCCTAGTCTCTTGAGCCAGTAAAAGATTCTCAACATACGAAATGGCCTTAGTGAAGATAAATTAAGGATGTAGCTCTAAGAAACTTTGTGAAGACTTTTGACAGACTTAATGAGCTCGCTGTCAGACATTCATAGCTAGAGAGAAGGGTGAATAAGAATCTTAGGGCAATTGTCCCAGACTAGAGACAGGCTTTTGTTAAATGTAGTGGACTTAACAATTTGATACATAGGAAACCTGAAGACAGCAAAAGAAACCATCAACAAAATAAAGAGGCAACCAACTGAATGGGAGAAGATTTTTGCAAACAGTGCCTCCTATAAGGGGCTAGTATCCAGAACATACAAGGAACTCATGCAACTCAACAATGAAAAAACAAACAAGCCAATTGAAAAATGGGCAGAGGACCTGAAGAGACATTTCTCCAAAGAGGACATACAAATGGCAAATAGACAATGAAAAAATGCTCAACATCACTAATCATCAGAGAAATGCAAATAAAACCACAATGGGATATCACCTCACCCCAGTCAGAATGGCTATTATCAACAAGACAAATAGTAACAAGTGTTGGAGAGGCTGTGGAGAAAAAGGAGCCCTCATACACTGTTGGTGGGAATGCAGACTGGTGCAGCTGCTACAGAAGGCAGTGTGGAGGTTCCTCAAAACATTACGAATAGAATTACCATATGACCCAGCAATCCCTCTCCTGGGTATCTACCCAAAAAATCTGAAAACATTTACACATAAAGACACGTGTGCTCCAATGTTCATTGCAGCTTTGTTTACGGTGGTGAAGACATGGAAACAACCAAAATGTCCTTCGATAGATGAATGGATAAAGAAGTTGTGGTATATATACACCATGGAATACTATTCGGCGATAAGAAAAGATGAAATAGGACCATTTGTGACAACATGGATGGAACTTGAGATTATAATGGTAAATGAAATAAGTCAGAGAGAAAAAGCAGAGAACCATGTGATTTCACTGATATGTGGTATATGAACCAAAAACAACAAAAGAACAAGACAAACAAATGAGAAACAAAAACTCGTAGACGTAGACAATAGTTTAGTGGTTACCAGAGGGTAACAGGGGTGGGGGGTGGGAGATGAGGGTAAGGGGGATCGAATATATGGTGATGGAAGGAGAACTGACTCTGGGTGGTGAACACACAATGGGATTTATAGATGATGTAATACAGAATTGTACACTTGAAATCTATGTAACTTTACTAACAATTGTCACCCCAATAAACTTTAATTAAAAAAAAAAAAAGAAAAAACGAAAACCTGCAGTGTTAAGGGACTTGTATCAGTAAAAGCGTCATCAGCTTTTTTTTCTTTTTTTCCCTATAAAACATACTTTTTTTATTATATACTAATATATCAACGCGTCAACTCAAACCCTATGAAACTGTCCATGTTTGTCTGGGCTGTCTGGACCAGGAGGGTCCGGCCCCGGTCCCTATCACCTGCTGGACTGGACTGACCTCCCCCCTCTCCCCCCGTGGTTCTCCCCGCCTATGCCTGCCCACTCAGTCTCCGTTCTCCTTGAGTGATAGATTCCATGTGGCTGGCCATCGGCTTTGGGGGTAAATATGCAGTTAGCTGGTGGCATAGCATAGCTTCTACATCTCTCTCATCCCGTCCCCAATGTCCTTTCTGCCCGAAGAATGCCTGTCCCCATTCCTTAGGCAATGCTTTGCCAGCCATCCAGGGCAGGGGCCCCTCCTGGGCTGGCATCCCATAGACCAGAATCTCAATGTTCGTTTTGCTCCTTAGACCCCAGTCTTCTCGTCTGTGAGGTAGGATATCTCCATAGGGTTCTTGTGTAGCTTAAATGAGAGGATCTGGACAAAGTTCTCTGCACACCACCTGGCACACAGCCGCCTGCCCACTCTGACCCCCTCCTGGTCTCAGCAACACTTTGATTTTCTCCCCACCTCCACTTCCGCACTCGCCTTTCAGCATTTCCTTACCCACTCCCCCATACTCCAGTTCAATACAAAGGACCATTAGCTTTAACTGGATCAGACTGATATTGCTCAAATTACAAAAAGACCTTTAGGCTCTCACATTAATGTGTACGTAATGTGTACAAGCAGAAAAAGCTACTCAGCTGCCAACATCAGTCACTTCTTATGGAACAGGAAGAACATCGCAAAAGGTAGATTCGAGAGCCAAGATAAAGGACCCTTGGAAAACAACAGATTTAGAGTCCTTCTCAAGGAGTTTAACTGAATTCTGGTCAAGAAACATTTCCTTTCTCCACAGTAGGTGCACAGGCACCATCTGCCTGGAGAAATTTCATAACTGCTATGGATCATGATTGCTATGTGGCTTCCATTATTTCACTTTTATGGTTGTCTGTATGGTATTGTGAGGGTATGAGAGTCTAATTCAAGGGGACACACATTCAAAGAACCACACCCAAGAAATCTCATCCATATTTGGACCTGATATATAAATCAGGAGATCCTAGAATTTAATCCTGATGCTAAAACTAGATGATATTTTAGAGGATTCAGAGATCAGACAAGCGTATTTTGCATGTGGGTGGAATACAATTTTGCAGAAGGCAGACAGTAAAGGTAGCCGCAGATTTTCCTTTAAAAAGGCTTATACCCTGAGATTTTTCCCTCTCTGGCTTCTCTTGAAACCTACTGTCATTCGAATGAGCACGGGCTAGCCTGCCATTTGAAAAAGCCTGAGCTAGTTTGCTGGATGATGACAGATATGTGGCTAAGTTACCCCTGCCACTCCTAGCCAGAACCACCAGACTTTTGAGGCGAGTCATCTGGAACCAGCCAGCATGCCAGTACCAAACAACCTTCCTAGTGAATGGTAACATATGAGCAAGTTCTGCGGAGCTCGAGAGTCCAAGCAGCCCCGAAGATCCACCCATCAGAGAAGTGAGCAAAGGCTGACACCCCTCTAAATACCTATGACTACATACATTATATAATACATATTCTAATTGGGAAACCTGAAGACTGGTTAGTTACATGCTCCTCCCAAACGATGGACTTACCACTCTCTCTCCTCCATTCAAAACAATGTTTCCCCCTTTATTTACTGTGGAGAAGTCTCCCCTTTTCCCTAACTAGACTGTAAACTTCTTCACAGGGAAATGTGGCATAGCGGTTACTAGCACAGACTTTGGAGTAAGACGACCTGGGTTCAACTCCCAACAACAAGACTACAGGTTCTGCGACTTTGAGTAAGTCATGTGACCTCACTGCACTCAATTTTCTTAGCCCTAAAATAGGGATAACATCTGTACTGGTCTCCAGGGCTATGGCAGAATTACATGAATCAACATGTGTTATCTGCTTACAATGGTGCCTGGTATACGTTAACAGCAAGTGACATGGGTTTCCATTTCCATTATTTGCGGTCCAAGAGGAGTCTTACTCAACGCTGGACTCCCCTCACTTCCTAGAGCTTTGAGTGGTAACACATCTATAAATAAGTAACTATTAATCAAAGATGGGGGGAAGTCCAGGGGTTAATTAGACGGTGAGGCAGTGAACAGACGTAATGTAGTCACAACATTAGCAGTATAGGCACTTGTGCAACGCTTTCCTCTTGAGAATCTGGGCGTGTTCTTCAGCCATTATCTCACCCCGCTCTGCCACCTGCCCGCTAAGTTCTAAGCCTAAAAATGGGTCGGCGACTTTTTCCACATTAGTGCTGTGCTTTATTATTAGAATCTACCTCTCTGCGTGGAGAAAACAAGAAATCACCTGTGCACCACCTGCACGGCAGGCCAAGGCTGAGACGAGCATCCCCAGGTGTTTGCATCCCACCTTCTTGATAGACTCTGCCATGTGGTCTGCGGGCTCTGCTTTTCACAAGACCTTTGTCGAATCCCTGGACAATCAAGCAACACAAACATCTTTGAAGGTAGAGCCACGACACTGCTACATGAGACAAAACATGGGAATGAGTTCTCCATAAGCCAGCACGGGGGGGCAATTTCCCCAGAGAAGGAGGAAGAAATAATGAATCGGTAATTCCATGAAAAAAGGAAGCTGCCTCCATGCAAGGAGTCTTCTTCGTCTCCTCAGACATGAGTTTGTCAGCCTCAAGTCCCTTGTGATCCCAGTAAGAATGGGTACCACTGAATACATCAGACGTAGTTTGTTGGTATCAATAAACACTTGTATCGATTTAATCTGTCTTTCTTGCATCCTGCATATTTTAAAATTATAATTCTGGACTCTGCATCAGAGTGTTTAGGAAGCCAGCTGAAAATAGGAGGCTGAGCCTCAACCCAGATGTAGCGAGTCAGTGTCCCCCGGGTGGGTGGGGCCTGGGACACTCCTCTCAATGACTGCCCCAAATGCACCCTGGGTAGGTCAGGTGCTGGCTTGTGGTACCATGAGAAACAGCACTGTCAAGGGACTTAAGAAGTGAGGAATCAGAGTGCATCAAATATCCATTCTTAGCAAGTTTCTTCAGTGATGAAGGAGAAAGGGAGGGAGGGATGGAGGGAGAGAGAGAGAGCGAGAATACAAGAATGGATGTATGCCTGTACAGAACACTTTCTACATCAAGACGTGACACGCGCAGCCATAAACACACACTTAACTGAAATTAAAGTTTCAGGAAACAATACTTACTAAAACCTCCTGACAGAATTAGAATATCTTCTACCTCTTCGATTATATTTTTTAAGAGTCCTGGTCACATTCGAGTAAGTTGGTTTTTTGCACCCACTAATGATCGCAAAAAGCACTGGTGCAGAGGAATGAAGGGTGGTGGGGGCAGCGGCTATGATGGTAGACAAGAATCAGTAGGAGCTGGGGGGCTTTTTCTCTTTGTAGTGAGGGCCAGCGACTGTTGCTGATCACAAAGAGGATGTAATGAGACCCGTTTCCTCCTCTTGCCTCAGCAACGATTGTCCTTTTCCTTTCATGAATGGCTAACGGATGTCGTCATCCCCTAAGGTAACAAAAAACTCTTGGGAAAAATGGATGGAGAACAAGAATGGTCATTAGGCAGGAACCAAACACACGGACCTGGGAGAAGAGATTAAAGATGATTTTTTTGTTATTTTTGGGGACTCTTAAGTTTATATCAAATAAGGTTGTTTCTCATGTAGGAAGAACTGTGCTTAGATCAATATGACGCTTCAAAGAGTCAGGAGAAAGTAAGTTGTGCATCGTGGCCAAAGCACCGGAGTTCACACATGTTTTTATTCATGTAGCACATGTTTACTGAGTGTCTGGTAGAACTAGCAATCGAGCTGTCAAAAAAAGGACAAAATTCCGACCTCATAGAGCTCATATTCCAGTGAAAGAAGGCAGAATTTTTTAAAATGAGCAAAATACATATTATGTTTAATGTAAGTGTTAAAGAAACAAGGAGGAAAGAATGGCAGGGGGTGTTGGGGAAGGAGCTGCAATTTTAGATGCGGGTAAACAGAGAAGATCTCACTTAAAAGTGATGGTAGTGGGCAGACTTGTATCTCCTCCAAAAAGGTATCTCCAAGTCCTCCATTTTGGTGCCAATTAATGTGACCGTATTTAGTAATAGGGTCTTGGGGAATACAACCAAATTAAGATGGGGTCATACTGGGCTAAGGGGGCCCCAATCCAATGACTGTTGCCCTTATAAGAAGAGGGAAATTTGGACACAAACACAGAGAGGAGAATGCCACATGGAGACAGAAAGACACACGGGAAGGACAGCATGTGATGATAGAGACAGAGGCTGGAGTGATGCAACTGCAAGCTGAGAAAACCAAGGATTGCCAACAACCACTAGGAGGTAGCAAGAAGCAAGAAAGAATCCTCCCCTGGAGCCTTCAGAGAGAGGAGAGCCCTTGTGACAGGTTGATTTTGGTTCTGGAACTCTGAGAGAACACATTTCTGTTGTTTCAGGCCACCCGATTTGTAGCACTTTTTTATGGCATCCTCAGGAAGTGAATGCAATGATATTTCTCTGAAAGAGGTGAGAGAGCATCCCATGTGGATATCTGGAGGGAAGACCATTCCAGGCCTAGGGAACAGCCAGTGCAAAGGTTTCCAGATGATAGCGTGTCTGGCATGTCCAAGAATGAGGAAGGAGACCAGTGTGGCTGGAGCAGAGTGAGCGAGGAGAGCAGTGGAAGACGAGTTCAGGAAATCAGTGGGAGCCAGGTCACATGAGGCCCTGTACTTTTATAACAAGTTCGGCTTTTACTTTCAGTGTAAGGCGGAGCCACGGCAGAGTTCTGACTGGAGGAGTTCCTTGATCTGACTTCCATTTCACCAGGATCGTTCTATCTTCTGAGAAGACAATAAGCTAAAGATAAGTCAGGGTGGAAACTGGGAGACCAGGTATGAGGCGATGCAAACAATCCAGGGGAGAGATCATGGTGACTTGGATCAAGATGTAGCAGGGCTCGTGGTGAAAAAGAATTAGGTCCTAAATATACTTGAAGGTATTGCCACCAGGATTTACAGCCAATTGACCTCCTGGCCTGTCCCCAGACTATTACTAACCTACTTTCTCTCACTGTGGATTATATTTGCATTTCCTATAAATGGAATCATATATAGCATGAGCTCTTTTGTGTCTGGTGTCTTCTGCTCAGCATAACGTTTTGGAGACCCATCCACATTGGTATCTGTATCCATAGTTACATTATTGCTGAGTAGCACCATGGTATGGAGATAGGGTAATGTATATATCTAGTCGTCAGTGATGGTTGGGTTGTTTCCAATTTTGAACTATTATGAATAAAGTGCTCACGAAAAATTCATTTGCAAGTCTCTGTGTGGACATACGTTTTCATGTCTCTTGGGAAAATGTCTAGGAGTGGTATGGCTGGGTGGTAAGTCTATGCTTTTTAAGAAACCACCAAACACGTTTCCAATGCTACAGTCATAGCATTTTGTATTCCCATCAGCAGTGTATGATTTCCAGTTGATTCACATCCCTGCCAACACATGCATGGTATGGTCAAGCTTTCTGATATTAGGCATTCTGCTAGGTGTGTGGTACTCACACCGCATACCAAGAAGGTGGGATGCAAACAACTGGGGACTGCTCTTCTCAGATGGTTTTAATTTTCCTTTTCCTCATCACTAATGGTGTTGAGCATCTTTTCATGTGACCATTGGCCATCATTCATCTTCCTTTGAGGAGTATCTGTTCAAATCTATAGTTTTATTGAGCTCTAAATATACAACAAATGGCACATGGTTAAAGTGTACATAACTTGGTAACTTTTGACATATGTACATCTGTGAAAATATCCGTAACCTTCCTTCAAAAAATGTTGGGCTTTGTTCTAGCAAGCACTAGATGATTTAAGTTACTAGAAGATTCCACAATTCTTTTGAGGTGTGTTTTGAAATTCTGTTAGGTTGTGTTTACAACAGCCTTGAATGTGGGCTAGTTTATCCCTGCTACTGAAGCGTGACTCATCTGGGGCCTCTTTTGAAGGCCCAACGTTCAACAGGGACTCTCCACTCAAGACAGTCAGAACTCTAATGTCTTTAGCCCTGTATGGGATCTGGGAATTATTTATTGTAACTTACAGCTCCCTGGTTCTTCTGTGCCCAACCTTGTACTTATATCCTATGCTCTTGTATAATGTACCAGTGATTTAGTATTCATTAACAGACGCAACACAACCCGTGTACAGATGTCTGGAGCTTTCTCTTCATAGCTTCCTCCTCTCTGGTTCTCTGCCCTGCAAAGTCCAGCCACTATAGCTCCTCAAACTTTGCTCTTTGTCTTCTGAACGTGGCATGGCCGTCATGCTCTGCCTGAGCTCCCCCTCACCGCACCTGGTTCTAGATTCCATGAAGGAATCCAGGGCACACTTCTGGCTCACCATCTCTCAAGAACCAGACTCTGTACTATCTCTTGTCCAATGACTGAAAACTGTTTTTTCCCATGTATTTTGTCCAGTTTTCTAGCTGTTGACAGCAGGAGGCTTAGTCTAGTCCCAGGGATTCCATCCTAACCAGAAATAAAAATCTTGTTTGGGTTTAAAGATCTTCATGAACAGAGACTTAAATTTGTTTTCTAGTTGTTTTTTTCTTGCCAATAGGTATCTCATAAAAGTGGCTTCCAAGTCTTTTGGATACATTCCCGTTAAGTTATAATAGCTGCCTGCATTCTAGGAAGATGGTTCCAGACTCACATTATTATTTTTTCATCAGTCCCAGATCTGGAATCAGACATTTCTACAGTGAGCCCTGGTTTCTTGTACTGGGAAGTGGAATTTGGAGACCACACTGTGGGCCCTAGGGGAGCTGTTACAGGGTTGCTCATTGGCCCTTTTCAATGCGCCAAGATAGAAACTAAGGTGCTTGTTTTCTTTCTTCATATGAGGAAATTCATTATAAGTCATATTCAAACTTCCAAATCAAATTCAGAATGAAGGAGTTTTTACTTAATCCCTTCAGTCTGACACCTTTCTATCCGTCCCCCACACTAAAAGTCTGGTTCTCAATGATACCAATAGAAACACTCACTTCATTTGTCCTGCCCTGTACACACACAAATCTCAGATTAATCATATTCACACCACGCCAACATTATGATTACTGCAGATGTTTAAGTTTATTTTAGAGATGTTTTTATACATAGACTATATGCCACTAGAGATACAGTCAAATTATTGTGTTTTGAAATCACTTGGAATAATTCTCTATTTGGTTATTTAAAACACAGCTAAATTCATTTCTTTCACTTTGCTTTCAATACTTAGAGATTGCTATTTTCTAAATTTGATTTTGCTTTGTAATTATGTAAGACATCATCCTGGTTGTAGAGTAGCATCTATAAAGCACAGCATATTTAACTCCCCCCTTACCTGCCTCATCTTGTTTCTTAACTGCTTTTACAGTGCATGTAACATTTATTTGTGTTTTTGATTTATCTTCCCATCATTATTATAAATATACACATATAGACACATACAATTTATATCCTTACCCCTATTTTCTTAAGTTACACATGCTTTTCTCCACTTTGCTTAATTAACTTGCTTTAGTTCAGAATATATTCCAGAGATCACTCCATCACTGCTTATAAATATGGTCCTTGCTACAGCCAGGTGGCTATACCACAGATTATTCAACTAGCGCTCTGTTGATGTATATTTAGTTTTCCTACTCTGTCATGCGCCTTTCTTTTAGTCCCAAAGTATTTATATATTCTCCCTTAAATTTTATGAAAATTTTGGCTCTGTAGACAACGGGACTCTCCAAAGACCAGTTTGGAGGTAACAGATGGAGAGAAATACACCGTTTACATGTTATTTCAACTTAACACGTGTTATTGATCCTGTGCTATGTCGAAAGCACTGTGCTAAGTGTAGTGGGAGACACCAAAATAGAGAGACCTATCCTGCCCTAAAGGGCCCCACGTGGGTCAGAAAAACAATAGGCAATAATATGTAATAACAGGCAGAATAAGATGGGTGGTACGAGAGAATTATAGGTGAAAAGATGAAGAAAAAACATCTGACGATGCAGAGCTGGGAAGAATCAGATATGACTTCATGATGGAAGAAGATTGGATCCTTTAAAAAATTACACAAATTTTGATCAACGTAGAGCAGGATGGACATCCAGGGAAGAATTAAGGGCACGGACACAGGTACGCTGAAGGTATGCTCGAGGTACAAGGTGAAGCTCACGGTGCTCAAACGGAAGTGCTGAGAAGTGACATACAGATGACACAATGGTGAGGGCTGGTGGTCAGACACCGGAGCCCAAGCCCTGGGTGATGAGCTACACTCTGATCTGTGGCAAGTTCACTCACCCTGTATGGATGCTCATACTGGACCAGGTATTGTGAGTTCATCCTTGTCCAGTTGAGGTGTGAAACAGAACTCTGTTGTGTCTGACAAGCAGATGACCTGACTTCTGAGATGAGCTCCTCATTGTCTGAAACAAACTCCCTGATCTCCTTTCTCCCAAGGACACAGGGACAAACAAGAGCTGCAGAGGAAACCCGGCTTTTGTTCTGAGTATACAGAGCCCTTCTTCCCATTCCCAGGTGTCCACCTCCTCAGCTTGAGGATGTGCTGGCTTCTGTTGCCACCTTCTCGGTTACACACACACACACACACACACACACACACACACACACACACACACACACACACGCCTCCCCTCCACCCCGCACAACTTACTCGTTGCCATATCAACTCCTTCAGACATTGTGATGTAAAATTACCCTCCATCTCTCCTCAATAACAATAACAATAGCTTGACAGCTGACATTTTAACATGTACTGAGCAAAAATGTATTGATCACCTATTTAGTGCCAGGCAATGTTTTAGGCACCGAGGCTAAAGGAGTGAACAGGGCACAGAATGAGGCTGGTATGCAGCATACAATACATACTAGTCATTCAGCTGAATGTTTTGTGTCGATCAGATGGTTGAATCCTTGCAAGAAGCCTCTGAAATTAACATTTTCCTAAGTCTATTACATAGGTGAACCCAATGACTGTCAGTTAGATACCTGAGCTTGTATCCTGCTCTCCCTCTGACTAATTGTCTAATGTTAGGCAAATTTCTTATAACTTCTCTCTGCCTCTCTTTCCCTATCTGAAAAGTGGGGATTACGGCTACTACCTCATCGAGTTTCCTGAGAAATAAATAAGCACTCACCTGGAAAGAAGGTAGAAGTGCCTGGTACATTAGGAATAAATATAAATGTTAGCAATTATTATTATCTATTTCCAATCTTATCATATGATATAACATTCATTTGTTTAAGCATTTGTCCCATTAGATCATGAGATTCTAAGGTTCCGGATTTTGTTATTTTCATCTCAAAATCCTCATGTGTAAAACGGAGTTAATAAAACTTACTTTGCAGCTGAGTTGCAGGATTAGCGAGAATATTTTATGTTCGTATAAAGCACATACATAGTTCCTAATCTATAGTAAGTGCTCAATAAATTTCTATATTATAATTATTGTTGCTATCACCACCAGTATTATTCTCTAACGATTAGCACACTTCTGGCAAAGGAGAGAGTGTTCAAAAAGCATTCTGTGACTCCAATGGAAAACAATTGGATAGAATTGATTCAGAAGCACCCCGCACTGTCCACGGGCCCTGAGGGAATGCTGTTGCCTCCCTCTGCTTCTTGAGTGGCGACCCATCACTCGCATTGGTTAACTCTGAGCAGTGAGGGCTCACCCCTGCTAACTACTTAAAAACTAATATTGGGTTTACAAAAACTGCTTTTTAATGATCTTTAACAGCCCTCCAGAAAACCTCATTAGCAGGCGCCAGATCCGCCGGGGCTATGCACGGAAGGTCTGCACGCTTGGCCGGCGCTCCCGTTTGTCTCTGATGGAGGAAGGCAGAGCGTGTGCCATGTACAAGCTCCACAGGGACCTCTCCACCTGGTCTCCGAGGGCCACCTCGTCCTCCCCTTGTACATACTGTCCAGCAAGAGTGCTGCAGTCACCTGCCAGCTGACCCACCAGACTCCAGGCAATTCCTGCACAGATCCTGCCCGGTCCTAACAGCCAGGCACCATCCCACTGTGCAAACACCCGGCATGGCTCCCTGTCGCCTCTGCCCTCCTTCACTTGGTCCTCTTGACTCTCGCACACCAAGTGACCGTCCAGGTCAAAAGAATTAGGATGTCCTGTCCCAGACCAAATGTTTGTGCTCCGTTTTCCCTGCTGCTAAGCTTTTGCACGGGCAGGTCCCATCACCGAGTCTATCATTCTCACCGGTGTCCCTGCCACAGTGTTGGGGAGAAGGAAGAACTCAGGGTACGGACCCTACAGGTAGGGGGCTCTTATCCCATCTTTGCCCTTAAATCATGAGTTGACTGAGCGCAAATCCATCACTCCGTGGCTGACATGCGCTTCCTCATTGTGCAAAATGTTACAACAGTGTTTTTAAACCTTGATACTATTGACATTTAGGGCCAGGTAGTTCTTTGTTGGGATGGACTAGAGGCTTCCCTGTGCTTTGCAGAATACTCAGGAGCCTTCTCCCAGGAGGTCAGTAGCTGCCCCTTTCCCCCCGTCATGACAACCAGAAAGTATAACTAGACATTTTCTAATGTCCCCTGGGGAGCAAAACTGCCTGCCGCTGAGAAGGACTGCACACCACACTGCCCAGGGTACTTTAATTTCCCTCTTCGCATGTCTAGTCCCCTTTTAATAAAAACAGCAATAGCTAATGCTTATGGAGTACCCGTTATACGCCTAGCATTGTCTTTAAGAAATTTACTTATGTTAACTAGTGTATCATCATCTAGCCCATAAAGTACGCACTTTTATGGTCCCCATTTTACAGATAAGGAAAATGAGACACAGAGAAGTCCAATAACTTGTCCAAAGTGGACAGTCAGTATTCACTTCCCAGCAGTGTGTCTCTGGATTCCGTCTTCTGAATCCATAACGCCGCTTAGAATAAACAGGTGCTTTGCAATAAGAAGGATTTCAGTTTACATCCCCAGGTCTGGCCCCTAGGAGCTCCAAAGCTTTGGGCAAAGTGGACCTCTGAGTTCCTTACTCAGCAAAATAGAGATAATAATATCTTCGTTGTGGGACTGTTTGAAGTTTAAAAATATCTGTGAAGCTCCTCGAATAGGGTCTGGCCCACAGAAGCTATGAAATGAAGACGACTAATGGTGGTGGTGACTGAGATAAAAAAAAAAAGAGGGGTTGAAAAAACACACCTGCAAGTTCCTGTAGCACTCCTTAATGCCCCTTCCACATGATTAGAAAGCTAAGAGAGAGCCACCCCGCCCTTCCCTGGTGTCATTCAAGGAGAGAATGGCTCCCAACTAGATACCCTGTTGTTTGTCACTTCCAAGTGTAGATTTCCTAGATGGCAAACATTGGGGGAACTGAGTAGCAGACTTCCTTTCCACAGCCAGGTGAATTTCACAAGCCAGTCTACCTAACTGCTTGTGTTCTAATGAATCACAAGGATCTGAGAATAGGAAGAAAAAAATCCATCTGGCCCCTAGAAAAGAGGAAAGGGTTCAAATGGTGTTTAATATATGATTGGCAAGTACTTACTGAGCTGCCATGACATGTGAGACTCTGTGCAAGCCTTTGCCAGCGACACCAGGACACCTGTGCTGAGCTGCTGAGGTTCTGCCCTTCCGTTAACCTAAATTTGCGGGCTAATTAATACCTCCCTATAGGTCCATCCTGCCACAAACATGGAGACAAATTTTTATTCGTTGAGTAAAGGGCACATGACAAAATGACCTCCAAATCTGCCCAGCCCCTTGCTTTAGCTTTTATTCCCCGGATTATATGAAGTGGCATTTTGCTCTATTATTCAACAGCCAAGCCTCTACTTTGTATCCCAGATTTAGGAAGCAGGAGTCTGTGTTACCCCCCCCCCCCCCCCCAGGCTCACAGAGCTCCTCTCGTACCCCGAGTAATGGAAAGAACAGAGACTTTGGAAGGAGTTAGGTCTGTGTAGGAAAACCTGAGCTCAAGCAGGAAGAGTGTGCCCTGGTCTAAATCACACTGTTGATACTAGTTACCATTTCTATAGCACAGTTCATACGCCAGAAACCCTTCTGAGTCCTTTATGTATATTGACTGAGTCCTCACAGAAACTCTGTGAGGTAAGCATGATTATTATGTCTACTTTGTCACTGAGGATCTCTAAGGCACAGAGAGGTTAAATTACACGTCCCAAGTTTGCATACCTAGAGAGTGGTGGAGCCTGGACAGCCCTGGCAGTTTGAGGGAGAGACTGCTTTCTTAACCACTGTGCTTCTCGTATAGAATTCTTGGATAAAAGTAATGACGACAGGAATATAAATGCAGTTGCATTTGAAAGCAATAGAAACGATTCCCAGGCGACACAAAGAGTGAGTTTAAAGCCAAGAGGTAAGCAGGGGCTGGGGGAATATACAAATTGGTATTAGAACAAAACATAGGATTCAGGAGCTGTGACTAGGGTTTTGATATCCATCCAGGAACAGAAAATGAGACCTTAGTTACTAGGTGACCTGAGAAAACTTCCTGACATAGAATTCCCAAAAACTCTGAATAAAGTCTAAAAGGAAAATTCTCCAGAGGTCAGAAATGATGATAAAGAAAGAAAGATGGTTTGGAAGGGAAGTTACTGTTTTCCATAGGACTATCTGTCAATTCCTAGTGATTCTGAATTTAGCTAATAACAAATAAAGCACCCAGGGGACAGGAGACAAAACCTACGACTTGCTCAGGATGGAAGTGGAGTCTGGAACACTACATAAACACAAGACTCTCAAAAGTGCTTTAGGAAAAATAAATTACACACAAAAATCTTGCTCTCCAAAAAGCAAGATTGAAATGTTTGCTCATCTCTGGGTAAGCAGATTAAAATCTCGCCAAGATCTCAAGCCTATCCTTGCATGAGTTTGGGTCAAGAATTCACATGTGAGGTATAATCCAGACAAACACCCCAAACCAAAAATGTAGCTGAAAGTAGTCCCAAGAAAGACGAGGGGCATGCCATATTTAAAATGACTGAAACTCATGATTCCATAGGTTCAGGAAATCTGGTGACTTCCCAGAAAACAGAACGCATGCTGTCAAAGGGCTATAGACTGACAGCTGACTTCTCATCCACACAAATGGAAGCCAGAAAATGGAATAAGATCTTCAAAGTAGTGAAGAAAATCATTGTCAGTCTAGAATATATGTGTTCAGAGAAGCCATCTTTTAAGAACATGAGTGAACTAAAGACATTTTTAGACACACACACACAAAATGTGTTTATTACTGAGAGTACATAAAATATGTGCTTTGAAAAGAAGAAAAATAAGCCTCGAAAAAGGCAGCTCTGCGTAGGTGCAGTATCGTAGCCAATGAGGTTTATCCGAGGCGCGATTATTGCTAATTGAAAAAGGCATGAGATTGAAGTAAGCATGGTGAGGTTAAAAAAGGGGGTGGGGGGACGGATGTTTCAGTTGGTTAGAGCGCGAGCTCTGAACAGCAGGGTTGCCTGTTCGATTGCCACATGGGATGATGGGCTGCGCCCCCTGCAACTAAAGATTGAAAACGGTGACTGGACTTGGAGCTGAGCTGCGCCTTCCACAACTAGATTGAGGGACAACTATTTGGAGCTGATGGGCCCTGGAGAAACACACTGTCTGTCAATAGTCCCCAATAAAATAAAATAAAATAAAAATAAACTGGGAATGTAGGTGAATCTAAACAATCCAGGAATGTATAAAGCAATAAAATAATGTCTTATTTGTAAGGTTAAAAAAAAAAAAAACAGACATCATTTTATTATCAGAGAATTAGCTGCATAAAAATATTATTTTATGATCCCTTTATTGTTCAGGAAAATAAACTTTGGATTTTTTTAAAAGTTAAATGTACATGTTAAAACTTCAAGGATAACCACTGAAAAAAACAGAAATAACTAGTAGTAGGAAAAAACATGTAATATGAAAGATCTTAACCCGAAAGGTAGCACAAAAGGAGATAAAAGTGATAGAGACAAAAAAATTAACAGCAAACAAATATAAAAAATATTATCTTTACTCTCTTCTGCTGCTTAGAGAGAAGGAGCAATGAAAACTAGTCCATCACCTGAACAAGAGGAAGAGAAATCCCTGGGCCATGAACTATGTGACCCAAATCAACACTGTCCATGAGGCTTAGGGACCCCCAAACTGCGAAATGTGTGAACCCTTTGGTCCAGAACAAGTAAATGCTGTAGGTCCTCTGTAGGGGCAAATAAGAAACCTCAACAGGATGTCTCCAGAAGTCAAGATATGTAGGCTTCACAGAGAAAAACAGCTGCCACTAAAGACAAGCTTGCAGTAAAAATTACAAACTACATGAGGAAGAAGCGTCAATGAGATCCAGCAGATACCGCAAAATCAGAGTCATACCACAAAACCATGGATAATAATGTAAACAAATAACAGTATTCTGTAGATACAGCACTCGGTTTGAGTGAAGTGCAGCTGTCTTTGTAGCGTTCACTATAGTCCATTTTACCCAGCATTCTGACATTTTTGGAGCCAAGGCCATATCAGGGACTGGGGTTTTCAAGTTAAGTATGTTTAAAAAATATTCAAAGAGATAAAGGAAGAGAGAGGGTTAGTTATATAATAACTATGCAAAATTACTGACAGATTGAAAAAGAATAAAACACAAATTGTGGAAATGGAAAATACAGTGATAGGAAATAAACAAAACCTCAGTGTAGGTTAAATGGTAAATCTGTCATTGAATTTCACTTCTACCACCTACTAACTAACCTTGGTTAGGCAAGATATTTTATTTCTTCTAGCCTTAGTTTACACACTTATGTAATGGTCTATTAATAGCTATCTCACCAAGGTCATTGGGGCATTTAAATGAGTAATATACAGAAAGCCTGGCACGTGGTTGATCTCAACCTTGTTTTTTCCTACATTCCTGCCTAGACTTTTGCCTTGTACTATAGTTAAGTTTATACTTGACTTTTCCAGTACTAGACTGTAAGTCCTTCACAAGCAAGACCTAATACAAAGTTTGTATACACTCTGAATAAATAAAATTTTATATAATATACATTATACAAAACATATACAATATCCCCAAACTACAGTTCCTCATTGAAATGAAGAGTTTGCAGGATTTAGGAGTCAATGGCATTTCTAGTAATTGTTTATAGTATAGCTACCAACACCCTTTAATTCTGTTTTTATTTAAAACAGTATCAAATATAATATATATTAAGAGACTAAAAATGATGTGAACAGCTATCTTTGAATTAGCCTTAATTCTTTAGGAATACAAAGAAGAAGAAAAAGAAAATGAAAGAAAATAGAAACTTAAGGGTCAGTAGCAAACACAGTGAAAATTCTGAATGATTGTCCCAAATTGGGAATGCTGGTTCCTGGCACTGAGCCACACTTATTAAGGCAGCTCAGGAGTCAGCAAACATTTTCTGTTCAAGACCACAGAATAAATATTTTACGCTTTGCAGGTCATACGGTCTCCAAGTACACAACTCTGCCACCGCAACACAAAAGAAACCACAGACAATAAGTAAATACATGAGCGTGGCTGTGTGCGAATAAGATTTTCTTTTTCAAAACAGGGAGCAGGCTGCATTTGGCCCCCAGGCCATAGTTTGCCAATGTCAGAGGTGGGATACTTTTTCCATGTCCTTTTTCCATTTAGTTCCTGCCTTTTTTAGACCTTAGCACACTCTATGGGCATTGTCAGTATGCACACGTGACTCTACAACTAGACCACAGACTTCTCCGGGTGAGGAGCACGACGGATGCACTTTTGCACCCCTCAGGGGGAGCTCTGTAAGTATGTGACAGGTAGGCTGGAATTCCCCTTCCATTTAACCCATAAGGTCTTAGGGACTTACTTGACTAATAGAGACAGAAATGATATGTGGGGTTCTTCTGAAGCTAGGACATAAGCTATGAAAACTTCTGCTGGGGACTCTTGGAACATTGTCTGGAAGTCCTGCAGCTCTGTACACAGACTGCTCTCCAAAAAACAACATGTAAAGAGACAGGCGCTGAGACTACATGGAAAAGGAGAGTGACCTGGCCAAGACTGGCCTTCCAGCTCTCACCGTCAGGGCAACAAGCATGGGAACGAGCCATACTGGACCCAACAGCCCAGTCCAGCCACCAGCTGAATCCCAAGAGTGACTGCAATGTGGAGCAGAAAAACCATCTAATGGAACCGTGAGTTTCTGATCAAGGAAGTCATGAGATATCATAAAGCGGTGCTTGTTTTAAGCTACCACATGTTGGGGTTGTTTTTTCTACAGCATCAGATTCCTGGAACACTTGGAGATGTCATCAATGAGGTAAGCTCCATCCATGTCTCTGGGTGCCACTGCCTGAGAGCCATCTCTCTCCTGGTCGTCTTAGAATTTTCCTGTCCTGTCTTTTTCTCAGAGGTCCCTCCTGGCTCCTGTGCACCTTGGAAGATTCTGCCTTCAGTATCTAGACCAAGCTTTCCTGTCCCCCCAAAGAAAGGCCTTTGTAGACTTCTGCAGGCCACGGCCAGTACTTCCACCTCTGCTTGTCACTCGAGTGCATTTCCTGTGCCACCCTTTGGAAATTCTTACAACACTATTGCTTAACATTGTTGTTTAAATCTTATCTGGGTTTTCACTTTTTATGTTATTGTGGAAGATTGGGCTGCACGACCTCCAAATTCTCTTCGACCTTAGCAATTCCAAGGTTACATCTAGGACATCTGAGCACTTACTCTAGTCAGGTCTAAACTTCTCTTTAGATCTATCAGAGGTAGGGACTGCGGCAAACCCCAGAGGGTCACTTGATGCACAGGTTGAAAAGCAACAGGTTTTGGGTCTCGGGTCATCTCTGCATCCTGCAGCATGGTGTGCTCCGACAACCTGTGGGTCTGGGCTCCAGCGAAGGGACACCACCTGTGGCTTTGCCTTTTTATGGGTGGAACATCCAAGTGGCCTTGCAGAAGGAAATAAACATTTTGGACTCGGATACGAAGCAGACTGAGCGTTGGTGCTAGATACTGAGAGGAGCCCTGGGGATGACCCAGAGCTTGCAGGCCTTGGGAAGTGGGTGTCTGGCACGGCCCCTCCCACTCGAGGGCGAGGCTTAGACCAAGCTCACTGGTTGCCAAGCAACTCGAAAGGCACCTGGGAGAGGGGAAGGGTGTCACTCCAGCCCCTGTGTCTGAACAGGGCACCGTGCCCCCTTTCCCTTTCATGTCCACCAAACCACCATCTCTCCTGCTTTGCCTCACGGGCCAAAATAATCCTAAATCACCTCCTCTGTGTTGCCAAGCTCCATCCCCACCATCTTTGTCCAATGAAGAGCAGACATGCTCTGTGCGTCTTCAGCACTGTCAAGAATTTCTTTTTCTCACACTGCATCCTTGAGCAGTCCTTCATGAATCCGCAGCAGATGTTTCTTAGTCCTTTCATTTTTCCTTTTTCAGAGGAATTGTAATCGGCTGTGCTTTAATTAGGATCTCCCTCAGGATACTCCCGCTTTCTTCCATGCCCAGAAATTTGCCAAGTCCCTCCTAGTGCACCAGGCTGATTAGATTTCTTAATGCCCTAAAATTTGCTGTCTCAAAGCCTAATACCCTTGTAGTGATGAGTTCTGTGTTTCCCTCTCCTCTCCCTATTGTGCTGAAACCAGGCAGCAGTCACTGCTAAGGCACGTTTTCCCAAACTTCGGATCTCTTTCTAGAGTGGGTAAGCTGGCCCCACAGATGGAGCCTCTTCCAGATGAACAGCTTTGCTAAAGCTGGCAGGCGCCCCCGGCACTGATCTGGAAAGTCCTCCTCTGCGGCCCCTCTGGGCTGGATCTAATTTGGAGTGACGAAGGCCAGCACAGGTTTCGTTGTAACTTCTCGTTCATTCACAGTCACTTCTTCCATGAATTTTTATCAGGCTCCTCCCGAGTGCAATGGAGATAGGGTGATAAATGTGGTTCTTAATTTGTTAGAAATAATTATCGGATGGGAGAGACCAATGAGTGAAAAGACGATTAAATATCCTGTGATGTCTGAGAAATGCTTTGAGCAAAGCAGGACACCTACCTAGGCAGGCATTTAACTGGTCTTTGGGGAGTAGAGAAGGGTTTCTGGGACAAGCAACATCTAAATTGCAGGGTGTTTCAGGCCAAGGAGATTGGGGGTGGGAGTGAGAAGGCCTTGTAGGAAAGAGGAGAGGGCAGACCCTAAGGTAAGAGACAATAAGGTTTGTCCTGGGACCTGCAAGTCATTCAAAGGGCCCGGAATCGGGGAGGAGGGCGAGGTGAGGAGTGTTGAGAGCTAAAGATGGCACAGGAGGCAGAGGGCAGAGTGGGCCAGGACAGCGAACCATGTTGTGATTCGTACTGTTTGGAAGAAGTGGCTCTCTCCGCTTTATGTCATTCATAGTGTGGAGTTCAGGCCCCGACATATGGTGCTCCCCAGCATTTGCAGAGCCCCCAACTTCTCATACTGTAGTTAAGGCTTATCCTGGCGGTACGTGCTGCCAAAACCCAAAACACACACCGTCTCTGCTCTTTGAAGTCTGAAAACCTTCTGACAAAGGCAGCAGCCTTGAAAAGACCGAATGGGTCCAGCAGAGAAGTACGTGGAAAATTCAGCCTTAGTGAAGCAGGAGCTGGGCATTCTGGGCTGTCGAGGAAGCCAGAGTACTGGGGCAAAAGCTGCTTTCCACTTTCTGTTGTGGGTAACACATCCAAGCATGGCCCAATAGCCAACCGACGTGGACTAGATCATTAATGCCTGTCACAGATACATGGGTTGCCTTTTTCAGTTTTTGAAATTTTGAAATGAATTTGTCTCAAGAGCTTCTTGTTGGACTGGAGAGCAGAAGAATAGAGGAACAGGTCAGAGAGGGCAGTCGTGTTTGTTATTTTTTTGGTCCAGATTCTGGGCAAAGCAGAGGACTAGAGCTCTCTGGGAAGATCCAAAGCCAGGAGAAATAGGAATTCGTGAAGATCAGAGATCAGAGCTGGCCTGGAGTTAGGGATGAGGACAGGAAGATACCAGAAGTGGAAGTTGATCGAAGGACAAAAACCACAAAACTCCAATAACAGATTGGACCAAACCATCAGCTATTGAACATTACCAATTATCAATCAATCGATAACGTTGTTATCAATGTTACTTGATAATAATTGAAAACATGATCATTGTTCCTTGATTACAACATGATCAACTGACAACATGATCAGTGACCACCACTGGTAACAGCGACACGCACTTAGGAGGCACTTACTGTGTAGAAGGCACAACATTTTATAGACGATGGATAGACAGCTGCGTACACACAGCTACGCGTAGGTAAGTAGGTGGAGAGATAGCAGGACTGTCTGCTTATTCCCTCTGCTAAGGGGATAAACCTAATGACTTCAGAGCCATAATTGGGCAAAGTGCTTCTAAAGTTAACAGAAAAGGTCTAGGTGGGGTACGAAAGAGACAATGGGTACTTTTATTAGATTTTAAAAGTATGTTAGTGTGAAAACCGGAATCTTACATGGAGCCTGGGTGAGGACTATTGGCCTAACATTGTATTCACCCTTATAGGACAAGGTATCTGCTTATTTATTTATTTATTTTATTTACGTTTTGCTACTCCAGGCTACTGACGAAAAACAGGGGGATAAAAAGTCAAGAAGGAACCCACGACGGATGGTCCCCAAGTCTTTCCCTGACCCCACTTCACCTCCATGGTTTTCTATCTGCCCCTATCCAGCAACAGAAAAAGATGCAAGAATCCTGAGATGCAAAGGGAGGCTGGAAATTGGATCATTGCTAGTGGCGAAGAATGATAGTCTGGGAAAAGGAGGGGAGGGCGCTTGGTGAGAAAGGCAGGGATCTGCTCCACACGTGTCACTGGCTGGGGAATTGTCTGCCAGGGCGCCCGGAGGCTGACAGCTGGTACTAGGAGCTGCTGTAAAAGCCCTCTGCTCCAGAATGATTACAACCAGATAGTTGAAAAGATGGTTCAAGAAGAGAAATCCTTAAACATGAAAGACTCGCACTTAAAGATTTGGTTTCAACCGAACGCATATTAACACACACGTGTTTGTTTGCCTTTTGCCGCAGGGCCCACATCTTTCTCTCAGTACGGGCCTGCAAATTGGATACTCCAATCTTCTTGTATAAGCCACTTTTACATTTCAACGTCTAGTTTGAAATCCTTTAAAGTGGAATGAGCACGCAGAGATGCTTGGGAAGCAACCTGAGAGAAGAGTCACTCGGTTTCCGCCGTTGTTCCTTCGCGGCCCGTGGTTACCTCACGTTTACCTGATCGAACAGCATTTTACATGGCATAGCTTTTCAAGTCTGTCTGAACAACTGAACTCAGTTTTTATGAAAATGCTGCTCTATTTCCTTTCACATGCACATTTTATCACTTATATAATTTCTAATTAGGTTAAAGTAACAAGAGTAGCAGGATGCCAGATAGAACTTTTACTGTTGATCCGGAATTAGCTATTAAGTTGGTGCAAAAGTAATTGTGGTTTAAAAGGTTAAAAATAATTGCAAAAACCGCAGTTACTTTTGCACCAACTCCTAATATTAAGAGTTAAAGCAAAGGGCACTTGGATATCTAGGAGCCCATTTTAAAGGGAACAGAATATCAGAGGCCACACACCCCTGTGAACCCCAAATCTCTAATCTATGTAAGCAGATGACTGGGGGAAGAGACAGAACTCCCAGACACACCAGTAGTCCTCAAGGGTGTGGGTATGGCTTTGTCACTTCCTCCCCACAGCAGACATGAAAGGGGGGCTCTGAGGGCGTCACCAAGAAAGACCGGGGCCACGTGCAAGAACTGGAGTCCAGCACTTCATTTCTTGTGTGGGATGTTGGTTATGCTTCATATTGTTTGATCTCCCCCTCCTCCGTACCTATTTGAGAAGAGGGAGAAGAGAACTGGGGAGACACACCAGGGCACAGAGGGAGAAACAGCAAAAAAAAGCTGCATTCTCACAATCGTGGCAAGGAGGAAGGGTCTCTTGTGGGTTAGTGTATGGCTGGGACCAGGGACTTGCTCACTGGGGGTGGCAGCTGCCTTGGAAATAGTCTAGGAGTTGGAATACAAAGCATGAGCTGCAGACAGGTGCGGCATCACAGCCACGCAGTAGGGGCCCCTCCTGAGAACCCATGCAATGATCCCAGAGAGAATGAGCATTGAAGCATCACCACACAAAGGGTATCACTGGGAATCAGTGATGGACACAGTGGATTTGCAGAGTGATGCATTTCTCCCGGTGGCTAACTTGTGTCCCATCCCAGAGTTAGAAGACATGGTGGTAATCCCAGTGGAGAGAAGGAGAACTTTTAGAAACCCTGTCTGCATATATACAGAGGGCGCCAAAAAAAATGTATACACATTTTAAGAAAGGAAAAAACTGTATTAAAATTACGCTGAACTTTGAGCACCTCTTGTAATTGCGGAAGTCAAACATGACTAGTATTCATCTTTTGTTGTCGGTATATATTGAGTATTACAATTTTAATACAGTTTTTTTCCTTTCTTAAAATACATATACGTTTTTCTGGCATCCTCTGTATATATAAACATATTGATACCTAAACAGTGAAAAAATGGTAGCAAATCTTTATATGGTGCCTACTAAGTAATAGGCACTATTCTAAACACTTTACCTATATTACTTCATTTCTAAATATTCATTTTCATATTTACACATAAAAATATAAAAGACTATACACAGACACATACATCCATTTTACCCCATAAAGTGAAACCTATTTATTCAGAAATAGGTCCCTGCGGCAGATACTATTAGTTGCTCGCCCACCTGCCATCTTTCTCCCCTCGTCCTTTCTAACAGAACCAGATTTTATTCTGGGTGGCCACATGCCCATCCCCACGTGGTGAATCGTGAGTGTGCTTAGGTTTTTCTTCTGAACTATACGTCTCTGTTTCTTCCAAAGAGGTAAAAAGGGAAGTCTGCTGGGAACTTTTCACAAAGGTTTCCTGATCAAAGAGACAGATTGCTGAAGCTCCTCCTTCCCCTCTCCTTTCTCCTTGGATGTGGATGTGGTGTCTGGAGCTGCAGCAATCATTTTGCATTTATTAGGTAATGAGTATGACAAGCCAACCTGGTAAGGATAGTAGAACAGCAGGACAAAAAGATCCACAGCCTTTGGTGGCATTCCTCAGCAGCTGAATCATAACAACAACAAACTCCTGGTTGGAAGGAAGTGGGTGTTGTTTAATTCTGGATTTGGTTGTATGTTCTTAATAATATCTACCCCCAAGTAGACTAATACCTAAACTACTGCACATCTAGATTCAAAATCCTTCTATTTTGTTCAGTTGTATATTATATTCAGATGTATTATGTCAGTGATACAACTGTATACTAAGAAACAAAATAATGTTTGGAAGACCTGAAATGAGTTCCTAAGAAAAATAATATATAAATAGTACTATAACAATGAAAAGTCATGTACAAAGTAACGTATAACTTGTCAACCTCAAGTAAGAAGAGATTAAATGACTGAAAAACATGGTTCCAGAAGTATAGTAGGGTATCCTAAGTGAGAAAGGAAAATTTAGGGAGGGATACTTGATAAGTAAAAAGATTGCTTCTATACTAATTAGGAATAATAAGAAAAGAAGTCAGCTGTGTGTTGATTTTCATTCACGTTTGTTACCCCATGCCATCAGACCAAGCTGCCCAGGACAGCTCGACGTAACTTGCACTGTGATTTATCAAGCACCGTACGTTTCTCCCCATTTGCAGAAGATGTACATTCAGACCCAGGCTGGGAGGTGGCCCCTGACACCAAGTGAATATGAACTGTTTGGCCCTCATAAGCTCCTGAATTGGCCGCTCTTGACACAGATAAATCTGCTCTAAAGAAGAGATTAGCAGGACCTTCCATTTGTGAAAAGCAGAGGCCAGAAAAGTGTCTTGGTCAAATCTCATTTGATTGTAAATGGCAGAACCCAACTCACACTAGCTTTTAAATGGTGGAGGGGTAGCTGTTTGTGCCTCATTCAAAGGGAAGTTGGGTATTCTAGCTTCAGGTAAGCTGGATCCAGTAGGTCAGGAATCAGTCTCTAACCCTGAACTCCACTTTCCATTTATTTGGCCTAATTTTCACCGAAACCTTCTCCACACTGGTGCAAGAGGTGGAGATGGAGGCAAAAGTTCCTACAAGCTCCATGCTTGCCTGATCCCAGTTTCAAGACAAATGGAAAGAGAGCTTCTCTTTTCCAGATATCACCTCAAAGTTCTATTACCATATCTCACTGATGCGAAGTTTGGGTGATATGTCCACTGTCTGAGGCAGTTCGAGCTGCTATAACAAAATATCAGAGACTAGGTGGTTTAGACAACAAACATTTTATTCCTCACAGTTCTGGATGCTGGACGTCCAAGACCAAGACACCTGCACGGTTGTGTTCTGGTGAGAGCCCACTTCCTGGCTTGCACACAGTCACCTTCTCACTACGCCCTCACATAGCAGAGAGAGAGCTCTGGTCTCTCTTCCTTTTCTGATATGGACACAAATCCATTATGGAGTCCCCCACCCTCACAACCTCATCTAAACCTAATTACCTTTCATAGGCCCCACCTGCAAATACCATCACATTGGGGAGTTAGGGCTTCAGCATATGGATTTGAGGGGATGCAAACATTTGGTCCATAACACCCATCCTGAAGCAACTACTGTAGCAAAAGGAAGGCTAAGCTGTGAATGGCCAGTTTCACCAGGGCTACGTACCCTTCCCTGGGCTAGAAGTGAGGTCAGCTCTACCTGAACCACACAGACTGAGTGGACTACGAGTGTTTCCCCAGACGGACATCAGGACACTGTAACAGGGAGAAGGAGCCTGGATCCCTGGGAGGAAACAAACAGACTTCTTCTACAGATAAGGAAGGTTGTTGTACTACCATTAATTGAGCATGTATTATATGCCCATAAAGCTGCACAGATTGTATCTTTTAATCTGCACAACCACCTTCCGAGGTAGATATATTATCCTTACTTTACAACAGAAAAAACTGAGACCTGGAGCAATTAAGAAACTTTCCCCAGCATGACAGAACTGAAAAGTAGAGTTGCGGAGACTCGAGCATGACTGTATCTCATCCCAAAGTGCCTACGCCCTGGTGTTCTGCTTCCATTGTACCATTTATAAACCCACCAACATAGCAAGCAACGTCCTGCTCAGGCTGAGGTCGGGCAAGGTTAGTGCTTATCTTCCATGTGATTGGGACCAGCAGGTAATTTCAAAGATAAGCAGAGAATTGAATGGGACCTTGAAGTAGAGGCAGAATTAGTTAATTGTGAAGGAAAGACACATTCCAAATGGTAACTGCTGAATAGTTTAACTCTGTAAAAAGGTAGCAAAGGGGGCAAAAAAAAAGAAGACTGAAATCACAGATCCAAACAAGATGACAGTGAATGCTTCAGGGAGTTACGACTTAAGGAATATTTTCCTCTTCATACTTTTCTAATCTTTCCAGGTTTTCTACCATGAGAATGATTTATTTTTAATCAGGGAAAAATCTATTTTACAACAATCCTTAAACTACAGGGTGAGAAAAGATAAAATAACCTCTATGATATTTTAATCAGATTGATAAACTGGAAAAGCTGTGAAAAATCTTGTCGGGTTTCCATAAATGAATTTTTAAAAAATGAAGCACTGGAGTTAATAGCAAAATCTCTGCATGAACAGAAGTTAATATCTTTATGCCCTCCGGCACTCAGAGGCAAGCAGAACGCAGTGCAAGTATATATATTAACAACCTGGACATGGGTGCAAATAACAAGGTTGAAAAACCTGCTGACTCAGCCACACCCCCAAGGTTGCTGGAGATGAAACAAGGACAGAGCTGGAAGACCCGAGCTTCTAGGATCATAGGCAGAAGGACAGGTGAGCAGTGGACCTGGAGAAAGGAAATGAAATAGATTCTTCCCTGGGGTGCAGTGACAATTCCCAGGGGGATCTCCCTCTTGGTTGCCACCTGAAATCCTTTTTCTTGGTGAAATACAAGAAAATAATCCTCATCACAATCGGGGTCCCTCAGATCTCTGACACTCATCACAGTTTACAAACCACTTTCTCATTTACTGAATCATTTGATTCTCACCAACTCCTCATCAGGCAAGCAGAGCAAGAAAACAAATTCTTTTAAAAGTCTGGTTGTGATTATCTCGCATCGGAAGATAAAGAAAACAGTAAGCTTCATGCTATGATAGGGGCTGGGCAAAGTCTCTTAAGAAAGCCAAAGGGAGCTTGGAGTTACTAGCAATGGCTAATTGCAAAACTGTACATTTCTTCTGTTACTGCATGGTGTGCTTAAAAAAAAAAAAAAAAAGGTACGGAGCCATTAAGAAATGAACCTCCCTCCAGTAATGGGATACACTGATGTCATATGCCTCTCAACATGACACACTGAGGACACAGCATCATTCTGTGGTATTCCTGCCAAAAATTCATTACCTGAATGGAATCATGAGAAAACATCAACCTCAAATTGAGGGATATTCTACTAACAACTGGCCTGTACTCTTCAATCATAACAAGATCATGAACTACAAAGAGTGAATAACTATTCCAGATTAAGACACTAAAAAGACAGCAGCAACTTAATTCACCACCTGATTCTAGATGGGGTTCTAGACAAATACATATATATATATATATATATATATATATATATATATATATATATATTACTGTAGAGGTCATTATTGGGACTCAGTATATATATATATATATATATATATATATATATATATATATATTACTGTAAAGGTCATTATTGGGACTACTGGTGAAATTTGAATAAGGTCTATAGATTACATAATTTTCTTAAATCAATAATCATGGTACTCTGGTTATACAAGAGAATATCTTTTTAGGAAATAACACACTGAAGTATTGTTGTGGCAAAGGGACATCAAGTTTCTAACTTGCTCTCAAATTATTCATAAATAGATACAAGCTCCAGTCAAGATGGCTGAGTAGGTCAATGCTGTGCTCACCTCCTCCCATGACCACATCAAATTGCAACTAAGTTACAGAACAGTCAACCTGGAGAACCATCTGAAGACTAGCTAAACAGAAGTCATATAACTAAGGGTTTAAAGAAGAAGCCACGTTGAGACTTGTAGGGAGGGCAGAGACACAAAATGGGCTGGCCCCACACACACGTGTGGTGGTTGAAAATCGGGAGGGATATCTCATCTGCAGAGGTTCCTCCATGAAGAGTGAAGGACCCAGCCCCACACCAGGCTCCCCGGCCTGGAAAACCAGTACTAGGAAGAGGAGCCCCCACAACATCTGGCTGTGAACATCAACAGGGATCCTATCTATCTGGGTGAGATGGAAGGCTTCTGGAAACCCAGGCTTTCTCGTAAAGGGCCCGAGAACAACTGTCTTGCACCCTGGACTCCGGCAGAAAGACAGTGTCTTGGGAGATGCCAGAGACATACAGGGAGAGACTGAGTGGCCTGGCTTAAAGGTGAGGGCTGGAGGAATGGCCTCCATTGTCCCTGTGTTGAGCCCTCCTCCCATGCAGCCAGTGGGCAGACACCATCTTTCCTTTGTTGAGCACCCCCCACACACACACTGCCAAATCTGAATTTGCATTGGCCTAGTGAACTCTGCTCACTCAACCTGATGACACCCTGAGACCCCACCCCACCCAACTTGAGCATCAATCCCAGGCTTTTATACTGGCTGAGCCTTCCAGGCATCTGGCAGGGGGGCAGAAAGCCTCGAGGTGCCCTGTGCCTTTTTCTGAGTTGCCCAAGGCTGGGTACTGGTGGCAGCCAAACTTGGTTTGCAGCATGGCCTCTCCCATGCGATACTGCAGATTGCTTTGTATCCCAGGCCAGGTATCCCAGGCCAGTCACAAGTAGTGGCTGACCTTGGCCTGCACCAGAGCCCCTCCGAAGAAGCCCCAGAACCAACACACCTGGGGGACAGATTCAGACAACAACAGAGTACCACCGATAAGAGAATTTATAAAGAACTCATACAACTCAACACCAAAAAAAAAAAAAAAAATATTTCACCTAAATGATTTAATTAAAAAATGGGCAGAGAACCCAAATAGACATGTCTCCAAAGAAGACAGACATACAGATGACCAATAAATATGTGAAAAGATGTTCAACATCACTAATCACCAGAGAAATGCAAATTAAAACCACAATAAGATATAACCTCACACACCTTAAGATGGCAATCACCATAAATCAACAAACAACAAGTGTTGGCAAGGATGCAGAGAAAAGGGAACCCTTGTGCACTGTTGATGGGATTACAAATTGGTACAGCCACTATGGAAAACAGTATGGTGATTCCTCAAAAAATTAAAAATAGAACTATTAATACCTTATGACCTAGCAATTCTGCAATTCTACTTCTGGGTATTTATCCAAAGAAATCCAAAACACTAATTCTAAAAGATATATGTACCCCTACATTCACTGCAGCATTATTTACAATAGTCAAACTAGTGCCCATCAATAGACGATTGGATAAAGAGGTGGTACATACATGCAATGGAATATTACTGGACCATGGAAAAGAATGAAATCTTATCATTTGCAACAACATGAATGGAACGAGACGGTATTATGCTAAGGAAGTCAGGAAAACAAAGACAAATACCATATGATTTCACTTATGTGTGGAATCTAAAGAACAAAATAAACAAACCAGAAACAGACTTAAAGACACAGAGAATGATAGTTGCTAGATGGGGGCGGATTGGAGGGAGGAGGCACTGCCCAAAGCACTCATTACAGTCACATGACCCTCTAGCCACACCCCTACCTGAGCAGACATTCTAACCCTTGTGATGGATGTCCTGACACCAAGGACTGGAGATGAGGGGGAAATAGCTACTATGAATCTAATAAATAGACTTCAGTCTGAAAAGCGTGAGTGTTAAAAGCACTTATTTCAACTTGTTCATGTTGGTAGTTCATAGAGGATTATAATAAGCTGTTCTTTTAACTATGAAACAATGGGGCTTACACATAAGCTGAATACCATGTCTATCATTTTAGGTATACCGTGTTTCTCCAAAAATAAGACCTAGCCAGACAGTCAGCTCTAACGCATCTTTTAGAGCAAAAATTACTATAAGACATGGTCTTATTTTACTATAAAACCAGGTCCATAATAAACATAATATAATATAAATACAAAATATAATATAATATAGTACAATATAGGGTCTTATGTTAGTTTTTGCTCCAAAAGATGCATTAGAGCTGATTGTCCAGCTAGGTCATATTTCCAGGGAAACACGGTAGTAAGATGGCCCAGCAGAGCCAAAATGATCTGTCTTCAGCCCACCCAAGCAAAATGGATAGATGCTTCCTGCAAGATGCCAGAGTGGGGCAAAACACTCAGTGCCCAGACCAGGACATCATCTGGGAGACTAGCACACAAAGACTTCTTAAATAAGTTGTGTGACTTGTTCAGTTTCTTGAAGGGTTATCAGTACCACGCAGCTGTGGATTAAGTTTAAAATCTCCCAAGCCCAAGGAGGCGTGGCTTCTCATCATTCTCACTAACCCAAGATCTTCGTGGCAGAACAAGTATCATTTTCACTTTGAAGATGAGGAAAGCCCAGTGATATTGAATAGTGTACTGAGATTACCACAGCAGGGGCCTTGCCCATCTCAGGACAGATATCAAAAGAGTGGGCAGAGAGTTCGCAGAGAGAAAGGTTTATTAAAGCAAAAGCTTGATGCACCGAGGGAGCACACTCAGAAGGAGCATGGATGTGGTTCTCCAAGATCTATGGGCATAGCGTTTTTTATGGGCTCTTGGGGTTAGGAGCTGCGTTAGTTTCCCTGAGTGGATGGAAAAGGGGCCACATGTTAAACCTGACGAGCTCAGGAGACTGAAATTAACTACATACATAGGATGGTGTGAACATAAAAATTCCTAATTAAGGTGGGCAATGGCAGAAAGTCATATCCTTGGCCTGTACCTTCCTTGACAAAGGTCAATCTTTACCTTAAGTGAGCCTGTCTGCTGTCTTTTTGAGTAATCCCTTTTTCCAGACCCCCCAGGGGGCACTACCCACCACACCAGAGCAGGAAACTACAAGATCTCTCACTCTTATCTTGTTCCCCAGATACCATCTCTATATGCTGTAAAATGCTATTAACTATCCTGTACCCACCAATGTAAAAGAAGTGTGTGTCTCTCCATTTTGCTTTTTATTTAATCCCGGAGATTTCCTCACTTTGCTTTCTCCCACCCCCTTAATCTACAACCAGTGGATTTCATATAACCTTCCTCCTTTGATTCTCATGTATAAAATAAGTTGCACAACAGCCATTTCCCAGAGCATCTTCTCAATTCGTTGAGACTTTGCTTCCTGGCAATCGTCGTCAGTTTGGCTCAAATAAACTCCTATAATCTCTCTCTCAGGCTGGATGGTTTTTTGTCAACACCTGGAATGGGACGGGGAGTGCAGAGAATTAGATTGCCACCCTCTTTCTGGTCTTATATGGGCCACTGAGGACCTGTTACAGCACTGGTGAGTGCGTTTAGTATGGTAATTAGGGCAGGTCACTCAAACAACAGCTCTAACTTGTGCGCAGGCACGGTTTGGGGGACCTTTCCTAAATCTGACTACATCTCTTTTGCAGTTACCAGTCCAACTATCCTTGTTTCTTATTGGTGGGAAAGTATGACTTAAGGTTGCTTCCCCAGAGGTAGGTTTTGGCTACATGACTAGAGATCATGTCCTAGCTACATGACTACTGACCACACAAAGACACAGAACAGGACTACACACCTGAAAATTATACATTTTACCTGAGCCACTTTCAGAGACGTGATTTCCACACTGTATTTCCATCTTTTACGTTTTTGTCCACTAGACAAAAATATTTTGTGGACGAGATCTTTGTAGATTCAGTTTTGAATCTACCCCAAATCCAGTATAATACAGTTATGTAGTTAGTGCATAATAAATATTTGTTGAATAGTTAGAGATCATCTACCACAGTGGTTCTCAGCCTCAGCTGTAGCTCAGATTGATGGTGGGAAGGGTTTTACAAAACCCCAATGCCCAGGACCCACCTTAGACTAACTCAATTCAAGTACTGGGAGCTGGGCCTGTATTTCTTTAAAATTCTCCATGTGATTCCACCATGCAGCCAGGACTGAAAACATAGTTTTAACCAAAATCTCTTGCTTTTCAGATGCAGAACGGAGGAACTGTGGAGAGCGGAGAGCGGAAGTGAATTTCTCAAGGTCTTACGTAATTAAATGGTAGAACAGGGATCAGAATGTTCGTCTTTCTGACTCCCTGCCCTGCAATTTTTCCACTCATTCTGCTGCCTCCTGATTCAGTCATATTGTTTGGAATGGAATGAAATGGGATTAAAGTGGGTGAAAAAAGATGGAAAGGAGAGGAATAGGATGGGATGGAAAGGAATGGATTGGAGTGGAGTGGAATTGAGTGGAATGGGAAGATGTGAAATGATAGGAAAGGAAGGAAATAGAAAGAACTGTGATGCAATGTGACAGTTACAGCGAGATGTGGTAGAATTATAAAATAGAAAAGACACTATTGTGTAGAAAACAGCTTTACTGTGTTTTACACTCAATCTTTGCCACTTTTTATGCTTATATAAGGTGAAGAATCAGCAGGTGTCAACAGGGGACTAAGTAAGAGACCTCAAGGAGGAGACACAGGTACTGTGACTTCACTTCATTGGACAGAGTGCTGTTGGGACAGTGTGCTCATAGAGTCCGGGACACCCTCTGCAGCCATCTTAAAGGTTCTGCAAGCATCTGATAAAAACCACTGCTGAATACACAGAGCATAGCAGACGGGGGTAAATGCCTTATGTTTCCTCTGCCTAAATTCAGGTTTTGCTCCATCCTGCCACAGTACAGGCTCCTGAAAAGACCAACTTGAAACTCATATCAACATTTAAATTGTCAGGATGTGATTAAGGCTTGGAGGCTTAGAGAAGATTAATTACTGACTTTCTTATGCATCAACACCCCCCCACAAGTTCCCTACCCCCCACTATGCCTCTGAAAGAATCCAACATTATAAACAGGATCTAATTAGCAACTTGAATTCAGATTTAAGATCTTTTGTGAAGGTTTGGTCACAGATGCTGCTTTAATCTCTGAGGATTATTCCTCAGCATCCAGAGGGACTTCAGTTACTTTCCTGGGCCTTTGAGAAATTTTATCTCATTTGAATAGTGCTGCCAGCTCCAAGGACCTCCTGAGGAGTAGACCCCAGATTAGCTCTTACCAGGCTAAAAAGAACTCTCTTTTGTATTAGAATTCCTGCCCATTCCATTTACATCTTCAAAAGGAAGCTCACTCCCCCCACTCTTGAGTTTCTCTCACTTGAGGTCACAAGGAAGATACAGATCTTGAAACAGGGGCTTCCATGGAGGAGAGATGGAACAGAGCTCTGGGCCACTTGCCAACCGGAAGGAGCAGTGTAGCTTTGGTGGTGGAGGCCCTCAGTGTGGCCCCTGGGGCTCATATTCCTTCCCTCTTTGCATTCTCGTCGCTCTGCCCTCATGTGGATTTGCAGCGCCTCTCACCCAGACCCCAGTCTATCTCCACGCTCCGTCCCCTCACCAGGGTCTCCATTCCTACAGGGCTTTCATATCACAGCCATGTTTGTGGTCCTCCTCGATGCAGCTTTGATCACACCCCTGTGTCCAAACCAAGCCTTTGTGATGCCCGGCTGGCTTCCCAAAGACCAGAGTCCTTTCTCTGGCATTCAAGAGACTCCCTGCTATGGAGCCAAATCACCACCTCCACTCTGGGCTTCGCCCCTCGCACACCTCTATTTCGTAGTTCTTCAAGCCGCTCACGTGGCTCCTTAAGGAGGTCCTGAAATCAACTGAGTGTTTGCGGCCAACATTTTTAATGAGGTTTATAGCAAAAGAGCAAACACATGGCTTTTACTATGCAGAGGCTCGTTCTAAATACTCTACATAGACTCGCAGACTTCCCACACTGATATGACAGGAACCGTTGCCATCCTTGTTTTGCAGATGAGGACACTGGGGCCCAGGGAGGGTAAATAAGTTGCCAAAGGTGGTTAAGCCAGGCTTGAACCCAAGCAACCTGGCATCAGAGGCCATGCTCCTAACCACTGCACTATACTGCCTCCATATACTCCAGAACTGTGTGGAATAGCATAGAAAATGCAGGGTGCACCGCATACACGAGGGGAACTGTTTCATGAAGGTCTGTTGCAGATAAACATAAATGTATACACACAAGCATAACAGAAAACGTGTTATTGTACTGAGTGCACAAGGTAAAATGTGTCTTATTGTGGCTTCTGGTCAAAATGTGTGAAACCCGCTGTTCTGACCAAACCGAGGGACCCGTCAGTCGTCCCCCACACTTCTAGGCTCCATGCCTTCACCCACTCTGATCCTAGCACTTGAAATGTCTTTCCCCAACTATACCTCTTCAGTTCCAATGCCGCCCCCTCCACAAAGACTTCCTCAGGTCTTCTCGCCATTCTTTCCTAGAGGGACTTGGCTTAACTGACTTCCCCATCCAGACTTGTTTCCTGCCTGACTGAGCCTCGTCTCCCAGGAAGGAGGCTGTCACTCTCACTCCCCATCGGTTTGATGGTGAAACAGGGCCTGGTTGGGACCCCCACAAATAGGCCTTGCACTGTTCCTGGCCTTCCCTCTCCCTGCCCTAGAGCTTAATAATTGCAAACCCCACTCCTTGCAGTTTGAGCTTGAAATGTTTCCTGCCCAGTTCCCTGCTTTAGATAATTACCCTGAATGAAACTTGTACTTGGTTATGATCACAGTACCCCTTGCTTGTGATCACAGTACCCCCTGCTTGTGATCACAGTACCCCTTGCCTGTGATCACAGTACCCCTTGCCTGTGATCACAGTACCCCTCGCTTGTGATCACCGTACCCCCTGCTTGTGATCACAATACCCCCTGCTTGTGATCACAGTACCCCCTGCTTGTGATCACAGTACCCCTTGCTTGTGATCACAGTACCCCCTTGCTTGTGATCACAGTACCCCTTGCTGATGATCACAGTATCCCCTGCTTGTGATCACAGTACTGCCTGCTTGTGATCACAGTACCCCCTGCTTGTGATCACAGTACCCCCTGCTTGTGATCACAGTACCCCCTGCTTGTGATCACAGTACCCCTTGCTGATGATCACAGTATCCCCTGCTTGTGATCACAGTACTGCCTGCTTGTGATCACAGTACCCCCTGCTTGTGATCACAGTACCCCTTGCTTGTGATCACAGGACCCCTTGCTTGTGATCACAGTACCCCCTTGCTTGTGATCACAGTACCCCTTGCTGATGATCACAGTATCCCCTGCTTGTGATCACAGTACCGCCTGCTTGTGATCACAGTACCCCCTGCTTGTGATCACAGTACCCCCTGCTTGTGTCACAGTACCCCCTGCTTGTGATCACAGTACCCCTTGCTGATGATCACAGTATCCCCTGCTTGTGATCACAGTACTGCCTGCTTGTGATCACAGTACCCCCTGCTTGTGATCACAGTACCCCTTGCCTGTGATCACAGTACCCCCTGCTTGTGATCACAGTACCCCTTGCCTGTGATCACAGGACCCCTTGCTTATGATCACAGTACCCCTTGCCTGTGATCACAGTACCCCTTGCCTGTGATCACAGTACTCCCTGCTTGTGATCACAGTACCCCTTGCTGATGATCACAGTACCCCTTGCCTGTGATCACAGTACCCCTTGCCTGTGATCACAGTACCCCTCGCTTGTGATCACAGTACCCCCTGCTTATGATCACAGTACCCCCTGCTTGTGATCACAGTACCCCTTGCTGATGATCACAGTACCCCTTGCCTGTGATCACAGTACCCCTTGCCTGTGATCACAGTACCCCTTGCTTGTGATCACAGTACCCCTTGCCTGTGATCACAGTACCCCTTGCCTGTGATCACAGTACCCCTTGCTTGTGATCACAGTACCCCTTGCCTGTGATCACAGTACCCCTCGCTTGTGATCACAGTACCCCCTGCTTATGATCACAGTACCCCCTGCTTGTGATCACAGTACCCCTTGCTTGTGATCACAGTACCCCTTGCTTGTGATCACAGTACCCCCTGCTTGTGATCACAGTACCCCTTGCTTGTGATCACAGTACCCCTTGCTTGTGATCACAGTACCCCTTGCTTGTGATCACAATACCCCCTGCTTGTGATCACAGTACCTGTTGCTTGTGATCACAGTACCCCCTTGCTTGTGATCACAGTACCCCTTGCTGATGATCACAGTACCCCTTGCTTGTGATCACAGTACCCCTTGCTTGTGATCACAGTACCCCCTGCTTGTGATCACATACCCCTTGCTTATGATCACAATCTCTATGGTCTAGCATTCTTTCCAGGTTACTGTCATCACTGCTCCTGGCTGATGACCAGGTTGGAGAGACACATCGCCAGAGGGAGGAACCGTCACGTGGCCTCTGGAGGAATGTCCAGAGTTTCCCTTAAATATCCCAGGCTAGTCTGAGAATGTTAAGGCAGTTTTTTGAGGTGTTAACTGGCTGCCTCTCAGACCACCGATGCTCTGGTAATAAACGCTTATTCTACGACCCAACTCCTGTGTTGGTCTATTCGCTGAGCGGTGCAGGCAGCACGAGCCCTGGCCTCGGTTGGCCTCTGGTTTCAATGGTTTTCTGGTATTCAACTTCTTTCTCTGTTAGTTCAGGCTGGTGTTTCGGAAAGGGTGGTCCCCTGAACAGCAGCTTCAGTACCACCTGGGAACTTGTTAGAGATGCACATTCTCAGGCCCCACCCAAAACCTACAGAATCAGGAATTCGGAGGCTGAGCAACAGCAATGTTTGCTGTGACCAGCCCTCCAGAGGATTTCAATGTCCACTCAAGTTCCAGAGCTACCGGCTTAAAGGAAAGCTACTCTTACTCAGTATCAGAAAAGCGTTTTCTCCATGAATCTGGGCCAGTTGACTGCAATGTGCTGCTTATGAGTACAAGGTCATGGAAACAACCTCTTGTTTCCAGGTGAGGGATGTTTTTCTCCCATATACTGAATCCCCTAAGCCTAGCTTTGGGCAATTGTAGACTCTTTAGTCCTAAGGCTATGGAGGTCTCGGCACAAACCTACCCCCTGCTCAAGGCTGACTCGCAGCTCTTAGTCACTACTGCAATATCCTTGCTCATTCACGGAGCTGGGCTTGCGGCCTTCAGCTATTAACACCCAGAAACAAAAGCAAAACCAAGAATGGACAGAGTTACTGCGAGCGGCCAGGAGAACATGCGCACACCACCAGTCTGTAAGGCCAAAGCTGGTTAGGAGGCATGGTCGAGAGAGAGTGCAAATAATTACAAAAGCAAGGAGAGTCCACGTGGGTTTCGAATGGGAATGAAATTTTCATAGGACATCCAAGGTCACAGAAATAACACACCAAGAAGGCCTGGGAGCTAGCTCACGGATTCAAAAGCATTTCCCTGGACATTCTGTGTTTGAAGAAACTCACATTTGCATTCCAAGGAGTTAAGAAGGAGGATCACACAGTGAGGAGAGGCCCAGCTGGAATGCAAACCCAACCTGTGCTTCCCAGGCTCCCCACCCTGGGGGAGCCGCCCAGCCCTCTGAGTGCACTTCTCTGCTCTTCCTCTCTGCTTCTGCCAAGCTGGCCCCCAAATGCCATGCCACCGCACCCAGTTCCAGGGCTCTGCACTTTCTGTTCTTTGTTTTTTAAGTGTTCTGGGCCCTCCTTGTCATTCAGGTCTCCACTCAAATGCTGCTTCACTCAGCCTGCTCTCTGCCCCTTTAGTTTCCTGGGGCTGCTGAAATCAATGACCACAACCAGATGGCTTAAAACAACAGAAATGTTTCTCTCACAGTTCTGGAGGCTGGAGGTCTGACATCAAAGCGTCAGCAGGGCCACTCTCTCTGAAGGTTTAGGGGACAATCTGTTCCATGCCTCTCTCCTCTTTTCTGGTGGTTGCCAGCAATCCTTGGCATTGCTTGGAGAAGCATCTCTCCAGTCTCTGCCACCATCTTCACAGGGCACTGTCCTCTCTGTGTCTGCGTCCACATGTCCCTCATTGGATTGGGGCGCTCTTTCACATAGTATGACCTCACCCTAACTGGACGGCATCTGCAAAGACCCCATTCTAAATAAGGTCACATTTCTAGGTACTTGGGATTAGGTCTTCGATATATCTTTTGGGGGGACACAAATCAACCCCCACCAGTGCCAGACACTTCCCCCCACAGTGCCCTATTTTATCTTCTTCATAGTGCTTACCAATATATGAAATTCTCCTATTTATTTATCTGCCCACTCTCACCATCAACTAGGTCCTTACAGCAGGGCACCTGTCTATTTTGTGCACAGCTGAATCTCCCATACCTAGCGTGGGGCCTGGCACAAAATAATGTTGAACAAATATTTCCTGGCTGACTGAACTGCCTCTTCCCACTGGGGTCTTTAATTACATGGACCCAACTCACCAACCACAGGGATGAGGGTATGACCTAAGCTGGCCAATCGCAATCATATTAAAGGATCAGCTGCGTGACAGAGGGAGCCGTGCTTTTTCTTCTGAAGTTCTTGGCTACGAAGATACTGCGGGGTTGCCAGGTAACATACAGAATGCCTAATACAGTGTTAGTACAAGTATGTCCCAAATATTGCATTAGACTTACTTATACTAAAAAATCTACTTGTTGTTTATCTGAAATTGAAATCGAAATAGGCCTTCTGTATTTTCATTTGCCAAATCTGGCAACTTGACGACATCAGCCTCAAACTGCCAGCAGCCATGTTGTCCACCCCATGGAGAAAGCCCGCTGGAGGATAAAGTCTTTCTAGAGAAAAGCAGAGCCAAGATAGAAAGACTGATTCCTGGCGGTATTTTCTGAGTGCCTAAATGCTTCTTTCACCACTGGGACTTCCCAGTAATTTGGAGCAATAAAATTCTTTTTTTCTTTTCTAAACTTTTAAAAATTAAGTTTTGCCACTTGCAAATGAAGGGGCTCTAGAGAACGCGAGTCACCGTCCAGTCAGTGCCAATTTGTCTTCTTCACGAACACCGGAAAGTCCACCATCTCTCGATTTCCCTCCTCATTTTCCTACCACGGCCCCCAAGGATCCCTGTTTCATTCTGGCGTGGCCCTTTGTGTTCAGGCCAGACATCTCAGCTGTCACCCCTGGACTGGCATCATTAAGTCCCATCAAGATGCAGGAGAAGCGCTGACGAGACAAAAGAAACCTCTCTTGTGCTGATACCGATCGATCACTCGTCAGAGCATAAATTCAACGTCACATTATTTGAATCAGGAGTAACGGATGAGGGGTGGCCGGGTAGCTCAGTTGGTTAGAGCGTGGTGCTGACAACACCAAGGTTCCAAGGTTGCAGGTTCGATCCACACACAGGCCACTGTGAGCTGCACCCTCCTTTAAATAAATAAATAAATAAATAAATAAATAAATAAATAAATAAATAAATAAATAAATAAAAAAGAGCCATGAGTAAGGAATGAGAAGGGGGAAGAAAAGGTGAAGGCGAAGGCAGAGAATCCCATCCTGCTGCGGTAGGAACTTCAACTGAGCGTCCGAAGAGACAGGCGGCATTGCTCGGGCTGGGTACCGCAGGTTCCCTAAACAGCAGAATCCCAGTCTTTCATTCCCTTCTCTGACTTCTCTGCAGGGGTTCACGAGAAGACCCAGTTGACCACACAAGAGTGACAGCAAAGGGTAATGTCCTCAGAGGCCAGAGAGCACCCTGGATGGCATTACCTGCCGCCCATCGGTGCAGTATCCCTGCAATGAGACGTGTCCCTTTGGTTCTACATAACAAATCTCCTCTTGTTGATGTGACAGACAGCTGGGATTGCTACATTTAGTTTTGGCAGATCCCGATTTGATAACGATTGACTCTTTCATTCCAGGCAGGAGACGAGGAATATGTCAAATACTACTAAGGGGCCAGCCCCTTAGCGTCTGGGCGGGAGAGAAGAGAGAAAACGCGTGGCCTTGCCAAGGGATCATTCAGACGACCACAGGCAGGGCTGCCGACCTCCATCCAAATTAAACACTCAGCCTGCTGAGCCCAGTCTTTGCCAAGCATACACATTGTAAATCAAGATGTCGTTTATTCATCCAGCAAATGTTTATTAAGCTCAAACAGTATACAAACACGGTTCTGGGCACTTGGGAAACAATAGTGAGCAAATGTAAACATGGTTCCGGCACCCTTGCTCCTCTAGTTAGGAAGATGGGCATTGATCGAATAAATACGTAAGTAAATGAAAATGTTATTGTGCCAACTGTTACCAAAGAGAGAAACGTGTAATATGAGAACATGAGAGGTTCAACAGGCTTTATTCAATGTTCAACAAATTATCTGTTGCGCCCCGCTGTGTGTCAGACACTGTTGTGGGTGTTGAGCTGCAAGGATTTGGATCTCTTTATTAACTGGAATTATTTAACCCCCAAGGCAGAAGCTCATCTCATTCCCAGCTTGTGTAAAGAATTTTTCTCCTATCCCGTTGCTGGCTTCTTGGTTACCTCCATCCCATAAAATACACTTGCCGTACCTATTCATTTAAGCACGCAGAAGTTCAGGGGCTGCAATCAGTCACCCTGGGCTCTCTGGAAAGCACGATACAAGCAAATGAGAATTTGAATCAGAATGGAGCAGGCTGCTGTTTTGTTTTTGGACTCCATCTGAGAGACTGGTAGAATTGAAAGAATTACAGAGTAGAATTCATGGAGTTCCCAACTCATTAGCATTCAGGAGCTCTACACTCATGAGGTGGGAAGTTTGGGATTTTAACTGGTACATATTAGCTTTTTCATTTTTTAAAAAAGATTCCTGGCTGCCCATGGCTTCTCTCCAACTCTGACAAGCCTTACGATAGCCTGACTTCAGACCCACCCACGACAGGCAGGAAAAGCCAATGGTTGTTTCCTTGCCATGCAAGTGCCCTCGCTCTTCCCACAGAGTATTCTGGCTGTTGGCCCAGACTCAAAATTCTTAAAAATTTTGTAAACATTGGGAGCATCCTCCCAGTGCTCTGGACCACAGCATCTCCTGTGCTTGTCAAGTCTTTTGACTGAAAGTAAAAACAACACACCTCAAATGAGTGTTAGCAGGAAAAATTTAAAAGGGGTGGTGGTGGTGGTGGATTTACTAGGATACATGGGTGACTTACAGAACCCAAGGGAACAGAGCACCGCGGGGCCCTATAAGGGTTTGGAACCTGAAACTGCGAAGCCAGCAGGAAGTGAGATGCCCCCAGTCAATCTCTGGGTCCCTGAGCTCTCATCTCCGCTAACCTCCATGCTATCCGGATTATTCTCCTCTGAAGACTCGCTGTCTCTGCTCTGGGTACAGAAGGAAGGATGATGCCAGTTCCTGCATTTCCACCTCCCTACTTTCTCCTGCACCAGAGATTAATCAACTGCCATTTTCCTCAGAAGTTCTAAGACTCTGCCACTTACTCATCTAACTGCACTTATGAAGTACCGAGCTACTATGTGCCAGATACTGTTCTAAGCACTCTACAAATATTTACTAATGGAGTTGGGCCTCTTGAAAACCACAAATCATCATTGTTAGGGCCTTTTGTGAGGGTCCACTACATGGCATCCCTTCCCATACCTGTGGACAGAATAATTTGAGTGATAAAAACAACATGCCAAAAAACACCGTGTTGACTACTGAGGAAGATTAGGTTGGATTATGTGAGTTTGGATTAGGTGAGTTCTCTAAAACGGAACCCCAGAATCAAACAGCTTTACCCTCTCAGACACCAGCAAGCCTTCCAAGACAGGCCTGGAGCCCTAAGGGAGGATAAGACTCATTGCCCTAAGGATCAGCTTAGAACCCATTTACCCCAAGAGCAGCTGACTTCCAAGGAGAAACCAGAAAGAACGGAAATGAGAGTGATTCCTTCACTCTTCTAAATTTATCAAATAGATAAATCACATCACCTCCTCTAGGGCGGAGCGTCTAAAGAGGCAGAGAGAGGTCAGGAGTAGTAGAACCAGCTTTTCACATGGAAATGAATATTAAGAACAGAAAAAGCACCGTTCACCCCAAAACACATTTAATATTATTCTTTGTCTTTATCATTTTACGTTTTTAAAATCTTTCCTTAAAGAGTCTGATTTCCTTTTTTTTTTTTTTTTTTTTTTTTTTTTTTTTTTTTTTTTTTAAATGTGTGGACATGTTTTTCTGCTGATTTTCGGGAAAGTTTGAATTTGTTGTTGTTGTTTAACTGGTTGTGATATGACTGTGTATGGTACTTAATTCTGTACGCATTAGCCAGCACCTATGAACTCCCTAACATGAACTATGACAAAAGTGTATTTTCTCTTCCTCCCACATCCTCTTCTTTTCCATTGCCTTTTCTTTTTCAATTTTCGTTGATGATTATGTTTTAAAACACATTTCTATTACATGATTTATCAGCTTTCAATAACACCTTTTGACTTCTGGCTATGCAAGATGAGGAAAGCAGATAGAAAACATTGCCTTCCTCCATTATCCCCTCTTCTTCTTCTAACTGTTCTTAATTAAATCATTTCTACATTGGGAAGGCTTATCAGGTTTTTGGACTGCAATCATAATCCCTTGGTTTACAGGAGTCTTAGCTCCACAGATGGATTCCCCACTCGCCGTGAATCCTTCCAATGATTCCCCTTGTCATCCTGAAGCTCATCCTCTAGTGACTTCTTCAGGCAGGGCTCTCGGGAAATCCATTCTGAGTTATCGCATGCTCAAGAATATCAGCCTTCAGCTTCTACACACAAACAACAACTCAGCTCTGTAAGAAAATTATTTTATCACATTTTCTTCTTATGGATTTTGTAATTATTGCTCCACTGAGATCTTCCTCTGAAAATGGCCCGGGAGAAGATGAAGCCCTCGCCAGCGACTAGATCCTTTTCCTGATACCGTTCCTGATCGCCCAAAGTATTGTTTTCTGACCTCTAGAGTCTGGTGGACTAATTACTCTATGTCTCCGTGTTGATTGTTCTAGGCTGATGTCTCCAGGATGAGCCTGTCCCTTTTGAACTCTGTGTGTGCGTGTGTGTGTGTGTGTGTGTGTGTGTGTAATTTCTAGAAGCTTTTTATAAATTATGTTTTGATTTTTGTTCTGTCCTATTTAAAAAGATATATTTTTATCAGTTTGTTAAAAAGCAACTAAAAATGTAGACCATCCATTATGGGTGTTGTAGCTCCCTTTGTCCATCTTTCCAGTGCTATCATTTTATGTCTAAGCCATTTTAACCCTCTGTCCATGGCCATTTTATTTCACTCACTTTTCTTAATCTCGCTCCCAGGTCCCTTCTTATATTTTCAGCCTTTGCATAGTTTTATTTATGTGCCTCGTCCAATAGAAAACCTTCATTCCTGTGATGGAGTATTTTTATCTTTTTTTTTTTCCCCTGATCTCTGCCAGCTAACATTTAAACTCCTTCTGTTGTTTTACCATATTTCCCTGACCTATTGTATGTCCACTGTAGACTAATTTTATGGAGGTGATTGCTCCATTGAGGTATTTTGTTGAACAGGGTAATAAAACATGTAGTTTTAAAAGTCTGCTTTATAGTACACTTTACAGAAAGAATGATGAAGCCCCAGAACTTGGCTTGATCTTTAAATGCACCCCATCCTTCAACCGACCTACACTCACACACAAAAAAGACACACACAGCCTCACCTCCACAAATGTCTTGGAAATGCTCAAGACGAACCACACCATGCCTGTATTTCTATTGTCAGAACCACCAGAATTCTAAGGCTCTCTGGTCATCACGCATCACTTGGACGCTCACTCCTACATGGCAAAGTATATTCTTTAATCTAAGCACTCACCTACTTTGCTTCGTTTCTGGGAAACTTTCTTCTCTGCCCTCTGGAACTCACAATCCATTATCGGCAACATCCCTTAAACTCTCACATCTCTGAATGATCCCTTCATCTGTCTCCTCTAAGTGAAGCCTGACCCTAACTACGGGCAATTCATCGCCCACAGAGCTTTGCAGAGCTGGCTGAGTTCCCGACATTTGTCTGTACCACGTGCTGGACCTGGAAGTGTGGTGTTTGCCCCCCTCACGCATCATTGGCTTTTCAGACAATTTTCACTCCTTTCTCCTTGAAAACCTTGGCCTTGACACTTCCATCATCAAATTATATCACTCACTACCCTTCCTTCTTGTAGTTGTCTGCAGTCGTCTGAGTAATCCTGCCTCCTTCCTCAAGAGTTTAGTACCTGGGTCATTCCAACTCCTTCCAAGCCTACTCAGAATTACTGCAATATCTTTTTGTAGGAGCCCTCCCGTACCATGTGCTCTGAGTTGCTTTGTCTCTTCTACTTCAACGATCTCATTCTCCACCTAATAGTGTCTCGTTCTTATAGGTGTTATCATTGCATCACATATCACGACATATAGGTCTTATCATTAATACTAATTGCACGGCTGAACTGTTTCAAGCATCCTAAGTTCTACCTCGTCTGAACTGTCCAGATCATTCTTTCTATTTCCCCAACACCAATAATTATTTAATCCAATGAGGACCCGTCAACATACTGATTCTACCACCATTTTACTGTCCCCCATTTCATCCTGCTTATCCAGCTCAGATTTTACGTTCCCTCACATACATCTTCAAATACCTTGCTTGTTATTTCTCTCTTTAATATGCTGGCCTGGGGGAAGCACCAGAACCTTGGTTAAATACTTCTTACCCAAACAAGTGAACACATTCAGAAAACACACACACACACACACTTTCTTTTCTGGGCTTCATTTAAACCTGTATCACTGAATTAGGAACAGTCAATAATCGTAAGAATTTTCCTTGGCTCTTTCATTCTCCCTCTGTGCTAGACAATCATTTTACATTTTCTCTTTTCTCCTCAAATCTCTGACATCTCCTTCCTCACTTTACTCTCAGCTGGTAACAATGCCTTCTGTTACTTTGGAAAAATAGAAGCAATGAGAAAGAGGATTCCAACAAGGCTCCCTCCACCACACGGGTGAACCTGCCAAGTTTACTCCCATATATGGTGTTCGCTGCTGTTTCCAGGGATGAACCACACCTGAACTGATATTAAAAGTCGACTCCTGTTCCTGTGCAAAGTACCCCATCCTGTCTCGCTGCCACAAGATTACTGCTCTCACATCTGCCCCCCCTTCTCTCCCCTTCTCAATATTTCTCTTCTACATAATTACCATAAGCACACCAGCATGCTTACGTTCCTGGTATTAACTATGGTACTCCAGAGAAAGAAATATGTACACATTTATTTCCAGGGATTGTAAGGAATTGGCTCACGCAATCATGGAGAGGCTGAGAAATCCCACAGTCTTCTATCTGCAAGCTAGAGACCTTGCAAGCAGAGAAAGCCGGGGCTGTAGTTCTCAGCTGAATCCAAAGGCCTGAGAACTAGGAGAACCAATGGAGTGAGTTCTAGTCCAAGTCTGAAGACCTGAGATTGGGACCACTGATAACGTAAGTCCCAGTCTGAGTGCAGGAGAAGACTGACGTCTCAGCTCCAACAGTCAGGCTGAGAAAGCAAACCGTCCCATCTTTCAACTTTGGGCTCTGTTCAGGCCCTCAACACATTAGCTGATGGCCATCCACATGGGGAGGACAATGCTTTCCTCAGCCTATAAATTCAAATTCTAATCTCATCCAGAAACACAGACACACCCAGAAATAAAGCTTAACTAGATATCTGGGCACCCCGTGACCCAGTCAAGTTGACACATAGAATTAACCATCACACTCAACCTCACTTTCCTGCAGCTACCCTCCCATTACCCTGCTCCCCTTTATAGCAAAACTCATGCTGTACTTCCGTACTTCCTCACCTACCATCCGCTCTTGACCTTATCCAATGGGTCTTCATCGCTATCCTTTCGTTTCCCAGCAAATGCTCAGGCAAAACCCTGCCTCCCCTGCAGACTGCTCCCTGAATGTGTGCTCTGTCTTCGTGAACTTCTCTTTTAGTCCCATCTTCTTTGCTTCTCCTTCCAGCCAAACTAGGTCCAGGGAAGCTCCTGCCAACTATCCATACACCTGTTCCCAATGCAAATAAAGGCGTTTGTGGGGTTTGCCCTCTGGATGTGCCATGTACTTTGAAGAAATGTGTTTGGCCATCTTCTCCCGAGATCTGCAGCTGTGAGCACCCTCTCTCTGCTCCTTCCCTCACCTTATTTGAGCTTCACGGCTTTGACAGCTATTCTTCTGTATTGTGGTTCAGAGTTACAGATGTCTCCTGGTTTCATCAGTGAGGGAGCGTTCATTTCTTTCAACATGATCTTTGATGCTTTGAGGGCCATCTCCCGGAAGAGAAAGGAGAAGCAACCTCTCTCTCCACCACATTACGACTGGAAATCACAAGGCATGTGACGAGTGATCTGCTTTGAAGAAGAGAAATGTGACCACAGTATTTAGTGTGGATTGGGAAGAGGAAACTCTCAGGCAGGGACACCATTTAGTAAAGGCAGACGGTCCAAAGAGAGGGTCCAGGAGACTGTTGGAAGTTAGAGCCTGCAAGTTAGGCCATAGAAGGACTGAGCAGGTGGGAGCCTTCGATGCCGTCAGAGTTGCAGCCTCTCCCTCGCGCCAGTCAGGGCTCAACTGGAGATAACAAACACTCATGCTGTTTTGTTTATTTTTTAAAAAAAGGTATTTGAGGCAGGAAATCAAATACTTATAAAATCATCAAACGGTCCGGAGAAGTAAGTTCTAGGTAGGGAACGACTAGGGATAACTCTAGAAGCCATCCCAGAAGCAGCTTATCAAGGGAAGCTCTGCAACAGAAAGGCTCTTGGAGAATCAAAGCCGGTGTTCCAGCTGCTTCCACGACCACGTCACATGAGCCACAATCTGGGCCTGAGAAGCCCAACGCTGCAGCTGATCGGGGAACAATTCGCCCTAAGAGTAAGGTGGGCTCAGGAAGCAGCCATCAGAATGGGGACCTTCCTAGAGCCAGGGGGGTCCAGACACTGGCAATACAGACGCCCCATGTGTGCTGTCTCTTCCCACTCATCTTGGTTCTGAAGCCAAATCTTAACATGTGTGTGGCTGGCAAAATCTTACCTCCAAAACTGTACCTTCACCTGAGAAGGTTGTTTTTAGATTCCCAAACTGTCCGATATAGAAAAGCACATAAGAAACAAATTGGAGCAGACGATGAGCAAGACTACCCAACTTTGGCCCAACTTTCTCCCCTTCCTCCTGAGCTCACACTGTAGCTGCTATTAGCATTAATTCTCTCCAACCCCTTTCTGTAATCCACGGTCCTTTCCCCCAGATATCTTTGTTACTCTATGTCACATATTATCACATTTGCTTATTATAACCCCCATTTTACGGACAAGAACACTGAGGTCCATAAAAGATGAGATAATATGTCCAAGGTCACCCAGTCAATAAATGACTGAATTGGGACTTAACCTCACGATCTAACTCTAAATCCCTTTGTCTTCTGTCTGTTAAATCCATGGACTACTTTCATTATGTCCCCTTTGAAACTGAGAAGGCCACAGCCTCTTCTGAGCAGGTAAAACAAATAGTTTTCTTAATCACTATTTCTTTCTGAGGACCTGTTTACCTGTACCCCTCATGGCTGTATGCCCAGATGGTTCATTCTGTTGCCAGCCTGGCTGAGGGCTACACAAAACATGACTCTTTTCTTAAGGGCTGCCACCTTGCCGGTTGCTGTGTTTTGCCTGGATGGATCATTCATCCAGTTTTCTCTCACTGGTAAAAGTTACAGATGGTCACTTGCTCCTGAAAAGTACCCACTGGTCCATCCATAAACTGACTGGGGTCCTTGGTCCCAACTTCCCTCTGAACCGTAACTTCCCTCCACAAGTCTGGCCAAGGCACCCTTTGCCTTCCTTCTGGATGTGCCCCTGTTTCATGCCTTTGCCTGGATTACCCTTCTCTTTTCCAATGCCTGGGTATCCAACTCTTCACCTGTCTTGCAAGATTTATCTCACTCACTTCCTTTTCCACAATGTTTCCCTTGAGCTCTCCATCGTTAGAAGTGGGTTCTTTTACTTTTGAGCTGTGTTGGCACTTCTATTGCTATCTCTCATGTCATATCCCTGACTTTCTACTGGGTATTGAATAAGCACCATACAGGTTGAATTGCTGGCAGCAAACCTTTTGTTCCCCTGTGGTAATATTATAGCTCTGTATTCTTGGCATGGCCAGGAGTGCTTGGGTTTGGGCTTTGACATGTGACTTGCTTCAGCCAATGGCATTGTTGGAGGAAGTGATACAAGGAGAGGTTTGAAATGTACTTGTAGAGTCGAGCCTGTCTTCTTGCACGTCTGCCTTTTGCCAAGAGAATATCCTGAGGGTAGATGTTAGTCCAAGGAGGATGAAAGCACATGGAGCAGATTTGCACCCAAACTGCAGCTTGAAACCAAGCCCAGCCTAACGCAGATCAACGAAATCCCAGACAGTCTAATACATGCATGAGTGAAAAACACAGCCTTGTTTCACATGCCACTGTGATTTCGCTGATGCTTTTATACAGCAGGAACAGATGAAAGCACCCATCACTGCAATTTCATCTCTTTTCCTAGACTGTGCACTCTCAGAAGGCAAGCTTTCTATCTTAGCCTGTGTATGGCTTTGTGACAACATCTAAACATTATAGGATGCTCACTAGGTATCCTATGAGAAAGCTGAGGCCCAGCAAGGGTTAAGAAGTTCTCTAAAGCTACATAATGAGGTAGAGGGGAGATGGGGTCGCATCCAGGCAGCCTGGCTGTAGAGGCTTCATGCAATACATCCAATCACATCACAGATGTTTGAGAAAATAGATGAGGATGAACAGGAGAAAAGGAGAGATAAAAGAGGGAAAATAAGGCACAGTTCTATGATTTTTGTTGTACTTAAAAAAAAGAAAGATTTCTACTTCTGTAATTGAGATTTTTAAGTGTCACTGAGATTTACACCCTTGAAGAGGATGTCATCATTCTGACCGCTCAGCAGTCATTCCTTTCCGAAGAGCACCTGACTACCTTTTAGGGAGCGCCTGTACCCACGTGTCTTGGGGCGGTGCACATCCTGCTTCTCTCACTATAGAATCCCTCCACTTACAAGATCTACTTCTCCCTGCCACAGCACAGCCCAGGGATGCACTTGTGACCCAAGCTGACCCGACTGGCTGCTCTCTCCAGGACTCAGGTGAGTGATGGAAAGAAGGGCTCAGCTATACAGGAATGTGCGCATTCCCGACCTGCTGGTTGGGAACCATGGCTGGGATTCCTTCCTTGAGCTCGCCTGAGCTCCCTCTGTCTTCTCCCCATTTCCCTATCCAGTTCCAGCTTCCCTAGATCTATGAGTTCCCCATATTCTTCCAATAAAGCCCCTTTCACCTAAGAAATTCAGTGTTGGTTTCTGTTGCTTGCAACCAAAACCCCTGATTGATTCTATTCTTTTCCCCAAAGTATGCCCCTTGTTATGGAACTGTGTGCTCCACTGGTCTGAAATCCTGAATGATGCAGGTTTTGAAAGAAGTTCCAGCCAAGTTGTTTGTTAGTTGCTCTTGCCAACTGTGATGTGCGTGAGAACAGCTCTGAGCCCAGTAGCCAGTGGTATGAATACATCTACTACCAGGAGAGGAAAATAAATGTGAGCTATTTAACAGCTTCTGTCCCTGAATCACAGAATGTTCAAACTAGATAGAACTTTAAAGAACATCTAGGCCAACTTTCTCAATGAACAAATGAAAATAAATGAGGTCCTGAAAGGGGATGTGACTTGTCCACAACTGAACAACTTAGTGGCACAGCTGAGATTAGAATGAGGGTCTCCTGATTCCCATCAGGGCTCTTGCCACCCCATCACCTGCTGTTTGTCTGCCAGAATATTTTGTTCTTATTTAAACACTACGCAAATAGTTTAGTGGCTACCAGCACAGTTTTAAGGGACAGACAACAGGGATATCTTAGCTAAGCCACGTACCAACTCTCTGACCTTGGGAGGCTCACTTGCCTGTCTAGACTTCAGTTTACAAATCTGTAACATGGGGATAATTACAAGACCCACCCCCATAAGATTCTTATGAGTAACAAATACCATATATATATTAGCCTAGTATGGGGCAGATAGCAAGTGTTCGATGAATATTAAAAATCATTATAATTATTCATAAAGAAAGTGACCTTCAATATCAAGTATTCCTCATGTTAGCATAGATGGAGGGACCTGACCAAGGTCATGCATCTTGAAAATGGCATGCTGTTTTCTACACATCATGCACGTCTTGTCCAAGCCCAGGCCGTTTTCAGTATCAACTGACAGGAAATTTTAGCCTAGTAAAAACTTAGTGACTCATGTAACTGAAAAGGATGGTTGCTAATTTCAGTCATGTTGGGTCCAGCTGGTTTTAGTTCCTTCCTTCCTTCCTTCTTTCCTTCCTTCCTTTGTTCCTTTCTTCCTTCCTTCCTCACTCCCTCCCTTCTTTCTCCCCTCCCTCATCTCCCACTCCTTTCCCACCCCTTGGCCTTATTTCCTGCTGGGTTAGCTTCATCCTTGAATAAGCCCTCCTCACATGGAGAGTCTTGCATCTCCCAGCTGAAATGATTTTTTACAGGTAATCCTGTGGGAGGAAAATTATATGATTTCCCAATTATTCCTGAAAAAGTTCTGGAACTCATGGTGATTGGGTCTATTAAAGTTGGCTGTTCAAGCCTGAGCCGGTCCCTTTGGCCAGGGGCACTTCCGGGATTAGCCAGGCCTAACTCCTGTGCTCATTTCTGGATCTGGGTGGGATGGAGTTACCCCCGCCCCGCCCCCCCCCCCCACTTAAATCACATGGACGAGGTGTAGGACAGAGAGCTGATACCAGAAGAAGAGAGGATGGAGACGTGCAGGCAAATGCAACCAGCATCAGGAGCCCCCCTCCCCCTTTCCTCTCTTTTCTGTTATGGAAAGACCCCCAAAGGCACCCACCAGCCATCACTTCTCTTCCCTTCTGACCGTCTCCAGTCTGTCCATCTCTTCATTCAGCTTCCGTCTCCTCCTCAGGACTGAACAATTGTACACTCCTGTGTAGACTCCTAAAAGATCTCCAACCCCAAAGCTAAGCTCCAGCTACTGAATACAACTCCCTGCACCACGCATACACATGTGTGACCTGTACGCACAGGTACCTTTCAAGCAGATCTGGGGACTCAGCCTACAGGGTGACCCACTTCTCTTTTCTTTAGCACCTCAGACCCCTCCTGGGTGAGCAGCTGTTGGCTCTCGCACTGGCCTCATCCCTGAGCGGCTGGGATCCTCTAAAGAAGAAATAGTGGGGCTCAGATTTGTCGAGAGCCAGCATGGCTTTGAACACGGCAGGGGAAAGTCAGAATCATCCTCTCCTACTGATTATAGCATTTCAACAGCAAGCGGGCTGCCTACTTGCTTATTCAGAAGGCTTGGGGCCCTATGAAGGGGCATGTGCTTTGGTGGCATTGATGATAATACTGGACCTACCAGTTAGTAGCCCATGACCTGGGACAGTGCAGTTAGCCTCTAAGGAGGCTCAGTATTCTCACTTGTAAAACAGGAGCAGTAATATTTACCGTCCAGGGGTGCTGTGAGCATTAAGTGAGATAGCGCCTGTGTTGAGCTCTAGGGGCTGCTCATCACTCTTTGGTCCCCACTCCTTTGGTGCCTCCATTCCAGCTTTTCCAGGGTGTCAGGATCTAGGACAAATGCCTCCACCTCCCTAAATGGAGCAGTGCCAAGCTGGTGAATCAGATTCCAAGATACAAATTGGCCTAGTATTCTAAAGGTCTCCCTGCCGAATGGGTGAACAGCACCGTGTAGATGCACCGGGTCTCTTCTTCTTCCATCTCTTCAGGGTGTAGGCTGGGCTGCCTCTGAATGTAGGGACCCAATCCTGTCTCCTCTCCTCTCCTCTCTTTTCCTCTCCTTCCACCTTCCTCCCTTCCGCCCCATTTCCTCGTTTTCTTTCTCTCTCTCCCCCTCTCCCCTGCCCCCTCCCCTTCTGTCTCCCCTGGTGGCTACTGGTCTAGATTAAGAAAGATTGGGGCAGGCAGTTCCAGGCTTTGGGGCCCATGCTGTGTCTTTGTCTCCATCTCTCCAACTCCTTAGCCTCCAGGGCAGGAGAGGAGCCTTGTCTCCTTGCAGTATGGCGTGTTCTGACACTCTGGTCTGAGTTTAAAGGATATAGAATTTTGCTGCACCAGTTTTGGTTGCTAAACTCTCTTTACAGGAAACAAACAGATTCTTCTGCTTCAAGGGTCAGCCTTTGGGCCAAATCAGGCCCATGGCATGTTTTGCCAATAAAGCTTTATTGGAACATTGCCACAGCCATGCATTTACATATCATCTATAGATGTTTTTGCACTACAATGGCAGCATTGAGTATTTGTGACTGAGACATGGGTTGGCAAAGCCTCACATATTTACTATCTTTTCCTTTACTGCAAAAGGTTGCTGTCCCCTCACCTACATGACCCAGCCCACCTTACCATATTTCAACTTTGAGTTTGGGGAGCAAAGCCCCATCAAAGAATCAACGTTACTTTTCTTTCTCTCTTTGGTCACGTCACTCCCTCAGGATTGGTATGATTCCCGTGTCACTGATATGATTCAATGATATCAACCATTCATTCGAGAACCCTGCGAGTTCTAGCACAGAGAAGAAGATATCCAGTGTGTCCAATGATTAAATGAATCCATGGGGGTTTATTTTATTTATAGGACCCTTTGGTGAATAATTTTCTTCTGAGTCATTTCATTATCCTCACGTCTAGTGGCGATCCAGTAAATATTTTCTAGATGAATAATTCAATAAATGAATGATAGCAAATTTACATCTTTCTTCCCTCTCTTCTTTCTGCCTTCCTTTTCATGTGCATTGGCACTAGTTTGCACTGGCTACTTAACGAGGTCTCATCCGTAGCACACATCACACAGCAAGGAAGCACATAATAAATAGGGCATGGGAAAGAGGCCGTGTGGTGTAGTTGTTATGGCTATTAGACTCTACACTAAGACTACCCAGGTGTGTTTCACATCTCACTTACTGTGTGAACTTGCCCTGGGTAAGAAACATCTCCGAGACTTAGTCTCCTCGACTACAAAGTAGGAAATAACAGTAACTATCTCATAGAGCTTCTGTGAGAATTACATTGGTAAATATATGAAAACAGTATCTGCACACAGCATTACCAGTGTTATGGGCGGAATGGTGCCCTCCCTCCCCCCAAAGAAAGATATGTTGATGTCCTAATCCCTGGGGTCTGTTCACGTGACCTTATTTGGAACTAGGGTCTTTGCGGATGTAATCAAGTTAAAATAAAGTCATCAGGGTGGACCCCAATCTAACACGACTGATGTCCTTATAAGAAAGGGAAATTTGGACCAGGCACCAATGTGCACCAGGGGGAAGATGATATAAAAATACAGGGAGAACACGATCTGAGGGAAGCGGGAGAGATTGGAGGGATGCGTCTACGAGCCAAGGAACACGCAAGACTGCCAGCAAATAGCAGAAGCTGGGAAGGGCCAAGGAAAGGTCCTCCCTTACAGCCTAGAGAGAAAGAGCAGGACCCTGCCAATGCCTTGATTTTGAACTTCTATTCTCCAGAACCATGAGACAATACATTTCTGTTGTTTTAAGCCACCCCGTGTGGGGTACCTCGCCATGGCAATCCACAGAAATGAAAACAATTAGTGATCACTAATATTATTTGGTTACAATGCTCCCTAATACAAGAAGTCATGCACGTTGGACACCCCTTTGGATTTCTAGGGCTTTGCGGAGCCTGGAGGAATGAAAAGAACTCAGAGAGGGATCTGCTTTGCACAGTCTTAGGTGATTGTATCGGAATCATTCTTTTCATGATGTTGTGGAAACAAGGCTATGAATATCTCCAGCCTGGTTGGTTCACGAGGTGAATTATAACTGAGGTTTATATAAGTCACAAAACAGCTGTTCTTTCTCTGATGCCTCCCGGTCCTCGCAGTTTCTACCTAACTCCCACCCCCATAAGCAACAGGCATAGCACACAGAGAGACGAGATGAACCAGCCAGACAGTGCAGCCTTTCTCCTCATTTCAGAAGGCTTGTCATCAGGCGTCACATCCTAACCAGAAAGATCACACCCTTTCTGCAGCTGATTCTCTTTCCCATGAGCTGTGAAAGGGTTCCACGTGGAATCAGACTTGAGACAAAAATCTTAACCCAAATTATATGCCCTAAAAGCTTCCTCCATGTCTTAGAGGATGTTTCCATCAGACTTCCACCTGGTGGTCATATCCACTGGAAGGTCACATCAATGAAAGGTCAAACCCATAGTGGACATAATTGGTGCCTTGTTAGCATCCATTCATCCATTTGTCTCTTCCTCCTCCACACGCCATGAGCCACAGGAAACCCACCCCCGAGGCTTGGTTCAGAAATGGGCACTATCCAATTCAGGACCATAAAATGTGATGGGAATTCTGTAGGTGGATATGGAGGAAAATGTCCTCACTCTTAATCAAAGAGAGAGAGAGGGAGAGGGAGAGGGAGGGGGAGGGGAAAGGGAAAGAGAAGGAGGAAGGGAGGGGGAAGGGGAGAGAGGAGAGGACAGAGAGGAGACAGAGATGTAATCTCTTTTCTTCTCTGGATCTGAATATAACACCTTCAGTATAAGGATGAAGCCAGCACCCAGGATAGTAGAGGAGAGATTGAGAAAGACTCGGGATCCTTGATAAAAATATTAAATTCCTAAATTAATCAATTTGGAAACCTGACATGTTTTTGAATATTCTCTACGATATGAGCTTATAGATTTTCTTTATTACTTAAGACAGTTTGAGTCAGTGTCTGATATTAGCAAACTAAAAGCATTTCAATAAATATGTCATATGTTTCTAAAACAAAATTACAATATTGAAAATAAAGTTTTTCTTCCTTTTTCACTTACCAAGAGAATTTTCCTATGTCAGTAGATAATCTTTACAAATTTAATTTTATAGGGATATTATTATATTTTGAAAATGCATTATAATTTACTTAACCATTCAAATATTTGGAGGGTAATTAGATTATTTCTATTTTTCACTATTAAAAAATACATTGAGGTCAACAGCTATAAACAACCTTATTTAGTTCCTTAAGATAGATTAAAAAGAAAACTTCTGAAGGTTTTTGCTATTGCCAAATTGCTTTCCAGAAAAACTAAATCAATTTATACTCCCATTAGTGTGATATAAGAGAACCTTCCTCACTACAATATAAATCAAAGGCAATTTATTAAGATAAAAGAATAGTATTCTCATCTTCTTTGAAATGTTTTGATTATTAGTGATGTTATGGTTCCCTTTGCTTACTGGCCAAGTGTATTTGTCTCTAACAAATTGCCCATTCCTGTTCTTACTAATGTTTTGAACTGAGGTTTTATATTTCCCTGCAGACTTGTAAGAGCTCTAGGACGAATCTGTGCAATCAACTTTAAATTCATAATTTATTTTAATCCTCCAAATAATTTTGTTAGGTAGGTTTGATTAAACCCAGCTTATAGAGGGGACACGTAGGCTTAGAGAAGTGTTTATACTCAAACAACTTTATAGTATTTGAAGCAGTCCTCAAGGAGTGATTCAAGTATGAGCACAGGTGTGCACATTTACACAAACACCAGATGACATTGGCCACGTGAAGTGATTCACCTGTCACTCAGGCTCTGTTCCTTTGCCTCAGGAGGGCCTTTCTATACAGGTAATTGTCTGGTTCTCCACACAAAAGAGATACTGGTCATTTAGCTCAGAAACAGAAGGGTGTATTTCCCCACTAGGTATGTTTTCTATTCTTCTGATGACACATATAACCTCAACTCTCTGAGCGTGACATACTTCCCACCGTCAGAATGCCCCCCAATGTGGCAACTGTAGCAGTAAATACAGATGTTCCCAGTGCGTGCCAATCCGGCCAGTTACTGACTGCACCCCCTGCTTCTCTCTTGTTAGCAATTCCAGGGATAACTGCATCCCATGCTGGAACTGACAGATGACCCACATGACAGCGGGACACTCTGAGTTCCCATTTTGGTAGAGGTTGTAAAAAAAAAAAAAAAAAAAAAAAAAAAAGTAATCCAAAGGAGGAGACGGGTGCCGTATGTCAGGGTTCAGAACAGTAGGGCAGCGATTTTAAAACTGCATGTAAGAATCATGGGGAGACTTTTAAATCCCCCATACTTCCAGCCACATTCAATACCAATTAATCATAATCTCAGGGCATGGGACCTAGACATCAGCATTTTTTTAACTCCCCAGGTGGTCCAATATGCAATCCAGTTTGAGTATTAGTGCTACAGAATCACAGCTCTGACTTCCTGTCTTGAAAAGGAAACCTTGTGCTCAGAGATCCAGGAAGAATCCAGGAGACAGAGAAGAAAGGAAATGCTTAGCAGAGTAGAGTGGTGATCTGGCAGAACCAGCAAGCCCGTGCTGGGATGGCATCTTCACAACATGCCTCAACTTGAAGATGTCCTTTGATTGAAAAGCAAATGTCGCTGCTGTGTAGGTGACAGATGTTGAGACTGTTCCATCTACCTTTGAGTAAACTCATACACTGAAAAAGTCAGCTCATTGTCTGAAGAGAAGGTCATGAGTTGATTACTGGGACGGGTCGTTGGCTTAGAAACCAAGAAATCATTGGGAAATTGAAGCTTATACTTTTTAAATAGAAATCTCTCATGGGCCTGTGACATAGATACAAGCTTGGAGGTGACAAGACCCAGGAACCCTTCTCATTGAGTGTGATGATGCTATGAGAATTCCCCAAAGTCCAATCTCTGGTCCATTGGAGATTGGAGGAAGACAGTTTCCTAGAAGCGGAGTAAAACCATAAGAAGGTGTCCCCTACCCTCGAAAAACAAACCAAAACGAAAAGGCAGACACCCTGCCCACCACCAACCTCTAAACAGTGTACTTTCATTTTCATCCTGCCATTTTGGGTGCCTTTTTCCACCCCCACAAGTGGAAACTTCTCCTGAGGCTAATTAAACGGTGGTTATTTATGCACAGATGTGCTTCAATACTTCTGGTGTCCCAGAGAAACCTTCTTCCTCATGATCACAATTCAAACTATTGCTTTATCTTTCCCTTTGGTTTTGTGCCTCCTACTCTCTCTTTCCCATTATTCTTAGCAACTACACTCTAAAAATGCTCTGACGCAGAGCAGAAAACTACAGTTCCCAGTTTACATGTGGAGAGGTCAAGAGCATTCCTAGGGCCGAGAGCCGCTCAGTGGGAAAGCTGAGAAATACTGAGCTGAGACACAGGAGTTTAGTGCCCAGCGATAGACAGTAGCTAGGAGACAATCAGAAAGCACACAAAGCAATATACACGTATAGATGATGTATTATAGAAATGTACACTTGAAACCCATATAATTTTACTAACCAATGTCACCCCAATAAATTTAATAGAGATAAAAAAAGAAAAAGAAAGAGAACATGGGAAATTTATCAATCTCCCTAATTTTGCAAAATGTAATAAAAACTTATCGATAAAACTACAATAAATGTATTCAAAGCAAAACAAACAAGAAAGCAAATAGATTCAAAGAAAACGAAAGACACATTCCAGGGGACACAGAGACATAGGAGAGAAAGATTCAGTCAGAAGTAGAAGGGCCTTGAAACACGGATCTGGACGTAAAGAACCTAGAGGCAGGTCTTAGCAACAAAACCTACAGATAGGTGATGTTGGGCCGTTTCCACCACTTGGTTTCCCCTGTGCAATTGCTGGGACTATATCAGGGATGACGAATGAGTTTCATTTTGCCTGCCAACTCCAATCAATTGGCAGTCACTTTTGCACTGTATTGACAAGGATATGAGGCTACACCTGCACTCTTAGAATGATGGATTAGCCATGTCCGCCACGGATGTGGGCGAGAATTACACCACACATGCCAGGTGTTCTCCACCTTGGAAGTAGATTGTTTCTAAATTCAAATTTCAGCTCTAACATGCTATAATTCAATGCAACTGTGGCAAAAATGCAAGATCTTTTCACTAGACGAATTTTTCTCTAAAATTGTGACAATTACCTGCCATCATTCAGTAGGAGGGGAAAAAAAATAGGATAGAAGAAAAGATTGAAAGCGGGAGCATTTGCGGTTTTTCTTCTTTTCTCCCAGAGCTCCTAGAAATGTGAACATTTTAGAGTGCCAGAGGCCGCTTTCTCCATCCCTTGGAGAGATGGAAGAAGGGAGACAGCTGGAAAAAATTAGGATGGTTCTAAGTTATTTAAGACCCTTTGCTTTACTTGTACTTTCCAAAAGAACACAGACACCGAGCTTTCAGCTGCAAGCATGCTGCTCACTGAATAAGAAATATGGAAGCTTCGGCTGCGAAGATGAAACCACCACAGCATGTGCTCAGAAACATCTGAAAGCTGGAGTTTAGTGATTGGTGTTTTACAATACAGGTCATCTGTCCTCCAGGAACTGAAATCTGCGAAGAAGCAGGGATGGCTGGCAAGGAATTCAGACCCATGGTGTTCAGAGGATGATGATCTTTGGAAACAGAATTCTCTAGCCCAGGGCTGCTTTTGGAGGTCTAGCCCTTAGCCTTCTAGCACAGGCAGCTCGAGGATGAGAGGTTCTTCTGCGCTGGGGTGTCTAGAAACTGATTTTAGATTCTGAATATTTCAGGAATGTGTTTATTTCTTCCTGACTCTTCCACTGCATCCCTAGGTGGGGTCCTCAGCATCTTGCATCTAGACTCCTACTAAGGTCTTCTTTTATCTCCTCTCTAGCTCCTGTCTTGACCTGCTGGTGTATCCCCAACACTGCAGCCAGACCGATCTTTTCAAAATTTACGTTCCTGTTTAAAATCCCTTAATGACTCCTTTTATCTTTGGGTTAAATCCAAGGTCCTGATAAAATCCTTAGAGCTCGGACCCCTACCCATGACTTGTGATCCCCACTTTATATGCTACTAACACAAATGCAGTTGAGTTTCCCCTACACATTGCTCTCTTTCTTACCATTGTTCCTTTACACAGACAGGTTGCTTCATCCAGAATGTCTGATCCACAGCTGTCTGCCCACCATTTTGCCCCTTGCTGTATATCATGACATGTACTATATTTTGTCATAATAAATATGTGCTTGTTTCTCTGTCTTCCAGACAGTAACTCCTTGAGGATAAGAACCACATCCTACTCGTGTCAAATTTTTGCCATCAGAATACGTGCCAGGCACCCTACAAATCTGCGTCGAATACAATGCATGAATGAATATAATAGAAGTACCTACCTTATACAAGACTCACTCTTGTTTAGCAATTTACCCAAAGGAAGTTACAGTGTATCTCAAGGGATTAAATCTAAGTCAACTTGAAATTTAAAATGAGTGATACTAATAGTCTACCTACCCGTTATCTAAGTAATCTCATTTTGACCATCTTCTCAGTGAAATCTTACTCAGCTTCCCATCTCTTTCTGATCATATGGAGTTACTGTTCCTTCTCATGGCTCCCTTAATACCTCATTTCAGATCTTCATTTCATCACAAATTAATTTTAATTTTATATATCATATAAAGATCAGTCTCCCTGACTAGAACACAAGCTCCTGGAAGCAGGAATTGTGGTTGATTTGTTCTTGGAGTAAAAGTATCACAGTACAGATAGTAATCATTTAATGCTTTTTAAAATATACAAGTGAGTTGTTTATTATCATAATACCTTATATTTATTACTTTTGTAATCTTCACAGTGACTCTATGAGGTAAGTACTATTATTATACCTATTTTGCAGATGAATAAATTGAATATTCTAAACGTTAGGTCACTTGTCCAAGATTATATTACTCCTAAGTAGGTGAGCCAAAGCTCAAAGCTAGATCTGTCACACTACATAGTACCTCCGTGGATAGATGGATGGACGGAAGGATAAACTGATGGGTAGATCGATGTACGGATGAATGACGGATGTTTGATGGATGATGAATAGATGAATGGATAGATAGATGGATGGATGGATGGATGATGGATTGTGGGTGGATGATGAATGGATGGACAGATAGATGATAAATAGATGGATGGATGGATGAATGGACAAGCATCCATTAGGATAAAAAAAACAGGGAAACATTACACATTCTTCACCACCGTCACCCCCTGATTTGTTCAGAAGACTAATAATTCTAGCACTCACTGATAATGATTTTAGTAGGAAGGAGGGGAGAAAATCTGGGAGGAGATGCCTAGATTGACTCACCAAGGAATAATAGATCCTTAGTACCTGCATCCCATCTGCAAACTTCTTTTAAGTTATGAGATCTAATCTTTGTCCAGATTTCTTCATTCTTTTTACTCTGTGAATATTGCTTAAATTATGAGTGAGTGTTAGAGATCAGAGAAGTCTTTTCCCTTTTTACAGAGGAAATATTGATATTTCATTTTGTAAAAGAAATATGATTGCAATAAAAAGATAAACAGATTTATCTGGTTTCAAATTCTGCTGGAAAAAAAAAAAATGATTTCTCCCTGATTCTTGACATTTTCCTGTTCCAGAAGGAATTCCCACTTAGTCTAATTAGGCTCTCTCTTTTCTTCACTGGGTCTCCATCACTCATTAGTTTCCAGCTGGGTGATACATTACAAGGAGTTTTCTAATTACCTGTATTTTGTAGGCATCCTTACCTGCAGGTGGCCAGTGAATGCTTACCTAAGCCAGACTGCTGATCTCCACTGACCTCTGATCTAATACTGACAATCTGCTGATTCGCTCTCTCTCTTACCCTATTAGGGAATTAAGAACAAAGACTCAAACCATACAGTGCAAAGACTATCACCAAATATAGGTTTCTTAGAGGATCAATGTACTCAAGGTGTAGAAGCAGGATTCACTTTGAGCTGACCCTTCTCAAAGCCTAGAGCTCATTTAGCACAAGATTTCTCAATCAGACCATCCTGGCCCAACAGCAGCTCTCGTGCTCTACTGTATGAACGAAACATCTAGCTCGTTGCTACCAACCACCACTCTCTTGAACACATCAGCAGCTCCCCGAGATTTTCAGTAACTAGAGAGACTGTATAACATCATCCAAATGCGGGCGCTTTTGAAAGTTGAAGTAGGCGCTATTATAATTACACCAGGAAAACAGTGCCAATTAGGACTGTCCCGCTCAATGACTGACTTAAGAATTTTTAGATTCCTCTTAAGAATTTTTAGATTCCTCCCCCTAACTTCTGTCCATGGTTTTCAAATGCCATTGGGTTTTGTGATCAAGCCCCTCCCTGAGATATGGCTTTGTTCCCACTATGACTTTTACTCTGTGCTTCTATTAAACGCCTCATGTCACAGAGGCTTACTTTATCATAGTTGCTGGTGTCATTGCGTTTTCCCCTAGATCATTGGCTAGATGACAGCAGGAAGGAGGTCCCTCTTGCGTCCCTAGCACTGAGCACATTTCCTAGTATACAGAAGGCCTAGAATAAATACTTGTTTTGCACTGGAATGGAGAGTACCTACCACGTAACCTGGTTCAGTGGTGACCCAAGAAAGACATTTGGATCATGGCGGTCAAACTGATGACTACACCCATCCATTTGTTTCTCCATCAATTTAAATAAATATTTACTGAGCATTTACCAGCCACCATACCTTCATTTGTGGGCAAACTAAGTCCAGTATTTGATCTCCATAACTTCGCTTTACATTCTCTTCTTTTTTTTTTCTTTTTGAATTTATTGGAGTGACAATTGTTAGTAAAATTACATAGATTTCAGGTGTACAATTCTGTATTACGTCATCTATAAATCCCATTGTGTGTTCACCACCCAGAGTCAGTTCTCCTTCCATCACCATATATTTGATCCCCCTTACCCTCATTTCCCACCCCCACCCCCCTTACCCTCTGGTAACCACTAAACTATTGTCTGTGTCTATGAGTTTTTCTTTCTCATTTGTTTGTCTTGTTCGCTTGTTGTTTTTGGTTTATATACCACATATCAGTGAAATCATATGGTTCTCTGCTTTTTTTGTCTGACTTATTTCGCAGCCATTATGGAAGGCAGTGTGGAGGTTCCTCAAAAAAATTACGAATAGAATTACCATATGACCCAGCAATCCCTCTCCTGGGTATCTACCAAAAAAATCTGAAAACATTTATACATAAAAACACGTGCGCTCCAATGTTCACTGCAGCTTTGTTTATGGTGGCCAAGACATGGAAACAACCAAAATGTCCTTCGATAGATGAATGGATAAAGAAGTTGTGGTATATATACACAATGGAATACTATTCGGCGGTAAGAAAAGATGATATAGGAACATTTGTGACAACATTCTCTTCTAAAGTAAATGAGCTCATATCATGAGGACTCTATGCCTTTTAATTCCTAAATTTTCATTTTTCTTTTGCTGTCTTTGCTGTCCAAAACACTATGTCTATTTTCTATCTATAAAAGTTGTATATATATTTTTTAAACTGGGTCGTCGGATTTTGATCCCAATACCCCACAATGAGATAATATGATAGATTAAACCTAGACAGTCACAATTAATTCCTAAACAGACTTAATTCAATTTCCCTTCTCCAATAAACCCAATTTACCTCAGTGGAGGTGTGACACGTTTGATTAGACACAGCGATTCTGGGAGCAGCCGGCCTTACAGAGAAAGGGTTGTGTGTGCAGAGATAAGAGATCAAAGCTGAGAGGATTCCTCAGCAGTGTGATTAGTGGTAATTCAGCAGAACCTTCGGTTCAGTTGTCCCTCAGTTGCTCTTTAATTGAAGAGATAATTATGCTGGGAGGGGATGGGGAAGGGGAGCCAGGGTCAACCCTCCCTTAGCATTGGGATTACAGGGAAAGAGACAAGTTCAAGGACATAATTTTATAATTTTAGAATGCTAACTCCACGTCAGAATTCAGCTCCTAGAGAATCGTACTGAACAGAGAATGGGGTCAACACCAGGGCTTCAGAGACAGCCATTTTTCTCAAGAGCATGAGTGATTTTTAAGTCAATTTACAAAGTATTTTTTAATTGAACAAGAATTGATTAGGTACCTATTCATGCTAGGGTCACAGAACTTTTTGACTACACTGTTTTGACTCACTCTGGGTGTTGAGGGTAGTGAAATTAATAAGACATATCAATTCTTTCACTTCGTCTCAAAACCTTTAGAGGTTGAGGTTTGCAGACTTTTAATTTCCCCCATCCAGTCATCATTGTTAATTGCTCCTGAAAGCCTTCAGATACTTGACAACTCATCCTTTATGGGGTCAATTGCATCAACCTACCCCTCACTCTTTTAGTATTCTTCCCATGACATGGCAAAGACAGCTGACTCTGTGTTTTCAATTCCTGCTCCTGCCCTGACAAGCTGTGCAGGCTTAGGCAAGCTACCTAACTCCTCTGAGCCTCAATTCCCTCTCAGGATGAAGAGGATACTATGACCTGCCAAATGAAGATCAAATCAAGCAACTAACAAAAAGTACCGATTGATATGTTCTCAATAGAACATAGTGCCTTTCTTTTCTAGGAGTTGCTACAGTGACACACTGACCAGGGAAATATTTCAGACAATTTCCACATTAAAGCAAGGAGGCATCACGATCGGGGGTCCTAAAATGAGAGCAGGAGCAAGGCAGACAAAAGCACCTCTTAACTGTGACTCCGTTGAACAGAAGTGAATTTTAATTAAGCAACAAGATGGGAGACACCATGTGTTTCCAGGCAATTATGGAGCGCCGTGGGGGGTGTTGTAAAGTCGAGGGCTGCAGGCTGAGTGACTTTAGAAGTTCACCAATTCCCAGTGAAACATAGAGCCCAGGATGTCTTGTTGCCAGTAGGGAGCAATATTTGTCAAGGAAAATAAGAGTGAACTCTGGCGGCAAGACCAAGAGGGTCATCAGAGGTAAAAGTTGGATTCTTTTGTCTGAACAGAATGATCCAGAGTGCTTTCCATCTTGTACTGAACACACACTGACTAGTTCCTGATGGACAAATTTAATATCGTATTCACAGTTGGCTCTACTCATGGCAGCATCAGGACCAGTGAAAACAAGTCAGGGCACAGGCGAGGGGGGATGCAAGACCTGGAAAGCTAAGGCAGTCTAAGAGGCCAGTATAGTGAATCAGCAGAGCAATGGGAAAATCCAGAGTGAATATGGTGATGGAGGCAAAGTTAGAAACCCTGCACAAGACCCCGAGTAGAAATGTAGATTGTATTTCTGTGCCTATTCATTTCCTGAGAGCGATGCCAAATGCTTTATATAAATAAAGTACGGTTTATTATACCCACTTAATAGAAAAAGAAACTGAGGCTCAGAGAGATTAAATATACATGTTTAGGAGTTTCCCCCAAAGTTACACAGCTAGTAAGTGACGAGTGAGGATTTCATTCTAAGCGTTTGATTCAAAATCCACGCTCATGATCACTGTGCTATCATGAAATACAATCAATGCATTCAGCCAGATTCGAAATTCCAGGAGACAGTTTCCAAAGGGAGGCAAGTTCAGGTCAGAATGTGTACAAAGAGTGTGAGTGAACCTACAACTTGAGTCGGAGTCCAAAACATTTCACTAAAACTTGAAGGATCAAATCACTATGTAAGGCCAAAGCAGGCAGATGGTCCAGAATGTATGAAGACCGTCTGAGTAGCAGGGGTCACAACCCCGGCCAGGAGAACCACCAGCCAGGAGAACGTCCATACTGTGTCAGCCCTCTGCCTCAGCCTGGGCACTTGTCCACTGCCTATTGAGAAGGGTCCTTGCCTCAGTCTTTCTCAAGTACTCCCTGGAGTGCTTTGCCTTGTCTGACTCAGTCATTCTCACCACTGGCTCAAAGGCAGAGGTTGCAAACTGGCAAGCATGACATTCTGCAGATGGGTTTATTTTGTCAGCACAGTGTTGTCTGAAAGGTTCAATCTAAATGCTTTGGGAGAGAACAGATATTCTCCACTTGCATGATGCCTCTCATCTCCTGATTGTCCTATAGCTGCATGGTCCTGAGTTTGTGAGCCTAGTTTAAGGTATCACCACCTCCATGAAGGTCCCTCTGATGGACTCATTCCTAACCTTCCTATCTGCTCCCCTAGCAACGTGTGTCTAACTCCATCACAGAGTTCATCACATAACCATTATGCTTGTATGTCTTTTCCCACATTAGACTGTCAGTCCCGGCAGGACAGGCTCCTAGCCTTGTTCATTTCTCCAGTACTCAGTACACTGTGTGGACCATCGAGGGAACTCAATAAATGGGAAGTGGATGAGGAGATCTCTGGACCTTGGGGTACTTCCCTGCTGGAGTGCCCAGGGAAAGGATGATGGTTGAGATGGTAACTCATTGGCTGTCCTCATAGCAATTATACTATACAGCCAGTGCAATTTTTCAGCCCAAGAGACTTAGAGTTTGGATCTCGAATGGTTGCCCTCGTGCCCTAAAGATACTGCTGATGGGAAGAGAGGTCCTAGCCGTGGGCATAAGTGCTCATAGCGGGAGCCATTTACAGTGGAATGCCAGCTGGTGGTAGCCATCCCCGAACTTTCTCCATTCCCAGTCGCCTCTTTTAGAGTGAGTATGGTTGGTGGTGCTCAACTTTTGTGATCCTGGGATGAGTACCTACTCACACCACACACACACCCACACACAACACACACCACTCCAGAGTCATCAACATGTCACCTAAGTTAGACTGACACAGAAGCTGTGGAAGACAGATATGGCAGTGAGTGGTCCAGTCCTAAGGGCGAGCAATCGGCAGGAAGATGTAGTAAAAAAGAACCCTGGACCACAAGGGAGGCTTGGGACTGGGTACAGCTGTGTCACGAAGACCAGAACAGTCTTTGGGTGATGTAATCAAGACTGTTTTTCTCCATCCATTGGCTCTCTTTTTCTTTATGTTGGCTTCCTTCCCAGATAGGGCCCATTCAACCGGTGGCCCTCATAAATTCCAAGCTTAACATTCCTGGGCTCAAGTCCAGCCCACAAGAGAGCATCTTCCTCCGAATAATCTCAGAAATTATAAGACTGTCTCTGACGGATGTTTTGAGTTACTTGATTACACTGGGAGCTGCAGGGCCAGTCTGCTCACCTTGAACTTGATGGAGGACCTCTGGGCTTTGTCTTTGGCCCTCTTTTTTTCTGTCTGTAATTCCTCCCTAAATGATTTTATCTGATCCCATAACTTTAAATATCATCTGTATCCCGAAGCTCTGACCTCTCTCCAGAACTGCAGACTCATGTATCAAACGGCCTACTTCACACATGTCCATTGTTCATCTCAAACCTAAGTTTTCAAATAGAATTTTTGATTTTCTATCCCAAGCCCCTCTTGCCCTAGTCGTTCCCATTTCATTAAATGGTACCACTTGTCATACGATTCCACTAGTATCTCACATCAAGCCCAAAGTGAAGTCAAATTGTCACATTAAGAGTGAAGAACCAGGCTCAGGGGTTAAGCAAATCAAAGCAACACTGTTAATAAAGTTTTGAACCTAGATTTGGTTGCCAACAAAGACCAGGCTCTTTCCACTAACAGACAATAAAAAAAGCTTTTCAGAGAGACAATTAAGTTATAAGAAATAAAAAGTTCAAAATTTAAGTTGCAAGAAACTTGGAGAAGGAAACCCATACGTTCATGCTGCTCCAGCCGTCACAGGTGATAAATCGTGAATGAAACAAGGACAAGGGGAAATTAACTACATTCTTGATGATATAATTACACAATTCCAACGTTTTGAATAGCAATTAAAGTGAAAATCCATAAAAAATCCAAGTCATAAGAAAATGTGAAATCTATATATATTTTTGAATATTTTACAGTATTCATTTTATATAATAAATATGTATTTTACATAAAGTATTTTCACATTACCTTAGAAACTGTTGGAAAACTAAAAGTTAATTAGAATATTGGCTGTTGTCATTTTGAACTCTTTAAACGATATTAAAATGGAAAAAATAAATGGCACCACCTTCCATCATGTTGCCGAAGAAAGAAACTCAGGGATCATCGTTGATACCTCTCGAAACCTCGACACTCCACGTCTAATCCATCAGCAAGTCCTTTTAGCTCCTCCTTCAAAATACATCCCTCAAGTCACCACTTCTCACATTTTCAGTATCCCCCCAACTGAATTCTCAGCTTCCTCTTTTGCTTCCCGTGGGGTATTCTCCACACAGCAGCTCAAGTCGTCTTCGAAACCCAGAAATCCCTCTCCTACTCACACCCGCCAGTGGCATACATTCATTCAAGGTAAGATCCAAATTCTTTCCTGGGACGCCCAGGTCCTACAGGATACAGCCCCCACCTTCAGCTCTCTGTTCTCATCTCATTCCACTCACCCTCACTCAGTTGACTTCAGCCCCTTTGATCTTTTGCTATTTCTTGTAAATGCCAAGCTAGGTGCCACCACAGGGACTCTGCCTGAAACATGTGTCCCCCAGGACTAACACATGGCTTGCTCCCTTCACTTTACTCCATTTTCTACCTCCATTTTCAACTTCCTCCAAGCAAACTTTCCTGCCACATAGTCTTCTTTTCCAATCTTTATTTTTCTTGATAATATTTATCTCTTCCATAAAACGTCTATTTATGTGTTCATTTTGCGTTTTCCCTGTTAGCATGTGGACTTCATCGGGGCAGGAATGTCACCCACCTGGCTCACCACTCTCTCCGTAGAATCTGTAATGGAACCACGCATACGGGAGGAGCTCTGTAAATGTTGGTTGAAGGGAAGAATAAATTGATAGTGGAGAATCAGGATGATTTTATGGAAATAAGGAGATACGAATGTCAGGCAGGTGCTGGCCACAATATATCCCTGCATAAAAATATCTGATAATCAGATTAACGCATTTTCTGAGAATTCCCAATAACTAAGAGGTACCACATGTAAGAGTCCAACCTTTCCCGAACTCATTCAAAATACTAGATTTATTAAATATTTTATGTGCTAGAAAGACTATTGAGGTTGATACAGGGCTAAGGTTGGGACTATACAGATTCTCGGTTAAGAAGTTCAAAAGTGAAAGAGGAATTTGTGGAGAAGGAAACAGGAGCTGCCATCGTAAAGCTGCCCGGCACCGCCCTCCATCGTGTAGTTCATTTTAGCATCAGAACACGCTGACTGAATATTTTTGTTGTCCTTTTTGACACAAGCACTGTACGAATGGGCATTTAATAAGATAAAGGAAAAAAAATTCCATCATTCTGAATGGGGCTGATTTGATTTCATACATAAAAGTTGAACTACTTAGAATGCATGAACTAGATCATTCTCTTCCTATAAATACAACAGAGCAGCCTAACCTATTTTCAGGTTACGTGACACCTTTTTTCCCTTCCTGAAGCTATTTAAGAGCAGGTCATCCACAGAATGGCCTCATTTGCCACGATGAAGGGCTGAAATTGTTGTTTGCCTGTTTTCTCTACTCTCTTACGATCAATTGCCTTGAGATTTTAGAGATAACTTCATTGATTCCCCCAAATCTCCCCATCCACCTTTCCATCAATACTGAGCTCAGGGTTACAGGAGGTACCGTTTGTCTTATTGATGTAATTCCTCCTTCTATTTCCACTGGCCTAACTTGGGTCAATTTTATTACTAATACAATTGGTATCTTTCTACACCCTTCCCCTCCCTCAAACCCTAACTATATTTCAACTTTAACCTCCTCCCCTTGGAGCCTTCACTCTCTCTCAGAACATTCTGAAAAACTGCACTCTCGAAAATGAACCCTCTCTCAATTGTCTCTGAGGTGAGGGCATTCCACCTTCAATGAATGTTTTAAAAACTGTGTGGTGTATATAAAAAGGTACAGGCTTAGAGAGTCTTTATTCCCAGTGTTTACATGTTCTTTTCATTGCATAGGGTTCGAAAGTCCAATCTCACTTTATTTATTTTTCTACTATGAGCAATCATTATTTTCATATATTTCAAATCCATTTGTCTATTGTAAGCTTCGTGAAGGTCGTTATTGTATTTTAGCCACTTTTGAGCCTTCCCTAGGGCTTAGCAAAGAGCTTGGCACATAGGAGACACTCAGTAAGTATTTGGAGAATGCATAAGTCAGTGAATTGTTAAGATTTCCGTAGGGGCAGATATGTTATTCTTCTACAGATTTTCTAGAACCCAAACTCAAAATGAGTGAACTAACTCCACTGGACTAAGTTTCTAAGAGGTCAGGTGTTCTCTCATCTCTGTTTCCCTGGCAAGGAACCAGCACATTTCATGACAGAGGAGTAAAGGTTTGTTACATGAGAGAACAATAGCAATACTTTAAATTGTATATTTTTCTAAAGTGAAAAGTTGCACATGAAACCCCTTGGGTTCCATAGAATGCTAGACTCTTTCTGCTGGGAAGACAAACTTGGTGAAGGGCACTTATGAGTTGAATGGTGTCCCCCGTTCCCCAAAAGATGAGTCCAAGTCCAAATCCATGGAACCTGTGAATACGACCTTATTTGGAAAAAGGGTCTTTGAGAATGTAATTAAGTTAAGGATCTTGAGATAAAACCACCCTGGATTACCGGCTGTGCCTTAAATTCAATGACCAATGTGCTTAAAACAGATGGAAGAGAAAAATATGCCACCAAGATGGAGGCAGAGATTGGAGTGATGTGGCTACAGAGAAAAGAATACCAGCAAACCCCACACGCTGGAGATGCAAGGGAGGATTCTCCCTTAGACCTCCAAAGGAAATACAGCACTTCCCTCCTCCACAACTGTGAGAGAATAAACTTCTGCTGTTTTAAGACACCGCGTTTGTGACAATTTGTTATAGCAGCCTCGGGAAACTCATACATAGAGGTTTAATCCCATTGAATCCTAGCAACCTGTCGTATTTTCATTTTTGCAGATGAGAAAAGTGAAGCACGCAGAAGTGAAGTGATGTTGGTCTCATAGCTAGTCAGTAACAGAGTTGAGATTTAAAACAAGGCTCATCTTGAATGACAGTTCAACAGATCTTCACTGAGACAGCCTTTTGCTCCCAGCCCAGTGAGGCTCTGTGGATATAAACTTAGAGAAGATATGAGATCTACCTTTGAGGAGCTTTCAACTTTCAAAGCCCATGTTCTCTCCTCTGTACATACTGTAAAAAGAAACACAGAAGTTCCACTTTACACAAGTGTCAATTATTTATTTCACACTTTGCTTCCAAACCTAGATATCCGATGTACCAGCAAACCACCTAAATTGTCTACCATGGTTCCTGGATTCAGGGAAGGAAAGGAAGAAGAAGAAAGAGAAAGCCAGTCTGCAAGGTAACGAGGAATGCTTTCCCTGATACTCAGCTGGATGGCAGTTTTGTCCTATGGAATGACAGAGGTTTAAAAAAACTCACTCCGTCTTCCCTGGTAATTCCTTCAGACATTGAAAAACAGCTATCATATCCTACCTATGTGTACTCTTTTTCAAGCTAAAGCTATCATTTGTGCACTGCTTTATAGTTTACAAACCCTTCCACCGTGTATTAACCTGTTTAACCCTTCCCACCATCTAATGAGGTAGGAATATTTTTCTGGCTTTGTTAAGAGAACAAATAGTTTCATGGATGTTAAGTGATTTTCCAGGTCAGGGATCCAAACACAATAATTCTGATTACGTATTCCCCTACATTTGCACATGAAAAATCAGGGGCAGAGACACTTTGCATCAGGGAATGCTCATCTCCTAATATTCATTCTTCCCTTCAGATTTTAGCGAGGGATGTGGCCACCCAAAATAAAAACAACATTTCCTAGCCTCCCTGGCAGCTAATTATGGCATGTGACTAAGTTCTACAAAGAGACACATGCAGAGGGGTGTGTCTAATTGTAGAATGAATCCACACATGGAAGACCTGTGCCCTTCTCTTCTATCTGTCCTCCTCACTCCTAGCTGGAATGCTGATGTGTTGGCAAGACCTGAGCAGCCATCATGGAGTATAAGGTGAAGGCTGTTTTGAAATAGTGGATTAGCTACTAGGAAGAAGTTGGGACCCAGGGATCAAGGAACTGCCTTGTTCATCTTGAATGATCTATATTTACCTACATTTACATGGAGGAGAAATAAATTTCTACTCATTTTATTTCATTCATTATTATCTTGAGGTTTCTGTTGTTTTCAGCCAAACCCAATTTTAACTGACGTGGTTTCTAAACTTACAAGAACACCAATCAGTGTGAAATCTTAGTTGTAAAGGTTTGGATGGTTTGTCAGTCTTGTAAGTTTCCTAAAACTGCTTGCAAGGCCTGAAAACCGAGACAATGGAGGGAAATTAAAATCAGAATTGTACTAAGCTGGAGTTGGGATATTGTTAAGGAAGAGTTGTTTACACCAATATTGAGGCATTCTATTTCTTTTAGATCTTATTATAGGTTGAATTATCGCCTATTATAGAGACTGGTTAAATAATTGGGTTTTGTGTAGTCAGCTTATTTCATCCTTGTTTGGTACCCACTTTACTGAGATATAAATCGCACACTGTTCAATTTACCCATTTAAAAAGTACAATTCAAAACTTTTTATATTCATAGTTGTTGCACCTGTTGCTACACAATTACAGCACATTTTCATCATGTCCCCCCCAAAACTCCATGCCCTTTAGCAGTCACTCCCTACCCCCCCGCCCCCCCATCCTTACTCAACAATCACTAATCTACTTTCTAACTCTATGGATTTGCCCACTGCCGACATTCCATAAAAATGGAATCAGGCAATGTGAATTTTTGTGACTGGCTTCTTTCACTTAGCACAATGTGTTTTGAGGTTCATCCATGTTGTAGCATCTAGTCAGTACTTCCCTTTATTGCTAAATAATATTCCACTGCATGGATAGATCACATTTTATTTATCCAATTATCAGTTGATGGACATTTGAGTTGACTCCAGTGTGGGGCTATGATGAATAAGGCTGCGATGAACATTCCTGTATTATTTTATCTTTGAAGAGTTCTGACTATTACAAAATTCTTATTCATAGTAAACCTCATTGTGGCACTCCCTACATTATAACAATTGGTCCTAGTTCAATTTCTTGATAATTAGTTTAGAAGACAAAATACATTCTCATTAGGAACCTGGATTTGCTGTCATAGTATCTGGGGAAAAGCCACTCGTTCCGTAGAGTCAGAGCACAGTAAAGATACTACTAATCACAATAGTAACCGCAGCTATTAATTGTTGAGACTTATTATGTGCCTACACTTTCCATTCATTCAGTTGATGCACCTACTTGATTTAGTCATTCTCCTCCTGCTGGTGGATTTGCTTTGTTCCCATTTTATAACATGGATACTTCCACCACCATTTTCATGCGAATTGTTTTCTTTCCCTAGAAGTATTTTCTCAGGATAAATTCACAATACTGGTAACAGTGATAAACTCTCTTATGAGTCTTAATGCTTAATTGACATTGATTTATAAAAGTGTTTGGAAATACTAATTTCAGCACACTTCACCAGCGGTGGGTGCTAAATTTTTACACATTTTATCAGTGAAAACCACGAACTCCTCAATAATGATTTAATTTGCATATCTTTGACTGCTAGCAAGAGTGACGCTTCTTTATTTGTTGTTGAAGGCTAACGTTGGGATGCCTCATGGAGTCTTTGTGAAAAACTGAATTTAAATGAAAAATGTTAACTCAATAGCCTCATGAACAACTGACCAAAGGGATGATAACATGTTCAAATGAAAGATGATTACAATAGTCCCTCCTTATCTGTGGTTTCACTTTCCAGTTTCAGTTACCCGCAGTCAACCATGGTTTAAAAATAGTACATGGAAAATTCCAGAAATAAGCCATTCTGGGTAGTGTGACAAAATCAAGAGCCATCTGCTCAGTCCCACCTGGGACATGTATCCACCCTGTACACACTTCCTGCCCCATTAGTCACTTAATAGCCTTCTTGGCTATCGAGTCGTCTTGTCTTGGTATTTCAGTGTTTGTGTTCAAGTCACCCTTTTTACTTAATAATGGCCCCAAAATGCAAAAGTAGTGATGCTGGCAATTCAGGTATGCCAAAGAGAAGCTTAAGTGCTTCCTTTAAGTGAAAAGGTGAGTACAGTACAATAAGATATTTTGAGAAGTAGAAAGAGACAGACCACAGTGACGTAACTTTCATTATAGTACCTTATTATAACTGTTCTATTTTAGTATTAGTTATTCTTACTTATCTCTGACTGTGCCTAATTTGTAAATTAAACTTTGTCATAGGTATGTGTATATATATATATATATATATATATATATATATATATATATATATATATGAAAAACATAGTATATGTAGGGTTTGGTATAATCCTTAGTTTCAGGCACCTACTGGGTCTTAGAACATATCCCCAGTGAATGAAGTGGGACTACTGTATCTGGAACAAGAGCGAGCCTCAGTGGAGTTCCAAAAACGGCTGCAAAACACAATTCCATTGAATGTTTGATCTTCATTAATGATTTGGGAGAAAAGAGCAAATAGCACTGAAATTAACTTCACAGATGTCTCTAAATTGAGAGGATTGTAAATAGCAATGAATAATGAGAAATTACACAGGGACCAGAGAGATGAAAACTAGCAATCTATAAAAACCAATCCATCCTGAAAAACAAGCCTGCCAGGGCAGGATGACAGAGTCTTACATCCAGTGCAAAAGTAAAGAGGTGCTACACCCCCACATCCACCAAATACCCACCTAGCACACGGCAAGTGCGAGGGCCTCTTGTGTCCTCACATGCAACCTGCTTTCTCATTGCCCTGACCACTCACACAGGCTGGTCCCTTTGCTCCAATACCTTGCTCCCCCCTATTTCCGCAACTGACTCCTTCTGGGACTCAGTTCGTATGGAAGTTACCTCCTCTAGGTAATCTCAGACATCTAAACCATTTTAGCATTTTTAAAATACATTTTAGAGTCATAAAAGATGGCTAATGTGATATAATACTGTGTCAATCCATTCCCATGAAAACATACTGGACCATTAGGATAGCAAAAGTGAAATTCCACAGACAATACTTGCAACACAACCAGATCACAAGCTACCCTCATGAACACCATACTAAGACCCCGTGAAGACAAACCATTGCTATTCACGCTGCATGACCTCAGCATTTGTATCTAAGGAGAAGAGGGAAGCAGTGAGGAAGCTCACTGACTGAGACCAGAAGAACCCCCAAACTAACACCATATATTCATCAAGAAGTGCAGTAAGTCAACATGAGAATAAGAAATGACAGTGAGAGAGGTTTCCCCAATAATTTATTAGTGAATTTCCAGGGACTCACACAAAGCCAGAAGAGGCTGACACAATCTGTGCCCTAGAAACACTCAAAACTAACTGGGCAACATGCTATACCTTCTCAAAACCAAGTTTCATACTGAGGAGAATTTCTGGGAATAGAGTTGAAATTGAGCAGGACAGAGACAACAGAAGCAAAGGACAAAAAAGTCCAGATGAAAGTGAAGGGAGGAAAAGAAGCCGGGAGACCTCAGCATTCATAAGGCCTTGACTTTCTAATACTTCACAAAAATGACAAGAGAATTCCAGAGCTCTACAGTGAGGAAATCTATCCTGACCCACCTCTCCACCTCCAAAGAGTGCAGAAAAATAAATTTCATGTAAAAATGAGCATCAGAGAAAGATTTTTGTTAAATCCCATATAAAATTATTATGAAAATAGCAAAGATGAAAGAATGACAGAAAATTATTTTAAAGAAAAAGATGAAACTGTTTATGACCTAATTTTTCCAAATGAACTAAAAGATACTAGAAACAATAGACGATATGAGCAAATGAAATAAATCAGAATACTAAAGACACAATGATAAACCTCATGAAAACATAAAAAACAAAAGAAAAACAGCATTTCAGCAGTGAAGACTCAAGTAGAAAAAAACAGAAGTGTAATGACACAACAGATAATACTTTAAAAGAAATAGGTCAAAAGGAGGAATTTTTAAATAAAACGAAATGAGAATTCATGAGAGAAAGTAACAAATATAGAAGAGAGTCAAAGATGGTACAACATGTATAATTAGAGTTTTGGACAAAGAGAACCCAAATAAAAGCATCAGAACAAATCTTAAAGCTATAACTCAAAAACACTGTACTATAATACTTTTTAAAATTTGAAACTGTATTTAAAATCACACATTATATATCTAAGTACCATTAACTCAAGCCAACCAATATAGAAAAATATTCTAATAAAATTACTTGACTTTAAAGGGGAAAAAAGAGTCTTAGAGCCTCCAAACACACAGGCTCATTCACTTATAAAGGAAAGAATATCAGATTGTCATCAAATATTTTGAGAGCAGTAACTTATACCAGAAGACAATGGATAACACATTTAATATACTCAGTGAAAGAGAATGTGAATGCTGAGTGAATGAAACCAGTCCCAAAAGATCACATTTGTATGATTCCATTTATATGAAATGTCAAGAATAAGCAAATCTATAAAGACAGAAAGTAGATTAGTGGTTGCCAGGGGCTGAAGGTAGGAATGCGTAGTGACTGCTGATTTGGGGGTGATGACAATGTTCTAGAATTAGACAGTGGTGATGGTTCCACAACTTGGTGAATATACTAAAAAGACTCCACTGAACTGTACACTCCAAAAGAATGAATGTTATGATATATAAATTATATCTCAATAAAGCTGGTAACTGAAAAAATTTTAAATAAAGAAAATGTGAGTCAAAGATTTTATATTTAGCCAAGCTGACCTTCAAGTATAAAAGCTAACAAATGGTTCTCATCAAGAAATAAGGTGGGAGATGAGGGTAAGGGGGATCAAATATATGGTAATGGAAGGAGAACTGACTCTGGGTGGTGAACACACAATGGGATTTATAGATGATGTAATACAGAATTGTACACCTGAAATCTATGTAATTTTACTAACAATTGTCACCCCAATAAATTTAAAAAATAAATTAAAAAAAAAAAGAAATAACTCAGGGAATGTTGTTCCCATGAGTCCCTTGTAAGTATCCACTTGAGTGTGAGCGTCAGTTCACCAAAATCACTGGAACATTAAATATGTATAAATAAAGAGAGACAGAAGAAGTATACATTACATTTTAAAAGTCTTAAAATATATGTCAAACAATCACAAAGTATGGACCTTATTCAAAAGCAAGTTATTTAAAAAGTGAAACAAAAAATAGAAATTTGAACACTACCTTAATGTTTGAAGAATTAGTATTAACGTTTAAGGTATGATAATTATATCATGTGATTTCTAAAAAAATATTCCTTATTTTGTAAAAATATGTAACTGTAATCATTCTGGGGGCATTTGTATAATGTCTGTGATTTGCTTCAAAATAATATGGACAAAACACACACCACAAATCAGTACAAGAACACAGGTAAAGCTGGAGAAATCTGAGTAAGCCCAGCAGATTGTTCCCATGTTAATATCCTGGTTGTGCTATTGCACTACAGTTTTGGAAGAGGTTACTCTTGGGAGAACGGGGTTAAGGGGACACAGATTTCTGTATGTCATTTCTTCACGTGACTCTACAAAGATCCCAATAAAATTTTCAATTAAAAAACCCAATAATATGGAGGATGTTGGTGGTGCTATAGACAAAACAAGACTGATAACATTGGCAATGAACTGATAACTGTTGAAGCTGAGTGACAGGTTTAAGGGAGTTCATTACACTATTTTATTCCTACTTGTATGTGTTTGTAACTTTCTATAATATAGTTTTAAATGCATTTATTTTTCAGATCTCCCCATCTGTGAATCTTTTGAAGATGGGATTTGTGTTTTATGTATCCCTGCATCCTCAGTTATTTGCACAGGACTTGGTTGAAAATACACTGGTTGGAAAACTCATGGATAAATGGATGGAAATACAGAGTTATTAATTTGTGTGCAAATAAATGGAAACATAGATCAAATTGGTGAAGGCTTTGATGCCAGACCTGAGGCCAAAGACCGAGCATGACTATCAATTAACGCCAAGCTAAGGACTTTCGATAATAGGAGACTATCTGACTGCTTACCAACATCTGATTCCCCACCTCGGTGGTGGATTATCCTTTCACTGAAATCAGGTTGGTCATATGATTTACTTTGGCCAATTAAATATGACGGAAAAATCATTTGTGCCGCATTCAGGAAAATCTGTAAGAGACAACGTGCCACATGCCCTGTCTTTGTTTAGGACAGGAAGACCAACACTCTTCCAGAAAGCGGCTGCTCCATCCCAGGGCAGGCGGATCAGAAATACAGCCCATCAGTGATGAGTACGTAGCATAGGCATGAAAAAAACCCTTTGTCGTTGCACACCACCCAGATTCAGGAGTTGTTATTATTACACCATAACAGAGCATCGCCGGACAGAGGGAGCTAGGAGGGTCTCACTTTGTTTTATTTGAGCCAGAGCAAGTAGAGTAAAAGCTGGACTTGCAGAAGAGAGCTGAGGAGAGTATAAACCAGAACAGAGGCACTGGGAAGTGATAGAGCTGACAGATGTTGGAGAGGCAGAATCCACAGGACAGAGAAAATGAAGAGAGGGCCTCAGGACGAGAAAGACGCAAAGATGCGTCAAGTCCGGGGGTGCCGGTATGAATGGCGCTACTATTACTAAGAAAGGGAGCACTGGGAGAAGAGGGGAAGGCTGTTATTGAAAGGGAAGATGATGATGGCTTTGGCTATAATTTAAAAGGGATCAAGCAAGACTGAAAATACACTCTGAGCAGTTGAGCCGCACAGTAAGCGAAGCAGAAGCTCATCACCGACGGCGGGTATCAGAAGAGCAGAGATGTGAGCGAAGGCCCCTCCCGGGGCGGGGCCCCCTCCCAGGTCATGTACCTGGCCCTTGCCTCCAAGCTGGGCCAGACCTGCAGAATATCTGACAGATGGGCACATTCGGTCTTCTCAACCTTTGCCAGAAAAGGCGATTTCCCTGACTTCTCCAAACCCAGCCGTGTCTGACAAGGCCGGTGATCAGCAGCTTTTCTCCTTAGTAAGCAGGCAGCGTTTGCCCCTGGGGTGGACAGACCATGGAACATTAATCAATAATAACTTTATCAGGGCTTTCAAGCACTGGCTTTGGAGGTAGGGTTCCAAGACTTCTGGAGTCTTTCTGAGTTCCACACTTGAAAAGGCCTCTTTCCAGTCACCTCTTTTCTTGTCATAAGTAAAACAAGCTGTGAGAGATCTAAGTAATACATCTTTATTCGGTAGTTTCCTATAGTAGCACTCTCTTACCGGTAGAAGTAATAAAATAACAATAACGAAAACTGTAACTTATTTAGAATTCATTATATGCCAGCTATTGTGCAAAGGGCTTCATATACATGACCTCATTCACTTGTGTAGCTGTCACACCAAACTGTATGAAGTTACAAAAATAACGTGATACAAACTATAGGCATTACATACTGAGAAAGGCAAATCCTGGTGGTGACTACAGGTCTTTGGTTTGTTGAGCAACGTGATGGTTGTGGGGAACGTAAGCTTGCAAGAAACAGGAAAATTATTTTCTATAATCAGAGGAGGAAGGTGATGAAAAAGAGAGACAGGAAGATCCAGGAGCTGGAAGGCAAGACCTAGAAGTTGGAGCCTTGAGTGAGAACGAACACACACACACACACACACACACACACACAGATACACACACACACACAAATTGGTGAGGTATCTAGAAATATCAAACAAATTGGTATTATTTGCAAAGCATGACATTCAAACCTTTCTAACGTCCCTCGACAAAATCTTTAATAAAATAGACATTGCTCACTAACGTTTTGAAAAGAGGATTGTGTAGGGGGGTGGGTTATAAAGAGGTACTAAATCCTGCCTGAAAGCTAGGGCGAGACAAAACCAAGGGTGCTCAAAGCACTATGCTAAGTGAAAGAAGCCACAAGAGAAAGACAAATATTATATGGTATCACTTATACATAGAAGCTGAAGAAAAACAAAACTGGCCTGGCCTGAAGGTAGATCACATCACCTCTACCACACACGATTGGCTGGAATCCAGCCCCATGTCCCCACCCCACCTGTAAGGGGAGCCGGGAACTGCCATCTGCCTGCAACCACAGGATGGGGAAAATAAAACAAGACTTTGTGAACACTCAGCATTGTCGCCACCACTCCAAAGATACAGCCAGAGAAAGCAGGTAAGGAAAAGGTCCCCATCACAAGCCCAAGCTGCACGTTCCCCCAAATGAAATGCTTTTGGCCCTAGCCTCCTACCCCTACAAAGTGGCCAGAAACATTTTGGAAAGAGTCAGGATTTAGCTACAGCTGTGGTGTGAGAAGAGTTTGTCCAGCAGTGTAGAGACGGATGCTTCGAGCACCTACACGGCCTGATGCTTTAAATGCTTTAAATGTATTATCCCATTTTATCCTCACAACAACCCCCCAGTTTTAGACATGTGAAACCTGAGGACAGAGAGGTTTGGGGGTTCTCACCATACAGACCTAAACTGGATGTTTGATGACGCCATATGGTACCAAAAATAAACAGAACAAACAGAAACCTTCTGGGTGTGTCTGTTAAAGCCTGAATTGAGTCCCCACTCCCCCAAACTTATATGTTGAAGTCCTAATCCCCAATACTTCAGAAGGTGGTAGTATTTGGAGAAAGGGTCTTCAGAGAGATGATTAAGTGAAAAGCATGCCTTAAGGTAGTTCCCATATAAGTAGTGACATCAGAAGAGGAGAAAATTGGGACCCAGACGTACATACACATAGAGGAAAGAACACTTGAGGACACAGGGAGAAGGCAGCCATCTACCAGCCAAGGACAGAGGCCTCCAAAGACACCAACCCTGCCAACACCTTGATGTTGGACTTCAGCCTCCAGTGAGAAATACATTTCTATTGTTTAGGGCATCAGTCTGTGGTACTTCGTGACGGCAGCCCTCCCAAACTAACAGTCTAGTGAGAAAAGCCGCAGCTGTTGCACAGTTATCAGCAGGGTCACCTTGAGAGTCACTTCATCTCTCGGATCCTCAAGTCCCCCATCAATAAAAGGAGGAAAATGGGCAAAACCTAACAACTGCTCCTCAGGCGATACTGGTCCATTGTGCGTGAAAGCACTAATACCAGGCCTGGTGTCCATTCAGTCAAAACACAGAAATAACACCTCCCATCACCACAGCGAGAGGACTCAGGGCCTCTCTTGTGAGTCACGGCTCAGAGTCAGCGTGTCAGATACACCTGGGATCAGATACACCTGGGCACACTTCCTTAGGTCATCATGAGGTGACCTTGGTTAAGTCACCTCTCTGACCTCTGCTCGCGTCTGAAACAGGAACAATTAACAGTGGCTCCCACCCAGGACGCGTCTCGGGTCCCAGTGAGATGGCTGGAGCACATACAGCTCTCAGCATAGAGGCGGGCCCACCACCACATTTCTCAACAAGGCCATTAGAATGTTTTGGCGTTGTTCTCTAGTTTAGTTTCTCCTTCCACTTCCCCAGTAATGCACCGGCATGAGCAGAGCTCATCTGAGAGCGCCATGTTTTAATGACCAGTCGGCTGGTCTGTGAACGAGCAAACTTGGAGCCTCGTCGTGTTATAACAATTCACAGGGAACATGATGTGTCCCGGACTGTGTTTTTAAAACAGACTTTTATGGGCTTCTGGGGAATGGATACCTCCTTATGGATCTTTATTTTAGAGACGTCTCTACTATAAAGGGCAAAAAAATGTTCAAGGAAGGAGGATTATAGTCTTGTATCAGACATTGTTCTGGAAAAGGCAGAGAAAGTGCTCCCAACAGGTCGGCATCAATATACTTCTATATTTAATAGTGTGGTTTACTTTTGTGAATTCTTTATTAGCTGGTCATTAAGAGCCGAATCGCTGATTGGAATTGGTGCACAGGGAGGAATTGCTTGCCGCCTGCTTTTGAATCTTAATTCTAAGGCAGATGGAATGAGTTTGTATATCGGCCTGGGAATGGGCCTGAACACATCTTTTTGGTGGAGTCAAAAACAAACACACCAGCCCACATGCAGCCTGACTCAGAACTCAGACAACGTGGAAGGTGGTAGGGGAGGAACCACCTTCCAGGTTTGACCCCAACCTGGACGAACCCGCCTGGGCTGAACTCTGGGTCCAGTGGCAAAGGGATTTGAAGTCTGGACTGACCACCAGAGAGACAAAGGCTAAACAGGCTGCTCACATAGATTCATTCAGCTTTTTTGGAGCCCCTGGTAAGCACCCTGCCCGAGATGTCCCACTGCACCCCAACCACACAACCCTGGGAGAGATCCTTATTCTCTCTGGGCCATTTCCCTAGTTTTAGAATGGGAATAATAATGCCCACTTAATGGAAGTGCTATGAGATTTAAAGAATTAATGTTTGGTGCATAGTAACTGTTCAGTAGGAATGACAATAATCACAGGTGATATCTATTACGTGTTTACTATGTGCCAAGTGTTTCATATGGGTTATCTGATTTCATACACACAATCCTGTAAATAGGTGTTCTTACTTTGAAGGAAAAGAAAATGTAGACTTAAAGAAGTTAAGTTTCTTTCCTTGGTCTCAGAGCCAGCAAGTGCAGGCTAGAACCAGGTTTTAAATTCCTTTTTTTTTTTTTTTTTAATGTGGTGTTGGTTTTTTAAAGATTTTTTGTTTTAATTGGGGAAGGGAAACAGGACTTTATTGGGGAACAGTGTGTACTTCCAGGACTTTTTTTCCAAGTCAAGTTGTTGTCCTTTCAATCTTAGTTGTGGAGGGTTCTGTTCAGCTTCAAGTTGTTGTCCTTTCAGTCTTAGTTGTAGAGGGTGCAGCTCAGCTCCAGGTCCAGTTGCCATTGTTAGTTGCAGGGGGCATAGCCCACCATCCCTTGCGGGAATCGAACCGGCAACCTTGTGGTTGAGAGGATGCACTCCAACCAACTGAGCCATCCAGGAGCTCAGCGGCAGCTCAGCTCAAGGTGCCATGTTCAATTTTAGTTGCAGGGGGCGCTGCCCACCATCCCTTGCGGGACTCGAGGAGTTGAACCGGCAACCTGGTGGTTGAGAGTCCACTGGCCCATGTGGGAATCGAACCGGCAGCCTTCAGAGTTAGGAGCATGGAGCTCCAACCACCTGAGCCACCGGGCCGGCCCCAGGTTTTAAATTCTGGTAATTTGATTTCCAAGTCTCAAGTCTTAATTACTGAAGTATCATGGTCAGCAGCAGAAGCAGGAACGTCTGGATACATCGATAACTAAACCACAATCCTGGCCTCCAAACAGCTTGCAGACTGATGGAGGAGTCAGGCATGTAAACACATGAGTGACTAAACAGCGCATTAAGTATTGGAATAGAGTCACAGACAAATGCTGTGACTATCTAAAGGAGAGAAGAGCTTACCTCTCTGGTGGAGTAAGAACAGAATTGCAGAGGAGGTAATATGTAAGCTGAGGAGCTCACCAGGCAGAGAAAAAGCGGGGGGGGGGGGGGGGTTGCGGTCAGAACAAGCAAATGGTGCAGTGGGTACAAAGTAATAAAATCATGAAAGGGTACGTTTTGTCCAGGCCATGCTGAAAAGTCCAGTGTGCCTTTAACCAGTGGAACATGAATAGAGAACAGTAAGAGTTGTGCATGGAAAGCTTTGCTGGGACCAGAATATGAAGGGCCTTATGTGTGGCAAGTTATGGGGTTCATCCTGTAGAAACCACAATGAGTGGCAGTTTAAACAGGTCAAGAAACTGATCACATTTTTTAAATTGGGGGATATTGGGGAACAGTGTGTTTCTCCAGAGCCCATCAGCTCCAAGTTGTTGTCCTTCAATCTAGTTGTGGAGGGTGCAGCTCCACCCCAAGTCTAGTCACCGCTCCCAATCCCTAGTTGCAGGGGGTGCAGCCCACCATCCCATGTAGGAATTGAACCCGCAACCTTGTTGCTAAGAGCTTGCGCTCTAACCAACCAAGCCATCCGGCCGTCCCTCCGGAAGCTCAGCAGCAGATCGCTGTCTTCAATCTAGTTGTGGAGGGTGCAGCTCCCTGGCTCATGCAGGAATCGGATGGGCAACCCTGTTGTTAAGAGCTCACACCCCAACCATCTGAGCGATCGGCCACCCTGAAACTGGCCACATTTTAGGAAAACTCTTCCAGGAGCAGTTCAGGGTAGTGGACCGAGTCCTTAAAAAGGTGAAATAGACTTTGAGAATTAGGTAGCGAGTGAGTGACAGATTAGGAGCCTGGTGTCAGCCAACTGTAGCTTACACACTAGGCAGGATGAGCTCTCTGGTCCGAGAATGAAATTCACAAAGACAGAGGACTGTCTGCGTAGAGGTCAGACTCAGGAATGGAGGAGTCTATAAAAGAAGAAGGAGCAGGGAGATGCCCGGATAAAACCTTGTGCCTGGGAAGATAAGCATGCCTTCAGCATCCAACAAGCGCTAATGAAGCACTTATTAAACGGTAGGCAATGGGGGCACAAGTTGAACAAACTGCCGTAGTTCCTGCTCAAGGAGCACACACTGAGCGCAGGAGGTCCCGGGGGTCATGTGGGGAAGACCTTGGAAAACATGCCCAGGTATCTCTGCACCTTCCTGCAGAACAAGCAGAGATGAGAAGCAAACTGACCGAGCAGGAGATAATGCAGTCCCAGAGTGTCACAGTGACCTGGTGAGACAGGATTCAATAAAGCATGGCCAGGACATTAGAAAGTATTCTTTTTCCTTCAAACTAAAAAGAATGTAGACCCCACAGACCAAAAAATCTGGTGACCTAAGTCACAATGACAGTAGCTTTCTGTATGAACATCATAATAAGATAGAACAGCCTGGCACCGATTTAGGAGCGTGGGGTTTGGAGTTCTGCTGAGCTAGGTTCCGTCTCAGATTCTCCTGTTGACTCAGAGTGATCTTTCTTGGTTACTGTGGCTTTCTCCTGCATCTAAGGTCTCTTCCTCAGAAGAGTGTGGACAATAATACCTTCTACCTAGGTTTGTGGTGTGGGACACATAAGGGGACATTACGTTATGCCTATTGAAGGGTTTAGAATACAGCAGGTAAAGCAGATATACCTCTCTTCCCTACCCAGATTTCTAAACAAGGATAGAAATAAAGCACAAGAGTAAAGATAGAGGTCAAATGTCAACTTTATTACTGATTATATGCGGCTACATAACAAGCCACCTTAAAATGTAGTGGCTTCAAAACAATATTCACGTTGCTTATGAAGCTGCCATTTGAACGGGGCTAAACGGGGTCAGCTCGGCTGCCCTACTCAGCATCGGTTGGAGCCGCTCCAAAGTCCATGGCTAGAATCACCTGAAGACTCAGTCACTCACACGACTGGCAAGTGATGCTGCTGTCAGCTGGGACCTGTGGCCAGAACTGTTACAGGTGTCCTCTCCATAGGCTGGCTGGGTGCCACGAGCGATCACCCCAGAGGACCGGGAGAAACACACTGCCTTCTATGACTTAGCCTTGGAATCCACCTGGCATCATTTCTGCCATTTTCACAGTCCCACTAGATTTAATTCGGGGTGGGGTGGGGGTGGGCATGGATTCCCACCTCTTGACGGAGGGGTATCAATCACATTTTAAGAAAGACACACGCAGGATGAGATAGATGTTGAGGGAGCCATCTTTGGAAACTACAAGGTGTCCCAGTGATGGAGGCTACACAGTCAGGCTAAGTTATGGAGGAGGGTTTCATAAAGCATCTATTTACAAGGGTGTGGAAGGTTTAGAAAAAGCAACTAGACCTGTTACTGTACCTTGGCCTAAAGGGACACGGAAAGGGGAGCTTGCCTGACAGAAGTACCGACTTCAGTTAGAAACACAACCAGCCAACGGCAAAGCACAGGGAAAGTGCCAAGGAAATAACCACCCCAACCTCACTCTCCTCCTTCCTGTTCCTCTCCTTCCAGACCTCCCCAGGCTGTAACCTGAGGGCAAGATAGCCTGTGGATGCAGGATGCAGTTTGGGACGCAGCTGAGAACAGAGAAGGGTAGACTATGGACCTATAGGGGCAAACAAAAGTCATCCGGCACAAAACCCATGTTGGGATATCTGGCTTTAGGGGGGACTGCTAAACGGAACCACTATCTTCCAATCTCGAACTAAAACCAACTCATCGGTAGGTAGGAAGTTTGCATCTGCAGAGCAGACATGCTTCCCCAGGCCATTACCTCCTACTGGCTATGTGGAGGAGGAAGGCAAAAAGGACCAAAAAACCCCCTTTGCTACATTAGTCCAAACAGAAGTGCGGATGGATCACAGGCCGAATGATTCACTCCACCTCTTCAGAGGTACCACGAGTATAAAGGGGTGCAGAGGAGGGCTGTTTTCTTACAGGGAAAATCCCCACCAACAAAACAGGGGAAGGGGGAGATTTCCCCCAACAGTGTCCAGTCATCTGCCCCCTGGCTTCCGCTGAAAAGGAAACAATGACACTGGGCCCGTGTGAGTGGAATGTGGAGACAAGAGATTTTTGTCTCTATTAAGCCAGCAGTGTAATACATCAACTTCAGGTACACCAAACAGACCAATTTAGAACAAAAGACTTTGCACTGGATTTCTGCATTTCCCATGTGCACGAATACCACGAAATGAGACACGCAATGCCTGGGCAGCTCAATCTTACCCCTTCCAGGTCCTGAGAACCTGACACTCTGCAGGGCAACTTTTCAAATAAACAACCAGGATGAAGAGGAGGCAAACGCTTTGTGCAAACACCAGTAATTCTCATCCTATCCTCTTCCATATTGACACGTTCTAGCTGTAATCTGTTTTCCTAACCTGTTCTCCTTTGGGAGAAGAGAGGCTCAGAAGGCGATTTCCATAACAGAGAGAGCAGCAGCAGAAGAGGGGTGGCGTGGGAGAAGGTAGCCTGGTGATACCTCCTCTGGGAACTGGGCCCAGAGCTCCCAGGCATGGCTGACCACCTCTCCTTTGCGCTCCCCTGACACTGTGAATGACGTCTGGCATTTCTTTGTCTGTGTGTTCTACCCTTCCACACTGTTTAAGGGTAGAGGCAGCTTCCTGCTGGTAGAGACTATGTCTTTACCTGTACATAGCTCAGTACCCGGCTTGTTAAACATGAATTTACTTAATAGCATGAAATGGGGCAGATGAGAGTGAACACACCAGCTATGGAGGTAACTGGAACACTCTCCCATTCCCCACTTGAAATGCTCAATACGTGTGAAATTGCTGTACAAACTGTAACACCTGTAATCACGCACTGTACTATTCTAAGTGCTGAGAGGGACGGCAGCCAAGATTCAGGGGCCCCAGGGTCAGACCAGGATATCCTATTTCAAGTCCCAGAAATATGGCACAATGGTTAAAAGCAAAACAGCCTCACTTCAAAGCCCAGATCAACCTATTGCTAGCTGTGTGATTCGGACCCAGTCACTTACCCTCTCTGTGCTTTGGCTTCATCATGGGTAAAATTGGGAGTATAATAGAATCGACCCCATAGAGTGGCTTGAATATCAAAGGAGCCAATGTACAAAAGTTCTGGAATGGTGCCTGGCATATAGCAAGCACTATATCATCATTAGCTACTATTAATAAGCATCATTATTTTCAAGATTAATGTGAATAACTTATGTCTAAGTATTGCCATAGTCTCCTGAAATCTTAGAAGTGGAGCCAATCTTAGAGGTGCTGCATTCCCACCTCTTGCCACCATCCCTTGAATGGGTAGGTGGCCGACCACAGAGGGCATTACCATTTTTCAGACACCTACCGTGTGTTTTACTGAGACAGAAGTGAGGTAGATATTGTTATTCCCCCACTTTACAGATGGGAGGATATAACTTGAAAGGGAAGGTTGCTGCTGGTCTCACAGCTAGGAAATGGTGGGGTTTATATTCCCGCTGAGGTCTCCACACCCTAAACCCTTAATTAGCTCTCTGTGATCTAGTCTTGCCCTGGGCTCCAGTCGCTGTGTGCAAGCTAGCCTTCTCTCCAACCAGACTGGCAGCATCTGCCATTTCCTCCTGCCCCATCCCTTCCACCCACTGTCACATAACAAGTGTAGAAATACTTGCACTGATTCGTTTATTCAGAGTTTTCTGAACACCCACCATGTGCCAGTCACTGGCATGTGTGCTGTGGGTACAAAAATAAGTAATGCATAGCCCCTGGTGACAAAGTCCAGGCAATTCTGTGTTTCTCATGCCAAGTAAACATCAATTAGGCCATTTAATTGATTGCGGTAGAGGAAGAGACAGACAACCACAGCAGCTGTCTTAGACTGAGGTCCCTCGTGAAGGCAGAGCCTGAGTCAAGGGTTCGCACGCAGGTAGTCTGTTTTGGAAAGCGAGCCTGGGCACAGGAGTGGGAGACGGTGGGCAGTGAGACCTGGAAGGAGGGGAAGCCAATTTAAGGGTGAGGTGTGTAATATCAAGTTGGTCACCACAGTGGGCAACTGGAGCACTATTTCCCCAGGGCCTTCAGAGGAACCCTCCAGAATGCATCTCAGAATTGTCTACAATCATTTGTCTACCAGCTCTGATCTGCTAGGGTTCGGGGATTCACCATGAGCTGTTCCCTGTCTTGTACTTCCAGGTAGCACACGTGTGAGTGCCAGGCAGCTTCCCACAGGCCTCCTCTGCTGAAAATCCTGAGAGGCTCAGGGAAGAGAACATTACAAGCGGGTTCACCTGGGCAGAGGAGGTTGCTTCTATACAGGCCGGGACAAAAGGAGGCCCAGCAACGTCAGCATTGCCTGAGAAGTGATTATAAATAAAGTCTCAGTCCCATCCCAGACCCCCTGAGTCAGACACTCTGCGCATGGGCTCATCAGTCTGCATCCTCCCAAGCCCTCCAGGTGATTCCGACGGAAATGTGAGCTTGAGAACCACTGCTGGATAGACTTTTTGGACAGAATACAAAAGGTATCTAATACAGTTAACTACGCTCATCCAGAATTCTAGCTCATCCAGAATTCTAGCAACCGACAGTTCAAGTACCTTCCGATTGCAGAGTAGAAGTCTGCGAGTCACCTTCAATTCTTCCCTTTTACTCCCATTCCACCTCCAACACCAGCCGCACCGAGGGCAACCCCTCTTGTCTACGTCTACTTTCACACAAAACAGATCACATGGAACATAGATCTGAAGTATTTGTTACTTAGCCCTTTAAGATAAGTTTTGCCAACTGCTAAAATAGAGAGTCCAGAAACGGACCCATACAAATGTGGTCAATTGATTTTTGACCATATTATAAAGGTAATTTAAATGATAGTCTTTTCAACAAATGAGTTGGAAAAATTGGGTATCCATGTGCAAGCAAATGAACCTCAACTTACATCTTGCACCTTACATAAAAATGAACTCAAGGGGTGGCTGGTTAGCTCAGTTGGTTAGAGTGTGGTGCTAATAACACCAAGGTTGCCGGTTCGATCCCCGCATGGGCCACTGTGAGCTGCGCCCTCCTTGAAAAAAAAAATGAACTCAATATAGGTAACAAATATAAATGGAAAATATAATCATATAAAACTTTTAGAAGAAAACATTACAGAAAACCATTGTGACCTTTGGTTAGACAAAAGGTTCTTAAACTGATAGCAAAACCATGGTAACAAATTGACAAATTATGCTTCATTAAAAACATGCTTTACAAAAAGCTAGAGAGTGGAAGAAAATATTTGCGAATCACATATCCAACAAAAATCTTGTATTTAAAATACATAAAGAATGGAAGAATGGCAAAAACTCAACACTAAGAAAACCAATAACCCAATATATAAAATGGGCAAAAGATTTGAACAGATACTTCTCCAAAGGAGATATGTAGATGGCAAATAAGAACATGAAAAGCTGTTCAACGTCTTAAGTCATTAGGAAAATGCAAATTAAAATCATGCGATATCCCTACACACCTATTAAAATGGCCAAAATTTAAAAATATATATTAAATCTGACACTACCAAGTGCTGGTAAGGACAAAGGGCAGCTGGATCTTTCATGCATTGCTCTTGGAAATGTAAAATGATCCACCCACTCTGGAAAACACATTTTGGTGATTTTCTTACAAAGTTGTAAACATACACTTATTACATGACAAAAAAAAAAAAAAATTACTCTTTATATTTATCCTAGAGGAATAAAAACATGTTCACTCAAAACCCCATGTGCAACTGGTTATAGTAACTCTATTCAAAATCATTCCCCCTAAAACTGAAAATAACAAAAATGTCCTTCAGTAGGTAAATGGATAAACTGCGGTATATCCATACAGTGGAACACTTCTCATCAATTAAAGAAACAAACTACTCGTAGACACAGCAACTTACGTGAATCTCAAAGGCACTATGTTCAGCGAAGATAGTCAATCTCAAAAGATTATAATTATATACTGTATGAGACTATATGACATTCTAGAAAAGACCCAACTATAGGAGTTGCCCAGGGCTAGGGGTGGGGGAGGGTGGGACTACAAAGGAACAGCAGGAGGGGATGTTGGAAAAAATGGGGCTGTTCTGTGTCCTGATTGTAAATGTGGTTACACATATCTACGCATGTATTAAAACTCACAGGACTGCACAACAAAGTAAAATGAGTTTTACTGTATATAAATTAAAAACAAACAAAACCAGAAGGTAGGCTCCTGTGTCACTTTACCTATTTGATTCTCAGCTGCAACTCTTACTGGATGTGTGACCTTCAGTGAGTCACTTAACCTCTCTTTGTCTCAATTTCCCAATTTGTAAAGTGGAGATAATATTTTCTACCGCATAGAGTTTTTATGAGGTTTAATTGAGAAAAATGCATGTAAATCGTCCAGACAAAGCTTGGCATATAAAATAAATGTAATAATAAAAGATGCTTACTCTTATTGAGCTTAGTTCAGTTGTTACATTGAATTGATTTTATTCTGTTATTCAGAAACTGATCCCTCAGGGGGTTTGTATAGTAATTCTCACTTAATTCAGAATATTCCATTTCTCCTAGCAATTTTTTCATCTGTACCAGATTCAGAAGGATTTTATGAATTTTGTAATTGATCCATGAGATCACCCCTACACATTACAGTATCTGTCTCCCTGGTTCCAAAGATTTTTCAAGTCTAATAGTTTAAAATAGTTCAAGGGCGGAAGTCAGGACCCAAAATTGGAGTCCCGAAATGCCGTGGTGTCATCTTTCTAAGACCAAATAGGTCAAATTCTTCCCACCTACTCTTGAATATCATCCCTTTGATGGAGTGAATTGGGATTCTTGACACATCACAACAAATGACTCACACGCTATTTCTCAACCATGGAGTTTTCACAGTTCCTCTTTTCTTCCCTGCCCTGTGGTTCTTGAAATAATCCCTCTTTTATAGGACTTCCAGCCCCCTCCCCACAGCCTGCCACCAACCCTAACACTAAAGTGGGGAGGTGCTGGCCTTTGATATGCAATTTTAGTCTTCAAAGGACTGAGTTCCTCTGTTCCCCTTCACAAATCATCATTAGCTTTCTTGAGCACATTTTCCACTGGAGATAATTGTTGTGACATGTCCTCAATGCCTTTTTAATGAAAGTGGAGCGTAACTGGAGGCTTTTCAAAATGTGAACAAAAGGATTTCATCTCAGTCACACATAATACAGTCATAGCCAGCTGTCAGTTCAGTGGCTTGACAAATGCATACTGAACGTGGTTTGTGCCATTTGTGATAAGAACAAACACGACTAAAGAACGACCCCCATGGAGCCACGGGGATTCTCATATACTGCTGGTAAGAGTATAAATGGGGGCAACTCTCGAGAAAACAGTTTGCCATTATTATTAAAGCTGAAGATATACTCCATGACCCAGCCGTTTCACTCCTAGGTGTGTATTTTAGAGAACCCATGCGCCTGTCCTCCAAGAGAAGTGTATAAAAAAATTAGGGCATCATTCATTACAGCCCCAAACTAGAAACCATCCAAATGCTCATCAGCATTTGAATGGATCAACACGTTGCTGTATATCTATACAATGAAATACAGACGTGAAAATTAATTAATGACAGCTACGCACGGCAACACAGACACTCTCACAAGCCATGGTGAGCAAAAGATGCCAAACGTAAAAGAACAAAGTGTGATTCAATTTATATAATGTTCCAAGAAGACATCACTAAATCATTCTGTGGTATAGATAGTACAGAAAAGGTAAGTCTGAAAATGGTCACCATAAAGTTGGGGGATAATGGTTACCTCTAGCAGGGAAGGGAATGAGAGGTAATTGATGCTTTTGGAATATTCATGGTTTATTTCTTAACCTGGGTTGCTGCTTAATAGGTATCAATTTATACTCATTTAAATATAAATATATACATATATTTATTTTCTTTTATGTTCTTACCTTATATATATTTCATAATAAGAAGGTTTAAAAAAGGTAAATTAAAAGAAAAAAGTCTAGAAAACAGACTCAATCTCCTTTTCTCACTGAGCGCAGAACACATGGAGAGCTACTTAAGGACTCCGAAAAGTAAACCATGGTAGGTGGATTCAGGAGGATGAGCATCTGCACCCCCAAAGGGGGGGCAAGTTTCCCACTGCTTTTCCTCCAGTAGGAAATGAGCATCAACGACAACAGGGAGCGTTTCAGAAGAAGCTTCTAGTTGTGGCTCCAGGCACAGGACAGGGAGCTGCTAACAATCACGGGGAGTGTGGGAACACCCATTTTTCCTTCTCTCTGTCCTCTCAGACCCAGTCCCCAAGCAATCCTGTGATGGCAGCTGCCGAAGCCCCTGCAGGAGGCCCCAGGAGCCAAAGTCTGAGGGAGGGAACCCGGTGCTCTGATCAGCGCCGCTGGAACCCCAAGAAGGTAAGGCAAACAGTGATTTTGTTTTTAAATACACTATTGTATCTTAGAGTAGTTTTAGACTTACAGACAGGTTGTAAAGATAGCCCAGATCATTCCCATATAACACATGACCCAGCTTCTCCTACTGTTCCCATCACAATAACCCCTCTTTCTCATTCCTCCCACAGCTTGGCGCTGGATTCAGGCACAGCTCAGTGCTTAGTGCAGCAAGGTAACTAAAGCCCCCTCTTTCTAGACAAGGGAAAGAAAAGGAGAGTCCGGGCAAATTTAAAGTGTTGGAGATATACAGGAGAGGGAGGATCTCAGGAAAGTGACTACATAACCTGGTTTAAGATTCCTGTGCTCACATCCACGCTGGGCCTGCCCGGCTCTGATCCTACCCGGCATCCCTAAGGACTAGACCGACAGATATACCCCAGCTCGTGTACTTAGACTGTCCACGAGGTGGTGCAGACATGAGTGAATATAAACAGTACCACAGAGGTTTCGAAACGGAACTGACATTAGAACCAGAGTCCACAGAAGGGAGGTTGGACCTTGCCACCTGAATCCAATCAGATGGACTTACTGCTAAAAAAATTTTTTTCATAGGAGTTAAAGAAGGCCCCGAGTTGTGTATTTCAAAATGTTCAGAATCGAATCCAAAATCACCCAGCAAACCAAGAACCAGAAAGTTCTTAACTCCCTGAAGGAAAACCAGTCAACAGATTCCATTCAATGCCCAGATCACATGGATGCTAAAATTACCTGACAATACCTTTAAAGCAGTCATTATATGAAGGCCAACAAGCAATCATAAACAATCTTGAAAGAAATGGAAAAACAGAAACTCTCATTAAAGAAGTAGGCGATATAACAAAGAATCAAACAGAAATTGAAACATAGGATAACTGAAAAAATTTTAAAGACTCACCAGTTGGGCTCAACAGCAGATTGAAGATGACAGAGGAAGTATTCAGTGAACTTCAAGGTATAGTAATAGAAATGATCCAATCTGAAAAAAAAAGAAAAAAAAAAAGATTAAAAAAAATAATAATAAGCAGACCCTCAAATAGACCAGTGGCACTATAACAAAAGGTCTAGTATCTGTGTCATCAAAGTCCAAAAGTTGGCAATGAAGAATATGATGGTGAAAAACTATGTGTAGAAATGAAGGCTGAAAATTTCCCAAGTTTGGCAAAAGAAGTAAACCTACAGATGGACGATGGTCCGTGAACCCCAAACAGGATATACTCAAACAAATGTACATACAAAGACACATCCCACACAAACTGCTGAAACTGAAGTTAAAAAAAAAAATCCTAAAAGCAGCCAGAGAAAAACAACACGTTACCTAAAGGGGAGCAATTATTTAAATGACTATGAATTTCACAACAGAAATCATGGATACCAGAAAAAAAGTACTATAATATTTTTTAAGTGCTGAAAGAAAGAAATTGCCAATCTAGAAGTCTGCATCTAGTGATCTACTATCAGGAATGAAGTTAAAATAAAAGCATCCTCAAATGGAGATAAACAAAAAGGATTGCTTGACAGAACATCTTGAAAGCACGTATGCTTTAAAGGAATTTCTAAAGCAGTTTCTTCAGGCAGAAAGTACATAAAACCAGAAGAAAACTTGGAATAGTAAGAATGAAGGAAGAAGCAAAGACATAGGAAATATCAGGATAATATAATAGACAATTCTCACTTCTTGAGATGTTAAAAATATATTTCACAGTTGAAAGTAAATATTATAATATTTTCTGGTGGGGTTTTTAATGAATTTAGGTGTAACATATAAGACAAACATAAAGGTGAGAGGGTAAAAAGGCCTATATGATAATAAGTTTTCTATGTTCTACTTGGAATAATAAAATATTGATTATAAGTAGACTGCAAAAAATTAAGTACGTGTATTATAATCCCTCTGTTGAACATCAAAATAATAAAAAGGGATATAGTCAAAATCTAAATAAGTAAAAAAAGAATACTGAAAAAAAAAAGAATTAGAATAACCAAAAAGAGGGCAGGAAAGGACAAAGACAGAAACAAAAAAACAAAGGGAACATAAATTAAAAATAAAATGATAAATCTAAATCAAAACGTAATAATCACATTAAATGTAAACATCTAAACACACTAAATAAAAGACAAAGATTTTCAGAATGAATAAAAACTATGTTGCAATTATATGCTGTGTATATAAAACCCACTTTGAACATAATAATATAGATAGGTTAAATTTTTTTTTAATTATGAAAAAGTGTATCATGCAAACACTAATAAAAAGAAAGCTGGAGTGGCTATTCTAAATAGACTTCAGAGCAAAGAAAATTACCAAGAGTAAAGAGGGACAATACATAATGGGGTCAATTCAATAAGATAACAGAACAATCTGAGTGTGTATGCAACCTAACAAGTTTCAAAACACATGAAGCAAAACTGACAGAACCGAAAGGAGAAATAAATAAATCTACAACTCCTCTTTTAGTAATAGCTAGAACTAATACACAGTAAATTAGCAAGGATATCAAAGAACTGAATAAGAACATCAACCAATTGGCTTTAACTGATATTTCTAGAACATTCCACCCAACAACATAATGATGTTGTACACATTCCTTAAAATTTGTGTGAACCATAAAAGATCCCAAATAGCCAAAGCAAACTTGACAAAGAATAACAAACCTGGAGGCTTCTTCTCCCTGATTTCAAACTATATTGCAAAGCTATAGTATTCAAAACAGTATGGTATTGGCATAAAAACAGACACATAGACCAATGAAACAGAACGGAGAACCCAGAAATAAACCCACGTGTACATTGTTGATGGATTTATGGCAAAGGATCTAAGAATATACAATGGGGAAAGAACAGTCTCTTCAGTAAATGGTGTTGGGAAAACTGGACAGCCACATGCAAAAGAATGAAACTGGACTGCTATCTTATACCACACACAAAAATTAACTCAAAATGGATTAAAGACTTGAATGTAAGATCTGAAACCATAAAATTCCTAGAACAACACATAGGTGGTCAGCTCCTTGACATCTGTCTTGGTGATGATTTCTTGGATTTGACACCAAAAGTAAAGGCAACAGAAGCAAAAGTAAATGTGTGGGACTACATCACCTAAAAAGTTTCTATACAGCGAAGGAAATCATCAGCAAAATGAAAAGGCAACATACTGAAGGGGAGAAAATATTTGCAAATCATATGTCTGATAAGGACTTACTGTGCAAAATATGTAACTTATACAACTCAATAGCAAAACAACAAACAATCTGATTTAAAATGGGAAGAGGATCTAAATAGACATTTTTTCCAATGAAGACATCCAGATGGCCAACAGGTACATAACACGATGGTCAACATCACTAATTATCAGGGAAATGCAGATCAAAACCAAAGTGAGATATCACCTCACACCTGTTAGAGGGGCTATCATCAAAAAGACAAAAAATAACAAGTGTTGGTGAAGATGGGGAGAAAAGGCAACCCTTTACACTGTTGGTGGGAATGTAAATTCTATTCAGCCACGAGAAGAAAGGACATCCTGCCAGTTGCAGCAACGTGGATGGACCTTGAGGGCATTATGCTAAGTGAAAAAAAGTCAGACAGAGAAAGACAAATATTGTCCAACACCCCTGATATCCAGACTCTAAAAAGAACTGAATTCAAAAAAACAGAGTGGAATGGTGGCCACCAGTGACTGGGAGGTGAGGGAATAGCAGAGATGCTGTTTAAGGGTACATACTTACAAATAGTAGATATATAAATCCTGGAGAGCTAATGCATAGTACAGTAATTATAGATAACAAAATGGTATTATAAACATTAAACTTACTAAGAGAATAGATCTGAACTGTTCCCACCACTAGAAGAAATGATAATTGTGGGATGGGTCAGAGGTGTTAGCTAAAGCTACAATGGCAATCTCATTGCAATATAAATGTATCAACTCAATATGTTGTACCCCTTCAACTTACTCAGTATTATATGTCCGTTATATCTCAATCAGAAATAAAGGAGCAAAGGCCTGTAAGTCCATCTCACTGGGCTCAAATCCAGGCTTCACTATTAACTCAGATGAACTTCTTAACCTCCTGTGCCTCAGTGCCTTCATCTGTAAAATGGGCTGATAATCGTCCCTGCTTCAAAGGTTGCCATGAAAGAAAATTGAACTAATGGGAGTAAAGCACTTGGCATAATTGCCTGGAACACAAAAAGTACTCGGTAAACATTAGCTGCTTATATTTCAGTGCCGTTCCTGCCAACTTTCTTGGAAAGAATCAGACCTCACATATGTGGAGGTAAAATGAAGTAAGCGACCTGCCCCTCACCTCACCTGGTCTCATTGCAAACTCATCATTCTTAGCCTTGCAGTGAACTCTGGTATCAAGTAAGCCTCAGCCCTTCTCCGAAAATGCTCAGGAAGCACAGTGAACCCCTAATCGTGGATCTTATTTTCTGATTATTCCATGTGAATAAACCTTATCTGCCACATATAATGAAAAAGCAGCATGGTATTTGTGGGGACAGAGCCCCAGAGAGCAGTTTCCAGGCTCTTGGCCTCATGTGGAAAGGTGCTGGCTCGGGTGGTAGATGGCCATTAGCTGTGGCTACTTGGCCGTCAGCTATAACCATTGAGCCATTGGCCACTAATATAACTGCTGCAGCTACGGAGGGAAGAAGAGCAGAGTGGAGGAGAGTCGTCGGTCGGTTGGCAGAAAAGCGGACAGCAGGTCGCACGTCATGTGAACCCAGCCTCCAGTGAGACCACAGTGGTATGACTCCCCTGCCTATGGCTCCGTGGGTGTTCCTTTTTGGCCTCAACATGTCCTGTGTTGTGTGGGGAGCGGGACCAGAGACCCTGTGTGACACCCTGCACAACAGTATTTATATAGGAACGGTAGTCCAGTTTTGCAAACATAATGGTTCTAGCCCTGGATTCTGCCCCCAATGGGCTGTGTGAACCTGGGCAATTCCATGGCCTTCCCTGAGCCCCACTCCCTCATCAGCACCGACACTTATCTCCCCAGCTCATACAATGGCTGTAAGGGCTTAAGCAGACTCTTCCCTCCCCTCCACATTCCTGAGAGTCACAAAGAGGAGGCTGTGGCTAAAGCTGCCAGCCTGACACTTACCTGGAGACCGTGCAGGTCAGCAGGCCAGTGTGGATGACTGAGTGAGCGATGGCATCACGCCAATGAACTTCAAATCCCTTTCCCAGAGGTCAAGAGGTTAAACAACCTCAGTTCCATTCTGCTGGGGATGAAAGTCTCACCGTTCACCAAGACGAAACCCCAAGAGCCCGCTCCATTAGGGTGGGGAAGAATCACCAGCATGGAAGTCGGGAGAGGGTGTCAGGCCAAGTCCTCACCCCAATTACTTGGGAGATCTTAGAGAAGCTACAGCTGACCCTTGAACAAAACAGGTTTCAACTGCACAGCTCCACGGATATATGAGGATCTTTTCAATAAAGACAGTCGGCCCTTGCTATCCACTTTTTTGCATCCGCAGGTTTCCCAACCAACAGGTTTTGCATCCGCAGATTCAACAACCACTAACCGAGAAAGTATCCTTGCATTCCCAGCCGCAGATTCCCAACCACAAAGGAATAATATACTGTTTCCAATCTGCGGTTGATTGACTCAGCCAATGCAATGGGCCGATGTAGAGGCAAAATTGACACATGGATTTTCGACTGTGAGGTGGGTCGTAGCACCTGTGTCAGCTGTTCTTCCTTCCTGTGGACCTCAGTTTTTTCATCTGTAAAATGCGAGTGTTGGGCTGGCTTATACCAAGTTCTGGCTAAGATACTAAGGTCCTTCCTCCTAAGATGAAAGGGACGGAGAATTCCTGACCTTTAGTGAGAGAACCTTGTTGGATGAATCACAGAAGAATGAAAACAGCTGCAACGTTAACCACCAGTTTTCTCATCTATGGGAACCAACCAGAATCGAGTAAGCTTCTAACCAACATACATTGTTGCTTTTTAACAAGAACACTGTCCCCCTCTTTCTCCTTCTCTTTGGGTGGCATTTAATGTCTATGGAAGTGTAGGTTTTAAAGGTATAGTGGCAAAAATGCAAGATGATGGTGACAAAGGGAACTTATGCTCATAACTGCTGCCGGTTCAGGAGCCTAGGAGGAAATCAACTCACCATCATTTCCCCATTATTTCTCCTCCTGAAGCTCATTAAGTCTTTCTCAATTCATAATCAATACATTAAAGTCCCTCTGTTTTATAAAACAGTTCATCAATATTTTATGGTTTTAATAATTTATGTTTTATTAAGAAGCAGATGGAACCCTACAGCACACATGTTCTCTAGAGATGACAGAGGAGAAAGAAAACCTGAGTTGCAGATTCTCAGCTTAAATAAACAGCCTTTCAGGGCCCCTGCCTCCAATTTGGAACTTTTGGAGGAGGGACAGTGGCTGTGGGATGACCCACCTGTCTATAAACTTTGTGAAGGGAGGGACCAGTTCCAATTATTTCTTGACCATCTACGATGCTTCAGGCACCAGGCTAAGTACTTAACAGGCATTATTACCTCATCTACTCCCGCCAGTAACTATAGGAGAGAAGAATTACTGTCCCCACTACACAAATGAAGAAACTGAGGCTGAGAGTTAGCAAGTAACTTAATCAAGGCTGCACAGCCAGGAAATGGTAGTGCCGGGATTGAAATGAGGTCATCTAACTCCAGCGTTATGCAGTTAACATCTCTGCCATCCAATGGTCAACATTCTTTCTTGGCATATTTATTTTTTTAGCACTGACTTTTCTTAGCCTTGAGGATGCTGATATGAACTACACAGGCAGGGGCCCAAACTCAATGGAGCTAACACGTTGGTGGAATGAGACCGTATACAATTAAAGGTTTTTAAAAAATCAAGAGAACTCAGAACTGCCACCAATCCCCCCCCTTGCAACAAGGCCCCTGCAGCCCATTTCACTAGCGAGGTCAAGCCAGGCATGATTCGATCATCTCAGCTGCGAGAGCCAACAGTGAAACCCCACTGGACTGTGAAGAGAGGCCTCCCCACAAGATTAGCTTCCAAACAAGTGCCCCCACAGGTACATATTGAGGACCTATCCCCTGGCAATGTGTTTCCCCAGTGCACTGGTGGGGGTTCTCCCACGTGTTAATATTTCCCCAGGGGCTATTATTCCCAGGGGCCCTGTGGTTTACTGTAAGTCCAGGACAGTCGCTTCTTTCATAAGCACACAAAGAAACTTCAGGCTGGGGGAAACTTTTGGCTTCAGTTTCCAAGGTGGATATGACTGATAAAGCCTCATTTCACTATAAGTTCATCGTCCACTGATGAATCTGTCGTTCACGTTAATTTCTGATAACTGGGGTTTGTGTCTGATTCGGTGTTCACCCCCAGTGCCTAACACAGCACTTGGCACAGAGTGGGTGCTCGGTAATTGAGTGAATGAATCATTGCTTGAGTTCAAGCCAGGAGCTGTCATTTACTTCCTGCGCAACCCTGGACAAGTCACTTAACTCTCTGTGCCTCGGTTTCCCCATATGTAAAACAAGGCATAGAATCGTACCTATCTTGCATAGCTCTTATGAAGAATACATGAGTTAATAGACACGAAGCTGTTCCCCCCCCCCCCCCCCGCCATTTCACAGGGGAGGGAAATGGCGGCTCAGCTGGGAGGTATGTTCCCTGGGCAGCCACCCGGACCTGGGCCACCCCCGCCGGGACTCCCGGGCCAGGCATTGCTTCTTCAGGCCGCGCCAGGTGCCCCGAGGTCTTCTCCGAGTACCTGGTGGATGAGTGGGAGTCATCTTTCGAGGCTTGCTTTGCTTCTTCAGTGAGTCAGGGCTATGTCAGTGGCAGGGACCAGGAAGAAATTCAAACCGGTATTGATCAATGTATCCAGAAATTTCTGGCTATTCCAAGACAGACAGAGTGTTTCTTCCTACAGAAAAGATTGCAGTTATCTGTCCAGAAGCCAGAGCAAGTTATCAAAGAGGATGTCTCGGAACTACGGAACGAGCTACGCGGAAGGATGCGCTGGTCCAGAAGCACGTGACCAAGCTGCGGCCCCGGCATCAGCTGCTGGAGAACGTCAGCGGGCAGCACAGAAAGCCGGCCGACGTCCCCCAGGGCTCGCTGGCCCACCTGGAGCAGGCGTCTGCTAACAGCCCCGCGCCTATGAAGCAAACCTCTTGCCAAACACCACTTATTGAGGACGGTACGTTTTAGACGAACTCGTTGTCAGACAACGAGATGCTTTTAGTTTCATTCTCCCATATGAAAATCTCCCCCTATTTTTATAAGCTGTTATTTCTTTAGTACTTTATAAAATACCTATAGCTTTTGTAAACCAAGTAAATTTTTTTTGTTTGTAGCGAAATTTAGACTTAGTGTGACGCCACGGAAAGATTCCTTTTTATGTTTTGTTTTTCTGCTTGTTTTTTATTTTTTACGTTTGTATAACTTAATCTCTGTGTGTTTCTAGTTTTAGATTAGATTGTATCATGTGAGGAAAACCCGGTTTGTTATCTGACCGTGAATCAGAGGGTGAGGACACTTGTTAAAGGCCTTTATGTTAATTAGCCCTCAGTGGTAGTATGTAAAAATATGTAAACTTGCTGTGTTTCAAGACTTGGAACTACCTCAAGAACAGGAATCTAATGTGACCAATGTTTATAATGCCTCCAGAGCTCTCAGAATGAGGATATTTTGAAAATAGGTCGGAAGAGGATTGTAATATCCTAGGTTAGAGGTAATTTTACAGGAGGATCCTTAAGTTGATACTGGCTTTTATTGGGGTAAGTTTATATTTTTGTGATCTTTACTTTTTTGGGTTGGGAGGGGATATAGTAGGAGCAGTGATATGCAAAATTCTGTTCTGTTCTGCAGTAATGAATCAGTTTAAGGAACAGGGCACCCTGTTCGTAATAGCTCCATGTGGGCAGAGGTGATGTATGAGGGTTAAAGGTCACTGGGATGTCTCTTTTTGTTTTGAGTTTTGTTTGCTTGTGTTGTTTTTGTTTCGCTTTTTTGAAGCAGAAACTTTCCATGAAGGAAGGCTCTTACTGGAGACAGTGTTGATTCTGAGGGCTGGGGCCTCAGGCTGGGGAGGGGCTTGGGGGGTGACTCTTGGCCTCTTACCCTCCACAAAGAGGATATGGAGCCTCAGCATTTGGGACGACGTTTGGGCCTCCTCTTGATGGTCACACAGACCGACGTGGTCTGTTGATCTGCTGCTCCCCACTGGCGTTGTGTCTGGCTCTGCCTGCAGGAGGCTTTCCTTTCTCTGTTGCTTAGTCTCTTACTAGATCACATCCCTTTTCCCAAAACAAACACTCCACTGTCTCCTGGAGAGGTAGGAGTGCCTCTGTGGCTTGGCTTCTTGGCTCACTTGTTTTCTCCAGCCTCGAAGGCCCCTCCCCACACACATGCCATCCACTCACAGTGCATCTGGCCTGGATGCCGCCCTATCCCTGAAGTCCCCGAGTGTCCTCGCTGCCACACCCCCAGGACACAGGAGGACTTCCTGTCCTCTACCAACCTCGCTTGGTTCTCCCTGGAGGGTTAGTAATTTGTATCGGTCTCTGTGCCCCTTGTGGGTATTAGGCATTATTTCCCTCTGAATATACAGGGACCTTGTATTATTTCTCTTTTATATATAATACTTACTACCCATTTTGTTTCTGTGTGTATAGTATACAGGTTGAGGCCAACAGGTCCCCTCAGTGAGAATGTAGAGGTTCAACAAAGCCTTTAAAATTATTTTTCTCACATTATGTGACTTCAAGGTCATTAACCTGGTCATCTCATGCTAATTAGAAGCTCTGATGGGCAGCTATAGATTTCTTGATTAACAATCTAAACTGATTACGTTTTAGGCAGTCTTTCCATAATAAAGGGGCTCTTGGTGATAAAGTTCAGGAACTATTATTCTCTTTAGTGCTTAGTGAAAATATTGTGGAGCAATGTATGTATCAGTTATTGTCATTTCGTTATTAAATTCAAAAGTTTTCTGTCAAAAAAAATAGACATGAAGTTGTCAGAAAAATGCATGACACGTGATGGATGCAAATAAATGATAGTTTCCTGGTTTTCACAGTAGGTATATCATCACAGTCCATTTTCCGACGAATATAATATTCCCATGAATATTTATTTTCCCAGTGAGTATGTGTGCAATTCAGGATATGTTTCTGTTGGTATTTTTAATACTAGGTGTGATTTTTTTTCCCAGAGGATATTTTTCCTTGGGAACATTGTTAGTGAGAACTCTTCCTGCTGGGTATTTTTGCTCAACAGTATATGTTTCCATGGGACATTTTTTAGAAGACGTGTGTCTCCGGTTGTTATTTTTCCAAAGAGGCACTTTTCCCTAGAAGTTACAGGTTTCTCCTCCGGTGTTTCCCCCAAGAAGTAGGATCCCCATTATGGGCTGAATTGTGTCCCCCTCAAAATTCATATATTGAAGCCCTAACCCCCAATGTGAATGTATTTGGAAATAGGACCATTAAGAAGGTAATTCGAGCTAAATGAGGTCACAGGGTGGGACCCTGATGCAATAGGATAAGTGTTCTTATAAGAAGAGAGACAGACACCAGGAGAGTGTGTGTACACAGAGCAAAGGCCACGTGAGGACACAGTGACAAGACGCTCATCGGCAAGCCACAGAGCGGCCTCGGAGAAACCAACCCTGCTGATGCCATTGTTTCAGATGATGCCATTGTTTTAGACTTCCAGCCTCCAGCACTGTGAGGACAATTCTATTTGTAAAGCTACCCAGTCTGGTATTTCATTATGGCAGCCCGAGAAACAAATACAGTCCAAAGTACTTCATATTTTTGTGGCTGGAGCTGAAAACAGCAATAAGCTCCCTCCTTTAGGCCACTTTCTGCTGGTCCCTCAAAGGCAGCTCTTGCTCACCCCACAGTGAACACTGAGGTCTAATGCAACAGAAGCAGAAAGGCTAGACTGGCCGACGGCTCCCTTTTGTGCTGGGGAGCGTATACTGTCCTTAGTCCACTTTATCCTCCAGCCTGCAGCTCTCTATAACTCTAGCCCTGCAAAACCAGATCATTAATGAGCTCCCTGTCCCCATCAGTGCAGGCCTGAGGTTGGACCACAGCACTGCAGACACATAAAGATGCTGAGGGGTGCAGAAGAGGTAGCTTAGGTCCTTTGCCTGGGTATACAGACTGTGGGGGGATACCCCAAGAGTCCTGTACCCGAGGGTCCATCCCTTCCATCTGAATATGGTTCCAGACACCAGAAGATTTGTTTGGAGTTGTTGGGACCCTCTCCACGAGAGGGCTTTCCATGGAAATGGGCATCGCAGTTGAGAAGAGCCACCTTAGCCATTCGAATGGTAGGCTCTGAACAATCATATACTAATTCTGTGTGAGCCGAGGGAGGAATGCTGGACAAAACACTGACCAGAAAAGCCAGAGAAACAGGCTGGTGAGTAGAGACCATGTTTGAAAATGGTGTTTCCCCTTTTGCCATTCCGCTTCACATTCTAAGCTCTCTTCGTGGAACTTCTATCCGTACCCAACCCCCCTCTCCCCCCTCCGCACACACACTGTCTGATGCATTACATTCCTTCTACTCAACTACACATTAAAAATCCTTTTGCTCCCTTCTTATCACCATCCAATTTTTTCTCAACAACAGAAATAATCAAAAACTGATTCATTCTGAAGTCCAAACAACAGATAAAAACTAATAATTTCACTCCTTCTCTCTTCCCCATGTCTTTTCCTCACACATTCTTTTAAGAGCATCAAAGCCTTAAATTAAAGGACGGAAGATGTACCATATGGAATGTCCAGCACTAGCTAACTGGGGGGAGGGATGATTGGCAGGTAGCCATACATCTGCAGTGTACGAAGATCTACCCTTCCTGCCCCTGGGTGGACTTTAGAGAAACAACGTCATCTTGCAGGGCATTGCAGGGTGCCCAGCAGAGATCGTGAAGATAGCAAACAAGACAGAACAAGATGCTCTCCTCCCTGCCCAAGTCAGCACAAGGCAATGCACAGAGTGAGAACTCCATGAAAAACAGATTCATGTATAATAGAAAGTAATGCCCCACCCCCACCCCCAAAGATGTCCACATCCTACTCCCCAGAACCCGCGAATATGTTACCTTACATGGCAAAAGGAACGTGGCAGAGCAGAGATGAAAAGGTTATCCTGGGTGATACATATAGGCTCCACATAACCACAAGGGCTCTGATAAGAGGGTGCCAGGAAGGTCAGTGTCAGAGAAAGAATTGCAATGCTGTGCTGCTTGCTTGGAAGCTGGGTGAAGGGACTGTGATTCAAGGAATTGAGGTGGCTTCTGGGAGCTGGAAAAAGCAAGGGAATTACTTCTTCTCTAGAGCTTCCAGAAGGAACACAGCCCTGCTGACACCTTGATTTTAGACCAGTGAAACCCACTTCAGACTTCTGACTCCTAGAATTGAAAGATAAATGTGTGTTGTTTAAGCCACTATGTTGGTGTTAACTCGTTATAGCAGCAATAGCAAACTGATACAGAACGGCCCAAGCCACTCCCTTGTTAATACAGAATTTGTCAGTCAGCCCAGAGCTAACCCTCAGATTTCCCATTGCAGTGAAGGAGATTATCCGTCAAGATGGTGATTGTCATGGGTTGAAGAATGTTCCCCAAAAGGACATGTTCAAGTGCCAACCCCCAGTACCTATAAATGTGAACTCAGATGGCAACAGCATTGATGCAGATGCAATTAGCTTAAGGAGCTTGAGATATTCTCATCCTGGGTTTATGGCGGGTCCCTAAATCCAATGACTGGAATCCTCCTTAGAGAAAGGAAAGAGATTTATGGAAGAGAGAGACACACAGAAGGGGAAAGGCCATAAAAAGAGGAAGCCAGAGATTGGAGTTATGCACCCCCAAGGCAAGAAACACCTGAGGCTGGCAAAGGTGAGGCAGGATTCTCCAGTAGAGTCTTCATAGGAAGCGCAGGTCTGCCAACACCTTGATTTTGGTCTTCTGGCCTCCCAAACGGTGAGATAATAAATCTCTGTTTGTTAAGCTACCAGGTTCGTAATAATTTGTCATGGCCGCCAGGATCCAGTTCATATGCCACCTACATCATCACCTTCTCTGCATCACCTAGAGAAAGTTGTCTTTCTCTCCTCTGGCATCTCTGGTCTCCTCTTGGGCAAAGAAGAGGAGAGCATGTACGAAACACGACAACATGCTACATATAGCAGCCTCTTCAGAAACGCTCATTCATTCCCACCACCAGCCCCGTAAGGGTTTCATTGTCCCATCTTAGAGGTGTGGAAATAAGCCTGGGGCAGACAGGTAGGTCAAGGTCGAACAGCCTGCAACTGAGCACGTGATGCTGTCAGAATTCAACCCAGCCCTCTCCTGCTCCTCACCTCGCGCTCTCTCCACATGCTCTGCCCCCGTCATGGCATTTAGCACTTCTGCCTCGGTCCTAAGTACTCAAGTCTATGTCTCTTCTTTAAATAAACCAAAATGTCTTGAGGGCCCATGCCGGTTTCAGCTGGAATCTCCACACACTGGTGCCATCTAGTAGACGCTCACCAGGCATCCATGAAGGAGAAAGAGATGAAAAGCAGAGGAAGAGGAGGAATAAGGAAAGGAGAGATGGAGGGGGATAGGAAGGAAGGAAGGAAAGAAGGAAGGAAGGAAAGAAGAAAAAAAAGGAAGGAAGGAAGGAAGGAATCAAACATATACAAGAGGCTTTAGGATTTCCCGTTTTCTGTTGTATCACAGATCCCAGTTCTATTACGACCTTGGTGGTTCTAATGGACGTGACTAGTACTCACCAGTACCCATGTTCTCTTCTGCAGGGGTACATGGCTAGACGACGCTTTCTAGTTGTGGCCAGAAAACTGAGTTGTGGTCAATGGAATGTGAGCAGAAGTAACGTGTGTCACTTTGAAGTCCATCCAGCTTCAAAAAACCTCCTCGGTGTAATTCTCACACTCTTTCTGCAGCTCAGCACAGATGTCTCTAAGGCCTTGTAGCAGGGGGCAGCCACATGGTGGAAGGGACCTGGGTTTCCCCGGAGCCATATGGAACAGAGCCCCTGCCTGCCCCTGCTGGACTGTGATGTGAGTGAGAATTACAACTTGACTGCAGTAAGCTGCTAAAATTGGGGGCGTCTTCACTACAGTAAGTAGGTTACCTTGGGCCATTTACGGGCCCGCTCTGAACCTCAGTTTCCGGATTAGTAAAATAAGGTGACCATGTGTTTTCTAAGATGACCTGTCATTAAAAACTCTGCAGGTGTCTGACTTTCTCCAGAATTGAGTCCCAGGTTCTCAGTGATAAAAAGAACAAGTGCATTCACCCACCAGGCGGACTCTTACACTGTTATGTATGGCACACCCTGAACAGATCCATTCCTTTTAACAACAGAACAGCAGATCCATCCATAACAGGCTCATTCCTGAAACAGGGTTTCAATTGACTGAGTCTTAGAGCATCTGACTCCCATAACATAAAATCAGTCAGAGATTGACTGAATTTAACTGAAGGCAATTTGTGGGGTGGGTCCGGACTTAAACACCCTTTCTACGTTTTTTCCTCTCACCCAGCTCTTTGCCAGCTGTGCTCCACAGAAAGATTGATTATCCTACATCTTGCAGCTGCGAGAGCTCTCCAGGGCACGGTCCAGCTTGATGGAGCACACACACCTCCTGATTTTCTCTGTTTGGGAGGTTTGGGGCAAACCTAGAGGAAACGGCGATTCTCTCCCCAGGGTAACTTTCTTCACTGACAGCAATGAAGTCTTCCCAAGTTCCCATAAGGTTGGCTCTGGGCCAGACCCACCGGGGCAGGTGAGAGAATAAAGGTAGGTTTTGTTTGTTGGATGATGATCATTGACCTTCCTCATGGACCCTGCTTGCTGTTTCCCTGCTTGCTCCCTCGAGTTGACTCTCAACACAACAACCAGTACGATCCTGATAAAATGCAGGTTGGATCATATCACTCCTCTGCTCGCAGAATTCCAAAGAATTCTGTCTCGCTCAAAGGAAAAGCCAAAGTTCTCCCAAAGGCTAATGAGGCCCCCCATTTTCTGGTCTCAGTGCATTCCCTTCTCATCTCTCATTGCTCCCTCCATCCCAGCCACACATCCCTCCTTGCTGTGACTCAAACATGCTAACCAGACTCCTGCCTCATGGCCTTTGCACTTCCTGTTTCCTCTTTCTAGCACACTCTTCCCAGATATCTTCATATCCTCCCACACTTCCTTCAACTCTTTGTCCCAGGAGAGAGCTCTTCCCTGAAAATCCCATTGATAATTGCAACTCCCCTCACCAATGGCATTACCTATCCCCTTTCCCTGATTTTATTTTTCTCCTTCTAGCACACTCTGGCCAGCATACCTCGTTTCATTTCATTGTCGAGCCAGCTCTTCCTGAATATAAGCCCAGTGACGACGCGTTGTTACCCTTTTGCTGCCATTCCCCTAGGACCTAGAAGACTGACTGGCAAGGAGTGAGGGCTCAGTAAGGAGAACTGAAATTTCGTTAAGTAGCATTGACATTTTGTTCTAACCTTGTATTTGTCAAACGATATTAGAGGCCCCTTATAGTTAACCTATTTCATTATGTGCCCTGTTGTTGTTGAATAGAAAAGGTATCAGTTGTTGGGTTTTGTTTGTTTGTTTGTTTGTTTGTTTGTTTGTTTTTTACCGTAACTCTTCTGTCATTTCAATTTTGTCACTCAAAGATGGAAAGTGGATGGGCATTGCCCCATTCTGAAAAGAGTGTAGCCAGGCTGGCAGGTAGCTTTGTGGGATAATATAAGCTGGAAGCGCTCTTTGAGATACTGAAGCTTGAGTGAAGGTCTGAGTAGCGTAGGGAACGAACAGTGCAACCATCTGGAGGAAAACGGTCCAGGCAGAGGAAACAGCACAGGCTCTGAGATGAGAAGATCTCCGCACGTTCAGGAGATGGGAAGGAAGTCAATGTGGCTGGAGCGTGGTGAGCAACGGGGAGAATGGCAGGAGAGGAGGACAGAGAGATTGGGAGGGGAGGGGTCTAGGCACGTAGAATCTTGCAGAGCAATGTGTGGACTCTGCATTTGGTTCGCTGTGAGGTTAATGGGATTCCGGGAGGACGGTGAGCAAACATCTAATATGATCCGATGTGGGTTTTGAACGGCTCTCTCGAGCTGCTGTGTGCAGAGCAGACTGAAGGGGACAGTGTGGAGCAGGGAGATCATTTCAGCTGTGAGAGTAGATGGTCTGGACCACGCACGTGGCAAAAGCAAAGGTGAGAAGCGGGTTGGTGGTTGACTGCATGTGGATGGATGGGCATTTTTCTGGAGCGACGGTCTTTCTTGGCCATCTGTTTCTCCTGACAGCCCAGCATGCATTCCTGCCTCTTTTGGTGAAAGCATGTCCACACTTGGTCAACCACCCTGCCTCGATTGACACAGTCGCATGGAACTGTCCTTCGGAGTTCCCAAACATCCCCTGGCGGAGGGGCCAGCCTCAGACTCAGCTAAGTCAATGAGGCTCTCTTCCCTGAAAAACTGTGTCTTCAGGAGGTGACCCAGGTCTGAAATGGGAACATACTCACCGTGAGAGTGGTCTCCTGAAGGCACTGCCCGTGAGTTCTGCTGGCCAGCCCCTGGGGCTGCTTAGGTCCCCTTCTCTCCCAATGGCTAGAAGTTCCACTCTTTCTTTGTTTGCATTACCCTATCATAGATATTCACATGTGGATATGAATATATACACATATATGTCATGTACATACATGAATATCCACACATCTACACATATGCAGATATCTACATATATACATTCACATATAGACAGTGACATTATATTATATATAGTTATGTATTTATGCCATGCTGTTGTATGCTATGTTATGCTTTATATATTAGTTCAAGTTTCTGTTATCAACCAAATGACCTAAGCAGCACAGAATTCATAGCTTTAATTAGATTCTCAAAGGGGTGCAGGATCTTCAAAGGTTAAGGCTAGTGCTTTGGAGCCTTGTTAATCATGGGGTGGTCCTCAGGCCAGCGTCAGCTCCTCCCCGCTGCTTGTTCGCAAAGCAGACCCCTCCCCAGACCTACTGCGTCCAAATCTGCACGTTCACAAACTCCCCAGGTGGTTCCTCTACCCACTAAAGCTTCTTGCAGACTGGGATGCAAGAAACTTGGGTCCGGGACTGGGTCCTGCCACTCAGTAGTCATGTGATGTTGCCAAATAGCTTCCCTTCTACTCCTCTGCTTTTAATTTTCTCACCTCTTGCAGAAAATGAGGCCGGTAGATCTATGAGCTGCCGTAGCTCCCATGATGCTTTGAACACACCTATATATCCAGCGTGTGGTAGAGAACATGATAACCCCTTAAATGTCCGTATCCCTCATGGGCTGAACAAGTGGGCAGCTTTATTCATTCACTGAGAAATATTTGCTGTGTCACCTCCATGGGACAGACACCTGCAATGTTCTGGGATGCCCCAGCTCAGTACTAGTGTTCGGGAAATGTTTTCGAATAAATGATTGAATAAAAGGATTCCTTTAGAAACTAATTAACGCATTGAACGCATAGTGTAAGGTGGTTTCCCACTATTAGGAGAATTCTCTCTTCAGAGATCCCTTCCAGTTCCAACAGCCTAGGAATCTATGGAATGAGTCACTTAGTTGAAGGCTTAACAAGGATAGACGGTACCTTCTGGAAACTGCAGCCCCTCACCTGATGCTTCTCTTAAAGAGATGCCATCAGCAGATTACTCTGACCCACTCAGAGAGACCGTCTTAGAATAATTCACCTGCCTGTAAAAACAGGTGCTAACTTCTATTTTATGGCTAAGCTGGGGGTGGGGGAAAGCAACCGTTTCCATAGCAACAGAAATGCACACTTTAAAGAACACAGTGTCTTGCTTAAGTCTATTTATAAAGAATGTGTAGGAAATACAATTAAGGAAACTAACAGCAGATGAAGTACTTGGACTGTGGCTTAATGGTCTGCCTTCCATCAGTTAACACTCAAGAGAAATGGGGTACGAGAGGGTCGAGGGGTCAGTGGCCCAGGAGGGTGCATTGAGAGGAGCAAGTGATTTTCCTGCATCGCTGCAGAGAGCCAAGCCCTCCACAGCCCTGCTATTCCTGACCCCACAGCCGGAGCTCCACTGCCTGAGCTTCGCTGTGTTCAGATAGTGAAGTGCTGGCCTGAGATGTGGGTTAGTTATTACCTTAGGGCCTGAGATCATTGTGTCCCAGGGCTTACTAGGCTGCAAAAGTCTTTATTGTGACCTAAAATTCCTCCTCTGTGATTCCCAACACTGCGGTGATCATCCCTGCTTCTTTCCCAAAACTCATGATGCCACCTGGTGCTTCAGTGATGCCCCTGACTCGACATTTCCAGAGGCAGCTCCTCGTCCCGGCCGGCTTACTTCTGTCCCATCATGCTCTCTGGCATCCAGGACTGATACCTCCCACATCCCTACATCTTGCCCACTGCTTCTTCTCATTGTCTCTTGTAACCTTTCCGTCATTGTGACCCCAAAATTCTCAAATCACAGCAGAGCCAGGCTGGATTCTGGGCTCTTTTCTGGGCCACATCACCTCTCTCACCACGTTCCCTGGTCCTGGACTCTGGACCTTGCGAGTAGCCAACTGTCTCAACCTGCTGTGCTGCACGCAACCTGTCTAAGCATCTCCTGAATGGCCTAGGCCAGCCCTCCATGTCCAGATGCTGGAGCAGCCATGTGATGTTGTTCCCTGTACATCATCACAGAGCGGGTTTCAGCTTTCATGCACGGGCATTAGAAGCCCATGTGACTGAGCAAGTACCTGAGCCGCAGAAAGAATGACTTGCCCAACAGCACAGCTGAAAAGTCACCAACCTAGTATTTGAAGGCAGGTTAAATACATATATATATATATATATATATATATATTCCATTAATTTGCAAGTGATTTCTCAACTCCGAGCAGAAGGGCTCTCACAGGGGCTAACCTTTAGGCAATAGGGAACCCCTGAAGATGACCACTCAGCCGCAGGCTGAATCACCTCCGGGGACATCCAGCTCATGTACCACTGTTTGATTTTTCATTCTTACTATTAAGAGAGTTCTTCTTTGATGTGAGAGCTGAAATTTAATTCCTTGTAACATCCACATCATGATTTTAAGCTTTCAAACCAGTGAGCTTCTCACTGTGTCAGCTCTGTCTTTCAGATCTTTGGAGACAGCTGTCAAGTGTCCCCTTGGTCTCTGGTTCTGTAACAACAGTGAACTTTCAGTCGTTCATAGCAGAGATAGAAGGAGGGAGTTCCCCGTGCCAAGCGCTGGGCAGATGGGGTCGCTGACCTCACTTCAGTCAGAAAGGACTTCCTACAAGGACACAGCTACCTCTGCTCACATTTAACTTTGTCAATTGCTTTTGCAACAGTGGTCCCAGGCAATGCTTCTGATCATGGGGACAAGGGACCATAAAGTTAGATTCTTAGTGTCCACCAGGGCCCAATCCTTAGCCCTCTTTTCCTTTCATTTTTGCTTTTCTTTGTGTGTGTGTGTGTGTGTGTGTGTGTGTGTGTGTGTGTATGTGTGTGTGTCTTATACTTCCTCTTGACATAGTGTCAATCACACCTATGATTTCAGCGGTCACCTGAATGTCAACCAATCCTAGGCTTTCCTCCCCAGACTTTCTCCTGGGCTCCAGGTGCAAACTTAAAGGTCTAATTGTCAGCTTCACCTTGATACATCACAAACACCTCACATGCAATAGATCCAAAATGGATGTCATCACCTCCCTCCCTCCCGCCTCCAATCCAGTCCCTCCTCCTTGCTCTCTGTCGTGGGTAATGTCACTCTGATCTACTCAGTGTCCCAGACCTGTCTGATCCCTTCCTCTATATCACACTCCACCTTCCGCCGAGCCAGTCTTTCACGTGTCGCTCATATTCATCCCCACCTCTCTGTCTCCATGGCTGCTATCGAGTTCCTCATCATTGTTTATCTAAACAAATCCAATACTCCCCACCCCCTGGCAAATCCTCCTGCTTCTAATCTCAACCCTGCACCTTCCAATCGAATGCACACACTATTAGCATTGATCTCTCTAAAACGGGCCCTGGACATATTGCTTCACCACTTAGAAACCTTCCGTGGAATTTGCCTACTTAGGGCATCAACTGCAGCTGTTGTTGCCTGCCATAGAATGCCCTCCCTGATCATGCTACAGTTTTGTTTCCAGCTTCATCTTGAAGGGGTTCAGAACAGGCCTCCCCAGGACGTGCTCCTTTGGCACGTGGATCATTTTGAGTGGAAGACAATCGAGACCCTCATGGTTAGACGGGGGGCTGTAGGTTTGGGGGAGGAAGATCACAGAGGTCAAGTGCCATTTTAGTCACATCACACAAGGGTACACATTATCAATATGATTTATCACTGTTGATGTTGACCTTGATCACCTGGCCAAGGGCTCACAAGAAACTTTTCTCTCTTCCTTAAAGAATATAAAATGGGAGAGAAGAGACAAATCTCCTGTGTGAAAATTCCAAATAATACTTGTAGCAAGTCCACCCTCAAGCTGGTGGAGCACAGCTTCCCACTCGTCCGTTGTGGGCTGTGCACAGCGACTTCCTTCCAAAGAGGACAGTGTAGAAGGTGGAGTCTGGGGTGGGGGTGGCGGGGGGATCTTTACAGTAAAGAAAGCTAACATACTCTCCCTCAACCAGATGGCAAACCATGGCTTGCTAGGAAACACTGGATGAAAAAGTACAGCCAGTGGCAGAATACCTACTCCCTTACTCGTGTTTGGGAAGCTTGTACCCTGCTTAAGTTCCAAGTGCAGAGGAAGAGCAGAACAGGGTAAACCCCAAACTCAATCTAGAGCCCCGTGACTCCCACCCTTCTCCCCCACCCCCTGACTCTTGGGTGGAGTCCGTGAATTTGTATTTCTAACATGCTTCCAGTTGATACTGACTGCTGCACCAGGGGCCACACTCTGTATTGCACTGATATGGAGAACTCTTTTTAAAAACACCAGTCCCTGGTCTCTTTCCCCAGAGACTCTGATTCAGTTAGTCTGAGTGGGGGCCCCAGCATCTTTGGTACTTTGCAAGAGCTGCCAAGAAATTCTAACGTCTACAGGGCTAAGAACCACTGCTATAGCCCATAGACAGCTTATTGTGTGTGTGTGCGGCGGGGAGGGAGATGGAGTCTGATGGGGTCTGACCAGACAATAGGCAGAAACAGCCATCCAAGGAGAAATTGGTTGTTGCTACCCTAATTCTCTAGGACAACAGAACAGTAAAGAAGAGCGTCAAGTGTAAAAATGGGGGTGTGGGGCGATCTGAATTGCAGGATTCCAGGAGTTCAGCTACTGAATGGACCCTCTGGGACTTTTCAGTGTATAAGAATGGAGAGTCAAAACATCTGGAGCAATCTAGAAGTATATGGGTCCCCAAAGAGTTAAGACCATGGGCTCCAGTACAGAATGTACAAGTAGTGATTCCCCAAAAAAGGAAACTAGTCTCACACACTAAAACCACACTTGGTGAGTGTGCCATCCACAAAGCAAAATGCTTCCAGGACTAAAAGATATGGTTCAGCTCCCTGAACCCCTGAAGACCCTCCCCTATTTGGTGTGGGGTACAGGGGATTTCTAAACAAACTTGAATATTCTTGGGAAAGGGGAAATGCAAAATTTGGCTAAGGAAAGAAACATAGGGAGAAAATGTTTAGTTATTCATCCACCTAATACATATTTACTGAGTAGCTACTACGTGCCAGGATAGAGCAGTGAACAGAACACAAGCATTCCTCCCTGTGCTTCCCTTTGCCCATCTGAGCTTCCTCCCCTCCTGCCAGAAGCATCCACATGGACTGAAGACGTAAGATTGTTAGAAAAAAAAATAACAAGAACAAAAAATTATAAGCAATAGAGGATTCATGAATAAAGGGTTCTCCCACCTTGCTCCATGCATAGTCAGTCTTTGAGACGCTGCCCCCAGGACCTGCCTTCCTGAGTTCAGAGATAAGCTTTGACTTAACCTGGTGAATTAAAAACAAAAAAAGAAAGAAAAAGAAAAGTGATCAAACTAGGATGGAACTGAACACATTGGCTGAAAAGTCAGGCTCCCATTGCACAGATGTGAGAGTTCGTTTCCTCCCCTCCCCCACTTAGGCGGCGGGCCAGCAACAAGCCCTAATAAAAGATACCTTATGGTGTCTGGAGTATAAACCGACATTCGTAACACCCATTGAAGAAGTACACAACCGTCTCATCTACTACGTACCGCTTTTAAAAGTAATTGCTTGTCTCTACTCTCTTACTACACATGCTCTTTACACTGGGAACGGGCAAGCCCCCACCCTCACCTGGCTCACAACGTAATGAGGAAGAAAGACAAATAAGTGGTCCATGGTGGTTCCATCTGATGAGAGCTTGGATGAGATATGCTTGCAGAGAGAACACAACACCTATTGAGAGAATTGGGAATGGTTTTCTGGAGGAATTGACATCTGACTCGAGATTTGAAGGACAGAGTTGGTCTATGTTAAGGACTGAATTGTATCCCTTCGAAATTCATATGTTGAAGCCCTAACCCCCAATGTCATGGTATTTGGAGGTGAGGCCTCTGGGAGGTAATTAGGGTTAGATGTGGTCCTGAGGGTGGGGCCCTCGTAACGGGATTAGTGGCTCTAAAAAGAGGAAGGGAGAGAGATCACTCTCTCAACCAGAGAGCACAGAGAGGTGGCCTTGTGCAAACCAGGAAGAGCCCCCCCCCCCCCAAGAACTGAATGGACCAGGACCTTGATCTTGGACTTCCAGCCTCCAGAACTGTGAGAAATAAATGTTTGTTGTTTGAGCCCCCAGTCTGTGGTATTTTGTCCTAGCAGCCCAGGCAGATTAATAACCAAGGGCATGACAAGCATTCTAAGTAGCGGAAGCAGCACAGGCAGAGTCCCTGAGGGATGAGAGCGTGTCCTGCCCTGGGAGCGCTAAACACTTCTGGATGCTGGAAGAGCACGGTCCCCACATTACTGGTGCTACAAAGGAGGTAACAGTGACCGTTAGAAGTTCAAGACAACCCGAGAGCTAATCGCACACTACCAACACCAGTTAGTATGTGCCCTCGAGGAAGGGCAAAATCATTGAACCCAGAGGGCAAGGGGGCGGGGGCAGGGAGGACTTCTCAGAGGGAGTGTGGCAGCAGAGGGGACAGGCACTGGCCCGAGGCCCAGAATGAAATCCAATACATTCCCATTTTTGCATTCAGTTGTGCAATGAGCATGGCCGGCCTCTCTCTTCTCATCCCCTTTGCAGAAGTTCGCTTTCCACAGGAAGTTGTGTGGGGACTTGTATTTGCTTGAGGCAGATTCAAGAGGCCATGTCTTTGGTAAATGAACATGGCGCACATTCAAACTGGACAAATTAAAGTACATTTTGGCCAAAGGATTCACAGAAGCCCTTGCCAGGCTGGTCACAGAGAGGCCGCGCACTAATCCTTTGGTACCCTTTCTCGTGCTGGGCCGTACACCTACGGCAACCTTTTCAGGCACTGACCCAGCAAAAAATAACTAAAAGTATGCACCGTGCTGGCGGCGTGACGTGCAAGAGACACAACACATCTCTGGTAAAACCACTTAACACTGCCATCCTCCCAGCCACTTGGGATCAGAAATGATGGTGTGTTTGATGGATGGTGTTTAAAAAAAAAAAAGAAAGAAAAAAAACTAATTTCAAGCACATACAGAAATAGTTTTCCTAGCAATTAAGGAACATTTTCAGATACTTTGCTATGGTGGGATATTTCAGAAACATTCGTGTCTTTAAATGCCAAATTCTTCAGACTGGTTATTGTAGAAGTACCAAAAAAAGAAAAAAAGATAGGCTATTTGAAACAATTTGTTTCAGGATGCACTCGCAGTACTGGTTCAGCAGGGAGAACGTTTCCATCTTTTTCAACCTTTCCAAGATATCCAGGTGTGCTTGGGACCCTCGAGGATTCGAATGACCAGCCCCCTACTTACCTGTGCGTCTTCTTCTCTTGAAACTTTCAGTTGACCTACCACATTCAAATACTGTCCAAATGTCAATAATCAACCAAACCTTTGTGTCTTTTCTTCCATGCTCTTCCCTCTGCCTAGAATGAATTTTTTTTGTCACTGTTTGCCTGGAGAACCCTTTCTTATATCCTTTGAAACTGTAAAATGAGCATGACTTCCCTGCACCCACTTCTGACTCCCTCCAACTCCCTTACCCCAGGTAGAATGTTATTCATCTCCTCTCTTCTGCAGTAACACTTTCGAGTTCGGTCCCTACTCTTGGCCTCTTGGGCATTAGAGATGAGTTTCTGCTCCTCTCCTTCCTATTCTGTAAAAATGGAGAGTCAGAAACAGCTTCAGAACATGACTGTTTGTTCCTCACCTACCACCACAGACACAGCTTCCCCCAGCTCTGCCCCAAGCTCATCCCAAAGCTCTCTCAAGTGCGAACGGGTGTGTTCCTTCTCTGGTAAGCGTCAGTTCCGTGCGTGTTCTCTTGATTGACCTATAGGAACACGGATGCACATATAATGATGCTTTGTGGGATGCTTTGTGCAATGAGTGTTTCTAAGTACTTCCCATGGCTTAACAAGTGGATGCTTTTCTTACTCTCAATCTTCATAAGCCTGGGCTTGTGGGGTGGGTTGAACCAAAGGATCAGCCTTATGTTGACCAACTGGCCAAGAATGAGGATGGATTCTAGGCATTCGGAAGAGCACTTAATGCCGTGAGGCACAAAGTGCTGTGGGAGCACAGAGGATCGAGCTGCTGATCTGGCCCAAGGAAAGAAGAGGGCGTCACAAAGGGGTGTCCTGTGTAGTCATTACATCGAGGCCAGTACATCCCAGATAGCTTGTGGTGATGTCTGCTAGTTCACTGAGGAACACTTCAGTTTAAAATATGTGTCATTTAAAGATAATGTTACTATAGACACAGACAATAGTTTAGTGGTTACCAGAGGGTAAGCGGGGAGGGAGATGGTAGATGAGGGTAAAGGGGATCCAATATATGGTGATGGAAAGAGACCGGACTCTGGGTGGGGAACACACAATGTGATCTATAGATGATGTAATACAGAACTGTACACCTGAAATCTATGCAACTTTACTAACAGTTGTTACCCCAATAAACTTTAATTTAAAAATATATAAAATTAAATAAAGATAATGTTAGTATAGGGAGAATGTAGATTTGGCAAAAATTTGAACAACCCAAGTTTAATTCGTATTATTATACGTATTTGCTTAATCGATGGATGTCATTCTGCCTTTATGGTGAGAGGGTCATTAACCTGTGTTTTTAAAAATTAATTCATTTGCTTCTCATAACAATTCTATGAGGTAGGTACTGTATAATATTTAGATCCATAGGACAGAGGAAACTAAGGCACAGAAATGTTTAATTTCCTCAAGGTCAAAGAACTAGCAAGTGGAAGGATTTGAACCCAGGTAGTATGGGGCTAGAAGGTTCGCACTTGGATACGATAGGATACTACACTATCCTGCGTACTGTCTCCTATGCAGATATGTGTGGGGAAGCCAGAAGTTCAAGGAAGCTAGGGCTCATAACTCTTTTTTTCCCTCCACTGTATATCCAGCCCTTAGCTTACAGCACAGCACATAACAGGAGCTAAACATTAAATACTTTTGAATAAGTGGGTGATAGAAACAAGAAAAATAACATTTCTTTGGCTGCACTGATCACACGATTGTATGTATCTGTTTACATACTTGTTGTCCCTTCAGATCTTGAGATTCTTAAAGAGCTGGATTTTATTCATCTCCGAATCTTCTCCTTTCCCGCACACTGTCATATAGTATTTGCTCAGTGACTTCATTCATTTAAAAGACACTTATTTAGACCTTTAAAACTAGGTATCATATAATAGAATAAAATCCACAAATGGTCCTGTAATGAAGCTAAAAAATTTGGGGGGAGCATTTCCATTTAATCAAAGCTGATTAGCACATCGATCATGAGTTTACACCTGTGTACAGTCACCATCACAACAGGGCTCACGAACTCCCTTTGAGAAAGTCAGATTTTCACAAAAGAGAAGTCGACAGAGCAGCCATATTACATGTGTTATGAAGGAATAAAATAGGCTTCCTCTTTCACATTGATTCCCCTGAAATGTGCTTTCAAATTATCCTATTTTCAAAATGTTAACTCACACTTACCATGTCAAGGACAGCTCTATGACGGAAAGTGAATACATCCATAAATCAATCAACTTACATTATGCACACATAGCTCACAATGACACAACAGAGGGCACAGAGCAGTCTCATTAGATAGCGCATCATTCTCCTGACAAAATTATGTGATGGTCACCCTTCCAATTATAACTAGTGACATTATCCATAGAAATGGTATAAAACAGTGGAGAAGAAACGAACTTTAAGGTTGGACTCACAGGGTTCAAATTTCAGTCTGTCGTTTCCAGCTGTATGTCCTAGAACACGTGACTCCAACTTTTTCCCTCATCTGAAAAAAAAAAAAAAGGAAATAATAATGTCTACCTGCATGAGGCTTCGTGAGATTATATCAAGTGCCAGACAAATGACCGCTCTGAAATAACAATTAACCCCTTTACCTTCTTTCTCTTGATCCTTTGTATTAAAAAAAAAAAAATGATCAGCTCCATATTACTAATAAGAAATACCTAAGCTAGAAAAGACATAACCACACAAGGAACCTGGTTATCTAGGGAGAAAACTAAGATAGAATAGCAATTGAAATAGAGTAATAGGAAAGACTTCCCCAAATACTGGGCTTTCAGGGGCATTTTAGTGAGTTCTTTGAAAACTCAATAAAGGGAATTCCCATTGCCCGCTTTCCTGGGGTGAGTGATACAATCTCCAGCAAATTATACATATAATATGCATATATGCACATACTCAGCAGTATGGTATGGTTTTTAAGGACGTGGATCCTAGAAACCAGATTGCTTAAATTAAAATTGAAACTTCAACTTGTATTAGTTGTGCGTCCTTAGGTAATGTATCCAACTTCTTTATGCCTCAACTTTGTCATTTGCGGAAGGGAGATAAGAACAATATCCGTTGTGTTATTTGGAGGATTGAATGAAGTAGTGCATGTGAAACACTTAGAACAGTGACTGCCTTGTTGGAAACGCCAAGAAATCGTGTAAGTCCAAGCAATGATCATGTTAACTGAGTCGCAGGGTAACGCTCATTTCCCACTGCTTTATATGATTCTGCATTGTACGAATCTTTTGCAATGTCAGTATATTAATTTATGCTCTCACACACACCCAAAAACGTAATGCTGTTTTGATTTGAGAGATTTGTTTTTCAATTGAGCAGCCTTGTATTCAAAAGGGTGGGAGAGAATTGGAGGCTTATGTGGGGCCAATGGGTGAAATCCAGGAAGGACCAACGATGGTAGATTGAATGATGCAGACTAAAGCAATTTTTAGAGGAAAAATATAATGGCTGCAAAAGCTTTTTAATAGGTAGCCTATAACTGCAGGCCATGGGAATGAGAAATCTTCCAAGTAGGGCACAAACTCAAATACCAGCAGGGGTGCCTTGAGGTAAGTGGTATGAATGAGTGACAGTGAGAGGGTGTAATCAGTGGGCGTGGTGGGAACCTCAAAGAACTGGATGATAGACACCTCATCTGAAGAGGGCAGCTCCCACCAGCTTTCGCTTGCTGGGGCCATGCAGTGTTTCCAGGTCCTATGATTTTTAAAGAGAACTCAAAAATCTGGACTTTCACACGAGCTAGTCTAAATTTTAAATGTTGGAAACTAAATTTTTAAAAATACTGAAAGCTAAACAAACATGTTACAAAGTCATCAGAGTACAACCAATGCATTAAAGACACATCTTCATCCTAAAAAAAAAAAAAAAAAAATCTGTAGAAGACAGAAAGTTTCTATGAAAAAAAAAAAAAAGAAGGCACAAGAGATGCGCAAAGGAGGGCAAAATAGAAGAAGCAGAAGGACCTGGATTCCTGATAACATTGTTGAGACAATAAACCAATCATGGGACTATCTATCTCCTGTCTTCCTTAAAAAAAAAAAAAAAAAAAAAAAATGTTTAATGGTTCCACCTACTATCGGGCAGATTTTCTTTCACTTGCAGTCAGATACATCCTCACATATACACAAAGTAAAAGGAGATCAGGAACTTCTGGAGAAAGGTAGGAGTGGGGCTAGGCAGTTGCCTCAAAAATATTGATCTGTCCACTCAGTCATTTGACAAATATTTACTGTGTAACCACACTTTGCCAAGAACTGGACTAAGTACCAAGGGTTTCAAGGATACACCAGACCCAACCTCATGGCGCTCACAGTCCAGTCGCCATTTGCAGCTCATTTTCATGGACCAACAGGAAAAAGAGAACTGGCTCAAAAGACCAGGCCACGTGACGGGGCTGCTTACAGGTGCTATCTGGAGGACAATTCCTTGCGAGGCAGGGTGAAGAAGTAAATCTGTAGACAGGCCTTTGGCTGGCTGCCAACGTCATGGAGCCTGTGTACAAATGTCAAGGACAAAGTGTTCGAATGGTGGGCCCCATGCCTATTTATAACCATTTTCATCTGGCTGCTCTCTGGGAGGGCCCTGGCTCTCCTCTCCTCGCCACTTCTTGTACTGTCCAATTTGACAGTGTAATTTACAGCTCTCCCTTCTCAGATACTCCCTACGCCTGAGAACCAGTAGATAAGCAGAGTAAATAGCTTGGGAGAGAACTGAGGGAGACTGGGGCATCCGGGAGGAAGAACCTGGCTGGAAATGATTCTGCCTTATGGAAATGAGTAGGCAGTTGTGTTCCCTGCATCCCCTGTCTGTATCCCGGCCCTCTAATCTCCTCCACCATACTCCTCACCGTAGACCCTAACGCTGGCTAGGGGGTAGGTGGAAGCTGTGTGACAGTCTCAGAAAGCCGAGTAAATTAAAAGATGAGGGGCAGGTGAGTCCAATAAGGAAAGACTCCCCCCTCCTCATCTCTAAGACCTTATGCTCAGAAGTGGGAGGTGGCCAGGTGGCACAAAGGGCAGAAAAGGGACTTTCTACCCCAAAGAGACCCATTTCCTTCCCCAAAGTCCCTCTCCAATTAACCCAAAGGAACAGATGTGTCTACCTTTCCTCCTCAGACCATGATTTGCCTGATACGTTTGAGGCTGAGCAGTGGTTAAGTAATTGAATCACAGAGAATACTGTTGTTAAGGTCCCATAAGAAGTTGAGAGACACAAAATTTCAGAACTAGAAGTGAGTTTAAACACCATCCTGCCCCTCTCCCTGCCCCATCCCATGTTTCCATCTAGTCTGTTAAATCATTCATTCATTCAATGTACATTTCTTGAACACCTGCTGTGTACCAGGAACTGACAACAGAATAGTAAGAAAAGGTAAGAAAAGGCAAAGATCGTTGGTTTCATGGAGCTCACGTTTAAGTGCCAAGTGGTTGTCCTACCTTAGTTTGAATAAGTGAATGAGATCTCGTGACCTCTGGGGCCAGAACAGCCCTTCTGGGACAGGTCTGATTTCTATACGGTTCTTCGCGCCATTGAAACAAATGAGTCTTTCACTCATTCCCGACATGCACTGAGCACCTACGTAATCACAAGGCATTTAACTTGAAGCTTTCACCTACCGTGTTTCCCCGAAAATAAGAGCCAGCCAATCAGCTCTAATGCGTCTTTTGGAGCAAAAATTAATATAAGACCCGTCTTATTTTACTATAAGACCAGGTCATTTATCATATAAGACCGGGCCTTATATTAATTTTTGCTCCAAAAGACGCATTAGAGCTGATTGTCAGACTAGGTCTTATTTTCGGGGAAACAGGGTATTCATCATTGTACATTCCTCAGATTTACTCTGCAAGGAAAATAGGATTGATTCCCACCTTACAGATGGAGCTGAGCGGAGGCGAGACTTGGCCAAGGCCACTCCGTTGGCAACAGAAGAGTCAAAACTGTTTCTCATTTGACTAACCATTGTCACCCCAATAAATGTAATAAAATAAAATAAAAAACAGGAAAAAACAAAACAAAAACAAAAAAAAACTGGAATACAGATCCTCCCCCCTGAGACCGGACTCACTGGTCAGAAACAGCCCCGGACCTTCTTGCTGGGTCCTGTCTGGACAGAGAAGAGAACCAGCCTCCCAGAGATGCATTCCTGGGATGAAAGAGAGCTGACCCCAGCTGACTGCGATTAACTCAACAGGGGGCAAAGGGCATCCTTCCTCCAACCCCCTGCTTGTGGAGGAGCCTCCGGACACCACAGGTCCCTGCTTCGTGGCTGCCTGGTGGGAATCCTGGCTGTTTACTGGGATGGCAGAGCAATCTCCCTCTCTGTCCGAAGCTTGTCCTCAAGGACCCCTTGAAGCCTGTGAACCCAAACTTTGCAAGAAAATCCCATAGTCACTAGGAACGACTCTTAACTGAGGACACTGGAGCGTGGAGAGGAGAGCCAAACGTGCTGTTCCTGAGGCCAGCAACAAAACGCAAAGGTGACCTCAAGGACCCTTGTCCACACACTCAGCCTCTCGGGGTGGGGGGCCTAGAATGGCTTGTCATCGCTGCTCATTTCATGTAAACAGCCTGGACTCAAATCTCAGGGTGCCTGGCCCAGCTCCCTCACTTACACGTATGGAAACTGAGGCTCAGAAAGTGGCCAGCTGCAGGCCTAAGGTAACAACCAACAGGCAGAAGAGTCAGGAAAAGGGGTCAGAGGGTTGCGAAGAAAGTCTCAGTCATTTTGGTCTGATGTCTCATCAGTTGTCTGTCAACTAGATGCCTAGACCTGGTTAGGGGACCAGCAGGGTTTTTGTGGCTGTCAGGGAGGAACAAGGTATCCAGAATGCTTGGGAGTGACCTACACCAAGCTGTGTGACCCCAAGAAAGTTACTTAACTACTCTGTTCAGCATCTTCATCTGTAAAATGTCAATAATAATGATAGTAATATTACCTCTGTCGTTGACATGTACGGATTAACCAGGACACTCTAAGTAAAGCATTTAGCACATGACGTGGCCCATAATGAGGGCTCAACAAATAGAGGCTACAATAGTAGCAACTGCCGGTACGAGCTGCGTATCTGCAACGTGTGGACAGCGCTAAGCATTGTACGTGCATTATTTCCATTCATCACCTACATTCATTTTTAACCCTATTTGACCACTGAGACTCGCTTAAGGCAGATTTGACCCTAGGTCTAGTTGGCTCCAGAACCTGTGCATTTTGCCACTCACTACACCACGTGGGCTAGCACATAGAGGGTGCCTTTCCCAGAGAAAGCACTGCCCAGAGGGATCACACTCACACTGGCCTTCCTGTCCTCAAATCTGTCCTCCACTGACTGTGAAGAACCCAAGAGCAGGGAGTTACCCGTTGTGTTCATGATTTCTCCCGGGCACCTGGCACATTGGGTTCTCAGTGTTTGCTGAGTAACTGATTGGAAGAAAAATAGCATCACAGACCATGTCACTTGGGATGGCCATTCATATCTGTTCTTCCTCTTTTCTTCCCCGTGACTTCTCTCTCTTCCCCTCCCCCTCTTTTCCTTACTGGGCAGATCACAGAACCAAAGCCTTGGAACCCATCCCTCCTCCTTTTCCTTTCTGTTAGTTCTACTTTTGGAAAATTGCTTTTTGACTAGGTATCATATCTTTTCCATGCCCCCCACCCTACTGCTAACAATCGCCTAACTCCTAATCATCCTTCAAACCCCAATTGAAATGTTCCCTCCTCTGCAGAGTCTTCTCCACCCCATCAGGGTATATAAGTACCCCTTCCCCGTGCTCCTGCAGGACTTTTATTGCTGTTCACAGGCCTGCTCTTGTGCCTACCAGGCTGAACAGTCTGCCTGCCACACAGCTGTGTCTACCCTCCGCCCCCGGGAAAGGTTACCTAACGACAAGGATTGTCGTCCTGCCTCGACCCGCAGCCTCGAGCACAGAGGCTGGCAGTTAGCAGACACTGAGGAAATTTATTGAGTGAATGAATGAATGAATGAATGACCAGGATGTGTCCGGGTCTTTAACAAAGATGTATCATTGTGAATAAGTAGCATTCAGACATTCAATGGCTGTTTCTTAAGAGCCTTCTCTGCGCTGGGTTCAGTTCGAGGCCCTGGGGCCAAGGCACTGAACAAGGCAAGAGAAATAAGAAGCAAGTACAGAAATAAAGAAACAAGATGTATTCGATAGTGATGCGTGCTGCAGGGAAAATGATGCAGGGGGGTATAAGAGAGCTACTGGGGTTTCTTCTAGACAAAGGGTCAGGGTGGCCTCTCTGAAGAGGTCACCTTTGAGCTGAGACCTGAGTGACAACGAGGAGCTGGCAGGAAAGGTGAATGGCCATATGTACACAGGAAAGCGCAGTGTGGGGATGAGGGCTTCCACCCAAAGCAGTCCCATCTCGGGGATGGTAAAGCACTGTATGCGTCAATAGTGCCAGGGCATGGGGTGGGGGGGGACTGTGACACTTTAGTGAAGTGCTGATTGCAGAGGGGATTTTGAGTCTTGGATGGAAGTGGTCTGAGCCCACTACACGCTTTTTGGCCTCATGGCTGCTGGAGCCCTTTGAGGAGGAGGTTGAGAGCCTCGTTACTACAAGAGCATGTGGTAGACCACACACCACTAAATCCTCGGCTGGGCAGTGAAGCTGATTTCTTGTACTTTATTTTCACAGTTTAAATAACAGATGGGGGGCGGGGGACGGGTGATGGTGGCTGGTTGACCAAAACCCAAAGATGAAACATGTACCCCACTTCCCCACCCATTCTCCCCTCCCTCCCCCTCCATTGGTGCACATTTGGGCAAACTGAGCCCCTCCCAGGTTTTCAGACCAATTTGCTAACAATGTGTACCCAGCATCTATTTACTGAGTCATGCAAACAAAATTTATTTATTGAATGCCTCCAAATACTTCGGGGCTGCAGCCATGAACAAGAGAGAGGCAAGGTCCCTACTCTCATGGAATTCACATTCAGGTGGGGAAGGGGAAGCTGAAATAACAAATAAGAGGATTTCACAGAATAGGGTCATAAGGAAAATATCCCTGATTGCTAGAGAGTGACTGTAGGGCAGCGTCTGGCAAATGTTTTCTGTAAAGAACCAGAAGGGAAATATGTTGGCTCTGTGGGCCACTGGGTCTCTGTCACAACAACTCAACTCACCTGTTGTAGGATGAAAGCAACCACAGGCAATATGTAAAGGAATACGGAATGAAATTTTATTTCCAGAAACAGGGGGCAAGCTCTCGGACTGTAGTTTGCCAAGCCCTCCTCTAAGACGAGGTGGGAGCACATTTAACAGGAGGGCTGAAATAGGGTGGTATTTAAGCTGAGGCCTGAATGAGAAGGAACTGGTCACCAAAAGCTGAAAAGGGAAGGTGGCCCAGACAAGGGGAGATCATGTGCTTTCAGGAACAGAAATGCCACCCATGGGACCAAAGAAAGAGGAGGGAGAGAGAGAATGATGCAAACTCAGGTCAAGAATTAGGCAGGGATCAGGTGGCACTGGGACTCGTAATCCAGGATGAGGCCTGGCACATAGTAAGTGTTCAATTAATTAATTATGGCTCAGTCACAGGAAATGGAAGGAGCTCTACGTTATTACCCAAATAATTTAACCAAAGTTCCAGAATCTTTGCTTAGCTGTATGTGTGCCACCAGGTCTAGAGACAAGACTCTCACTTTGCTCCTGTGATTGAATTCCCACCTAGCACCTCAGTTCCATGAATTACGTTTAAGCCTCATCTCTATTAAGGGGTCCACCGGGGCCAAATCCTGCCTTAATAACCTAGCTTGAGACCCTGGGTCTTTCAAAATGTAAACCTCAGGGCATAAACCTAAGGGATTATTGCCTCTGATCCTCTAGAAGGGAGGGCCTGCTATATGCCAGCTGCTGACAAATGAAGGCTAGCGATGGCAGTGATTGGGTAGAATCACAAACGTCCTGGCCTCCCCCTTCCGAGTACTTCCTCATGCCCTGAAAGTTTCATGTAATCAGTGACTTGCTTTAGTCAATGAACTGTAAACAGAGATGGCCTGTGTCACTTCCAGGTAAAAGCTTTAAGAGCCAGTCTCTCTCTCTCTCTCTCTCTCTCTCTCTCTCTCTCTCTCTCTCTCTCTCTCTCTCTCTCTCTCTCTCTCTCTCTCTCTGTTTTCCACCATGAATGTGGAAGCATCTGTAAAGATGGAGCCTCCTTCTCATCCATGTGGGACATACCAGGGGTGCCAAAAAAATGAATACACATTTTAAGAGATGTTATCTATGCTTAAGCAGTAGTTCGCCGTAATCAGAAGTGTCTGGACGCTGATGGGAACCACTTTGAGCACCTCTTGTAATTGCAGAAGTCAAACGTGACTTGCATTCATCTTTTGTTATTGGTATATATTGAGTATTACAATTAATACAGTTTTTTCCTTTCTTAAAATGTGTGTATATTTTTTTGGCCCCCTCTGTACAGTATTAGCAGAAATGAACTTGTGTTGTATTGAAGCACCACAATCTTATGGTTATCATGGGAGCATACATACCCTGCTCCATCCTGACTAATACAGAAGTTAGTAGTTGAAAGTGAGAGGCTGCCATAACAAAAATGTAAGCCTGTCACATTGACCTAGCAGTTGGACAGTGGGTGACTCAGGGTATCCAAAATTAGGTTGAGGCAGAACAAGCCCTGGGAATACAGGAACACAGCAAATCTAGGAAATACGACTGCTAAAGAGCTGTGGATGTGGCGACTGGCTCATGGGAGCTACGAGAGGTTAATTCTGGCCTCCAGAAACTCACACCCTGTGGAGAGCACAGCCAGGTAAATGAGTAAATACAATACATTGGGTAACAAATGCCATGGTAGATTGAGAACAAACTCTTAGCCATCTGAGTGACATGGCATTAGTAGTACATTCATTAATACAAGACTACTACGATGACTTGAGCAGGCTAAATATGGTAGATTATGTAAGCTCTATGAAGGCAGAGATCTGTCTGTGATTCTTTGCTGTAGCCCTAGAACCCTCCAAGGGACTGGTAAGTAGGTCTTCCACAGATTTTTTCATAGAGCAAATGAATTTTGAATTCCAGAAATATAGTGGTAAAAAAAGGCAGAGGCAAGAGCATACGCCAAGGCAAGGAGTTTCTATTCCAAGGATTTCCACCCACCTGGATAATATGCTATGCCCAGGATCGGACGGAGGTTGAGGGCGACATGAGGGAAGGGATCAGGGTGACCCTGGAGAAGTAACCTGGGACTCTGATTTGCAGACTCTTGCATGGCACAATGCATGTGGCTATTAGCTTAGAGACCAGGCAACTCAGGTTAAATACCTGTAGGGATAAGAAGAAAAGGTGAATGTGTGAAGCCATGGGTTGTTGAGATGGTATGTGCTGGTCGGAAGCTGGCCAACTTGATAAACTGTTAGGTGCATGTTTCCTCCTAACGGTTTTCGATCTGAGATGTTTGAAAATATTGTGACGGGCAAACACAACACGCCTGTAGGCCATAGGCCAGTTGTAAGCCACCAGTTTTCAAATTCTGCTAAAAGAGACAATCAGAAGCAGACAGAATTTCAAGACAAAGAGTACAAGGCCACAATCCGTTGTCCATAATCTTGAAATTCTAAACGCTGACAACTGAAGCTCCGTTTCATCACTTTGGCGAAACTCTTCTGGCAGCGAACACTGACTCGACTGACTCACATGAGGCTATTTATAGTCTTTATTTGTCCCTCTTCACGTGAATAGTCACACATTCTACTCTTCTGTGTTTAATTATGGGGGGCAGCCCATGCTAGACCTATGTAACATGCTGCACCTTGCTTTTCTTAAATGCAAAGACAAAGCATTCTTGGAACACTCCAAGTTTTCGATAAAGGATTATGGACCTCTAACATGATCAGATTCATAACCTGTAGGTGGGAAACTCTGGCAGCCGTATCCACGGTAAACTGGAGGAAGGCGAGAAGGAAGCTGATGAAGGAGCCAGGGGCAAACCAGTGGTGAAAAGTATGGAGAGCTGCACCCAGAGGGAAATGCTAGAAATGGAGAGGTTTGGGGGGTATTTCCCAGTCAGATCAATACATCTTGGTGCCTGATTGGAGGTGGGAGGTAGGAGAGGAAGGAATCCGGGGTGAGTCTTATGCCTCTAGCTTGTAAGCATGGACAAATGGTGAGCCATCCACCACAGGAGAAAATTAAGAACAATTAGAGTTAGGGAGAAAAAATCATAAGTGTCAATGTGGACATGTGCATGTGAGGTTCTTCTGTGCCCTGTGGGTGGAGATGTGTGGTAGGAAGTTGGAAATGTTTGTTTGGATGGAGCCCAGGAGACAAGCTGGTGACAGAGGTACAAATTTGGGAGGTGCAATGATTTGACTAGCCTCCTCCAGAAAGATATGAGTATGTCCAAGTCCTAACCCCGAGTAATTGTGAATATGAACTTATTTGAAAATGTTATTAACTTTTAGGGAATTTGAAATGAAATCATCCTGGACTTAGAGTGGGCCCTGAATTCATGTTCGTATAAGAGAGAGGAGAGGGACATGTGGGACCCAGAGAGGACACAAAGGAAAAGCCATGTGAAGATGGAGGTAGAAATTAGAGTGACACATCTGCAAGCCAAGAAGACCAAGGCTTGTCAGAGTCATCAGAAGCGAGGAAAGAGGCATAGAATGGATTCTCCCTCAGAGCCTCCAGAAGGAACCCACCCTACTCACACCTTGATTTTGGACTTCTGGCCTCTAGAACTGTGAAAAAATAAGTTTCTGTTATTTTAAGCCACTCAGTTTGTAACAATTTGTTATGGCAGCCCTAGGAAACTAATAGAGAGGGCTTCAGCCATGCAAAGCATTTTCAGTTCCAGAATACAGTGAGGGAGGAAAGCGGTGGACCCAGGGACAGGAGTCAGGTTACACCAACATTGAGAAAACAGAATGGTATTGAGAGAGGGCAGTCAGAGAGGTAAGACGAGACCTGGGAGAGTGGAAACTCGGAAAGACGTGAACTCCAGGCAGGAAAATGTGTTCCACAGTGTCAAATTTTGTAGAGTAGACATATAGAATTAAGACTGAGAAGAATATACCAGATTTAGCAACAAGGTCATTGATGACTTTGAGTCAGACAAGTTTCAGTAACCTAAGCAATAAGTAAAATGTGAGAAACAGGAAATCAGTCGAGAGTTCTTTCAAATACTTTGGCAATAGTAAAGGGAAGAAGGTGGCATGTCATGTTTAGAGTCAAGAGAAAGGATCTGTAGGAGGGGAAGCATGAATATATCCACAGGCTGTATGTAGGAAATAACGCTGGACAAGCCTGACCAAGCAGGAGACAGCAAAGAAAATGAAAGCGCTAGGACCATCTGACAGAGCTAACTAAACAGCCACCATCATTTGGGGTAGAGAGTGCAGGGCATTTCTTAGTACAGAGCTGTTGTTGGGAAGCAATTCCCAGTGAGAGGCAACATTTCCCAGCCTCCCTTGCAGCTAGGTAGACACATGTGATCAGTTCTCACCAATGGAAGGGACGAGAACTGGAGAGAGTGTCCTCCAAGCAAAGGTGGGTATCCCTTCTCTACCTCTTCCCCCCTAATTCCACCTGGACACCGAGGACGTCACCACCCTTAGAGATGGCAGCATCACAAAACTGAAGGAGACTGGGTTTCTGTATCACTGGAGGGAAGCCTCCCATTAACAGGAAAATCCACAACAGACCATTATATGAGCGAGAAATAACAATTGTCTTCAGTCACTGAAATATGGGAGTTATTTGTTCTAGCAGCCAGGTGGACTCTAATACAATCTGCATATTATATGTGCCCAGATCTCGTACTACTGTGGTCCTGCCACCTGCCAGAGAACTCAACTTCTACCAGACTAACCCACTAAAGGCCATCTGCCTGGCAGCACCTTGCATCTGTCCTATCTTTGCTGAAGGTCTTCAATCATTCAACACTAATGTATTAATCTCCTACCACCGTTTCCCTGGAGATAAGACCTAGCGGGACCATCAGCTCTAACGCGTCTTTTGGAGCAACAATTAACACAGGACCCCGTCTTATTATATTATATTATGTTACGTTATGTTACGTTATATTATATTAATTATATTATATTATATAAGACCGGTCTTATAGTAAAATAAGGCCCGGTTTTACATTAATTTTTGCTCCAAAAGACACATTAGAGCTGATTGTCCAGCTAGGTCTTATTTTCGGGGAAACACGGTAACATCAGGTTGGACTATATGATGTGCTGTAAGAAATAAAGAAGGCAGAATAAGAAGATAGAAAGCAATGTGTGGGGTGGGGTGCAATTTTAAATAGATCGGTCTAGGAAGGCCACTTGGGGGATGTGACATCGATGCAGAGACTTATGTGAAATGACTGAGTAAGCAAAGAAAGAGCTGGAGGAAAGTTAACCCGGACAGAGGGAGCAGCTCACAAGAGCCCAGAGAAGAACGTGCTTGGCATTTTTGCAGAGCTGCAAGGCCAGGTGGCCAGAGCAGAGTGCACAAGGCAGAGACCGAGTGGCAGAGGTGAGGCAGAAAAATAATGAGGGCTCCGATCCTATCCGGCCATGGCGAGGATTCCGAGTCCTGTTGTAAGAAATGGGCAGCCACGGACACATGCTAGCCTCCCCGCAGGCAGCATTTCCCACTGTGTCTCAAGAGCCTGCTCCTTCCCTGCAGACCTGTCCACCTTTCAGGACCCAGCTCCTGGTCGTCTCTTCCTACCCTGCTCACTTGCTCTGAGCTCCCCTGGGCACTGAGCGGCCAGACCGCAGGGTGCATTCACCCAGGATAAGCAAGGCAGAGGAAGTGGCTTCTTTTTTCCCCCATGGAGAAGTGACTCCTCTGCAAAGAAAATAAAGTTCATAGGGGAGAAGCAGCACCCACGAGGCAGTGAGCACCGAGTCTATATTTGAGCTGAAAAACATGCAGACAGGCGGGCGGGAGCCCCAACACAACTGCTTCTGCCTTATGCTATCGCAAATGAGTAATTTTGCCTCCTGGAGTTTCAGGGAGCTCTTCCAGCTCTGAGACGGAGCCATCCCTCATACTAGAAGGTTGCAAAGATGCCTGTGAGGGCTGGAGGGGCCTCCACAGACGGAAACACTTCTAACAGTCACAATGACTCACATTTGCAAACTATGCTTCACTCCTTCCATCTGTGTCACCCTGTCCTCACGAACTAGGAGAGAAACTGGACAACTTTATGTTACAAATGAGGACATTCTAGGCCCTGAGAGGTGACTTGCTATGTCTAAGGTGACAGAGCTAGTGACTGGGTTATTCTTGTGGACATTATTTAAACGTGATCATTATTCTCCTGCATGAAACTATCCATAGGTACTTAAAGTTCAAAGCCATTCCCGTGTCCTATAACGTCTTACACGGGGATCAGCTCACTGCAGCCCTCCACCTGATTTTGTAAATAAAGTTTTATTGGAACATAGCCATGCTCACTCATTTGCATATTGTCTATTGCTGCTTTCACACTGCACTGCAGCATTGAGGAGTTGCTTCAGAGACTGTTTAGCCCACAAAGTTGAAAATATTTACTATCTGGTACTTTACAGATCAAATCTGTTGACCTTGCTCTTCAGATCGGTCCACGCCTCCCTTCTCTCATCTCTTCTGCTCTCCCTTCTAGTCACTCTTTTCCAGGCACATTGGTCTTTCTTCTCTTCCCCAAACAAGGCTAGATTTTCTGCCTCAGGACCTTTGTACTTGCCATCCTCTCTGTCCAAAACACCTTGCCTCATGATTTTCATATGCTGGCTTCCTTTCAGATTTCAGGTCTCAGATCAAATGCTGACTCCTCGGGGAGGCATTCTAGGGTCTCCCCATCTCACAGGGTCTCAGTCCCATCTCAAAGTCACTCTTTTTTTTTTTTTTTTTTTAGTGGCGTATATCACCTTTTAAGTTACATTATTCGTTTATGTACATTTTGTCAGAATCTCCCATTAGAAAATTTTTCCATGGGAACAGGTCCCTTGACTGTCTTGGTCACCATTAAATCCCTGACATACAGAATGGTGTCTGACACAGCGTGGATGCTTCATAGTCAAGTGCAAAATGGGTAAATGAATCAAAGAACTAATGATTCAATCATAACCCTCCTTAGAATGCATCAGGGGCTCTCACCCTTGGCACTATTGCCTTTTGGGGCTGGATATGCTTTGTTGCAGGGGGCTGTCCTGTGCGTTGGCAGATGTTTGTTCTGTTCTCTACACAGCAGGTGCCAGTAACACCCACCACCACCACCAAAGTGTGACAATTGTCTGCAGACATGGCTGAATGTCCCCTGGGGGCAATGGGCAGGAATTCACTGGGTTGAGAACCCCTGGTCTACATGGTGTAGCACTGCCCTTGGAGCTTCAAATTAAACAGCAAGCTTTTACAAAAGACTCAGTCATTCCAGATTCTTAGTGAATCGTAGTTGTACCTACCGGTGACCTCTGCGTTGGGGTCGGCTCCTCCGTAAGTGGATGAAATTGCTCCTTTAAGAAATGTCAGTATTGTTTTGGAAAGAAAAGTCCCAAGTTAGAAAGCACTTCAGTGTTATCAGGAGGGAGTTATTACTAACTGGGGAGCCAGGATGTACAAAGCTGCACGTTATTACCATGTCTGGACTGACAGAACAGAACGAGATGCTGTGTGTTCCAGTGAGGGAGGTGGGGGGTTGTGGGGGGGAGGAGGCAATGTGGGCAGCGCAGCCAAGGGGCTTCCCTGGGGATTTGGCCATTTACAGGGAATCAGAATTATTAATGAGAGTGTTTTGTTAAGTCTTTTTCCATGACAAGAAGAAAAATGGATGAGAACAGAGATGGAGCAAATGCACCAACTGGCAAGGGCTGCTGGAGATCTCTAGGGTGTGCAGATGAAGGGAGGATGTGGAAAGTCATTTAGGGATCTTGTTTTCTACGAGGAAAATGCTGAGTGCAGGAAGCCTGGTACTGCTGCAGTCTGGCTGCTGCCTTTGAGGTAGAGGCTAGTCAATGTATTGTGCTCAGTTCCTGGGGATGGAGTCTATTTTAATAACTCTGGCCCCCATGGGGCGCAGCTTAATGGGCCACCCACCGAATACAGCCCTGCCTCACCAGAAGGGTGACTGTCCTCCAGCAGATGACCCACAGGGCACGATGGTGTCAGCAAAGAGGAAGGACTCAGGCCAGAGCAGGGTGCCCTGCCCCCTAAGCTGCATTGGTGATGCAAGTGGGGGTTGGAGGGGAGAAGTTGGATGGCACGGTCAGTGCCCAGCAACCGTTCCTTTTGAAGTACATCCATTTCTCTCAGGCTGACTTTCCATGGGTCCTTTCCCCCTCCCTACAGCTTTCAGGGACTTCCCCTGCTTCCCATCTCTCTTCACTGCTGCCACAACGGTCTCTCTCACTCAGATTTGTCTCCCACCAAAGACTGGTTTCAAATTAGGATGGAGTCCTGGCTCCCACATTTCATTGTGGGAAACGAGCACACAGTACTTTCTTCCTGGGGTGTCAGGACTGGGAAATAGTCAGGAGTGAATGAAAACAGCACACGAGGGAAATAAATACAGTGGGATCTATTGTTTTTACTTATCTAGCATCCATTCTCTCTTCTGATAACACTGACATTTGGGGGGCCAGGATCCATCACCCCCGTAGTTCTCAGTTCTTGAGATGTGAGTTATGGCTCGCCTCAGCCATGTCAGATTCAGCGGTAGACACATGGCCCAGGCCTGTGCCAACCATGGTACCCATCCTTCTGTTCATGGTAATGGGTTTGTAGATGGACAAATGACCCAGATCAATCCAGTCATCATTTATTTGAGAGCTTACGCTGAAGAATTTCAGGACAAGGAATACTCTTCCTGCTTGAATGGAGGGGAGGACAGGATAAAAGTCAGGAGCTGCTGGAAGCCACTCTGCCACCACTGATGGAGAGCCCACCAATGGAGCTAACAGGGAGAAGCAGCACCACAAGATGGGAGAGCATGACTGCAGCCTAATGGCCACTTGATCCAGCCATGTCTGAAACCGGCCCACCTGTGAACTTGTGTCAATTACATGACACGCATTATATAAAATATGCTTTTTGATTTTTTCTCAAGCATATTTTCATTGGATTTTGCATCTATGGTAGCAAATGAATCTTGTATTTTAACTGACAAAGTTCCCAGAGTCTCACAAATTTCACAGAGATATGGCCATTGGTCAATGTTAGTTTCCTCTATTCCCTGTGATTCCTAAGCCCTTTTCTTCCACAGTGGGTGGGTACCCATAGCTAAGAGCACTCCTTGAATCCCAATGCTGGAAGCTGCTAAGTAAATATGCATTGAGCACCCAATATGTTCAGCCACCATGCTTAGTTCTTTACCTAGCTTTTATTTATTTACTTACTTAACTTGGGTTGTAAGAATATGTGATACATAGTGTTACCCCCAATTTAAAGATGAACAAACTGAGGTTCTGAAAGTAAAATGCTGAAAGTCATACAGCTAATAAAAGGTAGAGTGAGCTTTCAAATCCAACACGCCTTCCCTTAGTCTGTCAGCTCTCCCTCTGAAGCCTGATGTTTCAGTTAGGAAAAACAATAGTTACGTACTGCTTGACCATTCAACATTCCTCATACAATTCACCACTTGAGTATTCACCAGGAACCCAAAGCCTGGGCTAAGTATATTGCCTGTGATATTCCTAATACAGAACATGATACGATGGGGATTATTTCCTCATCATCCTTTCCATTTGATAAATGAAGATACTGAGACTCAGAAAATGTAAAATAACTCACACAAGGTTATATAATTAGTTTGAAAAGAGGAAACTCAAAACCAAAGAAACTCCAAGCCTGTGCTCCCTCTTTCCAGTGGCCAAATTGCCTCCCACGTCTCAAGTGGGACATTAACATGAGCTTTGTTTTCTCCCACCCACAAGTATCCCTGATCCATAAAAGAAAGCTGCTCTCGGGAAATTTCGTTCCATGCCATTCACTTAAATACTTCATGCAGGAAAAGCTTGACTCCCTGTTAAAATAGGACACTTGTAGGCTGAGTTCCGCACCTGTAAAGCCCTCTTTTAGACTGTTCGCCAAGTGTGATCAATGGAGATTTCCCTCAGACTACTGCTAAAAAGGCAGAGGCTGAGATCCAAGCCCAGGCCTACTGAATCAGAACATACGGGATAAATGGATAAACAGAATGTGGTATTGGAATATTTTATATGTATATAATACATTATATCACTTTATTATACACAATATATAATTTTATTATATATACTATTTAATATACCACATTTCTTTATATGTAATATTTGTATTGACATATATATTTCATATATATTATATTGGAACATATATACAAGGTCTGACAATTACAAGTTTGTGAACTTGTTGTAATGATGTTGCTAACCTTTTTTGATATCAGAGGGATTATTCATTATGAATTTGTACCAACTGGAAAATCAACCAAGTTTACTATTTGGAAGTGCTGAAAAGGCTGTGTGAAAAAGTTAGACGACCTAAATGTTTCGCCAACAATTCATGGCTCTTGCATCACAACAATGCACCAGCTCACACGGAAATGTCTGTGTGGGAGTTTGTAGCCAGTAAACAAATAACTGTATTGGAACAACTTCCCTACTCACCTGATCTGGCCCCCAATGACTTCTTTCTTTACTCAAAGATAAAGGAAATATTGAACGGAAGACATTTTGATGACATTCAGGACATCAAGGGCAATAGGATGACAGCTCTGATGGCCATTCCAGAAAAAGAGTTCCAGAATTGCTTTGAAGGGTGGACTAGGCACTGGCATCAGTGCATAGCTTCCCAAGGGGAGGACTTCGAAAGTGACCGTAGATATTCAGCAATGAGAGAGAGGTCTGTAGCACTTTTTCTAGGATGAGTTCACAAACTTAATTGTCAGACCTCATATATTATTATGGAATGTTATTCAGCCTTACAAAAAGAAGGAAATCCTGCCATATGTGACAACATGCAAGAACCCTGAGGACGTTATGCTAAGCGAAGAAAGCGAGTCACAGAAGGATAAATACTCCATGATTCCAGTTATATGAGGTACTTAGAATAGTCAAAGTCATGGGAACAGAGAGCACAACAGCGGTTGCCCGGGGCCGGGGGAGAAGAAAATGGTCAGAGGGTATAAAGTTTCGATATCCCAGGTGAGTGAGTTCTAGAAAGCCGCTGTAAAACACTGTGCCTACGTGAACAAGAATGTCTCGTATACTTAAAAGTCTGTTAAGTCAGCATGTACAGCAATCACGGACACAAAAGCCCAAGTACTTACGAAAAACAACCGCACTAAAAGAATGAAACTGGACTGCTATTTGTCACCATGTACCAAACTTAATTCAAAATGGATCAAAGACTTAAGCATAAGACCTGACACAATAAACTGCATAGAAGAAAACATAGGTACTAAACTTATGGACCTTGGGTTCAAAGAGCATTTTATGAACTTGACTCCAAAGGCAATGGAAGTAAAACCTAAAATAAACGAATGGGACTATATGAAACTTAAAAGCTTCTGCACAGCAAAAGAAACCATTGACAAAATAAAGAGGCCACCAACTGAATGGGAGAAGATTTTTGCAAACAGTGCCTCCGATAAGGGGCTAGTATCCAGAATATACAAGGAACTCATGCAACTCAACAACAAAAAAACAAACAACCCAATTGAAAAATGGGCAGAGGACTTGAAGAGACATTTCTCCAAAGAGGACATACAAATGGCAAATAGACATATGAAAAAATGCTCAACATCACTAATCATCAGAGAAATGCAAATGAAAACCACAATGAGCTATCACCTCACCCCAGTGAGAATGGCTATCATCAACAAGACAAATAGTAACAAGTGTTGGAGAGGCTGTGGAGAAAAAGGAACCCTCATACACTGTTGGTGGGAATGCAGACTGGTACAGCCGTTATGGAAGGCAGTGTGGAGGTTCCTCAAAAAATTACGAATAGAATTGCCATATGACCCAGCAATCCCTCTCCTGGGTATCTACCCAAAAAATCTGAAAACATTTAGAGATAAAGACACGTGTGCTCCAATGTTCATTGCAGCTTTGTTTACGGTGGCCAAGACATGAAAACAACCAAAATGTCCTTCGATAGATGAATGGATAAAGAAGTTGTGGTATATATACACAATGGAATACTATTCGGCGGTAAGAAAAGATGATATAGGAACATTTGTGACAACATGGATGGATCTTGAGAGAGTAATGCTGAGTGAAATAAGTCAGACAGAAAAAGCAGAGAACCATGTGATTTCACTGATATGTGGTATATAAACCAAAAGCAACAAAAGAACAAGACAAACAAATGAGAAACAGAAACTCATAGACACAGACAATGGTTTGGTGGTTGCCAGAGGGTAAGGGGGGTGGGGGATGGGGGGTGGGAGATGAGGGTAAGGGGGATCGAATATATGGTGATGGAAGGAGAACTGACTCTGGGTGATGAACACACAATGGGATTTATAGATGATGTAATACAGAATTGTACACCTGAAATCTATGTAATTTTACTAACAATTGTCACCTCAATAAATTTAATTAAAAAAAGAAAAAAAAAGAAGAAAAGAAAAACAACCGCACTGACACTTACAGTACATTAAAATAAAATTTGTAAAGTGATTTATTAATCAGAAGAAAATAAAAATTTCAATGAAAGAATAATATATGGGGACGAAGCATAGGAATCTGCGGACTGAGAAGCACTGAGTGAGAGTTGTGTGTATGTGTGTCTACTCTGCTGAACAGCAGCCAACTGGAGACAAGCCTATCCTTTACTCCTTCGTTTCACAGATTTCTTGAGCATCTCCTGTACAAAATGCATCTTGCTAACCACTCAGAATAAACACTAACCGATGCCTGTCCCCTCAAGGGAGCTCACAGAGGAAAAGGACCATATACAAGTATTTACAAAAGGCCATCATTTACTTATGATCACACCAATATTTGTTGGAACATACAATGGATGATTTGACATTGTCTGTAGGGTGTGAGTGTGTGTGTGTGTGTGTGTGTGTGAGTGTGGTGTGTGTGTATAGAAGGGGAGAAATCATTGTACATTTTGAGGACCAAATGACATTCTTGCTGAGTTCTGAAGGTTGGTGGAAAATAACCAGGTAAACATGCAAAGTGTTGCAAGCATAAGGAATAGCATGTGGAAAGACCTTGAGATGGAAAGTTGAAGTTTCTAGAAATGGAAAGAAAAGGAGAGGGTCTATAGTTTGGAGACAGAGGGTAAGAGTGGTACCTTATGAGGCTGGTGAAGCACATCATGGACAGATTTGTACACCACGATCAAATTTGCATTTCTGAAATATCAGCCCAGCGGCTTTGTAGAGAAGAGATAGGGAGAGGCCAAGGATGGAAGCAGGAAAACCAAGGGGGAGGCAATTGGTATCCCAGCCAGAAATGAAGATGATGTGGGTTGGTGTTGTGGCCAGCGAATAGAACAATGCATACTTGGGAAGTAATAAATCTCAGTGATCGATCAGATGCAAGGGTCAAGGAGAAGGGAGAGTTGCAAATGACTAGATGGAAACTCCAGAAGATAACCAGAGTTTTGTCAGGGAATATGATGAGCTTGGTTGTGGAAATGTTGAATATAAGTGTTATCAGTCCAGACTCAATCACAAGCAACGAAAACCACGCTAGCTATTTAAGCAATAATGGATTTAATTCCTGGAATTAGATATTCTCCGTTATCTCTTACTGTGTAACAAACCACTTCAAAGTTTCTCCCTTAAACCAAGAGCCATTTAGCTCAGCTCATGATTCTGTGGGCTGTCAATTTGGGTTGGGCTTAGCTGGGCGGTTCTTCTGGGCTTCGCTGGCTCACTCTTGCCTGTGGTCACTTGCAAATTAGTTAAGCAGCTCTGCCTCTGGCTACTGACCAGCTGTTGGCTGAGTGTGATGAGGACACTGAGCCACTTATTTATCATCCTTGAGCTTGTCACATGGCTGCTGGGAGGGTTGCAAAAGAGAAAATGCATGTAAGTCCTCTCAAGGTGCAGGCTCAGAATGGACACAAGTTAGAGCAAGTTGCAAGGCAAGTCCAAATGATAAGAGTGGGAAAACAGACTCCATCTCTTGATGGGATGAATGGCGAAGTCTCACTGCAAGGAGGCCTGGATATTGGGGATGAATAAGAGAATGTGGGCATTTTTGCAAATGATCTACCACAGGATTAGCAGAAAATATTCTACGCGGAGCCTCTAAAAATCAGTCATGATTTGCTCACCAAGGGAGCTTCTTTCTCTGCCACAGTCAGGAAGGCTACCCCAGGACCACTGATTTCAAGAATACACCGCTGTCACTGTGACCCAGAGATCAAGAAGCCACTGGTGCTGCCACGTCAGCAGCGAATGCCTTTCCACATCCAGAAAGTCCGTGACTGAAGCCTGGGCCTCTGCTGCACAGAAATCCAACATCCTGGCTACTGCAGAAGACAGCCTCCACCTTCCAAATTTCATGGAAATGAATGTAATTGGTGGAACCTGGTTTTCATCCAGAACTCCACGGGAGTCTGGGAAATATAACTGCTGGCTTTCCAACCTCAATATTACAGGAAGGAACTCGAGAAGGAGTTTGGAATGTATTCTGGGTTCCAGATCACCACATATATCTCAAAGTAATTGTGAGAAAGCCAAGGAGAAATGATAAGAAAGTAACTGGAGAGATGCAACTGTGACTCGGGCAGGGGCTCTGGGCTGACTTGGGATTTGAACGAAGATCTGAACGTGGTCCAGGAATTCATCCCCGGATGCCTAGGACTCATGCCAAGCCAGACATCCTAACCATTTCTGGAATACAGTCAACATCCTACCCCATTGCCACTGTCGCAGTGACACCTACTTCAAGAGAGGAATGGCAAAAACATTCTTAAATGAAACCAAGGAGACCCATCTACACTTGTTCCTCAACAGCTCTGTGAATCTGACCATGCTCGTTTCTCCCCCAGTCCTATTGTTTTCCCCAGTGCAGCAAGGTAAGTAGGGATTGTCTACACAGGTGAATCTCAAAAGCCTTTCAGCCATAGAACTCATGAGAGTTCCTTGCTCCCTTGCACGGGATAATTCTTCCTCCCCGTCCAGAGGCTCTTTGTTGAATGTACACTTCCCAGCAGGTAGAAGGGCTCATTCACTTGACACTTGGCAATTAAAGGAAGGAAGGTGCCCTGGATGCCTGCCAGGCTGTCCTGTTTCCACTCCTGCTGAGCAGTGCTGTGCCCCCAGCACTAGGGTCTGTCCTTTCTCTGTCCTATTTCACACTTCCCTCCTACACATACCCACTCCCATTCCACCCTGGACCTGGTCTCAAGTTGGGGCAATTACAGGACATAATCCAACTGTCCTACAAGAACAGCTTAATGGCTAGGATTTCAGTAAACCCCTAAATCCATCCGTCGCAGACTGGGCGGTTACTCAGGGACCAGCCATACAGGCAGTAAAAGCATTTGGGACCACAGAACTTTGCCCTATGGGGTTATTCAATGGCACGAAAGGACACAACTGACAGAGGTAACTAAACTGGAAAAGAAAAATCTAGAAACTCAGCAGTTGCCATCTTTTAATCCAATTGAAGTATATGAAAAAGAAAAGAATTCAACCATAGCAGTCATCTAGACAAAAAGAAAGGAAGGAAGGAAGGAAGGAAGGAAGGAAGGAAGGAAGGAAGGAAATTATCTATATTTTTGAAGACGGGGGGGTGCTACACTTAGCAGAGAGGTCAGCATCCAATGTCTTAGTGTCTTTACTACAGGTGTCAAATTGCTTCTTATTCCAGGAACTGAGACAAAGGTCCCTCTTTCCTACCTCTTGTCCTAAATTTTAGTCCTGAAAATATAGCCTCCCTATTTCCACCCATCACCCTCTCTAAGCCATTCTCCAACAACTAGAAGCGATCTTTGTGAAATGCAAACAGAACTGTGTTTGTTTGTTTGTTTGTTTTCCTACTTGTAACATTTGATGACTCCCTATTACCTTCCTCTACATGCTACAGGAGACCTTTCATGACCTGGCCCTTGCCAGCCTTTCTGGCCCTGTCTCTTGCTACAACTCCCTCTTCCAGGTTATACTCCAGGCCTGCTGAGCTCCTTACACTTTTCTGGAAACACCACACCCTCATGTGCTTCTTCCTCCACCTAGAAAAGTTCCCCACTCACCACCCCAGCCCTGTATCTGGCTTCCTCCAGCTACTGCTTTGGAATTCCCCAGACACTACTGCTTCCAGAAACCCGCTTTGATCCCAACAGAGCATGTTCCAAACCCAACGACTGGGCTTCCCTTGACAAAAGCTCTGCAATTGTTGTGCTTACATTCTGGAGAGGAGACAGTGAATAGATAAGTGAGCCCATACATGAGCAGTGGAACTCTAGTGAGTTCTAAGAGCTGTGAAGAAACCAAAACAGGACAATGGAAGGTTGAGTGACTGGGGCAGTTTGCTCAATAGCAATGACTGAGAAGGCTGCTCAAAGGCCGTGGAAGGCATCCCTGAGGGAGTGAGTGGTCTATGAGCTGCGTGCTGCAGGTGGGAAGCATCAGGGGGCACAATTATGAGAGCGTCAGGTTCCAGGAAGACAGGGGAGAAAGTGCAAAGGCCCTGAGTGGGTGACATTCAAGGACAGACAGACAACCAGTGTGGCTGGAACTCAGTGAGTGAAGAGGGACGTGGTAAGTTCTGAGGCCCAAGAGGTTTGCAAGAATCAACGGGATAGAAATGTATGGGCCACTCAAGAGTGGGGATTTTATTCTAAGAGCAATGGGAAGTGAGTGGAGGGATTTAAGCATGGAAATGGCATAATCTAATTGAAAAGATCACTCTGGCTTCTTTGTAAAGAGTAGATAATGGGGGCAAGAGGAGAAGCGGGGGGATTGATTAGGAGGATATTGCACCAATCTGGGTAGGAGGTGATGAGAGACAATGGTATTGGTGGTGGAGACGGTTAAGAGGTGGTCAGAACTGGGGCGAGTGTTAGGCAACAGGACTCGCCATTGCAGAGGGTTAAGGGAAATAAAGAACCTCAGAATGACTTCTAGTCGTTTTGCTTGAGCTACTGGCTGGATAATGCTGACATTTACGGACATGGAGAGGTCTAGTGGAAAGACAGATTTGGAAATTAAAAGTGTGAAAAGTTTGCCCATGTTACACCTGCGATGTCCATAAGATGCTGAATTGGATGTGGAAGAGATAAAGGCCGTGGAAATCTGGGGCAGAGGAAGGTCGGGTCCAGAGATAATAATTGCAGCATTATCACCAAATACAGGGTCTATAAAAGCGTGGGACAGATGAGATGAGATCACATAAGACAAGAGCACACATGAGAAAAGGAACCTGGACTGAGCCCAGGGGCGCTCCATTATTTCAAAATCAGACAGAGGATAGCAAGGAAGCAGGAGAGAATGACAAAGCCAGTGAGGGAGCAGTGAAAGCAGAAAGGATAGTATCCTGACGCAAAGAGAAGCCCAGTCCCTGAGGAGAGGAGGATAGAAGAGATTAAATCAATCACCCCTTCTGGAAGAACATTCCATCAGTGATGTCATCTCAATGAAGATGGCGAAGCACTTACCGAGGAAATGGTGTTAGGTAAACAAGTCTATGATAATCAATAATCAGATCAGGCAGAAGAACGATTTGGTTCAAACAGTAATTACAAGCTAAAATCACAGATCATGGCTTGAATTAATTCTGGGAGCATAATGTGGAAAGCCCCGGTCCCGAAAACAGGTGAAGACCAACTGGACAGAAATATCATGAAGGACTCTACTCCGTCCCTTGGATAACGCGTCCAAAATGCCCATCAATTTTTTTTGAAGGTCAGAACATTGAACTTGCTTAACTTATCATTGCTTTGCAATGCTTTTACCTGTAGCTAATCAGCTGTAGTTTCAAAGTGAAATGAGATGCTTCTGCCATAGGGAGGAGGTAGAAGAGGACCAGAGAATAGAGGATTGAGTCAGATTGTTCTAGATGCAAAAGTCCTTAACCTGGATCCCTTGGGAAGCTGTGATAGAATCCAGGGTCTATGAAGCTGGATGGGAAAAAAAAAATCATGTTTATTTTCACTAACCTTTGATATTTGGCATTTCTTTCAATACCTTTGAATCTGTCATCAAGAGAATCAAGATACCTTATATCATATTACAGCTGTTGCAGATAACTTGGAATATAGTTTACCTTCACCTACTGATTTGAAGGAGACCTGCCTCCAGACGATTATTTAATCTGTTCATAAGGAGGTACATACGTTACTACATCGCAATGCTTTTTTGTTTTGTTTTATCAATATTCTGATAACTGAGTTTTCGATATAAATCCTTGCTATTCCTTTGTGTTTTATTTTACGCATTTAAAAGCATCACTCAGAGAAGGGGTCCATAGGTTATGCCAGATGCAGAAGGAATCCATGATACAGAAAAGGTGAAGAGACTGTATCTAGAAGGCAGGATGGCCCCAGTGGGAGAGAATTGCTTCAGGAAAAATGGAGAAGTGGGGTGACTCCAGAGGCAAACCTGACCCAGAAGAGAAGGTACTCAAGGCGTAAGTAAGATACACACATGAGGAGTCTAGAGCTAAGTGGGAGCTGCTTCTTAGAAAATTCAGAAAACATTGAGTAGGAGAACTTAAAATACTTGAGCTCTCAGTATCCAGGAACAGCAAAGAAGCAAGCACTCATTCTTTGAAATAATCTGAGGCAAAAAAGCCCAAAGCAGCAATTTTATAGTAAAGGTTAAAAAAGTAAAGGTTAATAACCTATCACCTGCACAATAGTGCAGGTGATAGATTATTTCATTAATGGTTTCCAATATAGGGATGCCAGACTTCACAAATAAAAATATTGGGTAACCAAGGAAATTTTAATTTCAGATAGACAAAGAATACAATTTTAGTATATGTATGTCCCAAATATTGCATAGAACATATTTATACTAAAAAAAGTAACAAAGAATAATTTTTAGTGTAAGTATTTCCCAAATATTACATGGGACATACTTAGGTTTAAAAAAATTTTATTCTTTACTTCTCTGGAATTCAAATCCAACTGGTTGTCCTGTATTTCATCTTGCAATCCTGCCAATAAATCATGCCTCCCAGCAGCCACATTTCTGCAGGAACCACCCACTCATGTTGATTCTGGTCATGTGACTTGCTTTGGCCAATGAGATGTCAGCAAATGTAACACAGACCAAGAACTTGATAAGTGCTTGTTCAATGAGGCTAATCTTCTTGGAATGCTGCTGCCACCATGTGAGGAAGCTGGGTTTAGCCTCTTTGAGGATGAGAGACACCTCGGAGAGAGAAGCCCAGGGGACCCGGCTGGCCGAGCCTCAGCTGAATGTAGCCTCATGAGGGACCCAGGTGAGCCCAGAATCACTCAAACTGACAATCGACAGAATTGTGAAAAATAACAAACCATTACTTTTTAGAAGTGTTTTGTTATTAGCAATAGAGAATTGATACAGAGAATCTGACTATAATTTACTTCATAAAGGTTTCAGGAGCACGAAGTACATGCAAGCTGCTAACATAGGTGGAGGAGCTGTAGTTCCCAGAGTGCTGTGATCCACGCACGTTAGAATCACTCGATTGTTTGGTAGAAATCCATATTCACGGACCAGTTCTGTTGAATCAGAACCTTTGTCGGTAGGACCCACAAATGAGCATTTGTGACAAGCCTCCCTGATGATTTTCAATCTTCTTTAGAGTTTGAAAACTGCTAGACTAAGGATTTGGGTTCCTGGGTTTGGGTCTCAGCTAATAATAGCCACTGTTTATTGAGCAACTACTATTTGTAAGGGAATTGAGCTAGGCTCTCTACAGGCACTTTTTTGAATTTTCACAAAAACTCTGCAAGGTAAGTACTATGATCCCATTTTGCAATGAGAAGTGAGGCTCAGAGAGGGGCTGTCACCTGCCCAAGGACACACAGGTAGAGGCTGGCAAAGTGAGGATTGAATACCTGCCTGCCTGACTCTATAGGGTCCATTTCACTGCATCCCACTGCTACTGTCACAGAGCCAACTCACCCTTCTTGGCCTCCATTTCTTCATCCATGAGACGGGACAGGATGCACAAGATGGTTTCTGCGGCCCCATTGTTGGAGCCTAACCAACTCTACATTTGATAGTGATTGTACTTGTTGGGTGGGGGCAGGGGAGTGCAGCTACTGAAGGAGTGACCCTCAGCCTTGGGGATTTGTTGCTTTGGATCTGTATAAATCGGCTTGGGATGCTGTAACAAAATATTATAAACTGGGTGGCTTATAAACAACAGAAATTGATCTCTCCCAGTTCTGGAGGCTGGAATCCAAGCTCAGGGTGCATCATGGCGGGGCTCTGGTGAAAGCCCTCTTCTGGATTGTAGATGACAGTTTCTTGCTGTCTCCTCACATGGCAGAGAGCAGAGAGAAGCAGCAAACTCTCTGGTGACTCTTATAAGGGATCCCATCATGACCGCCTCTGATCCTATCACCTCCCACAGGCTCCACCTCTAATACCATTGCATTGTGGGGCAGTTTCACCATGAATTTGGGGGAGACACAAACATGCAGTACATAATAGTACCCAACCCAGAAATACCAGTCACCAACCATCTGCCTGACACTTCCAATAACTGTAACTCTAAAGACTGCTTGCCTCCTTCTCCACGTAGAGATAGGACGAAGGGAGGGAAGCAGGTTAGTGAATAATTGAATGATTATTTGTGAATAAGTGAATGACTGAATGAATGATTGAATGGTTATAAGTCAATGAATAAATAATGAGGAATCAGATGGTTGAGGAAAGTCTGATTGCATGGCCTCCAATTCCTCAGTCACATTAAGAGGAATATCAAGTGCTTGAGAGTGAGGCAAAGAGTGGAAGTGTGTGCTCTAGAGACAAGAAGAGTTTAGCAAGCATCGACTCAGGCACGAATAAGATAAGGTGTGAATGTGTGGCAAGACCAACCTGCGCAGCTCTGGGCTTTGAGGGTCCAGGAGGAAGGGTAGAGAAGGGTGGAGGTGCAGAGAGGACCAGCAGAAAGTAAAAGTAGCAGCGGAGCCCTGGGCCGTGACGGCAGCCCCACGCCAGCTTGTCAGAGAATAAAGGCCGCGTGGAACTATGTAACACTCCCTGAACTAAGCTGTACCCAAAGTGAGTGAGAAGCCACTAGTTGACGATGCAGTAAACGGGGAGAGTTCACTGCACAAAGTCAGCGAGGACCTTCAGCCTGGGTGGTGACGTGGTGGAATAATTAGATTCTGGGGCCATGCAGGTTAATGTGATGGCCAAGGATATCAGCCCACGCTGAGAGCCCTTAATTCTGTACTAAATTAAGTCAATGAACTGTTCTGAAGTTTTCTCAGTTTGAAGAGAAAAAAACACTTCTATTTTATTCTGATTTCTGAGAATTACACTAGGCTCTAAGACTGCATCTAAGCGCTTTGAAAATTGTAAAGTGTTTTTAAAATGCAAGAGATTCCTTTGTTAACCAAGGAAATCTGCACAGGAGGGTAGAAGAGGAACTGACATTTATATGCCAAGCACTGTGCAGGGCACTTTATCAACATCGAGTCATGTGATTGGCACAAAGGCCTTAAAAAGTATCTTGTCTCCACTTTCCAGGTAAGTCAGCTGAACCCAGCATATCCAGCCAATGAGAAACAGAGCCCCAAGGTCAGAGTCTTGCTGGGGGCTTGCTTTCGGGACTGTGATTGCTGTGTCATTGTTTGATTTCCTTTTTCAGGGTGCAATCCAGAGAGCTCCTCTCTTCAAGTATTTGCCGTACTGATGTATCTTTTCCATGGCTCAAACCCATCCGATGAATTGAATTTGGGAATCCAGTCAAGGACCTGACATTTCAGTAATATTCAGTATTATTGCTTTTCTAGTTATAAGGGTGAACGTTGAGAGTTGGAAAGAAGAGTTCATCCAAATACGCCCCTAATCGAGGCTCTCTTCCAGAGGTAATAATAATAAATTATATTTATATAGAATGTTACAGATTCCAGGAATCTCACATGAACAGCAACAAAACTGAAGCTTTGATTTTCCCCAAAACGCTCCCCTCTCTTGCCACCCTTCCATAGCTCAGTGTCACCAGCATCCATCCTATTGCTCAGACCACGTGTTTAGGAGGCATTTTGGTTTTCCTTTCTTTCATCTTCCCCCTCCTTGTTTCCCATCCAACCCCGAGTCCCAAATTCTTTCATTTTCTCCATCCTGACTGCCAGCAACACATCCCACCATCTCTCACTTAGCTCACTGCCAAGGCTTTCTCACTGGTCCTCCATTTCCAGTCTTACCCCACTCTGATTCATTCCCACATGTAGCCTGGACCATCTTCTTAAAACATAAATTAAGTCATCTCCCTGCTTATACTGGATAAATTGTATAAGGGAACTCTCTGTATTCTCTTTGCCACTCTAGATCTGAAATTATTTCCCAAAAAAAATGTATTTTGATCTTCCAGAGAATTCCCTTTGACTTGGACTGAAATTCAAAGTCTTTCCTGTACACCAGTTCTTGGTACCCTCTCCCCCTCCCCCTGCTCCATTCTCTGTGGCTTCCTCTCGGTTCCTAGAAAACACCAAGCTTCAAAGTCCTTCCTCATCTTGCGGACTTCGCACATGCCATCGTGTCCTCTGGTAACTTCTTCCGCTGTTCTTCATGTTGCTTCTTTTTAGTCCTCAGGGTCTCATTGCTCAGAGAGGCTTCCGTGATGCCCCATCTAAAGTGGTTTCCTCTCCATCCCTGCTTGCACCTGACAGGGTTCCCTGAGGGCAGAGACTTTGTCTGTCTTATCGTCCTCATATGCCAGCCTCTAGCAGGTTGTTTGGTGTACAGAGCAAACTCAGTATGAGTTTTCCTGTCTAGTGTCTTGCAGTGTAATCCCAACATGGATGTGTGGTGTGTTCGACGCTTTCTGTCTCCTTCTCAGGGTTTCCTTCACAGGAGCACAACCCTTAGGACCTGAAGACACTGGTCTTCACCAGGCTATCACAGGTATAGATAAATGGTAGAATTTATGTTACCAGACTATATTCTAGAGAATGGACATTTTGAACAAGGTTGATTAAAAGAATGAGAAAAACCCTTTCCTGCATATTGTCTGGTTCTGGTCCCATTTCAGCTCTCCTCCAACACAGTCTATAAAAAGGAAGTGGAAAACATGATACTGAGAGATGGAAGAAATCAGCCTGCCACTGAGAGCTGCACCCTAATTCAGATAAGTGTGTCTCAGGAGACATGCTCCTGTCAGTCATTCCCTTGAAAGCTTTGGCTATCATGTGACCCTGAGGTCAGCATATTAGTGTCTGGATTTTTTCTCCCCCTTCCTCCACATCCTGGTTCAATGGATCCGGCAAAATATCGAAGTTACAAAGATTTTACATGTCACCCATGGGTAAGGGACAGCCTTAAAGATAAAGAGTACACAACGTGGTTCTGTTTAGTGAATAAGAAAATGTGATACAGGCAGTTGTCATTTTTTTGAGCGTTTTACTGCACGCCAGGCACTAAGCGAACTGTTTTGAGTGAAGGGTTTGTCTTATCTCATTTGATTCTTTACATTGTTTTGTTCAATAATGTCACCCAAATGCCTGGGATACACACATCATACGTACTCGGTAAATAGTTTCCTGTGAATGAATGAACAGTCCTCCAACACAGATGTTGTTAATACCCCGTGTTATAGGTGACGATCCTAAGGACTGGAGAAACTAATTTGTTCAACACATGCAAGCAGAAAGTGGGGAATCTGGATCGAACCCATGTCTAGCATGAACGTTCCACGTGCCTTCCAACTGTAACAGCCAATCACCACAGCCCCCATCCCAATCCAAAACTCACATTGGCTACAGGTCCATAATATTGCCTAACCCTAGATCACAAATGCTGAATAACCCCCAAAATCTAAGGACAGCCATCGTCACAGCCAATACTTCTCTCCTGACTTTCCAGACGATTGCATTTGCATGCAGTTCTGAATGAAAGAACAACCTCACAAAGAAACCTTTCTTCACAATGGCATTTGCCCTTTAGATTTGAAAGTCATCTGACATTGCAGTGCTTTCATTAGTTCAGGGTTGCTGAATTTCTACTTACTTTCTCAGTCAGTAGATACACAGGGAATTCGTATGGGTTCAAAAGTCCAGATCAGTTTTGCTGAGTAAACTGCAGGTGGGAACAGTGGTTTGACTGGCGTCTCACCGGGCTGCTGGTCAAAATGCAGGGGCGTAAAATTTTAAATAGCTCTGCCAGCTCACAAGTCTTCCCCTCTTCCTACAGGAAACAAGAAGCCACGGCGGGTGGGGGTGGGGGGGTGAGGAAGGGTGCAACAACCTGGGCTAGAAGGTAAAGTATAAATCAGAGCATCTTTTAGAAAATAACAACAATGACCATATGTAATATTTATTGAACAGGACAATCACGTAGGAATACAACGGGAATGAGACCCTTGGTGTTGTGTAATATGGAAGATTCATCTATGTGCCAACCAGGGTACTGAACCCCTGACACAAACTCTCTCAATTAATTTTCACAACAAACCTTTGTATAAACAGTACTATTGTGTGCAATTTCCAATGAGGGAAGTGGGACTCAGAGAGATTAATCATCTTTCCCAACGTCACACAGCTACTATGTGAGAGAAGAATTTTATGAACTGCAATGAAAATCAGCAAGAATATGGAAAAGTCCTGTGCATTAGTGAAATTTACTGGGCTGTGGGAGACTTAGGTTTTAATCCTGAGTCTGTTTCTCTCCAAATATGTGTTCATGGACGAATCCCTTCCTTGCTCTGAGCCTCACTTTCCTCTTTGATAAAAGGAAGAGACTGGACCATCTCAGCCAATTTTATGGGGGTCTGCTGCCTGTAGATAGTCAATGTTTGGAAAAAATGAAGAAGGGAGCCTCATGGGACTAAAACAAAAAGAAGACATCAAGGGGTCACAAGAGATAATGTTTGATCTGGGATTTAAAAGCTAAGTAAGAGTTCGTTGGACCAGAAAATCAGGGGGATTGGGATTTTAAGTACTAGTGACCAGCTTATTCTAAGGGATGGACTAGTGAGCATAATGGGAAAATGACATGTTCCGGGAAGGGCAAGTGGATTGGAGCGGCTGTTCACTCGCCCATTCAGCAACCGTTTACTGATAGCACATGCATATCAGACGTGTTCTAAAGTAATAGGAAGAGGTCAGGGAGGGAGGCAGGGGCCACGAGAGGAAATAAAGAAATTGCGTATGGGAAACCATGGAGGGCCTACAGTGCTCAACAACGGAAGCCAGTGTTACCTTGAAATCTACGGTGGCACCTGGAAGGATTTTAAACAAGGGAATCACATGATCTCACGTACAGGACAGTCAGACTGGAGGCTGGGAGACCAGTTATGACATGGTAGGCGATCAGGGGAAGGGAGAGGCTGCCCTGAGCTGGGGCAGGGGTGGGGGTGTGGGTGGAGGCAGGGGTGATGGAGGCGAGACAGTAGGTGCAAAAGATTAACTGAAGATTAATGAATTAATTCAACCCCAATGTAGAACTTGGTAATTGGTTGGACATAGGAGAGGGAAAGGAAGAAATTCAGAGGGTGGACAGATGGATGAATGGATGAGTGACAGGTTTGCATATAAAGCAGCTCAGTTCTGTTTTAGACAAAATATAACTCATATTTTTCCCTTGTCGTCCATGAAGAAGTATTTATATCAACTCCTTGATGGTCAAGTAAGTGATCCCAACTTTATATCCAAGAACATTTGTAGTATGCATATTCTAGAATACTTTGAGCTCCAGAATTACGTTTAAATCATTTCCTGTGTTGGCCTCTGAAAACCCCTGCGGGTAGAAGACCCATCACACTTGGACATGGGAAACGTCCATCTCTGCATCTTATTAACTTATATGTGTTGGGGGTGGGAGGAGATGAGTTGTGTTTGGTAGATCATTTCTCCTCTGCCTCCCGCTATTCTTTTCTTTTAATCTATGAAATAAAGTAATTGAGTTAGATGCCCTGGGAGTTTCCATCCAACGCTAACATTTTCTATTTGGAATTAAACGTCTCCATGATATTATCGGGAACACCAGAAAGTGTGTCTTATTAAATGTATTTATAGTCACGAGTATGCCCCCCATTTTACACAGGTGTGTTATCTAATTAGTATAACATTCCTCCTGATCGCAACACCTTATTTTAGTTATTACGTTGCCTGGATTCACACCCAGCCCTGCCGACTACTAGCTATGGAGCTTTGGGGAGGTAACGTAGCCTCATCCATGAATCTTATTTTTCAGAAGATATTTGAGAGAATAAACAAATGTGTCTGTTAAAGGTGATAAAACACAAAATAGTTACTGGGTTGGACGACGGTTCTTTTGAACTCTCTCTCTTCAACCTGCTGTCCTGTTCCTAGAGCTAGAATGACATTGGTCTCCACTTACCTTACTAGAACAAGATAAAAAGAATGTCTTCATTCCACCCGGAAACCTGGGCTTGGTTTGGTAGGTACTCAAGACTCAGCAGGCACTCTCCCTTCCCACGTCACTCCACCCACAGCTGGACTCCAGAAACCTTGGAAATGGAACCTGAATCTATAATCACCACTGATTTTACAAACATTACATTTACATCTTCAAATGTGATTCACTAAGACAATTTTCAGTCACCATTGGTGGCAGAGCTCAATCGTTAATCTTTCTTTAAACTACAGTCAAGTACCTGTAATATCTTCTTCCTGACCTGTCACACCACCTGAAAGTCCACTATAGACATCATTTTAATCAAGTCCTATGGTAAAGTCAACACCGTAAGTTTTTACCAGCGAATGCCAGACCACTTTCCAAATCCACCAGAATGACAGACGGATAAAAGAATGAATCTTCGCATGAGTGGATCAGGTACAGGAAATAGACAATAAGAGATAATTCCTACTACAGTACAATTTTCCCAGGAACACAGACCAGGTTCAGAAGTGCAGAGAATTAGGCGTTCTCCTTTTCAGAGCTTCTATGAATGCAGCAAGTTAATACCAAATGAACTCAATCATTAGTGCGTAAAAAGGTCCAAAGAAAAGAATGTGGAATCAACCATGTGAATCAAAGTCCTGTATTGCTTGTTTGTTACCTTACAGTTTCCAAACAAGTTCCATGACAATGATGATAGCCAAAATATAGCATATGCAGTGTCGGGTGTTAAACACCTCTGCGGGTGTTAAATACATGTACCGAATGCACTGAGACAAAACAGAAAATAGAAGCTTTTCCTGATCACCTTCTCCAAACATCAATTCAACAGACCACAAAAGAAAGGTTGGTTTCCTTTTTAACTACCCACTTAAGCTGTGGCTAGCGAGGCACATGGTCGGCTTCCAAAGCACAGGGAGGGTAGTTTGGCTAGGAACACTCCATTGGCCAGGGTTAACCTTCAACATCAGAAATGATATTTATCTCCCAGTGTGGGGCAAATTAAATTTGAGATGACTCTAGAGGCCATCTGTCTTCAGAGAGCTCCAGTATGTACTTCCTACAAGAAGGAGGGTTCTGCCTCATGCCTGAAAGAATATGGAGCTTTATCTGAATGGTTTATTACTTTGGAGTTTGGGGATGGGAAGGGTTTAAAAGACACAGGATTCTGATTTATCAACATTTGATTCTGTCAGTGGGGAATTTTGACTACTTTTCTGGGACTGCAACCTGATGAGTCATTTGATAAATGCTTTCCCTCTGACTCAGGCATTTCCTCCTCCTTCACACCCCCTTCTCCAAGCCTGGTTCCATGTGGAACCCAAGTCCATTAGGAGCTACTGCTGGAGAGGTGGATGAAAACGCTTATTCCAATAAGCATAAACTGGAACTTAAGAGGAAAACTCATATACTCCTTAAAAGCTCTTGCTTTGGGGATCCCAGTTAGTAGCAATATGACCTTGACTGAATTACTTGACTTTTCAGAAACTAGTTTTCCTCATCTATAGAATGGAAATCAGAATAGCCCAAAGGGCACGTTAGTCTCCAATACCATGTCTGGAAAACACTCTGCATGACGCCTGGCACGTGAAAAGCGAACAATGAGTGGAAGTCCTTATTGTACGTGAACAATGGGGAACAGAAACAGAAGGAACTAGTGCTCAGAAAATGGGCATAACACCAGCCCTGTGGGTCCTCTGGACCTGGCACAGCCTGGAGCTGTGAACACCCCACCGGAAGTAAAGAAGAAAATGAGAGTGGTTTTCTATTGGACTAGGAGCTTGAGAACTAGGACAACCCATCTTCTTACCTCTGTACTGTTAACGCCAGTAGCATAGCCCGTGGCACATGGAAAATGCTCAAAGAATGTTTGAATAAATAAATGAACAAATCAGTGCAAAATCAACAAAGTTAAAACCATAATAATAATAATATCACACACTTCTATCGTGTTTACTAAATGCCAGCTACACATAGCACACACCTTAAATAGATTAACTCATGCAATCCTCTCATCAACTCTACAAGGACTTGTCCTGTTGTTACACTTGCCTTCGAGGTGATGAAACAGGCAGGCACAGAAAAGGGTACTTATTTTCCCAATTCCACACAGCTAATAAGTAGCAGAGCTGGAATTTATACCCAGGCAGCCTGCGTTTCGATTCTGTGCACATAAATCTAAATGTATTACCCACCTCAAAAAATAAATTTGCTAATTAAAAAGAGTTCGTGGTTATTTGGGGAAAATTGGAACATACAGAATGTTAGTCCTTTGGTTTACTTCCTTCTAGGCTTTTTTCTAACCTTGTTTAAGAAGATTATAACCACAGCTGACATCCAGAGTGACAAGGGTCTTCTTTTAAAGGAATTGGTCACATAATTCACTCTGCTACAAATCTCTTTGGAAAGCATTTTTGCCAAGTGAAAAAAAACAAACAAACAAAAAAAAAACGTATTCATTACTTGCAAGTAGGGGTGCCCAACCCGAAAGTTATAGTCCTTCCCAGCCCTTTGGTCACAGGTACTCTGGCAGAGCTTTCTCCCCAGAGTCTGAACCTGGAATGTAGAAGCTGATGATGCCTAATTAGTGCCTGTGCCCTGACGTTATATGTTCCAGAACATTCCACTGCTCTACATCTCTAGCATTAGTGCTCCCTCCATACTCTCTACTCAATACCTCCTTCCCCCTGCCTGCCCTCCACGTCTCCCAATTAGGGGTCGATTTGGATAACTATTAATACTATTGAACATAGCAAGGGACAGTAAGTGCTTGTTTTTTTCCTTTGAGTCCTTGCTAGTTTATTCCTCTGGGGCCCATGCGTTACAATCTACAGAAAGTAGAAGCTGTGCTTTTCAAGAGTAGTTAATAAACTGTTCAGCTAAACCTTGTGCATCCTCTGTCCATTGCTGCTATTCAAACACAGCATTTATGAAGCCTTCCTGCATGGTGAAAAGCATATACCAGGTACAAGTTGGAAGCCTTTGTTTCCCCTGATATTGACCTGTAGTTTCTAAGTATGTCTCCCCTTATTTCCCAACATTACTTCACCTAGAAATAGATGGGCCAAAGTAGTGATGCCAAACTTGGCTGACTGGTAGTATCTCACCTGAGTACTTTTGTTTGAAGACAAATTCCTGAGCATTCCCCATCCCTGTAGATTGAAATTGCCAACAGTAGGACCCAAGATGTTCTGTTTCTAAGAGGCGTCCCAAATATATCTGACAGTTAGTACTGCTGGGAATTGCCAACGAAGTCAGGGTATACTAAAAAATACTGAGTAATGTATTTCCAGGGAAATTTTAGCTTTTTACATGGTAAATATTAATCAAAATACAACTCAATAAGAAAAAGACAACTAAGTTAAAAATGGGCAAAGGATCTGAATAGACATGTCTCCAAAGATGCTACACACATGAACACAATAAACACATGAAAATGTCTCTACATCTTTAGCAATCAGGGAATTGCAAATTAAAACCTCAATAAAATACTACTTCATACCCATTAGAATGGCTAATTAAAAAAAGAACGATAATAACAAGTGTTGACAAGAATTTGGAGAAAGGGCCCTCATATGCTGCTTGTGGGAATAAAAAATGGTGCATCCACTGTGGGAAACAGTGTGGTAGTTCTCAACAGATTAAACAGAGTTACAGCGTGATTGAACAATTCCACAAAAGAAATGAGAGTATATGTCCTCAAAAAACTTGTACACAAATGGTCATGTCAGCATTAATCATAATGGCCCCCAAATAGAAATGATCCAAATCTATCAACAGATGAATAAATAAATTAAATGTGGTATATCCATATAATGAAATATTATTTGGTGATAAAAAGAAATGAAGTACTGATAGGTGCTACACCAAGGATGGACCTTGAAAACATTATGCTCAGTGAAAGAAGCCCGTCCCTAAAGATGATATCATATGATCCCATTTATATGGTATGTCCATAATAGGAAAATCTATACAGATAGAATGTAGATTAGTGGTTGCCTAGGGCTGGGAGGAAGGAGTGATGGGAAGTTGAAAATGACTGCTAATGGGTACAGGGTTTCTTTGAGGGGCTATAAAAATATTCTAAAATTGATTTGGTAATGGTTTACAACTTTGAATACCCTAAACATCATTGCATTATACATTTTAAATGGACGGATCGTATGGTACGTGGATTAGCTCTCAATAAAGCTATTTTGGAAATCAATCAAGGCAATCAACTAGTTCAGTCAGACCATTGTCATTTCATTATTAAGATAGTCAGACATACCAACCAGACATTTTTGAACCAGTCTTCTCCTCTGTCCCAAAATGCAGTGTTTCACAAGGGCCAGCATTTATTTAGCTCAAAAATCTGTGGTTTTACATCATCTAACAATTGTCACCCCAATAAATTTAATAAAATTAAAAAAAAATGGAAAAAAAAAATCTGTGGTTTTACTGGGCGGTGCTGCTGGGCTGGGCTGAGTTGAACTTGGCTGATCTTGGCTGGGCTGACTAGTATGTTGCAGTCAGCTGGTCCTTAGGCTGGGAGTTGGCTAGTTTAGGATAGTCCAGCTAAAGTGATTCATTCTGCCTCACATACTCTCTCCTACAATGGGCTAGCCCAGCTTGGTTCACATGGAGATAGTGGGGTTCTAAGAGAATAAACAGAAGCCTGCCAGACTTCATGAGACCGAGGCTGAAAATGGCGCCCAGTCACTTTCGCCACTTTCAACTGGTCAAAGCAGATCATAGCGTCAGCTGAGATTCAAGGTCAGGGAGGGAAAGGGTCACTGAAAAATCACATTGCAAAAGGCAAGAATGCACAAAGCAGTAAAAAATTGAGGCAATTTTTTATAATGAATCTATCCCAAAGCCTTTGAGGCAATAAATCTAGCTTTCAATTTCCTATTAACCACTCATCTTGCAGGAAGCTTTGGGCACATTTACTGCTTCTTCTTGCAAAAGAAAGAAGGTACACTTGACCTTCAATCAGAATTTCTTAGTTGAAATTAGATTTAAAACTTCTTTAGGCTACTTAATTCAAAAAAAAATTAAGGTTAAATACAAAGAGAATGTTCCATAGTTATTGGCAGCAAGTGTCTTATGATTTATGGATATAAATAAAGCAGAGTTCAAACTAGCACACACTGGAGAGACCTGAGATTTCTGAGAATTAAAAACCTATTTAGGTAATGGCTGCCATGGAATGAAAGCAGAGTAGAGAAAATTCTTACATATCCAGTGCGATGCACCCATTCTAACCCAGTAAATTTATTATGATCCTGTGTAAGATAATCGGGACACAAGAATGAATAAGACCCTAGCCATCCTTCTAGCAGCAGGCTGGGGTGAAAACAGGAAGAGAGAAACTATACCCTACAATCCAGAGTATGAGAGACTTTCAAGAAGGATGGATAGTCAGCAGCAACAAAGGCATCTGAGAAGACCATTTGAGTGACAACAAAAAGGGTCCATTCGATTTGGCAGAACTCATTCATTCTGTAAATGTTTTTTGAGAAGATACAATACACTAGGCCCTCTGTTGAATGCTAGGACACAGGATAAGGTTTCTTGATTGCAAAGAACAGACCAGCGGGAGAAAATAGACATCAAAATTTGACAATACAGTGTGGAAAAATGTTTTTATGGATGTCACTGGTCTCCTTACAAAGTACGCTTTTAGGGGAAACAGAAAGCAAATCAAGACAGCTGCAGGTAGATAATGAGTGAAAGATGAAGATAATACGAGTAACTGACGACAATACATCAGGGAGCAGCTTGAGGGAAAGGCTGAGTTCTGGAAAATTTTTGGTTTGTTTTGTCTTTGTTCTTATCTTGGTACGAAGGCCACCAAAGAATCTTTGAAGGCTACCAGAAGACTCAAGCCGAAAAGAGCTTGAAAGTAGAGGGGGAGGGAAGAATCAATAGCATTGCCACGTAAAAAGAAACTGGATCCAAGACACAAGAGCAGGATTGATTTTGGAAAGGAGTGGGGACCGCTTCTTCCTCCAAGTAGGAAGAAAAGCAATAAACGTGAGTCAGTTCTCATACTTTTTGAGCAAATATCTGAACGCAGAGCAGTTTGTGTCATTTGGGGTCAAAGAGAGGCAATCTGGGGATATTTACTTTGAATTCAAAAAGAGTGGCCTTTCCTTGTATTTCTGAGGTTTACTGGGAAGATAAGAGAGAATCATCGAAATTGGGAGTTTCCAGGAGAGCTCTGATGTGTGTTTGCTTAGCTCTCTTTTTTGGAGATGGATGTGAGGGACGTTCAGAGAAATCATGGCAGCGGGTCTCCATTTTCTTGGTGGGGTTGAAATAAGGTCATCTACTGAGAGTAAAGCATGGAACTGTGAGAGAGGGAATGAGTTGGACCAATTGACACAAAGATGGGGAAGGATGCCAACCAGGAGTCATCTCCCAGATTATTAGGAACGACTGCAGAAGGGTTTATATGTTCTGGAAGAGATGCTGAGGAGGTCATGCTGGTTTATGGGAAGCCTTATTAGGAAAGTTAATCAGATGCTGAGTTATCCCAAAGAATTCCATGTATACCAAAGCTAAAGAGTTATGATTTGAAAATTGCTTGCTGTTTTGGATCTTGTATGCTGCCAACTCTCTTCTATTACAGCAGATAATTGTGTCAGCTCCATAGCGTGTCTCTATATATAAACGTGCAGGGCGTGTCACACTTCTCCTGGGTGCCATTAATCTGCAGGCCAGCTTGTTGCCTTTCAAACAGTAGTACTTGTGGTTGTGTCTGGAAGGAGAGCCCAGCCAGACAGGAGGACTCCCCAGCCTCCGACAGTATGAGAATAACGTGTGTACTGTCCTCATTCCTGAAAATGCATATTCTCCAAACACCAGCTTCTGTTTCCTCCTATGAAAATGTACTTTCGTATTTGCTAGGAGCACAAATGGTTGAGGGAGATACTTGACACTTTCGTATGTTTCTTTCTTAACAGTAAAATGTACAATAACTACGGAAAAAGAATTGCTGATTACTTGTAACCATAATCTCATAATCTTTAGGTAGGAAAAACAAAAAACAAAAAACCCAGCACAGGTTTTAGAGTCAGGCAGTTCTCAACTATAGAAAATCAGTTCTGTTATTTGAGGTCTGTTAAGTTCTCTGAGCCTGTTTTGTTCCCTGTATTACTGGGCTAACGATGTATACACAAACATGTGTGCAGAGAATGACAGGTAATTGATAGAGATTGGCAGCCAGACAGATAAATAATAGAGATGACGATTGATAGATAAAGGAGAGGAGGGGGAATGTACATATTATTCAAGGTATGCTAGTTAAGAGCACAGGTTCTGGGGTTAGACTGCCTAAATTAAATCCAAGGTGTTTCAGTTACTAGCTATGGGAATTTGGGCAAAGTCTGCCTCATAGGATGGTTGTAGGGATTAAATGCAATAATCCTATAAAACCCCTAGCACATAATCGTATTAATAACCACTACTTATTGCATGCCGAGCTATACAATTTATGCACCATAACCTGCTTAATTCTTCCGACATTGCCATGAGGAAGATACTGTCCCCATTATCAGATGAGAGGAGGAGAGTCCAGGCCACCAGGCACAGCCAGGCGGTCTGTGCATGCCCAACCTGGGGGCTGCCATCCAGAAGGACTGCGTGGGACTAGGGGGCGGGGTTAGGGAAATTAAGTAACTTGCCCAACGTTATATAAAGAAGCAAATAATAGATCAATGACTTAAATCCAAGTTTGCTTGACATCTAAATACGTGCTTTTAACCTCTAAACACATTCTACCATAAGTACTTACTGTATTACCCAAATAGGGATAGCTGAAAAATCAGGTTAGTGTTCAGATCAGTAGAGAAGGAAAAGAGAATGTTAAAAAGATTATCTTGACATGTCTCCATTTCTTCTCCAAGCCTCCTGTCTGGGGCACGGCATAAATTCCATTAGCAAGCCTGCAAAGACAGTTCATGCCGGATTTAAAATCCTTTTGCACTTCATCTCTGGCTGTTCCCCACTCTGAATTAACTGGCGTGGCTTGTCCTTTGCTTGTCTATCTGAAAATGTCCCTTATTTTTCAACCAGTTGCTATTGGCCACTCTTGCCTGTCTGTCCCTTAGTGTTTGCTGAGGGAAAAGGCCAATTTAAGCCGTAGCCCAAGGGAATCTTACTTAGGAAGCCAGTGTGCTGTTTCTTCCTCTCTGCTCTGACAAATTCCACGGCTGATGGCCCAGCCTCAGCACAGCATCAGGAGCTTGGAGACACTCATTGACAGCATTTAGATAATCCAGCCTGGAATGGACACTGGAAGCACCAGTGTGCAGGTTCCAGTTCACTCAAGAGTTGCCAGTATCTCATCCTAGCCTGGGCTTCCTTCAGTGCCTTCAGCCCACCTGTTTTTCCTCCTTTTAAGGGTTGTCCTTAAATTGGGCTCACATCCATCCTGGGTTTAAGAGCAACATGGCGGACGCATCTGAGAAACACCTCTGTCCATGGCTTTGAAAAGTTAATGGCTTGGAAGCATCCTTTTTTTTTTCCTTTTAATTCCATGGATTCCTGTCCAATCTTTGTGAGGACTACAGAACCCAGTGACTTTCTGTCTGTCTTGTAAACATTTCTGATAAGAGCAAAACTGGGTGTTAGAAATGCAATATTTTGAGTCAGGCCTGAAAATATTTACATCAGAATATAAAATATTCAGTTATTTTAAAATAAATTATTCTTTATATTTTAGTATTTGATGGTGAGTTTCTAATTGCTGCGTCTTAATGGATACATTTACATCACAATGTAGCAGTTTTATTTTTAAGTGTCAATATTTATAATTTGCTGAAAATTACATTCTTGGTAATTATTTAAATTTCAGATGAAAATTTTTAGATGTCAGTTCAAACACTTTTGATGCAGCACATTATTTTCCAAAATTATTTTTAGAGGTAATAAGCAAAAACACTTGGAAACTGCTGTTAGACAAAAAAGATATGATAGAATAAAAATCTGGAGGTGCAAAACTTTTCAATAATAATTTTTTTTAAGTCTATGCTTAGTTTTAAGGATCTGCCCCTCTCCAGCTATTGTGGAGATTTTGTTCACATCCTGGAGATAATCCACAGAAAAATGAAAGAGACAGATGATGCTACATAGAAGGAAACTGGAAGCCAGTCCCGCAAGCATGGAGTCTCCATGTGGACATGACAGCTTCTCAAAGTACAGGAGTTACCCATCCCATCACCTTCATATCTTTTCTCTGGCTCTCTCTTCCTGGTCCCTAGACTGCTAGATGCTCCTCTATGAAGCAGGCAAGTTTCCAGAAGAAGGCAGTGGTTAACAGTTTCCTTCACTCACACACTAATAAAAACATATTTATCAATAACCTCCGTTCTAATTATGTTCTCAGTAGTGAGGAAGGCTTTGCTGTGAAAGAGACATTTCAGCTGAGACATAAACGACTCCAGAAGCTAGTAATGAAAAAGACCAGGAAAAAAACATTCCAGCCTGGGTGTATAGCAAGAACAAATTACTAACACTTGAATTCACATTAAAATCTTTGACAAACAGAAAGAAGACCAGCATGGCCAAAGCACAGTGAGTAAAAGAGAGAGAAATATAAAAATAGTGTAGAAATATAGGAAGTCACCAGATTCTGTAATACCATGGTTAGGAATATGCGTGAATTCTAGGTATTAAAATAAGCCATTTAAAAGTTTCATCTATGGGGCAAAACACTCTGATTCACATTTTTTAAAGATCATTCTGATTCCCATGTGAAGAATACATTATAGGGACCTTGAGCAAAGGCAACAGTTTACACACACACACACACACACACACTCAAACACACACATCTATTTTCTTTCCCTATTGAAATTTCATTAAACTTACAGTTAAGATATTTTTAAGGCATACACTCAAAACAATGGAGAAAACAAGGGAGTATAAACTTTCTGAATAAGTGACTAATGACTTACAATATCTGAGAAACTAATGCATCTGCTAGAAGTAGGAAAATCTGAGAAGCAATCTGATTTGGATAACAGAACTCTCAGAAGGCTCAGAAATTAGTGGCATTAAATATTTTACAAGTAGGAGACAAGGAGATCAAAGCAAACAATACTGTAAAAACTTTGCTTAAGTTTTCAGATGTACAGATCACCTTCCCCACTTCACACAGTTGAGTGATTGCCCTCCACCTCAAAAAAAGACAAAAGGTATATTTATCAAGAGAGGGTAAAATAGAGGGTCTCTGGTCTGGAAGACATCAGGTCCATCTGAGGGCAGGTTTAGCAAACTAACAACAGAAGATTAAGTGAACATATATATTTTAGATGCTGAAAATCCAAAGCATCTTTCCTTCCAGAATGCTGGAATTCATATCTCCTAGAAGGGTCTTTTCAGAGGAAAATAGGAAATGAAAATGTAAAAATATTTAAGTACCAGTCCTGAATTGCCCACATTGAGGTAACACAGATTGTGGGAAAGGAGAACACAGAAAATTAAGGGGAAACATTAAAAAATAATTCAAGAATATACAAAAAAAGTGACATGATTTTTCAGATTTGAAAATTTACTGACTACTCAGCAGAATGGATGAAAATAAACCCAAATCAAGTGACATCATTATGAGATTTCAGAACACCAGGAATAAAGAAATCCTTAAAGCTCTCATAAAAGAAAACACACACACACACACACACACACACACACACACACACAAAAGATAAGCAATCAAAAAGGCTTCAACTTCTTAATAGTAATATTAGACACTGGAAGGCAATGGTTAGAAAAATGCCTTTAAAATTCATAAGGAATTTTATTTCCAAGCTATATTTCTATACCTAACTAAACTTTCAATCAAAAGTCAGTGTAGAATTAATCAATTTTCAGATATGCAGTCTTTTTCTACAAAGTCCTTCAGTGACTCCTTTCTCAGGAAGCTGCTGGAGAATATGAACAACAAAATAGATGAAATAATACAAGAAAGAAAGTATGGAATATTAGAAACAGGAGATGGTCCTCAGGAGAGAAGTGGAAAGAATCCCCAGAATGACTAATAAGGAAGATTCCCAGATGAGAGCTATGCACCAGGAATAAAAGGGCTAGTAGTCCAAGTGGATCAGGGATAAAGGTTCAGAGCATTATTTACAAAAAATAAATAGAAAAATACATAAAATGTCTGTATATCTTGAGAAAAGAGAAGATTTAGACAATGGGAAAAACTCAGGGTTGAATTATGGGTAAGAACAGAAAGCTAAACAAAAGGAAAAACAAGACAGGTAATAGCTCTGGGGAAAACAAAAGTTGTACAGAAAAGAAAAAGTAATTATAATTTACATCATTGCTCAGATGTGAATACCACTTACATAGTATGATAACGTGGCATTTACAAGTATGATAATGTAAACACAGAATATTCATCTTGCTGAAATTGTGATACTTAAGAGGATTAGGAGGATAGAAAGATGGCAAGAAAGTGCATGTGTAGTGGAACGAGTGGGAATTCTTAGATAATATCTAAAATGGAAAAAATCAACAAGTTGCAATAAAGCTGGGTATTTCATAACAGAGAAATAAACATCAATGTTATGTTCTAAAGGAAACTCAAATTATTGATTCTGGGGAAAAGAAAGTGTAACACAGGAGACATAGAACTGATCTTTAGTGTAAAAGCTTTGTACAGCTATTTTACCCTTAAAACAATATGCATGAATAATATTTTATTACGGCTCGATGCAAGTTATATGTAGGTTGAGCCATGTACTGTCTTAAGCATTCATTATATTCATTTAATGTTCACAGCAAGTCTAAAAGTTTTGCCCTTTTATTACTTCCATTTTTACAGACGAGACACCTGAGTCTCAGAGAGGTTAAGTAATAACTGTATGATTACAGGGTTCGTAAGGGCAGAGCTGGGATATAATCCAGGAAAACTGGTTCCAAAGTGACCGCTCTCAAATGCTATTCCAAAGGTTCTTAAACTTATCTAAGCCATTGACCTCCTTGGCATTCTGGTGAGGCCTGTGGACCCCTTCATTACAAATGTTCCCGGCAAAAGCAGCAGCAAGTGCAAAGACACACAGGTATGAGACCAGCAGCAGAATGTGCTCACAATATTGAACACATGTTCAATATTGTTACAGGGACACATCTTCCCTTCTCTTGATGCCCTCCATGTGGCCTCCCTTGACCCCTTTATCTACTCTATCCCAGAGTAGGTGGAATGACCTATCTGATTGGTACATTTGGAAAGAATGAAATAGAGTTCCTTTATTTTCTTGGGAGCAAAGTACATACAAAGAGCAGGCGTTCCATGCACTTTCAGTCACGCATGCTGGTTTAAGACTCCATGAGCCAGGATTGCCTGTGGTTGGATGGGTAACTTGCCTAGTTCCAGGGAGTCAGACAGCAGGCCCATGCCACTTATACAAGCTGGGCCATCTAACTTAGTTCATATTAGAAAGAGAGGTGATATTTTTGTATTCTGACTTCTTTGCGTTGTTTTTCTCAATTTGTTCAAAATCCAGAAGGGAAAGAATAATACCATTCTCCTCAGAGGCGCCAAAAACCACAGCTAGATCTTAGTTAAAAACTCAGGGTTGAATTATGAATAATTCAGCGTTGAATGGAAGGTGCAGCAAGATATAAAACTGGGTGGGAAACAAGGACAGACTGATTAGGGAGAGTACTGTGTCCCATGCCTTGAAGTTCTGAGCTTTTCCTGAGGGCAATGGGAAACCACCAAAGGAATTAAAGTAGGGGAATAACACAGCCAGATTTGCGTTTCAGAGAAAATCATTTGACAGAAGAATGGATTAGAGCAATGTCAAGACTGGAAAAGGGAGATGAGTTAGAAGGCTACTGCAAGCTGTCCAAAAGTCAGGTTGAGGAAGTAGATGGAGACGGAGGGAGAGGTATGGATTCTGGAGATATGGAGGAATTTTTTTATGTGACTACCACTAACTCTCCCATTTTGCCCCCACTCTGGGCTAGCAATAGGTTTTCTTTTCAGAATGCCATTTTCTTATATTCATAACTCCTTTATGGTCCTTATTATTTTCACCTTTCATTATAGTTATCTGCCATGTTTTACCTACCCAACCAGACTGTTGCTTCATGATGACTGGGACTTTGACTGATTCATCTGTCTTCCCGTCACTGACCCTGATCACAATTAGCTGTAAATAAATTCATAGAATGGACTCATCTTTATAAGTTGGGAAAGAAAGATTCTGGCAAAATCCATGAAAGGTAAACCTAAAAAGAGGGCTGTAGCAGTTAGCTCTTGCTGCATAACAAACCATTCCCAAAACTTGGTAACTTAAAACAGCAACCATTTTGTTTAGTGTTCATGAATTTACAGGCCAGAGGAGTGGTTGTGCTGATGTGGGCGAGGGGTAGCCTGTATGGACTGGCCTCATTCAGGTGTCTGTGGTTATCTGGCAGGTGATTAGGGACTGACCAAGCACATATGGTTGTCAGCTGGGGTGATGAGGACCCCTGGATCATATGTCCCTCACCATCCAGCATGTTAGCCTGGATTTGTTCCCGTGGTGGCGAGGCAAGTTTCCAAGACAGCAAACAGAAGGATGAAAGACCACTTGAAGACTATCCTCTGAAGTGGAACAACATCACTTCTTCTGTATTCTATGGGCCGAAACAAGTCACAAAACCACCCCAAATTTGAGAGATAAGGAGATACAGATGGGAGGAGCTGAAAAGTCACACTGTTAAGGTCATAGACATAGGGGAGGATAGAGAATTGGGGGCATATCTGCAGTCGATCTACCATAGGGAATTTATAGACACAGCTTTGGCTGAAGCAAAATAATCCCTTACCGGCAAGAGACAGATTTTCTTGATAATTACAGATGATGAAGATGAAGATGATGATGATGGTGATGATGATAAGGTAACACTTACCACAAGTGTCCTTTACAATAAATCTACAGGGTAGATACTGCTGTAATCCCCCATTTTACAGATATGAAAATTCAGTCTTTAAGCAGGGAGGCACCTTACTCAAGGTTATCTACTAAAGTAAACAGCAGGAATCCTAGAAATACACATCCAGAGTAACTAAGGTAATGAGTAGCCAAGTTGGAAGCACACATACAGAGTGACCACATGGAAAACTGGACAGCTGGCTTGGGACCCAGCTGCAGGGAACATTTGCCAGAGGTTTTCCCCAGTTGGCTGGGAGCGACGGGAGACTTTTCTGTTCATCTAGGGCTCTTTTTCCTATTGCGCCTTTCTCTTTTCATCCCTCTTGATTATCCCCATTCCTGTTAAGTCTATTTTTCAGATTTAGCTCATAATGTTTTATAATAAAAGACTTCTTTCACTGCTTTAGAGAGACATGAAGAGGATTAACAGTTAATTTAATGTTTGCAAAATACCTTGAACACCTTGGAATTAAATATGTCGTGTGCAAATAAATAAATAAATAAAGGCTTTAGAGTATAGAGACGTTGGTCTGTCTCCTCTGAATTACATGCCCAGATTGTCTAAATATATGCACACACACAGCCAGCTGAAAATCTTCTCAGTCCACTGGACAGAGACCAGGCAACCCTAGAGTCTGTTCTTTCACATGGGGTATTAGAAAGAAGCCATGCAAGCCAAAAGCCCATCACCCACATGTTCTATCTCTATGGAGGAGATAAAAATTAATAAAAATGCTTTCTTAATGTTTGATAACTCAAGTATACACACACATATACACACACACACACACACATACACACACACACCTACCTTTCCTATCCTTTCCATCCCTGTGAGAGGAGGATCTGCTTTAAAACAGAGACAGCAAGAAGTTTGAAGCTTATATGGAAATCTCAAGTTTATTAACGTGTTTTTATGTTGATAACCAGTGTATCGACACTACCATCTCTGGCTACAGCAGATGGGGCCTCCACCCCTGCTACCCAATTCTAGCTTCTTGAAGCTCAGCTAAGTATCCTCTGAGAAGTCAGGATTCATGGAAGCCTGTGGTTCAGGGAAACTCTGGAACTCATAATTTTGTTGAAGTTACACGTGGGTTTAATATGCCTTTATGGTTTGCCCTGAAACCATTGAAAACATCTTCTCTTCGACCCATTTCAAGTTCTAAACAACTGATATATGAATGGTTTTAGAGTACATTTTATGGCTGTCATGTATGTAGATTTCAAACTAGCTAAAGCAAATCAGGTGAGAAAAAGTCTCCAATTTCTAGGGTCACCCCTCCAACCTTGTGGTGCGGTTTTTGATATACCTTTTAAAGAGCAGCTTTAGGTTCACAGCCAAGTTAAAAGAAAGGTGCAGAGATTTGTCATATACTCTCTGCCCCACACATGCACCGCTCCCACTACCAGCATCACTCACCAGGACAGCACATTTGTTACGACCGATGAACCTACACGAATACATCATCCCCCAAAGCTCATAGTTTACATTGGGGTTCAGTCCTGGAGTTGTACATTCTGTGGGTTTGGAAATTTTTTAATGCCATGTGTTCACCATTATAGCAGCATACAGAGTAGTTTCACTGCCTTAAATCATGACATATTTTGGTGAATTATTTTCCCTTCAAGCCTGCTCTTGAGTTTTGCTTGGACCAGATTAGAGGAATGGACAGGATAACAAACACATCTTGCGAGTGGCCCTGACCTCCAAACAACATTAGAAGAAACAAGGAATGGAAGACAGACAAAGAGCCAAATATGGATCAGGCATCTCTAGACACTGGGTAAGTTTTGTTTGTTTCATGTAATCCCCTGTACCCTTCAGGCGTGGGGGGGTTTACCTACCTTTCACTTGTGAAGTCAGTGAGGTTAAATATCTTGCCATAGTCACTCACACAGCTCTTAAGTGGACTATGATCTCCTTGAGGGCAGTATCTTATTCCTCTGGCAGAAAATGGGCATTCAGTATGTGTTTACTGCAGGAAAATTAAGGGCATGGCAGAAGTGGAACTGAAATTCATCCCTGACAGTTTCCAAACATCCATGCATGTTTCCACAGAACCAACCTCTGTGTGTGTGTAAGACCAGAGTTTGCATCCTGGCACAGGAAAGGCCCAAGACGGAAAATCCATGAAGCTATTTGTCTCTTCCTCCCTCCCCTCCTGAAAATGAAGTATCACTGGAATACATCTTCTGTGATGGTACGGTAGTTTTTATTCCTCTCGTACACTTGTATTCTCGTGGCCTTTTCCTGCTTCCAGAGAGGGGCCCTGAGTAAGAGCAACTCCCAGTAGATGCAATCATGTCTCTCACGGAAATACGTTTGAAAAAGACCCTTGAATTCTTGGCAAACTTCCTATTTAGGTTTGAGAACTCTATACAGACAGGAAATTCTCATTTTCTTACTGATTAGGGACCCAACCCTAGAAACCTCAACATGGTCTTGCCCTGAGGCAGCATATGGCCCTCGTTTCCTCCCTCACTGGGCTCCCACCACCATGGCTCCTTGCTGGTCCTTGGATGAACCTATGCTGCTCTTATCACAGGGACTTTGCACTTGCTGCTGCCTCTGCCTGATCGCTCTCCCTCACTTCTCTCAGGTCACGGCTTAAATGTCAGCTTATCAAGATGCCATTGCGAAGCACATTGTCTCAGATTCACTCTTCCCCGCATCGTTCTCTGTGGTCTTAACCTACTGGCTGCCGTCATAGTCTCAACACTGCCTGACATATTACAGTTGGAGTGGTTTATTCTCTCTCTCTCTCTCTCTCTCTCTCTCTCTCTCTCTCTCTCCCCCCCCCCTTCCCCACCCCACACACATTAGGATGTAAGTTCTTAAATTGCTCACAGCTGTTTTCAATGCCTAGAACAGTGCCTGGACTTCATGGGGTCTCAGTATTTTCTGAATGAATGAATGAATGAATGAATGAATGAATGAATGCATGGAATCCTCACAACATGGATGGCAAGCACATGTGCCTTCATTCCTCTCTTGCGTCCATTTCAGACCCCATTAACTGATCATGGTAATCATTCCTGCGAAACCAAGACAGCCTCAGAACCCTCTCCCCACCGCGCTCCAGGCAGCGGTGCACACACACAGCCACTTAGTGAAGCTGGCACTTGCACAGAAAACTATGTGCCCTTCTGAGGCCCATGGGTCTGCCACCTTGGTGAAATGAGTGGCCACAGATTAGGTAGGAGGACCCTCCTTTGATCGTCTGGTTTACGGCCAAAGCTAGACATAGCCAGGTGGCTTATTCCTTTGTGTCTTAATTTCCAGTGGGTCCACAGGCGGACCTTCTGACTTGGCCCAGAGGTGCACTGGAGCTGCCTTGGATGTCCCACGGAATCGTACCTCTCTCTTCTCAAATCTGCTTTCAGTGACTTCATCTGGTCGCTTAAAATCAGCTACGGTGGAAATGTTTATGCCATGGGATCAGCAAATGCTACAAATGCAGGCCTTTTTTTTTTTTTTTGAGAGCCAGTTGTGAAACCATCACCCCCATTTTCTTGACTCTCTCAGTTCTAGTAACTAGGGAAAAAGTGGGAAACAAGCCTAAAGGGAATGTTGCTTTCCTCCCCTAGAGCAGAACTGGCCTAAGCCACTCAGGGGAGGCTTCCATCCCAGAATCCCCCACCCCCAGCTGGCTTCTAGGAAAGGGGAGGAGAGCCCCCAAACCGGAAGCAGTCGGGGTTAGAGGACAGACCGAGGACAGCAGCTGGCCACAGGGAAGAAAGTGGTTTTCTCCTCTTTGTTCCATCCACAGAAAACTCCACTCCATCCTGAAAGCAGCTAAGAACATTATAAGAGCCCCTCCTTCCAAGTGGGAGAGCGAGGCTTGAGGGGAGGTGGGGGTGGGACAGGACCTGGAGAGACTCTGAAGGAGTCTCGTTTGTCCAAGTGTGGTTTTTATACCACCTGTGTCAGAATCCCCTGAGAGGCTTGTTAAAATTTTCATTAGCGTGACAATACCTCACAGGTGCCGATCAAACTCAGAAGATGGGATTCAGAAAACTGCATTTTGGTGAACACAATAGAATGGCTCTTGTGAGCACAAGCGATTACGAGGCTCCTACACTGACTCACACTCACTTCGGAAAATCATTTAAACTGCACACATCTGGGCCTCATATAGGAGAATTCTGGTTCGGTAGGTCCACGGTAGGTAGGCCCTAAAATCCATGGTCTGAGAAAGCTTCCGAAGTGATTTTGATGCCAGTCCAAGGTAGCCTTTAAGATAAAGATTTTCCTTTTTTTTCACCAAAAGATGAGCTTTTTTGAATTCCTTACTTCTTTGCAAGAAAATCTGGGTACTTTCCTCACATGAACACCGCTAAACACTAAATATGAGCAGGCATTATGCTGAGCGCTTTGTATGAATTATTTCATTTAATCCACAAAACAAGCCCATGAGGTGGAAACTGTGCAGAGGTAGACACGATTATTATTCCCATTTTACAGATGAGGAAACTGAGGCGTGGAGAAATGATGTCATTTGTGCAAGGCCAAAAAGCTAATGAAGCAAAGCCAGAATTTATACCTAAGCAGTTTGATACTAGAAACTTACACCCTTAGTCATTGAGTTTACGGTCTCCCAAAGTCTTTCAGAAATAAATTTTTAAATAGTCATTTAAAAACTTCACTGGCTGAGCAAGAGGGTGTTTTAAAAACTAATCCTGAGCATGTCACAAAAATGTCAAATTCCATTTTTCTGGATTTTCCTCATATAGAAGCCTGAACCGGTTGAAGTAGATTTATATGGGTGGAAGGCAATCCCAATAATTGGCTCGAGAAGAGCAAAGTAACCAATAAATTAGCTTGAACATGACCTTTCAGAGGCAGTCTTCTGTTTGTTCCTATTCTCTGGCCCTGAATAGTCACTCGTTAATTGGTAGTTTGTTCTCTAGTCAGGCCGCCTGTTTCTGACACTGGGTAATGCATTATGAGATAATCTACTTTCTGTGACTTCACGCGGTTCCCATGGCAACCGTCAATGCCATTTCCCTGCAGCCTGGCTGCTTCATTTGTTCCAAGTGTGTTGCAGGAATGTAAACATCTTCGATAAAAAAATGTCCGGGAAAATGACAGTCCAAGCAAAGAATGGCATTTATATAATTACAAAAGGGAAATAATCAATAATTGCCCCAATTTCTTTTCCCAGATTGAAAAAGAAAGGTGTCAGGGTTTTTCAGTTTTGTTTTAAACTTTTTTGTTTGGGGTAGGAATAAGGGAAAGATTTGCTTAACAAGATTGAATTGAAGAGACACAACAAAAAGACCATGTCGTTAAAGCTTTAGTTCATTAGAGCTGAGGGGGCGACATTTCTGGAAGGAAACAACCACAGCCATCCACCCAACCATCACAAATACAAGATAAGTGCTCACCGGGAGAATCCCCTCCACTGACCTAGATATCCTGACAGTCACAACTAGTAATCCAAGATTCTCTCTGTCCACGGAGAGAGTCCTTTCATTTTAATTCTTGCTGGCTAGCTAGCTGTATCCTGAAAGTAAGCTCCTGAGGAAATGTCTCCAATCAAAAGTGGAGGATGCAACCCCAAAGTAAAGGAAGTCAGCATCTGGATCATTTTATTTTTTGTAGCTTTGTGGCGGTGTAACTGATGTGCAAACATCTGCACAGATTTCATGGCCACAATTTGATGAGTTTGGACATCGCGTCTGCATCTTGGGAGCATCTATGCAACGCTCTCTTTTCCACATGCTGTTCCTTCTGCCTCGCATGCTCTTCCCACCTTCTAGGTCAGCTCATTCCACTTGTCCTTTGAAACTAACTTTGAGTGTCACCTCCTCTAGCAAGCTTTCGTGGGCAGACTTCTAAGATGGTCCCCAAGATTCCCGGCTCCTGGTGTGAGCCTTGTATAATTGTCTCCCTCTTGAGTGGGTATCTAATGTCCAGTCTGTAGCAATGTAAGGTTTGAAGATTTAAAAACAAGGCAATTGTAATAATGGGCCCCTGCATTGTACTGTCCACACACAGGGTTAATTCCACCTTCTTAGTAAATGTACACGACATTAAAATGCTTGCTTGCAAGGAATGATACATTTAAAACTCAGGAGAAAATAGGGGTTGGGGGATAGCATAGAGAACAGAAGGGGAGCGATAAGAGAGAGAAGAGGATTCACAGGGGTCTTTGGAGGCATTGGTGAGGGTCTGGGGGGTAGCACAAGAGTGTTTGCCTCTGGTTCTTTGTACTTAACTTGATAACTAGATTCTACATTTTTATTTGCATGTAGGAATTTATCATATCATCATTTTAAGATACAGCTTGTTTGCCCAGGGTTACAAAATTAGTCTGTGGCAGAGCTGCCTGGCACTTCATGTCAGACTTTGTGATTCTAAATCTGGTGCCACTCCCACTACTCTTTGGTGTCTGTCACATGTCACCAACAGCTATGGTGTGTGACAGGGATATCCGGGGAGCAGACATGAGCACCTTCCTTGGTTAATACTGCAAAGTTGAGTAACAATAATGACACCATTGTTGTTATTACTCATAGTCCTTGCAAATGCGTAGACGTGCATCGCTCTACACTGCATCTGATATTATATATTGAAAATCACTCAATCGCCCTGCAAGCTAAGTCATATTGTTCCCATTAAACAGAAAAAAGAGATTCAGATGAAATAACTCATAGACTAGATGGGATTGAACCCACTTCTGCCTGACTCCAAAATGTCATTCTCGACTCTACTCTCTTCTTACAAGGTGGGTCCCCACTCTCAATCTCTTAATCATGGTTCTTAGCAGTAAAGGATGAGGCACGTAGGGTACGTTGGACCCTGACCCAGCAACCACCCCTCGTGCTCACACAGGAGACAATTACAGAATGGTGGTCAAGTCTTCACTTTAGCCACAGCTTCCTCTGAGCCAAATTCATCATTGTGGAGTTCAGGTAAGACGCTGTGTGTGGCTCAGATGTGATGTCTAAGCATCTTACTTACTGCCTCTGACACTGGAGGTGAACGTGGCTCAAGCAGGCGTGTGGCGAGAGACAGACAGACAGACAGACAAGACCTGACTCTGTAAGAGGGCCCCTGGGCCCACCTACCCGCGCAGTCACGTGGGTAAGGGGGTGGGGATGTTGCGGTTCATACCTTGTCACCACAGTGACCTTACTTTTCTAGAAAAGCATAGCGCAGTGGGTAAGAGAGACCTCAAACGGTCCGACGAGTAACTCCATGTCCTTTTTCCTTCCTGATGGCAATTCGGTGCCTGAGATGTGCTGCTGGGCATGGGGGCGATGTGTGTCTGAGACCGACATGCTGCTTTCTGCCCTGCTTCCCACACCGGCCTTCATGAGCTCAGGCCATCCTGTATTTCACAGCACATTGAGCTGATGTCTTCATGCAACAGCCCTCAGAGCGTTCAAGGCCCAGGTCTGGGTCATCGATGAAAGTGAGGAGCCCTTCTCCCTTTCTTCCATGCGTGTCACGTGGGCTGTTCCGCCCCGGCATCACGCTGGGCAGTCTCATGGGAACACCACGCTTATGCTCTCTCACCCGGGCCCCCACAACCTCCCTGCAGGTACCCCTTTGTCTTAGCACATCGTTAACTGGAAAAGCTCAGGGTCATTGGCATCCTTTGAGATGCTGGTGTAAAGAGCAATTGTGGAAGTCCTTAAAAGTCCAAGGTCTCTCACAAATTCTGCCCTTTCAGTGTCTCCCTCAAGGGAAGGGGAACTGTCATCAGTTTCTGAACATTAAGCAGGTTTGCAGTTTGCAGAACAGCCTCTCTGACCCATCCCATTCCGTGAGGGATTTTTGAAATATACATATACTTCAATGTGGAATAAATCTTGGCACTCATGAACCCCATTCCTGCTTTATTTTTCTTTACAATTCAGATCTTTTTATGTGGTCTATTATGTACTCATGATTTGTTGATGGTTTCTCTCCTCTTACCAGCACTCAAATATAAACTCCATGAGTCCACGGCTTTTTGTCTAGCATTTTAGTGCCTTATCTCCTGTACCCTGAACAGAGAAGGGCATATACTTGTGCTCGGTAAATATTTGTTGAATGATTAAATGAAGATTAGAAGAAGATTTTTTTTACATGTTTCCAGATATGCCTGACAACAAGGCAAGTTCTTTTCCCCCCAAAAAAAACTCTGCCTGAAAAACAGTCATCTCATATTTAAAGCTTTATAAAATCTCTAGATGAGACTGCTCGCTCAGTTTTTCCCGGGGTTATTACTTCACATTTGCAAGTGCTAAGCAAGGTGTGAAATGTTAGATGTTACACAAGGTCTAAAGCTAGACCTACCTTTGAACTTTCACTTTTCCCTAAGCCAGTCTGAGTAGTTTCTGCCACTTACAACCAAGATCGCTGGCCAACAGAGTACAGGAAGGAGCCCTTGGTCGTGTTCCTCAGACTCCTAGTGACAAACTTGCTAAAGATTACAGGCTACCATTTATACGTCTATATGGCACTACCATAGCCAATAACGCTCTTCTATATGCTTCATATATGTGAACTCACTTCTCACAACAACCCTATGGGGTGAGGACTTTCATTGTGCCCATTTCACAAATGAGAAAACTGAGGCCCAGTAAGGTTAAGGACCTGCCCGAGTCACACAGCTAGAAGGGGTGGGCCTGGTGCTTGAGCATTAACAGGCCACTATGTTTTACTGCTCTCAAGAGGTTCAAGTCCACGTGAGGGGATCGGAGTATTAGTAGAAAAACCATCCAGAGAAATTGGACTGGCTTCTTTCTGTGTCTTATGAGATGTCAGACCATCTCCAGGGGGATAACCCCAGACAGGAGAGCTGAGGATACTCAGCTCTACAGGGAAGTGGGCTGGATGCACCCACTGACGAGCTGCTGTGAGCATGCGGGAAGCTCAGCTTGGTAAGGGCCCCCGCCCGCTAAGCCCCACAGACAGCACCTGCTTTTCCTAATTGAGATTATGGCCCTTTGGGCAACTCCCCAAAGGGAAAGGATTACTCATTGATAAAAGTTCTTACCGAAATGCAGTGTAAAAACTCTGACTTGCAGTAACTACGGCATTTGTCAGAAATGGGCAGGGTGTGTTCCTGATGTTAAAAACCCATGGAGCACACACTTAAATATAAAAACCAGTAGAATCTGGTTAACTGTCAAGAAAGGAAAAGCATACTGTGTTCATTCCCTACCTTAAAGTGGAGTAAACACACAGCAGTGGATACGAGTTCTGGAATCTGAACCGAGTGTAAGCCAAATAGCAGGAGAAATGACTCGCCCAGCCTTGAGCATGGGTTTTTAGGTTGTGCAGACCTAAATTCAGATGGCAGACCAGCAAGAGTTGCATGATGTGTACTAGGCAAGTAACGCACACGTGTCAGGATGCTGTGAGATCAGAATACCCAAGAGTCACTCCACAGACAGTTGCTTTCGTTTGCTTTCATTTTCCCTTGCTTCTGACACCCTCCAACAGAGACTACCTCTTCCACGCTACCTGTCTGCCTCCTCCTGACTTGAGACTTCTCAGCATCTGCTTTATACCAAACACTTCCAGCATGCTCCTGAGTAGCATTCTTGGAGGAGTTATTCTTTATAGAATAATTACTCAGGGTTAGAGTAAGCAAGGAGTGAGATGACAAAACAGTACTGGATATATTGCCCTGAAAACATCCAGCAAAGTCCAAAGAGGCAAAAAAAAAAAAAAGTTGAAAGAGACAGTGGAAGAGACACTGAGACACCAATTCCAAAGAGTCCTTTTGTCTTACTCTAACCGATATGTAGCCTTATGCAAATTACAACATGCCTGAACCTCAGTTTTCTTGCCTATAAAATGGAGGCATAGGAACTAGTTTTATAATATAAATACTTAAAGCTGTACAAGGTCTGACAATTAAGCTTGCGAACTTGTTGCAACGATGTTGCTAACCTTTTTTGATATCACAAGGAGTATTTATTATGAATTTGTACCAACTGAACAAACAGTTAACCGAGTTTACTATTTGGAAGTGCTGAAAAGGCTGCGTGAAAAAGTTAGACGACCTGAACTTTTCGCCAACAATTCATGGCTCTTGCATCACAACAATGCACCAGCTCACACAGCACTGTCTGTGAGGGAGTTTGTAGACAGTAAACAAATAACTATATTGGAACACCCTCCCTGCTCACCGGATCTGGCCCCCAATGACTTCTTTGTTTACTTGAAGATAAAGGAAATATTGAAAGGAAGACATTTTGATGACATTCAGGACATCAAGAGTAATACAATGACAGCTCTGATGGCCATTCCAGAAAAAGAGTTCTAGAATTGCTTTGGAGGGTGGACTAGGTGCTGGCATCAGTGTAGATTCCCAAGGGAAGTACTTTGAAGGTGACCCTAATGATATTCAGCAATGAGGTATGTAGCGCTTTTTATAGGATGAGTTCACGAACTTAATTGTCAGACCTCATAAATTTCTCTCTGAGCATTGTTTTAACTGCATTATACAGATTATGTTTTCTTTTCCATTTAACTCAAAACACTCTCTAATTTTTCTTTGATTTCTGCTCTGACCCATGGGTTATTTAGAAGCATGTTTTGTACTTGGGGATATCCCAGATATCTTTGTGGTACTGATTTCCTACTCAATTCCTAGAAGTCAGAGAACATATGGAGACTGAATACATGCATTTCTTGGTGAATGTTACTTGTGCACTTGAAAAGAGTGTGGAGTTGGCTGTCAATATGTAGACTGTTCTATAAATGCTAATGAGGTCAGGTTGACGGATAGTGTTGTTCATGTTTTCCATGTCCTGACTGACTTTCTGTGTTCTTACTCTATCACTTACTGAGAGGAGTACTGAAATGTCTAATTGTAACTGTGGATTTGCCTATTTCTCTTTTCCGTTTAATCAGGTTTACCTTCGTGTATTTTAAGTTGTTACTAGGTATGTAAACAACAGCGATCATTATGCCTTCTTGATGAATTGATCCTCTTGCCATTATGAAATGGCCTCTCTATTCTTTTGTCTCCAGATTCATTAGTTATAACTGACAATCAAAAATTGTATATATTTAAAATGTACAACCCGCTAACCTGCTATACATATACATTGTGAAATACTCATCACTACCAAGCCAATCAACATGCCCATCACCTCATAACCACCATTTTCCTTCTTTCTATCTTTTTTCCTATTTTGTGATGAGAACACCCAAGATCTACCTTCTCTGGAGAGCTGGTGTACAGCAACGTGACTATAGTTGACAATACTGTATTGTGTGCCTCTGTATTTTCGTTGACATTCTTCCTACTAAAGTCTACTTAGTATGATATTAATACAGCCACGCCAGCTTTCCCATACTTAGTGTTTAGATGGTACATCATTTTCCTTCCTTTCACTTTTAACCTACCTCTGAATTTATATTTAAAGTGAATTTCTCGTCGACAGCACTGGTTGGGCCTTATTCTTTTTATCCATTCTGATATACTCTGCCTTTTGAGTGACCATTTATATTTAATGAAATGATCAATGTGGCGAGTTTTTTACTTATCATCTTGCCATTTGTTTTCTATTATCTCATCTGTTCTTCATATATTTTTCTGCCTTTTCTTTTACAATCTATCTTCAACTATTATACTATTTCATATATAATATGAGAACCTGACAACTGTATACTTCTATTTCTCACATTCGTTGTGCTATAATTGTCAAACATTTTATTTCTACGTATATTATAAACCCTAGAACACATTGTTGTTAATTTTTGCTTGAAATAGTCAATTCTGTCTTCAAGATAATTTTTCAGAGAAGGGGGAAAGTGTTTTAAATTTACCCACATACTTACCATTTCTGGAGCTATTTATTCCTTTGTACAGATGTCATCTAGCACTATTTCTCTTAAGCCTGAATAACGTCCTTTATTAAATCTTGTAGTACAGGTTTACTGGTGAGAAATTCTCCAGCTTTTGTTTGTTTAAGTGTCTTTATTTTGTTTTCGTATTTGACAAACATTTTCATAAAGTATGGAATTCTACATTGAAAGCTTTGAGTTTTGGTAGGTACATTGGTATGCTCAGGCTCCCCTACCTTAGACAGGGTACCTTAAACAATACAAATTTATTTTCTCAAAGTTCTGGAAGCTAGAAGTCCCAGATCAAGGTTCAGCAGGGTCCATTTTTGATGAGGTCTCTCTTCTTGGCTTGCACACAGCTGCCTTCTTTCTGTTCTTTCTGTGTCCTCACGTAGTGGAAAGAGAACTCTTTAGTGTCTCTTCTTATAGAGACACTATCGTGTTTCCCCGAAAATAAGACCTAGCTGGACAATCAGCTCTAATGCATCTTTTGGAACAAAAATTAATATAAGACCCGGTCTTATTTTACTATAAGACCGGGTCTTATATAATGTAATGTAATGTAATGTAATGTAATGTAATGTAATATAATATAATATAATATAATATAATATAATATAATATAATAATATAATATTAATATAATATAATACCAGGTATAATATAATATAATACATAATAGAATAAATACCGGGTCTTAATTTTTGCTCCAAAAGACGCATTAGAGCTGATTGTCTGGTTAGGTCTTATTTTCAGGGATACATGGTAATCCTATTGGATTAGGGCTCCACCCTTATGACCTCATTTAACCTTTATTACCTCCTTTCTCAAAATACAGCTACACTGGGGGACTAGGGGTTTAACATATGGATTTGGAGAGGGGGACATATACATTGAGTCCATAACAGTGGGCTTTTTTCCCAGTACATTAAAAATGCGATTCCATTGTCTCCTGGTTTGCTCCACTTCCATTGATAAGTCTGCTGTTATTCTTGATTTCCCTGGAGATGCTTTTATTTTCCCCTGGCTGCTTGAGGGTTTGTTGAACTTCTTGGATCAGTGAGTTTATAGTTTTCAACAGACTGGAAAGGTTTTGATCATTATTTCTTCAAATATCGTCTCTATCCCTGCTCCTGTCTACTGGAATTCCAATTGTACCTATGTTGTACCAGTTGAGGTTGCCTCACAATGTACAGAGCCACATATCACCAATACTCTTCATTTTATTGTGGTTTTTCTTTTGATTCAGTTTAGATAATTTCTATTGCTACATTTCAAGTGTTTGTATTTTTGCAATGCCTAATTCTACCTTACCCAGTGCATTTTTCATTTCAGTTATTTCATTTCTTTTTATTTCCAGAAATTTCATTTGGCTCATTTTGATATATTATGCTCCTCGTAGGTTCACATTGTCCTTTAAATCCATGAACATATTTAAAATAGCTTTTTTCATGTCTGGCTGATTATTCCATCCTCCCTGTCATTCCTAGATCTGTTTAGATTACCTGATTTTTCTCCTGGTCACATTGTTCTGTTTCTTTGCCTGAGAGATTTTCATTGGATTAGATTTTATTGTCTTCCCTTAAAGAATGTTTTCTGGCAAGCAGATACGTTACTTGTAGTTTAGCTTCGTTCTTTTGAGGCTTGTTTGTAAGCTGTGTCAGGGCAGATCTAGAGTTACTCTAGTAGTCTCATTACTAAGGCATGACCCTTCTGGTCTCCACAAAGTGCCCTGGATTCAAAGCACTCTTCTACTTTGGATGATCACAATCCAGCTGTCTCCAGCCCTGGGGGAGCTCTGGGAATTCTCCAGCTTATGGCTCACCAGTTACCTTTGCCCAGTGTCATGGAGTTTCCCCTGACACACATGCCTTAGTGTTCAGCACACGACCTGAATGGATTCCTACGTAGATTTCTAAAGCTAGAGCTCCTTGTCTCTCTCTCTCTCCCTCTCCCTCTCCCTCTCCGTCTCCGTCTCCGTCTCCATCTCTGTCTCTGTCTCTCTTTCTTTCTCTGCATATTCCCTCTTCTCTGACTCTATGCCCCATAAATACAGCCTCCCTGAACTCCAATCCCTGTCCCTTTATCTCAGCAAGACCACCAGGCAACATAGCGCCTCCAAGCGGGCAACAGTAAGGATCACACTTTTGTTTCATTTCCTCAGGAATATTCTACACTGTCTGCTGTCCATGTCTGAAAACAGTTTCATATATTTAATCCCGTTTTCTAGTAGTTTACAGTGGGAGGGCAAGTCCAGTCCCGGTGACTCCGTCAAGACTAGAAACAGGAGTCTGGTCCTTTTAAAAAACGATTTTTAGCCACAAATTTCTCTTTGAATGAAATATGTCATACAAACGTGAAATAGCAGAAGAACAAATGTGAGAAATTTGGGGTTTCCATGAATTTAAACCCATATTGTTGGACACCATTCTTTTATTATTTATGGACCTCTTTATAGCCGCTCTTTAGGCATTACGTTTGAAAATCGTTATCTAGCTTAGCCTTCAAATCTCTAGACCAAAGAAAGGTCAAAATGACCACAGGGGTATTGGAAAACTACTGAAATGTGCCTTTATTTTCAAATCATTTTTAAATCTCTCTTTTGGGGAAATGTTTTATGGTGTAAAAATATATTAAATGATAGTTCATTTAAATCCTTTATAAATAAACACATATATATGTAGGTCAAAGGAATTTTTTTTTTTAATAGGACCGTATGATCTAAATAGCTGAAAGACGTCGGGACTAAATAGGCGTCAGTGAACTTTTCCTGTGAGGGGCCAAACAGTAAAAAATTTTAGGCTATGGAGGCCATATGGTCTCTATCAAAACTCCTCGATTCTGCTTTTGTAGCATGAAAACAGTCATAGACTGCACGTAAAAAAATGACCACTGAGGTGTTCCAACAAAACTTTATTTGCAAAACGCAGGTGGTGTGCTGGATTTGCCCTGCAAGCAAGCAGAAGTTTGTTGATGTTTGGTCTAGGTGATTTCTGAAGATCCTTTCAACAGGAGGATCTTTTGGGTTAATCTTAACCTACAAACTGCAGTGAGACAGAGTGATGTATCTTTGATATCTCTAGCTCCTATATATTCTTAAAGAGTTAATATAATTTATACCATTTCATCCTAACCTTCGCCCCACATATGCAACCACTTCTTTAACAGCACTGAAATATGTAACAAAATCTCTTCAAAAATCAGAGGGGCTAAAACTCGGGCACTGGAATAAAACAGAAGTTAAAACCCAAATTCCACTGTGCAGAGCGGGGCTCCATTTACTTACTTCTGTCACCTTCCATCTCCATCATGTGTAAAACAGGGACGCTAACAGCTACCTAGCAGGCTTGCTGCACTGATTGAAACAGGTAATGTATTCGAAAGTGCCTCGCACAGAACCTGACACATAGTAAGTACTGAATAAACGCTACAGTCCTCCCCCAGTCTATTCTCTGGGCATTTTAGCCCTCCTAAGCAAGTAAAGAGTAGGCGCAAAAGGGAGAAATAGAGAGAGAGATTAAGAAGAGAGGGTTATGTTATTTCATTGATCCTTCTCCCATAGATTTTGCTTCTTGTGCTAAAGAAAATGCAGCTCCTTTATGCTTTTGTCACATATCGAGGTGCCTCCCTCAGAAGATGGGGTAAGGGTAGGAAGATAGGCAAGGGCCAGCAGAATCTGCAGTACCCCCGTTTGGTTAGTGGTCTCCAAAAGAAGGTATCTACACCAGGGGTTTTACCAAATGATCCATTGGGGCACAGGGAGAAAATGGTAGAATTTCTATTCATATTAACTTTTCATCTCATCTTTTGAAAATTTCTATTTTGATGTTTTCTCACATATTTCATATATAGTACTGTATGTAGTACATGCATGTAATTTATCAATAGCTATACATGTACTCAAGAATAGGTTCAAAAACATTCCTGATCGTGGTACCTAATCAAGAAGATAAAAAGTTCGGGAGGCCTCTGCTCTAGGGATATTGAAACACATTGATGTGTCAGGAGATTCAAGAAGCTGCAGAATAAATTTGGTGCGTCTTCTTGGAGTATCCATGTTTTCCAAAGATGTTTCCATTATCATTAAAACAAACACACATATTTTGGAGTTGAATGCTAACTCTACATGATTTTTTTTTTAAGTTTAAAGTTCAGCATAAGACTTCTGAGAAATTTTGAAGGAGTGACTGGTTCCTTTAGATATACCCCAGACCATTCAAGAGTACGTGTTTATACTCTTGTCTGGAAAGTTAGAGAAAATCTGAGAAACAGAGCTACTGCCAAAGGACCTACTTGAATGACGTTGATCGTGGTTCTCTGCCAGTTCGGAAGCACAGAGTGTGGGTGATAGTCTGGGTACATACACAGAAGACTCCCATTAGACTCCTAGAACAATAAAAACAATAGCTTACATTTATTGAGCACTTGTTCCGTGACAGGCCTTAAATCTATATCATGTCATGTAATCCTCCAAACAATGTTATAAGGTATTATTATTGTGTTTCCCTGAAAATGAGAACGGGTCTTATATTAAGTTTTGCTCCAAAAGACGCATTAGGACTTATGTTCAAGGGATGTCCTCCTGAAAAATCATGCTAGGGCTTATTTTCCGGTTACGTCTTCTTTTCGGGGAAACACGGTATTCTCCCCCTATAGCTAAAGCGCGGTGGTGGGCAGAATTCTCGGATGACCCTCAATGACCCACGCTCTTGTGTAATTCCCTCTCCTGGAGTGTGGGCAAGACCACGGATATGATAGGACATCAGTGCTCTGGTTATATGACATGACACGGCAAAACAGATTTTTGCAGATGTCAGTAAGTTTCCTATTCAGTTAAGTTCATCAAAAGGGAGATCATCCTGGGTGGGCGTGACCTTATCAGGTGTACTCTTTTTTTTTTAATTAGTTTATTGGCGTGATAATTGTTAGTAAAGTTACATAGATTTCAGGTGTACAAATGTGTAATATATCATCTATAAATCCCATTGTGTGTTCACCACCCAGAATCAGTTCTCCTTCCATCACCATATATTTGTTCCCCTTTGCCTTCATCTATCGTGATTTTTTTTATAGATACTCAAGAAAACTCATAGATCTTCCAACATGGTTTTATTTATTTACTTTTTTTTATTTACGCACTACTTTGATGGCAATGCCTGGAGAGAAACGACTGGGGGGACTTTGGTTAAACCATCTGCAGCTGTTTACTGTGTGTCTCCTGCATGCCAGCACCCAGCAATGCAGCAAATGTCAAGGAAATCTATTGTGTGGCCATGTCCTCAGAGAGACTGGACAGAAAAAACCACATAAGTATGAAAACCTAACAGTATAAAGCTTCACATGTCCAAATATCAAGGCACACCCCGGAAAATTCCTGGGCTTTGTTTGGAGCCACAAAGACCTGGGTTCAAATTCCTGCTCTGCCCCCTCTCTATCTTAGATTTCCAGAGTAATAGTGATAGCAATAGCCACAATTTTATGAAATGCCTACTATGTGCCAGGTACAGCGCTGAGACCTACATATACGTCATTGCAATGACAAATTCTCATGAATCTTGCAGAAAGTACAGTATGAGCTTTATCTTATAGGTGAGGCCATTAAGGTCAGAAGAGGTAAACAACCTGTCCAACATCACCCAGCTAAATAGTGGGGGATGTGAGATTTCATGCCAGGTCAGTTTAACTCCTCAACCTACACTCTGTGTTTCAATTTCCATGTTTATAAACTGAGTTTAATAATCCCCACTTCACAGGATTGCATGGAGGGATAACTGAGACCATGGCTATAATACAACTGGTCAAGTGACGCAGGACATGTTAGATTTCCTAGGAAGCAACTATTGGGCTGGAGGAATCCCAGCAGGCTTCCTGGAGGAGGTGTAGCCTGGGTAGGATGGCTTAGACTCAGAGACCAATTTGAGTTCAAACAGCTGTCTCCAGTTTGTCTCTGCAGTCAAGCTGCTGAGCATCATGCAAAGAAAAGAAAGCTCTGCCTGTTTAATAACAGCAATACATTCTCTTTTTTCTCCAGCTAACTGAATCAGGTAAAGGTATCTCTGATTGTGTTCTCGGTGCAAAACGTTCAGCTGGGCACACAGCAGGATGCCTAATTCATCTGCTTTGCAGAATAGCCTCAGAAAGAGGCAACGGTGCTCTTCTTGAGAAGTTATAAGCTCTTTTCTGTTTGAATTGACAGAGAAATATTTATCCAGGGCTGCAAAAATCCTCCAGGAGGCATTACATGAAAGAATAAAAAGAAAAGAAAAGAGGAAAAAAGCAAGAAATGTCCTGCTGTGTTGGAGAAGCAGCGCTTCCCTTTTGACACTTCTTAAGGCATAGATTTGATAGCCACTGAAGGCGGGAAGCACTGGTAGCTGAACTGCAGGTGAAGGCGCCCTGCTGAGCCTCCTGGGGAGCGAGCTGTGTCCTGGTCTTTGCTGTCCAGAGACACTGTTGTAGGCAGTGTCTGGTGTACGCCTTCCTCCCCAAGGTTAACACACCAGGGACTCTTTCAGTTTCTCCTCCTACAAATAAATGTTTTAATCCACGCCCGGCTCCCTTGCAGAACCTACCCTGCTAGGCAACAACGCTGGGGTCTGAATTTCAGAAATTTGGCAGAGCTCTCTAGGGCCTGGCAAGAGCAGGTTGTTATAGTTTGACCCGGGTGAGGTTTTAGACAAGGGTCCGCCAGCTGCCAGCTGGTGCTACCAGAACTCATGGTGGGTTTCAAGGAGGCATTTGCTGCAACAGTTTAACAAATTTTTTTAAATAACTGGGTGGGATTCATTGTCTGATTCTTTCTGAGATGAATTTAGGGATAACTTTAGTTATTTAGAGAGGATGTGAGTTTGCTGTCCTCTCGTTAGTGTACATATGATTTACCTGCCTGGTTTATCAAAAATGTAGATTCCTAGCCCCGAACCCAGGAAGGTGATTCAATAGGGTGAATGCTTGACCCTGCAATTTGCAAGCCCTAGGTGTGATTGTGACGCAAATGGCTAGTGAATCAACTTCTGGAAACTTTGATTAAAGGAAAAGAGAAAGGACTCTGGAGTTAGAAAGCAGGACTCTGATCAAATCCCTACTGAGTCATTTACTTGGGCATGTGGCTTAACCTCTCTGGGCTTTGGACTTTGGTTCTCTCATCTGTAAATAAACCTCCGTCTCAGGGAGGCTGTCACCATTTGGAATCCTCTTTGAGTGGAAAAAGAAAGGGGACAGGAAATGAGATTTGACTGAGTCCTACAGTGAGCCAGGCACATGATTACACCCTGTCCCATTCACCCACAGCTAAGTATTTCTCCTTTGCAAGTCAAAGAACCAATGCTAATCGGAGCTTCTGAAAAATACCTTCAGTGCCCTGGTTTCCAATCTGTATTCAAGCACAAAATGGGTGTGGCAGGTTCATTTTCCTCCACACATCTTGGTGGTTTTATAAACAGGAAAGTTGATTTGCACAGGTTATTTAATGCAATTGAGTTCACTCATTCAGCAAGCATTTACTGAGTTCCTACCGTGTTCCAGAACCCATGTGAGATGCTTCGGGGTCCCGCAGTGAAGAGGCACGGAGGTGCCCTCGCAGAGCTTAATACGCTGGCATTCCTCGCTGGCCCACAGAGTGAGTTTGTCAGAAGCAGCTGGAGCAGACACTGCACCCCTCTGTCCGGGTGAGGAGCGGCAGCAGAGCTGTGAGAGGACTGCTCTGGGGAGCCAGGCCCCGCTGAATCAGAGCATGGAAGCTGTGCAATAAAAGAGGCTCGGGCCAGGCGAATTCAAAACACCTGCCTAAGACAAATACCAAAATAATAATAATGTGATATTTAAATACTGGTGTCCAGGAGGCTTACCAGGCTTGTAGGGCGAAGGCCAAAACAAGAGGAAGAACGGATACGCACACATTCCCCACCGCCCTTGGAGAGGAAGACTGAGACGTGAACAGGGAAGTTTCCTCAAAACGTAATTCCCAGGCCATTGGCTACACAACCAGCTGGGAGCTTATTTAAAATTCAGGTTTCTCTCCACCGCCCACCCTCAGATTTACCAATTCAGAACCCCGGAGGGCAGGGCGAGGGCTTGTGAGATGCATGTATAACAAACTGCTATAGGGAATCTGAGAATTGCTGGAATCTTGCTACATCTAATCTGCATAGCTTTTGTAGTAAATGGGTCTCCCTCCTTTTCAGTATTAGTGATAATAAAAATAATAATCGATAACGTTTACTGAGCACTTTCTATCTGCTAAGGAGTGATCCAGGTACTGCACATATAATTAATTTTATCTTCACAAAAATTTTATTTTGGTCCTATTGTTATTCCCACTTTACAGATGGGGAAAGTGAGGCAAGGGGTTTGGTGACTTGCCCAAAGTTTTACTAATCAGTGATGCAGCTAAGTTTCAAACTCAGACTTACACATCCCATAAGAAAGGATCCAATCTTTTGTAAAAACAAAATAAAATAAAAAGCAAAATGTTGATGGCAGTTATTTTGGGGTAAACTCCAAAGGAGTTTATTTTTTGCCTACGTGCTCTTCTAATTTTTTCTACAATATGGCATGTGTTTATTTTTAGTATGAAAATAGTCCTGGGGTGATACCTGTTACTCCACACTTATTTGCTGTATTCAGGTAAGTATCTTAATGTCGTTGATGTTCAAGTTTCTCATCTATAAAATGGGTATAATATTTGTTACTGTCAGATTGCACTACGATATTTTGTACTAAACAGAGAGCTCAGTGCAGTTACAGACCTGGTGACAAAACATATTAGGTCCCTTTCCTTACTTCTTTTCCACTACTACCCTCTGCTTCCCACCTTCACCTTCAAAAGGCATCATTGTTTTATCTGTCACCGGTGACTGGAGCTGGAGCTGCAGTCCGAACTCTCTTCCTGCCCCAAGTTTGGTCCTAGACCAACCACATCGACTTGGGGGTGGAGGAGCTTGTTAGACTCTTGGGTCCCCACCCGAGAACTAATCAATCAGAATACGCATTTTAAGATTTGCAGCTGATTCTCATGGAGGCCTGGGTTCTCCAAAAGGAGGAGTGTTACACAGGGAACGCAGGCAATGATCTCCTGGGGCACAGGAAGAAAATATTAGAACTTCTGCCATGCAGGGTCTCTGGTCCCACTCCCTGCACCAGAACGCAGAATATGGTGAAACCAAAAAGGAACACCAACGGAGCCATGGATAGGGGAGTCATACCCCTATATGCTCGCTGGCAGCTGGGTTGGAGACACAGGAAGCAGGAGCCACGGGATCCGACATCTGCCATCCGCTTCTCTGCCAACCAACCAACCCCCCAACATAGCCATGGCAGTTACATCAGTGGCTAATGGCTTAATGGCTAATTGGTTACAGCTGATGGCCACCCAGCCACAGCGGATGGCCATCTGATTACAGCTGATGGCCATCTAATAACTGAGCCAGCACCTTTCCACGTGAGGCCGAGAGCCTGGAAACTGCTCTCTGGGACTCTGTCCCCACAAATTCTATTTATACTTATTCTAATGTCTGATAGTTGTGTAGGTTTTAGGATGTGTTTAGTTGATTGATACTGAATACACATACACATACATACAGTTTATAAGTAAACGTTGTCCTGAATGAGGAGGGAACTCAGACTTCCACCGCACACTCAGGTAACATCATCGTCCCTTTCAGCCCTGCAACACTTCCTGCTCCTGCTGTTTTCCTTATTTTGAGTAAAGGACTTTCCATTTTGGTTAATACTTCCTCCCTGGGATGGAAAGAATGATTTAACCACTTGGTAAAGTAGTGGCCCAGCCCCTTTCTCTTCCATCTCCTGAGGAGAATGCATTTCACTCTGGCCTCCCATGATGTGCTTTTTAAATGGGCCACTCTGTCCCAATGTGTCCCCATAGTCACGTCCATGCATATCCCATCAAGCCCCTTGCCTGCCCTTTCTCCACGGTCCTTGTCTGACAAAACCCAAATACTGGTTTACTCAACACTCAGCCTGCTCAGTGCCAGCTCTAGGGTGTTGGATGTCACGGGGGCAAAACACACACCCAAGCTGACAGCATTCTCCTTAAATTCATGTCCATGAAAGTCATGGACGCTTAATCCTGCCTTATCCTCCCACCAAGTTTTCCCATGTCAGTTTCTTCCCCACACTCCTTTCCTTCATTCCTCAAACCTCCCAAATCTCTCCCCCCTCTCTCCCCCCACTTCCCTCGGCTCTGGACCTTTGTCCCATGCTTCAAATGAGAAGTCTGTCTTCTGGCAGGGCTGGTCTCACCTGGATTTTGAATTTAGATATTTCAGTCCTTGGGAATCAAATCAGATCATCTCTAATTTTGTGTTCTTTCTAGCACACACGGCACCGCTGCCTCCCTATCAATGTTGAATCCAAACACCACGGTTTTAGAAACCGCCCTTTGTCCAAGCACCTTGTTAATCCTCAAAGCACTCGTGAGCTTTAGAAGATTGTGCAAGTGGCATGTGACATGTGTGACAGGCCATCGCTTACACTCCCCATTTTCCAGGCCAGGAAAACTGGGACACCAGGCTAAGTTCCTGGTCCAGCATCAAACAGTAAGTTAAGTTAGAGTTAGAGGGTTTTATTCCCTTCCTAAAACCCACCGCCTCTTTGGGGCTATCTTCTAAAAAGAGGGAATCAAAAAATACAAAATACAAAGACTCCTTCCCTGGCCCCCGAATGACTTTGAATAATGCAGTCTGGAAGATGTCTACAAGTGGAGGCTGGTTTCGAGGCTCAGAATCCAGGATGAGAGCTATGGGTACCAGGGAGAGGTCGGTATTTTTAACCAATGAGACCTTTTGAACTAACAAGAGTGACCCTGATCTGGGCTGCCTGCAAAGGGCTTTCAAATCTTCTAGTGGTTCTCAAGTGCCAGGCATGTCAAGGACAGACTTTGCAGAATCCCCTAAGCCTATTAAAAATACATATTTCTGAGGAGACCGAAGATGGGAGAGTAGACAAACACTGTGCCTGCTTCCTTCCATGAACACATTAAAATTACAACTAAATTATAGAACAATCAACATGGAGAACCATCTGAAGTCTGGCTGAACAGAAGTTTTACAACTAAGAATAGAAAGAAGAAGCCATGTTGAGCCTGGTAGGAGGGGTGGAGATGCGAAACAGGCTGGTCCCAAACCTCTGTGTGGTGGTTCCCTCGGGAGGCGTGAAGGAACCCAGCCCCACTCCAGGCGCTCCAGCCCAGAGTACTGGTGCCAGGAAGAAGAGCCCCCAAAACATCTGGCTGTGAAAAACAGTAGGGATTCCAACTATCTGGGTGGCATGTAAGGCTGTGGGAAACCCAGGTGTCCTCCTAAAGGGCCCACACACAAACTCACTCACTCGCAGTCACTCACCTTGGGCTCCAGCAGAGGGATGATGATTTGGGGGAGGAGGAGCGTCAGAGACATACGGGGAGCAAACTGAGGTGGTGGCTTTGAGGCCAGGGCTGGAGGACAGTGCCGTTTTCCCTGTGAGGGGTCTATCTCCCACGCAGCCAGCAGGCGGCTGCCATCTTTAACGTGTTTGAGCCCTCCCCCTACTCTTACGACCAAATCTGAATCTGATTGGTCCGGTGAGTTCCTGAGCTCCGCCCTCCTGATTCACTGAGAACCCATCTCATCCAACTCCCCCAATGCCAAAGGCAGTCTTTCCTCCAGCAGCCAGCCCCACCCACATTGCTCTCTTTCTTGGAAAACAATGGGACCCACAGGCCACAGGTGGGCAAAGACTTGCCTCAGTGTGCTATGAAACTTTTGCTGAGTGGTTCCAGGCTCACCACTGGCATCAGACCTGGTGACCACAATGCTTCCCCCTGTAGTGATTCCCTGAGACCCTGCCTCATCCAACTTGCATACCCCACGAGGTTTTATCAGCAGTCGAACTTTAAGGGAGCCGGCAGGTGGTAGCAGGACATGGGATGTCCTGGCTTTTTGCAGAGCTACCCCAGGCCTGGTACTGGAGGCAGCTGTCCTCAGTTCAAAGCATGCCTCTCCCAGGTGACTCCAAGTTTAGCACAGGCAGCAAAAAATTGTGGATCACTTTGTAACTCTCACTAAGTAGCTCCTACCAGCTGGTCCACAGGCAGTAAGTGACCTGGGCCTGCACTGAAGCCTCTCCCCAGAGACCCCAGAACCAAAATACCTGGAGGTTGGCTTCAGACCACAGCAGAGCACTGCCCAATTAGCCCCTCAAGTGGCACTCACAAAGGGCAGTCTCAACAGGCACCAGAGCCTGCTGGGGCAAATCCCTCAGTGGGGTCGCCCTCCTCCCCCACAGCAGCCCATAAGCTGTGGATGTAGCCAAACCCCACAGCCAGTGAGCCTGAGGGCCAATCCCAACCACTGACATGCCAATAGCAATCAAGGCTCAACTACAACAGGAGAGTACACACAACCCACACAAGGGACACTCCTGGAGCACCTGGAGCAGGTGACCAGGGAGATTGTGCCAGGGCCCCAAAGATACAAAACAAGCCATGGGGATGTAACGTACAGCATGGGGAATATAGTCAATAATAGTGTGATAGCATAGTACGGTGTCAGATGGTTACTGGACGTATCATGGTGATCACTTCTTTAGGTACATATACGTTAAACAACTATAGTATACTCCTGAAACTCATATGATAGTTTACGTTGTCTATATTTTTTAATAAAAGTCTTTAAAAAAGTAAAATAAAAATACATATTTCTAAGCCCCTGGAGAATCAGACTCTTTGGGGCTGGATCAGAAAATCTTTATTTTTAACACAATCCTCAGCAGCCCCTGATGTACAGCCAGGCTTAGGAATCCTTGAGTCCTTGTGACTATAAATCTTTTTATATTATAAAATGGCAGAGGCTCAGAGATCATTTAGTCCAACCGTCATTTTACAGATAAGAAAACTGAGTCCTGGAGAGATGTGACCTGTCTGAGCTCCTGGACCCAGAGTGAGTTAACTGTGCCCCATGTAACTTTGAGTTATAGCCCCAGATCTCATTTCAGGATCAAATTGGCACCACTAAAATACACTTGAATATTAACCTTTTTAATGTCGAAAAAGCAGAGCCAGGTTTCTCATTTAGAGTCTTCTATCCAATAAAGCAGGTAATTTAAGCCATAAGAATAGGCATTCTCACACCATGTAAGACTCCATAAAGTGATTTCCATCTTGAATGGGGGGAAAATATATCCTGTGGACTTTTTCATTTTCCTGTATTGGTCTGTAAGTATTGAGCAAAGTGGGTCCTGAAATCAGGTCTCTTGCTCCTTCTATGTCTCCCAGGAACATTTTGCCCACCATCTCTGATTGCCTCACTCAGTTGGATGGATGCCAGTGGCGAGCTTGAGTTTTTCAAACTCTGCGTGATCAGGTGACCTCCTTAGTCAGCTCCTCAAAGCCACTCACCTGTAGCTAACAAAATGCAAATGCATTCTGCAGTAGTCAGGCACCTACACCGTCCTTGAAGTGGTCTCCCTAATAAGACAAGTGTCCATCAGATACCCTACAAAATCTTTACAACAGTATTGATTATATTCCCCAAACTGCCTTTCGTATTTTGTACACCAGAAATTAATTTTTAAAAAATGCAAATGCATTCTGCATGTGCTTTCACCCTGTGGCAGGTTTGTAAACAGAGGTTGTACACACTGGTGGCATTGAAAAAAAATGCCTATGCCCCTGTCCCAGGGAACAGTCAGCTGACAGGAGAATAAACATACCGTTTTAGTGAGTGTGAGAATTGGGAGGCCAGCTGCAGCTGGTACTACCTGCAGTCCCTCGCAAGGTCTCTCCCACTGGGGATTTGTCCCTGCACTTGAGCCACCAAGCCCAGGACTGTTTATCTTGCTGCTGGCAAGCTGGGTGCTTTCCTGAACATCTGCTGCCTTAAACTGCCCACAGCCCGCTGGGAGCCTTGAGCCCAGTACGGTGCCCCGTACTTGGTGGGCACTCACCAAAAGATTTGTTAAATCTTTGAACTGGACTTACCCTCTCTAATATCTGTATGTTTCTTGGGCCACTTCCAACCTAATCGCTGATGCCAAAGTGAATTCAATTGGATGTTGTTCCAACAAGCATTGAGTACCTGCTGTTTGCTGTAGCTGAATCGAGATCAGTGAAATAGGGGCCCTCCTCTCCAAGACGATATCGTCAAGGGGGAAATGCAAATGTGCATTCGCGTCATCCTTACATAGCACAGCCTGTGATCAATGCAACGCAGAGAAGTGCAGAGGCCGACAGCACAGCGGGAGAATGTCTGCTTCACTTCCTCCTTTATATATTTAGTTTTACTGAGCTATCACAGACATAAAAATTGTATATATTTAAGCTGTACAAGTTGATGTTTTCATACACATATACATTGTAACATGATCAGCAGAATCAAGCTAATTAACACAACTATCATCTCTATGTAGTTAACCTTTGTGTCTGTGCGTGTTGAAAATATTTAAGGTCTAGTGTCTTAACAAACTCCAAGCACACAATACGGTATTCTTAACTACAGCCATCATACTATCTATTACAGCTCCAGAACTTATGCATCTGACCTAACTGAAACTTTGTATCCTTTGACCAATATCACCCCATTTATTCGTCCCACCAGCCCATCAGCTACCATTCTACTCTTCGCTTCTATGAGTTTGACTATTTTCGATTCCACATGCAAGTGAGATCACGCAGTATTTCTTTTTGTGTCTTTAGTTTGCCAGCATAATGCCCTCAAGGTCCATCCAAGTTGCCACAAATGGCAGGATTTCCTTTTTTGTTAAGGCTAAATAATATATATATATAATACTCCCGTGTGTGTGTGTGTGTGTGTGTGTGTGTGTGTGTGTATGTGTGTGTGTGTCACATCTTCTTTATCCATTCATGTGTTTGAGGACACGTGGTTGTTTCCATGTCTTGGTGATTGTGAATAATGCTGCAACAAACATGGGGGTTCAGACAACCTAACCCACTGCAGGTTGCTTGTTATTACCTGTTGCACCCTCTGCAGATGGTAAACTCCTCAAGGGTGCAAGCACCTAAAACAGTGGCTGGCATGTCGTAGGTGATTCACAAATATTTCTGAATGATGTTGATTCAGATGGAGTCTGGATTCCAGTCCTCTTCCTGCTAATTATCAGCGATGTGACCTAGGACAATGCCTTTTTCAGCTTCAGTTGCCTTATCGATGAATCTGGCATAATCACAGTTGTGAGGATCAAAGTTTATAAAACAAGTGGTTTTTCAACCGATGGCATTAGTATGACTAAGATCATCATATTAGCTTAATGTTAATATTTTTAAAAGGCATAGTACCTTGGAAGAGAAGAAGATTAATTGTAACTGGCACACTGATTATTTTTTAAATATCCATTACGTTGCTTTCAGCCACAAGTCACAGGAAACCAACTCACAGTGGCTTAAAAGAATATGGATTGATTTTTTTCTTATATAACAAGAAGTCTAGAAGTGAATCCACAATGTCAGGCCTGGTATCTCTGTGATTCATTTCACCAGGGGTTGGCAAACTACAGCCCACAGTCCAAATCTGGATCACCAACTGTTTTTGCACATAAAGTTTTATTGAAACAAAGCTATGCTCACTTGTTTATATATTGTCTGTGGCTGCTTTTGCACTATAATGGCAGAGCTAAGCAGTCGTGACAGAGACCATATGGCCCGTAAAGCCTAAAATATTTGCTATTTGGCCTTTGCAAGAAAAAGTTTCCAACACTTGCTCTTGACCATTTCCTAATGGTCATACCTCCAGTAGCACATTTGATTGTAAGACAAGAGGAAAGAGGTGGTGCAAGCCACACGTACCCCTTTAGTCAGAAAAGCAAAATCTTTCCCAGAAAGCCTCACCTCACTGGTCAGAACCAGGTCACGTGGCCTCCTCTTGCTGAAAAGGAGTCTGGGAAAGTAGGAAATAGATTGTTACAATTGGCTAGACCTGAGCTGTACAATAAGGAAGCCATAGTGACGTGTGGTATTAAGCTCTTGAAATGTGATTGGTCCAAATAGAGATGTGCTGTAAGTATAAAATATACATCAGATTTCAAAGACTTAATACAAAAATAAATAAGCTAGCTCAAAATTTTTTTATTGATTACTTGTTAAAATGCTAATATTTTGGATATATTGAGTTAAATAAAATAAATTATCAAAATTAATTTCACTTGTTCCTTTCTACTGCTTTAATGTAGCTACTAGAAAATTTTCAATTATGTACATGCCTCACATTTGTGGCTCTCATTCTATTTCTCTTGTACAGCACTGTGCTAGGCTAATCGTGATCTGCTGCCTGAGGCTGGGAAAATTGCTACCTTAAACTACACAGGGAACCTGTCAACAAGGAGAAGGGCGGGGGTAAGATATTCTACAGTAACTAACAAGGTTTTCCATAATTCATTAGAAGGAAGGGAGCGAGGGAGAGAGGAAGGAAGGAAGGAAGGAAGGAAGGAAGGAAGGAAGGAAGGAAGGAAGGGGCACTCAGTCCATGCCAGTTACTATAGTAGATGTTTGAAATGCAACAGTGAGCAAAACAGACATGGTCCTGCCATGATAGAACTCAAAAAGTCTTCCTGGAAGAAATACTATTAGACCTGGACCTTGTAAAAATGGGATAGAGTTAGATGAACAGTGACAGCCAGTGTTGGGTAAGATGAGCCGGAGGGCATTCCATGCTGAGGGAGGAGAAAGTGAAGATGGTTGGGAGGTGGAAAAGGGCAGGATTGAGGCAGGTTTCTCCCCAAGTCCACTGGCCTCCTTTCCCCCTGCTGCATCCCATTCCAGGCATACTCATCTTCTCTCCATTTCCCGAAGGTACCGTGCACATTCCCACCTCTGAGAGTTTGCCTATTCCACTCCCCTACCTGTAATGTCCTTCCTCATTTTCCAATCCTTCTTATTGGCTTCATGAACTACTATTATACTTTAAGGTTTAGCACGTGCATCCCATCCTCTGGGAAACTGGCCTTGACCAGTTTACAGACGAAGAGAAGAAAGGTTGGATAGATTAGTGGTTTCATTTCACATGACCTGAGCTAAGGCTTTGCACACACTCAAAAATTAGGAGATGGCCAGGTGGACTCAGGGTAGAAGAGAGACATTTTAGAGAGAAGGAATAGAAAGGGTGTGGTATTTCCCTGAGGCAGGTGACTCCCCAACAGAAGAGGCAGATGGGACAAGGAAAGAGGGGGAGGGAGAAGCAGGCAAAGAGGAGACAGGGAAGTGGCGGAGTAGCACACAAAGATGTGTGAATTTTACTTTGCAGGTCATTGGAATCCACAGAAGGAATCGACACAGACAAAGGACATCACTCAATTTGCATTTCGGAGACAGAAGAACATTTCGGAGGTGACCCCATCCATCCAGACGAAAGATGAGTTGTGTCGGGACAGTAACAGCAGTAACCGAGAGATTTAGGAGCGCTCTCGGAGGTACACTTGACAGTCCTGGTGAGTAATTTTCACATTGGGTGAGAAGATGAGGTTCACTCCCCAGCTTCTGAGGTGGCTGTATCATTCATCTCATTTACTCTAAATTGCCTTTCAAGTTAGGTGTCAGCATTCTTGTTTTACAGATGAAGACACCGAGGCCTAGAGAGGATGAGTGGTTTGTTGGAGGTCACGCCACGCCTATGATAGAGGCAGAAGGTCTGTCTGGCCTTTCCGAAGCCCAGGATCTTGCCGCGACCCTACACTACCTCTAACCCTAAACTAGGAAATGATTCTTTCTTCTCAGACCTTCCTTATTGTCAGACGCTCAATATGGGATGACTCACTCATATAAAATGTTTAAATTCCTCATTAATCTGCAGCGCATTTTGTAGTCTGGGTTCTTTGCTTGCCTCTTATTTTATTCCCTTTTGGGTAAATGCCATGCTGTGGATGGGTAACGTACCCCCATCTTATGTATACATGTGCCTTTAATGATAAGGAAAAGTTACTAATCTTCCGTGACCTTGACTGAGCACCACCTTCCACTCTGCCCATCCTTCTCCACTCATCGCCCAGTGTCTGCGTTAGCTCAGAAGGGATCCTCCAGAAGGCTGCAGAATCTTTAGCAAGGCAGGATGTAATGGGAAAGTTATACTTTGGTTATACTTTGGGGGAGAGTAAAATTCTGTGTTATGTGTGTACCCTCAAAAACCTTGGTTTTCACCTAAGTTATAACACTTGTCACCTTCTGATTGGCTTTTGAGTCAGCTGCAGAATGAGGTCCCTGTCATTATATTATGAGTGCTATGTGGCCAGAAACTGAGTCTTCCCCATTTGGGGACTGCCACAGTTGGCTTCGCCCGCTGCTCATGCACACTGCTTCTGGGAAGCATGTAGTGTTGCAGAAAGTTCTGAGACAAGTTATTGATGTCATCTGAGGGCCACTTTCCTCATCTCAACATGAAAATAACAATATCCACCTAGCAGGGTTGATGACATGAGATAAGCCTGCATCCAGTAGGTAGAAGCTACTTGATAAGTTTTCATTTCTTTAGCTCTTAAAGGAATGTTGTATTTAAATAAGCTGTTTTACCAATGTGTTGTAAAAGACTACCTTCTTTCCTTTTATGAAGGTATTTCATACTTTTTCTGGTTCAAATTCTTTATAAAAATTTACTTGTCACCCATCATAATGCTAGCTATAATTGGGAGGGAAGGAGGTGATGGAAGGAGAGCAGTAGATATGAAAAAGGAACTAAAATTTATTGAATAACTACGTATTGTCAGACACTGTTAGGAGCTGAATTGTGTCACCCCCACAATTCATATGTTGGAATCCTAACCTCCAGGATCTCAAGATGTGACCATATTCGGAGATGCAGCCTTTAAAAAGGTACTTGAGATAAAATTAGTTCATTAGGGTGGGCTCTAATCCAATATGGTCGGTGTCCTTACAAGAAGAGGAGATTAGGACACAGTCACACAGGAAGAAGACAGCCATCTATAGCCAAGGAGAGAGGCCTTCAGAAGAAATGAATCCCACTGACACCTTACATTCAGACTTCTAACCTCCAGAACTGTGAGGAAATAAACTTCTGTTATTCAAGCCATCCTGTCTATGGTACTTTGTTATGGCAGCCCTAGCGAACTAATACAGCCACCTTAATACTTTATATATTTATTCATTCATTCGGCAAATATTTGTACGGAAGTTACAGTGGGCTGAGTCCTGTCTAAAACACGTCAGATGTACTCCCTTCCTTCATGGAGCTTCCAGTCCACTGCATGTTATTTCATTTACACTACACAATAGCCCTGTGTGATAGATAATTCCTGCCATCATCCCCATTTTACAGATGGAGAAAAGGAGGCCCAAAAAGAACAGCAGGACAGTGTGGTACATAATATTGAAAGATCCACAGGTCACTTACGGGGACAAAACAGGCCCAATCCAACAAATAAGCAATGGCAGTTGGCATCCCAAACCAGTGATGTGATGGGTCACAGAAGGCCCTCTGTTGGGAAGGACAAGGCAAGATTCACCCTCGCCCCCAGGGAAGGGATTCACAAGAGTTAGGTAGCATGAGCCCGTGTGTACCAAGGTCACACCTTTGTGTAGTCATTAAAATCTGTGGCTCTCTCCACTCAGTTTGAGTAGACATGGGTGTTCCAGGCCTATCCAGTCACAACACATCCTGGGTAGGTCCATGGGGAGTTTGCTAAGCTGTTTGCTGGTCATAGTACATCCTCTCCACTATTTTCCCACAGAAAATTTGCCCAAACTGCAAAAAGCACCATACAACTGAGTTTGGTGTGGGTCAATGAAGAGCCAATCTTTGCAGGAAGGTCGTCTCAAAGCCGGTGCATAAGATCGAAGGGGCAGCTAGTGGCTGAGCCACAGAAGGTAGTGCTTTCTTTTATCAAACATCCACAGCGTGCACAAGGTAATTGCATGGATTATCTCATTTGACAGTTACAAGATCCCTAAGAAGCAAGAGCTCTTATCCTCTGCGTTTTGCAGTTGAAGAATTAAGGGCCAGAGACATTGAGTGTGTCGCTCAACGTCCTACCATCAGTAACAAGCAGAACTTGGGTTTGAACTTGGGTCTGTCCGATTACATGTTCTCGTTCTTAATTATTATACTCTCCAACTTCCCAGATGAAGGGACTGGCTCTGGCCTACAGAGAGGACAGTCTGGGGAAGAGGCTGATAAGGAAGCCATTACTTTGTTTGATTCCCCACTGCCCTTTCATCTCCCACCAAGCACTTTGCTTTCACATTGAAGCAGTGTTTTCGAAAATTGGGACAAGAGCAAAGATCAACTACATGGTCCTACATCCTGCTTTCATCCCCAAACCCTATAACTGGTAGAATATATCTGAAAAAGACTACATCTATAGCGGGGATAAAAATCAATAAAGGGCAAGTGGATCAGAGAAATATCTGAGAGATTGTAGGAAAATTGGATCAGACGCAGGGAGGAAAACATGGCCTAAAACACCCGCAGGGGCTCGCCAGGTTCTGGGGATATCCCAAGATCTGAGACAATGCACCCCTTGCATTGCAGGAAAGGGCTCTGGAACAAACACCAAGGTGATTGAAGAGCCCATATTTTAAGCATCCAGGCACTTCAGCCCCTATTGTATCCTCTTATGCCAAGCAGTGGGCAGCAGAGGTTCCTGTCCCACCCCACGCCATCCAAGCTGGAGTAACGAGTGTGGGTGTTTTGACTTAAGAACCAAGATAGTGCCCAAAGATGTTTGCTAACACCAACAAAGAATGGGGAGCCCCTACATATTAAGGGAAAATATTACTGAAAGGCCATTCTTGAAATCATGTCCTGTTGTGGTCCTACAACTATTAGAGACAGGTGGTAACAAACAGAGAAGCCACAGACGGGAAAGTAGGGAATCTCAGATATGAAGATACACATGTAACCTAAAACCACTGAACATGTGAGGAAAAGCAACACCCTGAGAGATGTATATACCACCAGCCTTAAAAAGAAATTCTGTCACATGCTATGACACAGATGGACCCTGAGGGCATTACGTTAAGTAAAACAAGCCAGTTACAAAAGGAAAATGCTGCATGATTCTACTTACATAGAGGAGAGAAGAAGAGAGGAGAGAGAAAAGGAGGGGAGGAGAAGGGAGGGGAGGGGACAGGACGGAAGGGGAGAAGTGGGGAGGGGAAGGGAGGAAGAAAAAAGAAGGAAGGGAGGGAGGGAAAGAGGGTTGATTGATTCTTATCTTCAGCCTTCAGAGGGAGAATGGCCCTGCCAACACCTTGTTTTCAGAAATCTAACCTCCAGAAGTTTGAGCGAGTACCATTCTGTTGTTTGAAGCCACCCAGTTTGTGGCTATTTGAAACAGCAGCCCTAGGAAACTAATATGAGACAGGAACACCAAGCTCGACAAATGGAAAACTAATGCCCAAGGAAATATAAGAGGGTAGAAAAAGGGAAAGCGTGTAAAAGAAAGAAAGGTTCATATTTTCACAGGGACAAGGGAAGATATCCGTGAAATAAAAATAGGCTCTTAAGAAATAAGGCCAATTAGCCATCATACATAATATAATCCTAAAACTCAAAGCAAATGTGATAGTCTGAAGAGCAGGCTGGATCTCTATGGAGAACAGTGTGGAAAATCGGTAGACCGAGACTAGACATTCTCCTAGAATTCTGTGCAAAAGAATCAAAAGGTAGAAAGGAATAAAGAAGATTTAGATATGAACACCTTCCAATGAATTCTAGAAAAGAAAATGGAGAAAATTTAGGGGACGTCATCATGACAGGAATGAGAAGACATTTCCCAGAGTTAAAGAAAGATACAAGATTCTAGTCTCAAAAGGCACAAGAATACTGAACAGTTTGAATGAAAAACGCAATATTTTGATGTTACAAATGTGGGTACCTAGCCCATGAGGTGCTCAGACGTAACTGGGGTCCCCACCCTTACCCCCAACATTTATACGAGGCGTATCACTGTGTGGAGACAGCCTCCTTTTGCTCTCATTTTCAGTGCAATTTCTCTGTTACCTGAAATGCAAAAAACGCGTTCGTTCAGAATTCATCCTTGATTCTGGGCCAATGTTTGTGGTGCATGGAATTGGAAATGCCCATTTCAGAAGAAGCCTGTGGTGTCATTGGAGTTTATTAGTCTCCGTAGTGTGTGTTCATCAGAAGTTTATGCTGTTTGACACAGTCTTGGCCTGTGACAGCCTAAAGCTTTAATCCCTGCCAAATTAGAGAGACAACCAAGATAAGGAACCATCTCTGAGCTCTTTTACTGCATATAAAATGTGCAAAATGCTGAAGAAAAAAAAAAGAAAAGAAAAAGGAAAATCTCACGTAACAATTTCTTTGGATAATATTTGAATGTATTTATTGGAGATGTTGACATTTAAGAAAGAAAATTATTGTTCACATAGTGAAGTGGATTGGGAATTAAAGAATCTCGGAAGAAATCACAAAAATAAAGGGCTATCTAAACCAATCAATTTTTAAAAATTAAAACAGCATTTAATCTGGGACGTAAGATACCAATTTTGTAAGCATGGTTTGGGGCTGGCACTGGTTGAGGTCCAATGTCTCCTGAGGAGTAAAGAGTTTACAATATTATTTTGTTAATTAATTCTTAGGAGACAGAATTGGACAAAAACATTTTACTTAGTAAATGAAACATATTTAATTTGGTATCTCATTCTATATCAGTCTGTCATTAGAGGGACCCATATCAAGACTTATAACAACAGCTTTCCATCAATAATTGTTTGACAGTTGCTATGCTGCTGGGAGCACCTTTCAAATTTATAATTAGGAAGACTTGGCAGATGGGACATATTGATCCATAACATAGTCAATTTTCTATTATGGAAATGAATTGTTATTTCCACTATAAAAATATTTCTTTCAGTATGTCAGAAGAACAAAATTTCCAGCGAGAAGGTAACTAAGAGGAGGTATAAATGTTAGACAAATTATACTAGGTGTTTACCAGGGCTTTCGACTCTACTCCCTTTTCAATATCCCTAGGGGATGTCAAGTTTGCTTAGCAACTTCTTCACCAAAGATTCGTTCTCAGATTTCTGCCTTAGGTCAGGAGAAGTGGGTCCGATGCTTATCTTACTGTTCATCTGACCAGAGTCACTGTGGTCGGAGATGAAGCTGCCTTTGCTGGGAGGTATGATACAGAGGAACGCAGCTACAGATCACACAGGCAGGAAGCAGACAGAGCTGGACATAAATCTTGGCCTTGAACGGGAACACATTGCTGACTCTCTGAACCTTAGATTCCTCACCTATACACTGGAATCAATTAACTCTCAATTCAATTCCTTGCCCTTTGACTTGCTTACTAGGTAGGCAAACTTACACAGGTTACTGGACCTCTCTCAGCCTTGCTTTCCTCAATGGATGCTTGTGAGAATAAAACGAAATGATGTGTATAAATACCACAGCACCAAGGGGCCTCACAAATTTTAGTTTCTTTCCTCTTCCCTGTGATATGTTGTACGGGCAATGTACAAGCAATGCAACCAGGGCATAGAAATTTGAGATCTGGATATGTGAATTGCTCAGTCCCTTTAGATATCATATCCTTAAAGAATATAAATGTATACCCAAATATGAACTCATTAATACACCAATTGCAGCTTGCTTCATTAATTGTTTATGACTACTTGATCAAGTCAATTTCAGATATTTGTGGAGCAATACACAAGGCATGAAAGTGGATGATAAGACTATGTCATGACCTCCACCATCAAGAGGGTTAAATTTAGTTGGGAAGTCCCCATTCAATCTGAGAACAAACTAGTCGTGACAATGATGCTGATGTCTCCTGGAGTTAAGGGGGAGCCCAGACTGTCAGCATCTCAGGAATTCTCACGGGTACCTAACTTCTGCTGAAATGTGTTAGGGAACATTGGGCCTGAGTCTTCTGGCTCCTGCACGCCCCCTTTCTCACTAGGAATCTAGCCAGCTTGGGAAGGAGGGAGGGGTCCAGTCCTGCTTTAATTGCTGAGTCTCATCACCTCCACAGCCCACCTCACATTGAGTTATTATCTGCTGTCCCCATTATAGCCATTTGATACTGAAGAATGCTCAGACTGAGAATGAAGTTTAGCCACTTCCTTGGGACTTGGTTCTTGAAAATCATCTCAAGATGGTCAAGGACGATCAATGATACATGGAAGACCCGGAAAAGAAAAGGTTTGCTTATGTGGGTGTGATGGGAGGATGGGGAGTCAAGAGTTCTATTTGGGACACGCAGAGTTTTCATTCCTACTCAATATTCATCTGGAGATGTCCAGTAGAATTTTAGATATACAAATCAGGGACTCAAAGCAGATATCTGAAATTGTTTGTTTGTTTGTTTGTTTGTTTTGATATCTGAAATCGTTTGGAACTGATGTTCTAAACTGAGGAATCATTATTACATGGAGGTTAGTAGACATGGAATTACTATAGATTTTCCAGGTAAAGAATGGAAAGACAGCAAAGTAATGAATCCAGGGGAAGGCCTCCTGGAAGATGGGTTTGAAGTGTCAACAAGATTTGGATGGATAAAGACAGGGAAATGCCCCCAGGGTAGCATATGAAAAAAGACCTTGCAGGACAAATTATAATGTCTTGTTTGGCAGCTAGTGAAGATACTACTAACTGAGTTTTCAAGCCTCATGCAGCCCGTGGGTTCCACACACTCTTTGAGGGCTGCCACGGGGGGTCCAAAGAAAGTCCAACCATGTGGGTCTCTAATCCTCCACCCCTCTGGGAAATGATGTTGTGAGAAGGCCACGCTACACAGAGAGGCCATGTTGGTGCTTTGGATGAGTCATGCCAGTCCAAGTACCAGACAACACTTCCAGAGGATCCCAGCTCTCAGGTGCCTGAGTCACCACAAAACATTCCTTTGCCCCCTGCCTGAATTCCCGACCCACATAATCTGTGAGCTAAACAAAATGGTCATCGTTTTACACCACACAATGTGGGGTGGTTTGTTACGCAGCATTTTTGACTGAAACACTCCCCATACATATAACAAGTAAGTGCACACATACAAAGGCATGTTCACCCATGGCAGGAAGTGGAGCAAATGTCAAAGAAGAAAGATCAGTTTGCTAACTCTGTGTCCTAGTTTCCTCATCCATCAGGTGATACGGACGTGAGATTCTGTGCTTTGAGAGGCCCTCCCTGCTCTAAGATTCTGCTTCTGCGACCTCCCTCCCTTCCCTTCCATTAAAGCCATGTCTGAAATCCTTCACTTTCTCTGAGGTATACGTGACTGACAACTCTGCAGCAGTGGTTGCATTTTAGACAACATCAAAACTTGAAGGGAAAGGAATAAAGCTTTGAGGGTGGGATTTCAGAGCCAGTTTCGGTTTTTGTTGTTTGTTTTTTTAGGGGGTGAGGGAGAAGTGGTTATCTGAAGTCTTGACATTGTAACACTGTGTGTATATCATTATTATAGAAATGAGTTATATTATATACGGTGGTGGTTATCATTACATGGAGTGTCGATCCTCTCACCTCCCTCATGAGTGGTACCTGCCCTGATGCCATATTAGGGATCACAAAGAACCCTGTCACCTGGGGAGAAGAGCACACCTGAGAATGCCACACTAAATCTGGGTCCATCAAATCCAGGGGATTTCAAACCCCTTTGCAGTGCAACATTGACATTTTAGACCCTGAATCAAGGTGTTCCTGTGATAATACTGAAAAATGTTAATTTCTTCATTTGCAAGAGAAATACGCTAATGAGGAGGATTTTCCATTTCCCTCCCATAATTTTATTTTTTTGAAAACTTTGCTGTTCACCACCCCTTGCTGGCTGGAAAAAAATCAGTTGTAGCTCAATAGAGAGGAAAATATTGGAGCGATTATGAGAACGGGCTCTGGAGTTAGACCTTGATTCGAAAAATTGACAAAATGAATCAGCCACTTTACTGCTGTGTTACCTTGGGCATTTCACTGTTCTAAAGTTTAATGCTGTCGTCTGTAACATACAGGGAACTGTGGTTCCTCCCTCACTGGATTGTGTTGGGATTAAAGGAGATTATGCTTTAAGCACACATAAATGGTTAATAAAAGGCTGCTGCCTTTATTAATAAACCATTCCTGTATCACTGCAGGCAAGTACAAGATAGAGGCCATTTCCAAGGTGATTTTAACCTGCCAGAGAAAGTCTTAGACCAAAGGGAAGCTGTGTGTGTGTGTGTGTGTGTGTGTGTGTGTGTGTGTGTTTTGCAAATTAGGTAACTTCTCACAATAAAATTTCCAGATTGGTTAACTTTCCACTCTTCTTTTCTCACGTAAAAATATCCCAGAGAAAAATAACACACTGAAGCAGGAAAAGCATGGCCTTCAGAGCAGAACAAAAATGGATTCTAATCCTGGATAAATTACTGATCTCTGAACCTCGGTGCAGACATATATTAAGTGCTCAATACATGTTTGTGGAAGAAAATTCTAAAAGTTTTATACAAATATCTACTTTCTTGGGGATTAAATGAGATATACAGTAGAAATATGTAGCTCATAGTTGCTAGTTGGCAAATGTTTGTTTTCTTTATCCACACGTTATTTTTTAAGTGCCTGGCATCTTTTAAGAAACTCCAAATTTGATCAGTTCTTTTCATTCTGATGAAATTCAGTTCCTCTCTTTATCATGTGGATAACTGCGTTTTAGCTACTGAGCTGGTTTTACTGAATATACTTACTCTATTCTATTCTAGAGATTCTCAAACAACAACATGCTGTAAGGATAAAGTAATGTGCTTCTGAAGGAACTCAGCAAGCTGCACGTATATTAATCCTCATCCTTGTGAAGAAAGTAGGAAACACGTTATTTTTCATTGACTTAAAAGATGGCTGAGGTTGCTTATATCATGGCCACACACACCTTGAATGCCGTGTTTCCTTACAACCATGAAGTCTGAGATGGTCATGGAATCATTAGACTCCCTTCCTCCTGGAGATAAATTTAGATCTCCGTGACTTCCTGAAAGAAGATCATTTGTTTCATCTTGAAAATTAAGCAGAGTGGGGGAAGGTTCCTGGGATACTTTTTTAATGCTCAGCAATTTCTACTCTTCCACTTAAGAAGCAACTAAATTCACATCACATGGCGCACCTTCCTGCCATAAATCTGGTGATCAATCTAAAAGCCCCCGTCTGCCAGCCATTTCCTAGGTAACCAATCCCAGGTGACTTTATTGGACAGCCCATAACAGACAGAAACCGGCAAGAGAAAAGAAAAAACCTGTCGTTTTGTACTTTGTTCTCAATATGTTTAAATAATTAAAAACACCATCAAGAAACTAATCCATAGATAAAATGACATGTAAAATATGATTGCATAGTGCTTTTCTACTGTCATTGATTCACTCGAGAGGAGAAAGAACCATTTACTCAAGACTTTACTTGTCCTAAAAGCAATTTCTTCCAACCTTTGAAATGAAGTTAAAGTTATCAGGCCAGAATTTGTTGCACGGATGAGTTACAAATGGGCATGGGCTAAATATCTTCAGGAGTAATAACCTCTCAGTTTTCCTTTTAATCCGGAAATAGCATAAACAGACTCTTTCTGGAATGCACATTGGATTAAATTTACTAGCTCAAGGAAGCTTAAAGGTTAAAGCGTCCATCTGGGAGTCAGTCCTCAATGAATCCTGAATCCAACATACAGCAGTGTATGACCTTTGGAAAGGATACATCGTCTTTCTGAGCCCCTATTTATTCATTTGTAAAATGAGGGTCATTGAAATGAATTGTATCTCATCAGATTATTTAGATGCTTAAATCAGGTGACGCAGGCAAAACCCCTAACACAATGCAGGTTACATAGTAAGCAAATAACAAAGGTTAGAAATAAAGAAACAACAGAATCACCTCCTTAAATGTAAATACTTTCCAAGTGTCAGGCACTAGGTTAAGTATTCAGACACAGGACAACACCAGAGCAATAAGCAATTAAATGGCTCTTGAGTTAAAAGAGAGAACGGCATTGACTCTGGAATGTCTTTGGCAGCACCACAGACAGCAAACATATATTGAGCACCTTGTGTGTGCAAAGCAGTCGTAGATTAAGAGAACCTGGGTTTTAGAATCAGACAGAAGAGGACTCGAATCTGGTTTCTACCTTTTTGCTGTGAGACCACAGGAAAATCACCTACCGTCTCATGTTCAAAATGGGTAAGTCCATCGGGCTTATGGTTGCCATCAACACGAACAGACTCGGCCATCTTAACCAAGATAGCAGTTTATTAGAAGTAAGCTTGGGACACTTAGAGTCAATGGGAGACTGAAAGACCAGTTTGGAAAACTGGTAAAGGTTTGGGAAGGTTCTAGACCGCTAGGCAGAGAGAACCACGGAGAGACCGTGCAGCAGCAGTGGCCTGGATAGAGGCCATCAGTGCTGCTGGTGTGAACAGGACTTGCAACTGGCTCATGTCGTTGGGTCACTGGCTCCAGATTCAAAGTCCTGAGCTATGAGTGCTGTGTCACTCACATGCTGCTGTAGCTCTGCCAGGATGACAGAGACCTCTTCAGCCTTCATCATTGGGAGTGGTGCGGTGCTACCATGCGTATTGAGCTATTCCCAAAGGGAAATTGAGCACCAAAACAGCAAATACCCTCATAGGAATAATGATACAAAATATTGCAAACTTGTTGTGAGGATGAAGGAACTAAGTCTTTAAAGAGCATGTCACAATGCCTGGCACGCAGATGGCACTCAGTAACTGGAAGGAATCATTATTAGACATTCGAAGTATAGCCGCCTCTGGAACACAACAGACTTTAATTGAGCACCTATTCTGTGCCTGACCATAAGCTAGGCTGAGGATAGACTTATGATAATACTGTTCACTACAGCACATTACGTCTGCTTCTAGAAAGATTGCAGAGTAATGGGGAAGGCAGAGAAGTCAACAAATAATAATAGTGATTCCAAACAGCCACAACGAGGACCACATTAAAGCGCTCTGGATTCTCAACAGAGAGAAATACCCATTTTGTCTTAGATGGCTGGAGAAAGTGGGAAGAAAAAGGAACTCTTCGTTGAAATGGTAGCGTTTGAGCCTGGAAAGGATTCTCCTCTCCATCTCTCCTGATTCTGCATGTTCCTTGCTTAATCCAACATGCAGATGGAAAGCTGTGAATAAGGAAAAGTTCTGGAATGAAGCCTTCCCGGTGGGCAAATGGTTGTCAATGAAAGGTCGTCTTCCATCTTTTTTTTTTTTTTTTTTTTCATTATTTGCCACTGTCATACTGAGGTCATGCCCAGGGGAACACATTTCCTCCTTAACTGATGGTCTGACTCCAAGTGTCCATTGTATTGTGTGTGTGAGTTTTGAGCTCTGGGTTGTGCAACACGTGGCCCTCTTATTAACAGCTTCAAGTCCCATGTTCTCTAAGAGTTAAAGCGATTGAGTACATGGGCAGGTCTGCCAACAGTGGTTGTTTACTGTGGTGAGAGAGCAGAGAACGGAGGTCAGGTAGACCTGGGTTTAAGTCTAGGCCAGCCTGTCACTAAATTGTGTAATCCTGGGCAACTTACATTGGGGGCCTCAGAATTCAATCCATAGAGTGTCTGGAAGAAGCATCAGCCCTGAATAAAAGGTTATAACTAAGGTTTCTCTGACTGTTCAACAGTAATCTCTTTGTCTGCGGGCTTCTCTCACATTCAACCTAAATGAGGCATTAGCAGAATACAACCAGTTGATCAAAAACAGTGGGCAACCTGTGTTTGTAAATAAAGTTTTACTGGAACACAGCCGTGCTCATTCCTCTACTCCATCCTCTAAGGCTGCTTTCACACTACAGCAGCCAAATTGGGTAGCTACAACACAGACAGTATGGCCCACAAAACCTAAAATATTTACCATCTGGCCCTTCCCAGAATCAGTTTGCCCACCCCTGATCTAATCATCAATTAAATACATTTATGTGCTGTTTATGATAACGAGAATCTTTTGTCACGTGTGTCCTCCTCCACATTAAGATGTTAAGTTCTTTGAAGCTAAACCACCTTGTGTAGCTTTTCCTCTAATAATACTATTTCACATTCACTTCTTACTTGCCAAAGAACTTTGATGTGTGAGCTATCATTTCCCAGAGTCTAGCATAGTGTTGAGCAAACAGAAGACACTTGAAAAATATTTGACTGATTGATTGTCTTTCTCTGATTTATTTCAAGCTCTAAGCAATTGGGTCAATGGTTATTTTTGTCACTAATGTGACAGGTCATGAAGACCATCAGAAATCCCTATATCAAATGGGGACAGAATATTTCAAACGATTGTATGAAATAGCTTTTTTGTAACATTTCTAGTTGTCACCAGTTTCCATCCAAATCCTTTATAAGCATTGTATGATTCTTCACACCAGAGATAGTGCTGTTTGTGTAGAAAAGAACAATGTGTAGAGTCAAACTTGAGCTGAAATTCCAGGCTGGCCATTTCCTGGCTTTGAGGCCCCAGCCATACATACGACTCATGTTTCCGTATCATGTAGAATCCAGCCAGGTCAGAAACAGGTTGTTCCTTTCACTCCTATGTCTAAGTCTGACTTGGCTATCTCTCAGCTCCACAGAAACAATAGTTTTGAACTTACCATTTCCTGAGAATCCATATTGGTGAATTATCTTTTACAACTGTAGACAAGGGCACACACCAATCTAAGGTCAGGCAAATTTGCTAAGGTAAAAAACAATGATGAGAAACAACCAGTTCAAGGCAAAACATAAGAGATGTCATGACATGCGCATGTCCATCTGTGAAGCTCTGGAGTGATGTGACATTTCTTGTCATTGATTTGACCGGCTTACAGCTCTTCTGTATAATAAATGACGAAACACTCGATACTATGAAGTATTCTATTTCAGCGCAGTGTATAGTTAATTTTAATAATGCTCTCTAGTTATGCTGTGCTTATTATCGTACAAGCCAGGAGGACATCTCTCCTTTTTCTTAATAATTGAATTTACCAAGGATATTTCATTACAAAAACAAGCTGAACATGGTCCAACTACTTAGTAGCATTGTGGCTAAATGTAAACCTGAGGTTGTAGGTTTTTAATGGAAGATTTATGTAATTATTTTTAGTTAATTTTGTCTTTATTCCAGGGGTTGGATGCTTCTTTGTTGGAATCTTGTATTTATTTTATGCTTTTTTTTTTTTTGCGTCGGATAATTTACAAAAGAGCCTCTGAAAGAGATTATGGAGCTGGAAACAAGACCAAGCGTGGAAGAGATGCTTTTCAACTGTATAAGAAGATGGCACACAGTCACTTGCAGAGCTGCACACTGCTGCAGGTGACCGATGCATGCATTATCTTCCCTGCAATCCTGTATGCGGCAGCAAGATGGATTTTTATATTTCTATTTGAATATGCAAGGATTTTCAGATTATGGGGATTCATTTCAAATTAAATAATGAGCCATGAAGACTTCAACTTGAGCGCTCTTCAGCACTTTTATAACAATAAGTCTTGGCTTATAAATAATAATCCCACTATGGCACTTATTCCTTTGATCAGCACAGGATTCTACAGCACAGGCACGGCAGGTATTAAAATGCCTATTTTAGAGAGAAAGGAAGTGAGCCGCAGGGAATGCAAGGCCTTTTCCCACACATATAACTGGGTTTGGCACCCATATCTAACTTCAAATCCTTTGGGGTTCCCAGTCCTTTATAGATGAGCCAGCCTCTGCTCCCCGAGAGAGGGACAATCCTGGTCTTAAAAATTATCCTCTGTTCTCCCACCTACTCCATTCCAAAGTCTATCCAGTTTCTGACTGTTTCTTTGGTTCTGTCTCTCAGCTCTAGCCTGTACCCTCCCCCTTGGGAATCACTATAAAATTTAACTTCCCTCTTTGTGGCCAGATTTCTGGCTCCTTGTCATTTTAGGGTAACTATCCAGCCCTGCCCAACCCCGCAGCTAGACCTGAATCTATTGCTCTCTACGCTTGACAGACAAGTGCCTGATCTAATAAGGAGTTGGGCTGGCAAAGAGTGTCTGCACGCCATTTACTCTTTTACTCTGGGAGCTTCTGTTCAGAGACTAGTGGTGGAGACTAGAGTTCATCAGAAAGCGTATGAAGACTATGAAGAGGATATTCTCCATCTGGCTGGCCACCGGAGCCGGTGTCGGTCCCTGTGGCTGAGGAATAAGACAGATAGGCTTGTTTTCGTGAGAAACTTTGTGAGACTCTGAGCAAAATGCAAACTGTTTTGGATCCTAGTATAGTCATTCATTCAGTAAATATTTAATGAGCAACTACTGTGTGCCAGACACTGTTCATAGACACCAAACATACATCAGGGAATGAAACAGGAAAAAAATTACTGTTCTCAAAGAGCTTACATTCTTGTGGGAGACACAGACAATACACACAAACACAAACACACTGGCCTTCCTTATGTTTGGTTTCACTTTCTGTGGTTTCAGTTGCCCACAGTCAGCCATGGTCTGAAAATATTAAATGGAAAATTCCAGAAATAAACAATTCATAAGTTTTAAACTGCACGCCGTTCTGAGTAGCATGATGAAATCTCACACCATGCTGCTCTGTCCTGCCCAGGATAATGACTCATCCCTTTGTCCAGCGTGTCCTTGCACTGTATGCTACCTACCCGTTAGTTAGTCACTTAGTGTTTTCTAGGTTTACAGATCTATTGTTGGTATATTGCAGTACTTGTGTTCAAGTCACCCTTATTTTACTTAATAATGGCCCCAAAGCACAGGAATAGTGATGCTAGCAATTCAGATATGCCAAAGAGAAGCTGTAAAGTGAATGTATGTATAGGGAAAATCATAGTATATATAGGGTTTGGTACTATCCACGGTTTCAGGCATCCACTGGGAGTCTTGTAGCATATCCGCCAAGGAGAAGGGGGAACTACTGTATATAAGTTTTAATCTTCCAATCCTTGAACATGGTATATGTTTCTATTTATTTAGTTATTTTATTTCTCTCGACAATGTTCTGTAATTTTTAGTGTACAGATCTTGACTTTTGTTATGTTTAGTTCTAAGTACTTGATGTTTTTTAAAACGATTGTAAATAGAATTTTAAAATTTCATTTTCCAATTAATTCCCGTCAACGTATACAATACAGTTGGTTTTTTTTTTATATTAAATTTACACCATGCCACCTTGTTAAATTCACTTACTATTCTTCATAGTTATTTTGTGGATTCCTTAGATTTTCTATGTAAATAACCACGACATCTGCAGGTAGAGACAGTTTTACTTCTTCCTTACGCCTTTCATTCCTTTATGTTGCTTTACTGCCAAAGCTAAGATGTCCAGTACGATACTGAATAGAGTGGTGACCGTGGACAGTCTTGCCTTATTCGTCATCTTACAGGGAAAGAAGTTCAATATTTCACTATGAAGTGTGATGTTATTTGAAGTTTTTTATAGAGATCCTTTAAAAGACTGAAGCTGTTTCCTTTCATTCCTGGTCTGCAGAGAGATTTCATCATGATTACATGTCGACTTTCGTCAAATATGCTTTTGCACCTATTGATATGTTCATAGGGTTTTTCTTATTTATTCTGTTAATGCTCTGAATTATACTGAATTTTAAAACACAGATATATAGAAAAAGTTGTAGAATAAGTACTATAAAGAACAATAAACAAGGTAAAGGGAATAAGTGTTGTTTCAAACAGAGGGGGCAAGAAGAGCTCCTGGAAGAGATAACATTTGAGTAAAAACCTAAATGAAGTGAGGAGCAAGCGATGCAAAAGTAAGAGGAAATATCATCCTAGGTACCAAGTGGTAAAAGACGGGTTTGAAGAGATAACCAGGGGCTGGTCATGTTAAGTCTTTGGAGGCCATTGTAAGGAGTCTGGGATTTTATCCCAAGTACCCTGGGGAATAAGTTTTTAGCCAAAAAAAAAAAAAAAAAGCACCATGAACTATTCATAGTTTTAAAAGATCATTCCAGGGGCCGGCCCGGTGGCTCAGGTGGTTAGAGCTCCGTGCTCCTAACTCCGAAGGCTGCCGGTTCGATTCCCACATGGGCCAGTGGGCTCCCAACCACAAGGTTGCCAGTTCAATTCCTCCTCGAGTCCCGCAAGGGATGGTGGGCTGTGCCCCCTGCAACTAGCAACAGCAACTGGACCTGGAGCTGAGCTGCGCCCTCCACAACTAAGACTGAAAGGACAACAACTTGACTTGGAAAAAAGGCCTGGAAGTACACACTGTTCCCCAATAAAGTCCTGTTCCCCTTCCCCAATAAAATCTTTTAAAAAAAAAAAAAAAAGATCATTCACCTGTTGTGTGGAGAACTAAATGTAGGCAGCAAGACTAGAATAGGGAAATCATCTAGGAGACTGCTTCATGATGCCACAAAGCATCCTGGTTAGGATGGTAACAGATGATACAATTCAGGAGCTCAGAGGAGAGGTGAGAAGAGAGAAGAAAAATTGGAAGTCGAAAAAATACCAGTGGGATTCAATGGGGCTAGGTGAGTTCCCAGAGGAAGTGAGAGTAAAAGAGAACTGAGTTCCGGGGAATTCTGGCACATGCAAAGTCAGGAAAAGGTGGACAGGCCGGTAAAGGATGTTGAGAAGGAGCAGCCTGTGAGGTAAGAGGAAAACAGGAGGCGTGGGTGGCTCAGAAGCCAGGGCAAGAAAGGGTTCTGAGAAAGAGGGAGTGATTCGCTGGCCCCAGGCTCTTGAGAGGCCAACTGCGAGAAAGACCAAAAACTGACCATGGACTTTGGCAGGAAGTCATTGGTGACCTTGAAAAGAACAGTGTCAATGCAGGGAGATGGGGGTTCAGGGGGAAGAACCTAAATGGAGTAGGTTGACTAAGAGGAAGATTTAGAGTGACTGGGATGACAGATCGGAGACAGCAAACATAGACACATTTTTTTATTACAAGTTTTACCTTCAAGAAGAGCAAAGAAATTACTCAGGCTGGAGACAGAAAACGAAGGCTCTTTAGTTTTGTTTAAATATCTTAGGTGTTTCCCACATGTTTATATACTGCTGGAAATGCATCAGTACAAAGGGAGAAGTTGACGCAAGAACTAGATGGGATACGTAAAGGAGCAGCAAAGTCTGCGAATAATGGGGCAGGATGGGACCCCACGCACAACCACAAGGACGGGCCTGACTCAGGAGCTGGAGCGATTTGTCATTGTCTCGGCAGAGAGAGGAGAGTTACAGAGAAAGTGATGAAGGTTGATGGGCAGATTAGGAAGCGGCGAGAAGAGGCAGTTCTTTTACTCCTGATTTCATCATCTCAGTGAGAGGAGAGATGAGGTCCTCAGTGAGGCTGAAGAGGCTGGAGCAGTGCTGGAAGTTGGAGGAGGGAGGGGACGTTATGACATAGCAGTCGTAGAGGGAAGAGAATGAATGGACTAGGCAAGCCCAGTAGGACTGCCAGGCAGTGCTAAAGTCTGGCCCGTGACTTGTCATAATCTGACGTGCGATCCATCAGCAGGGAGGTGCATTGCCCTATCTCCATGTTCCGCTACTCAGATTGAGAAGCACAGCTCATGGAGAGCGGTGTTGGCGTCTGGCATGCTGGTTCAGCAGAAGTGATATGAGAGGCAAGGAAAGCAGGGGATATATATACATACACAAGATAGTCATTGCAGAGATGGATCGTGTTATCTAAGCTGAGCGAAGAGGGACGCGATGGAGAACAAAACAGTGTCTGCAGTAGAGGCCTTACTGAGGTCAGGGAAGTGTGTGGGGGCTGAGGGAGGGGCGGGAGTCGAGTAAATGAACTGGAAAAACAGAAAGTGGTTACCAACGAGTAGAGTAGGATGCTTACATCAAGAATTTGAAGATGGTTCGGCTATTGCTAATGATATAGTGTAGGGTATAATTGTGTGAAAAGATGCGTGAGATTTGGTGGAGGAATAAATTGTTTGAAGTGGGAGGGTCTGGAAATCCAGGATGGAGGCCTGGATGTTGGAAGGCTCATTGACCTAGATGCTGCCTTCAGAGTCTTTGCACACTGCCCCTCTCTCAGAGAATCTGCCCAGCTCACGTCCTGTCAGACCAGCTTTCTCTTAGGATCCTATCATCGCTGTTTCTTCCCCTTCCCGTTTTATTTTTCTATAGTATTTATCACCAGCCAACATGTTGTACAGATATTTGGTTTTTTGTCACCATCCCCCTCCATGAACGCAAGGATTTGATTTGCTTTGGTCCACGGCTGTAGCTTCAGAATGGACGGACGTTGTGTCTGGAAGAGACAATGAGAAATCCCAAAGACGTATACCTTGTCTCCTAGCGTGGTGAGCCTTGAAGAGTGAGAATAGCAACTGGCTCTTGATAGGGTTACCAGGGAGGTGGTGCTACAGTAATGAGGGGAAGGGGACACACAGAGAAGGGGTACAGATGCAGATTCTGTTTTCAACACAGAGGATGAAGTGAAAGGGAACAGGAAAGGGTGTGAAATGGGTCAAGTTAGGGGATGTGCAGGACAATTTGGGGATACGCCAGGAGGCCAGGGGTGTCCAGAGCGGCTTCAGAGTGTGGTGGTCACTGAGGTACTAAAGGGATGGAAAGCATAGCAGAATCAGCGTTGGGGGTCTTATAGAGGAAGGTGAGTGATCAATTTTCATTATGGACTCCCTTTAGGAATTAGCCCAGTGGATAGTTGTGGGGAGACCATTATACCAAGAGCTCACAGATTCCTGAGGGCCTCCTTAAGAACCGTGGGGGGTGACATCATGATATGTCTCTGTCTATCTCTTCCAGAAGCTCACACCCCAAGTCCTGGCAGTTTGGAAAGTACTAGGTCACTCCACCCTTGCACAGACCTAGGTGTCCTCATGATGGGAAGGTGGAATGGTGACAGCTGTGGGATCTGTAAAGCAGATTGACGGGTGGTAAAGATGAATGATGAGAGCTAGAGCAGAAGAAGATCACCCTTTTAAGGATTACCCCCAAATGACCTATATTCCTCTGTGACAAGAGAAATCATGGAGAGCTTCAGAGTCACTGTAATTTGGGCATTAGTGTGAAGTGACCCCATCCTATAAGCATGGATGGATGAGGCCAGAGGATCAACAGTTCCAATATCTAGCCTCTTTGCAGAATCTTCCCCTCTATAACTCGCTTCTTGTTTCCTCTCTTTAAAAAACAATGTAAAATTTGCCCATTTTTTTTTTTTTTTAGCTTCCCTTGAGCAGCGGTGGTCATCCATAAGCTAGATTCCAAAGGAGATCTCAGTTTGCAGAGCTCCCCGGAGTTCAGATGCCTTAACAAAGTAGTTAGAAAGTGGAGATTCACGGGCTGTCACGTACAGCTGTTCAAGTTCTGCACCAAGGCCTCCAGAACAGGGAGAACCATTTACTTATTTGAACACAGCCACCATTGGGGCAAATGGCAGTCCTGAGTCAGTAGACGTGAAAGCAAAACCAGAGCACATGTCCACAAGGCAGCCAAATACTCATCATCTGTGTCAAGGACCTCAGGCGTGGGAACAGAGATTCAGGTGAAAGGTGGGGAAAGGGACCCAGTTATCTGAATGGTTCTAAGGATTCTTGGAGAACAGCCTTTTGAACTGGTCTTCCCCAAAACACAATTCACGATATTTTATCTTCAGTCCTGTGTGGAGTGGGGAGTCTCTAGGCCTCTCTTCTAGCTCTAGTAACACATTTGCTTTTGTGTTTCCCTTCCCTTTCTGAGGGTTAGGATCATGATCTAATTCACGTGTGTATTCCTAGGACTCAGCCATGAGTGGACGCTCAGAATATGCTTGTTGAACTAACTGTACAACATGCTATGTGTAATAATGTGACGTTTCCATTCAAAAGTCTGAACTCAGCACTTTAATACTAATAAAAATAACTAATTTTTATTGAAAGCGCTTTATGAATTATACTATTTAAGCCTCACAACATCATCTGTAACGGAGATAATGCAACTTCCTCCCTCCTACAAAGTAATCATCAACATATACATAGTGTTTAATATGTGACAGGCGCTGTTCTCAGCACTGTTACTTATATTAACGAATTAAATCCTCCTAACAAACCTTTGAGGTAGGTACTGCCATTATCCAATGCTCCTGAAAACCGAACTAAGTTGTAGGTAACGCATTTACGAAGTAGCAGAGCTTAGAATTTCTTTGGCTCCAAGGCCCGCGTAATTAACCAATAAATTATATTGCCTCCCCAGATTCTCCGGTCAAAATAATAAACATTTCAGGATCTTCTAAAGCTCCCAATTGATCTCATCCCCAAACCAGTATCATTCTAAACCCTGAATCCAAAAGATCCTATGTTCCTAGGAGACGGGAGAGTAACAAGAAGTGGGAATGTGAGTCTTTGAATGTATTTAATCCCAACGAAGCATTGATGGGAGGAAAAATACCAAGGGTTTAGAAATGTCATTTCGAAGCCTGACTGTACCCTTTCAATGATCAGTGTGCCAGCCTCACAGGAAGTGGCTCACGTATAGATTTCCCATTTGGTCATTAACACCCATTATCTCACTCCCCCCCACAGACTTGCCAAATTTACTTTTAACTGCTCTCAGCACTGAGACAGACGGGGGGGGGCAGGATAGTGAGTCTGCACAATGCATAATTATTATAAATGAGCAGAGATAAACTACACCTGTCAAAATAAATGATCAGCAACCTAAAACCCTGAATTCTCCATTTACTGTTTTGTAAACTTGAGTTATTCACCCTTGCTAATTTCTCCCACTGCTGTTCCTAAGACTTTTCTTTCCGGATTTGAGGCCCTAGAGTTAGCTCAGAAGGTGCTTGTCGCCCCCAAATTCTTCTGAGGATTAGAGAAAAGCTCGAAGGAAATCGTTCCTGCAGGAGATGAATTACTAAATAGCTAGAGTTCCGTGAAAGGGTGTCAGACACGGGCTGGCTCACTGTGGCTCCATCTATCTACGTTCAGCCATTCAATCAAACCCCCTTTATGTTCTTTTCCTAAGGTTCTGACGAAGTGACACAAAGACAATGGCAACACGGAATAAAAGTCAAGCTAATTTTAAGTGTAACTGTGTCTAAGGAATGTTCAGCTGACAGTATTTTGCATGCAGAAACACTCATTTTCATAGTCTCTGAAGTTCTAATTCAACAAACAGTACTGGCTGGTCCTAAGTCTCTGCATCTACACAGTGTAAAATAATTGTTTACATGGCTTTTAATGATAGTCCACTTGTGTATTTTCCTGCAAATTTGTTTTCTTACTGAGACAGGGCCTGGTTGGGACGCACACAAATAGGCCTTGCACTGTCCCTGGCCTCCCCTCTTCCTGCCCTAGAGCCTAATAATTGAAAACCCCCTCCTTGCAGTTTGAGCTTGAAATGTCCCCTGCCCAGTTCCCTGCTTTAGATAATTACCCTGAAACTTGTGCTTGGTTATGATCACAGTACCCCCTTCTTGTGATCACAGTACCCCTTGCTTATGATCACAGTACCCCTTGCCTGTGATCACAGTACCCCTTGCCTGTGATCACAGTACCCCTTGCTTGTGATCACAGTACCCCCTGCTTGTGATCACAGTACCCCTTGCTTGTGATCACAGTACCCCCTGCTTGTGATCACAGTACCCCCTGCTTGTCATCACAGTACCCCCTGCTTGTGATCACAGTACCCCTTGCCTGTGATCACAGTACCCCTTGCCTGTGATCACAGTACCCACTGCTTGTGATCACAGTACCCCTTGCTTGTGATCACAGTACCCCCTGCTTGTGATCACAGTACCCCCTGCGTGTGATCACAGTACCCCCTGCTTGTGATCACAGTACCCCCTGCTTGTGATCACAGTACCCCTTGCCTGTGATCACAGTACCCCTTGCCTGTGATCACAGTACCCACTGCTTGTGATCACAGTACCCCCTGCTTGTGATCACAGTACCCCTTGCTTGTGATCACAGTACCCCTTGCTTGTGATCACAGTACCCCCTGCTTGTGATCACAGTACCCCTTGCTTGTGATCACAGTACCCCTTGCTTGTGATCACAGTACCCCTTGCTTGTGATCACAGTACCCCTTGCTTATCATCACAGTACCCCCTGCTTGTGATCACAGTATCCACTGCTTATGATCACAGTACCCCTTGCTTATCATCACAGTACCCCCTGCTTGTGATCACAGTATCCACTGCTTATGATCACAGTACCCCTTGCTTGTGATCACAGTACCCCCTGCTTTTGATCACAGTACCCCTTGCTTGTGATCACAGTACCCCTTGCTTATCATCACAGTACCCCCTGCTTGTGATCACAGTATCCACTGCTTATGATCACAGTACCCCCTGCTTGTGATCACAGTACCCCTTGCTTGTGATCACAGTACCCCTTGCTTTTGATAACAGTACCCCCTGCTTGTGATCACAGTACCCCTTGCTTGTGATCACAGTACCCATTGCTTTTGATAACAGTACCCCTTGCTTGTGATCACAGTACCCCTTGCTTATGATCACAATCTCTATGGTCTAGCATTCTTTCCAGGTTACTGTCATCACTGCTCCTGGTTGACGACCATGTTGGAGAGGCACATCACCAGAGGAAGGAACCCTTATGTGACCTCTGGAGGAATGTCCAGAGTTTCCCTTAAATATCCCAGGCTAGTCTGAGAATGTTAAGGCAGGTTTTGGAGGTGTTAACTGGCTGCCTTCTCAGATCACCGATGCTCTGATAATAAACACTTATTCTACGACCCAACTCCTGTGTTGGTCTATTGGCTGAGCGGTGCAGGCAGCACGAGCCCCTGACTCGGTTGGCCTCTGGTTTCATTACTATTGGGGTGTGTAGGTCAGGATTCTCAGGATGCGAGCGACAGAAGTAAGGAAGGGAGCTTTGTTAGAAAGACAATGAGGTCACTCACAAATCAGGGATAGAACTGAACAGCCAGGAAGCCGGGTAACTCAGCAGGTGGATTTGGGGAACAGGGACACAATACATGCTAGGGGACACAATCAGTTTCATTTTACTATCACCTATTCCCTCAAGAGAAGATCTGATTGACCTTGATAGAGACATGTGTCCGCTTGCAAGGGTGGGTGAGCAGGATACTGTGAAAGTGAGCCCGTAACCAGAGGGAGGGAAAATAAGAACAAAAACAAAACAAAAATATACCTCCCACACAGTGTTTGGTTTGTTACTCCATATAAGAAACTCTTCACATTCTATAATGTAGCCCCTATTGCAGCACACGCTCTGGCCCAAGACGCAGATCTGCTTTTCTTTGAGTTCTTGGGTAACAAGTAGCTCTAAGAAAACAAGGGCGAGAGGTGGTCAGTGCATCAGGCTGTTCAGATAATGCCGAGTCCTCGGATTCGCTCCTTGTTGGACTGGTCTGGATTTTCAGGGTGTAAAGAGAATAACAACTGAGTAGCTGACCTCTCTTTACCAACCCTCCCAACCCCCGTAAGACTTCTTACTTTAAAATCTCTCTCACACACCCTCAATCCACTGGTGATCTTGTGGTTAGCTTTACGTCGGGGATGAATATGAGTGTATCTAAGGATGATATTCGAAACCTATAATAATCTACATGGCACACCCCTTTAGCCCCAGAACAGATTCGGACTCTGCTGTGCCAGGAAGTTGCTGTATTATGAGACGGCCGTCTTTAGGGGAGAAGCTGGGGTGGCCAGGATATCGGTAGGGGCACGCAGGGGTCTCAGCATAGCAGCTGCTTGTTGACCAGTGCAGAATATGTCAGTGTTTTAACAATCGGGAGGGCGGTGCTCGTGTGTTTCTGACATCAGGCCTGTATGTAGCCTTTAGAAGACTTCAGCTCATAGGTTTTTGGGTTGTTTGAACAGAAAATATCGAAGAGCAATCTTAGTGGTTGGAAATTATGATTGAGGAGAAAGAAATAGAGATTTTAAAAAAAGTGTTGGGAAAGAGAAAGACACAGACCTATCCCAGCACTAACCAGAAGCTTTCTCTTCATGCCGGGGGAGGGTCCATCCAGTCTCGGGGACTCTGCCCCCTTTCCCACAGCTGCAGCCTCTTGAGGCCCACCTGTGGTCCAGCTCTCAGGAGCGCGCTGGGCACTCTAGTCTGGAACTTGACTTCAGGCCCTTTTGCTGCATGTCTGAATTGGACTAGTGGTTTCTGTCAGAGAGCTGGGCTCAAGTCCTATTCTTAAGCTATATTCCCCATGGAGTGACCTTACATTGAGATACTATAACCACCCTTCGTCCCCTGCAATAGGCCTCTGTTCCAAGAATATGCCTAGTATCGCATTCCTAACCTCTGATGGGGTGATGGGGGCAAGGCCTGCTATGGACCATTTCCCTGCCATTCACTCATTTGTCTGCTCACAAACATTCCCTGGGAGTTCTGAGATGAATTAAGCACAATCCTTGCCCTTGAAGAACGAAACATCCTACTTTTGAGCCCCACCTTGTGCCAGAGGCTGACTACCTGCTCATGGACCTCTTTGAAAGTGACGATCTACTTGGATATCTGGGTATTGCCATGTCGAAAACTGCCAAAGCTGTACCCCACACATTTGTCGGGAACCTGAGCCCTGGGGTGGTCACTGTGGATTGGAGAACTTGGGTATGAAGCCTCATCCTTCCTTCAGCACTAGGAGATGCCCCAACCCTCCACCCCAAGTGAAATTAATTTCTCTTTCCTCACTCTCTGTCACCATCGCTGATATGACTAAGAAACCAGGCACACCTAGCTATACCCTCACATATAGCAGCCTTTAACTCCTCCTAAGTGCCTGGTCCATCATCATCGTGAGAACTCTTGTGTTTTCCCTCTTTCTTGGGAACCTCAAGGCCAAAGGCTGTATTAATCTATAGGAAATACGAATGTTCAGCGTTCCCCAAAGCCCCGGCTTTATTATAAAAAGTACAAGATTAGCTTACAGAGGTCACTATAAAAAAAAAAAAGCATCACCAAAAATAGGTTATTAATTCAGAAGATGCCTGATTTTGGAATGTCCTACTTTGTTACCCTAAATTTCAGACTTTGTTATATCCACGTCTGGCTGCTATACAGTTATCATAGTGTTTACAGAGTAGAGGAAATTGGAAGAATTGGCCGAAATGTGTTTGAGGGTATATTTGTCCGTCAGAGAGAAAATAACCCCCAAAAGGTAAAATGTCACTGGTGAGTATCAGGCAGACTTTTTGTTTTATTCCAAAGGCAACCAGGATACATAACTGGAACAGACACCAGATTGTCTTCCTTTGCTGGTTCTGTAGTGAAGTGAAGCCTGCAAAGGTGAGTGGGCAACGTTGGGCTGGCTGCATAAAAGCATCTTGTCAATATTTCAAGATGTCTCCCTGATTCATCAACCTGCAATTCAATACTGAGTGTCACCTAGTTCTGACCCTCTTTCCAAGATCTACCCAGCACATTGTATTCCAACCTGGACCCAATCCCCCGGGCTTCCAACCCCACCATTCTTTTTCCTGTTGATGGCCTTGGTTCATCTTGAAGGCCTAATGTGCCATCCCTCTTACTAAACTATGACCTTGACTGACATTCAGAAGCCCTCTCTATCTACTTTGCCTCTGGATGCTCTGAGTAAATACCTTCCCAGTTCTTCTTTGGCTACGGGCACCAGGATGGCACCTTCACAAAAAGAGGATACCCAAGCATAGTCATTCTTTCGAATAAGCTAACATTTGTTTTTCCCATCAAGACTGGCAATGGCATGAGGCCATTCCCTTCAAAGGAAGCTATGAAGTCTATTGCCTTTATTTCTGTCTGAGATTTCACGAAGTTCAGTGGAAAATATAAGAAACAAAAAAACCTTCAAACACCTGATTTGCTGCCTACGTGGTGAAGTTAGAAGGTACGTGGGCATGTTGCTTGCCTTGGTTAGAACAGCAGAAACTTCCTACTGGATCTTCTGGCCCACCCATGATGGCTGTTGAAGCCACCTCTACAAAAGATACTCATCACTTGTGGCTATTTGGTACATTGTAATAATTAGTTGGCAGTTTCTGTGATTGATAAGGAAGCTTTAAGACAGATTGTTTCCCCCCCCCCCCCCCCCCCCGTCCCCTTGTCAAAATTTCAGGGCTTGGGGTGGCTGGATGGCTCAGTTGATTAGAGTGCGAGCTCTGAACAACAAGGTTGCCGGTTCAATTCCCGCATGGGAGGGTGGGCTGCACCCCTGCAACTAATGATTGACAACAGTGACTGGACTTTGAGCTGAGCTGCGCCCTCCACAACTAGATTGAAGGACAACGACTTGGAGCTGATGGGCCCTGGAGAAACACACTGTCCCCCAATATTCCCTAATAAAAACATTTTTAAAAGATGTTTAAAAATTTTTTTTCAGGGCTTAACTGTTCTTTCAGAGCATTATTGAGGAAGTTGAAGGAAGGTGTGGAACTCAAAATAAAACTGATGCCTCTGTGAGAAAATTTCTGAAAACATTTCATCATGTACCTGTTTGCTGGGCAAGAAAATGTGCTGGGAAGAACGTTAACAAAGGGAAGTGACTTGTGGGCTCAATGTACTTCTGGAGTTAGTTGTTTATGGAAACAAGGAAGCAAAGGTGTGTTTTTGGTTTCATTCTTTAGAAAATGTACATGTTATACGCCCCAGTCTTACTGTTTACAGCTCAGTCAGGGTATGTTTTAATAGCAAGAACTCTGGAATCTGAATTCGAGACCTGACTCTGCCCTCAACCAATACATCATGCGACATGGAACACATATAGAGGGTGCGTCCAAAATGTATACACATTTTAAGAAAAGAAAAAAACTGTATTAAAATGGTAGTATAATGAATGACGCTAGCATTCATTTGATGAACACCATCTTTTGAGCGAACGTCGTACTACACATTGCTACTGTAATTCAATTCAACTTCTAAAAGTAATACATAGAGAACATCTCTTAAAATGTGTACATTTTTTGGGCACCCCCAGTATTCATTCATTCATTCATTCACCAATATTTACTGAGCACTTCCTATGTGCCAGACAGTATACTGAGTACCAAGAATACTTAAGTAAGCGCAGTAGACACCATCCCCACTGGGAAGAGGTCATATAAAATGAGAATCGGAGCCAGCAAGATGGAGCCCAACTGATTTTAGCCAGAGCCACTTTCCATGAGGAAATCCCATCAGAAACTTTACTGGAGGGTTTGAAGAGTGACTGAGTGTTTCTACACTTTTCAAGAAGGCAAATGTATCTGAACTGCTCACTCTTAGAGAAGAGACATTGAACAGAGATCAACCCTTCTCCCCCAGATACCGCACATGGGTGGTGCCCAAATTAACCGCGTGATGGGAAATGCCTTTGATGGAGTTTAAATTCAGAATAATGTGAATTCTGTTCTCCTTGAACAAAACGATTGTCATCTTAGCAAGGCTTCACCAAGGAAGATTTCCCCTCCTGTGTCCACACTCGCGCCCTCAGTTCCCACCGAGTCTCCGCTATGGCCTCTGGCAGCTGAAAGATGAGTTCAGACCGAGGCCAGGTTCTGAGAACACAGTGTTGCTTGGAGTAGATGCTCCGAGGCCTGAGGATTGACACGTTTTAAAATTTTGTGGCTATTGGGCTAGTGCTGAGACAATCTTACGAGTACTATTGATGAAATCCTCCCTTGACCCTCAAGTTACGGCTCTATTTCTCTCTTTCTTAACAGCAAAACTTCTCAACGCACAGGATGTAAAGCACCCAGAACTGTATCAGTAACGTTACAAACACAGACACGTGCTCGTTGCCTTGTTTCCAGTATTATTATTTCCAGGACTTCATCTCATTTTCCACTGTACCACGGGGCTAGCTTTGTCCCTGGTGAAGTCATGGTCATAGGACGGCCTTCCAGGCGATGTCCACAGGAAGGAAAGGGGCCAGCTCTGTCCCTTTTTGTCAGCAACATAAACTATCCCCCAAAGCTGCAACATTTATTTCTCAGATCGCATTCGCCAGAACTGCGTTAAGTCCTGTCTATACCAATTTCTAGCCAGGGGCGTGTGCTTCAATGGTAGATTGAGATTAATTAGAATGTTCCCCTGGAGCTAGGGGCTTTGCTTGCGAGGATGAAGGGAGGGTGGCTTTGCCGATGCACATGGTCTGTCCCCTGGAATTATTGCACAACCAGCATCTGAGCAGTTTGCAGACTGGTTGCTTTGCTTTAGGAAGTAGAGAATAATCAGGCCTCCTGGCATCACTTCGGTGGAGGGGTACACAGAGTAGCCTAGGAGTGTTTTATAAGTAAATATTTAACAAAGAGCTGGTGTTCTGGGCTAGAGGTGATAAGGCAACTGGTCTTGGAAACACTGCCTCTGGCTATTTCCTGCAGGACTTGCATTTATTGCCACTGACCGAAAACATGAAATGAATAATGGGTACGTCAAACTTTCCTTAAGAGCCCCCCCGAAGAGTCAGTTACACTACAAATTTAGTGACTTTGGGTGGAGTGATATTGTGACTTATAATAAGAAATACATATTTGGTCTTCCTCCCAGTTTCCGGCCCGGAGCTGCTAAAACCCTCCTAATTTTCCAAGTGAGAGTCATAAAGGTAACTTTTGTTATGTTAATGGTGACCATCCCACCTCACACCTAAGGAAGGGGGCTGGTTGAACCATCCACGTGATCAGGGAGATTAGGGGTTAGAACTTTCAGTCCCACACCCAACCTCTCTGGAGAACTGAGAGGGGCTGGCTGATTAAATTAACCATGCCTAAAATCCTGAAAGGATGGGGTTTGGAGAGTTTCCAGGTTGGTGAACACGTGGAGGTGCTGGGAGAGGGGCGCCCCTGGAGAGGGCCTGGAAGCTCTGAACCCTTTGCCCACACCTGGCCCAGTGCATCTCTTCCATCTGGCTGTTCCTGAGTCATGTCCTTTTATAATAAACTGGTCATCTAGGTAGAAAACTAGTTTCCTGAGTTCTATGAGCTGCTCTAGCAAATTAATCAAACCCAAGGAGGGGATTGTGGGAAGCTCTGATCCACAGCCAGGTTGTCAGAAGTACAGGTGATGACAACCTGGCCTTGTGATTAGCGTCTGAAGTGTGGGAAGGGCAGTCTGGTAGGACTGAGCCCTTAGCCTGTGCGATTTGATGCTATCTCCAGGTATATGGCATCGTAATTGAGTTGAATTGAATTCCTGGATGCTCCATCTCAACCCCCACCCTCACGAATTGGAATTGAGTCCAGGAACCCAAAAGAGACAGTCAAACATTTATGTCTTTCATGAAAATAAACCCCAAACAAATGAAATAACCACAGCAGTAAGAGCCCCACTTTTCTTCTCCCTGATTGATTCTCTGGGAAATCAAGTAGCAAGAGATTACCTGAAAAAGGCGACAGGATAAATCGCGGAGGCATTCCGGAGGTGCAGGAGCGGCTGGAAGAGAGAATTGCAGAGTTAGAGATTCACTACGGTCAATCGCCATTATGCCTTTTGAAAGCCCAAGTAACAATGCATTTCCTGCTCAGGGCAACGCTTCGCACAGTACAAATAATAGCATGTCTATTGGAACTAGACTAGAGTTTTTTTAGGGGCCTTACCACCAGATTAGGCACTTGGCTCAACAGTGGTTTTTCCATGATGATCATGAAAGTTTTTCAGTCAGGTACTTGCTCACGTAATTTAAGTAATAGCTCCCCCTTAAACAATGATTGTTTTATAGTGTTAGACCAATCACAACGTGTCTGAATTAGTTCTCATAAGTTAACCAATTAAGCAACTAAGCACACATCCTTAACAAACAAAAGTAAAATGCGATGTGATCTTTTAAAAAATATATTATTACTTGTTCAAGTCTTAAGCAAAATGATTTTTGCAATTTTAAGTAGAATTTCTGGATGTCAGAGCTGAAGGTAGATCAGTTTACACTTTCCAGCCAAAAATCTGCAGCCAAAATATCAATATCAATAGTTATTACTGGGTAGTCCTGAAACCTCAGATTTCACTAAAAAGAACGACCACTCAATTTTGTGAATCTCACAGACTGACAGAGAGGAGCAAGAAAGCTTTTAAAGGGAGACAACTAGAATGGTTAAGCAGATGCAAAAATTATTCCAGAACAGACTAAACATAATTGCACTTGCTAGAAAGCGACTTAAGGGCTTTTGCTATCAGTTAATAAAATCATAAAGTTTGTTGGGGGGGGGGGCAGATGGCTCAGGTGGTTAGAGCGCGAACTCTCAACAACAAGGCTGCTGGTTCAATTCCTGCATGAGATGGTGGGCTGTGCCCCCTGCAACTAAGATTGAAAAACGGCAACTGGACTTGGAGCTGAGCTGCGCCCTCCACAACTAGATTGAAGGACAGTCACTTGGAGCTGATGGGCCCTAGAGAAACACACTGTTCCCCAATATTTCCCAATAAAATAAATAAATAAATAAATAAATAATCATAAAGGTTAAGTAAAACAACCGTCACTACCATTTATTGGTCGCCTGTTACGTGCCAGGCATCATGCTGTGAGGTGAGTAGTTATATCAGGCAGGGTTTGGTTGTAAACAGCAGAAACCTTTTCTGGTGAAGATCAGTAGAGGATATTCTGGGAAGAAAACAAGGTGGTGTCCAGTATGGCTGAGAATGCTAGTGAACTTCAAACTAAACACTGGCAGGGAAAAAAGGGGCCCAAGGAGCTGACACCACAGGCAAGAACGTATATCAGAGTGAGTCTGGTTAGAACAATTGAACATCTGAACAACTGAATCTGCCTTCCTTGGTTGCTGCCCCTTCTTACTGGTCAACCTGGATCAATGGCCACTATCTTAGCTGTCAGAGAGAGGAAATACCTCCTAAGAGTTTGCTTCTTGAGGGTGGGACTGTAGCCCACCAAGGTCCTTATAATGGGGAGTTTCACCATAATAGTCAAAAACTAAAATAAAGTAAAATAAGATGGATAAAATTAAATTTAAGTCCCCTGCAGTCTATCCCTTTGGGTATGCAAAAGCCTTATACCCCTTCTTCTTACATGAAAAAACAAACAAACACTGCTCTCCACTAACAGGTGCAGTCCAACTACCCCTCATACAACTAAGAATGGTCCACAGATGTTCTGCTGCAAGCCCTGTCCACTGCAGGGCTGCCCTCCTCTATCATCCGACAGCACCACCCATGAGCACCTCCACAGAGCAAGAGTCCTGCTTACGCATCTGTGCACAACCACCCTATGCCAAACTCACATTGTTTTGCCCTCTGCTGTTGGAAAATCCCATGATGTCATAGGTGTAGAATGAGAGAAGAGCAGCAAACTAAAAGGATTAAGGATACTTGGAATTTGGGCAAGTGTTCCTATAATCATTTGTGTTTTCAAGACCATTTGGGCAAACGGGGTGAGTGGGGGCGGGAGGGAGCAGAGGGGTGGGCACTGTGTGTGTGTGTGTGTGTGTGTCCATTTCAATCAAGCCATCAATCAGCCATCAATCAGAACTAATTCCAATTGTTTGAGCTAACACACTGAATTCAGAGTTTCCAGCATGGAAACCTGTATCAAAATTATTTTGTGGCTGATCCTTTTCCACCAAGGCTCAAGTTTTTCATTGGACTCCCAGCTCAAGGAACACTGGGGTATGAGTCTATTTATCAGTATGGAACCCATGCATAGAACTAGCTTCTTCTTCAAAGATAACGTCCTTAGACAAGAAAGTTATCTTCAAGCAACAAAAAATGGGCCTCATCAAACATAGGGAAGAAGGGCTGCTATTCCTGGGGTTCAATAGGAGAATTACTGAGGGTTGGGGGTTCCAAATCTTCCCGTAGATCCCCATCCCAACTCTGCCCACATATCCCGACTCTTGAGGGCCCACTATTTTCTTAACAATAACCTAACTTACACAAAAGACATTTGGTAATGCTGTGAATACAACAAACATTGCTCTCGCAATCCACAGGATAAAAATTTGCTTTTGGTTTTCAGATACAATAGATAAGAGATTATTTAACTCTGGTCACTGAAAGGCCCTGGCTTCTGAGTGTTGAGCCAAAATTTTAGAAATCTGAGGATGTCATTCTATTTCTTTTCATTACTACCTGTGCTCCATGAAGTCCTCACACTCTTGTAAATACAAAATATGACACGTTCGTACAATAATTATTTAAAAAAAATTTTTCAGGCCCTTTTCTTTTCCATACTTTAAGCTTTAAGCTTTTCAGCCTATTTTTCCTCCCTCACTACTAACTGACAGGATTTTATTGCTTAGCTTGAAGCCGCAGACCCTTCTAACCTCTGATGAAAGAAATCTCATGCACACACACAAAAAGATAAATGTTCACTCTTACTTCAGCTGTAGAAAATCAGATATAATTTTGCGTTAATGGTGCTGTGCATGCAAATATATTTTCTTAACAAAGGAGTCTTTAAAACACTGACTTCAGCTGCCTGGGCAAGTTACTTTTCACCTCTGAAGAAGCTGCGATTGTCTTTGTTATTTTAAGTATGTGTTGCTTAATGTATTAATAATATATACAGTGGTTGTCCTGACTTTATAAAGGCTAAAAATACTTGAAAAGTATCTTTGATAAACCAGCAGACTTGTGTTGACATGCCTCTCTTTATCCTACAAGAAGGTTAAAACAAACAAACAAACAAATGAAACTTCTGCCTCTTGTTCTTACTTAAACAAAGCACCGCAGGCTACTTCAGTAACAGCCTGCCATTCACTGCTCCATGGCAGTGAACACTCCCTATGCCTCCAATGGGCACTGCATTGATGCAGTGTATTGCATTAGTTCACTGTATGACCATCAGATCGTGATTTATAACAAGAGATACATATTTGGTCTTTGTCCTTGTTTCTGGCACAGAGATCCAAATACCCCTGGAATTTCCTAAGTGACGACAGCTATAAAGGGGTCTTTTTTTATGTCAATGAGGTGACTTCTGGACCTCACACCTAAGGATGGGGGCTGATTGCCAGGAGAACCAACCCTGTGATTAGGGGTTGGAATTTTCAGTCCCTCCTTGAGCTCCAGGGAGGAGAGAGGAGCTGAAGGGTGAATCAATTGCTAAAGGCCAGTGATTTAATCAACTATGCCTAAGTAATGAAGCCTCCATAGAAACCCAAAAGGATGGGGTTCAGAGGGCTTTCAGGGTGATGACCACGTGGCGGTGCTGGGAGAGGGGCGCCCTTGGAGAGGGCGTGGAAGCTCGGCACCCTTTGCCCACACCTGGCCCAGGGCATCTGCTCCATCTGGCTGTTCCTGAGTTATATCCTCTTAGACTAAGCTGGTCATCTAGGAAGTAAACTAGTTTCCTGAGTTCTGTGAGCCAGTCTAGCAAATTAAACCCAAGGAAGGATGGGGTTATGAGGACCTCTCATTTATAGCCAGTTGGTCAGAAGTACAGGCAACCATCTGGGCTTTTGACTGGCACCTGAGGTGTGGCGTGTTGGGGGAATAGCAGTTTTGTAGGACTGCACCCTCAACGTGGAATGTGATGCTCTCTCTGGTTGGATAGTGTCAAAATTGAGTTGAATGGGCACCCAGCTGGTGTTGGAGACATGCTTGGTGGTGTGGGGGAAAGGCCCTCCCCCCGCATACCCCCCACATGTTGCAACTGGGTTCAGGAACATAAAAGACTACCTACCATACACCTTAAGCTGCCAAATTCTCATAGCCCTAATTAATCCAGAAACAATTATGGATTATTCCCTTTTCCCTACTGGTTTACTATTGCCCACAACCTACTTGCTAGCACTAACGTCTTGCCAATGAGTGTTGCAAACGTCAGATAGAAAATTACTTTATTGGAAGGTACTGCATAGCTAACGGAGTTTATGAACAGGATGGAGAAGCAGGTTCAGAAGGGAAGCTAAGAAAGCAAAACCATAATTAAGGCTGTGCCTCAGAAAGAGTCGAGTTAGGATGCCACTGTCGGTACTGTCATCCCTGGAAAACCACTGCTGCCACCCCGGATTTTCAATTCTAACAGGGCAACCAGGAGCAATGTCCAGTTGACCTAGATGTCTGCTTTGTTCTCTCAGATGTCAAAGTCCTTGATGGGGACATTTGATTGGCTCAGTCTAGGTCACATGCTCATGCCTTAGCTGCCAGAGAGAACAGAGAGGGCATATCTGCCCTGTAATAGACATTTGGATGTTTGTCACGTTTCCTGGCTGCCCGGTACCTTCTGATCACCTCGGAATCTCTGGGTAATCCACCCCCTCCATCATGGGCCCCACCTTCCCAAGACAGAAATCTGAAAAATCATTTTTCCAGGTTCCTTTGCAGCCTGGGCCCAGACATGTGACCTTGGTTCCACCCATCAGCAGAGGACAACATGAGGAAACAGGCTCTATGTGGAGCATCCATTTTGTGGGGTCACTACTTGCAAGGTCAAGTTCCCCATGCAGAAGCAGCATTCAGGCCCATTCCTCAGAGGGCACAGGCTCTAGTATCTAGTGCTCAATGGCAGTGCTGCAGTCTCCTCATCGGGACAGCTCCCCAGCATGGTTTTGGGCCTTGTTCTTCATCTCTTGAGCCCATTTCTACAGCCCTCCCAGTGATCTGTAAATTATCCCTCTTCTGCTTAGTCATCCAGAATCACTCTGTCTTCATCACAATCCAGATCCCGAGCTGATAATGTATCCATCTTCAACTTGCACGTCAGAAGTTGGGACCCTTCCTCCTACCGACACCAAAATAATGGGGATTTCCCCCCACAGGGAGTGGTACCCTTACCTTGGGAAACAACAACAAAAAAGGATGCATTAATACTACAAAGGTAGGGGGGTGGGAGATGAGGGTAAGGGGGATCGAATATATGGTGATGGAAGGAGAACTGACTCTGGGTGGTGAACACACAATGGGATTTATAGATGATGTAATACAGAATTGTACACCTGAAATCTATGTAATTTTACTAACAATTGTCACCCCAATAAATTTAATAAAAAAAAAAAAAAAAAAAGAGAATTAGCAAACAAACAACCCCCCCCCAAAAAAAAAAAAATACTACAAAGGTACTCTCGCATATGTTATCTCTGCAAGTCTCAGAATAATCCCTACATTTGCTATTACTATTCTCATTTTAGAAATGAAATAAATGAAGGCTCAAAGCGATAAAGCCACCCGTATGAAGTCACACAAACAGGTCCATGGCTGGGCTGCACCTAAACCCATCAAGTCCTCATTCTCTGCTAGCGTTCTACGTCGGATCTAATTCCCAACTCTGTGCTATTTCCACTAGGACACAACTTTTCCTTCACAGAAAGTGAAAACACAGCACTACCCAAAGCACAAAAGCCAACATCAACAATAAGCCCTCTTCTCTAGGGAAAGCGCGTTACCCCTGGTAGTGAATTTTGAAAACTATTTTTAAAGGGGGCCATTCTATAGGAAGATTCCGTATGCAGGTGACAGCGTCCTCCCCAAGAATTTTGCAGGAACACAGAGGGGATTTGCTCGGCTTGTTCTTGAGGCAGCACAACATGATATGTAAGAACACAGGGCCAAAAGCCATACACAGCTGACTTTGAACTCTGCCCCGCCCCTTGAACTGGGACTTCCTGGGCATGTCCCTTAGGCTCTCTGAGGTTCATCGCAGTCATCTGAGTAATGAGGATAAGAAGAGAACCATCCCCTCTGTCATGAGGGTTGAAAGACAAAATGCAGCTAAAGCACATAGGAAGCACAGTGTCTGACATACATGAAATGTTCCACAAAGGTTGGCTAGTATTGTCCTTGGGTGACCTTTGATAAAAGGCACAGGTGTTCCACAGTGGAGCACAGCAGTGAAGGATTCTGAGGGAGATTGCAGTGACGTGGTCGAAGCCTGCTGTTGGTCCGACTTGCTCCTGAATTTCTACCAGAGTGAATCAAGGCTTTTTGTTTATTTTTTTCCCCCAGGGATATAATAACATCACCCTCCCTAATTCACAGAGTCATTAAGTGGACAAAATAAGATAATGCATGTGCAGAAAAAGCATTGGGGAAAAAAAGTTAAGTGCTATAAAGTTGCAAGGTATTGTCCTGGCGCCTGTTATTGTTTTGGAAAGCTTTTACCCTGGTAAATCATAACACTTGCCCTTGAAAGACCTTCAAGTAAGCAAGATCTAAATATGTGATCAAAAAATAAAAATAAAAAAGAGTTTCAGGGACTTAATTTAGTCTGGCACAAGGAAAGCTGAACAGAGTGATTTAATTATTTTTTGTAACTTGAATATTGTCTCCACAGGGAGGGTTGTGACCAAATCATCTGGTTTCTACCAAGGGCTAAACAGTAGGAAATTAGTTCTAAATGCAACTGGAAGAGATTAGGTTAACTCGAAGAAACACCTCCCGAGATTTTATTGGAAGGATTAAAGGTGTCATATGAAAGTGCTATTTGTATAACAGTTAGGGCTTTCCAGAATGAAGAGCCCAGGTGGATGTTTTGGATAAAAAAGGGCCAGGGGTTCATACAATAAGAATAACTTTTATTCTAAAGGGAAGCTGGGGCATGAGTTCCTAAAAATGGAAACTCAGGGCCAAGCACCTTATTGGAGACAGTGCCAGCAAATCCCTCATCACTGAAAGGCCATCCCTTTTCCACTGGAGGGAGAGGGAAGGGGATGGGATGAGAGAGAACATCACAAACCAACTCAATGTAGAGTCAAGGAAGCATCGACAGCTCCCTGCTTTGAATAGGGTGGTCCTAGAATGTGGTTTAAGAACAGCCTACATAAAAGGGTTGCGTAGGTCTTCAGCATGGATTGGAGAAATGCAGAGGTAAGGGGACCGGGAAGACCACCATGAAGGATAAAGCTGGGTTTCTCTGAATCTCTTTTAACAGTGGCAAAACTAGAAGACAAACAGAGTGATAGAATGTTGTTGGACAAAGTCCCAGAATTGTGCTGACTTGGATAAGCATTAATTCATGCTAAGTTCAAGGGACCACACTGCTACTCAGCAATCCATTTATTCATCTCTTGTTGATTCCCCTAAGTACCCTCAACAGCTGTTCGTATCCTATTCTTCAAGACTCTCTCTTCTACTTATTAAGCTCCAGATACACTGGCCTCCTTTAATCCCTCAAACTTGCTACATCCTCCTGCCTCATCAATTATTCCTACCTCAGATCTCAGCCTGAATGTCCATTCCTCAGAAAGAGCGTCCTGAGCTCTAACTTTGGTCCTTTTCCCATTATACTTCCTTCTTTCCTCTGTACCATGTCCTTAATTAACAATCATGTATGCATTTGTGTTTGTTTGCTTAATGTCGTCTTTCCAACTACATCATTCCCTCCATGAGAGAAGGAACAGGTCTGTTCTATTCACTTTGGGCACAAGACTAGAAGAAGGGGCCCTCAAAAAACCTGGCTGAACACGTGCACATCGAAATAAAATTTAATGTCTCCATTGGAGACATTTTCCACTAGCTTTCAGCATGTACTTTATCTATGTTGGGCAGGAAAGAGTTAACTCAATACCCCATTAGCCTCAATGAGATGGTAAATTCAAAGCAACAATTTGGTTAGGCTAATCTGGTGGCTTTGATTTGGCCAATCGGACCACTACATCTTGTTCCCAACAGAAGCAGCAGTACCTGAATTCCGCATTCTCATTCAACCACAGGCTGCTTCCATTGGGGAGTTGGAAATTTCCACTAAAATTACAGCAGCAAGCAAATCCTTCAGACAGTGACGCTCATAAGCAAAGGCCCCAGAACGAGCCAGGCACAAAAATGTAATAAGCTGTATCCTCTCCCTCATGAACATGAAATAGCTGGCTGATCACACCTTGTTTTCACAACTTCTTACATCCCAGTAACATCACATCTTACAACAGGGCTCGTTGATTGAGTTATTATTTCTACCAATGACATGGCTGCTGGTGGGGATGGAGAAGCTCACAGTCATGGGCCACCTTTATGGGGCCCCCTGAAGCAGCGAAACCTTGAAATTCATAGATACTCCCTTCAGCATCACTTCCGCCACCTGCCTCTGCTTGAGAAACTCTACGTCTCCACTAAGCAGAGTCTGAAAGGTGTAGTCTTCCCAGGTAATGTAGCAGTGGGAAGCACAGTGAGAGAAACAACAGGGAATTGTAGTTTTGCACTCTCCTCTTGTTCAGAGCATCAGAGAGTCAGGTGGCAGGGAAAGAGAAGATATATTCTCAGACATGACACAAGTCAGCCGGGGAGGGGAGTTTGGGCCAGGAGCTATCTATGCATATCAATCTCTGCCCAGCTATAGATCTGGAAAATGGTTCAGAACTACCACCCTGAGAACGGAGCTAAGGGAAATCCATTCGCAGCGTGTCGGTAAACGTGGGGTGTAGAGGCACTGGCTCTCATTTGAGATGAATGAGCAGGAAACCACCAGCAGATGAAGCCAACCAAAACAATTGCAGAGCCAGGGGAAGGGAAGCACATCCTAAAGATATGAGAAAGAGGAATTCTCTCAAAATGATCGACCTAGGAAATAAAGCAATACTTGAGAATCTGCTTGACATCTATAGAACCGGAGCTGAGTGGCCAAGATGTCAAGACAAAGAAAATGAAATCAAAGGAGGACAGGTGACATCAGTAAGAATTGTAAGGAAAACAAAAACATGTAAGCAGAAAAATTTAAATCTACAGTGAAGCAGTGAAGAGCAGAATGGAACAGAAGGAAATGTGTGGATCAGTGCTAGGTGCTAACTAGGTAGCCCCCTCAGAAGTGATTATGGGTTTAGACAATGGGATGGTGAATGGCAGCTATAGTGATGACACATATAGACAGACAGTACAGGGAGCTAGCCTGGATCTTTACCCGCTCCCTCCCCAGCTGTCAGGCAAGGTTGTGAGCAGCCCCTGCAGCTCAGTGCTGGCAGCTCAGAGGTGTACCTCCAAACTCATCTTTAAGTGTTTGTTAGAATTCCTTCATTTGTCCTAGTGCTCACATTTCACACAGGCAATATGGCCTGGTGCTTAAGAGCACAGATTCTAGAAATAACTGTGTGGTGGGGATCCAGACCTACTATTACTGACTGTGACTTTTGGTAAATTACCTTTTTCTTTTTTTTTTATTGAGCTATACTTGACATAAACCGTGTTTCCCCGAAAATAAGATGTAGCTGCACGATCAGCTCTAATGCATCTTTTAGAGCAAAAATTAATATAAGACCTGATCTTATTTTACTATAAGACCGGGTCTAATATAACATAACATAATACCGGGTCTTTTATTAATTTTTGCTCCAAAAGACGCATTAGAGCTGATGGTCTGGCTAGGTCTTATTTTGGGGGAAACACGGTACCATTATGTTAATTTCAAGTGTACACATAATGATTCGATGTTTGTATATATTGTGAAATGATAACCACAAGTCTAGTTAACATCCATCACCTCAGATAGTTACAGTATCTGACTTTTTTATGTCCTAATTATCTGTAAACTGGCATGATAATAATAGTAACTACCTCAGAGGGTTTAGTCTGACTAAATGAGCTAATGCATGAAAGTGTTTTGAATAGTGCCTAATGGATCGCAAATCCATAGAAAAATCATTACTCAAGTTGTTTTTTTTTTTTGTATTGTCCCTGGTTTCTTCCTTTCTACTCAAACCCGATTAATACTTCAGGATCGATACTTCACAGGAGGCTTTCAAGTGAAGCTCTGGACTCATTTTGACAGGCCGTGGAGAAATCCTATCCTTCCCAGTCTGGGGCTGGTACCCCAGATCTGCACAAAAAGGTGGCAAACTAGAATTATAGATATTTTTTGAAGGAACTAGAATAAATAAGACAGAAGTAAAGCGTTAGTAAGAAATATGCTCAGGTTGACTTTGTGAAGGTCATTTGATTAGCATGTAGGAATGGGGAAAGGTTTGAAGATAGCCACGTGGGTTTTGCAAGATTCCAGGTGAGAAATACAAAGTTTTGAGCCAAGGCAGTAACAGTTTGGATGAAGCAGAGGGAATAGATTTGAAGGATGCACAGACCCTGGAGACTGCGGAAAACCAGTAGATGAAGTCAATGGAAAGCTAAGAATGTAATCCGTCACCTTTTAACGTTTGTTTCCTTTATCCACTTGGCTCTCAGTAACTAAAAGAACAAGGATTTTATTAAAATCCTCAATGCTCAGCACAGTAACTGACACACAGTGGGGATTCAGAGACGATTTGTCACACACGTCTAGACCCAAATTAGTTTTCCAGTCTCTGATCCCTGAAATAAACGTGTCACCTTAACCAGTCACACCTTCTGTTTAACATCTTTGTTGTTTCTCAAAGCTTGAATCTCTTTCCTTTTACATAACGACCAGATCTTCAAAGCCCAACAAGAACCGCCTGGTTTTAGAAATCTTTCAAAGCCAAGATGGACCACGGTCATCTCTCTGCCAGATTCATAGCGCTGCGTATCCTTACTGCACGCTGTCAGAAGACTCAAAGACAACTCTTTGTATTTATCTAATGTTTGCAGTCATTTAACTCTTCAAAGTAAATGCTTTGTCTCCTGAATTGGATTTGGAGACTCTTAAGTGTAGGAACCACCTCCACATTTCCCTCATCCCACTCTCCCCAGTACACCCATCCCATAGAATGCACAGCACAGGAATTATGTGTGAATAGCAGCTACCCAGTAAACCATGGGCCACAGGATTCTAAACAGTCAGCTTACATTTTAAAAATCTTTTTAAGTGAGCAGTTTCTCCTTTTTTAAAAATAATGTTTAAGATGAGAAATTCCTGACTTTCTGGCAGGACTGGGTAAAACACTGTTAGAAACAGCTCTTCTGAGGCTTCCAGGCATCCCAAAATCTCCTATTAGAGAGAAGAGACCCATTTGAGGCTTGGGTTTGGGAGTCTAACTGGGATACAGTGACTTGCCCCCACCACACAGGGGTCATCAAGCCAAATCTCCACATTCTGTGACCGCAGCACAATCAAATCCAAACATACAGAAAGAAAAGCCAAAGGTCCAGTTGCCCTTGGAGAAAGGAGCTGTTACAGGCAGTTCTCAAGCCGGGTTCTTTTGGAATGCAGATCTGCAAAGGTCAAAACAAAGGTTCTGGAGGCAGGCTCCATCTCCCATGACAGAAATCCTGGCAGAAACTATACGGTAGGGGTGAGGATGGTTAAATAAACAACCAAGGAGGCTGGGTCTCAGGATTTGACTCCAGACTCAGCAGGAGATTAGAATGATGAATGGATCCTCGGGCAAAGGGAAGTTGTAGTTGGGCAGACCAACCATATGTGATGGGTGTTGGGTGCAGTGTGGGAGCAGCAGGTTGATTCTCACGGGCATCTCGGTATCTGTTCATACCAAACAGAAAATAGCAAATGATTTCCAAACCGAATTTCACTCTCTGGGGGAGAGGGAGTTTTTTGTATCCTTCCAGGATCAGCTGTCATTGCATCCAGGAGTAGGGAGGATTAGAATTGCTGAGTCTGAGTGTTTATCTATATTGCTTAGGATGTTTTGAGGATGCATGTAAGAGAAACCCCAACTAAAACTTACACAATAGTTACATTTATTGGCTTACATAAAGTAGTTCAGAGATAGGATAAATTTCAGGGTTGGTCCTTTTTGGTGTTTCAATGGTGTTATCAAGTGTCCTAGAGTAGGCATTACTAGTTGATACCCAAGGGCTGCCTCCTGTAATTCTTCTTTGTTAATAAAAATCTAACAATGTTCCATTTCCAGAAGGTGAATTATGACTAGCCGAAGTCCATCGTAGCAGGGAAATCTAGCAGTCTTTCTGCTTTGGATGTAGGTTTGAGAACAGGATGTTTGGAGCTATCACAGCCATTTTGTGACCATAAGGCCACACATAAATCCAATATGCAGAGGATGGCAGAGCGGCAGACTAGATAAAATGATCTTGGGTCCTTGACAAAACCATTGGGCTACTGCACCAAACTTGGCCTTGCCTACTTGAGATTTCTTGAGACTATTACGTGTGATTATTGTTTAAGGTCCTATTGCCTGGGTGTTCTGTACTTGGGGCTCAAAGCAATCCTGATACAGGTTAGGTTTTCTGTCTCCCTGTGCCATGCTAGTCTCAGTATCAGTCTTACCTTTTGGAGCAGCAAAACGGCTGCAGAAGTACTAACCTCTGTATCTATTGATCACATGGTCCAGAAGAGAAAGAACACGTTTAGTAGTCCAGGATTCCAAACAAGAGTCCTAAGAGTCACCTCGATTGAACCAGCCGAGGTTATCTTCTCAGTCTTGCACCAATGATGGTTGTCAGGCATATGGAACGCACTGTTTAACTTATGTTATTCAGGGTCTGCTCATTGAACTGGAGGTAGGTCAAAATAAAACCTGGGTTCTTTTAGTAAATGCTATCAGTACCTTGCTCATGTCCCCTAGACCCACCTTGGTGACCACTTCCATCTCTGATGGACAGTTGACACATACACTGAAGGGTTCTTCCCCTAAGCAACAGTTCCTCTCTGCTATGGGTATTCTCTGGTCAGAAGAACATGAAGAAAGTGTTAGGATCTGACTAATTCCCAGGAGAAACCCTCGACAACTGAAGGGATCTGGTGGAGAAATAATCTTCTAGGTTTCTTGGCCATTAGTGGGACAATTCTGAGTTCTGTTCTACATCTGTACTTTCCAACACAGCAGCCAGTAGCCACATGTGGCTTCTTAAATTTAAATCAATCAATATTAGATAACATAAAAAATTCAGTTGCTGAGTCACACGAACCTCATTTGAAGCACATCAATCACATGTGGTGCGTGGCTACCATATTGGACCACGCAAACGTAGTTAACATTTCCATCACACAAGGTTGTTTTGGACAATGCCCTTCTACAGTCTCCCAGAGGGTCCTTATCAGCACCGAGTACCCACTGACCATTTATTAACTCACCCCTTGTTGGCCTTCCTCCCTTGCCTGCTTCATTTCCTCACCCTCTCACTGTGCTTCCTGGAATTACTTCCCTAATAAGTCTCTTGCCCACCGACTCTCTGTCTCAGGGTATACTTCTTGGGGAATCCTACTAACACCACATTCTTTGGAACAGGAGTGGGAGAACAGGATGTCGTTGACTACCTACAAATGTCCTCTACATCCCTGCTATTCAGTGTAGTCCAAGGTCCAAGACAGGAACCTGTTCAAAGGCAGGACCTTGGTCCCCACCGCAGGCCTACTGAGTCAGTATCTGCATTTGAACAAGATTCCCAGGTGATCTGAGTGCACATCAGGTTTCAGATGTCCTGTTCTATGGGTCCCTTCCATAGTGACGGGAAAAAAGCAAGAAGTGATAAAATATACCCACCTAACTATGACTGCCATTTAAACAGGTTCTCTCGCTTAAGAGCTCCAAAAGGTATATGCCACCCTCTTTATTTCAGGACTTTGATGGCTTTACCAATGTCTGAATTTTTTTTCTGTTTCATTTTTGTCTTGAGGCTTGTGGTCCACTAAGCTTGAGGTCCCCTTTTTCTTCATGGGTTCCAGGACCTCAGGAGAAAAGCTTGCTCTGCCCTTTACATTAACTTCATCAACACTGATTTTTCCTTCCGGTCTCCAGAAGGCCTATGGGTCCCCAGGTAAGCATTTTATCATAAGGTGATCAGGGATCCATATACCTGACAGGTTGTTTTATTCTGACAGACTTTCATAGTCAGTGAGTGAATATACTCTTTTCGAAAGACAATGGGATTCTCCATTTAAAGCCAAATTTGTTCTAATTAGCTGGTTCTGAGGTTTGCAGTGGCAAGTCTTCTGAAAGTTAATAACGCTATTTTGAGAACACCTGTATCTTGCCTGCTTCACGAACATGATGATGGGAACATGAACTGTTTTTCATTCCACTGACTTTGTCCTCATTCCTCATCTCATGTTTCAATTCTAGACTCACTTTGTTTTTAGTTAAATTCTGTTCTGATCACACTTCTAGTAGTGTTAATTTGGTGGCTTTTGCAATATTTTCTTTAATTCTTCAACTATCCAGTGGCTTCTTCCCTGCTTAGCTCAGATGAAGGCATTTTGCTTTGCTCAGGAATATCTTCTGATTATTGGCCTGAATGACAGAGGAATGTTTCATGGCTGGCACTTGAATTTTCACTTGAAATATGTCTAGATAGGACATCTTTTGGAGACATTTCTTCAGCATTGGTGGAAGGATAACTAGGATAACTAAGCCTGAGAGCTGCTTCATTCTTGACGCTCTTAAAGGACATCTTAACCTTATTTACTGGTAGGATGTGAGGAAGATAAAGATATGTAACTGCTAAGGATTTGGAAGCCCTGAAAATGTGATTGCTAGATATTAAAAGTCTACAAACAATGTCGGTTAGCTTTATGTATGATCAGGCCTGATATTACTCAGGTGTTTTGAAATACATACCATCACTTGTTAAAATATTGTAAACCTTCACACTGGCTAGTTAAGTGTCCCCTGTAATAAGTTCCCCTTCCCTCACCACAACTCCAGCCTCGTCACCCCACTTGCCACTACGATTCCCTCCCAAACCACCCTGTCCTCAAACCACCATTTCACTGGAACCCAGCACTAAAAAATTAACACCTGTCCTACCGGGTATGCGAGTTACCTGATGGCTGACTTGAATTCCCATAAGGGGGTTGGTTGGCAAATATTTTTCGTATCACCCCTGTGAGGATTCATCTTGCTACTTAGCACTTGAAGAACATTCAAAATATTCAAGAAACAGCCCTATAATCTTAGAAAGGGGCTCTATCTGCAATAATAAAAATAATTGGGTTGACTTTAAGATGGGAGGAGTAGCAGACCACCTTCATCTCTGAGTGCGAAATTCCTTTCTGTTGTGGTTTTTTGGAGGCGAGAGGAGTTGGGAAACTAAGTTCCTGACATGAATTAAAATGGGACTCCGGTCTTTTTTAAAGCATTGTCGTGCGGGGGACCCTGCTCGCTGCGCCATTTGTCAGGCGGGGAGGCCTGCGGGGTCTCTGCTCCCACTCCCCACACAAGAACGCAGGATATGGTGAGGCCAAGAAGGAACACCCACGGAGCCATAGGTAGGGGAGTCATACCACTATATTCTCTCTGGCGGCACTATACTCTCACTGGAGGCTGGATCCACACTGACCGCAAACCGCCATCCACGCTTGCCAGCCCAGCCGCCATCTTCTTGCTAGCCCCCATTCTTTCCTTCTCTTCTTTCTCTGCTAGCGTAGCCACAGCAGTTATATTAGTGGCCAATGGCTCACTGGTTACAGCTGACGGCCAACTAGCCACAGCTGATGGCCATGCAATCACAGTTGATGGCCATTTACTACCTGAGACAGCACCTGTCTATGTGAGGCCGAGAGCCTGGAAACTGCTTTCTGGGGCTCTGTCCCCACAAGCATAAAGCCCGACTAGCCTCCAGACTTTGCACCTTGCTCTTAACTTTAGATCCCAGTTCCATCAGGTGCACAGAAAATGAGACTGGGAGAAGCCCAGGTCAGAGCACGTTTCCTTGCTCCCTCTTTGAGATGCCTTTAGGGCCCCCTAGTGGCCGTTTTAAGACAGGTTTTTTAGGATTAAGTCTCCTTGACCCTGATTAAAGAGACCTTCCTAAAACTTCTGTGACAGGTACAGTAACCCTGTGGAGATAAATAGATAAGAGTTGGTTTAGAGAGCTCAATATTTTTTCAATTATCAGTTCTCAGCAGAAGCAGTTCAGATTCCTTAGAAATAACGGATATATCACCTTACTTTATTCTGCATTCCTCATACAGTATTATGTCACAGCTGAAACTTAAGACATATCCTGGTTTGTGTCCAAGGACTGTAATTCACAGGCAAGTACAGCTTACCTATTGGTGCGACAAAAGAATTCTTTAAATGTGGGGCTTGGGTGGGTCTTGCCATATTAAATAACAAAAGGGTGCAGTTTGTGTAATTATTTCAGTCTGATAACATTCCTATCATTTAGAACATTAGATATACTACTGACTTTATAACACTGCAACACTGAATTGATAGAGCTAAGCTTTTACACCTTTAAGGTGCTTATTAACGCATGCAAGTAATTTTTGTGAAATCCCCTAATAATGAAATAAATATGTCTTCATGTACCTTACTGACCAGAATGAATAATGCCCCCTGCCCCACGCCGCCCCACTAGGGTCATATTTTTCTTTCTAAAATCCAATCTGGAGAATGCTCTACACTTGGGCAATTGCAATGGAGATATTTCTTTTCCACTTGCTTATCTTTTAGTTTCTGATGTTATTCCATTATTTCCTTTTGCTTGTAAATTTCAGGTCTTCCTTCCCTTCCTCAGTCACCATACCCTTATTAATATGCTAATATATTGTAATAATGCATTTTGCATCACTAATGAAGTGAATCAAAGCAATGAATAAAAAGAAAGCCCAAATTCTTCCTTTAACTTTACCCGCTTCTGGGTGGTGGCTGGAGTAGGGGAGGAGGAAAACAGGAAGGAAGGACAGTCTGCCCGCAAAAAATGAAAACGATCCTCCTGTTTTCAGCGCGTTCCAGAGCAGGGCTGAACATCAGAGGAAGAACGAAGCAGCATTCCAGCTAAAAGGCTTGGCATTAAACTTTGACACTCTAATGGTCTCTAGGATATTAGATAATATTTTATCATATAATGTTCTTTTCGGACACTGTAATGGCATCAAAACGAGATACGATCTCCAATCCTTGTAAACGTGCAGAGTGAAACTCATTACCGCAGAGATAAGAAGCAGGACCCTAGCTAGCTTCGCAGTTAACTTATCTCAAAGCTCCAAAGGAAACGTTTTGTTTTTTTTTTTCACTTCTTCGCCGGGGACGCTGCTGTGAAAACCGCTACCTCCTTTTCGCATACTCCTAGGCTCGGTCTGCCACTGAGATTAGGTAAACAGCACTCCAGAGCTGCGGGACAGCCGGTGGAGGTGGTGGTGGTGGTGATGGTGGTGATGGTGGTGGTGGCGGCGGTGGTGGTGGTGGTGGAAGGAGGTGGGGGTTTTTGCTTAAAGAGCTGGAGGGAAGGGAGGGGATGGGAGAAGGGTCCCAGCTGAGTCTAGCTAAAGGCCAAGAGTCAGGCTACCTAGGTAGGAGCCAGGTCCGGAGCGGAGCAAGGGGCGGTACCTCCAAAGCCCTGGGGTTCGCAACCTGACCTCTGGGGAGTGGGGTCAGCGCCGCAGCCCAAGCGCGGCGTCCTTTTCTTACGCACCCCCTTCCCAACCCCACCATCGCACTTTATCTCTGCTTTTGCATCCTTCCCCTGCACCTTCCAAGAACTAGGGTGGGCTCATCTTGAGTCCAAGGGCTAAGAGAGAGGCGCGTGAAGGAGAGGCAGAGACCCTGCAGCCCTCCGGGCTAGGAAGAGGTGGGGACCCGGGGGGAAGGGGACCCCAGAAGCCCTGGGACCGACCAGAGAAAAAACCCGGGAGCTGGATCGCGCGCCGGAGCTCCGGTCTCCCAGAGTTGTCCATCCTTCTGCGTCCTTTTTCTGTCCCTGCCGCTCTGCTTTCTCCTCCTCGGGGTTTTCTCTCCAGGCCTGCTCCACTGTCATACTCCCGCCCCCGTTGCCCACTCCTTCCGTATCCTGAGAGGCCTCTCGGCGCCTCACTCTCGTCTTCAGGACAGGGAGGCTGGAAGTCCATTCAGAGGGATGGTATGCACGGTGGGGGCTCTTGTGCTGGGAGGGAAAGAGCAGGAATGAAACCTGAACGGAAAGGGGAGTGCTGTGTGCGCATGGGGTATGTGGATGGGGTGAGGGGTGCAAAGAAGTGCAGTTTCCCCGAAAGAACAGGGAGCCTTGGACCGGAATCTTGGATAAAGAGCCCTAAACGATGCTGTCAAAGCCCTTCAACGTGGCTTCTCGCCGCCTCAGGGTGCCCATACTCTGCTCACCTTCCAGAGAAGCGGCGACCCGAGTATAGGAGGTGGAAGCGGTAGAAAACTTCCCACTTCCTACGACGGCTGTTTTATACAAGGGGGAGTGTTCAGGCAGCACGGCCCTGCGAGCCTGCAAGCATCTCTACGGCCGCAGCTGCGGAGCCGCCCCGCTTCCCTTCCCCCTCTTTCCGCGAGGCTCGCCAAGCCCAAAGCGGCCGTGAGAGGCCGGGCTGGGGAAGAAGGGCGGGGAGCTCCCAGCTTGCACCCTTTCATCCTGACCCGGGCCGGGATCCCGGATCCGGGTGTTGCTTCCGCCTGCGTGCGAGCAGGCTGAAGAAGTCGGAGGGAGGAGCCTGGTTGGTGGGCGGAGCCTAGGCAGGGGTGGCCTCTCAGTTCTCGGGGCTGCGGCGCCAGCCATTGGCCGGCTGCGCCATCACGGGGTGGGGGTGGGCGCCCAGGCGGGCGCTGGCCCCGCCTCCGCTCGGAGCCCAGTCCGGGTTCGCGGTCCCCCCCAGCTGCACAGACATGACACAGACACACAGTCACTGCAGCTGCTGAGCGATCCCCGCGCTCTGGGCACGCGGCGGTGGGGCCAGCCCGGAGCCCGGACCCCAGCGCTCGCCCGCCCGCCCCCCCCGCCAGCCTCCGCGCGGCGGTCCCCGCCTGGCCCCGGCCGGGAGGCGGGGATCGCGCGCCGGCTTCGGCCAGCGGCGCCCGGCAGCGGCGGCGGCTGCAGCAGCCGCCCAGCTCCGAGCGCCGGGCGCTCGGGGAAGCAGGCGCGTCTCGGAGGCGGCGGCGGCCGAGGCCGCCGAGCGCTCCCGGCGGCAGCGGGGCCGTCCTCCTCGGCTCCCCGCACCCACCGTGCTGAGCCCCGCCTCCGCTCCGGTGACCTTCCCGGGGCGCCTCCCCCGGCCCCGCGCCCCCAGTCCCGAGCCCCAGGCCGGGGCGAGGCCCTTTCTAGCGCCTCCTTCCCGCGGAGCCGCGGGCGGGCAGCGCAGGCCCTGGGGGAGGTGGCGCCGCGGCTGGCTGCAACCCCCCCCCCCCCCCCCCGCCGCCGCACTCGGCGCCCGGCCCGACTGCTTTTGCCCCGCTGCCGCGCGGGAGCCCGGACTCCTGAAGCTGGGGGCGCGGCCGCGCTCGCCTCGCCGGGCCAGGAGCGGACAGGCCCTGCCCTGAAGGGGTGAAGCGGCGGGTAGCGCGGGAGGTGGAGCTGGCCCCGGTGGCTGCCCGGCGTCTCAAACCAACGCCCCCTCCCCGCACGCAGTCCCAGGAGGACCCAGGCCCCTGCCCATGAGGGGCACCCCCGGCTCGGAAGAGTCCCGGAGGCAGGGAGCAGCTCCAGGCAGCGGCGCCGAAGGCAAAGGAAGAAGAGAGAGCGGTCAGCTTGGGCGGCTCGGACCCTCCCCGCAGCGTTTGAAGCCTGGGATCGCCCCGAACTGTATGCTTGGTACAGCTGTTCTGCCTGCTGGGACCCCTACTCGGACCCTCTGCACCTCCTAGGCGCCGCCGCCGTGCCACCCAGCTCTTCCGTGGTCTTTCTCTTCCTGGCGGCAGTCACGGCAAAGGTAAGAGCCCGGGGGTGCCAGAGAGCCACCGCGGGGGCGCCCTGGTTAGCGGCGCTGGACAAGTTCTCCGAACCTGTAGCTGGTACCCACTGTACTCAGGATTCTGACAGAAAGGGAGAGTGTGGGCACACCTGCTGCCTGGGCCGGGAGCCCTGGAGAGGCTGGAGGTGGAAGTCCTCGAAACTCTTGTCCCCGGGACCCGTCCCAGAGCTTGCCCCGCTCCTAGGCACACAGGCTGCTAACTCGGAGCATGCAAAGAGGAGTTTCTCGTTAGCACCTGGAGGTGATGTGCCCGCACCCCCACACTGCTTCCCTCGTCTGCTCCCCCGCACCTGTGCTTTGGGGGAACCTGTTGTGTTTGGAAGGGTCCATCCCTCTTGGGCGATTCCCACCTGCCTTTCCTGGCGTCATGCTGTGAAGAACTTTTTTTCTTTGCTCCTTGTTGCAGAGTGGAGCCAGATTTGGGGTGTGCAGCCACAGCTTGCGAGTCCCTCTGTAGGACAGAGAGGTTGGGTGGCAGCGGTATCTGTAGAGAGGAAACCCAACCAGAGTCACTTCTATGAGACAAAACTGCTTGTAATGAGTGATGGGATCAATACACAGCGACCCAGACATTCTTGTGAATGTCACTGTTTCTGAAGTGGAGTGAGTGACTCCAAACTTTGTGCCTCTTTAGGTTATTTCGTACATTGTCTTACTACCTTCTTTAAATTTTCTTTTAAGGAACCTCAGTTCTGCAAAGCCTGCCGGTTCCTGTTTGAAATTTATTAAACCTACGAGCTTCCTCTGGAACAATCTGATTTTAAATGGGTCACTTCTGAGGGAACAGATTGTCTCTTCTACATTGAATCCTTCCCCCTGGGTGACCCTGTTTAATGGGGATGGATTTTTTTCGTCCCTGAGCTGATATACCTCGGTTGAGCAGATTTCTGCTGAATTCCGAATCCGCGAATTTTGTCACTCAGTCCATTAAAATAATCTCCTGAGGGAGCAAAATAGCAGCTTACATTTTCTGTGAATGTCACAGGAAGTTTTACAGGGTCTTATGTAAGTGCCCCAGGAGAGACCTCAGGCTCCTGTTTCTTTCCTGGGGGACTGCGGGAGGGGGAGTGGGGGGGGCCTTCGCCTCACCTAAATACAGATGCTAGCCCTCTGACACAGGTGGAACCCAGAGTGCTGATTCACTTGTGGAGGCAGTTACCGCAGGTGGATTTTCCTCCTCAGCTGTCCAGTCTTCCTACCTCAGGAGTCAGCTTTGATAGACTTAAGATAAGGGAAGGTTCTAAATGAGGAAAGGGATGGAGTGCTGGTTTCTTTTCTCATCTCTCCCAAATGGGTGACATGAGTGAATTACTCTCAGGCATGCTGAGTCCTCACCGGGGATAAAAAAAAACCCACCTCATGGCTTTAAGGTTTCACATATCTCTTAGTGTACCTTTATTTCTCAAGAGTACTTCACTTCAGTGAAAATTGCTTGAGGAGAACACACATTTATCCAGCCTGGCCCTGTTAATCCCATCCCGGGAAGAAAACTCACTGGGACAGAGAGGCAAAAGTCATCAAGATTTAGATCTTAGTGGATTTTCAAGAGTGGTGGGGGAAAGGAAATAAATCTCCTTAGGAGGATGGAGAGATTTTTAAAGAAAAGATCCATCACTGTGGAGTGGACTGAAGTCACTAACAAGCTTGGGCCCTCTTCCCTATGTGGAGGTGAACTTTTCGGTGTGAGAAAATGCAGATTCCTTTGCCTTTTAAACTGTACCTGGAAGGGCCTTGGACATGAAATGAAAGGTTTTCATCTCACCGGAGGTCCCGGAAGTGCCTCCCTCTCTCTGGAGGGAGGCGAAGGTTGGGTCTGGGTTCCTGAGCTGTGTTTTACGTTGGATGCTGAAAGCAGGAATGTCTCCATCTGCAGCCACCTACTGTGGCAGGACACTAGGGGGGACTCGTTTTCTATTCCACTACTGATGAAGGAAACAAAAGGACTGACCTATGTTACAAAAACTGTGGTTTATTTTGTAGGGCTCGTGGACTTAACTTTTTGGTACCCAGTGCATTTGTGCCCTAATGAGTGGATTCCCGATGCGTAGGGGGAGGCGATGGGCCTACTCACGTCTCAAGCCTCACTTGGACAACTCAGAACAGGTTAACTGCACAGTGTTCCATGAGACTCTGACAAACTCAGTTATAATCTCTAAATGTATGAGGGCTATACATTTTTGGGAGACAGACCCTCCTTCAGACTCCATCCTTTGGGCAATGAGATCACGCTAACTATAAGTTCCTTAAGGGTTTGTAATCAAAACTCCCCTTTTTGGTTTCTGGAAAGCACACCCTCAGCAGTCTTCCTAAAATCCTGCTTCCTCTGTTTTAGATGGAGTCTAGAATTGACTCCATTAAACTTAAAATTTCCCACCATCATTCTCTTAAATGTACATACCTTGTATTTACAGTCGTCGCTTGAACAACACAGGTTTGAACTACACGGGTCCCCTTCTACGTACTTTTTTTTTTTTTTCCCAACAAATACAGTCAGCGCTTCCTGGCCGCAGGTTTCGCATCAGGGGACTCAGCAAACCCCGGATGGGAAACAGTGTTTTCACATTCCGGATTGCGGATTCCCAACCGAGGATCAAAAATACTATTTTTAATCCACGGTGGGTTGAATCTGCTGATGCGAACTGCAGGCTGTAGAGTCAAAAGTTACAAGATGAGTTTTGACTGCGTGGGCATGGGTGCCCCTAACCCCGGTGTTGTTTTCAAGGGTCAACTGTGTACAGATGTAACTTAACATTTGGTAATGTAGTTGCACTTTCAGATGCTCTCTGCACTTCTAACGGTATTAAATCATTAATGTCCAGGTTTGCATTTTTCAGAGTATTAAATCATTAGTGTCTGGGTTTCTTCCAGCAGAATTGGAAGATAATTCTATTTTGCCGAAGAACAAAGCCTCGGCTTACCCAGGCTCACCTTATCCACAGCGGCCAACTCTTGTCAAAGCTGACTCCAGAGGTGGGCAGACAGGACAGGTGAGAGGTAGAGTCCAAGAAGAGACGACTCAGTTGAGAATACTGGCACGAAAAAGGGGCAAATGTTGCCAAGATTTAGGTCTTGCTGGATTCTAAAGGACCCAACTCGGCGTAAGGAATTAGACTCACTATATGAACCTGAGGTCCTGCATGAGTTATTATAGTTCCCTGAACTCTGGGGTCTGGTCGATTGTGTTTGTGATGCTTTACCCATATGTATAGTGCATATTTAGGTAGTTTGAGGGGAGCTATTGTTGTGGTCTAGGGAAAATGGTCAGCATAAAGCTTTATTTCTGCTATTAAGGCTTTATAGATTGATTCTCATAGGCGCAGTCTAGCCAAGGGGCAAGAGATTGTAACAGGAAAACACTATTAAATTTGCCATTGAGCATCAACTCGTAGAAACTGGTCCTGGAGAAGATATATACCGTGGTCCTAAGGCATAAATGAAGTCTTGCGAATTTCAGGGAAGCCGGATGGCGGAGGTAGAGTAAGAAGTTGAGGCAGGATACTGGCCTTCCGTAGGGCCTGCCAGCTGCAGGCACGCTGCCATGGACACACCTTTGCAATACTGCCACCCCACAGGATCCGCTCGTGTGGAGGAGGCGTTGCGGCTCCACTCGGGGGCATTTGACACAGGGAGGTACTCAGTTCCCCTCTGACCACGCTGGCACTTGGAGAGTAGTACGCAGCAGCCAGTAAAGTTAAGGCTTAATTAAATGTGTTGTAGAAGGCTTTTCTTTTAACTTAACAGATAATAATTGAACACCTATTCTGTAGCAGAGAGCATGTTCTCTGGGGAGGCCGCAGAGCTTCCACGTTTAGTTTATAGTCCTTTGGGGGAGGCAGACATTGAACCATTTCTACGAGCTGAGTACTAGAGTACAAATTTGTGCAAAGGATGAGTTTGAGATTGCCAGGATAGTAGAAAGGAGAGCAATCCTGGGCAGGAAGAGCCACGTGGAAACCTTAAAGTATGCAGTGTGAATGGAGAACAGTCAGTCGTTAGTGTGGCTGGAAGATGGGCTGTTCAGGAAGCGGGAAGCTTGGTGTTAGACGGGACATAGTTTAATAGGATGCTGAGCTGCGTGCTCTGTGTATTTAAATGGTGGTGAGAACAGTTGCTGGATAAGATCCCGGGGTACTAGTGGATCATCCCACACGGTTATTAAAAACAGAAAAAGAAAATTTCTTTTTTATCTTTTATTCGTCCACATAGAGAATTTTGCCTATTCTTTAACAAACTATTAGCAATGCAGAAAAAAGGTCCCCTGATCGGCCATGAGTCTGCCCTCTTGTGTACATGAATTATATCTGGGGCTTCCATTATGTGATTATGCAGCAGTGGGAGCAATGACAATGTTACTTGACAAATGATATACTGTGGGGGGGAAAATCCGTCTCTGTGAGAACAAATTCCATCTTGTCAGATGTGTTCTGGGTAGAGTGATGGTCGTGTTTAACACTTGGGCAAAGTTCCGGGATTTGAACCTTTGGCTCTAGCCTAAACTTTTTTTGCTGTTGGAAAAGTAAGAGTTTTATTTTATTGAGGATGGGTGTGTGTGCATGCCATGTGTTTCATGGAATGAGGAATCTATGTAAGTGAGGCTGAAAAGCAACAATGTAACCACCAGAAGGTACTGGAGAGAATGGAAAATCACAGCAATCTGCAGGGCCAAGTATATTTAGGTTTTCAGAAACAGAAGCCGGGACAGTGGAGGTAAAAGAAGCCTGTGTGTGTGTGTGTGTGTGTGTGTGTGTGTGTGTGTGTGTGTGTGTGTGTGTGTTTTGTCTTTCCTATTCTTCCCTGTGTTGAGTGGGAGGCAAAGGGTTATAAGTGAGATTAGGAGATCTAGGTTTCAGTGTTGCATCATTCTATGCTAACTTACTGTGTGACCTTACAGTACTTCTTGACCTGTCAGGGCATCAGGCCAGTCTCTATACATAAGTGAGTTTTTGTTTTGTTACTAGGAATTTAGAGGCCAGGAGAGGGAACGGTCTTAAGCTATTGAGTGGCAAAGCTCAGACTACTCATTAGGTTTTCTAGCTTTCTACCTCTGAAATGGGAAGAGGTCTGACCAGTTCAAAAGTGTACTGTGCATTGAAACATCAAACACCGTCGGTATGCAATGCTGAAGAAAAGAGTCACAAAGTCTGCTGTGTCGGATGTAGATTCTGTATATTGCAGACTGCATTAGAACCTCTCTGATACTAAGGTCATTCACATATAAGCAGCTAGCCATGCCTGCTCATTTTATGTATTGTGCAAACCTGTAGGTTCTGGAATGTGACACTATTCTTTGAGAACTGCTTGAGTTGACAATTAAATGCTTTGTGTTAAAAAGCAATGCTGAAAATTTTAATTTTTTCCAATTTAAGGAGATAAAAGCTGAGTGGACCCTTTGGGATTTTGCAAAGCCTGGACTCTACTGTGGAAACGGGGAGCCCTTTGGCCCAGGGAGGTTACCTTGTTAGGGGAGCTTTTGGGTGAGTAAGAAGCGGGAGATGTTTGGAAGAATAGACACAGAAAAGCAATCTTGCAGAAGTAAGTACAAGTCAGGAAGAATGCAAACCAACTTAATTTCATGCCTCCAAATCTGTGAATAGCTAGAAAAACGGCTCCTCACCACTCTGGCACTGGCCTCCTGGGTATGGAGGGCAGTGCTTATTGGAAAGAGGAGATTTGAAGTTAAGTGCAATGTAAATATAAGGTTTGTTACATTATTATTTCAATATTGAAGCTAAGTATAAGAGTGCCCTATTTTAGGTGAACCTGGCATATAAAATCTGATCTTAAAAGCAAATAATTTAAGATAAGTAATTGTTTGGTGTACAGAAAGATTATTTTACAAAAGGGATTCATAGCAAGCCTTTTTTAAACAGTTAGTTCCTTTATTGTATTTCAAATTATTTGATTAATACAATCATGATGGAAGCTTTTGGGAGCCTCACTGTTCCATTAAAGCCAAGCATTTTTCAAATATCAACTTCTCAAGTGTATTAACAAATAACTCACTAGGTTCACCTGCCTAAAAGCCTAATATCTAACTGTATTACACACAGAAAGAAGTACAGTAGTAACATAAACTTTGTAACCATTAACCTACCCCGTAGTGTTACTTCACTTACTTCCCTGGGGCAGATTGCTTATTTCACTACTGTTCTTCCTGAAGATACAGTTACAACTACCCATCTGCAGGAGTCCCTTAACCAGCTCTCTTTCTACCTCTAAGAATGTATCAAGACCAGAAGTGGTTTTTAAAGAGTAAATTCAGTAAGTGTTCCCAGGATTGTGTTCCCATGCCTTCGTAATTGCAGAGACATGGAATTAATTTTGTTCTGCCTAAGGATACAGAGGTGATAATGCATGAGACATTTAAAAAAGAAAAATCAAAATCATGCTTGCTTACTGGCTCCTCCTTTCCCGCAGCTGAAATATCTAGGGCCTTTGTTTTTCTTTTTTGTTCCTTTATCTCTTAGGAAAGTTTCCAAAAAAAGAATTCGTTCTAGGAATGAAATAAAATATAAGGCGTTTAAGGCTCCAGAGGTAATTTTGGGCAGCCTGGAGTTGTAGATCACCACAGGCTGGGGCTAGAACAGAAAGTGCAGTCTCACCCATAATTTTAGCCTCTCTTGTCACATCATGAGGCTGTGCTTTGCACGGATAGCGAAGGCAGATGGAGATGGAGCCCTGACTGATGGGAGAGATTTTGCTCTTAACGTAGTTTTTTTCTAGAGTACCGAGGCCATTTGGGAAGAAAGGGCTTGCTGACCTTTCCAGCTCTCCATGGTAGCATTCGAATTGATAGGATTTATAGCAGAACCTGGGCACGTGGAGATTCCTTTTTCCCCTTTCTTTTTAAAAAATTTAAATTCAGCAGGGAATCATGGGCTCTTGAGTGTTACTCTGTGTTTAGTTCTGCTTTGGCTACTTACTTCGTAAGTGCGCGTTTGTTATTACTGAGTAAGGTTAACATTTTTGTGGCTTAATTGGGAACCATCCTCTCCCCGCTTTGTTTCCAGAACAGTTGCGTAGATCCTTCATGTGCCAACAGTGTTTGTGTACCAGCCTCCTTGACTGATGGCAGCTCTCATCTGGGAATGGCATCTCGTGGTCGTATCAGGAGCGGAGAGAGGCACGGGCCGTTATAAGCAGGGTGGGACTTTTGCAGCCTCTGGGCATGGTGCTTGGTGCTTAGTAGAGCTGTACTAAACAAGTAGTTTTTAGGGAATGATTTGTTTCCTGAATGAATTCTAAATGGTGATGTTTTCAGGACTGGGGTGGGGTGATGGTGGAGGGAGAGGTGAGTGAATACCTATAGACTTACAGACTTGGACTCCTTGAGGCCTCTCTAGGAAGCAGTTATTTAAAAAATGTGAAGGACATTTTAGATCAGCAGATGAATTTTCTTAGGGATCACTGTCATGTTTCAAACGCTGGTGACTTTGTAAAAAGGCAAGGGAAGTACAATACCGCAATGTGTCGTGTGTTCCTTTCCTCCTAATTTGCAGGGATATTGACTTCACTGGCACGAGAGGAAGGGGCGTGCTCTAAAGCTGGCTCCCATGGACAAGCCAGGTTGCCTTGAAAGCGCCTTGGAAAAAGCATTTCAAATACAACAAACCTTAGGATGGATTGTTGATGATAGGATTTCCAGCGCTGGTGATGATTGTGAAAAGGTGTAGCTGTAGACCGCAGGCATGGCTTCCGAGTTAGGAGGATGAAGTGCATGGAGACACAGGAGGGAGGGCCTCGAGTACTCTGCCTGCTGTAGAAAAAGTCTCCTCTGCCATCTTGGTGTCTTCTCCCCTTTCTCTGTCTATGTGGCGTGTTCCCACCTGGACTTTTCAATATTGTAACTACTCATTGATGGCTTCTCTGTGTATGGCATAGCTGCAAAACTGAGACACTGCCAGGGCTGGAAGAGACCTTTGAGCTCCATTAGACCAACAGCTTCTGTTCACAGCTGTGGAAACTAAGGCAAGGGAGGTAAAGAGAATGATCCAGATGGGAGGCAGGACCAGAACCCAGGCTTACTGAGCACCTCGTGCAGCCCTTGGCTCTGCCTTCTCATACCCCATAAGTGTTAGGCATCTGTCCTCTGCCCCCTTCCCTTTGGCACACTCTACTTAATCTGTTCCACGCCCCAAAGCACAATCTTCACGTGCTTCCTTTAAGCCAGGCAGTCTTTCATTTGATCATTTTGTGTCATTTCATCCTTATAACAACCCTTTGAGGCGGAGGCTGGTCCTACACTCCCATTTTACAGATGTGGAAGCTGAGGCATGCCCAGCTCACGCTGCCATAAAGCATGGAGCCAGGACTCGCCTCTTAGCTGTTCAGACTCCTGTCTGCTGCTGACCTCAGTGCTGACCTCGCCCCGGTTCCCCTACCTCTCTAGCTGTATGTCCTGTGACTTCTCTGTGGGTTATCTCTATTTCTGGCCTATTGGTTATTGCCTTAAAATGCTCCTTGTTTTCCTAAATGGGCTTGTTATTGCTATTCCCTCTGCTGGATCAAACTCCCCGTCCTCTCTGCTATCCTGTCTGGTCGAAATCTCTTTTCCTACTGTGGGCTCTGTGCAGTCTGTCTCTGCGATGGCATTACCTTCACTGATTCAGCCAACATCCACCGAGCTACTGTGGGCAGGTCCTGGCTTGGCATCAGGAACATGGAGGTGAGGAGATCAGCTGCCTGGTCTTGGTGAGGGAGGGAAATGCTAACGCAAGGTGGTGGGCTCCGTGTGTTAGGTAGATCATGTTTGAGGAGGTCAAGGAAGACGATACGAGACCTGGGTCTTAGCGAGTAGGAGATGGAAGGATAGGGTCAGAGGAGGAATGACCTCCAAGTCCCCAAAGCTGTGCTTGTCATCTTCTCTGTGGCACTGTCACTATCTATAGACGTTTCTTTTTCTCTCACTTATGTGTCATCAGCTCCTTAAGCGCTGTGACTGGGCTCCACCCATCGTTGTACGTGTTTCCCTGAAAATAAGACCTAGGTGGACCATCAGCTCTAATGCGTCTTTTGGAGCAAAAATTAATATAAGACCCGGTCTTATTTTACTCTAATATAATACTGGGTCTCATTAATTTTTGTTCCAAAAGACGCATTAGAGCTGATGGTCCGCCTAGGTCTGATTTTCGGGGAAGCACCGTATTTATGGGAGCATTCTGCTATGCTTCTAGTACTTAGGAATCCTTTAATAAACATTTATTAAATTAAACTGAAAGCCTTCTGTCCTTTCCCACATAGTTGGAGAGATTGTAGAAAATTGTGTGATAAGTGAAGCAACAATAGACGATTCAAATGAACAGCTCAGAGCAACAATAGAAACGGTGTGGCAGTACAATTAATGGTTGTGGATTGTTGAAGCCGAAATTTGATGGGAAATCAGAGGTGGGAGCTTACTTTAGCTGCTTAAACTCAAGGGAGGTAGGATTTGAGTTGAGGCTTTGGACACAGGATAATTAAAATTTGAATTGAAGAATTAAAGGGAGGTAGAGGGGCCAGGTTTGGTCGACAATGCACGAGTACCGTGTTTCCCCAAAAATAAGACCTAGCCAGACAAACAGCATCTTTTGGAGCAAAAATTAATATAAGACCTGGTATTATATTATATTGTATTATATTATGTTATAATATATTATACCTGGTCTTGTAGTAAAATAAGACTGGGTCTTATATTAATTTTTGCTCCAAAAGACGCATTAGAGCCGATTGTCTGGCTAGGCCTTATTTTTGGGGAAACACAGTATGTGTTTTTGTGTTATAGAATAAACCGGCTTGGATTTCTGTTAGCAAGGAGTTGGAGATGAAGTGGACAAGCTAGGTTGGGGTTGTGGGCTTTTGGAAGGCAGGGTGACTTTTGATCAGGAGGATGGTATAATTAATTATTGAAAGCTCTACTTTAGGAACATGATGAAGCCAGTAATAATATTGGGGTCAGATTGGAGTGGGAGAGATGGAAGCTGGGAGGTCATAGAACAGGCTTTGTACAAGTTCATATATGAACTTTTAAAGGTCACTGGACTAGAACTGTTACAGTAGGATGGAAGCTGAGGGAAGCGTCTAAATTTTGCTTCGATCCCAGTCATTGGTATCGATGGCTGAGGTGGTTTTCTTTGCCCACTGAAAAGCGGCCTCATTGGACTAAGGTCCGCTTCTGACAGTAACAGCAAGTCTTAAAAGAGCACTTTCTCTCTTGGCTTGGCTGGGCATGGAGATGGGGTTTGGGTGAAAACACACTCTCCTGAGCCTCTCGTATTGGGAGTGTGTTCAAATGAACCCAGGGTTATAGAGCAAACTTTTTCTTAGCCTTGGATGACACCCAATATAGGACGTAATAGAGAAAATTCTTCTCATGAGGGGTTCCCCAAAGCAGCTGTGGAGGACTGAGAGCAAAATGATTGGTCCTCTGACATCTGGGCTCCCGATTCACCTTAAAAGTGAAGACTGTACAGTGCGTCCTGTGACTAGTGGTGTTTCTCTGCCCGAGGAGAGCCTTGCTGACAGATGACAACCCACACTTTTCAGAATCATAGACTAAGCCATTCTGGATAACACAATTTTTCAAATTGGACAGTCCAATCCCTTATAGATAGAGTCTTTGTTTTTAATCTTTAAAGAACGAGGGCTTTTCTAGAATGTTCTGTGTATTTGCCCTTGCTGGCTTACTGTCAGCCACTGGGAAACATCCTGCTTTCTTATCGGGACGTGTTATGAACTGGCCCCTCCCTTTCTCTGCAGCCTCATCTTTTCTCCCCCCACCCCCATCTATTTCTAACTCATTATTTTTCTTCCTTACTGGTTCTTTTTTCCAAACCTGCCAAGCTGTGCAAATAACCTCTCTTTCTGCCTGATAAGCTGTTTCCCTTGTTATCTGCCTGGGACACTTCTATTTTTCCTTCAAAACCCAGCTCATGCAGTCCTTCCTCCAAGCTTTTTCTGATACTGGGGGGCTGAACTGCATCTGAACCTTGTTCTGGCCTCTGCTGCTGCACTTCCTACACTATATTCCCAGTTCCTCCAGCTGATTGTCTTGCCAGAGTGTGGGAGCCTTTCAGTAAAACTGTGTCTTATGACTCTGGGAGCTCTTCCGTGTTTTACCATATGCTTGGAACATTCCGTCTATGCAGCACATGCTGCTGTTGGAGGTGGTGGAGGTGGTGATTTTGGATTTCATTGAATTTGTTGGCCAGGCAGAATGGAACCCTTTCCTGCTGAACCTTCATTATTACACTGTGTTGCAGGGGAACATGGGATGTGAATTAGCTTCTCAAGGTATTCCCAAATCTAAAAAATGTGTGCTCCCTGGCCAGTGACTGGAATGGTGGTGGGCCTTCCCTGGGGCACACCGATGCCTTCAAGGAATGTGATGGTGGTGGTGGAGGTGGAGGGGGTGATGGTGGTGGTGGTGCCACTGGGGGAGGTGGAGGTGGTGTGGTGGTGGTGGTGCCACTGGGGGAGGTGGAGGTGGTGTGGTGGTGGTGGTGCCACTGGGGGAGGTGGAGGTGGTGTGGTGGTGGTGGTGGTGGTGGAGAAAGGGCCCTTGCTGTCTTTCTAGACAGAGAAGTGTCTTCATGAAGCCCTCAAGACTGAATGTTCAAGTGGAGGTGGCTAGGGGGAGCTTGAAGACCCTTTGTTCCTCATGTCACTCCCCCTCCTCTCAGTTTGTGCAGTCTTGAATACTCTATTGCTACCACCCTCACCCCTCTTTTATTTGCTGTTTTAACCCTCTGCTTTTCTCTGTTCTTTCCATTTTCTCCGATCTTCAGACTCCTCTTAGGCTTTTTAAAACCCTGATGGAGAAGATCAGTCCTTGGGAGTCATCAGCAGACAATCTGAAGCATACCTTTCTTTCAAGTCACAGCAGGCCTTATACCTCAAGTGTTTGATTCTTTCTGGCAACGCTGTAGGTCCCAAATGCTGGTGGTGCCTTTGACTGTGTTTTTTGTTTACTGGGCTTAATACCGTGCCACATTCTTTAGAGAACCTGTTGCAGAATGGCAATTATAATTGATTTAGAAATTAGACAGTGATGAGTGGCTAGGGAGCATCAGATAAATTTTGTACAAGCTCAGTACCAGTGCCCAGAGACTCGTCTCTGGATAACAGTGTGTTTCTGTTGGAATATTTAGTACTGACTCTAGTATTTGTGAGGTACTTTTGGGTTTTTATTATACTGTTGTTGTACCCCAGGCATTGGTGCTACATGAATGGGATTGCTTAGTGAATCACGGAGGAGTGATTGATGAACCTGGGTTTATCAGAGGGTCTGTATGATCCAGGAACTGGCAAAACTTTTATGAACTTGCACTTGGCATGAGTGTTGGTTCCATGGTTGAGGAAGCCCTGCTGCTTTTCCAGCAGGGGTCTGACTTAATACACACGAAGGGGTGTGTTTTTTCTGTCTTAATTTTTGACATTTTCCAGTTTCTTCTGCTTGGGTTTGTCCCTAACTTCTGTTGAAATATCAGTTTTGAGCTCATTAAATCTGTTAATGTGTGTGTAATTCTTAGAACAGTGCGGGTACACAGAAAACACTCCATATAAGCTATTGTAATTTTTGTTACTGTTTAGATCTCCTTTTTTTCTCCTCTCTCCCCCACTACTTGCTCTTTACCCCTTGTGGTGGTTGTACTTGGGAAAGTAAGAAATCAAATGGCTACTGGGAATGAGGAGGAGGCCACCATTTTTCTCTTTTCAGCTCTGTCCAAAAGTGTCAGAAAGTTTGCAGAGGCCCGGAAGTAAAGGCACATGCTTGCCCACCAATCCTCTGAGGCCATTTTTCAGGAGTTTTCTGTCTGCCTTGCTTCTTTCTCTCATTGGAAATTTGGGCTCTGACAGGTAAGGGAGATGAGAGCCAATGAATAGTATACGGAGGGACTCTTTCTTGGCAAGTTTTGAATGAACAGTTTTAAAAATGACAGTAACAGTAATGATGGTGGTAACAGCTATAGTTACCATTTATAGAATGCCTCTTATGTGAAGATGAGATGTCTTTACATGCATGATGCCTTTTGAGCCTCACTAGAACCCTCTGAGCTGAGCAGTTTCATTTCGCAGGTGAGGAAATGGCTGTTCCGAGAGGTGGTTATTAGCCCATGTGATAAAGCCAGAGTGGAACCTAGTTCTGACTCTAGTTTATTTCTTCTGTCTCATAATCTACTAACCTAGGTCACTTAACATTGGAATATATAGACCTCTGGGGATACATGAAGACTTTCTACGGAGTATGCAGGTGTGGATAGTTTTAAGGGAATCAATTTCCACATTTTTGACCTCACATACGGGCACTTCCCTGAAATTGACTATCCTGAGTCCACCCCCACCAAGTTGATGGTTCCTCCTTCCTACCTTTTCAACAGTCATCCTTTCCCATCTTAAAAAGGCACATCTCTTCCCCAACACTGTTCTTACTCTGGTCGATTGCTCTGGGTATAAAAACCTCAAGAGGCACCAGACAAAGGAGCTGTTTGAAACTGGTGTGCGGGAATCTTACGATCAAGGTACTGCTGTGGGGCTGCCTCTTTCCACACTCTCTTTTCCCTGTTTAAACTTAGTGTTAGGAACAGGGCAGTTGGGCCCCTTTCTCATGCTCAGTAATGATAGAAAATTTTCAGGTCTTAAAAAATAACTTGCTCTTGACTTTTTAAAATGAATGATGGGTATCAGACTGGTAGATCCCATTTAAAAATGTGACGTGAAGTTTTATTTTAAAATGTTAACGTTTATAATATGCTGAAAATTATATCCTCAGAAACGATTCAGTTTATGATGAAAACTTTAGATGTCAGCCTAAAAATAGGCAAGACGGTACAACTTTTTCAAATTTCAAAATTCAGATAAAGCTTGAAGATCATTGTACTGTACTTTCCCCTGAGATACTGAAATTTGGACTGAGCAACTCTTAAGTTGCTTTCTGCCACAGACCCTTTATACATCTAAATATTTTTTTCATAGCGTTTCAAGGGCATCAATGCTGTTTAAACCTCATACATTGCACTTTTGATTAAGCACCCTTGAAGTTACATGGGGTTTCAGTAAAACGTAAACATACTTTAAATTTTGATGAAACTTTTAGAAACTTTTAGGTAGTTAGACATGGGATGATGCATACCAGAGTGCCTCAGGGACACAATGAGGATAGTTTCAGACATAAATGGTAGAAATCTAATTCACACTGATGTTAAATTAAAAAAAGAAAAAATGAACTTTATTTGCTCAAGTAACTGAAAACTAGAGGGAAGCGTCAGGCAGTGCTGGATCCAGGTCCTCAGATGTGATCCTGAAGTTGTCACTTTGTCTCTTGGCTCTGCTTTCTTTTGCCTTGGCTTCACTGTCAGGCAGAATGTCCCCATGGATGGCAGAGATGGTCCTTAGGAGCCCCGGGTTCACATCCTGCCCATCTCGCCATCGCAGCTGAAGGAGAGCATCTTGTCCCCAATGGATCTGATAAAAGTCTTGGTCATGATCTGGTTAGAAGGGCCAAGGTCAGCTCCATGGACCTGGTCTGGGGAGAAGGGATCAGTCGTATTTGAATTGCTTGGAGAATGGAGAAGAGGTGCTTCCTGAAGAGAAGCTGGGCAAACAGAAAACCCCACAATGTTCAGTAGGAAGATGAACCTGAACATCGTGAAGTCTTATCAGACAGATTACAGGTCTCGTCTCCAAAACCCTTTTATTCTCCTGGATGCCCTTCCTTTATACACACCACCAGCCCAACACTTTGGCAATTATGATACCAATCTGCTCATTGACACAGTGACACAAGTGATACCTTCTATTCTATGCTTTGGTAATTTCAAGACCTGTAAGGAAATGTCAAAAAAAAAAAAAAAAAAAAAAAAAAAATCCCTCACTTGGTGTAGTTTGTGATTCCTTCCTTCCGCCCTCCTTCCTTCCTTCCTTTCTTTTTTTTTCTCATTAGTGAAACAATTAAAAAAAGAAATGAAAAATTGTGGAACTCCATCTGTGTTAGTCTACTCAGGCTGCCATAACAAAGTACCACAGCCTGGGAGGCGTAAACAACAGAGATTTACTATCTCACAGCTCTGGAGGCTGGAAGACCAAGATCAAGGTATCAGTAGGGTTGTTTCTTCCTGAGGCCTCTCTTGGCTTGTAGATGGCTGTGTTCTCCCTGTGGCTTCACATGGTTGTCCCCGTGTCTTCATCTCCTCTATCTTATAAGGACACCAGTCAGATTGCCACCCCAAGGACCTCATTTAACCTTAATCACCTCTTGAAAGACTGTCTCCAAATACAGTCACATTCTGAGGTGCTGGGCGTAAGGGCTTCAACATATGAATTTGGGGGAGAGGTGACGACACACCGTTCGGCCTATAACAACCATGTGTTGTTTTAATGCTGTGAATGGGTTATGTTTTGAAAAATCATATTAATGTACAAACCTTGTTTGAGATACAAATGAATAACAGATTCATGTATACGAAAGCAAAGTTACCATTTCAGGGATGGGAAGGTTGACACGGGTTGTTAGTTTGGGTATGGCCTTCCCTCTAATAGGAGTAGAGAAAAGACAAGCGTGTAGAGATAGAAACAGGTTGCGTGTTTGTCAAAAATCAGGCCTTCTGCCTCCTTCAGCTCAGTGCCGCCACTGTTGCAGTAACAACTTCCCTGACATACCCTGAGGGTGGGCTTGGTTGTGAAATGAGTTTTATGACTGTTTGTGTGTGGGGGGAGGTGGGAGTGAGGAGTAGGAGACCAACAGCTTGGATGAAAGCCAATCTTCTTCCTCTTTCCACTGGAGCAGTGGATTATCTGGCTGAAAGCTCTACTGAGCTCTCCTTGTCCCGGGGCTGGTGTGTGTGGAAGAGGATCTTGTGTGTTGTGTCTTAGGACCCAGAGTTTGCAAGTTTGGGGTTTTGTGACACGTTTTGACCCAAGGTCCTCAAGGGCCGCTGTGGTGTCAGAAATCGCTTTCCATTCTCAGCCCGAGCTCATCTTGAAGCTCTGAAGATGACAGACCTGTCCATTTTTCTACTTTGCCAAGCAGTTGTCATTGTTCTTGCACCTGCGTTAATTATTGTTTCAATGTGGCTTGTGTGTTCATTGTCTGGTCTGTCAATGTTTGTAATGGAACATAGCAGCTGAGGAGATGTGGGGAGGAGGTAGCAGTTTGTCAAATTGTAGTCTGTTCATGTCGAAAACTAAAAACCCCCACTCAAATTTTGCTTACCTACCATCCAAAAATTTCAATTTCTTAGTGCTTTGGAGAGCTATTTCCTGCAGGACGTGGTTCAAATACATACATGTTACCTGGGAGGAGGATGAAGTTTGAAAAAAATCTATCCACATATTAATCACTTCTTCATATGCCGTGTGGATTGTGTTAACTGTTTTAGAGGTGGTCTTCATTGCAAGCAGGTCACAGTCTCTGTGAGAATAGGGCCCAGGAGGTAGAAGTTTTGACAGTACAATTTATTGTCATTTGCATGTTTTGCTAGCTCACCTTGGGTAAGGTGCTTACCTTCTCTGTATTAGTTTCCTGTGGCTGCTGGAACAAAGCACCATAAAGAGGGTGGCTTGAAACAACAGAAGTGTATTCTTTCTGGAGGCCAGAAGTCCTAAATCAAGCTGTCTCACGGTGTCAGCAGGCCCATGCTCTCTCTGATGGCTCTAGAGGAGAATCTTGCTTTGCTCCGTCTAACTTTGGGTGTTTCCTGGCAATCCTTGGCTATCCTTGGCTTAGAGATGCGTCACGCAGGTCACGTGGGCATCTTCCCTCTGTACATAGCTCTGTGTCCAAATTTCCCATCGATAAGGACAGCAGTCGTGCTGGATTAGGACTCACCCTGCTGACCTCATTTTCCCTTGAATCCTCTGAAAAAGACCCTATTTCCAAAAATGGTCATGTTCTGAGGTCCTGGGGGGTAGAATTTCAACATGTCATTCTTTGTGGGACACAGTTCAATCTATAATGCCCTAAGCTTTACTTTTCTTCCCCCAAGGCCCATCACCTGTTCCCACCTTCACTAAGGCTCAAACACAATCAAGTGATAAAGTGCTCTAGACAATGTATCCCCTGGGTGATGGCAGAATGCCCTAGGGATGTTAGGTGTCTCTTATTCCCGGTATATGGTGTTTAATGAGTATTTGGATCTAACTCACAACATGTTCCATGTGATTTTTCAATTAAAATCCCTTTGGGAAGTGTGACCTGAGCTGCGGCTCACTGGAAACGCAGAGCAGGTTGGCAGCAGACTTGTAAGGGGAGGGCCACCCTGAGGGTGGAGCTGTGTCCCCTCAGAGTGGGAGACTGCTGGTCACTTGCCTCGTCCTGACTTGCTGGCCACTCCTTGCTGCCCTGTGGTACAACGTGGATGTAAATCCTGAGATATCTGTCCCCACTCTTGAATCTTTCATGGGGAGCGTGGGGCTATAGGGTAGTTTTATTGGTTTGTTTTCCTGAGTTGTATTTTGAAATCCGAAAGCGTCTCACTGGGGCAGAGGCTAAGAGTGTGTTCAGAATGTGTTTTTCCTTTTGCAGTGGTAAGAAAGAAAGCTACAAAACAAACCAAATGGGCCCTCCAATCCCTTGCACTGACTTTGAAAGGACTTGGGGTCTTTAACTTCCTTTTGCATACAGCATAGTGTATGTTGCTGTCAGAATAGGTGGATGTCTCAGTGTATATTTTGAGACGCTCAGGGCTCTGCAGAAATTCAGCTTCTCTGTTAAACAGGTCTTTGCGTTATTCCCATCAACTGGACCTGCGTTTCCAGGGGCTGCAGGTCATCGAGATCGCTTTGCTCCGTCTCATTCCTTCCGTCACTCATTCAGTGAGCGCACAGTGGTTAGTCGTCTGCCACACACCGGGCACTGTGCTGGGTCCTGGGGTGAGGAGTCAAGACCCAAGGCCCTGCTTGCTTGGGGCTCTCATCCTGGATGACCTGGTTCGTTGTGACCGGGGTAGGTTGTCTCCCAGCTCACCATCCTGTTTGCAGGCAAAGCTACCTCCTTGGCCACCTGCAATCTAGGCTGAAAGCTGCCCTATCTCTACCTCCGCTTGGTAGTTATTGGGCTGCTGCACCCAATTTTGCAAATCCAGAGGAATCATGTGGTTAGAAGGAATCCTCGTTATGCCTCTCCCAAGAGGCTGCTCACTGGGCTTCGATGATCCGTACAAATCCAGCTCCATTGCTAACATGGGGGAGCTTGTAACTTTTTTTTGCCTTTTCCAAATTTGAGTCATTTATAGAATATTTTGAGAGTTGGGCACCACCGGGCGGGTTTTATGTCAGTGCCTCTCGGATGGGCGACGAGGCTCTGGGATCAATTTTGTTCCATGGCTGCTTCGCGCAGGGCCCTACTTGGAAGCATTTTATCACAAGCGTGTTCTTTTCATGGCGAGACCGAGATGTGGCAATTGAAATGGGAATACGTGGAAAGACTGTTGGTGACTCCTCACTGCACGCGGAGGTGGCAGCCATCTTGCGCAAGAGCGAGGGGGTTTGTCACCTGCTCATTTCTGATGGGGAAGCGCCTCGGCGAGTCCTGCTGTGGCGGGCAGTGCACCCCAGCACGTTCTGTCCTTACGTCCCCATCCTTCCAGCTACTTCCTGATGGACGGACTTTATAGTATTGACCATGAGCCGTCCTGGAAAACAACTTCTCAGGGAATGAGGGGGGGCAGGAGGGAAGGATTCCACAGGGGCAGGAGAAGAAGGAGCTGGTGGAAGATGTCTTGGACAGTTGCGTAATGGGTTGGTGTTATCTGAAGAGGAATCTTGTAATGATCTTGTTGAGAGAGAGGAGGAAATGTGAGTATTGTTACCTGGCTTAGGGTTCTTCACATTCCTTCTGCATCTTGTAGGAATGCAGAATCTTTAGGGTCCCAAAGAGGCATGTGGACCAACTGGTTTCCTTGGCAGATGGGAACATTTCAGCCCTGGAGGTCAAAGGACCTATCCAAGGTCATACCGACTTATTGGTAAAACTCAGGTTCCGTGACTTCCAGCCTCTTGCAGTCTTGCTCCAGCTCAGGCTGCCTTCCACAGGATTCACTGGCTCTTTAAGCATGACTAACATTGTTATTGGGCACGTGGGCCCCTCCGAGAAACAGCTCAGCCCTCCTGGGAATGGTTGGGTGCCTTTTGGGTGGCTAGAGCCATGGCCACATTGATACTGGAAGCAATGACAGGGCTGGGTCTTGTTTTTTAAGCGGGGTCTTATTGCTACGATTATTGAATGTATCTTTTAAAGATGAATATAAAACAGCTACCCTCCCAAGCAAATCATAAAACAAATTATGCCCTTGCCACCCAGAACTACAGAGAAACAGCAGGCTTTTCATGGCACAGAGAGTAATGGCTGCAATATTAAAACAATGATAGAAAAACCAGGATCCAATAGCTGAAAGGCAGGGAGGAAAACAGTCCCGTAATCCCCCAGGGGTAATGGGTCTCAATGACAGGGCCCTGTGATTTATTGTGCTTAATGTACTTATTTTTATTTGTCCCTTTCAACACAGAGCTTTGTCACTGAAGAGATTTGATAATGGCCTATTTGCAGTCACTTAGCCTCCGTAATAAAGCACCACATTTTTGGCTGTCTGGAGATCTGCAGACTTTATGGGCATGCCCCCTCCGATTTCACCTTCACTGGTGAGATGGGTTGGATCCAGATAAGGGCTTCTTTGGCACCCTTGTGTATTCCCATCATGCCACCCATCCTGACTCCTGCCCCAGAGCTAGGCTCACTGGGTGGCTGTGCAGACCTGGCCTGTCTCCCTCTTTCACTTATGCTCCTTTGGGACAGCAGGAAGGAACCCCGTATTCTGCTCATGATAGTAAATCCCTGAACCGCGAATGAGAGTTTGCTGCTTGCAGTTTTCTGGGTAAGCAAAAATTAAAGCAGGGGACTTGGGCGTGGGCGGGTTTCCAAAAGAATGGGCTTGATTTGAAGACCGTGTAGCGTGTTTTGATCGTGGCGGCCAGCTGCTTTGCAAAGAAGGGTGTGTCTCCTTCAGCAGTTGTGAGTGAATCAACCTGAGGATTTCATTTCAGCTTCCTCCTGGGCTTTCGGGGAAGGGAGCTCCTCAAAGGACTGGCCTCCTTTCTGCAGAACTGCGCCATACCTGCGAAGGCAGGGGCCAATGGCTAGAAAAGAGGCTCCAAGTCTCTCTTTAATTCCAGGTTTCCTGTCTTTGAGGATCTCTCTTGGTGTTCTGCCATCAGGTCTGGTAGGAGGGGAAAGTGTTTCTGCTATGTTGCATCTCTACTTGGCCCCTAAGGCAGTACTGGGAGAGACTGTCGCTTTCACTGTGGGCTTGTCTGACTACCAAGAGAGAACAAGTAAGTATCTAATTACGGAAAATGCAAACAGCCTTTCAGAAAAAAAGACTCCTTTAAAGTGCAGAATGATCAGGAAAGACAAGAGCAAACTAAGGGTGGGTATGGGGAAGGGTCGGTATCTCTGGGCCCTGGTATGTGGGGTGCTGCAAACAGTTATGCTTGTACATTCTAACAGAGGGACAGCATTGTTGAGGGGAGATAGCATGTTGTGTTGCTCCCGGTCCTCATGCACCCTTTACGGTCCCTCTGCCCCTGTCGAGAGTCTTAACAGACGCCCAAGCCCCTCTAACTCCGTACAGGTACACTTTGGCCTCCAAAGTGTCGGTGGGGCCCTGTGACTAAGCAATTCCACATCTGGGTATGTACCCATGAGAGTCAAAAGCAGGGGCTTGAATTGCTGTTTGTACACCCAGGTTATAGCTATTCACAGTCACCAAAAGGTGGGAGCAAGCCAAGTGTCCATCAATGGGTGAGTGGATGAACAGGGTGTGGCATATGTGTACAGTGGAATATAATACAGCCTTAAAGAGGAAATTATGACACATGCCACAACATGGATGAACGTTGAAGATACGCTAAGTGAAATAAATCAATCACAACAGGGCAGATATTTATGATTCCACTTATATGAGGTACCTGGAGTAGTCAGACTCACAGAGACAGAAAGTTGAATGGTGGTTGTCGGGTTGTGGGAGGGGAGGCAAATGGGGAGTTAGTGTTTAGTGGGTACAGGGTTCCAGTTTGAGAAGATGAAAAAGTTCTGGGGATGGATGGTGGTGATGGTTGTACAACCATGTGAATGTACTTAATTGCACTGAGCTGTACACTTAAAAATGAATAAGGGCCGGCCTGGTGGCTCAGGCTGTTGGAACTCCGTGCTCCTAACTCCGAAGGCTGCTGGTTCGATTCCCACATGGGCCAGTGGGTTCTCAACCACAAGGTTGCCGGTTCAACTCCTCGAGTCCCACAAGGGATGGTGGGCAGCGCCCCCTGCAACTAAAATTGAACACAGCACCTTGAGCTGAGCTACCCCCGGATGGCTCAGTTGGTTGGAGCATATCCTCTCAACCACAAGGTTGCCAGTTCAATTCCTTGAGTCCCGCAAGGGATGGTGGGCTGTACCCCCTGCAACTAAAATTGAACACAGCACCTTGAGCTGAGCTGCCACTGAGCTCCCGGATGGCTCAGTTGGTTGGAGCGCATCCTCTCAACCACAAGGTTGCCAGTTTGATTCCTCGACTCCCACAAGGGATGGTGGGCTGTGCCCCCTGCAACTAGAAACGGCAACTGGACCTGGAGCTGAGCTGTGCCCTCCACAACTAAGATTGAAAGGACAACAACTTGACTTGGAAAAAAGTCCTGGAAGTACACACTGTTCCCCAATAAAGTCCTGTTCCCCTTCCCCAATAAAATCTTAAAAAAAAAAAAAAAAAGAACAAAATGGTACATTTTGTTTTGTATGTTTTATTACAATGAAAAACAAACAAGAAAACTGGTTACCTGTGATTCCCCTCTTGTTGATGTTTGTGCTCTTGGGCAGTCCCGTCCCCATAAGGCTTGTGACTCACTCTCACCAACATGATGTAGCCGAGGTGATGGGATGTCACTTCTGTGATTACATTTGCTGGCTGTTGTGCTGTGGAGGCTGCCCTTGCTGGCTGGCTGACGTTGGCATACTGAGGAAATGCACGTGGGAAGGAGCTGAGGGTGCCCCTCAGCTGGCATCAGCAAAAGAGGCAAGCCCCTCAGTCCTTCGTCACTGAAGAAAATGGATTCTGCCAGCCCCCGAGTGAACTTGCAGGCGCATTCTCCCTGAAAGCCTCCACATGAAGACGCCGCTGCAGATACCTTGACTGCAGCCTGCTGACTTTCTAAGCAGGGGCCCCACTGAGTCATCGCCACACTCCAGAGACACAGAAACTGTGAGATAATGTGTGCTGTTTCAAGCCTCCAATGTGGTGGTGATTTGTTACGCGGCAGTAGATAACCAATACAGAGCCTCACAGGAGACTGATTTTGTTCCATCCTCGTTTTCCACCCCAGTCACCGTGGGCTTCCAGCTCCCCTTCTTGTCCACTGGGAGGGTACGGATGGCCTGTTTTTCTATTTTCTATTTATGCCCAGATACATTCACTGTTAGGACCACTTTGTCCTTCCTTTCCTTCTTACTCTCTCCTGGTTTCTGGTTTGAGGGGTGTGTCCCATCCCCTGTTGGTGGGAAGAATGGTAGTTTTTAGTGCAATGACTGAGGTCACCAAGGCACTGACACACCAACTCCGCCCACCTCTGCATGTGAACCCTCCCCTCCCCGCCCCACCCACTTTCCCATTGGCTGAACCCTACATCTTGCCTCTCAGTGACAATGCTCACAACACAAAATTTGGATAATTACATCCAAATTTTGGATCTAATTTGAGGTGTCTCTAATTTTAAATCTCCTGCCCCATTTGTTGGCCCCATAAACCCTGAAACTGTTCCAGATACTCTGTTTTGGTGTATAAACTCTTTGGACTGGCTCCCTTGCTATGAACTAATAAGAGCACTGCCACTTTTGGACCACCTGCCGTATGTCAAACACTGGATTAATGATTCTCATTGTGTCTTCCCGTCAGCCCCAAGGAGGTACATATCATGATGCCAGATTTACAGGGGAGCACGCGGAGATCAGTGGGGTTCGCTTTCTTGTCCAAGGGCACGTGGGGCTCGTGTGTGGCTACACTGGGATTAGCACTCGCACACTGTGCTGTAACTCGCCTGGGCTCACTGCCTCGGAGGAGGACGGGGGTGTTTCCGCCAGGCGCCATGTCCCAGTTTTGCTTGGAAAATACAGTGGTTACACACAGGTCACCTGATAAGCCCTTCCTGATGGACCACAGTGGCACAATGTGGGGTAGGGGACACAGCTGAAACCTTAAGTTGAAATTGGGAGGCATTCCAGCTGGTCAGGAATGGAGGTTCCAGCTGAGGAAACCCAGGTGGGGAGTGGGAGGGTTCCAATAGTGGTTCTCAGCCCTGGCTGCATTCTAGAACCACCTGGGAAGCTTAACATCTGCTGCCTGGGCCCCACCCCTGGACATACTGATTCAGCGGGTTTGGAGTGCAGGCGGGCACTGGGATCAAACATTCCCCAGGAGGTTAGCATGTGCTGCCAAGAGTCAGAACGGGCGGGCAGGAGGGCCTCCACGTAGCAGGAGTTTGGGCCGGAAGTAGAGAAGACGGAGGCTAAGGATGGGGCCGTGGCCCTTTCCACCATGACTACCTCCCCTTCCCTCCCCGCTTAGAGGAAGACACTGGCTTCCTGGAGCCCCATTTGGGGATCGTGCTTTCCTTTGGATTTAATAGACCCCTACCTCTCCAGTGTCATCAGCTCACTTCCTACTTAACACAATGAAGAGACAGAGGGGTCGGGATGTACACCCAGAAGGCCTTATAGGTGGTCTCTTTGCCTCTGCACAGACTGCCTTTTGTCATTGCTTAGAGGTAGCCGTTAAACCTGGGCTTTGTGGTTTTCCCAGGTCGCTTGAGTACCTCTTGATGAGAGACACTAGATTGCGAACGCCTCCTGGGTAGGGTCTCTATAATTGTGTCTGCTAGAGTGAATGGCGTGATAATTGATTCGTTGTGGGTGTTTTGTAGAACTTGGTTTGGTGATTGATTTTTAAAAGTTTTTGAAAATTGAAGCACAGAGAACCTAAGGCAGAGAACTAAGTCACTTAGGAAAGTGAAAACCTTGGTGATTTTCACCCAATTTAAATGTGTAGCCCTGTTAACTCCACCCACTGCCTTCTTTACCCTGCTCTGTTTTTTCCCTATAGCATCACAGTTAGTTAATACGTTGTGTAATTTTCTTGACTGTAAGCTGGTGGTGGCAGGGGTTTCTGTCTCCTTATGTCTTGCACATTGAAGGCTCTTGATAAATATTTGTTGAGTGAATGAACAAAATGGTGACTTATAGCTGGTGTCAGTGGGATCCAGAGGGGCAAACAGACTAATCCAAGACTTATTCTTTTGGTTGAGCTCTGGGAGGAGCTGCAGGTTTTCCTGGGGCAGGAGGCATGAAGACCTCTGGGTTAATTTTATTTTATCTACCCTCATGGACGGGGTGCCTTTTTTTTTTTTTTTTTTTTTTGTTGTTGTTGTTGTTTTTGAGCAGGTACCTTGTAGTGGAAAAGACACTTCTGCAGACTTGCTTCTTTTATGTCTTCCAAACCACGCCCTTGCCCCTGCTGGGGCTTCAATAATGCATCGTTTCATAAGTTCACAGACTTTAATGTGTTTCTGCTGAACCTCTAGTCTCAGCGAGGTAGTTAAATGACAATTAAACCACTGTGGGTTTCATTCAAAGTCACCTCTTCACCCTCTCCTGTTTCACCCCCTCTGTCACTCCATGTATGCAGAACAGTGTTGTGTTTTCCTTCTTTTAGTGACGGTGTGACGTGATGTGTGCATGCGTGCACGTGGGTTCCCATGTGTGAGTGGATATACTGATTATTTCAGAATCAGTGATCCATGAAACAATAGCAATGTGTATGTACACGTTTTTGAAATTCTGCTTCTCCAGCTAATGGATGGGGGATCTAGGGACCTGCAGGAACTAATATTTAACGAGGGTGTTACAGTTGTGCCAGATTCAGGGTTTGCAGTGGCTGCTGGTAACTTGTCATGTGCCTTGACAAGGCTCTGAAATTTACTCAGCAATCATTCATTCATTCATTCATTCATTCATTCAGTGCCTTAGGGGTATTTTATATGAGGCACCTGGGGGGTGAATGTGATAGGCTGTTTTCATTAATGGCCCCAGTTCTTGGGCTCCACCGTGTAACTTACTTTGGTGTGAAGGGTGAGTCAGAGGTGATGGTGTGCTGATTCTGAGGCTAGGCCTTAGAAGACGGAGTGTTTTGCTTTTGCTTTTTTCCCCTGGCTCTTTGCCTTTATCGCGAGGACAGCGTGCTCTGGGAGCCTGCTGGCCTGAGGAAGAGTAAGATGAGAAACACTTGGAGCAGAGCTGCCCAGCCCCAGCCCGCAAACCTTCATTTGAGAAGGTTTGCCCACCGTAGATCAGCTGAGTCCCAGCCGACCTGCAGAGGAAAGTTTAAAGAGGGAGTCTGCAGGTGAGTGGTCAGAGAAAAACTCACGGTGGGGGGGGGGGGCTTTTTAAAGCCATTTTTAGATTGTGTTATCAAAGTTCAGCATTGACTAGGTTTCTGAGTTTAAAATATGTGATGTTTTAAAATTGATTTCTAATCAAAGCCAATTGCATTGATGCCCATTTCCCATTGAATATTCAATGACTTTGCTTTCACTGGACCCAAAGAAGAGTCTTAAGACTTAAAGCCACATTGGTGTCAGAGATCGAAGCCCCGTTAGTAAACATACAATATTTCTGATGCTTATCGAAAAGAATTACCCACCATGTATTGGGCGTACCTACTGAGTACCAGGGATGTGATTGCTCAGCGTTTTATAGGCATGCTCTCATGCAATTGTCATCATCGCCTTAAGAGAGAGTAATAGATACTAATGTTAATTCCATTTGCTAGTTAAATTAACCAAGCCAGAGAGGGTAGGTTCCTTGCTAAAACCATGCAATAACATCAAAGGCTTACTTTACTCCCTGTACCCGTCTCTCCTGTTAGAGTGACATCTTCTCCCTTTATTTTTGTATCGCCAGCACTTACAGTGATGCTTTGCACATAATAGACGCTCTAAAGATGTCTGTTCAAGCAAAAAAGAAGTATAAGTCTGTAAAAGAGGATTAGTGGCTTCATTCGTGTCTTTATGGAAGTCATAGCCTGGTCAGGAGACAGAATTCTGTTCTGATCCTTATAAAACAGTGAGGTGAGGTCAGTGGGGGAGATACTGGAAATATCATAGGTATTTCAGAGAGCCCGCGATACAACCTAGAAAGGTAACACCTTCGGGAAGTGGTGAACTCTGAAATGAGTCTTAGTCGAGGAGTCTGGATTAGACAAGGGAGGAACGAGGGGCTTGCCTGCAGAGGAGACGCGAGTTGATAGAAACCATACACAGGTCCCTTGCATAGCTTCTGGAACACAGTAGGTCCTTAGTTATAAATGTTGGGTGAGGAAGGCACTGGCAGTGAAACTTCTGAGTTTCTCTGACCAATAAAACTATGAAAACTTGAGATTGCACAGTTCACCAGGGGCAGGGGCATGTCTGTTTTTCTGGACTCCACTGTATTTCTGGCACAGAGCTTGGTACCTCTTCCGCATCTAGCGCTCAGTCAGTATTGAACGAATGAATGGATTTCTGTTCCCGGCTCTCCTCTCCTCTAGCTGGTCACTGGAGAGCACTCTTCAGTCAAAACGCAGTTCTTGAGCAGTTGACTCAACCAGCAGCTTGAACTTGTCCGTTCCACTGGCATTTTATGTACATGCCTCTGTGAGCATTGGTGGAGTCTCCTTCCCCCAACCTCCACTGAGCCCCTGCAGGACCCCTAGCAAACACCAAGGCCCAGAGCTCACCGCCCCATGTCGAATGTTCTCAGTAAATGGTGTTGACATGAGTTGATCGAACAGAGGCCGTATTTGAGGAGAGTCTGACTTTCTCCTCTGCCAGGACTTCAGAGGGGACCAAAAAAAAAATAATAATAATAATAAAAATAAAAAAATGTTTATTTAAGAAAATCATTTTGTAGAGTTTCCAAATATGTTTTATTTGAGCTCTAAAATCTCACGCTTGTGAGCGGATGGACTCCAGAAGGTGTGTTTTCTTTTTTGCCATTGAAAGAGATGTCACAAATGGTCCTGAGGCATGCTGGTCCGTGCACAAAAGTCTGCCTGGCCCAGGAGGGAGTGAAATTCCTGGACTTCTTCCAGGAGAATTGTCAGACAGTTACACTTGCAAACTGACAATTAAAATGGCAAGATGATACAATTGAATAAGAATCTTTTTCATTTATATTGAATGAGGAGACTTGAGGGAAAGCTCATGCAATTAAAAGGAGAACCATGGAGCTTCTGGAGGGAGCGCGGTTAGAATTTTAGAGGCAGATACCACCTGTTATGTACAAAGTCTGCTTCAAAGTACAGGGTTTTCTTTGGGGGAATGAGGTACGGTGCTGGAAACCTAAGCTTTTGGGTTAGGCAGACCTTGATTTAAATTGGGTACTTGACTAAGGGTGCAACTGCGTAAGCTCTGAAAACAACCGTCAGTTTTCTCGTCTCTAAAATGCATACAATACTTTACCAGACTTCTGTAATGTGTGAGGTTATATTTGTGACAGTGCTTTCTAGGTAGGAAGGGCTTAGTGTCATCTTCTTTCTCACCCCCATCTGTGATATGAGTACATCATAAGCATTGTTACTACATTTATCCACCATACACACATCATTTCTTGGCTTAGAGGGAAAATGGAGAGGCAGTTGAAAATGCAGCAGGGAGGGAATGTTTTGTGTGTGGAAATTATAGAAGATACTGACAAAGTGGGAGGAAGAAGGCAACTCAGTCTCTAGGAGTTCATTTCTCAAACAGCATTCCTTCGTGAGCTTGCCTGTGTTCTTTGAGACTTTTTAAAAAACTGAATATTTTTTCATTTAAAAGTTTTTAGTTAAAATTTTGTTATATCAAATAAGTATAACTGCCATGCTTCCCCGAAAATAAGACCTAACTAGACAATCAGCTCTAATGTGCCTTTTGGAGCAAAAATTAATATAAGACCAGTCTTATAAGCTGATTGTCCGGCTAGGTCTTATTTTTGGGGAAACATGGTAACTTTTGGGTCATCTGCCTGATGACTTATCACTGAATACTGGCCCTGGATTGGCACCAATGAGTCATTGCTTTGGCACCAACGACTTTCCTCTTCAGTTGAGGAAAGCTAATAAAGAAGGGACAGAGGACACTCCTTGTTTGAAGGGGGCATCGGCGTTTCCAACAGCAAGAAGGTACAGGGCTGGGGAGACCAACCTCAAAAGAACCCCGCCCACCTGAGCAGAGCGAATCATACTCAGTCGGGAACATGGTGGCTTAGGTTCAGCACTGACTTAGGTTCAAATGAAGTTAAACTTGTATTGGTGTTGAACTGCAAAGGTACCTTGTAAGTTTGTTTTGCTCTCAAGATGGTTTTAGAGCCACAAGTCCTGAGCATGTGACCCTCATTTGATGCTCATAGGCTCTTCTTTTTGCCTGGAATTCTTGCTTTCTCTCAACACCCTGCTAAGGTCAGGTCAAACCTTACTTTCTGTGTTTCTAAAGATCTTTGAGGCAATTCTCCCAGCTGATTTCAATGGCTTCTTTGGGATATTTTAGTGTATTTCTTTCTTTGGTTCATTCCTGGACTAGAGGCTTCATGAGGGCAGGGGCTGTGTTTCTGTTACTCTCCTCACCCCTGTGTCCTGCAGCACTTAGCACTCAATAAATATGTTACTGAAATATATATATGTAATTTTTTTATTTTAATGTTTTACATTTTAGTGCTTGAATAACATTGGAATAAAAACAGTTTAAGCTAAAACTAGGGTTCCTGCCAACTTCTTTTTATACAAGTGGCCCTGGTCACTCACGTTTCTAGGAACATTGTGAGTGGGGTCGGGTCGCCTAAGGTTGGTGACCGAGCTCTGAGGTGAAGGGAAGCAGGAAGTAGGAATGTATTGGGCCCACAGTGTCCCGCTGAGCACCAGGGGCCAAGGCTGCTCTGAGCCAGTTTCCAGTGGATCCGAGGAGAGGGAACGGCCTGCCACTCGCCTTGGCCACTTCCTTACCTGAGATGCTGGTGTGTGTGTGGGGGCGGTTTGTAATTCAGGTCCACCTTTTCTGGGTCTGGCACCTCCGGAACGGTCATTATAAAGGCTGCATTCATGGCTTTTATGATTTGGAGAGGCTTGAGCTGGAGCAGGATATTCATAGGAAGTCGTAGCCCAGGTGAGACCCCAGTGACTCCTGGAGAGGAGCTGAGTTACTTACGCCTAAAGCTCACCACTTAGTGGGCATTACTCAGTAGATTTCATCATAATAACTTTGTTTTCACAGCCTTTCGCAGGTTGCAAAGCACATGAAGAGGACTTGCATTGCTCTGTCCTTACTGCAACCATGTGATGGCAAGGTGGGATAAACATTCCCATTTCACAGATGAGCATGACCGAGGCTTAGAGAAGGTTGATTTGAACTTGGAGCTTAGGACTTCCGGTCCTGTTACCTCCACTGTGTCATTTGGCCATGTAACGGAAGGGTCTCTGGCTTCCACCGGGCTCCTGGGCTCATGTCTCAGAGGCTGGGGTTCACCTACCTCTATCTGGTCACCTAGGATACCAGCTGGCGATAAAGTGGATCAGTAGCAACTTAATTCTGTTTTCAGAGACGTAAAAAGGGATCGATTCTGCTTGGTTCCATGAAAGACAGTGTTGCTTGTGGAACACAGACACTTCTTACTTGTGTCATACCAAACTGGGCTTGAACACAAACTCGGGCGCTTTCCAGCTTGAGTGGATTACTTCCCATCACCTGAGACTCAGTTTGTAATGGGCAAAATGGGGCTACTAATGTTTAGTCAGAGCGTTACAATGAAAGGAATTAGCATTTGGAAACTGCCTAGCTCGGCACTCACACACATGCCAGTGGTGATTCTTATTTCCCCCAGGTTCTTGGTGCCCCTTTAATAACAAAACTATTTTTTTGTGGAAAGCCTCACCAGTGTGGGTGCTGTTGGTGCCATCACAGGCTCAGAGTGACTGTCTTTATGCTTGGCAGGCACCTTAGAAGCTGCAGGGAACTCGGGCTTCAGGGAGCAGGAAGAAGGCTGATCTGAGCAGTCAGTCTTGAAACCTAGAGGTGCTCCTGTCATTGTCCCTTGGAGACAAGGCTTGGCTTTTGGAGTCCGTGTGTAAATTCCACTAAGACAGTGATTTGCGGGAGGTGGGAGGCCTCCTTATCCTGGGCAGGCAGATTCAAGGCTGGGAGCCAGCCCTCAGCAGTGTAAGTGGTGACCTCGAGAATCTGGCAGCTCTGTGGGACAGTGGCATCTAGCCTTTCAGGGCCTCCCCCATATGGCCTTGCCTGGCCTCCCACTGATTTATTCCTTGCTCAGTCGTGACATTGCAGCCAAACTCAACAGTTGCTCGGATGTGGCAAGTTCCTGTGTTGGGCCCTTCGCTTGGACTGGCACAGGGTTAGAGCCTCAAAAAAAAAATGTGGGGTTGGATAAGTTGCCACTTTTTCTGGGGCTGACTCACCCCACACCGTAGCTGTGTTTGAAGACCACACTCTTTAATGTCATCCGAGGAAAGAGGTCCTAGTATGGTAACCCAGGATGATGTTCTTTGCAAATACACACATGCTTTAAAGTAATGTGTTCCCAGCAGCCTGGTGGATGGCTCCAAAATGACAAGGAAACGGAGGAAAGCAGTGCTGACCGAGGCCTGTTGTGTGGGCTCAGTGCCTGCCCTCAGGGAGCTTACACTCTAGTTGAGGGTGAGCGAGCTGGTGTGGTGAGTAGAGATTACCTTCTGGCGGACCTGTGTTCAGATCTTCATTTTCTTTCCTTTTGATTTATCACACAAGTATTTAATGAGCGCGACTATATACGAGGCTCTGCTGTAAGTGCAGGGGGTCTGTTCGTAAGCCGAGTGATAGAAATCCCTGTCTTCAGGGAGCTTCTATTCTAGTTGAGGGAGTCAGACTAACAAACAAAAGAAGTAAAACATATCGAATCTTTATGGCATCACAAGTACATCATTCTCCATGCTACTTTCTCACAAGTGCCACGGAGACAAAAAAAGCACAAGTGGAGGGTGGGGTGTGTGTGTGTGTGTGTGTGTGTGTTCTCTGCAGGTTTAAGGTGCTCAGGGAGGGATTCTCAGAGGTGATTTGAGCTAACACCTGGAAAGGTGAAGGAATGAGTCATTGGGATATCTAGGGAAAGAGCTGAGGCTGAGGTCAGCGCAAAGGTCCTGAGGCCATTTCTCAGCTGCTAATTGAGAGACCACAAGGAGGCCCAGTAACTAGAAGGGAGGGAGCACGGAGGAAAGTAGTGGGGGAGAAGGTCAGAGGGCAGTGGAGGCCCAGTTGTTCAGGGTCTGGGGACCTGGGGACCATTGGAGGAGGGGCATGAGCCCACTCGTTTATCAGGGTCACTTGGGCCACTTTTGTGTTGAGGATTGCCCACCAGGAGCAAAGATGGAAGCTGGAGGTCATGGAGGAGGGGCTTGCTTTAATTCAGGCAGGAAATAGGGTGACTTGGGCCAGGGTGAGAGTAATGGGAGGGGTTGAGAAAGCGTTGATTCTGGGTCTCTGTTGCCTACACTCTCTGTGATCCCGGGGGAGTTATTTGCTGTCAATGAATTTTAATTTTCTCAGCTCTACAATGGAGATAATAAAACCTACCTCACAGGGCGGTTGCAACTGGGTAGCCAACGATGGGCCTGGCGCCAGAGTGGCAGTTCCCTCGCCACAGCCCGCCCTGGAGGCTTATGCGTGGCCCCTTCCATCATCTAACATGTTAAGAATCTGAAGCTGTTGAGGCTGAAACATTAAAATAACAGCCACTTCCCGCTGCATAGGCTCCTCCAGTGCTGGTGGCCGAGGAGCTATTTAGAGATGTTCTGACCCAACCTTCTTGTGTTAATGATTCGGAAACTGGAGCTCAAAGGGACGAGATTTTTGCATTTTCAACATAATTCATCCAGCTTGTGTGCCATGCCTCACGGCCCCTGTGGATTTGTGAAGAGGCCAGGGTGATTTGTGGTCCAGTGTGAGGAAAATTGGATTATGGAGCGATAAATTAAAAGAGTGCTCGATCAGTCTGATAAAATCTCCATAATTCGGGGCTCTTGAAGTTCAAGGTAATCCTAGCAAAGAAAGTGGGAGAACAAAGGAAGAAAATGAAAAGTTCTGCTCAGTTTCGTGAGCAGGGAATGTGCACCTCTCGTTGCAAGATCGAATCTCAGGAGTTCACTAAAAATGCTTACTGAGGTAATTAAGTGCATTTTATTGCTCTGTGGGATCTATGGAACTTTTATTTGCCACGCGCATTACTTACTGTCCTTAGTTATTTTATAGGACAAAGTTCAGCCTTGCTGTTCTGGTTGCAGTGATGAGAGGAGAGGGCCCGAGCTTTCCTGGATGAATGTCATCACTGGTGTTTTCCCTAAGCTGTAACAGCGCCCCCTGCTGGGAGGTCCCCTGGCTGGCCTGTGCTTCAATCACCTACCCCTTTGTAATTGCTGGTGACAAGTGATAGCCGCTTGGCAAGATCTGGATACAAGTTAGACTGGCTTTAAACACAGCCATTTCATTTACATTAGGTCACTGTCCTTTTTTATGAAACAGAAGGACAGAGGTGAGTTTGCTGGAGTGGAAAGGGTGTTAGCACTTCCTCGACAAATGTGGGAGACTTTTTCTGTCCATCTTGGTTACTGCTCTGGGGGCTTTTATAGCACCAGTCTCGTGTCCTGGAGAACAAGCCCCAGAGGTCAGTGTTGACATGTTCATACACAGGAGAGGGTCACCCACTTCAGGTTTGTTCTTTCATTGAATAACTGCTCCTTGTAAACGGGTTTCCCGAACCCTCAAGCTTAACCTTGGTGAAACAGACACTGTAGATGGGTCTTTCTCAAGGCGGGATCTCTGGGTCTGTATTCTGTATGAGAATTCCACAAAACTTTTTCAATTGGGGGTTTATATTTTGATGATAAACTGAAAACAAACAAACAGAAGAACATTGTCATAATTTTTTTGCCGTGATCTTTTGCAATTGAAATATATTTTAATAAAATGAGACCTGTGCTTTTTAACCAGCTTCCCCTTCCCCTTAGAAAGGGGTCAGTTTACTCCCCACATTTGAGAAGCTTCATAATAATCCTAATTGTTTTGCCTTCTGTTTCTCAGTTCGTGTCGAGGTGGTGAGTCTCAGATCCGTCCTCCCACGCAGATCCTCACCTTCCCTTTTAGTTCTACACCTGCTTCTTCGGGGAGCCGGAGGTGACTGCACCTGGCAACTTAGCACGGGGATCCCTGGGGGCTCCTGGGTCTGCTGCAAGCTTTGAGCTGTTTTGCTTGTTAAGCTGGACAGTAAGGCGTGCAACGTGTCTTGTGCATGGAAGTCATTTTCTAGCCCCAGGGGACCTCGTCACTATGCTGCTGGAAACCTGGTACATGAGAAGGCATCTGGAACGTTAGACTCTCCATATGGGAGCCTGTCAGGGAATGTCACTGCGAGTGGGCCTGGCGGCCCCTGTGGCATCTTTATTGAATGTGGAAAAAAAAATGCTGCTTATGAAGTAGAAGGGGACAATTTGGAGGCTAACATTTAGTCTTTGCAGTCAGAAGCCTGGAAAATACATTAACATATAAAATAAATCTTTCCCTCTTTCTTCTGTCCCTTTGCTTGTGAGTTTACTGCCCACAAAATGGGGCTTAGCTGGCATGTGTGAGTGAGGGGAATATAGTTGCATCCAAGCCTATGTCATACGTAAGAGAAGCAGAGGGAAACCAAAAACGTTCTTGTGAAGAATTTTTCCAGAATTTGAAAGCAAGATCTAGCTGACAGTTCAGATGAAAGCATCTCCACCTGTTATGTCTGCGAGGTTTGGTAAAACTTTCACAGAGGAAAGAAAACTCCCATTGCGTCTGGCAGGCCTGCTTCACGGAAGTGACCAGAATATGCCTGGGAAGGTGAGCCACGCCACGAGGAAGAGATGAGTGTGATCTGCAGGTCATGGTGGTAGGACTAGGTGGGACTTGGGCAGTGTGAAGGGACAGGTCTCAGTCTTAGCATTTTCTCTCTCTCTCTCCCTCTCCCTCCCTCCCTCTGTCCCTCCCTCCCTCTCTCCCTCCCTCCCTCCCTCCCTCTCTCCCTCCCGCCCCCCCTCCCCTAGCTCGGTGACCCTGGGCAACGCTGTGATGTATTTTCCCCTTGAGCCTCAGTTTCCTTATCTGAAAGCTGGCATAAGAACAGCAATCTCATAGGATTGTGAGAGGGTTCAATGAGAAAGTACGTCCAAGTTCACTCTGATACCTCTCTGCTGTGTAGAAGCCATGGATGGCTGAGATTTTGGTCAAGACTATTCTCCCATTGGATCTGACTTAGACCCAAATATCCTGAAGAGTATGGCAGCCGTGCATGGTCCAAAAGGCTGTGAGATGTTGTCTTTTGCTTCAGGTTAAACCTGTTTTTTTTGGCCGCCCAGAAATGCTTTCATGTTATTTACCGTGGGTGGGTGCAGTTTGGAGTGCTTGATTAACCCAGCAATTAATAAAAGTGGAGAGGTGACAAGTGGTGTTACCAAGCCTCCGTAGAAAGCGATGCACTTGGCCTGTCTCCACGCAAACAGATTGGTGGAGAAACCACCTGTGAGGAGGCACATGGGATTGTAGAATAGGGAAGCTGGTTGGGAAAAGGTACTCAACAAAACACAGGGTGTCACGATGGGTTGGTTGGTTGATTACTTCATTCAATCAACAGATATTTTTTGAGTAATTCCTATTTTGCCTGATACTGTGCCAGGAATCAAAGGTACATATATGGATAAGTCATAACTTCTCTTATGAAGAGGTTTTGACTGATGGTGGAGATAATAGACATGCAAGCAACACATTCTAACACTTTGTGCTGAGTATGGAGAGATGGTGTTTAAAGTTCATGGGTGACCAAAGGAAGGAATGTTGTCATGTAAAGAGAGTGCAGTACTTATGGAAAAGGTGATTTGAGCCAGACCTTGCTGGTGCCAAGGGCATTTTAGCTCAGGGGACCGGAGGAGCCAAGGCCCGAGGCCACTTATTACTGGGTGACGGGGCAAATCACTAGCCTTCCTGGGAGTTGGTTTCCTCATCTGTAAAATGGGCATAAAGAATCCATGTCTTATAGGGTATTGGGAGGAATCCTTCTTAGTTCATCTGAAGCACAGTGCACTTGACCCCTGGCGACCTGTCCTGTAGCAATTAGACCCCTGACGTATTCGGGTTCCTTGACTGTGCTCTGCATAAGAAGGAGCTAAGACTGGAAATGTCACGTAGGGCCAGGTATGAAAGGCTCCGCAATGTCACGCGTCCTGATTTTATCTCTGTAAAAGGTCACCCACACCTTGTGTAAGCCATGTCTCCCCTCGAGGTATCAGTTCTACCCTTTAAAACACAGCCACCCATTGGCAATCACAGTGACAAGTAATTGTTAGTTTTTCATTCTTTCCTGGGGTGATGGTACGAAGACGCCATTTTTCTAAGGAGCAGATTTAGAGATATGGGTGAGGGAGTGTCCAGTATCAGGAAGAACTCAGCTTGGCATCTCATTAGACATGGAGTCAGATTCTGGCTCTGACACATGTCCTGAGGCAAGTGACTTCATCACTCCCAGTTTTTACATGCGTGGAATTTTGTCTAAATTGTATTTATGTATCAAGATGAAACATTTATCTTAAGAACTGGGATGGAAATTCCTTTGAAGGCGAGATTGCGTTTGTGTAGGAAAATACCTTGATAAGCTATACCAGCGCTGCCGACTATATATGATACAGGCCACATAGGTAATTTTAAATGTCCTAGTAGCCACATTCAAAGAAGAGTAAAAAGAAATAGGTGAAATTCATTTTTAATAATATGTTGTATTTAGGTCAGTATAACCAAAATATATTGTAAAAACGATTGAGGTCTACTACATTCTTTTTATTATACTAAGTCTTTGAAATCTGGTGTATACTACCCATTTGTAACACAACTCAATTCAGACGAGCCACGTTTCAAGTGTTCAGGAGCCACAGGTGGCTTATGGCTGCCGTATTGAACAGCATCGGTCTGGGGAAGAGCCAAAGCCACAAAACGGCTGCACAAGGAAAGCGATCTTTCTTCCTCCCTTCTCTTCTGTCTTTCTCATCCCGCTATCTTTCTACCCATCTTTCTCTCTCTTAGTCTCCCTCTTTCTGAGAGGGAGGAGAAGATACAGGACCAGTGGAGACCACAAGTGGATGCTTTGTGGAAAAGGAAGACGGGGGTAAATTTCGTGAAAGGACGTAGAGGGCGGGGCAGGAAGGTCACCAGGAATTTTCAGAAACCATGGAAACGGTAGCAGCCCAAGTGCCTTGAGTGCTTAGGATACGCCGAGCACTATTCTAAACATTTTCCTGAATTGTCTTATTGAATCCTCATAGAACCCTAAGGGAGAATCATTTCTCCCATGTGAAAATGGGAAACGGAGGCACAGAGAGGTTCAGACACCTAAAGTCACACAGCTGAAATTCGGACCCAGATAATTTGCCCTCAGCTGTGTTAGTTGCCTCAAAAAATCTCGGAGGAAAAAAAAATCTTAGCGAAGGTTTTAGGCCTCTGTTTGGCGCATGCACTGAGTGGTTTGCCCTGGAGGTCTGGGGTGTGGGAAGGCCTCGGGGATCGCCTGCACAAGTCTGAACCTTGCAGCAGTGCTCAGATTATGTAGTAGAGGCATCACCCGGACACCATTGTTCTAACAGCAGGGCCTCCATAAAGGGCACCTGTTCCCTTCCGGCCCACAAAATAAGCTTTATTTATATTTCTTAAAGATGGGACGTTCTTAGTTTTGTTCATGTGTACCATGTTTTCCCGAAAATAAGACCTGGCCGGACCATCAGCTCTAATGCGTCTTTTGGAGCAAAACTTAATATAAGACCTGGTATTATATTATATTATATTATATTATATTATATTATATTATATTATATTACATTATATTATACCAAGTCTCATATAAGACCCGGTCTTATTTTACTGTAAGTATTAATTTTTGCAGCAAAAGATATATTAGAGCTGATTGGCTAGGGCTTATTTTCAGGAAACACGGTAGATCCATGCCTTATACACAGTAGCTTCTCCGTAAATATTTATGAAAGTCAGTTAGGATGTGTTGGCATTACTGGATAGGGTGACGTCTGAGTCCATCAGGGGTCTGAAAATATGACTGTGCCATATGGGATGGCCTTCTACATACACCCCCTGGGTAAAGGGGGCTCGCGCGGGAAGATGACCACTGTTTTCAGATCTACAGTTCTCACTTGGAGCTAAAGACAGACCAGTTTATGTGTCCCATGAGGAAGCTTTTTTTGATTGGTTTTTCTAGTAAATTTTTAAAATTGAAAGATAGCATATTATACAAGGAGCAAAGTACAGAAAGCATAAGTGTGCAGCTTGATGTTTTTTTTCACAGAGGGAGTCCACCTATCTGTCCAGCTCCCAGAGCCAGAAATAGGGCATTCCCGGGGCCCCAGACTCTCAGTGCCTCCTTGCCCCTCCCAAGGGTGTCTGCTCTCCTGACTCCACACATGGCCTTCGTGTACCCTGGCTGTCGAGCAAGTCCTAAGGGTTGGAATTTTGGGCCCAGTTTGTTTCAGTCCTGCATCCCTGATGGTCTCCAGGGTTGGGGTTCTAGCTAACCTGGTATTTGTGTCCATTGCACAGATGAGAAACTGAGGCGCACAGAAGTTGTGCAGCTTGCCCAGGTCTTATGGCTTGAGAATAGATGAGTGATTCACACCCAGAGCTGTCGTGCTTCTAAGCCTGTGTTCTCGGCCAGTTGAATCTATTTTCTTCTATGACCTTTTGTCTAAAATCCCATGGTTGGGATGCTGAGATTGACATTGCTGGACTGAGTAATATCTGCGGGTGGCCGCTGTGAAGCTGCAGAGGAAGGGCCAGCCACCCCATTCGAGCCCAGGGTGCTGGATTTATCCCGAAGGCAAGCTCCTGGAACCCAGGGGGACTGAAGGCCACCGCTCAGCTGCCAGAGTGACTTGGCTGGCAGAGCCCATCCAGGGTGGGGCTGCAGGAGGCTTCAGCATCAGGACGGGCAGGGTCCTCCTTGCACCCTGCTTCCCACCTCTGCTTGCCCGGGCTCTGATGAGGGCAGCTTTCAATTGAACAAAGTCAAACAGCTCGCTCCCACCAAAGTGAAAATGCTGGGTGCTGCCAGGTGCCAGCTGCGATCACCGGTCTCCCACTCTGGGGCTGGGCAGCTAGCTGCCTGTGAGCACGTTGGACTTCAGCCCCAGTGAACGCTCAGGGGATGGGGCCGGAGTGACAGGCTGGGAACGGCAGCCTCTGCCTGGCCTGGAGGCCACTTGGAATGGTTGGAGGTGGGCATATGGATTTCAGGCTGAGGAGCTTTGCTGTCTCTGTAGCACGGCCCTCTGCCCCCACCGTTCCCCAGTCAAGAGGGACAGGTGGTGGCTGTCATTCTGCAGTTGGCCCCGGCCACAGAGAGATTTGCCAACCATTCTGGAATGGAGATACCCCCAGCCTCTTTGGCCCAGAGAACGCAACTTGACCCATAAAGCTGTGTGTCGGTAGTTCCTCAGCCTGGCTTTCTCTCCAGTGTGAGGAGAGTGGATAGCAGGCAGAAAGATAAGCTATTACACTAGGCTCAGTGCCCGTAGGACTGACATTTAATGCAAAGGCAAAATAAAATCACTCTTCTGAGCAATGGCTCTTACAAAAATAAAGCCAGCATTATTATAATAATCCTAGTGAGCACGTTGCGGCACAGTTTACTTTTTGCTGGCCCCTGGGCCTGACATCAGATATCGAATGGTGTAGGGGGGCATCTTGCATCTGCTGCTCAGCTGTGTGACCTGGGGCCAGTTACGCGCCTCCTCTGTGCATCTGTAAAATGCAGAGCACCACAGTTGCTGCCTCTTAGAGGTGTGTTAAGTAAAGCGCTTAGATGACTGTCTGACATGTTGGAGTCTCAATAAACATTCATATAAGTATGAAGAAGATGATGATGATGAAGATGATATTCACGAGTCAGTTTATAGTCTGCGCAGTCTGGTGTGTGCTAGGGAGTTTAGTGTTCCTAGTTTACGGACCAGGAAACAGGCACAGACAGGCTCAGTTCCTGGCCTACGGTGTCACAGCCGATAAGGAGCTGAGGTGGCATTTGAACCCAGAGCTGCCTGACTGCAGGCTTTCCAGTGGATGGTGGAGAAAGCCATTCGGCCATTACTGTTGGCTTACCCAGGATTCCTTGCTTGAGGATTAAATTTATTTCAGAAAAGGGCCCTCTTCCCCCAAAAAGGAGTTCCAGTAAAAACAGGGCATATGCTATTTATTTTATGACCCGTTTAAAACAATAACCATAACTAATGTTTGTTGAGTGAATTGACCCATATCTGTTGCTATATTTCCTTGCCCTGTTGTTTGGGCCGTGTCCTGAGACCTTTGCGTAAATGTTTGAGGTCAGATCAAACTAGAGACGCCTCTTTTCTCTCCATGGCTGACATGCTCCTGAAAGATGCCTGGATCTGTGAGGATGGTCACAGTGGAGTCTTGGGAGGAGGGAAGGCCCGTGCTAATCTCTGTCTGTTCCCTGTGTCCTTAATGGTGCCTAGAGCCCCAGTTGGCTGTGACCTTCTGACCTTGAGCCGCTCTTGTGGTCCATTCTCCGGATCCTTATGGCTCTATCTAACAAAGGACCAAATCTTTCAGGGAAGATGAGGTTTTGGGGTTGAGAGAGGTAGGGTGGCAGAGGGCAGTCTGTGGAAACAATGTACCATTTTTTCATTTAAGTTCCTTGAGTGGAGGCAGGACAACAGAGGACCAGGGAGGCGTAAAGAAGGAGGGACAGATTAAAACAGTAGTGACGGGTGGGGAACGTAGAAGAAACGTCAGGGTGGGAGGTGAGGGGAGGAGGTGGGACAGACGCTGAGGCAGAGGAGGAGGGAGGTGAAATTGGTGACTTGTACTTGTATTTGTGACCTGAGAAGTGCGGGCAGGACTGGAATGGGAGGCAGATGCCAGGCCTTGTGGGAGGGGAGGAGGGGAACGCGAGATGCAGGCTGAGGGAGGGTAAAGAATGGCACAGGGATCCGTAGATGTTAGTGCCAGGATTTATTACAGGCCACCTGATGGAGTCTCCCCCCCGCCCCCCACCGGCCAGCTGAGACCCACCCACCGTTGGCCACACAGCTGATCCCTCCCGAAGCTTCCTGCCTCCTAATCCAGTGTTTCTTGGTTGTGTCTGCTGAGTGTTCCCTGTCACCTCTCAAGGTGGTAGTGGGGGAAGGGCAGAGGGCGATGGAGCTTGCTGATCTAATCTGTTCAGTGGTTTGGTGGGGGCACCTGTGGTCAGGCCAGTGTTGGGTGCCTTCCTACATCTGAGCTTCCCGGGGAAGGCCCACACGGGGACACCCGACCTTCATTCAGTGCTGAGCGGGCAGCAGGGGGTCACCACTGGACACCATTCAGAAGAGACCACACAAATAAACTCCATGGCGTGGCTCGTTTGTCTGGGAACAGCTTGAGCTAATCGAGGCGTTCCTCCGTCGTGCGCTGCTCATGCCAGGGGGGTTAAAAAAAGAACGACTCTCACCTGATCCAAGGGCTTTTAGTGGGCGGTGCAGAAATAATAAACCCAAACACGAGTCAAGCCTTTGCGGAAGCGAGGTTGTGTGCTCTGGCGGGGCCAGGTCCTGCCAGCTCGAGATGGTCAGGGCTGGAGAGACAGCCAGTCCCACCCTCCTCAAGGGCCACCCTGTTGCAGGACAGAGGTGAGTGGACACGTTTTCTGTCCCTAATATTCTGTCCCCAAAATCAGAAAAGGATCTGATTTTCATGGAAAAGTCTTGTTTGTTTGTTTCCTCAGCTAAGTCAGTTCCATGACTCTTTACCAGGGTCCCACATTCACCGGAGGAAGACCTGTTCCCAGTGTGAGCTGGGCTGGTCCTGAGTCTGTCTGCTCCTTATGTACCCCGAGAGCTGGTTTCATAGATATGGAAAGTCAAGCCCAGGGATGTAAAAGACTTGGACACAGCTTTGGTGAGGATGGTGACGGTGGTGATGAAGGAGGATAGCTGCTCTTTGCTCAGGCCTCCTGTTAAATTCTGGGGCAGTGAAGACTGTGTATAGAACAAAACTGCTAATATTTATTGTGTCACGTGCAAGGTTCTGAGCACCTGTGGTGCACGAGAACTGGGAACGACTCCGTAAGGCAGATCCCGGAGTCCCTTTTACAGTGTAAGTGACGGAGGTGGGGTTAAGTCAGAGCTTGCATTCTTTCCACTAAGCCACATGCCGCCTGATGACCCTGCCAGCTTGCTGTGTGTGGAGTGACCCTGTGGGTGGGTGAGTGACTGGCTGGGAGGTGGTGCCAGGACACATCTCTATTCTAGATCCTTCTTCCTTGGCTCCCAGAACCCCTCGTCCCATCCCCAACACACTGCCCTCACCCCTGCCCCCATCCCTTTTCCTCGTGCTGTTTCCTCCTCATTCGTTGATACAGAAATGAAATATGGGGGATAGTTTAGCTGAGTGAACACGAATAATCATCACTAGTTATCTGTTCACTTTAGTTATTCAATGCGTTGACCTTAAAAATGTTTTTCTTAAGGTGAACAATGAACTCTCGTCCCTTCATTATGGATTAGTAATCATGAAAATTGAATATTACTGAATATCCTGTCAGCCACCAGTGTGGTTCATGCTGTGAAAAGTCTAGTATTGCAGGTGAAAAGTTGCAGAAAGAAAAAAAGGAGGAAGGACGGAGGAAAGAAAGACATGTGCTTGAGTGTTTTGGGAGGTGTTTTGGTTAGCCCTAAAATAAGAAATAAGCTTGAAATTGAAGATGCAGTTCAGATGTCACCTGTTCTGAAGCCTTGGGCTATTTACCTGGGCAGATTTAGGTACCTGTCCTCGGTCCTCCAATAGCACCTCCGTTCTGATTTCATTGTTGGTATTTCCCAGGATATATGTGGCCGTTTCCATGTCTGTTCAGGGCTGGGGCTGTGTGTCTTCTGCCCTCCCGTGACCTGACCCAGTGCTGGCACTTCGTAGGTGCTCATTCAGTGTTTACTAAAATGCCTTAGTGCAGAAAAGCTTTGTGAGAGAGGAGCTTTATTTTCCTCTGCCTGCCGAGTACTCTAAATAACCTAGTTAGTCCTGTCATGATTTCTATCGCCCATATGGACCTGGGTCAGTTTTAACTGCGAAAATGAACTAATTTGAATTTAATGTGAACTAATGGGATGTATGTAAGTCACTGCCCATTTAATTAATTGGTTTGTGTCATCAAATAAGCGTTTTAAGGGCCACTAAGTGCAAAGCGTTCTATCTGGCAGGTGCAATACAAAGTCGAGAGAAAAGCCAAGGATGTGGGCTTTGAAACCAGACCAGCGGAGTTCAAGTGCAGATTAGACAGTGACTGCTGGCTTTAGGTGGTGTTAGGGGTAAGAGCACAGGTTCTGGGTCTGCGTTTGAATCCTGACTCCGCCACTTATGAACTGTGTGACCTCAGGCCAATTACTTCACCTTTCTGTGCCTCACTGGCCTCTTTTTTTTTCTTTTTCTTTTTAACACTTCGGGGTTTTTTTGTGTGTGTTTTTTTTTTTAATTGAGGAATATTGGGGAACAGTGTGTTTCCAGGACCCATCAGCTCTAAGTCAAGTCGTTGTTTTCAATCTAGTTGTGGAGGGTGCAGCTCACTGTCCCATGCAGGAATCACACCAGTGACCTTGGTGTTATGAGCACTGCATTCTAACCATTGAGCAAACCGGCCACCCCCTGTTCTTTAAAGTGGGGCCGCTTCATGGGGTTGTTATGCAGTTAGGGTCTTTGTGGGGATTAAACAAGTTAATATCTGTAAAGCACTTAGTACCATGTTGATATTTGTTACTGCTATTGTTTGCTCCTAATTAAGCTTCAGGTCCTCCTGTGTAAACCCTGACTGTCTTAGTACCTAAGTCTTCATAGAATTGTGTTGAGGGCTGTATTAGTTTCCTGTGGCTGCCATAACGAAATACCATAAACTGGGTAGCTGAACACCACAGAAATCTATTATCTCACAGTTCTGAAATCTAGAAGTCTGAAATCAAGGTGTTAGCAGGACCATGTTCCCTTGAAACCTGGGCGGGGAATCCTTCTTGCCTCTTCTTAGCTTCTAGTGGTTTGCTGGCAATCTTTAGCGTTCCTTGGCTTGTAGATGCATCATTCCAATCCTTGGTCATTATATGGTGTTCTCTCTGTCTGTCTGTCTTCACATGGCCATCTTGCAAGGACACTGGTCATACTGGACTAGAGGCCCACCCTCCTCCAGTGTGACCTCATCTTAATTATATCCACAATGACTGTGTCTCCAAATACGGTCACATTCTGAGTTATTTGGGGCTAGGACTTCAACAGATCTTTTTTTAGGAGGACACAATTCAACCCATACAAGGATGAAATGAGAGAATCCATGAGAAGCATTGAGCAGAGAACAACACAGGACAAAACCGTGCCGGTAAATATTAGCTGTGCCTTGTATTATTGTTCCCCTGTCATCATTATCACGATGACTACCCATTGCTAGGTGGCCGTAAGGGTTCTCTGAACATTTTTGTAATTCATGTTTTAACTGTGTGCTACCTGTGGATGGTGTAGGCCATCTTACAGGGCGAGCCAGTTTCTTAACTTCCTGAATCTGCGTTGTCTTGTCTCTGAAATGGGAGGAAGTAGGACCACCTCCAAGAAGGGACCCCCTTCCAGGACGAAGTAAGGACGAGTGTGTGCCGGTGGCCCAGACGCATTGGTGCCCAGGCTTGCCGTCCCTCCTTTCCTGCTGGTTCTTTTTAGCGCAGTGAGGACAAGTCCCCATCAGTGCCACTGCAGAACACAGATGCCTCCTCTGGCCTTTCCCGCGGGGCCAGGAAACCTCGGAGGTGTGTCCAGACATGAGCCAGCTTGGATTTTCCAGACCCCCAGTTGCTTTGCAGTCAGAATGGGGAAAAAAATCTGTGTGTGTTTTTTTTTTCCTACTTGGGAACTGAACAGATCTGCTCCAGAGACGTCTAGATATCTATGGAAACAGTCCTAATTTTAGACTTGCCACACTTAATGCCAACTTGGAGAGTGCAGTATTGGGTCAGGGCCCAGGGAATGGGGAAGGTCCGCAGGCCTGAAAGGGTCAGAACAAGCTGGGAGTAGCCAACTGACCAACCAACAATGGGAAGATGCTGCAGAGATCTGAATGGCTGGCTTAAAGCTAAAGGGGCTGGTTCCAAGGAGAAAATGAGTCTGACAGAGGGGGGCCTGGAGAGAGGAGCTTGTATCAGAAATGAGTATGTTGAACCAATGAATCTCCCTCATCTCCCGCCCCGCCCCCCGTCTGAATGCTGCTCATTTTCAGCCCTGTTCAAGATCTTTCTTTCCCCTTCCTCACCTTTGGAATCAGCCACTTCTTGCCCTGAATTTCCATCACCTTTTATAACGCTGTCGAAGCATGTAAGGGCAGCACATTTAGTTTTGAGGTTCATCCATGTACCTTGTGGTCCCCCCATTTGTTTTTGAGCCCCTCAAGGTGAGCCGTGGTCAGCGTTGTGTCTGTAAGCTGAGTTGCCATGGAGGAGCCGTGCAGAAAATGAGTAACAAGTGGAATGAGACATGGCTGGTGATTTCTGTTGCTCAATCCCAGGTCTGGGCAGCTACTAGAAAGGGACATTAAAAGTGCAAGTATAAGAAAGAATACAGGAACACGTTTGATGGGAAGAATCCTCTTGGATGGCAATGGAAATTGCCTGTAGTTCTAATAAGCACGTGTGGGGGAGGGCTACAGGCAAGAGCAGGCCATGCGTGGTGTGGTGGGCGTTGGGTGCGATGGGGCGAGGGAAGAAATGGATGGAGATCATTTTAGACCTTGTAGGGGATATCACTTCCCTCTCGTCAGCCCTGTCCTCCTGGCTAGGTCAGCTCCTAGAAGAAGTCGTTGTAGAATATCAAACACAGGAAGAACCTTAGACGTTATCCATTCCTGTGTGTTTTGAAGTGTGATATTCAAGACAAGCATTTTTATAGGAATACTTATGGATTTATTTTAATATGTATCTATGTAAACCATGTATAACTAGTGTTTCAAACCTGTCGTTTCTCTGGTATTACTGCTTCGGGTGAGGCAGGTCATGGGAGCGCCCTCTTGCAGACCCCGGGGATTACATACTGGTGTTCCCACCTGCCCATGGATGTGGGACACCTGTGATAAACAGACATCCTGTCGTAGCCACTTGGAAGGAAGGCTTATGTAGATGGAAGAGGTTGCTGGTATAAATTCTTATACTGAATTTCTAGGATAGACCTTGTGTTCCTTTCAGCGGGCTGAAAAGCAGCATGGTTGTGGTACCATTGGGAAGGGAGTGTGCAAGAGATTGCAGGGCAGGCAGCACCGATTTAGTTTATCCCCCTTCTTGGAATGACGAGGAGGAGGGTGAGGCCTAGGTAGACCAGATGGCCCTGATAGCTAGTGACAGCATTTGGGGCTGGAACCACGTCTCTTCTTCTTGTCTCCCCATCTTGACATTCTAGATAGGCTCTAAACTAGTTCCTACTGAATACTTGGGCACTTTATTTATCTCACTGAATTCCCCTAACAACGTTGAGGAGCAAACACTGTTTTTCCTTACTACCCAACAAAGGTGGGGCTGGACTGAAGACGTGAAATAACTTGCCGAGGCTCATGAGAGCCAATGACTCCACATAACCCCCTCAGGATGTTTAACTCAGTCGGGGAGCTGCAAACCTACCAAAATGAGCCTTTAGGTTTTGGCAACAGAAACACGTGCAGAGGTGTGGTGCCATGGGCCCCCTTCTGGGAAAGTTCTGTCCAGAGAGGAATAGAAGTGAGGCCAGAATGCAGGTAGCTCAGGCCAGCAGGCGAGTCTGAGGGCTGGGTAGGAGTTTTCTGGGCACGGGGATGCGTCCCTCTTGGGTGGCTCTGCTTCTCCAGCTCCAGGGAAAGGCTGTTCGCCAGGTGGGATGCTGGCTGGCTTCCCACACTCTCGGTTCCCCCTGGGTACTACAGAGGGGAGTGAGCAGCCCCAGCTGACCGGGTGAGTCAGAGCGGAGCCCAGAATAGAAGCCAGAGGGCATGTACGTGAAGGCCATCTCTATCCCAGTCATTCTGTTAAAGATGATTAAGCTTTTATACATAACACTATGTGCAGACTGCTTTAGAAGCATTTATTAGTGTCTCCGGGCAACAGCTCTCTGAGTTAGCCACACCCATCATAGCGTAATTACCTGGGTTGCTCACTGAGGGCCTACCTACCATAACTCACGTTGCTCACTATTCATGTATTATCAAGCGTCTTCCCAACTCCCTTCCTTCTTTCTTTCCTTCCTTCCTTCCCTCCAGCTGTTTTATTAGGCACCTCTTTGGGGGTACTTTTGTATTTGGCAACATTCCCTTTTCATTGCTAGGAATATTTAACATGTGGTAAAAATGGAAGTTTACTGTCTCTGTATCAGAATAGCTATTCCCTCATTTATGGAGATTGGTCCGTGAGGGCAGGGCTTTTGTTCATTTCTAGCTTTCTAGTGCCTAGAAGAATGCCTGGCACATAGTAGGTGCTCCATAAACAGTCACACAAGAGTGAATGAACTGAGTGTCTGCTGTGTGTTTGCCCCTGTGGAAGGTGCTTTACATACCTTTCTAAGTCTCCCAACAACCCATCCTGCACCCTAACTATGGCTGCCCCCCATTTTAAAAGCTGGTGAGCATTTACCATTATTGTAAGCACTTACACAGCAGATAATCCTCGTCTTGACTGTAGCTACTATTATCCCCATTTTACAGATGAGGAAGTGAGGCACAGGGTGGTTAAGTAACTTGCCCAGGGTCACACAGACCCTCTAATTTCAAACTATTTCTCTTGACCTGCATACAAGTACTGTCCAATAGAACTTGGTAAGTGATTGAAATCCTCTATATCTCCGCTGTAGCCACTAGCCACAGGTAGTTATTGAGCATTTGAAATGTGGCTAATGCAACTGAATTTTTGACTTTATTTCATTTTAATTAATTTAAAGTTAGATAGCCACAGGTGGCTAGCAACTACCATATTAGACAGCATAGCTCCCTACTGTGCTTTCTCTAAATAATAACAGCTCACATTAACTGAGTGCTTAATATACACGCAGATTTTTCAAATGCTTTGCATGTAGTAAGTGATTTAAGTTAATCCTCATAACCACAGATGAATTAATGGGGGTCGGAGGTTAAGTACCTCCTCCCCTCCCCAAGATTTGATAGCAAGAGATCTGTGTAGCTGGATTCTACCCAAGGGAGAACTCAGCCTGACCTCAGTTTTAAACAGTCTCTCTACTTTTCTCCCTATTTTTCATGTGTACAACAACAGATATCCCCAGGAAAAACAAGACCTCATTATTCTAAGTTTTATAGCCTCAAACCCAGTTCTGCCCACTCACTCCTTGGTAAAGGGATCAACCCATATGCAGTCTTGTGAACTCACTGTTGCCCACCAAATGACTCATTTAGGTTGAAAACATTTATGTATTTGAAGTGGAGTTGTGTCAGTGTCACTCTGAAAAAGATGTCAATATTCCTGGGTCCTAAGGAATCAGGATGTTCTTTAAGGAAAACAAACAAACCGAACAAAACCTACTTTGTAGTGTAGTGGTGATAACATCTCAAGGTCTGGCTGGGAAGGAAAAAAAATAGTTGAGCTGAAATTATCTGCAGTCTTCTCGTGTTGGGTGGAACACGTGGCTTCAGCCAGCGGGCGTAGTGACTAGATTTTACTGCTCCCAGCTGCACTTTCCCTTCTTGAGGATTGGTACATGAGCTCTGTGTCTGTGGGCAGGGGAGAGGGACAGAAGAGAAAGCAGAGGCCACTGCATTTTGTCCCACAGTGGAGGTCAGCCGTATTTTGTGATAAAACTTCGTCCGAGTGTGTTCTGCGTGCTGTCCTGGGCCTGTCATCCATGCCTGTGTCCTGTCTAGAAACTATGAACTAACCCACAGGCAGGGCTGGGCATCGAGGTTAGGAGCAGAATTGGGCTAAAGGTGATCGGGAGAGACACGTGGAGAGAGAATGAGAGAGATAGGCCTGACGGATGAGACTACCTCAGAAACACAGTCCAAATATAGGGAGGGATTGGGAAACCCAGGGACCACAGGTCAGGAGCGCTTTGTGTTCTGCAGATAGGAATAGGAGAAATATGGCCACTGGCTTCCAGGGAAAGCCTTATTCTGAGGGCTTGGATTGACTAATTAAATCCACATTCCTTTGCCTGTTGCTGTCTCAAGGCAGTCATGCATCTTCCCAAAGCAGCTCCATCTCTCTGTTCATCCATCCACCCACCCAACTATTCATTTACCCACCTATCCTTCCATCTCTCCATCCATCTCTCCATCCATCTCTCCATCCATCTCTCCATCCACCCACCCACCCACCCATCCACCCACCCACTCACTCATCCGTCCTTCTAACCAGCCAGCCAGCCAGCATTGGAGTCTTGTTTTTCATCATGGTTCTGGGGATAGTGCGGTGAACAAAGCACCATCCCTACTCCCAAGGAGCTCACAGTCTTGTCTGGAAACATGTATTTAGGCTTGTGTTTCTGAAGCGAGTGAAGGAAGGCTTGGATGCTTCACACCTTCAAGCCGACTGAATCTTGCCCCTGCAGCCCAGTAACCTGACGCCAGCATTGGTTTCTCTATGTCCCCACTTGTCTTTATCTTCCATGTACTTCTTATGGGTATTGTGCTTTGGATATTTAACTTATGTTCGGTGTAGCACTTTATTGCATCTTTATTGTAACTTTCCTGACAGAAGGGGCCTCCACGTCTTCCCTGGGACCCAGCTCAATTTCAGGCACTGGCAGGGACTCCAAGATTATTGAGGTAAATCAGAGCCCGTTAAACCTGGAAGGGACCTTAGCAGGCATCAGCGATGTGAAGGTCACTCCCAGTTTTCTCCTCGTTGCCTCTCTCAGATGAGGCCCCATCAGGATGGGCTCTATCCTGAGCCGTTGCCAGTGGGTGGAAGAAAGGGAAGCCTCACGCCACCCTGAAAACAAGTCCACTCACAGAAGCCCATTACACCTCCACACACTTCTCAGTCACCCGGAAACATGTGAGGGATTAGTTTTGCCAGATTACGAAACGTGGATGTCACATATTTATTTTGCCTTCAGTTAAAACTGAAATTGAATGCTTGACATGCATGCTAGACAACTCATTTGGTTACACAAACACTCCAGGTTGCTTTTGGTGTCTTCAAGTTAAGGACCACAATTTAAATCTTGAAAATAAAAGCACTCTTATCCCCTCGTTATTTTTAATAAAGTTCACTTGAGCCCAGAACAAAGTCCAAGGACTGGCCCAGTTTCCTAGAAATGGGCTGGCGTTGTCCAGGCATTGTGAGGTTTGCTGCCCCACCGGCCCCATCGGGAGGCAGGAGGTCATTGAGCTAGTTGAGAGGACACGTTCCCTCTACGGCTAAAAGAAGAACACGAGCATTATGGGAGTTTACTTTGTGTCAAGGACTTAACGCATGCTGTTTCATTTTAATTGTCTTCGTTACCCAATGAGGCCGTATTAATCCCCACATTAGAAATGAAGGAACTGAGACTTACAGAGATGACATGCCCAAGGTCAAACAGCTATTGAGTGGCAGATATGGGACCTAAACCCTAATCTGTTGGCTCCTGTGTGCTCATCTGCCACAGTGCTGTGTGCAAAGGTGGGGACAATGAATTCCTTACTGAGGCTCATTATGGAGTAAATCCACCTTCTGGATTACATTCCCATGACCTTGGGCAACTCAGTTGACTTCTGTGCCTCAATTTTCTCACCCACAAAATGGGATAATAGTAATATCGTGTAGGATTAATAAGGAATGAATAAGATTATTCAAGTAAAGCCTGGCACACCATAAATACTCATACATGTTAATTCTAACAAATAAATAGCTAATATTGTAACATTAATGATCAGTATTATTTTGATGTTTTTTACTCCTGGTAACAGTTTTGACCGTTGTGTTACAGGGCTGTTCCTTCTTTGTTAATAGAGTTGTTTTATTAGTGAAGACTCAGCTCTCATAAGAGGAGCTTATATTTTACAACCTCCAGCTTACACACAACAACGTCGCAGTAGCCCCAGGTCACATAGCAGAGCTGGGATTTGAACCCAGGCCTGTCTGGCCTCCACATCCCCATACTGCCTCTCCTGGGACCCCCGTGTCCTGTCTGACACTCAGCTTCGTCTCGGGTGCTCCTGGTGACTCTTTCTGGCAGCCACAGTGTCACATAGGCCCCCTGTGAGTGAGTTTATAATGTTGTGGGGGAGCCCAAAACTCAACATTGGAAATGTGGAGAGGCAACCCAAGACGGCTGTGTTATTCAAGGCCTTGCTGTGTCTTCGTGCGGCACCTGAGTACGTGCTTGGTGATTGCTGTTAGCCCCTTCCCTGGGAAAGTCCTGTCGTGCATGGCATAGTTTAGGTGTCACCGCCCCAGAGAAGCCTTCCCTGATCCCTGGACCCTGCAGTGCCGGCTCCCAGGCAGGGTGAGTGGAGTCTTTCTTTGCTCCGGTAGCAGTTGGTATGAACTTCTGATGTAGCCTTTGCCGTGGTGCTGCTTCTCGGGTGTGTGTGACTCACCTGCTTCACTAGCCTTGAGCCTGTGAGGATGGGACAGTGACTGTGCGGGAAGCTTCTGCTTCTCACCCAGCCTGGTCCTCTTCTTATGGGGACAGAGGACTGTGTCCCTTCTCTGCCCTTTTTCAGTCGGGCAGGGCCACATGGCTCCTCCTGTCGGAAACGTGGTGAGTAGAAGTGACTTTCGTGACTTTAGCTACAACATTTATTTGCTGAGGCAAGAGCCAGTGGGGCTGGAGCAAGTGGTGGGAGTGGGAGTAGGGGGCGGTACCAGACCCACGGTGGGGGAGGTCTGGGAGCCATGACTGCTGACCCTCGGCAAGGGGTGTCCGTTCTTCAGGTGAGGGCCTGGGGCTTCTTGAGGTGGATTGCCTGTCCATAGTCCCACAGCCAGGATTCCAGGGCAGGCCTGACTTGTGCTGACGGTCTGCTGCCATGAGCTGTACCTGGTTTCTTGTGTTGTGAGAATTGTAGGCTAAAGCGTGCGTGTGTGTGTGTGCGCGCGCGTGCCCACATCTAGCACAACTGCAGGGCGTGGCTCCTTGTGCAGAGTGGATGATGGTGAAGGTTGGCATCGTTTGCCCCAGTGGTGACCACACTTGACCACCGGGTTAACTGAGGGGAAAATGAGTTAGCTCTTATCTCCTTGCAGAGCCCGTGTCCCTTTAAAGTAGCGCTCGGGTGATAATAGCCAGCTGGGGCTGTGCTTACTGACCTTTTCTTCGCTTCACAGACGGGAATAAGGGGTGTGGGATGAGCGGGAGGAGACAGGCCAGGAAGCTGAGGGGGCGGCTGCCTGAGAAATGCCGCCTCCTTGCACACTCAGGCTTAAGACGCTTGCCAGCCTCGCCCACCCTGAGATTCGGGATGAAGGAAACGGACACAGCATTCCAGTTGTTGTGGCAGTTGATTGACAGGCTGGCCCAGGGGGATCTGGCCAGTGGCCTGGCAACCTGGCCGTGTTGGTTTTGTCCCTGCTTTTTGCCCTGCTGAGTCCCGTGAAGTGCCTGTTTATGAGCACATCGTGTTTGACAGGCCCTTTCCACACGTTTATCCTCAGCACATCCTGTCTGAGCTCTGGACAATCCGGCTGCTCACTGACCGACGAGGACGAGGCTGGTTGGGTGACGTTCCTCAGGCCACCCTTGCTATTGAGTTGGGAAATCAGTTTTGCACTGGGACATTTTGACTTCAGATTTTCTAACTGCTGTGGTTTTTTCTTCCAGGCACTTAACCTGTTTGGGCCACAGCTTTACTTCTTATTTTGAAAGTGAAGGCAGCGGGAGACGCAGGCATTTATTTGAATGCCTGTTGTGTGCCAGGGCCTATATTTAGATTGTGAACATTATCTTACCTAAGTCTTGTTTCAAGCCCTGGGCTTAAATAGCACTTTGTTGATTTTTTAACAAATTATGTTTTCTTTTATTTTTAATTGTGGTACAATACACATAACAGAAAATTTGTCATCTTAAAATGGACCGTTGAATAATGTTAAGTACAGTCACATTGTTGTGTAATCAATCTCCAGAACTCTTTTCATCTTGTAAAAAGGAAACTCCATTCCCCTTAAACAACACCCCCTTCTCGCCTCCCCTCCCCAGCCCTGTCAAGCCCCATTAGACTCTTTGTCTCTATGAATCTGACTCCTCTAGATAGCGCCTCTAAGTGGAATCATACAGTGTTTGTCCTTTTGTGATGGCGTATTTCACTTAGCGCAATGTCCTCCAGGTTCATCCATGACGTATGAAGCATGTGGCAGAATTTCCTTGCTATCTATGGCTGCATGACATTCCCTTGCATCATACGTACAGTAGTCCCCTCCTATCTGTGGTTTCGCTTTCCGAGGTTTCGCTTTCTGCAGTTTCAGTTACCCACAGTCAGTCAACTGTGGTTTGAAAAAATGAAATGGAAAATTCCAGAAATAAACAATTCATACGTTTTAAATTGCACACCGTTTTGAGTATCGTGATGAAATCTTGAGCTGTCTTTGCTCCGCCCCGCCCGGGTTCTCCACCATCCTCTGTCCAGGGTCTCCATGCTGTATGGGTTCCCTGCCTGTGAGCCTTCTGGGTTATCAGATCGACTGTTGCCTTATTGCAGAGCTCGTGTTCAAGTCACCCTTATTTTACTTCATCGTGACCCCAAAGCGCAAGAGTAGTGATGCTGGCAATTCAGATATGCCAAAGAGAAGCTGTGACGTGCTTCCTTTAAGTGAAACAAGGTGAACATTCTCGACTAATGGAAAGAAAAACAATCTTTGGTTGCTAAGATCTACAGTAAGAATGAATCTTGTATCCACGAAATTGCCTAATTTGTAAATCAAACTTTATCATAGGTACAGTATGTATACATAGGGAAAAAGCAGTCTATACAGGGTTCGGTACTGTCTGTGGTTTCAGGCGTCTGTTGCGGGTGTTAGTACGTATTCCCATGAATAAGCGGGGACGGCTGCACGGCACTGTGTTTTTCCATTCATCTGTCAATGGACACTTGGGGTGCTTCCACCTTTTTTGCCTAAGATTTCTTGATTGTATTAGTTGAGACCAAGGTCACACAGCTGGATGTAAACCCAGGCCTCTGTTTAGTACTGGACTGCTGACTTCTTTTTACGTCTAAGGTTCTTGGAGCTCTAGGAGTTGAGAAGAATTTTGATATATGAGGGAACGCTATTTTTCATAAAGGGTCCAGTGGAGAAAGTTCTAGAAATGTTGAGTGAGGCTCTTCAAGCTCCCCTTGAAACCTAGCTGCTGTCGTGAGCTTCTGCAAACGGTGTGGCAGATGGTTCTGAAGAGACCCCAAGAGTTTAAGGGGGGGCGTGAAGCAGAAAGAGCAGAGGATGCCTGGTTTCTGGCCCTGGCCCTGCCTCACAGGGTAAGCCTGGGACTGTCCACCCACTGTCATGGGCTCAATTTGTCATCTAAAGAGAAGTTCTGGATGCCCCAGTGCCTGGAGGTTTCACGTGCCTTTGAAGCCTGGTCCTGTCTGTGCTGCTGTTTGAGAAGTACGTTCACCTGGCTCTCGTTAAGCCTGCGATGGCTTTGGACCCTTTATGAGTCCCTGCTCAGCCAGTGTTTTTCCCAGCAGCCTTGTGGGGACCCCCATTTATATCAACTGAAACCATAGGTGAATGTTTTTGTTTGTATTCCGTTGGTGCCATTATTTCCCCAAAGTGTACTTTTTTTTTTTTAATGTATTAACTATCCCAGGTTGTTGGGTTCATGTAAAGCTCTTGCCTTTCTTTTCATATTTTAAAACGCACTACCTTGAGATGCCATTCTGAAATTAGTAAGTGTGGTAATATAACATTATTATCATGACCTAGGTTTGAGTTTGCAAGGGTTGCTCCCTGGAGGCTGGTAATTTTTTCTCAAGCCCAGGGCCTGACAAATGGGTAACATAGTTATGGGCTTATTGGTGGTACAGGTGCCATCTGTGGGATATGCCAGAGTTTCGGCCAATCCAATCTGTCATCATCTTCTGTTTAAAATAAGCGTTTTATTTAAATAGGAAAGTGTTAATTGCCAATTGCTAAAATTTACACATCAACAACCATAAGAAACCTGTGAATAACTGTTTATTATCTTCCTGAAGAAACTAACTAACTGTAGTGGAATGCTATTTAGCTTTCTCTTTCTCTGACTCCATCATTTCTTTATTCTTATTCTTCTTATTATTATTAGTTTATTGTTTTTGCATTTCCCCCCCATTGTTTCTTACAGTTGCGTGTCCATTGGGAATATTTATTGCTTACATCCATTGAACTGCTTGCTATTTGAGTATCAAAAGCTCATAATGCATTTTCTCCTGCCCTCGAGTCTGTTTCTTTTAGCTTTCCGCTGAGAACAGTGATGGCATGTGGGCAAAGAGGTGGATTCCCAGAGGTCGCCAGGCTCTGTCTGCCCCATAAACCTTGACGTAAAGTGCTATTTTAGCCTTTTCTTCTTGCTCTTGGCCAAACAAAAATTGGAAGAAAAGCTAATGACAGACAGGTTCATCTGACAGCTAACCATAGAAGGGCTTTGTCTATTCTTCAGAACCTACGTTTAGAAACAAATTCAGATGTCTCAGCCATTTGTAGGGCACTTGTCATGTGCCAGGTAAGATGTGAAATGTTTTCAAAGCTGTTTATTAAACCTGTGCAGAAACCTTTGCAAGTCACCGTTTCTCAGCAGGGTGAACTGTGCGTAAGTGATTTGCCTGTCACAGGACTGAAAGTGGAAGGTCTGGCCTTGGGCTCAGTACTGGTCTCTAAGTTCAGGGCTGAGTTCTGGTTCTCACCCCATGGAAGACATAATGGCTTCTTCACATTGACCCAGAAATGTTTCCAAGTCCAGGTCCAGTGGGATTCTTCCTCTGTGTCTTGTTCTCTTTGCTGGTGATTGGTAGGTTTCTTTATTTAATCACTCCTAGTTGCTGCAGAGACCTCAGAGGCTTTGTTTGAGTCTCTGAATTTGGTTTGAGTGGGAAGTAACTGCTTAGACAGCCCCCCGCACCCCCCAGCTAGTTCCTTCAGGAAGAGTTCCTTCAGGAAGAGTTCCTGTCCCCCTTCCGTGGAGGCATGTGAGGCTGTCTGGATGGAGAACATTGCCAGAGGAGCATGGCCACCAAGAGCCGTTACAGCCACGACTCAGCACGCACTGCAGCTGGACTCTGCCCATGGAACATTCTGGAATCTCTTCATTGGAAGTCTGGCATGGGCTCTCTTCCACTGCTCACTTCCCAGCTTGGCTGTGTCCCTGCTTCTAAAAACAGAGGCCGTTCCTTATGCGTACTCATCACCCAGGGGCTAGATCCACTGGAGGCCGCCAGTAGGCAGCCCTGAGGTAGGAGATGCTTCTCAGAGGCTAAGGCTGGATCCTGGAATCCTGAGTCCATCATGTATTGTTTGTGTTCTTTTCACATGGTGTGCCTCAGGTTCTTTGTCTTTGAAAACAAGGTAATACCCCATAGTGTTGCTGCAAAGTCTCAGTGAGCAAAAAAGGTTTAATGAGGGTGGGTATTTGTGTTTTATTCACTGTTGTGTTGCCAGGTGGATGCTTAATAACTGTCCCTGAGTGACTGAAAGAATAACACATGCCCTCTCTAAGCCTCATTTGCCCCCCTTTGAACAATGAGTTAATAGTGTTGGTCAGTGCTTAAGGAGGGCTGCTGGTCAGAAATTCCCATGAGCACGTGATCAAGCCCTGCTCCTGAAAATCTGCCTCTTTATGTCTTGGCTGCGGCTCGACATGTGTATTCTGAAAACAGGGTTTTCAGATGATCCTCCTGTGCAGCTCTGGTTAGGAATGTGTGGCTCCCTGGCCTCTGAGGTCTGTCGCCTGCTTCTGTGTTGGACAGGTAGGGGGCCCGTGAGTGGCCCGCAAGTCTTCAGGGTCTTTTCAGTGTTCATGCCACCCATCCACCTCCCAGCCATCCTTCAAGACCCAGCTCAAACATCCCCTCCAGGAAGACTCCCCGTCCTCCGTCCTCCTCCGATGGAAAGCACCCCTCTCTGTTGAATGCTCCTCGGTTTCTGTGATGCTATCATCAGCTGGGATGAGACCCGTCTTCGTTATCAGGCTGTGGGCTAGGTGAATGCAGAGTCTTGCCTGATGCAACGTGGTGCCCTTCCCCCCGCCCCCCCCCCTGCTTTCCCCAGCCTCTCGTACCTAGTTGGCACATTATATATATTTTACTATGTCACCAGTCGATATATGAATGACTGTTTCAAAAGCTAACGGCTGCGGTTTAATATGTAGTACAAGTGACAACTATCTCCTCCAGAATTCCTTCTCTTCTTATTCAGACCAGTAAAAAAGGACATCTTTGTTAGAAGACTGGTCTTTTATTAAATAAACCAGAGACATTTGCCGGGTTGGGGAGGTGGGGAGGGGAAGCGTTTTACTCTTTCTTTATAATTAACCTTGATGATTAGACTATCTTTTCCATTATGTTTTAGTTTTATTTTCCTGGAATTTATCAAGTGGCCTCTTTTCTGTGAAGGTTACCCTTCAAATGAGTAAGAGCAGTTGATTAGAGCGCTGGGGGATTTACTTCATGTTTCTTAAAACAGAAGGAGATTGATGGAGAGGGCTGACGGACGCAGGTGGGTGAAAGGTCAGCTCTTGGGCTATAAAAAGGGGCCTTCACACGGAGCAACTGAAACTGCTGCTCCCCCGCTGCCCCGGACTAGATTTTTGTTGTTGTTGTTGTAGCTGCTGGTGACTGCTACAGTAATTAATAGTCACTTTTATTTTCGAATTCGTGTTATATTCGACAAAGCTTCCAGGCCAGTCCCTGGTGGCTTGTCTCCTATGCTCAAGGCAAGTTCCTTTTTTTAAAACACATCAATAATTGCATTCATCAACTATAACTTGATGTTATCTATTTGAGTGTGATGGTTTAGTTGTGTATTTATTTTATTATTATTATTATTATACAAATGGAATTTGTATATTATTCTTATACAAATTCTCATGCAACTGAAATCTTGTTCAGCGTCCTAACGGAGTGTCCGGTGAGGCTGGGCTGGGCATCCAGCCGGCCCCCCCCCGCCTGCCTGGTAGTTTGGGACTCAGTTGGGGACGACGTGCTGAGAGCAGTTTTTCTTTCAAACTTGCTTTCTCTTGTCCACAGCTGAGCCAAGAGGTATTCTTGGGGGTTCTCTGGAGTGTAAACAGAAGGAAGTTTGCTTTCCTTCCATCCATCCATCCATCCATCCATCCATCCATCCATCCATCCATCCATGATTAGCGTCTACCCTGAGTCAGGTTCTGAGAATGCAGGAGTATGCTACCTTAGGCGTATTTATTTAGGTTTCTCAGTTCTCTGTGAGGTAGATATTATTAGGGATTATAGCTACACATACACATATCTGTAAACATTACGATACTGGTGTGTGATGTTTTACCAACCAGTTACAGCTGAGGAGATAATGCAGTCTGCGTTTGAAAACAAACTGCCGCTTTCCAAATGTGGTGATATTGAACAGGGACTTCAGTGCTCAAAGCCTGTTCCCGCCTTTGTTTTGTTAAAAGAGGCTGATGGTTGGACCTATGTCTTGTGGTCACTGGGATAATGGGTGAAGTGTTTAGCAGATGGCCTGGCCACACAGGGTAGGTGGGACTCTAACAGAGGAGGAAAACATTTACCTTCTTAGATTCAGTGGCTGGGTCTGTGAAATAAGCTGACAGATTAACAGAGCAAAGTGTACACATTTCACTGGATGTTAAAAGTTTTATGGGGTATGGGGGTGAGTGGAGGGGCATCATAGAAAGGAGAGAAAACCCCCCACAGAAGCAGCGTGGATGGAAAGGTTTTATACTGTCTTCTGACAAAGGATGGTAAATTTGTAGAGACGTGAAAAGACAAAGGTTTCTGGACTTTTGAGGGAGGGTCAATTGTGGGAAGGTCAGGTTTGTTTATGTAGATGCTTCTCAGTGCCATCTTGATCTCTGATGTTAAGGTTGCTCTCCCCTTGCACCCCTTCCTGGTATGGAAAAAGCGGGACACCTTCAGGGGAATTTCTGCCCTGCTTTCAGGCCGATGGGGAGAAGGCAGACAGAGACTCCTCCTGTGTCTGCTTTTTCTCGATGCCTTCTGCTCGAAATAGTCCTCATGCAGAGTGGTATATTTTGAGATGGCATATTCTGCTCCCCTACAGTATGGATACACAGACGTATTGTAAACCTGGGTGGGTGTGAGAAAGCAGAGGCTCTTCTTTCTAGTCTCAGAGCCCACACTTTTACCCATAAATCTGGATTCAGTCCTGCACCAGGATGGCCTGTGATCCAGTTTGTTGTCAGAGAGGCAGCTTGTGGCAGATTGTCTGGAGACACCTGTGCTCCTTGGTTCTACCATGTAACTGCTGGGTAGTCTTGAACACATTCCCTGGCCTCTCCAAGTCTCATTTTGCTCATTTCTGAACTGGGACAAAGAGGCTGATGTGCCTTTGGATGTTTTGTTATGGTCACCTCCTTCCCTTCCTGCAAGGCTCTGTTTGTTTCCTGCGGAGGAGGCTTGCTTATCTCTGCTACCCTTGCCTGCCATTCCCGATCCACTTTGCTCTGCTATTTCTTTATTTCCATAGCACTTAATCACCTTCTCACATACTGTAGGATTTTATATTTTTCATGTATCATGTTTATTTTTAATTAACTCTCTCCCCCATTAGAATGTAAGCTCATTATGGGTTGGGATCCTTATTTACTTTGCATCTAAACCCCTTGACGTTGCCTGACACAAGCACGTATTGTGACGTGTTGAACAAATTGAGCAAAGAAAAGAAAACAACAACAGCAACTTCTGACAGCCTGGAGCCGGCCTGGCTCTGATGGCTAGGCCTTGGTGTTCTCCTGTTGGACGTGAAGAATTTCATAGCCCACTGATACGTGACAAGGTCACGCTGTGATGGTGATAGAACCAGACAAAAACAAGACCTCTCCATAATGAAGATGAAAACAAGAACACTGTACAGTCCACAAAAATGTCCAAATACGCCTCTCTCTCAGCCAGCCCACATGAATGACTGCAGTTTCTTTACGGATTACAGCTCCACCCCTGCTCTGTGCCTCTCGCTTCCCCAGATACATGTTATAAGGACACCTGCTCATAGAATTCCTGCTTTATGACAATACCCACTAGAGGAAAACTGCGCTTCCTTGAACCCTCCCCCAAATCACTGAATAAGCCCAAATTGTATAAGGAGTACCTCCTAGCATCGTCTTACTGAGACACCCGTGCTACTCCGGGGCGTGGTTATAAACCCAACTTTGTTTGACCTCAGATGTGTTCCTGGTGGGCTTTGCCTGGAGGCTTTGTGTCTCATGGTGAATTAAACTTCATAATTACCGTGTTTCCCCCAAAATAAGAGCTAGCTGGCCAATCAGCGATAATGCATCTTTTGGAGCAAAAATTAATATAAGTCCCGGTCTTATATAAGATTGTTATATATTATATATATTATATAATATATATTATATATTATATTATGTTATATTATGTTACATTATATATATTTTACTATACTATAAGATCAGGTCTTATATAATATAATATAAAATAAGACTATGTCTTATATTTTTGCTCCAAAAGACGCATTAGAGCTGATTGCCCGGCTAGGTCTTATTTTCGGGGAAACACGGGAGGCATCACTATACAAATGTGTAGGTTATTATTACTAGCTGAACAATATTGAACAGATGTGTTATTCTGCTGGGCCTGAATTTTCTAACCTGCAAAATGCGAGGGTCGACCAGATGACTGCTTACGTTTCCTTACAGTTGTCACATCCTGTAATTCCTGAGTATTACTAAGCACGTTGTGTGTTGTACATTGTGAGGACTACAAAAGAAGGAGAAGTAGAAGGTGGTATTTCGGAATTCCTTCCTGGGCTGCAGCACTTATTTGGTGTGTAGCCCTGGGCAAGACACTGGATCCCAAACTTGGTTTTCTTAACTGTAAAAGTGTGATGATATTGATTAATAACATTGATAATAATATTAATGATAACAAAATTTCCTAGAGCTTGCGCTATTACCTGAGTCAAGCTCTTACTAATTCTCATCGTAACCTTATGAGATAAGTGCTGTTACTCCATTAAACACACGAGGAAATGAAGTCACGGAGAACTTAAGTAGCTTTCCTAAGATCACACAGCTGAGCAGCCTCAGAGCTGGGTTTCAAACCTTGGTCTTTGTCATATTAAGTCACATATTAGCATATTGTGACGTCCACGCTCTGACTCTTCATCACAACACTTTTGTGAACTAAAGTGATGGCTGCTTAAGAGATGTCCAACAGCCTTTAGGATGAACCCTGCTTTAAAGCGTGCACGGTTTCATTGGAGCGCTAAGTCATACACATGCTCCATGGACAGGTCTGACTCCAAGAGACAGTGCAGGTTTGGAAGTTAGGAGACCCAAGGTCTTATCCGGACTTTTCTATACATATGAGCTGGTCGTGCGGGGCGGCCTGCGGGGTCTCAGCTCCTGCTCCCCACATAAGAACACAGGACATGGTGAGGCCAAAAAGGAACACCCACGGAGCCATAGATAGGGGAGTCATGTCACTATATTCTCACTGGTGGCTGGGTTGGAGACACAGGAGGCAGGAGCCACACTATCCGCAACTACTTCTCTCTGCCAACCAACCTCACTTGCTAGCTGCAATCCACCGTACTAACTGCAATTTGCTCTTGCTAGCTCAGCCACCATCTTCTTGCTAGCTCCCATTTGCTGCTAGCGTAGCCATGGCAGTTGTACTAGTGGCCAATGGCTCACTGGTTACAGCTGACGGCCAACTAGCCACAGCTGATGGCCACTCAATCACAGTTGATGGCCATTTACTACCTGAGCCAGCACCTTTCTATGTGAGGCCAAGAGCCTGGAAACTGCTTTCTGGGGCTCTGTCCCCACAGAGCTCTTTTAACAACTCTAATTGTTAGATTTTTAATTTATAAAAAATAGTCATCACTCCTCCTTGGTTTACATAGTAGGTAACACCTGTGAAAGCACTTTGTAAATGGTCATGGGCTGTAATTGTGGAGAAAAAAAACAAAAACAAACATGCAGTTTCAAGGCATTTCATGAAACATCCAGGTGCTAAGTGGTCCCTCTGTCTTCCCCTACCCAAACTTTAGAAAGCAGGGTTGCCATAGGAACCTTATCATTATCATTCAGCAGATGTAGACTTGTTGGGTGGAGTAGTTTTTTAAAGACCCTTTAGGTTACATGTAGGGTCTTGGGAGCTGGTGGGAGGGGCTGGAGCCAGGGTAGAAATAATACGGAAGGAAGCCAATAAGGCCCCGCCCTCCATCAGGGTCCAGGTTTTCCCTTTAATCTGTCCCCCCCACACACACACACATTCTGAGTCAGCCTTAATTTTAACTGTTCAAGGATTTAAATAGGAAAATGTGTTAGCTAGCTAGATTATCCTTCCAAATAAGGTTACAGAGTCTGCGTGTATTAAAGAGGATGAGCGTTTCTTCTGTGGCATTTCAGATCACGATGACTAATGCTAATAATGATGATAATACTAATGGCAGTAATAATACCACTATCTGCCATTTGTTGGGTGTTATATGCCAGACACTGTATTCGGCGTTTGCATGCAAGGCCTCTTACAACAAATTCATTGTCTTCCCCCTTCGCAGGTGAAGAAACGGAGGCATAGAGAAGCTAAATTACCCCCCACAATCACCAAGTCTTGTAGCTAGATTCGAACTAGGTCCTTCTGACCTTGGTCCCAAAGTTCTAAGATTGCGCTCTGATGTTCTTACAGATAATGCTAGGATACAAGAGCCGTTACCTAGGACCATCATCTTTTAGGTGGGAAAATGGAGGTTAGAAGAGGTGACACATCTGTCCCTGCTTGGAGGCCACGTCCCTCATGTTGGTGGGGCCTGGGTTAGGGCCTGGATCTCCTTATCAATCTAGAGAGTTCATATGCCTTTTCTCCTGATGGATTTAAATATGTGTGGTTGTGGCCGGCGTGGTTTCTCAGACACAAGTATGGTCCCCCTTTTATTTGTCAGTCGGGGAAGACCTAAGTCGACAGGGCCAAACTCCTTGGTCCCATGTGACCTGAGACTCGTTATTTAATCTCTGTACGCCTTTCTATTTCCTCCTGTGGAAAACTGAGATAACAGGCATATCCACACCATGGGTTTGTAATAAGAACTTAAAGAATTAATACATGTAAAACTCTTAGCCCCGTGCCAAGTACACAGTGAGTTGTCAGCAAGTGCTACCTGTTGATAATGTGTCCCACTGCTTGTTTGAAGGTTCTAGTCCTAATTTGAGTCTGTTCCGGTATGCTGGAGTGCCCTCACCCCCCAGGACCCAGATCACCTTGGAAATTAAGATGTTGAAGATACAGTGATGTTGATGGGAGGCCAAATGGTGGGGTGGAGAGGCACAGGTTCATGAAAAAGCATTTCTTGTCAAGCCCACCCAGATGGTTCGTGGGGTCTGTGAAGTGGGTCTGTGTGTTTGTATCTGTTGGACCTGGAGTTTAGGGGACAGGTGTGTTTTGATGCAGCTTCCCATCGTAGGGTGACTCAGAGAGGCAAAGGCATTGCCAGAGGATGGAGACTCATGACACACCATCGCCCTCGACCAGACATGGCGCAGGATATAGAGCTTGTATCCTGCCCGTCTGTCTGTGCTCCGTCCCTATGAGAGGGTGGTGCTTGCTGAGTGAATGGGCCAGGAACCGTCCCTTGGTGATTGGGTGCAGACAAAGTAGGTGGGGTAATCGGATGGAGGACATGGAAGTAGGGTGAGTGAGAAGAGGTGGGGTAGAGTGGAGTAGAAAGGAATTAGCCTTTATCGTGAAATTAGCTTTTTTATTCCTTTTAGAAACCCTAGGAGGTAGTGAATATGGCCCTCCAATTTGGAGACCAGCAGAGGTGTCTCAGACATGTTATTTGCCCAGGGCTCATTAGAGATGGATCAGGACCTGAACCCAAGTCCCTCTGGTCTGAACCTAAGGGATTTAACCTTGAGTCATTAGTGGAATACCAGTTAATTCAGAATTAGAGATCTTTAGTTGGTGGGCATGCCTTTGGTGAAACCCCTAGGATTGAAGGGTCCAGTACCTGGCAGTAGGGCATTTTTGTCTCTATGGCTTTAGAAATGCCCCCTTCCCTTCTTTGGCAGAGGCAGAGCCTGGATCAGGCTGGGGAGGGGGGTGGGGGGCTGCTCCTGGCATGGGGACAGGTTATAATGGGCCTCTTCTCTTCAGGAGTGGTTGTTACTCTGAGTGATTCAGTGGCCCTTGGGTGGGGAGGAGGATCAGAGCCATGCCGGCTGCAAACTTTTTTTTTACTTTTATTTTTCTATTTATTTTTTTAATTTATTGGGGTGACAATTGTTAGTAAAATTACATAGATTTCACGTGTACAATTCTGTATTACATCATCTATAAATCCCATTGTGTGTTCACCACCCAGAGTCAGTTCTCCTTCCATCACCATATATTTCATCCCCCTTACCCTCATCTCCCACCCCCCACCCCCCACCCCCCGCCCCCCTTACCCTCTGGCAACCACTAAACTATTGTCTGTGTCTATGAGTTTCTGTTTCTCATTTGTTTGTCTTGTTCTTTTGTTGTTTTTGGTTTATATACCACATATCAGTGAAATCATACGGTTCTCTGCTTTGTCTGTCTGACTTATTTCGCTCAGCATTACACTCTCAAGATCCATCCATGTTGTCACAAATGTTCCTATATCATCTTTTCTTACCGCCGAATAGTATTCCATGGTGTATATATACCACAACTTCTTCATCCATTCATCTGTTGAAGGACATTTTGGTTGTTTCCATGTCTTGGCCACCGTAAACAAAGCTGCAATGAACATTGGAGCACACGTGTCTTTATCTCTAAATGTTTTCAGATTTTTTGGGTAGATACACAGGAGAGGGATTGCTAGGTCATAGGTAATTCTATTCGTAATTCTTTGAGGAACCTCCACACTGCCTTCCATAACGGCTGCACCAGTCTGCATTCCCACCAACAGTGTATGAGGTTCCTTTTTCTCCACAGCCTCTCCAACACTTGTTACTATTTGTCTTGTTGATGACAGCCATTCTGACTGGGGTGAGGTGATATCTCATTGTGGTTTTCATTCTGCTGCAAACTCTTAATGCCTGTCCTTCCTTACGCTGCTGTCTCCTTGGTTCCATGAGCCTCGTTTAAAAACCACTTAGCCACCATCTTGCTTCCATCCTTATACACGCTGCACTTGAGATGTAAATATATTCGTAATGAAAAATATTGGGGTGGCTGAGCTAAGCTGGGTAGGAGATTTTTATTCGTCTTTTCCTGATAAGCACCCACTTGTTTATAATCTGAGCTTTTACAACAGATACTGGTGTGAGTATCAGGCTAGTAAAAAAACCGATGGAGGACTTGGAAAACAAAACAAAACTGTGCTGCCTGATTTAGTTTTGATTGCTCGTGTCTCTGGCGTCTTTTCTGGGACGATTAATTGACTGTAGGGAATGACTGCTTTTCAGCTCAGCAGCTTCCTAGTCATGAGACCCAACACTGACATGGATGGTTTTGGGGTCCTTAAGACTCTGCCACATAGAGACATAATGCTACATAGAGCATTAGTGGGGGCAGCAGGAATTACTGGTTTGATTATTGATCTGGGGTAAGAGGCTGTTTGGGGGAGCAGAAAACTGGTGACTGTGTGAGTTAAGGCAGGCAAAGATGGAATCGTGACTTTTATTTTTTACTTTTTTTAAGGCAGTTGTTTAAGAAAAGGCAAACTGTGATGTGAAAAACAACAGGATTTGCCTGGCTTTTTGTAGTGTATAATCTGAGGAGACAATTGGGAGCTTTTAGAAGACTGTCACATCGTCATCTGATAGAGCGTCTGTGTGGTCATCAACCTACTATGTATAACGTACTGTTCTGGACAAACGCCAGAATTTAAACTGGAAATGGTTAGAATTTAAACCGTACTCAGTATTGTTAACATGTCAAGGGTGTCTTACTGAATTCTAATTTTTAAAAAATGTCACAGTCTCACATTGTTCAATGAAAAGTTTCCAAATCGTGGGGTTTAATGTCATTTGGGTAAAAATAAAAAGATACAACTTTATGTACACATGTAGGTATGAAGTGTTTTGGAAGGTATGTTAGGAAGCTGCAAAATGAGCTGTCTCCTATAGAAACTGATCGTCTGTGGCTGCCAACAATACAAAAAGAGAAACCGCCACATGTGACGTGCCTCTTGTTGGAGCTGGTTAAGACCTGTGATCTAATGATGGAATCACTGGGAAATATAGGGGGCAGAAGTACATGTTAAATGACAGTGATGCAGTCATGAAAATCCAGACAGTGGGAAACTGTAGTCAAATGACTCAGTTCTTCATTAAACTAATTGTAAGGGGGAAAAATGATAGAGCAAGGACCTTGGATGTCAGATGATGTTAAGGAATTAATTGTCGTTTTTTTTTTCTTTCTGAGTGTGGTAATGAAATTGAGGTCTCACGTTCCAAAATCTTTATCTTTTACATAACTATATTGAAATATTTTTGACTAGATGATCATAGAATGGGGACTGGCTTCAAAATAATCTCAGAGTTGTGGGGATGGGGAGGGCAGAGATGAAACATCACTGGCCACTAGATAAATGTTGATGCTGGGTCATAGGTATATTAGGGGTTCTCTCTTGTTTTGAATATGTGTGACATCTTTCATAATAAAAATTTTAAATGAAGTAATAATCTACTCTGTTTCTTACCCACTCCATGTCTATAGATCGGCATCATGGGGTCCATTGTAAGTACCGTCCTGAACTATTCCAACTTCATGTGATCTTAGCAAGATGACCTTGTTTGCTAACACTGTGTGCGCCCTGAGTCTCCAAGATTCTGGGTTTCCTAGGGGCTGGGAGAGGGGCAGGAGGGAGGCTCAGGCAGGTGGGGCTTCACAATCCCACAGACACACTTCCATCCCAGCTGCTTCACTTGCGTGTCTTATATCCCGGAGTTTCCTCATAGGTTTCATTTGAAACAGAAAGGTATTTTTGCTGCTGGTGGAAAAAAAAAAAAAAAAGGTTTGATTTTAAATTTCCTTTAATGTTAAGGACGCTGAAGCCCAGAGAGGGAAGGTGATGTACTGAGGTTCACACAGCAGGCAAACTGCAGAGCCCCGATGATGCTTGCACTACTTACTCGGTCGTGCTCTTGGTTATTCTAGAAACCTTCTGCGCTGGGTCCCCCAGAAGACAGCACCTGCATTCTGGTTTCCAGTGCTGCTTTCCCTTGATGTGGAAGCTGGCCTGAAATCATTCTCCGCTTGCAAAGTGCCTGCTGTGTGCTCCAAGCTCCCTGACTTGCTCTCTTAGTAAACTCCTGGCTGAGTGCCTGGGCCAGGGAGCCTTGTAGCAGGAGAAAGACATTGAATTTGGGAAATGAACAGCCTCACTGGGACTCTACACGGGCTGGAAAGCCTGTATATTGAACACTTAATCATTTCTAATGCTTGTTTCACCTGCTGCTCATCTTTATTTGCTTTCAGTAAAACCCAGAGGCCTCAGGGGGACTCCAGAGATGCCCCATCCTTCAGGCCAGGTGCACAGGTGGAGTACAACTGGAATCTAGTTTTGTAGGACTGTTGCAGTAAGTTGAAGTGTGGTCTTCCCCCCTTATCCAGATGCCCACCTAGGAAAAAAAGGAGTAATGGGTAAGCTGGAGGCATAAGGGAGAGAGGCAGAGACAGATTGTTGGAGCGTTGAGTTGCTTTTACATATCTTTTATGGTAACGCTACATCAGTGGCCCTTAAACTTTTGTTCCTGTCCCCCAAACCTGCAGGATAAGGCGTGTTTCCATCAGGAACATTTCGGTAGACTTTTGGCCAGGTTGGGGATGGTGGCAGTGGTAGTGAGTTTGGGTACAGTCTGAATAAGCCCTCACAACATCGTGGGTGGACCTGCTGCCTCACCCTCTGCCCTTGCTTCATCCCGTTGAGATTTCTTTCTTTGTCTCTTTGTTTGACATCTAGAACAAGGCCGGTTAGCATTTTGGTGTATACTTAGAACTGAGCTCACGACTGGCATCCATCCACCGGAGGCATAATTAATAATTTTAATCTTTAATGAGTGCCTACTGTATGCTCTGACTCTAGGTTACAGGGATGGCTAAGACCCAGTACACACTCAAAGATGCATAGTCGAAGAATTTAATGGAAAGTAGCACATGAAAATTCAGTTTTATTGAGTCTTTGCTCCTCGCCAGGCACCAGCCTAATGTTTTACTTGCATTTAGTCATTTAGTCCTTGCATATAGGACATATAGGACAGTTACCATTGAAAATCTCGTTTTACAGATGGGTCATCCAGCTCGGAGAGGTCCTGTAGTTTGCCTGAGGTGACGGAGCTAGTAGTAAATGCTAGAGGCAGTATTTGACACTAGGTAGCTGTCTGCGGAGCACTCAATCTCTGCAGAGCTCACCACCATGCTCTACTACCCTTCACTGGGGAGGAGACAGGCTCAAAACCCGCTGCAGTATGCGGGACATGGCCACAGAAATACACATAAGCACAGAGCTGTTGGAGAAGCAGAGTTAACCCACTCTCATGAGTGGGGAGAAGAGGAGGGAAAGTCAGGGAAGGCGTCACAGAAGAGGTGACACCTGGGCTGAGTTCTGTGGATACAAAGGTGTCTGTCTACCAGGCAGGCTAGGAGTGGACAGCCTGGCCCCAAGGAGCAGCACGTACAGGAGCCCAGAGGCACAAACAGATAGATGCCCTCTTTGGAGAACAGCAGGTGGTTTGGGCTGGGATAGAAAAATGCAAGTTGGGAGAGAGCCAATACACAACATGCTGGAGAAATTCTCAAGGGTAACATCTGTGCTGCCCTCCCATTCAGTAGCCACTAGCCACACGTGGCAACTTTAAATTCATTCAAATAAAATAAATCCCGTTCCACGGTCTCAATAGCCCCATGGCGCTAGTGGGTACCATATTGGGGAGCACAGATGGAGAACATTAACATCACTGCAGAAAATTCTGTTGGACATTGCTGGGCTAAATCATCTTCTTATTTGGCACACCCCTGTCAAGCTGTACCTGGTGTTCTGTGTCACCTGCATGTGTCCGGGTTCAGAGGGTTTGTGTTGTTTGGGGGAAGAGCATGGGTTGGCTGCTGAGGTGCACGGTGGGGTACGGGGCGGGGGATGGTATCCGTACCGTCAGAGGAGAGGCAGCATACAATTTCTCAAGAGATGAAATTGGAAACTTTTTTTTTTTGGGCACTGCTCAGATCAATATATAAAAATCCCAAGAAATGTGTCATTTCCTCTCTAAGCCAGGAGAGCTACTAGTTTCATTAAAAAGGCAATGGCGAATCTATTTTTAATTCTATTTTTTATTAAAAAACACCCCACTGCTTGAGATCCTAATCTCTAACTGAATAATAATAGGTGTCGTTTCAGAGTTGCAAATAGCCAGTGCAATAGCTTCCATTGAAGATACTTCATATATAGGATTCGGTGTAGGGACAAAAATAGGTCAAAAAGCTTTTCCTTTTTACTTTTGAGTACAGTGTTCTGACTTTCCAGATGGTGAGGAACCATTTAGAGCTATAAAGGGATTTTGATTTAGATAATGGTCACCCTGTGTAATTTTGCAAAATTTATATTTTGTAAAAGAAATTTGGCTTCCTTTGAAGTGCTGTAGGCAGTTGATCAATATTTTAGAATCTTTGTGACCAAGCACTTCAGTTGGGAGGGCTTTTTGTGATTCGCTCCCTGTATTTTAAGAAATTTGCCGCTATTTTTGGAGTGCTTGGTTTCAGAAGATCTGTGCTTGAGTCCTGATTTTGTTTCTTAGTATCTATGCGACTTTAGGCAAGTCACATAGCTTGTAGTGGGTACCTCCTGGTTTTCCAACTTGGCATTCATCCTGCTCGAGTTTTCTCTGGAAATCCACCCTTCAGCTGCACCCTTTGGTGGAGATGATGTTGTATCTGGCCTCAGGGTGAGACCTAGGGCTCAAACTCCCCCTGGCCGTAGTGGTCTGGGCGGGCACAGGGCCTGGTCAGAGCCAATAAGATGTGATGAGACTGTGGAGGGAGGTGTGTGCATTCTTTTCCACTGGTCATAGACGGGGTAGCTGTGTACGTTCTGGTTCCATCCTGCCTCACAGCTCTCTCTCCACAGCTTGGCATCTCGGAATGAAGTCAGTAAGGATGAAAGCAGAGAGCTGAGAAATGGAGAGAGACCAGGTCATTCTTTGGCTCTAGATCAACCCTTGCCTGTCTGCTTGTGGACTTTGTAGATTATAAGCCATTAAATTCTTTGTTTCGTTTAGAATCGTTAGTTTTTCTCTCATTTGCGACTGGAAAAGTCCCCTTACAGTCTCTGTGAGCCTTTTTTGCATATTTATGAAAGGGAAAAAAAATTGAAGGGAGGTAATATATCCAAAAGCATTTTCAAAGTGGTAAAAACCATGCTCAGATATTAGACATTTGCAAGGGAAAATAACCTTTCAAACCAAATTTTGACTTTGTGCTTGTTAGGCAGGGAGCGGCAATTTAGTTTCGGGGATCAAAGCTAGCATAAGAGATTAGACTATATTATAACACTTTCAGTGAGCTGGCCTCCAAATATAATTTTAAATGAATATATGTAACAGCCATTCTTAAGGACTGCGGGTGAAACTTCAAAAGGATTCTTTATTTGTTTTTAGGACCATTTGTGTTTTCCTGAACCAGATCCCTTTTTGATCTAGTGTATGTAGCTTCTTATTAATTTTCCTAGATTTTTAAGTGAGGGTGGTCCCTTTCGGGGACGCATGTTTGGTGTTGTGCTTCCTGTTTTACATATGATATTATTAAATTGAATGCTTTCGTATTTAAGTATGAAGTAGGATAGAACCCCAAACCTACACGTATGGATATGTTTCCCATGTTATACATTTTCCTCTGTTCGTTTGTACCGCCTCTTTTGCAATTCAGAGGTATTTTAGAGGCATGTTCTCCAATGATCTGGCCTGTGGGTCATTTTATAATGATTTCCTAATCCATATGTGGCTGGAATAAACAGTTTATGTCCTAAGCTGCCGAAAGCGCGTTGGCTTTAACGTTGGGCAGATCTGGGTTTGAAACCTTGAGCCCCCATTCCACGGGTCTGGGTGACCTCATCTGGAGAAATGAAGAAGGATGGTTGCCTATAGGGGGTTTGTAATGACGCCTGAATGAAGCAACACATGTGTGTGGGAAAGTGCCTCTCACCTCGTAGGTAGTCAGTAATCACTTATTGTTTTATTCATGCAAATGAGATATTTTAAGGCAATCACTCTGGCTCTAGGGAAGCTAAGGATTTTGATTAAAGAATCAATTGGTCCCAATAGCATTCATCTTTTAATTTTTTTAAGCTGCTAAATCTTACTCTGTTTTTGTGACCTGGACCAGTGTTGGCAGAATGATGAGAGTGTTCCTGTTCAGGCATGTTAAAAAATGTTTCTGTGTTCACTTACATTCATCCCAGTAACGTGTAACGGGGACCTTCTCTGCCAGGTGTTGGGGAAACAGCTTCCACTCCTAAGTCCTTTCGTGACTTCCTGGTACTTCTGTGCACTGGGCTCTTTCTGAAGTTGATGCTTTAGATAAAAGGAGTGTGTTCCACCCAAAACTCCATGTTTGCTCCCTCTCTTGGGACAGATTTTGCTGTCATGGGAGTCGTCCATTTCTTTTATTTTAATGAAAATACGGAGAGCTGTCATGGGGAAGATGGGCTGGGTAGATTCTGCGATCATCATCGGGGAGACCCAGGAGCCCTGGGGAGCTGCCTCGGGAGCTGTCCACCAGCAGAGCAGGGTGGGCTGTTCCAGGATGCTGTTGCGATTTATCACCAAAGGTGTGTCATCAGGCCAAAGGACATTTTTCACACACTTTATTTGAGATTCCAGTGGTTCTCTGAATCACTGAAGACTGATAGAGGAGATTCCAGCGGCCTTAGTCCCAGCACAGAAGTCAGGAAGACCTTGATGTTCAGACCCCATCATAAGAGAAAGCAAAGGGGAATGGTCCAGAACAGGAATCGGCAACGCCAGTGTTCATTCATGTAGCCCATGAGCGAAGAATGACTTTTGCATTTTTCAATGGTCCCCAAAAAATGGGGGGAAAAAAGAATATAATTTTGTGACATGGGATATTCCATGAAATGTAAATGTCAGTGTCCACAAATGAAGTTTTGTTGGCACACGACCACACCTGTCCGTTCCCTGTTGTCCCTGGCTGCTTTCCACCGTGGCAGCGTGGAGTCGCTGGCGGCAGAGACCATATGGTCCGCAAAGCCTCAAATATTTACTGTCTGACCTTTTACAAAAAAAGTTTGCTGATATCTGTCCTGAAGTTGAGCTTCTTGACTCTTTTCACCCTGATGCTTCATGGAAAAGGAGAACGTTTGCACATTCTCCTAGGATACATGGAGGTGCCCTGCTGGCCGTGGGTTGGAGGAGCAGTGCCTTAGCACATCTGACACCCCTGTTCAGACACCTTCTGGCCCGAGGCTTCAGTCCCACCTGTGGCCATTGGATACGGACACTCTCCCCCCGGGTCAGCTCCTCCCCTGTGGCTTCTTGAAGATGCCGCAAGACGCAGATGTGCACAGTCATCTACATGACTTCTCACAAAACTCTTTACAGTTTCCAAATGCTTTTTGCTTAGGCTGCTATCTTTTCCTCTTCTTTTCTCACTCTCCACTGTGCCCTTCACAACCCATTTGGTCTTGGTCCTCCATTTGAATTAGCCTTTCTTGAAGGTGTTATGGGCAGGTACGAAAGTGTTGTTAAGAAATTCATGATGGGGGACACAGTACCCATGAACAGGCACGCCTTGTTTCATTGAGCTTTGCTTTATTACACTTCACAGATGTTGTGTGTTTTTTTTGCAAATCAAAGGCAAGACCCTCCACCAGCCAAAAGATTGTGATTTGCTTTATTCCAGTGCTCTGGAACCAAGCCCACACTATCTCCAAGGTATGCCCGTGTGTGGAATCGAGGGTAGTACTATGCCCGTGTGTGGAATCGAGGGTAGTACTGTGCCCGTGTGTGGAATCGAGGGTAGTACTATGCCCGTGTGTGGAATCGAGGGTAGTACTGTGCCCGTGTGTGGAATCGAGGGTAGTACTGTGCCCGTGTGTGTAATCGAGGGTAGTACTGTGCCCGTGTGTGGAATCGAGGGTAGTACTGTGCCCGTGTGTGGAATCGAGGGTAGTACTGTGCCCGTGTGTGGAATCGAGGGTAGTACTGTGCCCGTGTGTGGAATCGAGGGTAGTACTGTGCCCGTGTGTGGAATCGAGGGTAGTACTGTGCCCGTGTGTGGAATCGAGGGTAGTACTGTGCCCGTGTGTGGAATCGAGGGTAGTACTGTGCCCGTGTGTGGAATCGAGGGTAGTACTGTGCCCGTGTGTGGAATCGAGGGTAGTACTGTGCCCGTGTGTGGAATCGAGGGTAGTACTGTGCCCGTGTGTGGAATCGAGGGTAGTACTGTGCCCGTGTGTGGAATCGAGGGTAGTACTATGCTCTGTGTGGAATCGAGGGTAGTACTGTGCCCGTGTGTGGAATCGAGGGTAGTACTGTGCCCGTGTGTGGAATCGAGGGTAGTACTGTGCCCGTGTGTGGAATCGAGGGTAGTACTGTGCCCGTGTGTGGAATCGAGGGTAGTACTATGCCCGTGTGTGGAATCGAGGGTAGTACTATGCTCTGTGTGGAATCGAGGGTAGTACTGTGCCCGTGTGTGGAATCGAGGGTAGTACTGTGCCCGTGTGTGGAATCGAGGGTAGTACTATGCTCTGTGTGGAATCGAGGGTAGTACTGTGCCCGTGTGTGGAATCGAGGGTAGTACTGTGCCCGTGTGTGGAATCGAGGGTAGTACTGTGCCCGTGTGTGGAATCGAGGGTAGTACTATGCCCGTGTGTGGAATCGAGGGTAGTACTGTGCCCGTGTGTGGAATCGAGGGTAGTACTGTGCCCGTGTGTGGAATCGAGGGTAGTACTGTGCCCGTGTGTGGAATCGAGGGTAGTACTGTGCCCGTGTGTGGAATCGAGGGTAGTACTGTGCCCGTGTGTGGAATCGAGGGTAGTACTGTGCCCGTGTGTGGAATCGAGGGTAGTACTGTGCCCGTGTGTGGAATCGAGGGTAGTACTATGCTCTGTGTGGAATCGAGGGTAGTACTGTGCCCGTGTGTGGAATCGAGGGTAGTACTATGCTCTGTGTGGAATCGAGGGTAGTACTGTGCCCGTGTGTGGAATCGAGGGTAGTACTGTGCCCGTGTGTGGAATCGAGGGTAGTACTGTGCCCGTGTGTGGAATCGAGGGTAGTACTGTGCCCGTGTGTGGAATCGAGGGTAGTACTATGCTCTGTGTGGAATCGAGGGTAGTACTATGCTCTGTGTGGAATCGAGGGTAGTACTATGCTCTGTGTGGAATCGAGGGTAGTACTGTGCCCGTGTGTGGAATCGAGGGTAGTACTGTGCCCGTGTGTGGAATCGAGGGTAGTACTGTGCCCGTGTGTGGAATCGAGGGTAGTACTGTGCCCGTGTGTGGAATCGAGGGTAGTACTGTGCCCGTGTGTGGAATCGAGGGTAGTACTATGCTCTGTGTGGAATCGAGGGTAGTACTGTGCCCGTGTGTGGAATCGAGGGTAGTACTATGCTCTGTGTGGAATCGAGGGTAGTACTGTGCCCGTGTGTGGAATCGAGGGTAGTACTGTGCCCGTGTGTGGAATCGAGGGTAGTACTGTGCCCGTGTGTGGAATCGAGGGTAGTACTGTGCCCGTGTGTGGAATCGAGGGTAGTACTATGCTCTGTGTGGAATCGAGGGTAGTACTATGCTCTGTGTGGAATCGAGGGTAGTACTATGCTCTGTGTGGAATCGAGGGTAGTACTGTGCCCGTGTGTGGAATCGAGGGTAGTACTGTGCCCGTGTGTGGAATCGAGGGTAGTACTGTGCCCGTGTGTGGAATCGAGGGTAGTACTGTGCCCGTGTGTGGAATCGAGGGTAGTACTGTGCCCGTGTGTGGAATCGAGGGTAGTACTGTGCCCGTGTGTGGAATCGAGGGTAGTACTATGCTCTGTGTGGAATCGAGGGTAGTACTATGCTCTGTGTGGAATCGAGGGTAGTACTATGCTCTGTGTGGAATCGAGGGTAGTACTGTGCCCGTGTGTGGAATCGAGGGTAGTACTGTGCCCGTGTGTGGAATCGAGGGTAGTACTATGCCCGTGTGTGGAATCGAGGGTAGTACTATGCCCGTGTGTGGAATCGAGGGTAGTACTATGCTCTGTGTGGAATCGAGGGTAGTACTGTGCCCGTGTGTGGAATCGAGGGTAGTACTGTGCCCGTGTGTGGAATCGAGGGTAGTACTGTGCCCGTGTGTGGAATCGAGGGTAGTACTATGCTCTGTGTGGAATCGAGGGTAGCACAAAGATGCCTTTGATGTGCCTGTTACTGCACCTGCCACGTCCCCATGGAAATGGCCTTGCCCTTGGTGGTGTTGTCCTAGGAATCTGTGCTTGTTGGCTTGTGCGTGGGCCCCTGACACACTGGCATTCCAGATTCTGGGCTTCATCCTTTGCAACAGGCTGGCATAGGAACCTGTGTCCTAATGCGGTAACAGTGATCAGGTACATGCATCTTTTTGAGAATCTTGACTGGAATTACAGAGAGAACCAGCCGCTTGGTAGCAGGGGACGAAACGCAGAGAGAGGAATTCATTTCTATGGCACAAAGAGTTGTGTCCCTACTATGGGTGAGACACTCATCCAGGGAAAAGAGGAAACAAAAGTTTCTGCCTTCTGGGATGTTATACTCTAGGGCAAGGGAATATAGAGAGAAAAAAATTTTTTGAAAGGTTAGTGCTGTGAAGGAAATTTTGATTGATGGACTAGAGAGTGAATGGTGGAAGGGAAGGGTTAGGTGGTTAGGGAAGTCCTCTCAGGGAGGGGACCGCTGAAGGCTGTGATAAAGCTTTTATGCAAAGACAGGGCATCAGAGAATTCTAGTTGCAAACGTCCTGAGGTATTAGGTTGGTGCCAAAGTCATTGCGGTTTAAAAGGTTAAAAATAATTGCGAAAACCGCAGTGGCTTATGCACCAACCTAATACACATAGATTTGGCTTGTTCAAAGGATAGAGAAAAGCTGTTGTGGCTGAGATGTAGCTGTGGGGTAGGAGGTTGGAGAAGACACAACCAGCTCTTATAGACACATGGAGCAGCTTCATCAGCTCGTGGCAGAGCTCACCCCGTCCCCACTGAGGTCTTTGTGCTGCCTGGGTTCTAGCTGCCGGCTCCGTATCGCTTGGTTGTACTTCAGTTGCTGTTCTGGGGTCCATGGAAGGACCCATCTCCCCTTTGGTCCTCCGAGTGTTCACGGTAGGCTGCCATCTTCTGAGTTGGCCTTATTGAATCTGTTTCTTGCCATCAGATCCCAATCCCAGCGAGTCCGTCCAGTGTGGAGGCCTTTGCCCAGTGTCCTCGTACTTTGCACGGATCAACTCATTTCCCCCCTAATGAGGTAGATAATAAGTATGTTCATCCCCATGTGACGGATTAAGAACCCGATTCACAGAGAGGTTAAGTTACTGCTCTCAAGTCACCAGCGAGGAGGTGGGACCGCGGGGGTTTGAACCCAGGTCGCTTGATTCTGAATCTCGTACTCTTCACCCCCCGGTACTGCCACGTGAAACCAAAAAGGGCAATGGAGTCACCTCGCCGTGGAGCTAAGCGGGAGGTGGAACTTGGGGGGAATAGAGCGAATGTTGCCTTGTAGGGAGGGGTAGACAGGTGACATTGAGCAGGAAGAGCAGAGGTGGCCAGGGTTCATGGTGCGCACAGAGCAACAAAGGGACCGACAGATAGGGCAAGACTTACACCTGGTCCTGTTGGCCAAAGGGGACCTTCTGTTTTCCCAGCAGGGATTGTGAATGGGGAGCCTAACATTTAGTTGGCACCACTGCATGTCAGCTGCTTATCATCGTGTTTACGCCCCCTCCCCGCCCAAAAACCCTGTGAGGAGGTGGTCTTGACCCTGTGCTGCTGGGGAGGCACCATGCTCAGAGGGGTCGAGAGCTCTGCCAAGGTCACCTAGCGAGTAGGGCCCAGAGCCAGGATTTGAACTTCTGGACCGTCTGACTCCTCGGTCTTTCCGTCCATCATACCACCTCTGTCCAGCCTGCGGGAAGCTAGTGAATTGAGTGAGCTGGACTCCGCACTGTCATTGTCAACCCATCCTGACTGTGGATCCCTTTGAGAGATTGTTCAAATGTGGCCTCTTCCCCAGAAGTGTTCCTTTGTCCACGCACATGCACACACACGCACGCATGTTGAAGGGCTTTACTGAATCCCTTCTCTGAGTCCAGAACCCTGCTCCTGACCTGTAAAGTCAGGTTGGACCAGGCCTAACACAGTTGGGAGGAAGAGGAAGAGAGCGATTCCGAACTGCTGGCTCTGTCTGGATCTTTCTCCCCGATAAGCAGTGACCTTGTTCATCTGAAGAGTATAACTTGAGTGCCTGGTGTGTACCAGGCTGGGGAAACAAGAGCTCACATGCTTGATTGCATTTCAACATCCCCACAGTCCTGTGTTGTGGGTATTGTAATCTCCTCTATTTTTAAGATGATAGAACAAAGCTCAGAATTGGAGTGATTTATCCATGCCAGATGAACTGCGGAGCCTGGATTCTAACTTATTAGAATCTTAGAATTATAGTCTTAGTCTCACTGACTCCCAGAGTGGCCGGGCCGCGGTAGTGTCAGCATGTTCTTAGCACGAATAAACGAGTGCCTGTAGATATTGCCAGGTCCTCAAATGTCATTTCTCACCTGCCTCTGTGAGCAGAGCAGATCCGCGAGCCTGGGGAGTGCTATTGAATTTCTGGTTTCGTCTTGAATGCCATCCGATGCATTAATTAATGTGACTCTGAAAGCACCTCACACTCTGGGAGGGTTGTGGAGACGTGGAATTCTTGCAGGCAGCAGTGCAGTTTAATCCCTGCTGAGACAGCTCCGAGCCATCCAGGGGGTTGACAGTCAGAAGGCGTTTGTACTGGCTTGCCTGCCGTTCCAGACCCCAAAGTGCAGAACTATAAATGAAGCAACACTTAAAGATGCCACATAGTGTGTAAATAAATACTTCTCTAGCAATAACATATTATACCAACATAAAAGCCATATAAACATGTTATCCTAATTTATGCTTCAGCACGAGCTATAAAGTGAAATTCAGCCCCATCCAGTTACGCAAGAATTCTGCCTGGCAGAGAGCGGTCTCGCCATTGTGTGAATTCTCACCTGGGTGAAGAACAGAATCCATTTTCCGAGCGTGGTAATTCTTTAAAAGAGCTTTGGCCTCAAACTTGAGAAGGAAAAACTTACCTGCATAGGAAATGCTAACGACATAATTTCTAAAGCTGTAGCTTTGTTGCTGAGGCTTATTAACATGATAGAAACTTTTACTCCAGGCTCATGACTGGGCTCCTGCCTAATTGTTTTTCTTTTCTGTTTACTTAAAGAAGAACGAAATGAATGAACAGTGCTCTATTTTTCCCCAGCACTTTTCTTTTGAATATTTACTTTTCTGGTTTAGCTTTTTAAAAAGAAAACTCGAATGTTTGGCTGAAATGCTTACAGTAAAAACTGTAGGCTCGAATGAGGAAAAAAAAAACACCCACTTATATTCCCAACACTCTCCAGATATTTCTAAAGGTTGGTATTTTATATTTATTGGATTGTGGTTATCGTTTGTCTCCCCGGTCAGGCATAAGCTCCCCTAGGGAAGGGACTTCTTGAGCACTGTAGTATCCTGAGCAAATGTGGCCTCTTCCCCAGAAGTGTTCCTTTGGGCAGGCACATAGTAGTGCGTGCACAAAGGAACACTACTTAAAAAGATCTTAGCACATAGTAGATACTCAATAAATATGTTTGAGTGAGTGTCCTCAGTAAGTGGTGGAAGGGGCCTGGCTTTATCCTGTTGCATTCCAGCTTTACCGCTTAGTGGCTGAGTCGCTCAGGCAAGTCTGAGAGTTCTGGTGTTCTCATGGTAAAATTATAATAATCACACATGAAAACTGACCTCACGGGACATGTTAGTTCGTTAGGGCTGCCATTACAAAGTACCACAGGCTGGATGGCTTCAAAAATAGAAATTCATTTTCTCACTGTTCTGGAGCCTGGTAGTACGTTAGGGTATCTGCAGGGTTCTTCCTTCTGAGGCCTCTCTCCGTGATTTGTGTTCTCCCTGTATCTTCACCTGGTCTTCTCTGTGTATGTGTTTGTGTCTTAATCTCTTCTTTTCATGACAGCGGTCCTGTTGGACTACCCTAATGATGTCATTTTACCTTAATTATTTCTTTCAAGACCCTATTTCCAAGTACAGTCACATTCTGAGGCACCAGGAGTTAGGACTCCAACATATGAATTTGTGGGGGGAGGATGGGGTGACACAGTTTAGCCCATGACATGGGGTTTGATTATACTTCGTAATTGATAAAGTGCTATTCAGATGTTTAGGAGTTATTGAGGAGTTTGAAATCTAATTGAGGAGATATGTAAACAACATAAAAGCCAACTCTATAGGATGATATATTATCCTAAGCTCCTGAGCATAGTGCTTTTGGGGTTCACCCCACCCCCGCAGTGGAACATCGGGGGAGGTACATGTGTGCCCCACCGCTTGCTGAATCACTGGTCTGTTACCCACCTGAGGGCAGGGCCATACCTTGGACACTCTGTGGTGCCAGCCAGGCTCTGTCTAACAACAGTGATTATATCTATTCAGCACTTATGTATGCCAGGCATAGCTACAAGAGAACCCCCATTTAGAGTTTTGGTAAACTCCCCTGGATCACACAGCATGCGTCTGGAGTCTAGATTTGAACCCAGGCAGTCTCCTCTGGGCTCTTTGCTCTACTTGCTGAGCTATACTGGCTCCCAGCGAGGGTCTACTGGACCTTCAGCCTTGCTGGCCTGCACCATAGGGAAGAGGGTGCTGAGCCTGGCAACAGCTGGAAAGCCCCAGAAGCAAATCTGGGGCTGCAGCTAACCTGGCATCCCAGAGCTAGGTGGGTGGGGCCATTGTCAACCCTGAGAATGCTTCTGTGGGCCCCAGGGGCCCCCTGAGGCCTTAGCCAGGAAAAGGCGTCAGCTACCTCTGAGCTTCTCCCTCACTGCAGTTCTCTCCCTGCTCTCACTCGGCATCTTTTCAGTTCTCCAGACCTGTCTCCTCGTCTTCAGCTATGTTTCTGGAGGAATAGAGAAGGAAAAGCAGAGGAATGGTGCTCATCCACACCCAAATACAAGATCAAATACTGCATTTTTATAAAACTCATCTCTTAATGAAGTTTTCATGATTCCTTTGCTCTGTGTAGCCCCAGAATCTCTGCCAACATGTGAGCAATATTATTACCCTCACCACCAGCACCAGCACCACCACCAGCACCAGCACCACCACCACCAGGACCATGCTTCCTCTTCTTCCCCTCCCCCCTCCTCTTCCCCCCTCCCCCTCTAGAATGCCTGCTTGCACCAGCGCTTGCTGTTTATGCTGAGGTAAATAACCTCACTTAATTCTCATGACAACCTTGGGATTAGTTACTTGTCGTCATCTTTGTTTTGTCTTTGAGGAAACTGAGGCGTGAAGCTGTTCAGTAAGTTGTCCAAGATCATAGAGCTGATAAGGGGCAGAGACGGGATTCCGAACACAGCCATCTGGCACTAGTGTGAAGCATTCTTGCCTCTCACAGAGGAAACATGTCCCTGACAGTTCCTTCACCCGGGAGCTGGAAAGAAGGAAGACGTATACAGCAGCCAGTCCCGTCTGCCTTGGCGTCTGTATGGTGTTGGTTTCCTCGTCTCCCCTAAGTTACGTTGTAATCAAGCTCGGTCAGCACTTGCTCATGGAAATTGATTAAGCTGGGCAACCTCTTTCTGTAAACTACAGAGATGGAGTGTCCCTTGAAGACAAAGTGGTCCTTGGTCTCAGGCCTTGGTTGGGGGCGGGGAGCACACACCATGGCTGTAATAAATGAGATGAAAGCATAGTTGGCTCCCAGCCCAAAGGACTTTGTTGACTGATGGGCAAATGGTATGTTAATCTGTCATTGCAGTAGCGTTCCTCACCTTCTCACAGCCATTATCTTGCCAAAGCACTTTTGCTAGAGTTTCTCCATCCCATCTCCTCCCCACCCCCACCCCCACGCAGGGACAGGTCATCCGTAATCTCTCAAGCTAATCTCTCAAGCGGGGACCTCCTCTGTCTCCTGCCTTCACCCTTGGGGAAGGCGGTTCTTTCTCAGGCTGTCTGGAAGGAGTTAAGTCCAGCCAGGCTGCCTCCTGGGAACCTGTCCCCCTGGATCTCTGTTGGTTTTCGCGTTCATTATCTTGAATGACAATGCTGTCAGCACCTGGGAGGGGTCCTTGAACAGCCAGATGGTGGCTGGATGTTTGTGCCAGTCATCAGTTTTCGTCCGATTGCTGTGCAGGTGTGAGGACGAGTTGCTTGCTCTAACGCTGCTGTTCCTGCCGATTCCTCCGGAACCCTCGCGAGGCACTGTTAGGGCTGGGAGAGCTCCACCGAGGTACCGTTGTTCATGCATTCAAGAAGTATTTTGAGCACCTACTATGTGCTGTGAGCGACACTAGACCCTGAAGATACAGGGATGAGCAAGCAAAGCCCCCACTCCCGGGGATCTTATATTCTAGTAAACCAATAGATTTGGAATGTGTCAAGTGCAGGGAGTGCTGGGAGGGGAGACTCACGCAGGTCAGCCGAGCCAGGGCTCAGGCGGTGACGGGGCCACAGGGGAGGCGAGGAGGCTGTGTTGGAAAAAGATTACTAACAGCCTCTCAGAAAAGGTAGCGAGTAATCACAGCACTGAGAGAAGTGAGGAAGCAAGCCACCGAGATACACGGGGAGCTCTGAGGAGAGGGAACAAGTCCAAGGGCCCTGAGCAAGCAGTTAACGAGGAGGCTCCCAGAGCTGAGTCAAGCGTGGGGCGAGTTCCACACCAATTTCATACGTGAAGAATTATTTTCATTCTTTGTTTATTTTTCGTTGAATTCTGGTACTTTCGTGTGGGCAAATGAATGTTTCAAGCCTTATCAATCTGGTTAGCGATTCCTCTTTCCTCAGGGTGAAGAGAAGGGCTGGCATAAGGAGGGTAGAGTGGCAGATATGCTTTCTATCTCTGGATTAAGTTTAAAAAGAGATGGTTTTCGAGTAGAAGTGCTAGAACTCCACGTAAGCAAGAGCTTCTTTGAGCCCACCTTAGTCTGTAATCCTTCCTTCCACTTTTGTCTTTATTGTTTTTGTATAGTTTTTATACTCGTTGTATAATTCATTATATAATATATATGGGAATTCTTTTCTTTCTCTCGTTCTAGCATTATTACATTTTCTTCATTCATTCATTCATTCATTCATTCATTCACTCATTCATTCATCCAGTGACCCTTTACTAAGGATCCATTGATGTCAGCACTACCTTAGGGACAGGGATTGAGAGGCAGATGATGTGCTCCTTTTGGCAAAACCCCCGGGATATTGGGTGCTGGCATTGAGGGCACATTCAGAGTTGTCATTCATTTCACTGATCCCTGAATGATTAGGTAAGATCCCTGTCACCTCAGGCCATAGCATGTCACTTCTCTTGCGTACCTCGTCCATCTTTCTCTTTAGATGGCTCTTTTACCTCTCTAGAGAGTGGTCCCTCATTGTAAAATATAAAACCCCTTCTTTCTCAAACGGCTTCCCTCTGCATCTTCCATCATCAGGCTTCAAAGAAGAGCCTGTGGCCAAGGCTTTCACTCTCTCCGCTTGGCCCTCAGAATCTGGCTTGCGTCCCACAGGCTGCCGTGTGTGCTGACAGTGACCTGGTTGTCAGATCTAAGCACCTCTGTTCCATCCTTATCCTTCCTGAACTTGGCAGCAGATCTCAACCACTGGCCACCTCCTTCTGCAGAGCCCTCCCTCTCTGCTCTTTCTGGAAGACGACGCTCAGGAGTCACCTGTGCTCTCCGCCTGCCCTTCAAAAGCGGGTCACCTCCAGGTCCTGTGGCTTCTCATTCATGTACCCGCCCGCTTTGTGTGTGGATATGTTTTCCCACCTGTCCTGCTGGCAACTTTAAACTTAGTATGTCAAATACAGAATTCTTTCTCTTCTTCCTAAACGTTCTCCCTTTATACTCCCTTATTTGGCGAATACCACTTTTTGTCCCTTTCTGCCCCCTCATTTCTTCTCCTCTACCAAAACACCAGAAATTCTTCCAGTACTGTCTAATACCCATCCCTTGTGTTCCATATCTATCGCTTGTCTCCCCCTTCCCCTCTCCCCCCTCCCACAGGTCCTCCAGAGAACAGTGGTTCTCAACGTGTTGTCCTCAAACCCGCAGGGTCACCAGCACCTGGGAACTGGTAAGAAATGCACATCGTTGCACGTGCACCCTCCCCTCCCTACACTTGAATCTCTGGGGACAGGGCCCAGAATCTGTGCTTTAACAATAGCTGTCCAGGTGATTCTGATGCTGCCTGAGATGTGAAAACTATAGAGGTGGAGGAGATGAAATTAGCTTCTGTCATGCGGGAGACCCTGCTCCCTTTGTCATTTGTTGTGCAAGGCGGCCTGCGGGGTCTCTACTCCCACTCCCCACATAAGAACACAGGATATGGTGAGGCCAAAAAGGAACACCCACAGAGCCATAGGTAGGGGAGTCATACCACTATATCTCACTGGACGCTGGATCCACACAACCTGCAACCTGCCGTCCGCTTCTTTGCCTGTCAACCAACCAACCGACCAACTAGTGCAGCCGCGGCAGTTATATTAGTGCTGATTGGCTGACTGGTTACAGCTGATGGTCAGTTAGCCACAGCTGACGGCCATCTACTACCCGAGCCAGCACCTTTCCACGTGAGGCTGAGAGCCTGGAAACTGCTCTCTGGGACTCTGTCCCCACAGTTTCCTTCCCAGTCCCAGTGATTCATTCCTCTCTGCTCCAGTCTGCTGTACACCATGATGCCAGCTTTATCTTTCTCAGGGGCAGCCCTGATCCGGTCTTTCCTTGTCCCATTCCTCCTGTGGCTCCTGCGTAAGCCACCGTGTGACAGGTCTGAGTTCACACTGTCCAGGCCTAAACCCAGGCCAGAACTCACGCTTTTTATTTTTAGTCTGCTGGGTTAACTCGGACGTTGCTTTTTTGGTAAATTATATCCCTTTGTAGAGATGGGGCTTACTTCAAGCAGTAGATGTGCCAAAGATTTATATGTGGTGGCCTTTTTAGTTTTATTTTTTTGGCAGGGTGGGGTGGGGTAGGAGAGTAATAGACTATTCTTGGCAGTGAACTTGTTGAAAGGCCCATGGAGAGAGAAGTCATGGATTGAAGCAGGTTTTGTTTGCTAGGCCAGGCCTTTTCTGGATCATCCCTGGCAAATCACTTTCACCCCCGGCCTCCTCTTTTCAGATGGAAGAGACTGGAATTAGCTGATTTCCAAGGCTGCCTCCAGCTTGGACTGTCCAGGTCTGTCATTCTTATTTATCTGTTTTGAAAGGTTAACTATTTCTTGATGTTCTGAAAGATTAGGTAAGAAGAAAAATATAGTAGGCTGAGAAATGTTGCCCAAAGATACAGGTCTTAATCCCGGGAACCTGTAAGTGTTACTTTTGAAAATGGGGGAAAACCCTTTGCGATTGTGATTAAGTTAACAATTTTGAGACAAGGAGACAATTCTGGCCTCATCAAGTGGTGCCCTAAATGCAGAGGCATTAGAGGGAGATTCTCACTCACAGAAAAGGAGACGGTGATGTGACCTTGGAGGCAGAGATTGGAGTCCTGAATGAAGCCACAAGTCAAAGAATCCTGGCAGCCCCCAGAAGCTGCGAAAGGCAAGAACGGATTCTCTCCTGGAGCCTCTGGAGGGAGCACGGCCCTGCTTCACTTTGATTTTGGATGTCTGGCTTCCAAAGCTCCTAGAGAATAAGTTTATATCATTTTAAGCCACCAAGTTTGTGTTACAGCAGACAAAGGGAATTTTACCCCCTGCCCCCCACCCCCCTGACAGACACTCACACAAGACTGTAAAAAAACAACAATAAGTCGGTGTTTGAAATGCATCCTGGATAGAGGGTCTGTCAGTCTTTGGTGTCCAGATTTGTGGGTGGGGTTTGTGTCCTCGTCGCTGCCCCCTCCGCCCCCAACTCTCTTTTGCTGATTTCCTAAACCTCCTGTTCTGCTTACACATGAGTGGCTGTGTCTGTCTCCCATTCCCTCATTCCCAGCCGCTTCCTCCCCATCCTAGTGCCCTCCCACATCCACACCTGCTGTTTTGTTCTCACTAATTGCAGCTAGGGAGTTTAGCAGCATCCAGTCTCTGAGTCGAGATTGATGGGTGCTGGGAAAAATCATGTGTGCTTTGTTCCCCTATCTCTCTCTGTCTCAATCCCATATTTGGGGATTTGATAAATATTTCTATTCTGAAGTGAACAAATGGACCTCTGGAATGTTCCTTTATGAAGTGGTTCCTTTGAGATGGCACAGTCATTTGGGGTCCCTCCATATTTTCTGTAGTAAAGGCCCGTGTTCTCTGCAGAGTGGACTTGGAGAATTGTCTGGGATGCTTAGTTACTACGTCGCTTATTTATTGATCAACCACGAGAATCACAAATTAGAGCATGGTAAGGCTGATTCCTGGAGATGACCTAATCTGTTTTCCTCATCTTGCATATTAGAAAACCAAGGCCCAAAGAGTTGCCTCTGGGGTAGGTGAAAGTAGAATATAACAGTAGCTTAGGCCTGCCCCCCACCTGCCTTCATCTCCACCTCTCCCTATCCCCAACAAACTGTGCTAAAATGTATTGATGGGCAGTAGCTCTCATGACATTTAATTTTATAAATGACCTAACATTTATTGAATCCATACTATGTGCCAGGAACTGCTATTAGCCCTTTTACCATATTAACTCATTAATTATTACAACCCTACGAGGTAGGTGCTATAATGCGTCGAAAGTGTTTAGACTTTATCGTTGGTCAAACCTTTAAATTTTGGAGCCATCATTTGCTAGTTAAATTTAAACCTTGTGGCAAATGGGGATAGTAGTGTCTCAGGCCCTCGATAAATGTTTGTAGGTGAAAGGAACAAGTAGGTGAACAGACAAGTCATGGACTCAGAGAAATACATGGAATTAAGAAATAACAGTCAGTAATGTTAACAAAATCCAGGGGCCCGTGTGTTTAACTTGGGCACGTGACCTGAAGCTTTGGTTCTATCATTTTCTCATCTGTAAAATGAGGGTAATAATATCTACCTTATGGGATTGCTCTAAGGATTAGATGGGGTAATATAAGCAAAGAACCTAACTCAGTGCTCTGCGTAATGGCCCGAAGCTAGTGAACACTCAATCAATGGCTGCAGTTTTTGTTGGCTGTTGTGCGCATAACAGGCAAATGACGAATGCATTGCCGTTGGGCTGTGGGTGCTTTGGGATAACCGTTAAGTCCTGGACCGAGGTCTGCCCTTGAAACAGGACAGGCAGCGTGAAGTGCTGATGACTCCATTTGAACAAGGAAATCTTGACCCCAAAGGGCAGCAGAATGAGCTCTGTTCACCCACAGGCCTGGTTGGAACATTCCTCCTGGTCTAAGGGGAAGACACAGTGGGCAGAAGAAGCTGTTCTGTCAAGACAGATGCGCTGATGCATCTGTCCACAGTCACACTGTCTGTGGGCGTGAGTCACTGGCTCTGTCCTCAGATGTGGAGGGCAGGGACAGGGAGCTGACCATGTCATCAGACCTAACTGGTGGGGTGGGTGGAGCTCTGCTTTAGAAGGATGGCTGGGCCAACTTCCTTTTCCCGGTTACAAGGTCCATGTGGATTTGGGCAAGCTATTGTAGTTAGGTTTTCCTGATTGATATCTGGCAAGATGAGTAATGTAATGACTATGTGTTCATCTCTGCTCTGTGCCAGGCACTGTGTTAGGTTCTGGGGAGACAGGAGGAAAACACATGGTCTTTGCCTGTCGGCAGCTTACAGCTCGTAGGAGACTCTGGTGCAAGGAAGCAGCAATAACAGGTGCATCCTGGTCCTCTGGACAGATTCACGCGCACACACACACACACACACACACACACACACACACACAGTCTTCGGGCAGCAAGGAGTGTGACATGGTCTGAGTATAAGCTAATGCATTTTTCTCATTGGAAAGCCTCTTGACAGATGACTCATGAACTTGTTATTTTTTTAATATATCATTTGTATTCCTCAGGATGGATTAGGTTATGCTCTTGATGAACACCCCCCAAATCTCTGTGGTTTAAATAACAAAGATTTATTTCTTACTGATGGTATACATTCGTCTGTGGTTGGTGTGTGTGTATGTGGAAGAAGGGGTCCTGACCCATTTTATTCCTGCACTGAGACCCGGGCAGGTCTCACTACCTGGAATGTCAGAGATCACAGTGGCCGGAGGCGGGTAGAACTTAGGGAATCATGTTCAGGCTTTTAAAGGCTTTGGCTCACAGTTCATTGGCCAAAGGTTGTCAGACAGTCACTGGTCGCTTCCGGGAGCTGGGGAAGATCAGGTCTCCCTGTGATGGTGAGAAGAGGAACCAGAGGGTCCCTGACAGTCGTAAAGGCCTCCACATTCTTCTGACCACCTGCACAGTTGAATTCCTAACCTAGAGGATATAACAGAACAGTGGTCTTGAAAGAGGAGCTTGAAACATGAATGGGAAAAGACAGTCTGACCTCCAGGAGAAGTATAGGGCGGCCGTGTCTCCCAGCCGTAAGGCCACATTGATCCACTGCGGAGGGCCGATTGCCAGGACACCTGTGTGGCTCCCTAGGACACACATACTGCTGTTGAAGCCTAGTAAGATTTAGTGCTACATGGTGCCTTTGCCAGGCAGTGTGCCAAGGTTGGGGATGCATAATTAACCGGGGTTATTAAGAAAAATTTAGAATAGATTTATTATATTGATTATAAGTCCAGGGAAGTGTCTTTTCACTTAAAACTAAACAATTTAGTAATGAAAGCTTCATGTTACCTACAAACGTCACTTACATGGAACCTGGGTAATTGGGGCATTGCTGTTCATAGTTGATTTCCTTCATGTGTGGGTTGTAAGCGCTGGATCCTGTGGGCAGACTTCAGTCTGACTCCCTTGTGCTCATCTTTTTTTTTCCTTGTTTATCATCTCATGATTGTTCAGAATTTCCAGTAATGTATTGAAAATGGAGCTACTCTGATATAAGAATATATGTGTATGTGCGCACACACACATGCGCGCACACACATCTTTCTGTCAGGAGAAATACAGGCTTCAGCAGGTAGCAGCTCAGGGGTTGGGGTCAGAGAGGGTACATGACATCACTTTGAAGTAGTCTTGCCTCTTATCTCTGCTCCGTTCTCTGCTCTCAGGCATCCTTTATGCAGGTGGCTGGAAAGAAAGCTTCTTAGATATCTTTGGCTCACTTTCCTGGAGATCGTCACTACCTAATCAAACAAACAAACATTTATCAGACGTGGTTTATGTCCCAAGGTGTGGTGGGGAAAGAAAGCGATGGGTAAGGTATGGCCTCCCACACTCTTGGCATTTGTGGTTTCAAGATGGGGAGATAAACTAGTATTTGCCTGCTACGTGCCAGATAGTTCCAAGCCTTTCTTGGTCATGTCATCTCATTTAACCTTACAATAGCCCTCAATAGCTGCTGTTTTTTTTCTGCTTTATGATCACATGTTGAAACTTGAAGAAAGGAGCTCACTTTGTCATGCCTTCATAGTAAGCGGCAGCTTTTGTATGTGAAGCTAGGGTTCTCCATTAACTCCAGTCGGTGCCCTTGCTACAGCAAACATCTACCCGCCGACATGGAGGAATCAGAGGTCTCTACATGGAGAGCAGAATCTCAGGAGGGCAAAGGTTTTTGTTCTCTTCACCGCTGTATTCCTGGTGACTAGATGAGAGCCTGGTATACATGCTCCTGCCCTCAAGAACAATACAGTCCAGAGCCGTGAACCTGACAAGTAAATTCATCAGGTGAGCAGTTACCATGGACGACAGCACAGAGGAGGGTTGTTATCACATGCAGCGCCTGAAAAGCCACTGAAGGTTTTCATCAGGGGTGCGACATTATGTGACTGGGTTTTAGACAGCATGCGTCTCTTGAGCTGCAGCATGGAGAAAGCCTGGAAGGGGCAAGTATGGAGGTTGCAAGCCCCATCAGTATACCATATGAATGCGAAGGGGCCAAGTTCAGACAGTGGCAGTGGGATGGAGATAAGTGCTTGGCCTAAGGGGTGTTAAGCGTGGGGAGTAAAGAGAGGGAGGAGTCTGGGAGGACCTGCACATTCTCGGTGTGGGCACCTGGTGGGTGGTGGTGGGCTGGCAGGAGGACCAGTGTTGGACAGGATAATCCTGGTTTGGACAGGACGAGAACATCAGCTTTGGTATGAAGCTCTGGTTCTATGTCAGCTTTTCCACCTTGGGCAGAATACTGAGTCTTAGATTCCTGTAATATGGGAATACTAATTGTGCCTACCTGACAGCATTCTTATAAGGATGACACGAAATCACGCACATAAAGCACTTAAGGTTTGACATGTAAAGGTAAATGCTGGCTGTTGATAATTATTAATAACTGATGAGGACTACAGATAAAGTTTATTTTACTGTGATGGTGAAATTAATAGCTGATATCCTACACTGTGCATGGCAGGGCTAAAAAAATAAGTTATACCAGCTATTTAAGTGCTCTGGATGCTTTTTGAAGTTTAGACCTTCTAGCCACAATCTCTGTACCATGGGATGATGTAACCTCTATTCTCATCTTCAATAGTTGGGGCAAAATGCTATAGGAGAAAACAGAGTGAGGAGGAAAGAGTTAACTGAACGCCTGTGATATTGCCAGGGCCTAGCCTAGGCATTTTGCAAATTTTCTTCATTTCATTATGGTAACCGCCCATTAGGCTGTAAGAATGGTGTGTTCATTACCTCAGGCTGAATGGTCCCAAGAATGTATAATGACGCCTGATGCTTATTTCTCGCCTTCGAAGGAGTGAGAGTACGTTGGTGAGAATAAAGGAGGGGTGGGTGTCTCTGCTCCACATAGTGACTCAGGCTGAAGGGAATTCTGCCCTTGTCCACATGCAGTTTCTGAGCTCTGGACACTGGTATGCAGCCAACAAAGGGCAAGAGTGTGAAGCAGTGAGGGTGGGACCCACATCCCTGCTGCTCAGGTCCCACTGGTTAGAACTTAGTCACATGGTCACATCTCTCTGCCTGAAGGCTGGGGAATGTCTCACTCCATGCCCAGGGTTGAGTGACAGTTGCCACTCTCCACAAATGGCCCAATTTATAGGTGAAGAAACTGAATTACTGAGAAATGAATAAACTTCCTTAATGGCACATCGCGTATTTATAGGGAAGGCATGATTCATGTGCAGGTCAGCCCCCCATCCCCCACGTGGGAAATGTAGAGGGTGGTTGGCATTGTGTGAGGCTTAAATGAAGTGGACTTAGTGGGATTAAGTAATTAATAAAATTAAGCAATTAATAAAGGTGGGACTTTTAAAGTCAAGATAGTTGAGTCAACTCTTAGACGGTGTCCAGGGCTGGGAGCTGGCACTAAGGACATGTGGTGGCGAAGGTTGTTGGCATCAGGAAAATGAAGGACTTGGTAAACCCGTGGTACGGACGAATAGTCACAGCTCCTGCTAGCATTTCCTGTGTAAGTGTAAAGTGAGGCAAACCTGAGATTTGTTTGAGGACAGCGGAGGGATGATACAGAGTTTGTGGCCAGAAGGCCTTAACTTCAAAAAAGTCACCCAGAGCGTTTATATCTGCCGCATGACTTATTATGTAGCCCTGCCGTGCACATTGTAAGATATTAGACTGATAGAGAGCTTTGAGCTCACATACTGCTGGGAGGAGATAAAATGAGATGTGATGATGAGACTGACAGAAATTGGCTGTTGGGATCAATACTTTTGGATTACAAAGCCCACAGGAGCCCACGTGAACTGTGAAGCTGTTTGACACCTGGGATCAGGCTGCTGGTGAAATCGATGAGTCCAGCGCTCTTCAAACTGGCGGTCTTTGAAGTTGCTTTTGAGCGTGGGGTTTCATCAATCTATCGACGTGGTGTTTATTGAGCATGTACCATGTGCCCAAATATTTACAGCACCAGTTCCTAGGATGGCAGTGGGAAGTAGGGGTGAGGTATCACCTTCAGCCTCAGCCAGAATCTGGCTGTGGAGAGTGTGGTTGTGGGACTAACAAATCATTTAGCCGCCCAGGGAGATGGCGGTCCAGATGCGCCAAGCCCCAGAAGAAGGTGGGACGACCTGGATTCTCATCCGCTGAGTTCCGTGAGCCTTTGGCAAGTCCCTGGGCTCGCTGGTCTTTGGGCGTCTCATGTGTTTAACAGTAAACCAAAAAGCACGGGCAAGGCTTCTTTGTTTTCATTATTCAGTAAGTATTTGCTGTGTAACATCTGTTCAGGTCCATGGGACACAGAAGGGTAGCACGCAGACCTGCTGCCCTCAAAAAGCAGAAGGAACACGTTTAATGCATGCCGCGGGGAAAGCCAGGCTTCTCCAGGCGGGCGACAGGTATTCATCAGAACCTCCCTTGTTCACGGCTCTTCTCTCAGAGCCACGGCCGTCGGCAGCCTCCCCGTCTCCCGGCTGCTCTCGGGTCAGCTACAGTCCAGTCCAGCCACCCTGAGCTCACTCCTTGCCTTACCTCTCTCACGCTTCTCCTTCTCTCTCCTTTCTTCATTCAGAAAACAGTTGTCGAACACCTACCGTTTATCAGGCTCTGGAGAGACAACCATGAAGGAGTTGACAGGGTCCCTGCCTCCATGGGATAACCATTCCCTTTGGAGTGACCCACTGCACATGAGCAAACAAGACGATTTCAGATCTTAATGTGTGCCCTGAATAAACTGAGGACGGCAGTGTGGTGGAGAGTGACTTGTGGGGGTCATGTGGGGTGGGAAGGTCTGTGCAGGTCTCTCTGAGCCATGGCAGCGAGCTGAGTTGAGGCAGAAGGAGCAGCGGTGACTTTGGGGGTGGGGTGTCTAACAGGAGGGCTGAGGCCCCAATCAGCCTGTGGGAAGCAGAAACTGAAAGAGGCCATGGGGGGTGGATGACTCAGAGATGCTGTAGGTAGAGTGCTTGGCTATTGAAAGGCACGTGAGAAACATTGGACTCCTTCCTTCACTAGTACCTGGCACATAATAGATGCTCAGTAAATATTTATGAACGTGTGAGTGCACCTAATATACCGTGGTTTGAAATCCCTCCTTGCCCGGCTGACTCTTCCAGCCTTTTCTTCTGGATCCCTCAAAGGCAAAACTTTTTCCTAAAAGACCTTCTTCCACTTTTTGCATAAAAATGCCCTGGTGACATAAGGACGACTAATACAGACACATGAACAAATCTTGTGAACTGGCCCTCTGACCTTGCACCCTTGGTTGGCTGAGTGAGTCCCAGGGGCCCCAGGTTGGACTCCTGAGGCCTCACTGCCTTGTACTCCACCTTCAGTCGGAAGGGAAATGCCATTTATTCAACTGTTAGGAACTGGCCGCTGTGTCATGGGGTGGTTTTAAAATTTGTGCTAGTATGAGCAAGTAGAGGAATATTATCCCCATTTGTATAGGTGAGACCCTAATGCACAGAGCTGTTCACAGTCGATGAGTTGTGGAGCTGGAATCCCAAGCTGGGACCTCTGCCTGTACTGGCCCATCTTCCACCCGCCCTACGGTGCTGCCTTGTTCCTGCTTCCCTCCCTCCTTCAGCGCCCCCCATCTGTCAGTCACAGGAAGACAATGATTTTGTCCTACCTTACTGCTGACCCCCTTGATAATACTGACCTAGCAGAAGGTTGTAAGGCATAACTAATCAAAATGACAGTGGAGCATTTTGCCAGCAGAAGGTGTGCTACTGAATGCTAATTCACGGAGGAGCCTGTCCCTCCGTGATGGGAGGGCAGATTCCTTAGGCAGATTTCTTAGGCAGATGTTTAGCAGCAGGATTCTTCCTGCCCCCAACTGGACCAGGAAGCTGTGTTTGGCTCCAGCAGCTCCATCATCTGTGCTTTTGCTCTGTTGCTTTTTCATGGCCTTTCCATGTGTGGATTTGGTGACTCAGCTTGAGAGCTCTTTTGTGCTGTGAATTGGGTTTGGCCGTCACGAGGACGGTGAACACCATGCTGGGTATCTGTGGGGTCTGCCCCAAGGATGTCCCGATCTACAGAGAGGAGAGAGACAAGTAAGTGACCAAGTGTGGTGACAAGTGGTGGTAAGGCCTAAGGGACACCTGACCAAGGAGGGCTGTGGTTGTAGGGGAGGACGGAGACACTCAGGGGAGCCTTACATGAGGGGTGACACCTGCTGAGTTTAGGCCACGATCCAGCACAGGCTCAAGAGATTGAACTCTGGAGCCCACCTGCTGCTCTCTGGCTGGTAGACCCGGGGCAAGGTGTTCACTCTCTCTCCATGGCTATAAAATGGGGGTGGCAAGACTTCCTGCATTAAATGAATTAATATACGCAAAGGGCTTAGAACAGTATCTGATAATACATACGTACTTTAAATGTGTGAGCATGTGTGTGCACACGCGTGTTCCAGGCAGGGGTAAGGGCACCTGCGAGGGCCTGTAGAGGGGGTGTGCTAGCAGACGGTGGAGGTGGGAGACAGGCTGCAGGCAAGCACCAGGTGGTGAGGCCCTTGTGTACTTGGCCAAGGAAGAACTATAGGGAAACTATTGAACCTCAGATGTGTATATTTGACACTGTGTGTGTGTGTGTGTGTGTGTACAACCCAAAATACACACACACACATTCATCCAGTATCTTAGCTCAAGGGACAGATTGTGGGTGAGGTCAGACTGAAGAGGATGACTTGAGTGATAGAGGCACTTAGAAGAGGGTGACAGTGTATCAGACTAGCCTTCCTAGGAGAGCATTCTGGGATTTGAGATGCTTGAGTGAGCGTGAACACTATCCTGGAGAGGATATTAATTTTGGAGGTCAGACAGATTTGACTTAAGAGTCTTGGCCCCCAACATTATCTGTCTATTCCCTTCTTTCCTTCCTTCCTTCCTTCCTTCCTTCCTTCCTTCCTTCCTTCCTTCCTTCCATTCATCTATTTATCTGTCTACCTACCTATCAATCATCTATCTATCTACATACCTACCTATCATCCATCTATTTCCTTCCATCCATTCATCCATCCAGCGATGCCAAACTTCTTCTTGAGGACTGAACCAGGCATGAGAATCCAGGTGCTGCCCTGAATTGTTTGTTCATTGATGGTTTTTGGCTCCTCATTTCTTTCCTGTACTAGCCACAGGGGGCATCTGCGGTGTCAGGTCTTGAGTTTCCATCACTTAGACCCTTTCTGTTTGTGAAAACAGTGCAGGCGTCCACGCAGCAGGCCACGTCTTTGTATACTCAATTAATGAGAAAACTGAATGCAAAAGAGGAGATGTTTGGAGATAATTGGACTCAAGAGGGTTTCGTATTTTTTAGGAGGTGATGAGCAGTTGATAATCTCATAAGAAGTGCTTATGAGGATGTACAAATGGTTCAGACGCTGAATTCCTTGCTTCTAAAGAGCCTTTCCCTGAGGTTTTCCTCACAGGGTTCACCCTTCGCAGATGTCTGAACACTTACAGGGCGTCTGTGTGGTTATGCACAAACATACCCCTTCCTGTGACGTCCCTTGTGGGACAGGCAGAGGAGTTCAGATCCTTGCTGCAACTCTGTTTTGAAGCTTTGTTTTTCATGGCCAGCCAGTCTCTCCCCAGAGGTTGCAGGTGCAACTTCTGTAAGTCCCTGGGCTGAGTTGACAGACAGGTAGGTACCTGCCCTTTACACACTGTTAAATTCCCAAGCATGGGTCTTGGATGAAAAGAGTTCTCTCTCTCGCTCTCTCTTTTTTTCTTTCGGTTGTCAAAGCCACTGTCAAGAGCCCGTCACTTGTCGTAGAACAGATGAAGGCACCTCAGTGCTTTTCCTCCAATGGCAGCTCCTCCCGGCATGAGGAAGAGGAACATAATTGGGAATGGGGTGTTATTCTCAGAGCAATTACTGTGCCCGTTAATGAGGTTTACATGAAGGCTTCCAGGGAATTCATGAAGAGCAACGATGTCAGCATTCCCGCTGAACAGCTGGACGGCTTGATAAAGGAGCCGACTGGGCAGGCCTACAGCTTAGCCACGGTGACAAGGTCCAAGGGAAACTCTGGCTTGGGTTGGCCCCTTCCTCAGCGCTGCCCTGGTCTTATGACTGTACCGGGAGACATTGAACATGCCAGGCTCCGGGCTGCCAGCCTGTGCCTCCCCCACCAAGAGGGAGAAGAACCCATTGGGTTCAACGGTGGGCGCCGTCTTCCTTGGACGGTGCTCAAACCGTAGCCTGTGGCAAATGGTTCCATCTCCTTCTTTCCTCGGGTATTCTCATTAGGGGTTTTGGTGATTTTGGGGGGGACCCTGTGTCCTGGAGAAAGCAGCCTGCCGTTTGAGTATGGTGGTCTGAGCCTGAGTCATGGCCTGTCATTTAGTGGCTGTGTGTTCCTTATTTAGCTGCAGGGAACTCCCCGTTTCCTCATCTGTACAAAAGACAGTTGTACAACAGTGAACGGTCATGAGGAGCTGACGAAATAGTTTCCACGAAATTACGTTATGCGTGTGTCAGCCACGTATCCATCAGGGTTCTCCAAGAAACAGAACCAACAGGAGATACACATATAGATGTCCAGCAGGTCCTCAACTAATGTTGTTTCGTTCAGTGTCATTTTGTTACAACGCTGATGAGATGCCCTAGGAACTCAACTCTTGCTTATAGCATTTCGCCTGTAGTAAAATTGGTTTTGTTATACATCCTTTCACCACAGTTCCAAGGGCCTGTCGATATTAAGGGAGAACCTACGTATAGGTAGAGATAGACATATACCTAGAAACTTTAAGGAATTGGCTCACATGATTACCATGGCTGGTAAGTCTGAAATCGGTCGGGCAAGCTGGCAGGCCGCAGCCCGGGCCAGGCAGGCGTTAACGCTGCAGTCTTGAGGCAGAATCTCTTATTTTCTGGGAAACCTCCGTTTTTGCTCTTAAGGCCTTCAATTGATTGGATGAGGCCCACTCTCAGCATTGAGGGTAATTCTCCGTTCCTTAAGTCAACTGATTGTAGATGTTAACCACGTCTACAAAATAACTTCACAGAGACGCTGAGAGTAGTCTTTGATTTAAATAACCGGGCACTCGGCTAGCTAAGTTGACACATAAAACTAACCATCCCTTTTTCTTTCTTTTTTTCATTTCAAGAGTCTTCTTTTTATTGAAAATGTTTTAAATGGGTTCTTTCAAAAGGAATTTGAAACATTCTTAGCATCTTTGGTGGCAGACCAGACCAGGCTCTTCTTTACTTAAATAATCTGGATACTTTACAAAGAAAAAAAAACGACAGTAACTTTATTTGTATTTGAATGCAAAGTGTTGCTCGGTTCTCCAATTGCCCCAAAATGAGTGGTTTAAGCAAAATAGCTCTCTGCATCACAGCCATTTCCACTGTTGTTGCTATTTCAAGAACCACGTACTGTTCAACCTTGAACCAGCTTACACTTGGATTTTTATAATCTTGTGTACAACTGACATCAACTTACAGTATCAATAAATATAGTACTGTAAATGCATTTCTCTTCTTTATGATTTTCTGACAGTCTTTTCTTTAGTTTAGTTTACTGTAAGAATTCAGTATGTAATACATCTAACAGACACAACGTGCGTTAATCCACTGTTTATGTTATTGGTAAGGCTTCCCGTCAATAGAAGCCTATTCGTAGTTAAGTTGTGGGGGAGTCAAAAGCTATACACTGATTTTTGTCTACACAGGGTTTTGGCCTCCCTGACCCTGCGTTGATCAAGGACCAACTGTAGTGTATTTGACCCTGTTGAGGACTAACTGGAAAAGCGTCATTTGCTGGCCCAACAAGCGCACAGTGGCTCAGCTCAGGGGACAGATTGTGGTGGGCGAGGTCAGGTTGAGGAGAATGATTTGAGTGATAGAGGCACTTAGAGGCGGGTGACCGTCCATTAGACTAGCCTTTCCAGAACACCATTCTGGAAGTTGTGATGATTGAATGAGAGTGAACACTGTGTCGTGAAGAGGATATTAATTTTGGAGGCCAGACAGGCCTGACTTAGCATCTTGGCCTCGACATAGCCTCTTCCTCGTCCCCCAGTGTAATACGAGTCACTCCACCTCAGTGTTGCTCTGTCTTATTTTTTCCTTTAAAGTGGGAAAAAGAATACTTCTTTTTTAGGTGTACTTCAAGAGTATGGATTCTCTCTGGCCTGTTTTAAACACTCAGCAAAGAATTGTTTTCCTCCCTGTATGTCTGTTCAGTGTTCATGGAGTTGTTATAATGTGACATTTGTTTTCATCTAAATATTTTCCTATAAGAAGTTTAAAATTGGGAACATTGCAGAATGCGAGAGAGTTAGGGAGCGCTGGAAATATCTGTCGCAATGGAATAGAGCATGGTGTTCAGCAATGCCAAGGCTTCCTGCATTCACAATCAAAGTGCATTTCACCGTGAGATGGTTGGTGAGCAGAAATGGTGGGACATCCTGAAGCCGTGCTTTGTCGTCGGAGCGGAGAGCTGAGGTGGGACAAAAACGGAGGGTGGTTTCCCAGGGCTTATGCCCACATGGGAATGTCGACCCATCGCTACTTCTGAAAAGGAACAGTCACCATTCTCGATCCTGTTTCGTGTGTCTCCTGGGCTGTTGGGCAGAGGGGATCCTACGTTCGGGACATGCCTGTCTTGAACCAACTTGTGTGCGTGGGGCAGTGGTAGACGTAGACCCTGTTTTGTTTCTCGTCCCATGGTACTTGACTCTCAGAAGGTGAACAAAAGAATCTGTGATACTGGTATAGTTCCCTAAGCTTGACATCCTTACCTGGGAAAGCTTGTTGCTTCTTAAAATGGAACTTCATTAATGCGGTGGGTGTAGGAGAGTATGTAGTAACAGCACTGCCATGGTCGTGGTGGGGTGTCTGTGTTCCCCTTCAATTCATGTGTTAAAATCCTACCCTCAAGTGTGGGGTATCAGGAGGTGGTGCCTTTGGGAGGCGATTAGGATTAAATGAGATTATGAGGGTGGGGCTCCTGTGAATGGGGTGAGTGCCTGGACGAGAGTCACCCCCATATGCTTGCCCCCACGTGAGGACAGGACACGAAAGTCAGCAGTCTGCAACGCAGAAGAGGGCTCTCACCAGAACCCGACCATGCTGACGCCCTGATCGCAGACTTCCCAGCCTCTAGAACTGTGCGAAATAAATTTCTGCTGTTTATACACCACCTAGTCTAGGGTACTTTGTTACAGCAGCCTGAAGTACGATTCCCACTTTCACCAAAGCGAAAGGAATAGTCTGTATTGATATCCTAATTAGGTATACCTCATAGGGACAAGCCAGAAGCAAACAGACCTGTCACATTAACCATGTCTGTATTTTACTTGTCTTTTCCTTTGCCTCCTTCAGGAGTGTGTGAACTCCATGAAGGACAGATGGTTGTCTCTCTGCTTTATTGTCTATCTAGCCCAGGACCTGGCGTGTTGTCAGGGTGTAGTATGTGTTTGGACGAGGGAACAAACTGGGAAGGAACTTCTTGATCCGTGTTGTACTGTTGGATGGGACAGCTGTTGAGGCTTGACTATGCTGATGGAATGGAAATACTCCATACAAAGGGAAACTCAGTAATGGACCACGGTCCCATGGGGGACATCTCAGAGGGTCTGATAGATGGACAGGACAGCCCAGCGAGGCCCACACCATCTGTGCCTCCGATACGGTGAATCAAAGACGAATGTGTGATGGAGGGAGGTCTCTCCAATGACAGCTCGCCCTGGCTGGGAAGTGCACATTGGATATCTCTGGTTCGAGTCCCAGTTTCCCTTGGAGACGTGAGTGGATAGAAATGGAATGGGATTGCTGGTATGCAGAGCCATCCCTTGTGCAGACAGCTGGGGGAAGTCGTGACTAGGAAAAGAAGATACATGCCCAAAGAGCCTTGTCCAGAATGAAACTGCCTGTCACAAATTATGGGCGTGCGAGCTGCTCTGTCGGAACCAGAGGAAGGCAGAGTAGTAGGGCAGGCACAATTCTCAGTCCATTTCAGAGCACGTCGGAGCTTAGCATAGCCTTGACCTCAGGTCCAGCACTCGGGGACCTCTGCTCCTGGACCTGCAGATATTAAGTGCCCTGGAGTGGGGAAAGAAATGAGTTTTTAATGTCTATATTTGCATGTGTTAATCATTTTCTGTATTTACCCACCAGATTAAACCTATCAAAATAATTTCTGAAAGTCTCTTTTAATAACATCACTATGTCCCCAAGGTTGACATCTCAGAATCGTCCTTCGAAACTCTGTCTCTATTCCATTTCCCTTCTCCGTGTCCCTCTTTCATATAGGTCACCCCAGTGAGCACTAAGGCCCTGTGCGTTTCCTCCTGATGTCTTCAGCCGACTTTTTCATGTCCATCTGTCACAGTCTTGGGCCGGGGTCCCATCATCCCTGGCCTGGAGCATTGCGTGAGCTGCCGGCCTGGTCTCCTCCTTCCTGTGTCTCTTAATCCATCATTTTCATGTTGTCAGAGTGGTTTTCCTAAAGCTGAGGACAGCTCGTAGCAGTCCCTGCGTAAGCTTCTTTGATTACTCCTCACTGCCTCTAGAAAAAGTCCGACCGGCAGTAACCTTAATGTGTCTGATACACAAAGCTGTTCCCAGTCGGGCTCCAGCCTTTCTGGCCTTGGGCTCTACCTCTGTGTACCAAATCTCAACTTTACCACTCTCTAAATTTAACATATTTTCCCCATGTTTCCAGGACTTGGGAATTCTTTTCTTCCTTTTCCGCCTTCAGACTCCTACTTACCCTTGAAGGCTCAGGTTTGAATTGAATTGCATGCGAACGATGACTAAGGAGGTACTGAGGTCAGCAACCTAGATTTCTCCAGAGCGCATGGCTTTAGTTTAGTGGAAATTCTCTTCAGCTGGTGCCAGCAGTGCCCCCCCCCCCGCACCCCCCACAAGGGAGCCTCGTTTGTTCATGTCTTCACTTGCTCTGCTAAATTGTGTTTTATTAATGTGTATGACGGTCCCGATGCTCGGGCTACTGTGCTAATAACTGATAATTGCCTTAATGAGCTATTTGTAAGAAATACAGTGATACCAGTAGGAATGAAACCAGACCCCGCCACAGCTGGTGGTGTGATCTCCCTTTGCCTGGCTTCAGGGAGGAGCAGCCTGCAGGAGTCAGGCAGCCAGAATGAGGACGAGCTCTGAGTCACCCGCTTTGTCTCGGCCACCAAATCCACCCAGCTTCGTTCACAAATTAGCCATGTGTGCAGCAGTCAGGAGGCTGGCTTATGCTGGGTAACAAATTTCAGTGGCATACGATAATAAAAGCTTCCCCCCATACTGCATGTTCATCAGAGATCTGTCCCCTGTGGCTCTACTCCATACTGTCATCACTCTGGGATCCAGGATGGTGAGGCAGCCTCTATTGGGACGGTTTTCATGGCAGAGAGAGGAAAGGCACACCACTGGTACTTCCAGCCTCCTCTCAGTCACTTGTGTTCTGATTTCATTGGCCAGTGCAAGCCACGTGGCCATGCCTGGGCAGAGCAGTTCTCTCTTGATGTGCTCAGAGCTGGAAAACTTGTCAACACTCTGGCGTCCACCATGCCATGGTCCAGTGGCACCTTTAGCTGCCTTATGTAGGTTGATTCTAGGGTGTCAATACAGAGATTTTATTGCCCCATCGGAGGCTCAGTGAGTATTGCGGTGAAGAACACCGGCTTGGGATTTAGCCAGTCTGTGATTCAAAGCCTGATGACCACTTACCAGCTATGAGACCTGGGTGAATGGACTTAACCTCTCTCAACCCCAGTTTCATCATCTGTAACATGAAAACAGCAAAATCTATCTCGTAGGATTGTTTGGGATTAAATGTGACATGGATGGGAAAGCATCTTTAATTTTGTCACCGTAAATGTTAGCTCTTGTTCCCACCCCCCACCCCCAAGCTGGATCTCATTCAGAGTGTAAGGTCCCCTATATGTTGTGTGCAGACTATTACAGTTTATCTGTGCTTTCCCATAAGCGAACCACACCCCGTGTCACTGTGGAGCTCTTCAGACTGGGCTGTGTGACGGAGGCCCTGATCTTTAAATTTCATTTAATCTTAATCATTTACATTTTAAAAACGAAGCTGAGTAGAATATTTTTCCTTTAAACACAAGTTTTTTTGTTTTGGAAGGACTCCATTTCACGTTAATCACTGAAATTTAGCATCCAAATCGAGATGTACTGTAAGTGTAAAGTACACATTTAAATATTTTGAATATTTAGTATGAAAAAACAGAATGCAAACTATCTCATTATTTTTATATTGATTACATGTTGACATGGTACCATTTTGTCTGTAGTAGCTTAAATAAGATACATTATTAATATTAATTTCACCTGCTGGTTTTTACTTTTCCTTCATGTGGCTACTAGAAAATTTAAAATTACATATGTGGTTAGCGTTATGTTTCTGTGGGGACAGCGCTGGTTAGAGATACAGAGAGGGAGGTCCAGGCTTCATTGGTATTTCAGTCTGAGGATCCATCTGTCCATCTGTGCATCTGTCCATCCATCCATCCATCCATCCATCCATCCATCCATCCATCCATCCAGTTATGATATATTTACTGGCAGCTTCTTAGGTGTCCGGTGCTGTGTGATGCTCTTGGGAATCAGCCCTGATCAAAACAGACACGTGCGCGGAGCTCACTGCTCAGAGAGTGGGGGGATGGGGGCTAACTGTGATCACACATGTACATAAGCATAAACTGTTGTGTGCCATGTGGGACAAAGCAGGGGGCTGGGAAAGCACGTGTCAGAGGACCTCATCTTTTTACTACATGAAGTCGGTGGGCGGGGTTAAGGAAGGATGTCCTGAAACCCAGCGTGAGGGGGAGGGGGAGGGGGAGGAGGAGATCGAATGAAGGTGGGTCTTGGGTTTGGAGAGGCGTGTTGTAGGCCCCGAGGTTGAGGGTCAGCCCCACCGTCAACATTGAAGCTCTCGCCGTCTCATCCTCATTTTCATGGGGAAATACAGAAAGGATGGTCTCCTGAAAAATGTGTGCACCAAAGAATCCTTTTGCTGCATCGACAGAGAAGTCTCACTCCAGTGCTTGCCTCACTCTCTGGACCCGAATTCTCTCCACATCAGATCTGAAGCATCCTCAGGATGGGGGAATTCTGGGTCTAACGTATGTGTTACCATCCCAGAGTTGTGCAAAGTGCCTCGCAGTTTGTAAACACTCACCCACTACTGGTTGATTAAATCCCTCCATTACTGAGCAAGGCTTGCTATCTGGGTTATGCCCAGTGATTTGTGTCCAGCATCTTTGTGATGGGGGGGGGGGGCAGGAAGGGACTGCTGACTCCTCCTAGCCATCTGGCAAGGCTTCGTTCTTCTTTTTCCAGATAAGAAGATGGAGGAACTTAAAAAGTAGAGACCTGGTTATGAAAGCGAATGCTTAGTAAGCATTTATTCTATGCTGGTCCTTATTTTAAGCACTTCATATGAATTACCTCACTTAATCCCCAAGAGTCCTATGAATCAGATACCATTGCTGTCATTCCTGGTTTTGCAGTGATGTAACTGAGCACAGATATGTTGAAAAATTTACCCAGGGTCACACAGCCTGTAGGTGGCAGAGCTAGGATTTGTATCCAGGCAAGCTGTCCCCGGGGCTTTACTCTTAATGACTTGCTGTAGTCTTCCTGCTGCACCAAACTGCCTATCAAGTTAGGGTTCTGGAAATCCCACAGTTTGAAAGTACAAGGAAAGGATTTGAGGTCAGCTCTGAGTCTCATTGCGCCCCTCCAAGCAGTGCAGCTCACTGAGCACCTTCAGAGGCCCAAACACGACTCTGGGGGCTGGAATTCAGAGACGAATAAGCTGTCTTTCCTTTTCAAGGAGCTTATCGTGGAGGAGATGTCACGTGACAGATAATTTCAATATAATGATAGAGCCGTGTTCCTGGAAAGCGTTCGAGGAGTTATTTGTCCTCTTCCAGTATGTGATTATGTAAAGAGGTATTTCTGCAGAAGGTCCTGTAAGCACTGTGTCTCGAAAATGTGCCAGGTTCATTTATCAGGCTCTGGGCTGTCCTGGAGGCCAGGCTCCTAGATGGCACCGTTCTCAGGCATGTCTCGAGCTGCATTTGCCGCCGCCACCCCCGGTTTGGGTTTCACAGTCCTGTCTGATCCAGGAAGCCTTGCCTGAATCTGCTTTAGCTTTCTGTTTCCTTCTCCTTCTGAATGAAATGGCCCATTCACTCATTCATTCCCTCACCTACTCATTCATTCATTCATCAAATGCTTGTTTTTAGCCAAATTCAGGATGGATTGATTTGTTTGTTTGTTTGTTTGTTTGTTTCTTATCCAGGCAGTGTTCCAAGGCGTAGGAAATGCAGTGGTGAGTAAAAGAAAGACTGTTGTCATAAACTTAAATTCCAGTGAGGGCAGTGAAAGAAGTCGGCCGCTATACAGGCCACATATTATATGATTCCCTTTACATGACATGTCCAGTCTAGGAAAATCTATAGAGATAGAATGCAGATTGGTCATTCCTAGGATTTTTAGGGGGAGGGGCAGGGGCAGGGGAGAAGCTGCCCCATGGGAGGGGTTTTATTTGGGAGTGATGGAGGGGTTTTAGAACCACATAGCGATGGTGGTTGAAAACCATCGTAGATGCACTCAGTGGCAGCGATGGATTGTTGACTTTAAAACAGTCAATTTTATGGTATGTTGCATTTTACGTTAATGCATTTTTTTAAAATAATAAGAAATTGTAGTGAGGGGAGATAGATGTTAAACAGCTCATAGTGACGGTGAAAATTTTAGAAATGGAAGCAAAGGAATGGAAGGGACATGGCACACACTGTGTGGAATGACGTGGTGTCATTTCAGACAAGGGTGTAGAAGGCGATGGTTAAGAGAGGCGAGCGAGGTGAGGGCGAGGGCGTCCCCGGCAGAGGACTGATGGAGAGAGTGTTCACGTGCTCAGGCACAGGCTGAGTGAGCATAAGGGCGACGCAGTCCTGCCCCTGGCCCCACGTGCCTTTGTGCAAATTAGAAAAGACACCCCCTTGGAAGGACGCCTGCAAATGCAGGGCTCTCCAGAGGGGTGGACTGGATTTCAGTACTGTCTGCCCAGCCACCTGGTTCAGGGCACAACATACAGGTGTCACGTGGTGGCCCTGCTAAGAGCTGGGGTCTGACAGGGAAAATCACAGGTTGGGTTTTTAAGTGAAATGGGAACCAATGGAGGGGTGCTGCACAGGAGAGACGTGGCTTTTCAAAAGGACCCATCTGGCCACGATGTCCAGAAGAAACTGGGGACAAGGATAAAGGTAGGGAGATCGGTGAGGACACTAGTGCCAGTAATTCAGGCAAGAGATGCTGGTGGCTTGGACCACAATTGAAGTCCCATAGTGACAGGGCTGGGGAGTAATGAGAGGCTGGTTGTGTTTGTAAGGTGAAGTTCAAGAGGGTGTCCTGTCGCAGTGGACACAGAGACTAACGACGGAAAGGAAGTAGTTGAGGGTGAATCTCTCTTCAATGGGCAGCTAGAAGGAAGGGCGGGGACTTCCCTTTACTGTCATGGAGAGGATCAGAAGAGTAACCAGCTTGGGAAAGGATATTAGTAGTGTGGTTTTATTTAGTCTTATTGAGCTGGTGGTGCGTTTTAGATGCCCAGGTGGAGATATTGAGCTGGGCAGTTGGATATGACCCTGGGGTTCTAGAGCAAGGGTGGGATGAGGAGGGGAAGACGAGATGCCAGCAGTTCGGTGGCATTTAAGGCCATGGGCCCGATTGAGATCAGCTAGGAAACGAGTGCAAACAGAGAAGATAAAATTGAACTTGGCCACACTCTCTCCATGCTCTGGAAAATAACATCTGGGCTCCACTGGGAACACTGGGGACTAGTTTAGTCATTTTTAAAAACAGATTTTTTTTTTTTAAAGCAAAGTGTTGCAGTTTTACTCCCAAGGGAGTATAAAAGTAGGTTGTTCAAGGTATCCAAACCACACAGATACACAGCTGGCTCTCTGCAAAGTGTTGGTGGGAAGCAGTGTGTGCATGGTAAATGTTTACTGTACCGAACAGCAGTGAGCTGGGCTGTGGGTCTCTTGCAGCCCTCTTCCTCATACCTGTGCCCCCAGAAACCAGGAAATCATCTGGTATTCAGAAGGCACCAAATACATGTTTGTGTTACGAATGGATGGATGATCCTTGGCCTTTATGCTTAAAGACCAAGGTAGGAAGATCCAGTTTCATATTTTATGAACTTGTGGTTTGAACCAGAGGCTTGTCTATACATTGATTATTGGAGGTGAAGTCCTGTCTCACAGGTTGAAGATTCATCACATTTTGCGTATAGGGCTCTGTGGCAGTTCCCCAAGAGAAATCCCAACCCGCTGTGATCAAAGGCAGCGTTATTGGAATCAGCAAATGAGTTTCCAAGAAGATTCTGGCCGGAATTCGTGTAGGTGTATCCCCCTGTGCAGGAGAGAGTCTACTGAACAGGCCGGACTGCTATCTATAGCAAGGCCTGCTTGCAAGGTTGGCCCTTGGCTCATGTCTGAGAGGTTGGATTTTAGGAGGGTTCCCGCCATTCCCAAAGCTGATAAGGGTGGCTCACTGTGCCTCAACTTTGTGCCAACAATACAGTTTATGCCGAACACCTGATTTCCTTCCGGGAGTCTAGAATTTTGCTACGTGTGAGGCTACAGATGGCTGACTGGTCCCCAGTAAAATCCCTGGGCACTGAGTCTCGAAGATACTTCCTTGGTGGAGCATATTTTGCATGTGCTGTCACAACTCATTGCTGGGCGAATTAGATGTGTGCTGGATGACTCTGCTGGGAAAGGACTCTCGAAGCTTGTGCCTGGTCTCCTCCAGACCCGGCCCCCTGCACCTGTACCAGTTGTGGATTTGGCTTGGTGTCCTTCTGCACTAATAAGTCATAACCATGAGTATGTGTGAGCATATGCTGAGTCCTCCTAGAGAGCCGTGGAAGTGGGTCTGGTCTTGGGGTCCTCTGACATCCCCTGCCTTTTTTTGGTTGCTTGTCTTATTAAACAATCAGTCTTACCACCTCACTGACCTTTGAATACCATTAGCTTTTACTGGGTACCCACTATGTACATATTATATCCATAAACTGTCTATCTCTCTGGGCTAGGTTTTCTTTAGAAACCAACTTACACCACCACATGCTTCCACAAGGGACTTGTTCACAAGGCATTTCCATATATAGGACACTGGGTAAGCTACAGAGATGATTGAGACATATGAGATCGGGCAATTAAGTTCGCGAACTCATCCTAGATAAAGTGCTACATACCTCATTGCTGAATATCACTATGGTCACCTTCGAAGTACTCCCCTTGGGAAGCTATGCACTCATGCCAGCGCCTAGTCCACCCTGCAAAGCAATTCTGGAACTCTTTTTCTGAAATGGCCGTCAGAGCTGTCATCGTATTACCCTTGATGTCCTGAATGTCATCAAAATGTCTTCCTTTCAATATTTCCTTTATCTCCGGGTAAAGAAAGAAGTCTTTGGGGGCCAGATCAGGTGAGTAGGGAAGGTGTTCTAATACAGTTATTTGTTTACTGGCTAAAAACTCCCTCACAGACAGTGCCATGTATTGTCGTGATGCAAGAGCCATGAATTGTTGGCGAAAAGTTCAGGTCATCTAACTTTTTCATGCAGCCTTTTCAGCACTTCCACATAGTAAACTTGGTGAACTGTTTGTCCAGTTGGTTCACATTCATAATGAATAATCCCTTTGGTATCAAAAAAGGTTAACAACATCGTTGCAACAAGTTCACGAACTTAATTGTCAGACCCAGTAGACAGAATCTCAATTTGAGAGAAAAAGTGTAAGTTCCATAAAAGCAGAAGCCCTAGAACTTTGGGGAAATAAACGCTTTGCCACTTCCATGATGTAAGGGTGACTTGTAATAAGCAGAGGCCTATGAGTTGTCTTGGGGGACTCCCAGGAGTTACTGAAAGGCATCGGTGGAGTTTAGTGGTCTGGAGAAAGAATACTTTGCTCTTCGCTGCTGTTCCTTCCTCTCAGTTTTCATCAGCCTGTCTATCCACCCACCCATCTTCCTGTCCATCCAATTATCTGTCTGTCTCCCCACTCACCCACCCATCCATCCAATGTTGCCAGGCAGTTTGTTCGCTTACTGAGCATTATGTGTCAGGCACTGGGGTACAAGACTGAGATGAGTAGGGTCCCTGTCTTCCTGGGGTGTGGTCTAGGAGTGGGTGGGGGGAGACATGGAAACAAATACTTCTGGAGGAAAGTGATGAGCGTCAGATTCTCTAGGATCCCACAGGAGCATGTGCCTAACTCATTCTGGTGGGGAGAATGGTGCAGGAACAGGTGAGGTCGTCACCCTCCTGTACGTCCAAAGAGATCATCCGAACAAAAGGACCAGTGCAGGGGTAGCCCCTGTCCTTGCTTTCATGGCCATTTAAGCAAAGGAGAGTGAAGCAAAACACTTCCTGTGGGAGTTTCCCAGAGAGTCATTCAATTAGCATTGAGATGACTCAGAGCCACTTTCTGTGCAAACCGGGGACACAGCCATTCCCAAGGGCACATGGCAGTTACTACCCTCCTTCACCTGCCAGTGGTAGTCAAAGGAAGACACCCAAGTTGATAGCCTGGAACCTTCAGCAGGGCCTAAGAACTCTTCTCTAAATGACAATGGATCGGAACCACCCTCCCTGACCCATTCGTTGTAATTCTGAGCCGTTTGCAGTGGGAGTAAATGGTGATGGAGTCAGCAATTGTGAGATGAAGATGCCAAATTATTGCGTTTATTTTTGGCTTTGCCTGGGGTCAGAATTCCTTTTGTTTCTGATTTACCTTTTGTTTGAGAAACTTGGCCTGATTCCTGTGTTCAGGGCAATCTTTAGTCATCTCTGCCTCAACCAAATTTTCCTCTACACAGATGCTTGTTGACCCTGCATTTTTTTTCCAGAGTGAATTATCAGACATTTCCTCTCAGGACTGATATAAGGTGGTCTGAGCGAAAGAGGGTATTATTTTCCTGAGTGAGCAAAAATAATAATAACAGCAAACTGTGTCGGGCACTGTTTTCAAGTGCTTTATGTAGTTTAATTCTTCTTAAAATAACACATGAAGTAGGTGCTAGCATTACCCTCCCCATTGTACTTATGAGGAAACGGAGTCATAGGAGGGCTCAGGAATTTGCTCAAGTGCCTCTAATAATTTTGGATTGAAAAAAAATAAAGTGGGATACCCAAAGCACAGTTCATAAAACACCAGTTCCTTTCACCTCAGAGTCTCTTTGGCTCCACTTGAGAACAGTAGGGAAAGCCCTTGTGGACGATTATTTCTGGTGGAGGATTTAGGGAGGGTGTCATGGCGTCTGCATTTGTCACCTGTGTGTCATGGACCACATGAATTTGGCCTGGGGCCAGTTTCCCTTTGTGTGTCTCCCTCTAGTGTGGAAAAGAGCTTGGGGTGGCAGGGACCTGAATGATTACATCATCCCCTCCAGATTAGACCTTTGAAAAATGTGCCAAGAGCATGCATCCAGGGTTTGGAGCAGCAGTTACTAGTGTGGAATGTTCCCGAAGCAAAAAACGCTGTGTGGTGTGTGTGTGTGTGTGTGTGTGTGTGTGTGTGTGTGTACACACATGCACGTGTAGCATCTATACTCACCCTGTCAGCCACTGCTGGGCACTTCACATTTATTGACTTTTATAATTCATGCAACACTCCTGCACATCGGGATTATTATTCCCAGTTTTCAGATGGGCAAAATGAAGTGAGGGCGGGGATGGGCGGGATGGTTAAGTAACTTTTCTGTGGTCACACTTGTAAATGACAAAACTGGCATAAGCCTCAGATCAGTTTGTCTTCAGAGCTGGTGTTCTCTATTTATGGTTTATCTTCAGAACCATGTTACAAATAAAGGAGGAGCCCAGCGCTCAGTGACTTGTGACCGTTAGGGTGTCTTGGGTTGTGAGGAGCAGATGTACAAACCCACTTGAGCAGTTCAGGGAATGTACTGCAAGTTTCCCGTAACTGGCAGCTCCAGAGGTCGGGCTGACTAGAGGTGAGACTGGATGTCCCTTCCACGTGCGTCTCTTCGCCCTCGCACCACCGTGCTGCAGTGATCAGAGCCCTTCATACCTGTGTTCAATCATGGTGACCTGGGGGCTTTGATGACACTCACTGTATAGGTTGATTGGAACCAACCGTAACACTTGAGGTGGTGGGAATTTTCCCCAAACCCAAACAGCTGGGTAATCTGGGTCCTTTGGGGAAGAGAAGAGGAGAAAGTGTCTGTGGTGTGAACAAGCAGACAACAATGTCTGAAGGTCCCGGATGTCACGTACAGCCAGGCGAAGGTGGAGCTTTGGGGATTCTGTCAGGAGAATGTGAGGGGAGCTGGGAAGTTAGGAGGCCCAGGCTGAGGGAGGTGACGGCGGCCTGGCTGGAGGGGCTTCTCTCCTCCCCTTCTTCATCTGCCTGCTTCCGGATTTACTGGAAATCCAGGCACCTGCGGACCCACTCACCCCCATCTGTTTCTGAAGCTCTTCAGTTTCCACTCTAATCATCACCTTTCCAGATGCTTTTGGAAGAGCCCACGTGTCACTACACATCGCTTTTATGGTAGAAATTTCCCCTCCTCTTCCATCTGTCTCTGTTTCTTTGTGTTTCCCCCCGGGTCTTCGACAAGAGGGATTTTGCTATTTTTTTCTAGTTTCCTTCACGGTGTTCTTCCCTGGCATGATAATTTTACAAGGAAAATAATGTTCCTAACACCTCTCCTCCTCTCATTTAGTATTTGTAAGGTTTATTTTGCTTTTCTTATTAGAATTTTGGGATAATTGGAATGTTTCTCCCCGTTGGCCCTAGAGATTTGGGTCTGTAGGGATCTCTAAAGATGGTGGTCTTTTCAGCCTCTTTGTCGGCCGTCCTCCCAATCGGAGGGGGTCAAAGTGTGTTAGAAGTCTTGGTGTCCTCCTGGTTCCTCCCTTTCTGATGTTTCAGAGTCCTAGTTGTTCTTTCTTTATTCCTCATCAAAACCGACTCTTCCAAAAGGTTCCAATAGCATGTTAAATTGAAATAGATGATGCAGGCATTTATGTACGTATCAACTGTGTAATATTTGAACACTTAAGATGTTTTAAGCATTATACATATATTATTGAGTCGTCACAGAACCCCTATGAAGTAGGTACAATTTTTTTAAGTCACATTTTATGTATGGAGGCCCAGATCACTTGTACTAAGTCACTCAGCCTGTAGGTAGTAGAAATAGGATTTGAACCTAGACACTCTGGCTCCAGCACTGATACTTTTAATCATTATGTCTGCCATGTTCTCACACACACACACACACACACACACACACACACTTATACAACTCCAAATACATATATCCATTAATGTATATACGACGACGTAGTCATGGTTACTGCAAGAATCAAATTGGTTACATCAATATAAATATAAATAAGTGGCATGATGGCTACTTATATGGCTAAGAGTTAACTGTGTGCCTGCTGGATTCCAGGCGTTGTGCTAATGGCTTCACTCAAAGTATTCAAGGTTGAGCTTTCAGCAGCCCTACAACTTGCTACTATTGTTATTCCACTTTTTAGGTGAAGACATTGAGGTTGAGAGATGAAGTCACTTCTGCAAGATGATACAGTTTTTACAAAGTTGGAGCCTGAATTTCAACCTCTTTGAAAATCGGTTCTCTTAAAATCAGATCAGCAACAGCTGTTACCCTTCATGGAGTCCTGTTGTATGCTAAAGACCAAGGAAGATTTACACAGGTCCTCAAGTACTGTCGTTCTGCTCAGTGTCGTTTCCTTATAACAAAGGAACTTAACTCTTTTCATATCAATTAGCATGTGGTAAAATTGGTTCATTATATGTCGTTTCGCTTAAAGCTGCAGAACCTATTAATGAGGACTTACTCTTCTTATATTGTCCTATGTCAACCATCCTCTGATGCTCTGGCCTCCCTTTCACTCTTGAATATGTCCCACTTTAGATCATTGAGTCTTTGGCTGCTGGACCGATGAGGAAACTGAGTTTAGAGAACTGTGTGACTAGACCAAGGCCACACAGTAACAAGAGTAAGAGGGCGGGTTGGCTTTGAACACTGACCAACCTGTCCAGAGAGCTAAAGCTCTCGACTGTGATAACCACCTGGCTCCTCTGAGTATTGCTGTCTCCAGGATCCTCCTGAGAGCAGTTCTGGCTAGTTCTGTGGGCAGAGCCGCTCCATGCTCCAGCCTGAGTTCTCCAGGCCCAGCTGAGACTGCTGGTGCCAGGACAATGCAGGGCTTTTGGCCCCTCCCACCCTCCCTCCTCTCCTTTCTCTACCCACCCGTGAAGAATCAAACAGAAACACTGTCTTTTGTGGTCCAGTATCTGGGAAAAGACAGTGGCACAGTCTCCATCAGCGTTTGCAGATTAATCATACACAATCTGTACAGACACATAGTCTAATCACATACGTCATGGACCTGAATGTGGGTCCTGGGAAGCTCACGGATTTGTGAGTTTATGAGGAGGGTGGGCATCACATCAAGCCTACACTTAATCATCTTCATGCTTTCAGCCTTACAACCTCCAAGCTCATTTTCCCCTTAACATTAATACATGTCTTTATTTTCTGTGCCGTTGTAGGAGAAAGAGGCCTTTGGAAACCAAAATAAATTCTTTTGGAAGGAAACCGAAAACAAAACAAAAACTACCTCTATCAATTTAATTTTTATTAGTTTTTTTTCTTTTTTAATTTTTAGATCTGTTTGCACAGAAGCAAGAGGTTCTCACACCACCCCTTTTTATGATTATAACAGGGAGGCAATAAAAGGAAAAAAGGGGGGGTGCTGCCTTATTTAAATAAGCAGAGGTCTGCGGTTATGAGGAAATAAAGTAAACCTGCCACCGAGATCAGGAAGTAAGTTGGAAAATGTTGTGTTTAGGGAGAAGGATTTATCCCCGTGCACTTGGGGGAGGCAGGAGGGACTCTGAAAGTGACAGTAGCCATCCAGTATTCTGGAATAAAAGTCGTTCTCCTGAGAGAAGTGGTGTTCTTTTCTCGCACACAGCCTGTGCTGGGCTCCAGGTTTTCCAGTGGGAAGTGGGCGGCTGAGCCATTTTTATTTCCCTGTGATGGAATTGTAATAAAACTAAAATTATGTCCTACTCTAAATAAACATGGGGTTGGAAGCCACTGCCCCCTGATTGGGAGGGTTTTTCTACTCAGTTGTGGTGAAGCATTACATATGCAGGCAGGGCTGAGACCCATTTGGCCCTTCCTCGTTTAAACTTGGGAAAGTGTAGTAGCCTTTTATTGCAAATGGGTGGTTCGTTCCCCCACCCAGCTGTTAATATTTGTAACATGGACAGCCCTGTAGCCATCCGGGGTGGTGAGAGAAAGACTGACATTTTCAACTTCCAGAGTATGTTTTCCAGCCCTTCTTTGGATCACGAATGTGAGGCACGATGCCGTATTGAACACCTATCCTGAGATGCCTCGAGAGTGTGGAGAGCATCTCGTGAGTCTTGGAGGCGTGGCTGTGAGAGCCAACCAGGCACAGAACTCCCTCCAAGGACACACGCAGGGGTCTCTTGTTCCTTTTGTGAAAAGCTGTTCATACATGTTAATTAAGTAAGATAGTACTTGCCAAAGACTAGATGGCCAGAGTTAGGCTCCTCTCTTGTCCTTCACCCCGTCCCCCTTTTTCCTTTCTTTTTTTCATGGATGGGGTTCAGGGAACCCCCCTGAACATCTCGGGAAGGGAAGTCTGTGTTCTGGGGAATTGGAAAATGCTGGATAGGGAAAGGGAGAGAGAGATTGGTGTGCACAGTGGGGGCAGGAGGCTTGGCCACACCTGCATTTTGCGTGGAGGAAATGTCTCAAAACTTGGGATTTTGTTTGTTTGTGCACTTTGTTGTTTGTTTTTGAGCATGTGACTCTGTTGGTCTGTTTGGTAAAGTTGCCCTTTGGGCATGAAGATGGTCCCCGTTCCTTCTTGTTCTCCCAACATCCCATCCTCTGGAGGTGGGGGTGGGGCTGCCGAAGAACAGATGTTCCTGGTCACACCTTTGCCTTCCTCATGTTTCTGATCCCAGAATGTCTGCTGGCATCGTATGTCCTGTCAGATGGTGTGGAAGTGACACTGGCTTTGGAGTCGGTGTACCTGAGCCCGAACATCGGCCCTGCCACCAGCCAGCAGGGTCTCGGCGCTCCAGTCAGCCTCTCCGGAGACCACGTACCTCAACCAGAAAAGGCGACACGTGATAACACAGTCCACCCATTAGGGCTGTGGTGAGGATTGAGTGCGATAGTGTTATCCTGTGGCTGCCCTAGCGTGTAGTAGGCACTTCACAAATAAGACACTTCAATAAAGGGTTTCTTTGCCCTTAGACACAAAGACTAGTTACAGCATTTTTCGTAGAATGATGGTGGTAGTTGTTACTAGAGGTAGTACTAGTGGCAGTCGTAGTACTAGTACTCGTGGTAATAATAGGAGTAAGACTTTGGTTTAGCTTCCATATGCAAGGCCATAGTGATTTCTATCTAAGTATCTGTCAGATTTTTATTTAGAAAAATAATATAATAATACTAAATAGAAAAATAAAATAATGCTAATATTATAAACAATATAGTAATAGATCATTTTAATATATCATTGATTATTGTATTAATATTTAATATTGTTAGCTTAGTATGCTCATAATAATATGCTAATAATAATGCTACCTGGCAGGATTATTCCTACAGAAATTTAGCCTCAGAAGGCCCATTGGCCTAGTGATGATGCATGATTAGCAATAAAATATTCCACCTGGTGAGTTGCCAGGTGAGAGGACACCTTCCCCTTTAAGAAGCAGAATTCCCCAAACCAAAATAAAAACCGAAACATATAACGATGGCAAAATGTTCCAAACTTGTATTGTTCTACCTTGTCAAACAGAAAAGACTGTTATTTAAACGTTTCATAGTGTAACCCCATGCCCCTTTGCATGCCATACTGTAATCCATGGGAAGTGCCGAGGTGGGAAAGCCGATTTGTCCCTACTGTAAATGGCCCCGAATCATCCCGCTTTTGTAGTTCTCGTGACTGCTTCGTAGTCTTCTTTCTGCAGCACTGCTGTCAGCTGTCAGCCCATCCTTACCACACCTGAATTTCCTGGTGCAAGTTTGAAGGTGGTTACAGCTTTTTTCAGTATAGAGCACATCGGCTTTGTAATTTGAACTATTTATATCATCACTCCTGAGCTTTTCTCATTTACCTCTAGAAAAGGGGGTTCTTTCTTCATTTAAAAATCTTGCCTTCATAGCTAATCCAAGCTCCAAAACAGAGCTCTTTCCTTTGTGGTCTTTTAAGGAGATTTTGTGTGTGGTGTATAAAAAAGAAAAGTTGTTGCTGCTGTTTTTGGTAGAATTTTTACCTGATAGTCACCTTGAAAGGACAATACCGGTGGGCATTTTATAGCAAAAAAAAAAAAAAAAAAAAGAAGAAGAAAAGAAAGAAAAAATAAAATCTAAACTTCTGGAGTGATCTAAGTAGATGTTCTGGATAGATAGATATTGCTATGAAAAAATATTTCAAGGCAGCTTTTGGAAATACCTGTCAATTATAGCTTATATTTGGCTGAAGTTAGCATGTCACATTAGTAGATCCTCTGGATGTGGAGTTTTTCAATCTTTTAGACGGGCAGGAGAAACTTAAACTTCCGTCAGCTTCCAGAGAGGCATAGCTTGGTCTTTCATCATAGTTTTGAAGGTAAAAATGATAGCTGGATATCTCTGGGTGGTATGGATTTTAAGTGATTCTCTTGAGTTATAAATAGCTCATGGAAAAGAACCACCTTAGTTTACTTTTTATTGACTTACGTATTTATTGGCCTTTGAAGCAGTTTGGTATAGAGTTCCAAAGTTGAAAATGTTTTGGGCTTAGAGTAAGAAGACATGGTTTGAATTCCTGATTCAGTTGAAGTCCCCGAGTCTCGGTTTCCCTCCACAATTAGGTATTGGGTGGCTGCTGCGTTCCGTGTGCTGTGCCAAGTGCATGGACATGGCCGAGGACCAGCTGGACACTCAGTCCGTGCCCTCGTGGAGTTTACGACTGGGCAGGGCTTCGCAAACTCTGGCATTCCCATCTTCCTGTCCAGTGTTTGGTCACATAGTCTGAGGACCTTGTTATTTGTGTAAATACATCTATGGTAATAAGAAACTTATACCACCCCCTTAAGTAGCAGATAACGAGCGGAACCAAACACTGTGCTAAAGTTCAGCTAGATGCTGCTGCCAGCCAAAAGGTCTCTGAATGGGAGTTTTCAGTTCACATTGTCAAGGGCTGGTGTTTGTAAGCACCTACAGGTACCACACTGAGGGTGGAAAAGAGAGGACATAAGTTTCTCACGAAGTCCTTTTGAACTCAGAAGATTTTCAAAAATCTACTTAAATACTTGATTTTCTCACTCTGATGGAGCTGAGCTCTGCCTGGTTGGGAAGGCTTCACAGAGGAGGTGACCTTTGAGTAGGGTCTAAAAGGACAATTAGGAGTTGTCCTGGCAGATAATTTAGAGGAAGGACATTCCAAACAAACCAGCCATAACATTGTTTTTATTTGGTTTTGAAATGTACATTATTTTATATCTGGTGTCAAATGTGGAAGTCTGAAATTCTAGAAATTAAAAGACATTTCAGAAGCATATTGAGACTTCATGATGAAGACCTGTTTTTTGGAAGAGCGTTAAAAAAAAAATGCCCTGCTCAGTTGCCACCTACCCTCACTTGTTGCTAAGGATGAACAATCTCCCCTCTTGGATTAAGATCCCAGCCCACCTAGTACCCCTCATGCCCTGACACTTGCCTCTCAAGTGCTTTCCCAGAGGTTTGGGTTAAGTGAGTCGGGGGGTTCAAAGATCTCTAGTTCCTGTTTAAAATTGGGTAAAACCTAGGATCATCCATTAATTGAAAGTAAAGTGTGTCATTTACTTCACTTAGAAAGAAGCAAGCCCCTGCCTTCATGGAACTTCTATTCCTAAAAGAAGAAAAACAACACTAAAATAACCTTGCAATTAAGTGTGTGTTGTAAAGATGGTGAGTGCTGGGAAGGAGAGGTATTTGGTAGAAGAGAATGCTCTTCCTCTCAAGATGTGAGAAGTGAGACCTGAGGGTTATGTTAAGGGGATAAAAGAGAAAAGGATCTAGAAGGAAGAGAATACTCAGAGACCCTCTAACGGGTGTGGAAAAAGTGACTGCCCCGACCTCCCTTCACGGTGCCACTTTATTAGGTCAGAATATTTCATACTATTTCCTGTCTCCTGGAAAGAAGAACCCACCTTTTCTCCGGTAACCTCTCCCAGCGTTGGCGAGTCTGAAATGGAATTCCAGAGGCTGCGATGCTGACTGGATGTGACTAATTCCTCATAAAAGAAGTGCCCTTCGGCTATAAAGGAGCAATATTGAATCTTACCTTGAGAGACTATGGTGAGGCAATTTGGAGTTGAAATGTATTGGGGATGCTTTATTATTCCAGTTAACACACTTGGATAAGAACCTTGGTGTTCTTTTGCATTATAAAATGAATGTAATAGTGAAAAAATAGAGTTTCCCTCCGAACTAGGGGCTTATTAGAATTTGGAAAGCCCCCTTCCCCATCATCCCCTAGCATCTGAATAGTTTGCTCTGCTTAGGCAACCCAGAGGGCCCCAGATGACAGGCTTCTTGAGAAATTCCTCATTTCCTAATGATCCTGAGCTGTATAATTCAAAACCATGTTTTTGCTACCTACAGGATTTAAAAATAGATAAATAAAACAGCTGTCAGAGTTGGCCTCCAGGCAATTAATGCTACCGGTGGCTTCCAACACGGTACATTTAAATGTTCCCTGCCATTCTCTTATTTCTTTCCCTACCCATCCTGCCCTGGCTGGTGACTTAATACAACATGTGTGTAAGTATCTACTCCTTGTTTGCACGGAAATAGTGCACAGATTGGATTAAATCGTATTTTCTTTCTCTCCTGACAGCTTGGAATTTTTTTTTTTTAAGTGGCTTTGACAAGAGTCAGGGCCAAATTATTAAATCACCAGGGTGACCCTTTCTGTTCATCAGCCACTAATGAACTTAGAAAATTGGGATCTCATCTGGCAGACAAGCTCATTTTGTTTGACACACAGCTTAAAACTGTTTGTAAACAAGAACAAATTGGGGCATGTATTTTTTTTTTTTCCCCTCCAACTGGCCCTGTGATCAGTATACAGAGATTTCCGAGGTTTTGTTTGTTTGTTTTGTTTTGTTGTTGTTGTTTTCTCTTTAAGCATCTTAAAGTTTGTAGAAACAAAGCACTGGATTTCATCATGTCTTGGCTATTTCCATTTATGTCAGAGGTCAGACTGGGTGTGGACCTCACACACAGCAGCCATTCTAGAGTTAAGTAGCGCTGTGTATTCGGCAGAATTCTAGCAGGTGTGTTCGTGAGATAGGATTTGATCAGTTACTCATCAGTCAGGTGACTACTGAGGTTTTTAACGTCTTTGTGCCTCAGTTTCCAAGTTCATAAAATGGATAGTAAACTTAGGGAAGATGATGAATATATATGATACCAGGGGTGCCAAAACAATGCATACACATGCCTTGTATACACCTTTTGTTATTGGTATATATTGAGTATTACAATTTTAATACAGTTTTTTTCTTTCTTAAAATGTGTAAGCATTGTTTTGGCACCTTCTGTATATATTGTCTATATACCGCGTCTATATTATATATAGTATGTGTACCGTATGTATACTATATCTACCCCACATATTATTGGTGTAAATATAAACTATACATATATATATATAATATATATATATATATATATATATATATATATATTATATATATATTACATACATATTATATATGTATATATTTAAAAAGATACTTATTTTGTGCTTATTAGTGCCTACAGTTATCCCCTGAAAGCAGAAGGAAAGATTTGAGGGTAGAGTGTCACTTTCATTGTAACTTTTCAATGTATTTATTTAATCTTGCCTTGGAGTACCTACCTACCCTCAGAAGTAGTTTAAAAAGCAAACTCGGGCATTAGACATCTTTACCTTCAATTTCTGTTCCCTCCAATTTAGAAGAAAATTCAGAAATTCTTTCGTTACCTGCCAGGGGTCCCCACTCTATAAACAGGAAGTCTGGAGGGAAATAGACGTTCAGGAGTCAGGTGGCTGAGTTTACATTCTTGCTCTAAGACTTACTGGCTGTGTGACTTTGGGTAAATTGCCTAGTTTCCCCTTCTACAAGATGGGACTAGTACTAGCTAATTTACTGGGGTGGATTTCAGTAAGACATCAAATATAAAGCACTTACAGTGCTTGACACGAAGATGCTGCTCAGTATATGACACAAGATACTACTACTGGTAATATTATTGTTTTATTCATGGCAGTAAAGCAATTACTGCAATTGTTATACAGGACAAAACAGGAAAAGGTTTCTACCGTGTTTCCCCCAAAATAAGACCAGGTCTCATCCTATGTTTCCCTGAAAATAAAACTAGGTCTTATATTAATTTTTGCTCCAAAAGGCACATTAGGGCATATTTTCAGGGGACGTCTTATTTTTTCATGTCCAACAATCTACATTTATTCAAATACAGTCATGTCATCTTCTTCTGGAACATCGTCATAATGTACTAAATGCGTCTATCTGGCTGACGCTCTTCACCGGGGCTTATTTTCGGGGTAGGTCTTATTTTCGGGGAAACACGGTACATAAACTGGCTGTTGTGAGGGCTCAGAGAAGTCTGGGTTGACCTCTCTGAGAAGGTGGTCCCCGAGGATGGATTGGAGATTATCCTGAATCATCATGTACAGAAGGGGGTAAAAAAGGAAGAAGAAAGTGAAGGATTGTCTTAGTGGTTCTGTATTGATTGGTTCTACCAACTTCGAAGTTCCTTCTGAGCATGTAAATCCTTTTTTTCATCCGTTGATGAAAGAAGACCCTAGTCCGCACCCCTGCACCCCTTTTCTTGCCCTGGATCCCCCATGATCAATAACCACCAGGGGATTTAGAACCGTTTCTCCACACAGACGGTCAGCATCATGCAGGGGCACTGACACTGCCTTTGTCTTCTTCCATGACCATGTCCCCTGTCCCCAGCTAGGTTGTGAGTGCCGTCTCTCATACACCGTAGGCTGAAATGGGTGTTGCATTAAGTTAAAAGACACAACCCTCTGCCTGGGGAATCTCTGGTTACACATCTCTTCTTCCTTTCTTAGAAACGCATTTCTCAGCCTTTTCCTCTTTTCCCGTCCCCTGGCTCCAGGCTGCTTCCCGTAAATCTCCAACTGCTCTTCCAAAATTGTTCATTTCTTGAAAAAGTATAGTCATTGTTGAAAGGGATTCACACTCTGATGAGAGGGACCCAGGCCGAACTCACTAAATATATTTTGCTTAACACTCTGATAGGAGACCTGGAAGGCAGGGGTTTGACCCCTTGTATTATCTTGAGGGGAAACTCTTGACTTTTGGGAGACTTAGTTTTCTATCTGTAAACTGGAGATAATGGCATTTGTGTCACAGGATTATTGTGTAAATTAAATCAGGCAAAGCACTGTCATGTCTTGCCTGACATGCTTATGTCTGGAAGTTGCTCAGGATAAATAAGACAACTAGTAGAATATTTTTACTTAAAAAAAAAAAAGATTATTTTGATAGGGACTAATCTGTATTATTAAGCCCTGACTGTTCTGACGTCACTGATTGTTTTTTAAATTGAGGTATAATTCACATGCCATACATTTTACCCTTTTAAGTGTACGATTCAATGGCCTTTATACTTGGTGGTTTTATATATGTATATATGTATATTTATATGTAGTATATTCACAAAATGGTGTTACTGTCACTACTGTTTAATTCCAGAACATTTTCATTTGCCCCCAAAGAAACCCCATACTCATTAGTGGTCACTCCCCACATTTTTCTTCCCAGGTATATACCCTTTCTATTTCCACGAGGCCCTGGTATACCCTTTGTATTTCTATGGATTTGAATTGAGAGGTCCTTGAAGGTTTCTCTCTCTCTCACCTTGAATGCTTCCAAATCACGAATCTTTCCATGTTTAGGTCTGTGAAACATTTCAAAAATATGTGTTGATTTGATGATGATGAAGAAGGAAATAAAACTGAAAGCAGAGCAAGAAGATAAGAACTCAGTCTAGACTAAATTTTGTCCTTTGCTTTCTGGATAACTCTGGACACCTATTTCGTTTTCTCGAATCCCAGTTTTCCTCATTCAGATAATTTGTGTTCGGTTAGAGAACTGCTGTCTCCCCAACCTCACTTTTAGGCTTAAGTTGTGCATCTCTCTCTCTCTCTCAGTCTCTCTCTCTCTCTCTCTCTCTCTCTCTCTCTCTCTCTCTCTCTCTCTCTCTCTCTCTCCCCCCTCCCCCCGGGGTAGACCAGTTGATATTTGTGCATGTGAAACCTGTTAAATTGATTGTCCCAAATGATCCCAGCTGGACGCTTTCTTGATATTGGGATGCAGCCTCTGATGTCTGCTTTCTTTCTGTATTTGACTTCACTGGTTTGCGAAACATGTCAGTGTGAAATTAAAGATTTGGAAAAACAAATGCTGTGAGAAGAGCAATTCGCCTGATCCTGCTCTCCTCAAGTGGCATGGGAAATGAAAAACGTCCAAACTAAGACAAATTTATTGGATACCAAAACCACCAGGCCATTGATTCTTAAAGCCAGACAGCAAGGTTATGAATTGGGTGATAAAAATTGAAAGCATTTAGTTTAACTTCTAAGACGGGGACCGCTTTGTGTGTTATCAGAGCTATTGGGTTATCCTGACAGCCCCACAACTAATGAACTTGCACTTATTAACTAGGCTGTTTACTTTCCGTGCTGCATCTGTCTAATGTGTTGTGTGCATGAGATATAGCTGAACAATTGGATTCTTTTTACAGAAGCCTGGGTGCCGGCTATTTAATCTCTAACATTGAAGGTAGCAGGGACGTGAGCTGAAAGATCTTACCTAGAGCTAGAAACGTAAGAGATTGTCAGAGCCAGGAATAGTTCTGCACCCGTGCAGAGGAGGGATTTATATATCTCCTAATGGAGTTTGGAACTGATAAGCAGATGCTGTGTTTTGGGTGTTAGAGATCAGTTATGGAAGCTGCACTGATTTTAATTGGATGCTGAGGGGCAGCGCAGGTGAGTGTCCACTAAGGTCACACAGTGAGTTGCTGGCTGAGCAGGATTAGAACGAGACTTCCAGAAGCCTGGTTTCATACTTGCTTTCATGCCATTAGAATGTTGAGACCTGTGGTAGCGTTCATGCCATCCTGTCCATTCCCCAGCTACCTTGATTCAGTCCGGCTGCTCTTTGACAGGTGGTCTCTGGGGACTGAGTATCCCTGACCCCATAGAACGGAAAGCCCTCCTTCTCACTCTCTGCCTTGTGGTGCTTTGCTTTCTTGACTTTTGCATGATGGTGAAGTTAACTGTTACAGGATGAGTTGTGTCCTCCAAAATTCATACGCTAGAGTTCTAACTGTCCCCGCCCCCACAGTACCTCAGAATGTGACCTTATTTGGAAATATGGTCCTAGCAGATGTAATTAGTTAACATGGGATCCTACTGGATTGGGGTGGGCCCTAATCCAATATGACTGGTGCCCTGATAAAAGGGGAAATTGGGACCTAGAACCTAAGGAGAACGCCATGTGGATATCAGAAATGTGCTGCCACAAGTGGGGGACCATCCAAAACTCAGAGACAGGCCTGGAACAGGCCCTCCCCTAGCGCCTTCAGGGGGAGGGAGCCCTGCTCACACCCTGCTCTCAGAGTACTGGCTTTCAGAACTGAGACAATAAATTCCTGCTGTTTAAGGCACCTGTCTGTGGTCCTTTTTTACAGCAGTCCTAGGAAATGATGCCGTAACCCACAAAGCATTCATACCGTGAAAGTACAGTTAGTTACAAGAGAGGAAACAGTAAAAGGTCAACTGTACCTTCCTCCCCACTTCCAGTTCTTTTGTTTTTTAATTATCAAACTGTCATTAAGTACTTGATTAATTAATTAATATTCATTGTAGAACTGCTCTGTACCAGATAACATGCTGGGCACCTTTTTACCATGTGCAGTGTGGATTCTACCCCATACTGTGTGCAATGTGTGGTGTATTATTTAATCCAGATTGAGTGGTGGTTTTCTCATCTGTGGAAAAATGATACCCACATATCAGGAGTGTCGAGAGGATTAAGTGAGATTAACTGACAGGTAAATGTTGTCAAGTGCCCCCGATACAGCCAGGCAACATATAGTAGAGTGTTGCTACTGTAGGTTCAATAGCTACTGTTCCCTGAGCTCCCTAGGTGCCAGGTTCTAGACATTTAAAATCATTCTTAATAAGAAAGATACATCTTTATGTGCATAAAGCATAGGGATTTAGATAACCTTAAGAAAAAGCATTCTTCTCAAACAAGTACTTGTACACAAGTGCTCATAGTGGCACTATTCACAATAGCCAGAAGGTGGAAACAGCCCAAATGCCATCAACCATGAATAAACAAATGCGGGGCAGCCCAGTGGCTCAGGCGGTTGGCGCGCGGTGCTCCTAACGCCTGAGTTCCATTCCCACCTGGGCCAGTGAGCTGCGCCCTCTACAGCTAAGATTGTGAACAACAGCTCTCCCCGGAGCTGGGCTGCCATGAGCGGCCAGAGGTTGTGTGGGCTGCTGTGTGCTGCCATGGGCCTCTGTGAGCTGCCGTGGGCTGCTCTGTGCTGATGTGTGCTACCGTGAGTGGCTGGTAGCCATCGTGAGCGGCCGGCAACCAACGAGAGCTGCTGTGAGCTGCTGTGAGCAGCCGACCAATGACCGGCGATCGACTGCCTCAGCTGGGGGAGTACAAGGCTCACAATACCAGCATGGGCCAGGGAGCTGTGCCCTACAACTAGACTGAGAAACAATGGCTTAAAAAACGGGGAGGGGGGGGTGAGGGCAAAAAAAAAAAAAAAGCGGTATGTCCATGCAACGGAATATTATTTGGCCATAAAAAGGAATGGCATACTGATACATGCTACAACATGGCAGAACGTCAAAAACAATACAGTAAATAAAAGAAGCCAGACACAAAAGGCCGCATATTGTATGAGATCACTTATATGAAATATTTAGAACTAGCAAATCCATAGAGGCAGGAAGCAAAGGGGCTTGGGGTGGGGGAAAATAGGCAGTGCCTGCTTAATAGGTGTGGGGGCTTTCTTTTGGAAAGGTGAAAACTTTTTGGAATTAGACGAAGACAGTGGTTGCACGCTATCTAATAATGAATGCACTAAATGCCAGTGAATTGTACATGTTAAAATGTTTAATTTTATATTATGTGAATTTTATCTCAATTAAAAGAAAAAGCCATTTTTGTTTAATTGCAAGGATATTTATGTGACCTAAATCAAGGGAACATTGAACAAAGGTTAAAGTGTATGACTATTGGGAACCGTTACACAGTATAATTCAAATATCTTGAAATCAGAAGGCCCTTCAGCACGCAATCTTTACTCTTAGATACTTTTTATAACCCGAGGCAAATAATGTTTCTGTCTGTCTAAATGAGGAATTTCCTTCATAACACTCTCCCTTCTGTGTGTGGCCTTGGTGACACTGTGACTTTTTCTTTCACTGCAACTTGTGACCAGGACTGGGTCACAGGCCATTCCCAAACCAATCCTTGCAAAGGACAACAGTGTCGCTCTAATACACCGAGACCAGTGGTGATGTATTTCCTGCAGCTCGAGGTCCCCTCCCTCAGCACAGTGCCACATCACTGTTCAGCCTGCCGTAACAGAATACCATAGCCCAGGTGGCTTAGAATCAACAGAAATGTGTGTCTCACAGTTCTGGAGTGTGGCAATCTGAGATCTGGGTGCCAGCATCGTTGGGTTCTGGTGAAGACCGTCTTCCAGTCAATTTCTTGTATCTTTACATGGCAGAAAGAGTCCCTTTCATGAGGGCACTATTCCCGTTGATGGGACCTCCACCCTCATGACCTAATTATCTCCCAGAGAACCCGCCTCCCAATACCATCATATTGGGGGTTAGGATTACAACATAGGAATTTTGAGGGGATGTAAACATTCAGCCCATTGCACCCACGCATGGACCAAATGAGCATTGCAGCAACAAGAAGTGTCGCCCAAAAAAGGCCATTGCTATTCGGGTGATCCACAGGTGGGTCAGCCACCAGAAAGAAGTATGCAGGTTGGTCTCTGGGCCGCATATTTTCTACACCTAACTCAGTGCTCACAGTGTTCTCAGAGTTGTTAATTTTCTTCAACACAGAAGCTGTAACTCCTGCTCAGGAATCTTCAGTGGCTGCACAGGGGCTGTAGAATGAAGTTCAAGTTCTTCACGCAGCATTCAAGGTCATCCTAGTCTTGTTCCCTTCCATCCATCACTCCTTATTGGACTCTGGGAGGAGTGGCTAGAGGCCATTCCCTGGTCCCAGGCGTGCTCTTGTACTTTCCCTCATTTCCCTCTGCCAGGAAGGACTTCTTGTTCCTCCCCAGCCTTTTGAAATCCTGCCATCCTCTTTGGCTCAGCTCACATGTGTTCTTCTGAGAACCATGTCTCCCCCTATCCGGTCTTGTGCTCATGGTCATGGAGTCTGTGTGTGTGTCTGTCTGTCCCCTGTGCTCTCCAAGGCTCCTCAAGGGCAGATTGTATCCATCTCTGTATCCCCAGCCCCAAGCTCCATGCCCAGAATGGAATGTGTGCCCGGTGAACACGTGCCTCGTGGAGTGCGATGAATGGCAAGGAGTAGAGAAAAGGGAAAGACATAGCTGCCTCCTTTTTACCATTTGCTACAAGAGATGTTTACACAAAATCTCCATAGGCCTTGGAACACAGAGGAAAAGGAGGCACGTAATCCGCCCATAGTCGGGAAGACTGAAGTGCGTTTTGCAGTATCGGGCCTTGTTAAATGCCTGCGAGTGTTTGCTTAAGCAGAATGGAAATGTGTGGCATGCCTGCTTAAGTCATCCCTTTCCAGAATGAAAATCAAAAGAATGAAGACCAAAACACTCCAACGGGTGGCCTCGTGGATGTGATTAGGAGCTGATTTAACATGCAGAAGAAAAACAAAAATCAGCCTTCCGGAGCTGTAGTCTGACCCCAGGAAAAGTGCACATCCTCAGGAAAGATCAATTTGCATTAAAGATCTGGTCGGCAATGCATTGTTGAAAGAGGTTAATGCTGTAAGTGGAAATTTTTGATTGCTTCTCGATCTTTTCTCCCTTTTTGCTTCTCCACCTGTGTCACCCCAAAGAGAGCTCCGTGCTGGAAGGGACATTCACACCACCTGCCTATTGACATCTCTATTAAACTTGACTTCCGGCCCTTAAAAGGTGGAATGTGGGTTATATGGTATAGTAGAAAGGACCGGAAATGAAGGAAAGTACCTGGGATGCACATCAATGCATTCCACTTGCCCAGGCCAAGGGAGATGACTTAGGAGGAAACTATTTCCTCCGTGAATTTGCCGTTCTTCCTGGCAGGTACCCCATAGAAACGTGCGCTGAGGGATGGTGGGGTCTTAGACCACGGTTTTTCAACCTCAGCCCTGTTCTCATTTTGAGCTAGATAATTGTTGTGGGGAGCTGTGCTGGGCCTTGTTAGATGTTTACCAGCATCCCTGACCTTTACCCATTAGATGCTAGTAGCATCGCATTCTGCCCAGTCTTGACTACCAAAAATATCTCTAGACGCTGCCAAATGCCCCTGGGGTGGAGGGGTGCAAAATTACCCCCAATTGAGAACCATTCTCTTAGAAGCTCTCTGTGTAGACAAGTAGGAGCGGGCCTAAGAGGAAGAGGAGGCAGCAGGTGGACGGACAGGGCATCCTTGATTTAGGTGGTGGTCCAGCATGGGAACGTGGACTGATGAGGCGGCAGGAGTCAGATCGCGGAGGCTTTTAATGCCACACCAAGGAAGGCACATTGGACTTGATGTCAGAAGTCTTGGGGTTAACTCAGGGCCCCTCCTCCCAGCTGTGTGACCTGAGTCACTTAGCCTTTTGAGCCTCAGTGCCCCTATCTGGAAAGTGGAGTTATGTAGATTGGGTGTAAAGCCTGAGTGAATTAAGACCACACGGAAGTGTCGGTATGGTACCTGGTATCCTAGTTGCCCAATGCATGTTGTCTGCTCCCACATCCAGTTAAATCCAGTTCTCTCTAGTTCCACTGCCACCAGCTCAGGCTGCTGCTTATCCAGCCTGTATCACTGCACAGCCTCCTGGGTTCTCTGCTTCAACACTATTGTCACACCTGAGGCCAAACTTACTTTCCTAAACAGGATGGTGTGAAGGCTTAGAAGGTATTTCAACTTAGACTGTTCAGCACTGCGGCTCTTGAGCACTTGAAATCTAGCTAGTTCCAAGTGAGATGTGCTGTTCATATAAGGTACACTTTGGGTTTCGAAACAGTATGAGAAAGGAGTGTAAAATATCTCAATAATATCTTATATTGATTACACAGTGCAGTGCTAATATTTCAGGTGGGTTACATAAAATGTTATTAAAATTAATTTCTCTTATTTCTTTTTACCGTTTTAGAAGTGGGAATGGAAAACAGGATGAGTTTTGTAAGAGCAGCGATTGTCTTGTCCAAGGAAGCATATTGGTTCTTCATGAGAGACTCCTTAGCTGGTGCTAAATTTTGATATATAATTTATTTCATGGGACATTCTTTTTTTAAAGAACAAAAATGGTTCTTTTACAAAGAGGAGTAATATATTGAAAACTGCACCATTTATAATAATAAATAAAGCACAGTTTACTTTTTTCCCTTGGTAGATGTTAGCATGTTATTTCCTTTTTAATACTTCTCTCTTTACAAATATGCACGCTTTGAGGCAGGAGCAGGGCACACCCGTATGCTAGTTTCTTCTCCCCCTTTGTTATGAATTGAATGTACCCCCCCTAATGTCCGTATGTTGAATCCTAACCCCCCAGGAGATGGTATTTGGAGACAGGCCTTTGGGAGGTGACTAGGTCATGAGGGTGGAGCCATCATGAATGGGATTAGTGCCCTTATGTAAAAGGGGCCCCAGAGAGCTCCCTCACCTTTTCTGCCATGTGAGAACACAGCAAAAAGATGGCTAGCTCTGAACCAGAAAAAACAATGTCCTCATCAGACATGGAATCTGCCGACACTGTGATCTGAGCTTCCCAGCCTCCAGGACTGTGAGAAATACATGTTCCTTGTTTGAGCCCCACAGTCTGTGGAATTTTTGTTATCGCAGCCCGAATGGACTAAGATACCCTTCTGCCTGCTTTGTGGGTATCACAGCTAGGAAGCCGTAGTGCCGATGCCATCCTTAGGATTTGATTGGTCAAGCAGCTACAATTCAAGTAATTCCTTTTAATGTTGTTAATATTGCTACAGCCTCTCACGTTCCTGTGTAATCCTCGTTTGGACCTCATAGGAGCTCCCTCAATCCTCACAGCAACCTTTGTGCTTGGGCTTTTCCAGAAAAAGATGGGAGCCTCCAGGGTGTTGAATGACTGGCTAAGACCCCACAGCCGACGTGCAGAGCCCAGGCCCTGACTCCCCTATCTTCTCTACATGCTGTGAGGCCCACGGGCCTTAGAGTTTGTTTTTAACGTAACAGAAACAAGATGGGCAACACTCTCAGGCTGCCGGGCGCATATCCTCATGGCGGGTTATGTGAAATAGATAGTTGAAGACTGGACTGGAGATAGTGAGACCTCTGCCTCTTGATCCGGGACATCACAGTGGTTCTGAGGGCAAAAGGGCGTGTTTCCATAAAGCAAGAGAATTTGACTTCCTTTTGGGATCAAGACAAACTTAAGTTGGCGGGAATGGTCCTTCGAGCCCTTAAAACACAGTGAACTCCAGGTTTTCGATGTTCGTTCCAAAGCACGTTGCATGTGGCTTTTACTCTTGTAGTTCACACGATCAATTTTGAAACAGTGCCTTCGAGGCCCAATGCCGTTCTCCAAATGAAAAGAAGGAATCAGGAACATCCGTTTGACCGTCTAAAGGATCGCATGCAGGAGCGAGATGCTTTGGGGCCTGATGTGCAGAGAAGAGAGGGAGGGAGGGAGGAAGTAGCTTCAGGAGGGTCGCTCCAGGCCCAGCGGGAGAGGCCAATGCCTCCTGTGTGTTCCTCCTCACGGAGCAGAGGAAGGAGAGAAGGTACCAAAGTGAACTGTGCAAGTGACCCCCAGGGTAACAAAGAGTGTCTGAGGAACCCGGGATTGCTGCAGGGACCTACTTGAGGCATTGTGAGGGTTTGTTTCTCCTGTTACAGGTGTCGTACAGTCAGACAGCTGGTTGGCAGGCTTTAGTTTCAAAAAGTCTTACTGAAACAGTACTAGAGTGACAGCAAGACCCCTGATGGCCATGGCTCTCAGCACCTTCATTCATTCATTTGTTCATTCAGTCAATGAATGCCTCCTGTGTGCCTGGGTGTGCACTGAACATAAAGCAGTCATAGCTTCTGCCCAAGGGGAGGATTGAAATCTGGTGTGTGAGGGAGCCGTGAACCAAGTAATCAAATGACTGTATAATTCCAAAACATGATGAGTACCTGAAGGAAACGGCCAGAGTATGGTGGTGGATAAAGTGAAGCGGATGGGGTGGGGGGAATACTCATGCACAGGCCCTTCTGAGAAGCCCTCAGTCAAGCACAGAGCAGAGGGATCGGCATTCCAGGCAGAGGGAACACACTTGCAAAGGACCTGAGGAGTGTCCAGGAGTGAAAGGGCCAGGGTGGCCGGAATCGAGCAGAATGAAAGCAAGAGTGATCAGAGATGAGACCCTAGAAGTAGTTGGAAGTCAAGCCATGTGGATCCTCGTAAGGCACGGCAAAGCGTTTAGGGTTTAAGAGCCGAGGGGAGACATTAATACTTTCAAGTGTGATCTGAGTTAGGAGGCTCCTGCAGTAGGTACAAGCACGAGATAGTGGTGGCTTGGGTTCACATAGTGGCAGTCAAACTGGATGTGTTATTGGAGAGAGTACATGTTTTAGAGGTAAAGATGGCAGGATTTGAGGATGCGTGGACTTGACATGATAAGGGGGTGACTGGAGTGCATGTTACTGTTGGAGAGTTCTGTACAGTCACGTGCTACATCACGTCACCACAAATAATGACGGCAGCAAAGCTAACGTCTGTTGATGGTCCTGCTGTAGGGTCTGTGTTATAAGCTCAGTGAAGGCCAGTTCTTTGCCCTCTTAGGAACTGGGACAGCTCCTTGCAAGAAAGGTTCGCTAGAGACTAGGGCAACAGCATGTGACTGACATTGGATTCAGCCAATCTTCTAGTTACAGCCTGTGGCCCAAATCTCTTATATGCCCATGGGATCAGCTTGGGATCCTGAGTGACTGACTCAGAAGGGTTTTGGCCATTCGATTCCTTAGACTTCTTTTTTGGAGGTTTCTTAGATTTTTATTCCTTCTTTATGTGCAATGTTTCTAGACCATCCACTTCTGACTAGAATGTTTCAAATGGGAACCAGCCACCCCTGGAGGGTATATTCCCAGTTAGGATCCTGCAGCTATTAACTCAGCACACCTAGCACATAAATTAAAACTAACACCTGTATAAGACTGTCTGAACAGATAGTTTGAGTGACAAGCAATATAATAAGAAGATGTGACAAGCTTTTAAATATTTTAAATTACAAAAGCCATGCATACTCCTTGTATAAGAGTTAGGAAACAAAATATATTCATGTGATTGAAATGACCCATATTCTATACCCAGAGATAACCTTCAGTGCTTTTTTTCCTATCTGTAATTACGGAGAGATTTGTATATGTACCTACAGTTTACTGTACTGGACTGAAGGATACTTCAGTTACATTCTATGTTCAGCTTTGAATCCTGCTTTTGTGGCTTCACAGATCATGATAATTTTTCTGGCTCATACAATGGTCTTTATAAATGTGATGGTCATGGGTTAAGACAAATGGGAGAAGACAGATGGAGTAGAGAGATGTTCAGGAGGAGAAACTGGATGTTGGATTTGAGGGAGAGGGCATAAGAGATGGCTCTTAGACCCTCCGGGTTCATAGGTAGGACAGCCTCCCTTTCCCCAGGCAAGGGCAGGTTAGAGTGTGATTTTCTTAGGTCATTTGCACATGTTTGGGATGTAAATTTTCAGGTCACCTTCAATTTCTTCCTTCCTTTCTTCTTGTGTTGATTCCTGTATTGATTTATTGACTTCCTGGAATAATTTCCGATCAAAATTGAGATTCTTCTTTAAAGTTTTTTTTAAGTGCACTGAGGTATCATTTAAAAGTCAAATCCATGAAGGGTTATTATTTTTACCTGCTCAGTTTAATTTCAGGTCCCAATGTTATCATAAAATGCAAACCACACTAGACTCTGTTTTAAAACTTTGGGCAAATTGTGCCAGTTAAAATGAACTTATGCAGATGAAGAGAGGAAAAGGAGGGAGGAAAATCAGTGTTTTAAACAGTTTTTTAAAATGTTATTTAAATGTAGATGCCACTTGAGTTCAGCTCCATATATATATATATTCTTGCTTTCCTGTAAAGTCTAAATTCATCTATAATTTTCCAATTATATTTCTGTCTTTTGTACTTTTTTTTTCTTTTGGAATGCAAGCAAGTAGGGGTAATATATTTGACCCTGGGAATGAAAATAGTCATAAACTTCCATATGAAGGATTGAAGTTAGATCAAAAGGCAAAGGCTCCTTGGATAGTTATTAGAATCAATTACTTAGGGAAAGCAGAGCCTAAGGTGCCTCTGCCATAGGTGTGTGTAGCCCATGGCCCATTAATTAATCTTTCTAGGCCTTAGTTTTCTCATCCATAAAATGGGGATGAAAAATAGGTTATTTTGAGAATTAAACAAGCAAAACACATAGAAAGGTGCTTCATACATAGTGTTACTTACTGCTTGTTGTCTTGACTATTATTATAAATCAACTGTAAAAAAAAAAAAAAGTGACTTGAATCTACATCCCGAAGGAGAATTGAGTAGGTCGCTCCTTCAGGTTTAAATCCCCCATTTGGAAGTCAGTCAATACCTGTTTGTTGAGATCTGTTTTCTGCTCAACGGTGGGGTTGGAGAGTGGCGGTGGGGAGAGAGAAAAACATAAGCAGAAAAAGGAAAAGGGGGCTCACCCTGCCATGTGCCTGATCAGTCATTGCTAGTCCCTTAGCCAAAGATTCTCTCCTTTAAGCCTCTAAACCATCCTCCCAGAGGGTGTGGCTTCACTGCGTAAATGAACAAAATGAAACTTACCCAGAGATGGGGACTTGCCAAGGTCACAGCTAGTCAAGTGTGGCATGTGGATTTGAATCTAGATCTGTCTGGCTGCACAGCCTTCTTCCCCCAACCTTCTCTCTTTCTAAGCGTCTCCATGATTCTCATTCTTAGTGACTGGCAGAGTCTGTTTGTAGGGTTTCTTTCCTGTCCTTCAGAATGAAAAACTTCCCTAGAGGGGGACTTTTCTCAAATCAGCAGTCTTCGTTTAAAGGGATTTTGCTTTTCTTTTCTTTTTTTTTTCTTTTCTTTTTTTTTTTTTTTTGGCTTTACTTTCTTGTGCACACCCTCCAGCCCTGTGGTCTGGCATCTGTTTCAAAAGAGGGCCATTTAGAAAAGTGTCAAGAGTGGTTGCAGAAGAAAGCCTGGCATTGACAGTTGAGATTGTCTCCATTAGGTGTTTATTGCTGGCAACTGACTGAACACAAACTCCTGAAGCTTGAAAAGGTTGCCTTTGGTTAGAATCTGATTCCATTTATTTGTTCAGAAGACCGTTATCAGGCACCTGCAGATGACAGGCAGTGTGCTAAGTCTGAGGGAACGTCACGTGAATCCCTCCAAACGCCTGTCTTCTGGAAACACCAAGGCTGATGGGGAAGGGAGACAGTTCAACCAGACCATTGTCATCCGTGGTTTAAGGGTGACAGCAAAGGGCAGGACCCATTGTGGGAATATCCAACGGGACACGCAAACTAGCTGTTTCATATACACCCACTCCTGGTTGACCATCTCCCTCTTCTCTTAGCACGTCTCAGCCAGTCTTCTGCGTGGTGTAAAGATTGCCCTCTGCAGGCGACTTATAGGTCATCTTTATGCTCCTCCCCATTCTTTGCCCATTTTAGGTGTTTCCATGCTTTTCTGGAATCTTCCATTTTAAATGTGAAAGCGATTAAGGCAGTCCCTGTTGAGTGTTTTTAGGTGTTCAGCTGTGATTGAGATGTAGTCTCCTGCAGATGATGTGGTGGCCTATCCAGCCTCCTTTCCTTTGAGTGTGTTGCCAGTTAGCCCGCATGCCTGGAACACGGGGACTGTTCTGCCATCTCGACAGCCCGTGGATCCATCAGCAGCTTCATTGTCTTTCCACAGAGGTTCCTCCAAGTCTCAGCCCTCACATTCTCAGAGTTCCTGGGAATGTTTCATGTTGGCGTCTCTTGTTAGACTGTGCTCTCTGAAGCCAACTCTTGTTCTAGGCTTTCAAAGCACATCACCTGCTTCGTGCTTGATACATAGAGTGTGCTAACTAAATGCTCCTGTAATAAGTATGTTAGTTCAAGCTTTAAAACTAAACAAAACTGTAAAATGTGTGCGTGCATATTTGTGTGTGTGTGTGTCTGTGTGTGTGTGTACATTTGAGAGAGAGAGAGAGAGAGAGAGAGAGAGAGAGAGAGAGAGAGAGAGACACCTTATAGTTTTTACCATCCTTTATTTATTCTTTAAAGAACTATCTCAGTTCTGATGGACTGCAAAATTGCAGCATCCTCTCTGGGGATAAAAAAGGTTAGCAGAAAAATCATTGATGAGCCAAACTTCATTCAGGATCTACAGGATATTTCTCGTCTGCAATTTGCATCCATTTACAACGCCAAAACTCAGCCTTCCCCTCTGCTCTTCCTTTACAGAAAGTATTATGAGGGTAGCCGAGGACTCCATGCTCCGGGCAGAGAAACGGCGCTGGGATTAGAGATTGCCACTTCTGAGAGGATGCTGGGAATCTGTAGAGGGAGACGGAAATTCCTGGCTGTCTCGTTGACTCTTCTCTGCATCCCAGCCGTCACCTGGCTTTACTTATTTGCCGGGAGCTATGAAGGTAAGGAGGACACTTTCCCAATGGGAGAGGGAAGGAGGGAAGGAAGAACACCAGCTTCCCAATGTCCCAGGGAGAACTCCAAGTCATCTAACCCCAGCTTGTCGCTGTGTAAAGCAATGGCGTAGTGGTGCCCAGTCACAGGAAAAGACATGCTTACACTTACACAGGAGCTGGAGGGAGTCAGTAATGTAAGAAGAAAAAAGATAAACGTGAAAGCAAAATCAGGTGCCCATGGACGCTGCGGCATGGTGGAGGTTACACAAATGTTAAATACCAGCTTTGCAAACCAAGCACTGTGTTAATAATGGGGAAAAGGTTGGGCCCCCGAGGGATTACTTAGCTCTTCATGGAGCCCGACGTTTCATTCATTCTTCCATCTATTCATTCATTTATTCACACACATTCAACATTTTGTTGTTATTTTTGTGGTGGCTGTTACTTAACATCGATGGTAAACCAGGTGCCCATATGCCCGCAAATTGGGCATACGGAGGTGCTGGGTCTCGACCTTCACAGTACAGCGGAGGAGACAGACAGGTGAACGCATGATTGCTGCACATGGTGGCGTGTGGTGTGACGAGGCAAGCCCAGTGCTGTGGGGGATGGGCTGGCTCTGACAGATGCTCGAGCGGTTGTCCTGATGGGCCAAGCACAGGAAGGCAACAGAGGAGGTGCCCTCTGCAAACAAATCAAAACAAACACTAATCCATGCTGCTCTCCAGAAATCAGTAGACAAGACAAGACTCACATTTTTCCAGCCAGCAGCTGTAAATACAGTTGTAATGTGTTGCGTGTCAAAGGTGGTTTTCTGAGCTTTGGGGCCGGAAGGAATGGCAGTGTTGACAAGCACACTTTTTTATTTTTATTTTTTATTTACCCCCACACTTGAGTTAAGAAAAATGAACTCAAATGAAAAGCCATCTCAAAGAAGTCACTACTGTGTTTTTAAACATTTTCTTTATGCATAATTTTATTGACAGCTCAAGGCTACCTTTTAATTAGGAGTTCCACTTCACTTTCTGAGATTGGCCTCGAGTGAGCTGGATTGAATATAAACGAGATGGAACTATGTGCCTGCATGTCAGGGAAAGGCCAAGTGCCACACCCCTGTTACTCTCCTGCCCGGTGCATCCCTGGAGTAGTGGAGCTTTCATCTGCACAGCTAGACAGAGTACATTATGCCACGGTGCTGTGGATGGTTTGTGTTTGGCAAAGGGATGGTGGGAGAAAGGTGAGTTGGTGTTGATCCTAGAAGAGATATAGAGAAGCCTTCTCCTATGGGTGATGGAAGAGCCCTTATGAAAGAAAGCCAAGGGCACCCCATGCTAATCCAGGTCTAACACATTAAAACATTGACTTTGATAGTATAACGCGGCTGGTAGTAGTAGTAGTAATAATAATAATAATAATAATAATAATAATAATAATAATTGGTAGTAATAATAATAATAATAATAATAATTGGTAGTAATAATAATACCAACAACAGTAATGACGTTGATGACAATATAAACTACTAGTATTTTGAGCATTTCTACCTGCCAGGCATTGTCAGAAGGACTTTATACACGTTAACTGTTTCTCCACAATATGTATAGTAGGTGCAGCGAGGAGGGGAAGCAGATAAGCTTCAGTGATCTGCCCACAGCCCCAAAGCCAGTCAAGATGGGGCCTGAATTACTGGACTCGAGGGCTGGGGTTTTAAGCACAGTACCATGTTGTAGGTTGAGACTTCAGGGAGGTAGCAGACTTGGGCAAGGAGGTTGAAAAGGTGTCTCGTGACCTTTCTGGGTGCCGGTGATGGAGGTTGTAGAATTTTGACTTGTGCTTATTGATGGAAACCCATCCCCAAGTGATTTGGGCAAGAAGGGGATTTGAGGGCTAATGAAACTAGTAAGTTCACAGGTGGGACAGGCTTCAGGTAGGCTTGGATCCAGGGGCACAGATGATGTTTTTATAATTCAGTTTCTCCCCATCCCTTTGCTCTACTTTTCTCTGCTGTGGTCTCTTTCAGGGTAGCTTTTTCTATACACGAGGAGCCTTAGCTTTTAACCTATCCTCACCAGTGCCTGTTGAAAGAGTTTATCCTCTCCTAGGTCCCCAGGATGGCCTCTGATTGGATTCCCTCTGGTCACTCCTGGTCCGGAGACCAGTCCCTGTGATTGGGGGAGGCTGGTGAGGGCCGGCCTGAGCCTTGTGCCTGTTTTTGGTCATAGGGTAGAGAGGAGTTCCCTGAAACACATGGAGTAAGTTTGGGGGTGGTGTGGCCCCCCCAAAGTTAAATGATATGGTTTCCCAGAGGCGAGACTAGAAGTTGATCTGGGCTGTGGAGAATTCATAACTAGCTGTGCTTAGTGATGGGTTGATGTCAATTTGAAGGCTGCTTTCCAGCATCATGCTCTCTGGCCCAGACCTGGCTGATGGAGAGACTGTGATCTTTGCCTGAATGATTTCATGAGACTGGCAGATAGATTCTAGGAAACGGAGGATTGAGAAAATACTCTCTAGCAGCATGCACAGACTCTGGGTAGGTACTTATTTATTAACGTGATGCTTAACACTAAATCCTAGCCTTGGGACCCACTCACACTGCATTCAATAGGGGCAGGGGGATGTGGGTGTATTAACAGAAGTATTCGAGCCAGAATGATAAAGGTGACAGATTTCTTTTACTGGGTATCAGTTAGTCCACAGCTGGCCCACTGCGTGTTTTTCCTAGACGCCACACTTTCAGAACAATCTGGACAAGTCAGCACCCTTAGAAGCATCTAGACGAATGCCAAGGCCAATTCATACCTTGTTCCATTAGAAATCGTGGAAAGAATCGGGGCTGTTTACATTGGAGGAGCAGAGGCTGCAGGCGTACCTGGTCAGCTTCAGTGAACAGTCAAAGGGCGGTCACCTGACAGAGAGGTTAGGCTTACTCTGATGGCCCTTGAAGCTATGGGGGGACGTGCCAGGGAGCCAGAGGTCAAGCTTCTCATAATGAGGATCAGTCTGTTCAGTGCTAGAATAAGCTGCTCTGGGAGGTAGTGAAATACTAGACGCGAGAGATATGCAAACAGAAGTGCAGTGTGAGGGGAGGGAGGTGAGCATTGGGGCAGTTGCACAGGAAGACCTACTCACCTCCTGACCCAGAGATCCCGGGACTCTAGAAAAGGCGGAGTATTTATCAGGAGACAAAGGCTACCATGGAGCATGGAGTTCCTGCCAGTTGCCGCAGATGTCAGGGCACTTCCAGAAAGGCCTGTGGAGACATTCTTCTCTGTAGTTAAACACAACTTTGCAATCCATTTATTGACACCCTTGAGTTTTCTGTGTCAACGCAGTTGGAGCCATAAATAAGGTACAGAGTTGCTGTCTGCTTTCTTGGAAATGCTATTCATACTTTATGTGGGTCTATTTATTTTTCAACCCTGTTTAATTTCAGTGGATCTCCTGAGAGCAGAGCCTAGAATTCTCACTGAGATACGGACGCTCTCAGCATAAGTCTTTGGACTTAGATTACCTGCCGCTGCACGTATGTTAAGGGAGGACCGGTGGGGTCAGGCGTCTCAGGCCCTAAAATTAGCCAGAGTAGCTGGGTGATGTGGGGTGCAACCACCCCTCTTTCTAGAAGTTCACCTCCTACGTGAAATGACGTAAAAATGAAGGGGGCACTGACGTTCTGCAAGGTTATGATTCAAAGCATCTGATGCGAGTGAGTTGGAGATGGCCAGAATCTTCTCCAATTAATGGGAAATATGATAGGATGAGAGAATGGACTTCCTGTGATTTGTTCCTGGCTGTGGATCCAGGATCAAGGCATAAAAGTGATGGGAAAGTGGGCCTGTTCTCAAGGTGAGAAAGAACGCTTGTTCTAACATTAGATTTACCAGGTATTGGAGTCCACCATCTGGGAAAGTGATGAGATGCCCCCATTCCCAGAACTGTTTGTCGAAGACCACGTTTTATCACTTATGATTTCATTGTTCTGCATGTTGTTGTTTTTTTAAATCTATGCGAATCTTGGTAGTTAAGTAAGCACCTGAATTTGAAGACATTTTTTGCATTCTTTTCAGACGAGAGGAGTTTTATCAACCTTTGGGATTTTTGAATCTATGTCACTGTTTAACTTTGAAATTCAAATGATTTTTAAGCATGAAACTTTTCATTTGGGATAGATGTTGAACATTTCTGTTTAACCACATTTCCTTTTTTCCTTCCTGATACATTTCACCATTTGGACACATATTCCCCTTGCAAGGGTCTGATCACAGCATAGACGTCAAGATCTGAAATTAGCTCATAGAACCCTAACTCTGAAAGATTGTTTCCATCAATTTGAAACATGACCAGTATAGGCATACTTCAGAGATATTGCAGATTTGAGTTCAGACCCCTGCACCCCAGTATACCAGTAAAGTGTCACAATACTCATGTTGCTGGTGGAGGGTCTTGCCTTCAATGTGCAAAAAAAAAAGCACTATCTGGGAAGCACAATAGAACAAGTTATGCCTACATTCGTACCAGAACTCTAGCAATGGCACAGCTCCAATGAATATTAAAACAATATTATTTCTAGATATGGAGACCAAGCCACATTCAATAAATGTTCCCATCTACATTAGTCAACAAACATGCACCTTCATAAATTCTGTGTGCCTGGAAAAGAAAGAAGACTTTTGGTATTGTACTGTAGATGATATGAAAACACAGAAAGGCTGTGTTCTGTTTAGCAATAGGTTCTGTTTATAGCTTGTCAAACAGAATTTGGCTGCCTCGGGCCTGCAGTTGTATTGGGCGTGGCCTGCCCACTGCTTTTACCATTTTTGAAATTATTATTATTAGTTAAAAATTGGGAGATTGTGCATAAAAATCAGGATTTCTGGCTTTCCTTAGGAAAATGGAACGTTTTAGCAAACCAGACCCTCACATCGTCATAGCAGTCATTAGCTGGAGCTGAGTAGTAGCTGTCCCTTTGCAGAGTGCATGGCCACTTGCTCTAGTTTGTCACAGTCCCATCCTTCATTATTGGTCCCTGTGTCATTCCATGCACTGTTTTACGCAGAGCTGAACTGAGAAAAAGGAACTTCTGGCATTTGCTTAGTTGCTTGTTGATCTTGTCTGGCTCAGTTAGACTTTGATTGGCTTACTCTCTGCCATGTGTTAGGCTGGGGATTTTACCAAAAAGAGCTCATTTATTCCTCCAAACAACGTCACACTTGTCCCATTTCATAGATGAGGAAACTGAGGCTCAGGGACGTTGGGCTCTTTCTCCAAAGTCACCCAGCCAGTAAGTAAGGGAGTCAGCATTCATATCAAGGCCTTGCCTGAAGAGACCCTGCATACCGACGACGTCTCCCTACAACTTGCATATGCATGGTATGATCAAAAAATACGGTGAATGTCTAAATTAAATAAAATGTATTACAGTAAAAGACACATTACCATTAATACCCCTCAAAAAAAATTTCCTTGCTTCAAACATACTTATCCCATCGATCTTACCACTTGCTTCAAACATACTTATCCCATCGATCTTACCACTTTCTGAAGCAGTTCTTGAAGTCCTCTTTCATGAGTGTCTTTAGTTACACTGTCGTGGCTGCCTCGATGTCCTGAATCATTTTGACTTTGGGGAAGAGCCAGAAGTCACATGGTGCCAGATTCAGTAAGTAAGGTGGATGAGGACACATTGAAATTGCCGTATGCCAGAAGCGATGTATGACACAGAGCGTTCTCATGATGGAGGATGATTTACGGCACACTTTAAAACACACCTACTCAACCGTAGCTCACACCCAACTGACTGCACCGAACACGTTGAAACTTGTCACACACTGTTTCTAAGGTTCGACACGCTGCTTCTCATGTTGAAGATCCCTGCCTTTCTGCTGGATGGCAATTGGCAGCAGCATTCATCGTATTTTTTCATCACACCTCATATTGAAACAACTGGTAGATGACATTTCAAAGTCAACTTGCTCAGATTTTAGATAAGGACAAGACAAATCCCCAGAAGAGGGAAAAGGGGCCATCTTGGACGAGAATGCAAATCATGTTCTGTGGCTAGCAGGATTATTATAAGCCAACATAAGCAGAAAATTTGATTAGCCTTTTAATGCAATTTGTGTTTTGTTTGTGCCAGAGACTCATGCAATTAAGAGCAGGAATGGACGTTAGGCACCATCTAGGCAGGCTTAAGCTTCAGCAGATAAAACCTTTGAAAACTACACAAGGACTTGATCTAGGACAGGGGCTGATGGTGGGGTGAACGTGTCCCTGAATGGCGGGTGACAATATTTAAGTCACAGTGACAATAGACAAGTTACTTAACATCCCTGCAGGTCAGTTTCTTATCCATGAAAAGGGGACTATCATATGTAGCTCATACACTTGTTATAAAGTACTTGTCGTAGAATGGTAGTCATTCAATAAATGTTAGTCTACTTCCCATATTTTCCTAGGGTGTTTTAAGGTCATCCTGGGAGGGATGCAAAACATCACTCACCTGGTTTAAAGAAGGCCCCGTGTGGAAACTGAGGCCTAGAGAACTGGCAGGACTAATCTCACAGCCTCAGCCAGGGGTGTAGTTGGAACCCAACCCAGAATGTCTGTACCAACGCCTGGTTCACTGCTTGTTGTTGACTTCATAAAGATGCATGTCACATTTGTTCATTTCTGTCCGTCCTATTTCCAGACATTTGCAACACACCCTTTAGGTGTTAGAAAGTTGGGGGCAGGGGTGGGGAGGAGGAGACTGAAATACACTGTAGCTATGGTCATAAGTGTACCTGCAGCTAATTGTGGACCCAGTGGCTATGTTTGGAGAAAATTAAATCATTTCACTTAAATGACCTGTTGTAAGAGCTTAAGAGTAACGAAAAGGAAAGGACCATCCTCTGACCCAAAGTTGAATCACTTCTCTAACAGATTTGTCTGATGGGACAATGGCTGAGTTAGCACATCTGATTCTTATTCCCCAACCTCCCCTTACATGCTGTGTGTCCTTAGCTGAGAAACTTAACCTCTCTGAGCCCACATTGCTCCAGAATTGGTGGTGCTGTCCCTCATTGGACAGGGTTTTTGTGCAGATGAAAAGGAGTCCATCGTGCCTAGCATAGAGGAGGTTCACAGAGTCATTTTGTGTTCGGCTGCATTTACTATGCTCTCTGAATCAAAAACTCCTTCAAGGAGTCAATGTGAGTGTGTTAGGAAGAACCCTGAGGGTGCAAGTTTCCTTTTTACCATGTTTCCCTGAAAATAAGACCTAGCGGGACCATCAGCTCTAACGCGTCTTTTGGAGCAAAAATTAACGTAAGACCCAGTCTTATTTTATTACAAGACCGGGTCTTTTATAACATTAACATACATAACATAACATACAATATAAATACCGGGTCTTATATTAATTTTTGCTCCAAAAGACGCATGAGAGCTGATGGTCCCGCTAGGTCTTACGTTCTGGGAAACACGGTAGATAGGACCTTTAGATAATGCATATTTGTCATTTTTGCTCCAGCAGAGGGCACTCCATGCCCCGTGTCCTACCAATCGGTGAATTCTCACTACTGAGCACAGCCAGTGTTCAGAACCTTTGTAGTGACAGCCGGAACATGAAGCCTGTCCGTTGCACCAGTTGGTAGTGGTTTCGATACGGTAGCATGGTATTGATCATGAACTTTCTCGTACATATTTAAATAATCCTCCCACAACCCCATGAAGGGAGGGAAGGTGTCCATTTGCATGTCCCCTCTTGTGGAGTTCACTTCCTGGTGGAGGGAGGGAAAGGGGGAAAGAGAGAAAGAGAGAACTAACAAATTCATACTACGGTGGACATAAACGGTACCAAGAGAAATAAAGCAGTGTGAGATGACAGTGCAAGTGGTGGGGGAGAGGCTTGATGAGAAGTGCGGAGGGAAAGTGCTCTCTGAACAGGGTGGTCTAGACAGGCTCCTCTCTGAGACAGGTGGGATGAGGAGGAAAAGCATTTCGGGCAGAGGGAATGGCAGGAAGGGAGAGTGCCTGGTGCTTTCCTGGAACAGCAAGGAGAAACCCTGGCTGGAGAGAGACGCGGGAGAAGGGGGCGTGGTGGATGCAGTCAGGAAAGGCAGGCAGGGGCTCACTCCACAGGACTGGGATGTGAATGTGGAACCCTGGGTTCTGACTTCTTCGTCCTTGGGAAGCCTGTTCCTTGCAGTCTGGTCTTGCCGTTGCCGCTAACGTAAGAACCTGAGCGAGTGTTTCCTTCTGCTGCCAGTAAGGAGGTCACCTAGATCGCTCATTTAAGAATCACCTGGGGCCCTTAGGAAACATAAAATTCCCAGGGCCGGTCCCAGATCTGCTAAATGGGATTCTGTGGGGGAGGTGTGGCAGGGGTCTGTATTTTTAACAAGTGCCTCAGGCGATCCTTTCTGTTCTGGCAAATGTGGGGTGTTTGACCCGGATACAGTGAGGATCGTAATGGGCCCCAGGTCTTGGACTCGTCAGTGATCAGGTTGGTGGGGACAGCGCTGATTGAGGACACTGCTGCTTGTCCTACACAGCAGCCTGGTTTTGGACTTCAGATCCTTGGACATGTGAGTCCTCACAGCACGTCACCGAGGGAGGCATTATCCTCAGCCACCGTGTTGTCTGTGCTCCTGAAAATCGCTTCTTGTGTCACATCACACCGCATTGACACAACTTCCCTCCTTCTCTGAGTCGCGTAGGCTAAGCAAATGGCGCGCGTTGCTTAGCAACGTGCCAGATGCACTGTGGCGGCCAGTATTCACTGTGTTTTCTACACGCTGGCCCTTCTGTCGTCATCATGAAATCAGTAGTCTTTTTCAAAAGAAGTTTTTATTCAACTATAATGGGCTACAGTATTCTGTATACAGTATGGCTATACAACATAGTGATTCAACATTTATATATCGTATGGTGTGTTCACCACGATAAGTGCAGTACCCATCTGTCACTGCAGTCACTACACTGGTATTGATTATGCCCCCTGTGCTGTATGTTATGTCCCCATGGCGCATGTATTCTATCCTGGGACGCTGGTACCTTTTATTCCCCTTCACCTTTTTCACTCACCTTCCTACCCACCTCCCCTCTGACAATCCTCAGTTCTCTGTATCTGCAAGTCTGCTTCTGGTTTTGCTATTTTAGGTTCCACATATAAGGGAGATCATATGGCATTTGTCTTTCTCTGTCTGACTTATTTCTCTGAGCATAATGCCCTCTAGGTCCATCTATGCAGTTGCACGTGGCAAGATTTCATTTCTTTTTTATGGCTGAGTAATGTTCCATTGTATATATGTACCACATCTTCTTTACCCATTCACCTAACAGTGGACACTTAAGTTTCCATGTCCTGGCCATTGTAAATAACGGTGCATTGAACAAAGGGGTGCGTATATCTTTTCAAAGGAGTGTTTTCGTATTCTTCATTAGCTACTCTGTGGAGCATTTAAATCCTTAACTTGTATTAACTCATTTGTTGCTCAGAACTGTTGTATAAGTATGTAGTCACATTCCCATTACGCAGACGACGAAATCAAAGCACCAGAAAGTTCAATAATTTGCTCCAGGGTCCAGAGCTAATAAGTGGTAGAGCTAAGATTTAACCCAGGCAGTCGTGTTCCTATGATCTCTCCAAGGGTCTCTTTACCTCTGAAATCGACATGATTCTAGACCTTTCTCTTTTCTATGTAAGGTCCCTTCCTCCTGCTTTACTCTCCGTGGAAACTGGGAAAAGTTGATCATTTTCATGGGTGAATGACCCTTCCCATATGTCTTGGACAATGTACTAGATCAAAACTTCTCCAGGCTGGGGCCAGCCCGGTGGCTCAGGCGGTTAGAGCTCCATGCTCCTAACTCTGAAGGCTGCCGGTTCGATTCCCACATGGGCCAGTGGGCTCTCAACCACAAGGTTGCCAGTTCGATTCCTTGACTCCCGCAAGGGATGGTGGGCTGCGCCCCTGCAACTAACAATGGCAACTGGACCTGGAGCTGAGCTGTGCCCTGCACAACTAAGACTGAAAGGACAACAACTTGACTTGGAAAAAAGTCCTGGAAGTATACACTGTTCCCCAATAAAGTCCTGTTCCCCTTCCCCAATAAAATCTTTAAAAAAAAAAAAAAAAACTTCTCCAGGCTAAGTGGGCTCAGTTATGTTAACCTTTCTTACTTTTCAAACCAGACGTTTTCCTTGCTTGCCTCTTGGGCTCCTGTGCCAGTTGCCTCTGCGCTGTTGTTGATGGTTGGTTGGATCCAGCCTTCGGGCACAGATAAGGGTCACCCTGTTCTGAGAAGTACAGATAAGTGGGCCCTCTGCCTTCCCCTTCCCAGAAGCCATACCTGTGATTTATGCTTCCCAGAATGCAGTGCCTGGCTCGCTCCAGAGAGATTTGGGGCAGCCGGGCTTCCTGAACTTCCTAAAGCAATAGTCACCAAGTGAACACAGGCACACCTCCCTGCCCAGATTGGCAGGGTGCGTGCGGGAACCTGTGCTGAGGCGGCAATGAGTGAGACAGGTCTGGAGAGAGAAAAGCATCTCACCCACAGCTTAATTTTATGTTTTGGATAAACACTCCGAGGTGAGTGGCATGAAGGGGCGGATAAGTAAGGATCTCTGAGTGTGAGTATTTACGAAATTTTTATGTTTTGCTCTCACCAGTCTCACTTAATAGAGTCCCGCTCAGCTGTCTCTCTGGTGAACAGAGAGGAGTCGGCTTTTCCCTTTGGTCTGCCCCTCTGCCCCACATAATCTCTGCATTGCTTTACAGATGCTCCCACGACAGGTAGTCAGCAGAGACCCTTCAATGGCATGTCGCCTCTGCCTCTTCCCTTGTTCAGTACCCAGGTGAAGGAAGCTGGGCCCTTGCGGGCTTTGAGGCAATTCCTGCCATCCATTCTCACTGGAGGATGGTGAACGTTCACACTGGCCAACGTTTGCTGTATGTACTGTTCTTAGCACTGGCATTTACTTTGCACACCGGGTAGGTCCTCCCATCACCCCCCTTTTATGGATCAAGTGTAGGATGTTGAGACACTTACCCTGGGTCACAGAGCCAGTCCGTGCAGACCCAGCCTGTCTGGCCCAGAGCCCATCCACTGCCCCTTGCTTACCTCCCTGCCCTATTTTCCTCTTTCCTTCCATTATCATCAGTAGCATGTATGTAATTCTTCCTCTGTGCTGAGCACTGGGCCTGTCTCTGGGGAACAGAGGTGGTCATGCTATTTTCCTGGGCGTGGGGATGGCATCGAGATACAGAAGTCACAAAGTCACAAATGACATCTTTGGGAAATGTTACTAAGCCAACCACACCAGGTTTATATTTCTGAACAGTCAATGTGGCGTCTGTATAATGATCTGAAGGGACAAGAATTTGGGCCTGGCCCCCAGCTAGATGGCTAATGGAGTCAACCAGGTGAGTTGACCTGAACTAATGGTGGCAGTGGAGATGAAGCAGAAGGGGCCATCTGAGGGGAGGTTGGGGGTAGAAATTCCAGGTCTTGGTGATGCTTAGGTTGTGAAGGTGAGAGAAGGAAAGAATCAAAGGTGACTCCCAGGTATTAACCTGCGTGAAAGTGCCTGGTGGAGAAGCCTGGAGAAAGCAGATGTGGGGCAAGTGACCCATGGCTGATTTGGGACATACTGATAGTGGAATAAAGATCTGACAGTGAGTGCCCCCAATCTGCTCACACCTGGGTGTTGGGACCCACGAACCAGGGACACCCAGAGTCAGGTGAGCTAGGATGCTGGGGTCAATAATCTTTGCTAGGAGAAAAACATCGTATGGAACGAAAAATTGGGATGGCTTTTTTCATGTCCAGTGTGAAGCAGGCACTATAATTTATTTTTAGCGTAAAGAAAGGTGTGGTTGAAATCAAGCTGGCGTGCCACAGGTGGCTTTATGAGTCATTAGGTGTGTTAGGGCGGAAAGTGCGTGGGTTCTGGTATGAGGAGACCTGGGTTCGGAGTCGGATTGTGCCGCTCACCAGCTGCATAACCTTGGAGAAGTTCTTTGACCTTGCCGACCCTCAATGCCTCATCAGTCTTGAGGGAGCGGATGTAACAGTGAAATGAGCTAGTATGCGGCAGGAGCCCTGCACTCTGTTCAGTGTGGGCCTCCTTTAAGGCAAAGGGAGGGGAAAGAACGACGACACCCTCTGCAATGATAATAATTAATATTTATTGAACACTTACTGTAGGCTATGCACTGTTCTCAGGTTCACGCAGATTAGCTCGTTCCATCCTCACAGCCACCTGAAGTTGATCCTGTTATTATCCGCACTTACAGGTGAGGAGATGGGAGGTACAGAGAGGTTAAATTACTTGTCCACGATCACTCTACTTGAAAGGAGGGGAGGTGGGAGTCAGGAGCCTGCCTTGGGGCCCCAGGGCCCATGCGTTTAATTGCTGTACTGTCTTGTCTTGGCACGTAGAGGGGAACCATCCTTATCTCCATCTCATAGATGAGACCGAGGCACCAGGAGATTAAATGCTCTACAAAACACAGCGGGTCGGTGGCAATGGGCACATTTCTCATTTGTGGAGGCTTAAATGCTGGGACTCCCAGCCCAGGAGGAGGAGCTCATCGTGCTGAACAGAGGCCCCATCTGGAGGGGAGTGTCACGGATCCAGGCTCAGATTCTCCCTTTACGCGAGCCCTCCTTCTGGCCCTGGGTTTTGGAAAGGTTCGCTTTTTTGCACGATTGTCACAGGCCCTCAGCGCTCTATTCTCCCTTCCAGCTGCAATTCCAGGTGTTCTCGCTATGCCTCCTGGGCCTCCCTATGCCATGGCAGCCCCTCTCACGGGCTCTTCCCCTGCCCCGGCCCTGGTGAGGAATTGCAGTTCCGGGTGTGTGTGGGTGGTGCCGGTGCTTCCACCAGAATAACGCTGCTCTGAGGATGCCAAGCCCAGCAGGCTTGGGTGTACATGCTGGCTCAGCATTTTTGCACTTGGCACCAGCACACTGGTGACTTTCAGAAGGTCTCCATTCCACTGGAGATGTTTGCAGCTAACCCCAGGTGACTAAGATTTGATCGTTCCGTTGCTGGGTTTTGTGTAGCTATTTAGATTCCTATCAGCTTGTAAGTGCCTGGAAAATTCAGACTGGCTTTTTGCCTCTTTAAATCCCCGACTGTGTGTTGCACACTGTGGGAGTGATTTAGTAGCTGAGATGGTGGTCCTATCTCGCAGCCCCTTTTTAAATTTGTCCTTTTTAACCTGCCTAGGGAGGCATGTTAGGACATGATAATATCAACTTTTTTAAAGTATAGGTGAGCTGCAGTATTGTCAAGACTAATCTAATTAAGATCCAGGCAACGAGGCCTCAGCACTTGTAATGCTACGGCATTTATTTCAAACGTGTGTACTTCTGTCTTCCTGTGCGCTGGCTATTCTATACACTCACAGTTATGTGTTCATCAGACACATTTGGGTGATGATTTGTCTTGTATGAACCCCAAACTAGTCCCCTTCATATTGGAAGGTTTTCATCTACTTAATGAAGTGGTTCCAGTTCATTCTGTGACCCACGGGGGCAAACACTGCCCTGCGCAAGGCCTGCCTTTCCGGGGTTCTCCGTTGCCAGTTCTACAGTTCCTAAACCCTGAACCTCAGATGTCAGGTGGTGTGGGATCTGGGGAGTTGGGGATCCCGAGCTGCTTAGAGAAGAAAATTCACCCAGAGTGAGGATTAACAGGGAGTGGGGCAGGAGATACTCCTTGTGCTCCCACACCCCCTTTTAATGACCACCTTTGAGAAAGAGCGAATACTTTGAGCAGGTAAGACCTGTGCAGTGAAGACCTGCACCACCCTGATGTGTTTGCACGTTTCCTCACGGATGCTGAGGCTGCCTCTGAGTGGCCAGCCGACCTTGGAGCCCCAGTTCCTACTCTCCTGCTTTCCTGTTAGATGTTGGAGCAAGTTTCTATCAAGTACCCAGCATATGTTTGATACTGGTCTAGAGTCTGGGAAAGACGCAAATAAGGTTAAACCATGGTCTCTGCCCTCAAGAAAAGTTCTCTTGTTGGGCTTAGGTGATAACGATCTTTCTCCATGTGGTCCTTCCCTGAGAATAACGGGTCTGTGGAGGAAACCAAGAGATGAGGTGAGAGAGACACTATTTAATGGGTAAGGGAGGTTAGAGGCTGGTAGGAAGCGAGAATTTAAGCCTAAGAGTAGTGGTCTCTTTTGAGGTGAGGCCCAGTTGCAATCCAAAATAATGACTGTGACAGAAGTCTGTATGCCTGTTGTTGGGAGTCCCAAAGGAAGGACACATAACCAGCCCCCTGGGGAGGTCAAGGGAAGCTTCGTGATGGTGCCTCTGGGCTGTGTGTTGAAGGATGACTAGGAGTAGTCCTGGAGGCCACACCTGAGCTTTCATTGGTTGGGATCATGAGTTGGATGGTCCGCCTATCCACTGAGATCATCCATCTATACCAAACGTGGTCTTTGAAGTGGGCATGTGTAACCAGGTAGGACAGATGGTCTTAGTAGGAAAAGCACCAAGTGCTTCTGAAACCGCATGGTGTCATGTGTCACCTCAGCTCGCAGGTTTCCGTATTAACTTCTGAGTCTGCAGGAATCCTGCCTTCCTACATTCAAGGGTATTTGTGAGGCGTTCCCGTCCCTTCCCCCACCTCCCTCTCCGCCCCCATCTTTAGCCCTCAGTGATTCTGTATTAATAGCAGCGATTAAGCTGCCTCATCTTGTCAGGGAGGAGATATTCATCTTCATCAGGCTCAGGGAGGAGCTGAATTTCTTTTCGGCTCTTCCTTCCCCTCCCCTTTCCCCCCCATTGAAGCTCTGTAATCTGCTTCTGCAAATGCATTTCAGGGGGTCACTTCTCTGCCTCCCTCCCTTAGCCTCCCTGCGTCCAAGCATCACACAGTATAGTTGAAGACCACTGTCACGAGATGGAGGGAAGGGGAAAAGGCCACCTCGGATGGAAACTCCCAGCTTCCTTGTCCTCACTGCTGCTAAGGAAATGAGAACAGGGCAGTAGCACCACTGGAAGCTGTAGGCTTTTCAGTTCCTGAAATCCTGTTCAGCCTTCGGAGAAGTACGCTAATACCCAAGTGCCTTTTTCATGCTATGCTTCTGTGATTAGCTGGGAGCTGAGGATGCTGGTTGCCAGGGGCCAGAGGTGGGGACGCTGAGGACCAGTCAGAGGATTCAGATGGAGAGGAGCTTTTTCCCAAAGCTCAGCATCTCAGGCTGTTGTGCTTTGTGAACCGACTGCCAATAATAGCTTATTGTGCGAGATCCTATTATGTGCCAGTACAGTCAGTGAGACACATTGTCTCATTTAATCCTCACAAACAAAGTTGCCGGAAGTGTATTGTTGTTCCATTTTTCAGATGAGGAAACTGAGGCTGGGGCAGTTAGGTTGCAAGGCGAGCAGGGAGGGAACCTAGTTCCACCCTAGCTTTCTTGACTCCTCCTCTCATGCTCTGTCCACCGAGGGGGACTATATAATTTCTTGTCCAAACTAGAATGCTATGAAGAAGGAAGGAGGATGCTGTAAATAATTAGGGCGGGACAGCAGGCATAAATGGGCACTGGTCCAGGGAAACCAAGAAGCCTGATGGCAGAGGGTGCTTCCACGCTCCTTTTGGAAGCAGAGATGACAGGATGAGCATGGTCCCTTCTTCCTCACGTCTCTCCCACCTCTCCTCCCAGCAGGAGTCAGCCAAGGCCCGGAGCCCTGCTGCCTTGCCACAAGCCTGGTACCCGAGGGCCTGATTAGCTCGCCTCTGCCATGGAGCATCTCAAATAACCACTGCTCTTTGTGCTCAGCACGCAGCCTTCAGACCCGGACCACCTCCCAGCATCTATTTAACTCCCTCTACGCAGTGGGATTGGCCTTTTGTCAGCCTTGGAGCACACCTGGGTTGGGGAAATGGTTCTTTTTCCGAGAATGAGCTCTATTTGCATTCCACCAGCAATCTTCTCACTCAGAGGGATTCCCGGGACATTAAATTAGCAGAAAATGACATTAGCGCTAAGAACCAAACTCGATTACCTGAAATACAAGTATTTATTGTAAGGAATCAAACAACCTCATCTCCACCTCCCTAGTCCTGGATCTGTTTTTTTGCAGATTGTCTCAAAGGCACAGAGCGTAATAATAGTACATTATCAGCACAAGGCAAGTTTGTACGTGGCCCTTCCCCATGCAATTTGCTGGCTCGCCAGGCTGTGGTCCATGAATATGAATTCAGACAGAGGCCGTGCTCTGTCCCTGTGCGGGGCCCCATCTCCCTCCAATCTAGCCACGTCACTCTGCTCACTTTTTGTCCAATGTGACAGATATTTTTATGCCTTTATTTTTGCCCCACTCTCCGCTGTTTCCCTGAGGAAAATTCCACTGTCCAAGCTCAACCGCAGACCCCGTGTACTTGAAGCTGTCCCCAACTCATGGTGTTTTGCTCCCGTTTTCTTTGTGCCTTTGGTAGAGTGCTTTGTGCAGAATTGGTGCTTTATATGTTCTGTAAGGTGGGGCACTGATGTCACTACCTCATAACGTTAAGGGGTTAAATAATATACGTAGAGCACAAGGAACAGAACCTGGCATACAGTAATTAATATTAGCAATTACGTTTGTTGTAATTAAATGTTGGGAAGGTGATAAAGCACCAGTACTCAGTGTGTGTCTCCCCCAATGAAGTCACAGCTCCTCTAGGGCCCGGCCATGTCATCTTACTCAGTTTTGTCTCCCCAGGGCCAGATACAACGTGCATGGTAAGCATTCAATGAGGTCAATTGACTGAATAAGAAAGTGAAAATCCACATGGGGAAGGGAGGTTTAGAGAAAGATATTTTACTCTCCTAATACCTGGAGGCAAGATTGGGGGTGGGTGCAAAACCTAAGATTAATCAGAAAACATGCTGGGTCGAATAAGAAGCAGATGACACACGGGGGCACGTCTTTTCAAAACACCCAGGGTCATTACAGGCTGCTGCACGTCTGTCTGAGTGTTTTCATGGGGTGCCACGGCCCCCGTGAAGATGAGATCCCTTCTGACCTACACAATGTGGGTGACTTGGGTGAACCTGGGTAGGTTTGGCCTCTACAGTGTTTGGGGGCTGGCAGGGGGAGCCAGTCATCGAGGCACTGTGGACATCGAGGCAGAGAGCCTGAATCTGAGTCCCACCATGCCCGAAACTTATTGTGTGGCCCTGGACAGATTACTCTAGAATCTGTAAAATCAGATGGCTTAGTGGTGGGAGACTTAAACCAATTTTATGTGGATTGCCATCTTCTCAAAAGGATAAACATGAAAATCAACTGAAAATGAATTGTAAACCTCAAAGAAACATAAGAGCTAAAGCTGTAAGACTCTTAGAAGGAAACATAGGAGTAAATCTTTGTGACTTTGGATTAGGCAGCGGTTTCTTAGCTGTGACACCAAAAGCACAAGCGAAAAAAATAGATAAATTGGACTTCATCAGAATTTAAATCTTTTGTGTGTAAAAGGATCCCATTAAGAAAGTGAAAAGACAACCTAAAACGGAGGGGGATATATTTGCAGTCATATATATCTGATAAGGGATTTGTAGATAAAGAACTCGTATAGCTCAATAATGGCAAGACAAATAACCCAATTAAAAGAAATGGACAAAGGACTAAAATAGACATTTCTCCAAAGCAGACAGATAAATAGCCAATAAGCACAGGAAGAGATGCCCAACATCGTTGGTCATGGGGAATGCAAATCAAAGCCACACTGGGTTCACAGCCAGTAGGATGGCAATGACCAAAAAGGTAGAGAATAACAAGTGTTGGAGAGTATGTGGAAAGCAGTTTGGTAGTTCTTCCAAAAGTTACACCTAGAATGAGCATATGACCCAGCAATACTACCCCAGTCATGTGCCCGAGAGAATTGAAAACAGGTGCTCAAGCAAGAACTTATACACAGTGTTGATGGCTTCTTCATAATAATCGGAAAGTGGAAACTACCCAAATGTGTATGATTGATGCGTGGATATACCAAATGTGATACAGAATATTGTTCAGACGTGAATGAAGTACTGGTACGTGCTGTATAATAGCATGCTTGAGCCATGAAAACATGGAGTGAAAGAATCCAGACACAAAGGCCGTAGGAAGTATAATTCCACTCATACGAAATGTCAAAATTGGCCAGTCCCTAGAGATAGCAAGTAGATGCGTGATTTCCAAGGGTTGGGGGAGGGGAAATGGGGGACGACTGTGAATAGGTACAGGGTTTCTTTTTGGGGTTATGAAATTGTTCTGGAATTAGGTAGTGGTGATGGTTGCACAACTGTGAATACACTCAAGGCCCCTGATTTGTATAATTTAAAAGGGTGCATTTTACGGCATGTGGACTATAGCTCAATAAAGGTCGTATTAAAAAACTAAATAACAATAAAATGGAGCTGCTCAAGGTAAATAAGGCAGTACCAGAAGCTTGGCTTCACTCGTCTGCTCTTTCTCTTGACCTCGCCCCACACGGTGTTCCCTGAGATGCCCTCAGAATTCCACGGTACACATTTTGAAGGACCTACGTGGTCCTTCTGACGTGGACATCGCCTGTTTCTAGGAAACCGATAGAGGGCTCACATGGCAGCAAGAGGAAGCATAGAGATATTTCTTTTTCCATCTGTCCCTGACCCCATGGCTGTGAAGGGGTGTGACCGCCAGCCTTTCAGTCTAAACAGCAGTGGGAGAAGTTACTGTGATGACTTGGCACTTAGATTCCAGATCAGTCCTGTGCCAGAGTGGAGGCAAGGGCTATTAGGAAAGAAAAACATGAACCCTCCCTCAAGGTTGAATGGGGCTTTCCAGACAGTTTTCGAGACAAAGAGAAACCAAAGGACAAAATAAAAGTAGCTTGCAAATGCTCCAAAGAGTCTTTCAAAACACAGTACTCTTGTTATGGTTCCTTCCTTAAAATCCATCCCTGGTTTCTCAGGCCTGTAGTGACCTGACCCCCTTTCCATGCCCTGAACTGCTTTACCACCTGTCGCATGGTCTCCCATACCTGTCACCTGGTCTCCCATACCTGTCACATGGTGTCCCATACCTGTCACATGGCCTCCCGTACCTGTCACATGGCCACCCGCACCTGTCACCTGGTCTCCCATACCTGTCACATGGTGTCCCATACCTCCATTCCCTTGACCATGGCCAGTGCTCTTTTGTGCTGTCCTGTTGGTGAGATCGTGTTTGTCCTTTGAGATCTAGCTTTTCACCATGTTATGTGTTGAATTGTTCTGTGACCTTATTTAGAAATAGTGTCTTTGCCGGTCATCAAGTTAAGATGAGGCTATTACGGTGGGCCCCAATCCAATATGACTGGTGTTCTTATAAAAAAGGGAAATTCGGACACACAGACACATACAGAAGGAAGGTGATCTGAAGACACAGGGAAAATGCCATCCACAAGCCAAGTAATGCCTGAGGCCACCAGACGCTAGGAGAGGGGCCTGGGACAGAGTCTCCCTCATGGCCCTCAGAAGGAACCAACCCTGCCGATGTCGTGATCTTGGACTTCTGGCCTCCAGAGGTGTGAAAGGATAAATTTCTTTTGTTTAAGCCACCTAGTTTATGGCAGCCCTAGGGAACTGCCACACACCGTCTCCATGAATACTGGGACTTTCTCCTTTCTTCGCCAAACCATTCACTGCCTGTGTCCCCGAGTACTTTGTCATTTGATTAGTATACTTAACATACTACATTGTATTTGCTTCTATTTGTCTCTCTAAATAGGGATTATCTCTGCATTCTTAAGGCCTAGTGATGTACTTGTCTTGATGGAAGGATGGATGGATGGATGGATGGTTGGATGGAAAAGGAGGGAGGGAGGGAGGAAGGAAGGAAGGAAGGAAGGAAGGAAGGAAGGAAGGAAGGAAGGAAGGAAGGAAGGAAGGAAGGGTCAGTCAATCTCTCTTGATTTCCTAATTCTAAAACAGAAAAGCCCACTTCTTTGTATCAAAGCTCAAAGTTTGAAATGCAAATTAACATTTGAAAGATATATGTGTCATCTCTATTTGAGTCTCTCTCTGGCAAGCCATGTTTAGGCGGGCATTTCGCAGTGTAAATAACTTGGAATGTGTTAAAAAGTTCACGAGTGTTTAAGTTCATTAAATTAATGTTGTCATTTTGAGCTGCTGAGTGTGTTGCAGGTTATAAACTGTTGACTGCCTTTCTGTCATTTTGCAGGAGTGTCGTCTTCAGAGATGTGGGGTACATTAAAAATAGAAGAGTTGTTTTATACCCAAGAGTCCAGACCAGGAATTAATGACTCGGGTCTGCCATTTAGTGCTCTGTGGACCTAATTTACTCATTCATTCAGGTGCTCAACTGAAATTTGAGCGCCAACTTTCTGAGTGGTGTCAGGTCTCCTCTGTCAGCCCTTCCCTTCTCTATGTTGAGGTAATTGTCTCCTGGTTAATCACCCACCTGGGCATACAGATGAGGGCTTGAAGGGTGACCGTGGCTGACAGCCCTGGATTCATACCTCTGACTCCATAGCATCGTCAGCCTCACCGAGAAAGGGCCGCTATCTTTGTGTTCTAGGCCCTTTGACCTGGGACTCTTACCGCTCCTTCTGCTTTGCTTAACCCCCCTCAGTGCCCTTTCTTTTCATCCTTCCCAGCTACGCATGCAGAATTTTTAGGAGGAAAGGAGAACGTACGTTTCGTCATTGTCACTTCCCTACTTGGTTGATCTCCACTCAGCATCATCTCGGTGGCATGCTCCGTCGCCCAAGTGCCCCTTGCTCCCCGCCCGTCGCCGTGCACACTTCCACTCTGCTGCCCTCTGTCCCTGTCACCTGGCATTCTGCCTGTCTGTCCCCCACCCTGCCATGCGGTCCCTGGTGGCACGTCCCTGGTTCGCTCTCCACGAAGCTTCCTTTGCCCCTTCCTGCCTCAGATCCTGCAGTCTTCTTCAGCTGCTGTGTCAGTGTCTTTCCATCTGGGAAGCGGGGAACTGGGTTGTTCTGCAGTGGCCCCACCTTTGTCCTTTGGGTACCTCCAGACTCCATCTTTCTCTTGCTTGTACTGGCCACCACCAAGGGCTAGGCTCTGATGAGTCCCAGCTGCACTGGTATCCAGAGCCAGGCCCCGCTCAGGCGGCTGAAGGTGGTGTTGGGAGCTGTGGGCATGTGCGAGGTGCCCCAAAGATGCCATAATGCTGCATTGCGGGGGGTGTGGGGGGGAGAAGCAGAGGGGCTCAGAATGGCTGTAGGGATGGCAGGGTGTTGGCAGACAGGGTTTTTTCTTTAAAGTCCAGCACAAATACCATCTTCCAGCAGTGCCTTTGTCCTTCTCTGAATTCCACACCTTTTCACCTGCTTTACCAGGATCCTTGGTTAAACGTTGCATACTACCCTTTATCAAAATCTGCTTGGTATCACAGCTATGTCCGTCTGTCTGTGTCTCTGTAAGATTCTTGGAATCAACAGCTGCGTTCTCCATTCTTGTTTCCACCTCCACACACCTTACAGAACACTGCACATAGTAGGACTTCCGAAAGTGTCTTTAGAAAAGAAGTGACTGGTACCGTTTTTCCCCCAAAATAAGACCTCACCGGACCATCAGCTCTAATGCATCTTTTGGAACAAAAGTTAATATAAGACCCGGTCTTATTTTACTATAATATAAGACCGGGTCTTATATTAATTTTTGCTCTAAAAGACGCATTAGAGCTGATGGTCTGGCGAGGTCTTATTTTCGGGGAAACAGGGTAGAAGAAAGGTGGCATGGGGGTGGTAGTCTGTAGAATTTATTGCACATAACCCACACCCCGATTCTTAGACTTGAGAGATTCAGAGATGGCATGCCTCCCTTTCTCCCTGTACCTTGAAGGCTGTGCTTCTTTCACCATGAAAGAACTCCGGGCTTGCTTTGCAACCCGCTTGGAAATTCATTAATGCATTTCGCCTTTTATGAGAGCTTCATGAAGTTCTTTTAAACTTGAAACTTTTTTGCTCTTGTTTTCCCATTCCCCCACCCACCTCCTCTTTGGCAACCATCAGCTTGTTCTCTATATTTATGGGTCTATTTCTGCTTTGTTTATTCATTTGTGGTTTTTTTTTTAGATTCCAAATATAAGTGAAATCATGTTATTTGTCTTTCTCTGTCTGCCTTAGCTCACTTAGCACAATACCCTCTAGGTCCAGCCATGTCGTGGCAGATGGCAAGGTTTCATTCTTTTTTACTGCTGAGTCATATTCCATTGTACACATGTACCACCTCTTCTTTATCCATTCATACGTTGATAGCCATCTCGGTTGCGTCCGTATATTTATTGACTATTATTAGTAATACTGTAGTGAACATAGGGGTTCATACATCTTTTCGAATTAGTGTTTTTGTTTTAAACTTGAACCTTTTCTTTCTTGTAATTGGCCCTCGTGGCTGCCTTTGTTAGCTCTGATGTGACCCCCTCAGACCTTGCCTTCTGTTTTCTATTATTCCCCCAATCTTTCCTAGAGATTCCAGAGGAATCTTTCTCAAATACTGTACACCTCCCTGCTCAAACGTCTTCTGTGGCTCCTTATTACCTGGAGAATAACAGAGGCCAGATGTTGTTAGCTTCACATTTACTTCCTTCCAGGAAATTCCTCTAACTTCCCTTTCCAGCTCTACCAAAGCACTTTCCCCCCAAGCACCAATCTCAGCTCCCACGCACAACCCCAACCCTCAATGCACCCATGCGTCAGCCATCAGAGTTTCTCCCCAAAATAGATGTGCCCCGCTTTTGTCTCAGTGCTGTTACTCAAGCAGTGCCCTCCTCTCTCCTAGGTCAACTCATCTTCTCTGTAGAGTCCATCTTAACCGTTTCCTTTGCTGATACTGTTCCCTGTCTGTCTTGACAATTCTTGTTTCCTTCCTCACTGTTGCCATCTTACCTCCTCCCCTGTGGGAGATACTGTGGTGTGATGCTAGTGACGGTTTTGTCCATCCGCTCAATTCCAAGGGTAGCCATGGTGTAGCTCCAGAATGTCCAGCTTACAGCCACGCACATCACAGATATCCCAACACGCCAGCATTCAGTCGAAGAACTTTTAATGTGGTCTTTGTCACATTTGTTGTTGCTGCTGTTATCATCATCCCACCCCACCATTGTCATCAGTATCTTCGTAGTGACTTAGAATTGACCAAGTTACTTCTTATCCAGGCTCTCTGTTGTACTTCTGACTGCTGTTTATAAAATAGCATGCCAAGAGATAGAGATAACAAAATAGTACAAAATGGTGTCCGGGTTGCCCACAAGGCTTCTCGTGTTCCCATTTAGCACCAAGGAAGAGCTGGCTCAGCTCAGATCAGCTTGTGAGTGTGCAGACAGTGTATGAAGCCCAGGGCCTCTGTGAAAAGAGCAGTTGGTTATATGCCTCTCAGAGTTTTTCTAGCATACCTTTCACGTGCACTAACCAATACACGTACAAGGAGCTCCACCCACCTTTCGGTTCTGGTCCTCCATCTGTCAAATTCGTATGTCGTTCTTCAACTGGGAGCCTAGATTTGACTTAAAAGATGTCCTTTGAAGGCTCTACATGGAAATGTCCATGAACGCATTTCCTCTTTGTGCTCACACCTTTGTCCTTTCTTGTTCTTTCCCCTAATTCATCTGCAACTTGAAGTGGGGAATCCCCCAAATTATGTGAATCGATAGCTGTCCCCCATGATCGCCAAGCATGGTACTTTTATGACACTTGCATACTCAGATTTTCAGTTTTCATAGTAAACCTGAGAAAATAGGTATTTTTATCACATTCTACAAATGAGACCATTGAAATTCAGAAGTAATGAATGTTTTGCTGTGGCTAAGCGACTTGCCCAGGGTCACACAGCTGGATAGCCACGCTAAGTTCAGTCCCCTTTCCCCTCGACTCCTGATTCCAAAGTCACATTTACTTAGATAATCTCATTTAATCATACGAGTGGTTGTTAATCATAAAGCCCAGTTGTTACACTGTTTAGTTGGCACCACGCTGCTGAAGCCCACTCCCTTCTGCCCTGTTGTTTTGTTTTCCCATCAAGAAGATTTGCTTTGCTTTTAATGCTCTGAATTTCTGGTTTCCTTTCCCTTCCCCAGAACTCACATAGACACTGGGGACCCAAGAATATCTCTCCCAGAGCAGGCTCTAGTGCTCTGCCTGGGGATGGCTTTCCAGGACCAGGCTGTTCTCCTTCTAGCAGCCTTCTCGCTTCAGTTGCCCCAGCTTTTCTTAGCAACCGACTTCTGTTTTGCAGCCAGATCACGCCAACCAATCATTTCACTCGTTTACTTAAAACTTCCGTTCTCTGCCACCCCAGTGGCTTGGAACAGCCTAAACTTCTCGTGGCCCACAAGGATCTGTTCAGGGGGCCCCTGTCCACGTTTGCAGGCTTATCTCTGGTCAGTTCTTTCTCTGACATTCTACATTCCAACCTGGTGGAACCACAAACCATCTTCTCCAGCCTCTGGGCCTTGGTCCTTCAGGTCTGGGCTACTCTACCAACTCTTCGAAAATAGAAGAATAATTTTTAAATAAGGCCTGATATGCAGTTGTGGCCCATGGCTGTGGTGTCAGTGCTCCCACCAGTAGGAGCCCGGAGTCAGCTCCAGCATACCATGGAGCCCGGCTGCCTACAATGCCTGTCTCTCCTCTTTACCCAGCTGATTCTTGGTTGGTGTTGGGATTTAGTTAGGATGTTGCTTCTTCCAAGATATCTTTCTTGACCAGCACCCACCTGTCCCCTGCGTGGCAGAAGCTCTGGTTCACGTGCCAGCTTGTTAACATTTGTTATAAATAGCACTTCCCAGACTCTCATGTTTGTATGTGCTTGGACCTCTCCCTTCTGTTTCCTGCACTTTGTGACTGGGTCCCAGCTGCATTTGGATTCGTTTCTCTAACCTAGCACTAGGTACAAGGTCAGTGACATAGAAGGTGTTCAGTAAATGTTGTTGAATGAAAGCATGTTTTGACTTTTAAAGGACAGTAACTTTGTATTTCATTCAAGAGGAGTGTTTCATGTTGATACAAGTTCTAATCCTGCATATTTTAGTTGCAAGACACACAGATCTGCTCAAGTTTGAAAAAAAGGGATGGTTGTGTTATTTATGAGACATAGGTACCTGCCCAAAACCCAGGAACAGGAAGCACATCTCAGTTTTCACCTGCACAGTTTGGAATCTAGGCTTTTTCTTCCGGGATGTGGGAAGCCATAGGGTCTCTATAGTTCTCTGTCTCCTTGTCTCCGTCTCTCCATTTCTTTTCCTCTGACTTTCTTGTTGTCTTCCTCTCTCTCGCTCCCCTGCCTCATACACTGTCTCCTTCTCTGCCTCTCTTCCTTTATCAACTGAGTTCTTCTCTCCCTCCTCCTGTCCAGCTTTCTCTGTTCTTTCTTCCGTTGCACAACCCAATAGGGTCCATCAGTCCCAACTCTGTGACTGCCAGCTCAGGTACCTCCCGTCAATGAGAACTTCTCTTTGTGTGTGCCGTATTTAAAATTTCCCTGAGAACAAATATGATTGACTCAGCACTGCTGGTTGAAGCTCCCAGCTGCCATCTTGGATCAGGAATCCCTGGCCGGTGTAATCAGTAGAGGGGAGTGCACAGCCCAGGTGGGACACACAGACAATGAAGGACCTGTTAGGACCTTCAGAAATACGGTGTTTCCCTCCAAATGGTACAATCCCAGGCTGGGTTGGAGCGATAAATGACGGTGACTTGGGGTTGGGGTGGAGTATTCACTTCATTCTCAGTAAAATAATTGTAGGTCAGGATGGAAAGGCATCATCAGCCTATTGGCCGTGTGACCAGCCAGCTGTTTGTTGACTTCTGTTGCTTCCACCATATAAGAACTTAAGTCTTTAAAAAATAATCGTGCTTCAGCTTCTGTGATTGCCTCTGGGAGTCCAGTCAACACATTAATTAATTATCCTCAGTGTGAACAGATTTCCTCTAAAAAGCCTCCTGTCTGTTTATTATTTTAGCCTCATTCTGTGCCTTCCCATTTGTCCAACCTCAGTCCCCTCATAAATTGGTCACTGTCTTAGATTTCTCCCCAGCATCAGAGCCACTGTGTTGTCTTCTGGTGGGCCAGCTGTGGTTCTGATGGACCACACGTAGCCAGGGGTCCTCAGAGCAGGAAGTGGGCCTCTGCTGTGATCTGCCTGTTGGATTGATACCTCAAGGTATTGCCATTTGCTCTCTGGGCACAGTCAATATGCTAATGAGAGACTGAGCTGACAAATAACAGCACATTTGGCTTGACTGGAGGAAAAGTATAGCGAGTACCTAGAATTGTCAGCAGTGAGACAGAAAAGGTTGTCAACACTGTTGTGTTGTCACTGAGCCTCCTTTTCAAATGGCTTATATCACAAAATATTGCAGGAGCTTGGAGATTCGAAAGCGAAAAATCTTTAGAGCTGAGATAGAAGGAATAAAAGCAGAGTGATTTCCAATAAAAGGATCTCTCAGAGGTGGCAATTCGTGGTGAACGCAGTGGAGAGACCCAGCAGGGCTGGGATGGAGATGGGCAGCCTGGCTCTTTGAGACAACGTGACTTTGGAGAAATACGTTTGAAAGAAACGTCAAGAAATGGTTGGTTCCGTGGTTCCATGTATGGTCTTGGTATTCTTCATCCTTCACGTTATGAAGTTTCCTTTTTCATTGGTTGCACCAGAGAGAAAAAGAAATGCCAGTTGGTTTCTGAAGTCCAGACATTAGTGCCTGGGATTGCTTGCAAAAGAAGCGTCTGTGGGGTCAACAGCCTTCTCAGATAACCTCTGGCCAAGAGCACACCTGTCACACCCACTGTGGGTACTTGAAAGTCCTGGAGTGAATTTATTGGTCCTCAAGGGCTCCTCGTTGGCTTTTTTGGATTTGACAGGGCTGTAACCTGACCTCAAGGAAGTACCGAGTAGGTGAGGAGAAGAGCTGAGTCTGGAGAGGGTCTGGGGCCTTCCCTCAGAAAGGAAGGAGAAAAGCCCTTGCTTCGTGGTCGTGGCTGAGAGCAGCCTTACAACACACTTCCAAAAGAGGCCCTTGGTGGAAAACATGGTGATTGATGCTCAGAGAGTCAGTCAGAGGCACTAATTGTGATATCTCGCTGTAGCTCTAGAGTACTGCACCATTGAATGTTACGATAGAATAAATAAATGGCACACTAGGAGGGAGGGAGGGAATGAGGGAAGGAATGAGGGAAGGAATGAGGGAAGGAAGAGAAGGAGGGGAGGAAAGAAGAGACTCACCAACATGACCACCAAACAGACACAACTTTTGGTCTACCTGGAGAGGCAGAATATAAGCTACATAGCTAAGATCAGTATCTATTGTGTATCGGTTGGGAATCATTTGGGTGCTAGTAACAGAAAAACGAACAGTGGCTTAAACAAACGAGAGTATATTTGTGTTAGTATATAAGCTCTTGGAGGTAGGTGGTTGTTACCATTGGTTCCGTGGCTCCATTGTTGGTTCCATGGCTCATTGTTGGTGCTCTGAATGAGCACGTCTGCAGGTCTTTGGGTCTCCTCATATTTGCAAGACGATTGCAGGAACTCCAAGCATAAACAAACACTAAAAAGCATCTTCTCCCCAACAGTCAGTTCTTAAACATTCACAGTGTACCCCTTGCCTGTATGGCTTGTATTTGTAGCAAGTAACACATAGCAGAGGCTCAACATATATTTGTTTTGAATGAGTGCACTGGTGTAGTAGCCTTGCGAGATAAAATACAAGACGCTTTGTTAAATTCGAATTTCAGAGAAGCAGCTAACAATTTTTAGTATAAGTCTGTCCATATATTGCATGGGACATACTTATACTAAAAAAAAAAAATTAGTTGTTCATCTGAAATTCGCGTCTGACTGGCTGTACTGTATTTTTATTTCTTAAATCTGGCAACACTAGGACATAGGAGTGACTTTATGAAGATGGAGCTGCAGGTTTGCTTCTGTTTCACAAAGTGAGGGCTACCTGTGTTTCTGCTACGCAAGCATATGGAGTGAGGTGGAGATTTGAGTGGAGATTGTGCAAAGAATTGGAACAATTTATCTAGAGGGAAACATGAAAATGGAATTAGAAGTTAGTGATGGAGAATTAACTGAAAATTAAATAAATTGCGGATGGTTTGCAACTCCTTAGAGAGACTTCGTAGTGTTGGCTTTAGAACAGTGAGAGGAAAACCACTGTCAGCTGGGAGCCACAGCATGGGAGCGGGCGTGCTTTGCTCAGTGACATCTGTCTGTGATCACACAAGAGATCTGAGCTGTGTCTGAAAAGTAGCAGCGTTCGCCTGGTGTGCTGGAGGCAGCTGGAGTTGTAGGTGGGGGTCTGATTTCCAGTTCTTGCTACATGTCCCTGGATCGGGGATTTTGGGAGAGAGAGAGAGAGAATTTCTGAACTGGGAACTTGTTTGAAATACAAATTCCTGGGCTCCACTTCAGACTTAGCACTGCAGATGCTTTGGAGACATGGGGCCCAGCGTTCTGACATTACAGCCGGCCCTCAAGGTGACTCTGACGCCCACTTAAGTCTGGGAACCGCTACTCTAGACAGTGGAGGAGTTCTCGAAGAATGTCTGCTTTGCAGCCCAGACAGAAAAAGGGCTGCGTGCAGCATGGGCGACGTGAGCACAGCCAGCCGGGGAGGCCACTTGGAGACTGGCTAGTTGTCCAGGTGTTACCCCAATATCTGGTTAGCAACCTGCCCTTATGAACATTAACTGAAAGAAGCAGGATGGCAGGAATCTGGGGTGCCGCCAGGGACAGTGGGACTAGGAGAAGAGGACCCCGATGGTGGTGGTGACATGTCTCCTGTTAATGTTAAGACGTGGGAAAGCCCTGGGTGATAGGTAGGTGGGTACCCTGGGTTCTCATCCTGACCTGACCAGGAACTTGCTGAGGGACCTCCTAGAACTGCTTGCTTTTCTCTAGACCTCAGTTTCCGATTATGTAAGAGGAGGATTTCGGAGGAACAGCCTTAATACTGATTCTTTCTGGCCCAAGCTTCTCATGCGAAAGACAAAGAGAAGAGAAGCTCAAGGGTTTCCTTCAGTGGAGCTTGACTTCAGGTCTTCCTGCTTCCCATGTAGGCTCTTTCCTCTCGTGTTGCTACCCTCCTCATGTCTCTCCATGGCTTGCAGACGGGTCCTCCAGGCAGGAAGCCTGTCAAGGACGTGACAGGAAGCTGCCTGTGACTTGAATGCCAGAGGACAGCCTGGAGTGAAATGGGGGGCGGGGCTCAGACACCTTCAGAGCTGAGTTCCCCTTTCTAAAGTAGGGGGCAAACCGGGCGATGCTGCACGAGCTCATTAACTTGTTGGAGCCTCACTTTTTCGGTCTAAGTGAAGGGTTAATGAGCCCAAACTCCACGAGGACTGGCTGATGCCCTCCTACCCTTCCCTCCTGCCCCTCCTGAGAGGATCATCCAAAAGAGCCGTCACTCGTGCCACCTCTGCGTCTTCAGAGGCGTGCGTTCAGTGCACACTGGCCGTCCCCCTGCACATCACTCGTGCCACCTCTGCGTCTTCAGAGGCGTGCGTTCAGTGCACACTGGCCGTCCCCCTGCACCCTTCCATAACGTGAAGTGGCTTCAGTGGGAGTTCAGGGTGCCGACGAGGCCAGAATGAGGGTTGCTTGGGGCAGAGATGTGTGTGCAGTTGGTTATTGGAGAAGGAGCTGGAGCCAGCGAGACCACGGCGCAAACCGGCCTATGCGAGGACAGGTCGGGTGGCAATATGGGACGATGTCACGTGTTTTACCTGGACACTGCAGATTATTCTGCCACTTTATTTTGGTTTTCCTTTCTTTGATTGGTCTGTGACTCAGGTAAATTTATATCTTAGTGCCTAATGGAACATTTACGTGGTTAGATCAGTTATTACGTGCCTTTGTCTCCAGTCTATTGTGTGTGTGTGTGGTGTCTTTTATCTCAATGTTGACTTCGCTCATTTAATCCTACAAAGAGGTAGAATTCTTCATCCCAGTTTATAGGTGAGGCCACAGGTTTGCTGAGGGAGCGTGGTGCACAGCAGACCAGCCAAGATTGGAAGCCGTATTGACGATTCCAGAGCCAGCTCTCCAATTTTTCCAGGCGAAGACCGACTTTTTCATTTTCATTGGAGTTATGCCATCATGTGATGGAGTAGGGAGACCATTTCTGGCCTGTTTATCACCCCTGTGATAGGACAGAATGCAAGCTGATCTGGTCCAGTATTGCTGACTGGTGGGGGCTCCTTTGTTTTTTGAACGTTTGATCTGCATTTTATTTTTTTTCATGTTTTGAATTATTTTAAAAAACGTTCAATTACAGTTGACATTCAGTGTTTGTATTAGTTTCAGGTGTACAATATAGTAGTTAGACAGTTACATAATTTACAAAGTGATCCCCCTGTTAATCTAGCACCCACCTGACACTACACATAGTTATTAAATAGTATTGCCTATATTCCCTATGCTGTATTTACATCTCTATGACTATTTTATAACTACCAGTTTGAACTTCTTAATCCCTCACCCTTTTCCCCCAGTTCCCCCACCTCCCTCTCCTCTGGCAACCACCCATCTGTTCTGTGTAGCTGAGTCTGTGTTTCGTGTGTTCGTCCACTCTGTTCTCTAGACTCCACATATGTATAAGTGAGATTACGATATTTGTCTTTCCCTGTCTGACTTTGTTTTACTTAGCGTAATACCCTCTAGGTCCATCCATGTTGCTGGAAATGGTTGGTGGGGACTCATTTTTCAATGCTGAATATCAAAGAGGAGTAACCAAATACACGGACTGACCATTTAAGACTTAAGAAACTTACACCTGAGGGGGGATAAGAAAGCCTAAAAGAGAACCACCAAGGAGACAGTTCAGGAGCTGCCAGATTAACTCGAATGGCAGCCTGCTTTGTTGTGCCCACTGTGTGTGCGGGCAGGTGCGTTTAAACATACAGTGTCGACGACCACAGTCATGGACCCCAGACTGTGACCCGTGTGCTTCTATTACAGCAGCCAGAGATGGCCCTGTATTTATAAACTAGAGGTGGGGAGATTCTTCGTGAAAGGCTATTTGGGGTACATTTTAATGTGGTTCCAGAAGTGGAAATAGCACTAATTTTTCTTTATCTGATGTGGGGGATGCAGGGGCAGCTGGAACCTTTTTGATAACCAACTCTATCCATTTCTTTCATGATCATCTAGACCTCCTGGGACTGTTACATATAATTGTTTTCTAAGCTGTATCCATTTCCCTGGTCTGTAGATATATCTGTCCCCCTCCTCCTTTTTAAATAGAACTGATTAATTATAAGAAAACAGAATGAAGTGAAGCTCTGAGCTGCTTAGTAAATCTCATCCCTCAAGTGATGTGATTCTGCTCTCAAGATGGAGAGGTTCATAAAGGGAAGATTTCGAGAACGAGCCCAAAACAAATGAGCCACGAGGCTAGGCAGTTTAGGTGCCTGTAAATGAGTAGCTGTCATTGTCACCAGGGACAAATATTTATGATACACCTGTGAGTACAACTGCCAGTTCATGTCCATGAGACCCGGACCGAGCTATTTTTCAGGAACAAGGCCAAGGTTTCCAGCTTTCGTCTCCTATTTGATTCAGCAATTCACAGTCTCTTCTCTTCGGAGAAGCCTTTATTTAAAATCCCAGCCCTACACTGGTTACTGGGTCTTCCTCAAAGCCTTAACATGTATTAATACAATATGCGTTACATTATTGTGCATTCTTGAATGTTTCGTATCCCCTTAAATTACCTGTAAACACCATGCTGTCCTGAGCGATGGTCTTCTGCTGCTTTAGAATCTGCCCATGCTAATCCTTTGCTCGTAGAGCTGGTCACACAGACATTTGTGCAATGACAATGGCACTTTCCTAGTAGGAGTATAGAATAGCAGGGACAGTGGAGTTAGATACTGACAGTGAACTTTTTCTTCTTTTTTTCCACCTAGCAAGGGTCTGTCTGGCAAGAGAGGAGAGTACATCAAAGTCGTGTTGAGATTAATTCTAAGGGGAAAGTTTAATTGGTCCCAGGGCTTTCCATCATTCTGTACCTGGTCAGAGGCCATTATTCTCAATGGCCGTTTCTTATCACTGCGTCGTTTCCCTGGGAGATGTAGCCCTGACACGCTGGCTGGGTGGGAGGCTGATACGCTATAGAGAAAAAAAGTACTGGTTTGGGTCTGATGCAGTCCTCAGCCCTCCAGCGGCAGTCCCAGTGTCACCTCCTAGAGCAGAATCATGGAACTTAAGACTGGGAAGGGTCTTTTGAGGTTACCTGGAGCGCTCCATGCATTCGTACATACATCCCTGTGTTCCTCAGGAAACTACCATGTGCAAGGTTTCCCACTGGGCACCGTCGAGAGACGCTTAGGAAGCATCAGATCCAGTTTGGAGAGCAGGCATCAATCAAATGGGGGCTCCCTGAAAGTTGTTGTCACCCACAGTTGAATGGCCTGCAATGAAGGTTTGTTTTTAAATTAGTACATTGCAATGGAGCACAGGTAGCTCTGGACAGCGCTGGATCAGGAAGAATGAATTATGATGGTGAGCAGTTACCGGCTGAACAAGAAGCAGTTTTCACCCTAGAGCAGTCTTAGCATTCTCAGTGACGACAGCTGCTTGGGGTAGAGTTAGAGAGACTAGGTACGAGTCCCCGGGCCACTCTATTTGATCTGTGACCCTCTCGTAAGCTACTGAACCTTCCTGCGTGTCTCATGGTCCCTAGTGGTATAAAGATGGTAATGACTGTTATATGTTGAATTGCATCCCCATCGAAATGTGCAGGGTGAAGTCCTAACCCCCAGGGTCTCAGATGTGACTGTATTTGGAGAGAGGGACTTTAAAGAGGTGATTAAGGTAAAATGAGGTCATATGGGTGGGCCCCAATCCAGTGTGACTGGTGTCCTTCTAAGACGAGATTAGAACACAGACACACAGAGGAAAGACCGTGTGAAGCCAGTTCTTTGCAAGCCAAGGAGAGAGGCCTCAGAAGAAACCAACCCTGCTGACACGTTGACCTGGGCCATCCACTCTCCAATGCTGTGACAACATTAATTTCTAGTGTTTAAGTCTCCCAATGTGTGGTACTTTATGGCAGCCCTAGCAACCTATTACAGTGACAGTCACCTGAAGAACTGCAGTGATTCAGGTGTGTGCTGTCATGTGGGGGTGACGGTGTGGCCCATGGCAGGGAATCCTGGCTCGGCCGAGTGAAACAGGTTCGGGCTGGAGCCTTCACCGGGTGTCCGTGTCCACCCTCACCAGCACCAGCACCTCCTGTCCGGTAGACAGACTCGGTGCCTGGCGCACAGTAATGCTCATTAGATTCCTTTGTAAATGGCAGCTCCACTGTCAGCCACTTCTCAGTTTGTGGGGGTGGTTCACCAGACAGTGCCAGGCTCCATTAAATCATTTTTTTTCCTCCAGACCATGTAGTTGATGAATCCTGAGCCCTTCATCCTAGGATGTGACCAAGAGTCTAAGGATGTTAGGGGGCAATATTTGGGGCCTCGTCACTCTCAGCAGCTCAGACTCTCGGCACCTAAAACACCTGCTCAGCCCAGCTGGCATATGCACACCTGTCCATTTGGTCTCTGCTTGGTGAGTCTGCAGACGCTTCCAGAGCCAAGCACACGTTGCTTCCCTCCTTTCTCGCTCTGGCTTTCTCACGTGTGCTCAGTGTTGTTGATTTTTAGGGGGGCACTTGTCCCCAGGGTCCGCACGGTACTACTAAAATCACAATAGTGACATCAGCCACTTGGGGGGTGTGGGTGGCTAGTGGGAGGCAGCTCCATGTGGAAACTAAAAAGAGAAACAAAACCCTCTTCTTTCACTTCCCCCCAGACTTTTTTGTGTCTTTGCAGGTAGACAGGGCCAAATATGGAATTTACAGATTGACCCTTTAATTCCCAAAGCAGCTTGAGGTTTTAAAAAAGTTCCTTTGATTCCAAAGAACTGGGAGCAGGGACTCAGGTTGGTGGGCAAGCCAGAGCAAGGGGGGGGGGGGGGCATAACGCATATGTGCCTGGAACGTGTCGGTTGTGTGCTGCAAATGTGGCCATAAACCCTAGCAAGAGGAACCCTCTAACCATTTCCAGCTGGGAACACCTGGAAACTTTCTAAGTTACAATGAGAAGAGCGTCTCTGGCAAGCCAAACTTGACTTTTGTTTTATGGCGCTTGAATGCTTTTCCTACTCACCTGGGCACTCCCTATATTTCACTGATGGACGCATAGAGAAGCATTCAGGCTGATTGTGCCAGAGGGCACGTGGGGTCCCAGGAGGTCTCCCTTTAGTAATTGGCATAGGATGACAAGGAAAAGGCACCTCCAGCCAGGGTCAGGACAATGAGGAAGGGACGCGGTGTGGCTTCCTCCCCTAACCTTCTCCCTCCCTTTTCTTTATTAGGCATAACCGCATTCAGCTGGAATTGGTCTCGTGTGCCAGTTCTGGATCTCCTGGAGATGATAGCATTCTTACTTGATGATGGAGGTCATGGTTTCTTTTCCAGGCTGCTTCGAATCTGCAGTAGTACCGGGCTGCATGCTGGTGTGGGCGCTGGAAGCATCTGTGATGGTAGCTGCCTTAGGGCAGACAAGGGCCAGTGTGCAGTGTTCTGTCTAACCACGTTGAGGGAAAGAACTTCTAAGAGGGCAGGTTAGTTGTACAAGTGATCTGGGACCTGCGTATCTTGTCTTGATTTGGTGAATCACTTCCTTTCTTTCAAGCTTTTCAGTCTTTACTAGAATCTCCCCTGCCCCCTTCAGAGTAGGGTCTGCAATTACATCACGTTATTCGTTTAATAATTTATCAGTCTTCGTGAGGCCAAGACTGACTTACCCCAGGTCACCCATTGAGTTATTGGCAGGGTTGGGCCTTGAACTGGTGGCTTCTGTCCCAACCTGATGCTCTTCCCCTTATACTGAGCTCCTTCTGCTTTCTAGGGGCTCACATGTTTCTGTTCCCACCTCTGCACCGCAGAGGGGACCCCTGAGAGGGCGCCTCCACTGTCTCTCCCGGCCTCTGATGAGAATGCCCCTCTTAGCCACTGGAGGTGTTCGTGGGAGGCCTGTGCCAGGATGTGGGCTCATCCCTGATTTTCTCACCATCTTCCTTAGAAACCTTCTTCCTGGCTGCCAACCTGATGTTGTTACCTGTCATAGGGCAGTCTAGCATTGCGATTAAATCCTTAGGTTTCAGAGACAGCCCTGTGTTCAGATCCGTGTATTGATGGGTGTATTTTCCATTTATAATCCCTGGAGCTCTTGAGGGAAGTCACTTTGATGAGCTTCATTCGTTTCATCTAGAACTGGGCATATTAATGCCTCATGTCTAGAGTTTTAGAGTGAATATGTGAATGTACAGGGCTTTGCACAAGGCCTCACACATACTCAGCATCCAGTGGCAAGTAGGTGGAGTCTCCATCAGCGGCATTAGCATACGATTGCCTCATTGGCTCGGATGTGGTCGTGTGTATAATAAAGTACCCAGTCCAGAACCGGGCCGATGGTTCTCTTTAATAAGTGAAAGCTGTTGTCAGCTTGTGGGGTAACTCAAAAGATCTGAGTAATTCAGCAGATACAATAGACCTGGAAGATTCCAGGACGTAGATTCGTCTTCCTGTCCTGTCTCAAACTTCCTGTCTTGCCTCGGCCCAGTGGCATTCCTTTATATGACTTCACTTTCCTCACCAGTCACTTGGGGCTGACTGAGCATTGTGTGATACTGAAAAGGGATGAGGGAAAGTGTACACTCAGTTGGTGGCTGTTGGATCGGAATTGCTGGCGACACCAACGTCGCTCTTTCTGGAGAGTAAACTGCCAGTTCATTACAAGAACTATAAATTGTGCATACCCTTTAACTCAGGGGTTCTAATTTTAGGAATGTATTGTTCCCAAATACAGATTCCCAAAGAAAAGGGGGGTGGTGGGATAGAGCGGGGCCTGTCGGGTTCATTAGCAGTGCTGTTTCAAATAGCTCCAAATCCAAAAGTCCACACGTGCCCAACGTTGTCCGGCGTTTTTGGTGTTTGAATACCACAGAGCCCTCAGTGGCCGTGGGGCAGGTCAGACGCATGGCTTTCAACTTGTGGGCGGTCCCATTTGGGAGAGAGTTGAGCGATGGTGAAAGCAACAGTCCATTATTTTAACCGAGATCCAAGGAAGGCTAGAGAAATGTGAAATCAGTTCCTGAGTCTGCTGAGCACCCCTCCCTGTGGGTCCCCTGCTTCAGCCACTGCCAAGGCACTGCCTTGGAACCACTGCAGTGCCTGGCCTGTGGCCTCAGGGGTCTGGTGGCAGTGCCAGAGCAAACCCAGCTTGTTCATATCCAGAGCTGCTTAAATGCCACCTAAGCCATTCCTTTGGCAGCAAGTGACAGTCAGCAAAAGGGCATGGCTGGCAGAGGCTCTGAAGAGGAGGTCTGAGGGGGCAGGATGTGGTGCACGTGGTGTGCAGGACGGGCAAGGAGCCTGGAGGCCGCTGGATTTGGGTGTTTAAAGGCCGTTCTGTGGGTAGACAGAGATGGGGTGGAAGTCTGTGGACACGTGGGCAGATGGCTTCTCTACCTGGGTTTTCGGATGGCCCCTGTGCCTTGCAGCACTCTGGGAATAATGGGGCTAGGTCATTGGAGACTTGGGGCTCTCCTGGCACCCCAGAAGGATCCTCGGGGGACTCAATAAGGGACTGTTCACAAAGCTTTTGGCCCCTAGTGAGCGCTGCATAAGTGATGGTTGCCTTCCCCTTCCTGGGGGCGAGCGTGGAGGGATGAGGAGTGGGGACAGCATTCATTTGAATGTGGCCTTTTCTAGGCATGTAGCAATCATCTGGCCAGGATTTGGGGACAAACTCCCAATTTCCAGTACAATACAGCTGTCCTCACATGCACACTTGAACCTACAAATACCGGTAGGTTCAAGGTAGGGTCTACAAATACAGGTAATGTATCTTTGAAAACATTAGAATGGAATTTGGAGGGCCGCAAACAGAGTTAACATACTTCAGTAGGTTATTCCTTCTTTTCAGAAAGTCATTATAGTCAATGGTAAAAGAAATGAGAGTCCATAAAATGGGGAATTAGACATGTGGTCATTTCTAAGATTTAAGATTAAAAACTTGGTAATTCACTGTGTTTGCAGGGACAATCTTATGTCACCCCTCTGCTTACTACCCTTTAGCAGCGGTTCCATGTTGATGAAATGGACATTCCGGCTGGTGCACAAATCCTTTCATGATTCGGCTGCCTTCTTAGTTTGTTTCTGTTTTCTTTCACATTCTTGAAAATGCACCTCACACAACACCTGTGTATTAGTTTCCTGTTGCTGCTGTAACAGATGACCACAAACTCAGTTGCAGAAGATAACACAGATTTATTGTTTTGAACGTGTAGAGGTCAGAAGTCCAATGTCTGGCTCTCAGGGCTAATGTCAGGGTGTCAGCAGGGCTGGTTCCTTCTGGGGGCTCTGAGAGCAGGATGGACTTCCTTGTGTGTTTTCAACTTCTAGGGGTTGCCTGTATTCCTGGGCTTGTGGCCCCTTCCTCCATCTGCGAAGCGCATCACTTCAGTCTCTGCTTCCGTCATCGCACCTGCTTTTCCTCTGATGCTGACTCTTCCTGCGTGTCTCTTATAAGGATCTTGTTATGACATTGGGCCCAGCCAGATAATCCAAGATAATCTCCCCATCTCAGGATCTTTGATCATACCTACAAATTCCCTTTTCCATTAATGTAACAGTCACAAATTCTAGGAATTAGCACGTGGACATCTTTGGGGGACCATTATTCAGTCTACCCCAGTGTAGTTCCCCGGTCTCTGTGTCTAGCATTCTTGCTGCCTGGGACACCTTTTCCTGCCTTCATTGTCCAGCTAATTCCTATTCACCCTTCAGAACTTCGTCTCAGTCTTCTCTGTATGAAGACTTCCTTGGACATCCTTCCTCTCCTGCCCATTGATCTGGTCAGCTGCCCCCTCTCTTGCTTTGTAGCATCATCAAACCCAGTATTGTAATTGTAGGCTTATTTATCTGCCTGTCCCTGTCACCCTTGGGGACGGGGAGCACACTGGAGTCGCCTTCCCGTCCCTACCGTGTCGACCCAGGGCTGTACATCATTCAGCACTGATTGATGGATGCCCAGGAAAACGGAGACGAAGGCAGGAACCGTGCCTCCCACCGTGGAGACATCTCAAGGGGGAGCTCTCTGTCCTGATTTCCACACAGCCGTGTTGGCCTGGCATCGCATGTCCTCCAGGGAACGGAAGCCCTCTGGGTTTCAGCGTGTCAGCTTCTGTGTTTTCCTGTCCCTTCAAGCTGTCTTAATTCCCTCTTTCTTGTGCTGTGATACATTAGCCTAAGTGAAAGCAAATAGACAATTTCCTATTAACATTTATATTGCTTTTCTTTTCTATTTCTTGGTGAGGCTCTGAAGATGGGGATGGCTACGGAAAATATTCTTTCATCTGAATAATGTCCCTGTTGGGGGCTGGATTCCAGCGTTTTTTCCTGGGCTGTCCAGAAGCATCGATGTGGTGGACTCATGAGCTCAGGAAAAATTAAGGCACAGAAGTCAATGCGGAAACAGCAAGTTGGATTCAGTAGACGTACACTGAGTACCGACTGTGTGTGTACTCCCCTGCCAGGTCTTGGTGTGTGGTCTGGAGTTTATTAAGTGGTTATTATGTGCCAAGCATTGTTCCAAGTGCTTTAGTTTTACCATCTTCTTGACTTCTTAGAACTGCCCACTGAAATGTAGGGCCCATTATAATCTGAGTTTCACAGAGGGAGAAACTGAGCCAGAGAGAAGTTGCTTACCATCTTGCTGATGGGGGAGTCCCCGTCCCTGCCCCCCAAATGTTTATGGTCCGGAGGTGGCGTCTGAACCGGCAGTGTGCACTGAAGGCTGAGTGGGACGTCCACAGGTAGTCAAGAGTTTTGAAGGGTATTCCTGGCAGAGGGGAAAATAAAACAAAAGCAGGGAAGTGTGGAAATAATTACTTCGTTCAGGGCAGAGTGAGTAGCAAGTGCAATTGCTTTTAAAGTTGTAGGAAAGATGGGCAAGGAGCCAGAGACCTGGGAAGACAGGAGGGGCAAGAGGGCGTAGCTAGTGAATGGATTTCCTAGTGTGTGGTCTGGAGGTGAGCAGCTGCGAGTGAGGACGATGACGTGGACAGCAGAGTCTCTCAAACTGGTGGGCTTACAAATGTGCTGGGATCTCGAGCAAATGCGGACTGTGATTTGTAAGCCTGGGGTGGGCCTGCGGGTCTGCTTTTCTGACAGGCTCCCAGGTGATATAGAGGTGGTTGGTACCTGGGTCCCTCATTGAGTGAGGGTGCAGAGGGGACGGCAGGCACCATGGGGGGTGTGGGTGAAGAGGCTTGGGAACAATGCCCTGCTTTGGGCAGGGTCAGGTGGGCCCGTGATTGTGTTCTCAAGAAGAATGGCAGTGGATGGAGAGGAAAACGGGTGGGGTCAAAGGTGTTCAGCCAAGGAGAAGGAAGAAACAGCCTGGACTTCTGCAGATGAAAAAGAGACCGATGGAAATGAGCAGTGTTTCCGTTACAGTTAGGCTCAGCAGTATTTGACAGGATGGCTTAAACCGGAAGGAAATTTGTCTCTCCCACATCCAGGAAGTCAGGACGTTGGCAGCATGGGGTGTCGAGGTGGTTTGAGGGTGTCATTCAGTTCCCCAGAATCCTGTCATCTCTGCCAACCTCACCTCTCGGCCGACGCACCTCCACGTCCAACATGACATCAACGTCCTTGTTGTGGCCAGCAGCCAAGAAGAAGCAGGAAATCCAGAATGGGCACATGACTCAGCGAGCAAACTGCCTCTCTGTGGCTTTTCTCAAGTCCCACCGCCACGCTTGGCTGCCCTAGGGGCTGTCAGGTCTAGTCTTTCCTCGGGATGCTTTGCTGCCCTGAGTGTAAGCAGGGTTCTGTTCCTACACAGAAATGGGAGGAGAGATATGGGATGGCAACTTGGCAGCCCTTGCCATAAGTCGAATCCCTGGTGAGAACTTAAAAGGGGCGGAGTGTTGAGTTGATCAGGTTCTTAGTGACAGGCCTTTGTGCTGATGGGGCTCTGAATCTACTTGTGCCCTTTGCTTGCCCTAGTTCCTTAGTGTGAATGTCGGATTCCTCTGTCTTAGAAAGCCTGTCCAAATCCTTCCTACCCTACAAGAACCAGCTCCATGGCCACCTCCTCCAAGCAGCCCACCAGGACTCTTGAATCAGAATCAGTCTGCCATCTCTTAAACAGAGTGTCGCATTGGCACCGCCGCCCACCCTCATGTCATTCTGTTTTTTATTTTAATTCAGTCATTTGTACCTCGTCCTCTTCTTTAGACTGTGTGTCAGCAGTCGGTCTCGAGCACAGTGCCTAGTACACGATGAATTTCCAGGACATTTTAGTTACACTTCAGGGAGTAAATTTGAGTGATGAAGCGGATGTGTATGATGCAGGTGTTTTCCCTGGAGCAGTGCTTCTCGTACTCCTGTGTGCCTCGGAATCCGCTGCAGGGCTGTACAACTCCACGCCCCGCCCCAGTTTTTGGTTTAGTAGGTCTGGGAGGCCTAAGAAGGTACATTTCTAACAAGTTCCCAGAAGGCACTGATGCTGTGTTTCCAGGACAGTCCTTCCAGAGATCACTGTCCTTGAGAAACGCATAGATTTGTTTCTTTTTCTCTTTTTCTTTTTTTCCCCCCGGGGAACCTGCAATGCAAGTCAGGCCTGAAAACAGACGTGGGAATTAAATACAAGATAGTTAAGTCAGTGGATGAACCAGTAGAGAAATATTTGGGGTCAAGGGTACTTCGGAGTCTTCTTCCCAATTTTTTTTTCCCCCGAACAAATTCCCTGTTTCACTTAATCTTAATGCTGCCAATTGTAAGATGCACTGTTATTTTATATAAAGCCAAGAAATTAATAAGGGCTTTTCATTAAGCTACGACACAGTGCTTTCCTATCCCTTTGAATCTCTTATACTTATTGAAACAACGCTTTTAGACCTAATTAGATGGGTTTACTGCTTACATATGAAGGAAAAATACCAGCAAATAATATTGGTTCGGGTAGTCCTAAAGCTTCTTCACGACGAGCCTCACTCTTCAGAATCCCTTCTCTACTCAGTGTCATCACCGTCTGTGTTTTCTACATGGTGTCACCCTTCTGAGCACCAGATTGCTTATAAGAATCCTGCAAAGAAGACTCTCAAGGCCCCCTGGCAGCTCTGTGGAGCCTGCCTACCCCTGGCTCCTCTTTCAGAAACCTTGCTACTAACACCTTTGATTCTCCACCTCCTCCAGCGCTTCCCACAACCATTTGGTTCATGGCTAAAAGCGCGATCCCTTCCATTATCTCCAGCATTTTCACGGAAGCCGCTGACACGCATTCTGCAAATTCGTGAGTGTGCTAACAGTGGCAGCTACTGCTTCCACTTATTGGAGCCAGTTATTGCCGGAGCGTTCCTGATTTCAAAGACTTTAGAATGTGAAAAACGGCTTTTCTTAGCATCAGTTTTTTTTATGTCCACTGCATGTCAGGCACATGTTTTCCTTGTCATGGCTTTTCACATTACTGCTCTCAGTTAATATTTATGATGGTTGTTCAAGGTCAGTATGGTGACCTCAGTTTTATAGATGAGGACCTTGGGTCCCCATTCGGCATCTAGACAGGCATCCATGCACTCCCCAAATATTTATAGAGCTTCTGTGTGCCAGTCATTCTAGGTACTAGGAATACTGAAGTGGAAAATTTCCTGGGGGGATATTCAGTGAAGAAACAGGCATATAAGACTGAATCATGTAAGTGCTGTGGGAAGAAAAGTAAATCAGGGTATGCCAGATGTTAGAGAAGGTTTTCTGAGTAGACTCTGGAGTGAAGTGAGGGTACACAGCGCACAGGTATCAAAAGGATGCAGACTCCCCACCAGAGGAAGTTGCAAATGCAAAGGACTCGTGGCAGGAAGGGGCCGTCTTATTTGAGAAACAGCAAGTCTGTTCAGTTTTTACTTCCATTTTACTTCCAACCCTTCTGACACCAAATGTATGTTTTTGTTTTCTTTTGTTTTCCCCCCGCACCAATTCTCCCACTCTCTGGACACCAACTGGGTAGCCTACAATTCGGTTCAATTCTGACACTAACTACCCAGTTAGTATAAATCCTACAGGTTGAGGTCTCACAAGAGTGTCCCCACTTCAGACTGTGGTCACAGCCCCAGGTTGCCACCTGTCCTTCTGACCAACTGGCTCTAAATACAAGTGGTTCCCCCAGTCCCCTTCTCTGGGACTCAGGAAAGTGCTTTGCTTACAGCACTGGTGTATTAGAAAGGGTGCAAGTCTGAAACAACCAAATGGCAGAGATACACAGGGCAAGGTATGGTGCGGGCAGGGGTTATGCCCGTGCCCCCTTGGCGTATGCTGTCCTCCCGGGACTGTGATATGTTCCTCAACCTGGAAACTGTCTGGACCCTGTTATTGAGGGGGTATTAAGCAGACTTCAGTACGTAGGCATTGCCATTGGTGCTTAGCTTAATCTCCAGTCTCTCCCCTCCCTGGAGGTCAGGCGTGGGGGTGGGGCTGAAAGTTTTAACCCTCTAACCGTGCCTTGGTCTTTCTGGTGACAGTTCCCATCCTGAAGCTGTTTAGGTGTTGCAGCCACCGGTCGTCTCATTAGCATATACAAGACACTCTTATTATTCCAGAGATTGCAAAGGTTTTAGGAGCAGCGGGCTAGGAACTGGGGACAAAGACCAAAATATATGTTTATCATATGTTTAGCAAGGAAGCCAACTGGGCTGGAGCAGTGGGCACTCAAAAGAGGTGCCTGTGCTCAAATGCAGCTGAGCTGAAATTGCCAGATCTTTGGGTCCCAAGTCCAGGGTTTGTCTGCATGCGGGTAAGTGTGAGACGCCACTGCAGATTACATCCTTTTCTATTTACTGGGTGAGTTTAATTTTTTAAGAAACAGACGTCTTGATCAGTTCAGCTCCAACAGCAGTTCCACAGCAGAAAAATAGACTCACTGCTGTCACCATCTTGCTGCCTGGGAAGTAAGTACCCACAGTGTCTGATTCCTGAGCAGTGTTTTAACCAACCCAGCTAAAGATAACGGCGTGTGTGCGAAAGTGGGCAAAGGGAATGACAAAGAAATGCAAACATTTTATTCCCAGTGCATGTCTTTAAAATAGGATATGGAACTTTCAACTCTTCCTCTTTTGAAGAACACTGTCGAGAGGGAGACCCTGGCAGCACTCTGTAGAAGAAAGAACAGGTCTGGGTTTTGATCCCAGCTCTGCTAATAATTAGCTATGGGACTATATGTATTAGAGCTCAGTGACCGACAAGAGAATGTGTGAATTTAAACAGAAAAAGATTCATTGTTATTATTCCGTAGCTTGCAGGATTCTAGGAGAAGCTAGAGGCCCAGGCTCCAGGCTGAGCTGCAAGGAGCAGTTCTCTGAGCCACACAGAACCAGACCACCGAGAAAACTGTGAGTAAGAAGCCCTTGGGACGGTTCCTCCTGTAAGGGCCGCACCGCGTCTGCTGGGAGCTGTGTCTTCAGAACAGCCGCCATCTTTGTTGATATTCCTGAAGTCCAGGATTAGAGTCAGGGATCTAACTACAGATGCCTCGGAAAGAAACAAATGCCCCTTGCTCGTGTTTGCCAGGAAAGAGGAGAAGCAAAAGAAGAGGTATTCCAGCTCCTGATGTTCATTTTTGCTTCTTGAATCTCACACGGGTGTGCGGGCTTGGTGGGAACTAAGTTTCACAATCGGGGTCCTAGATGGAAAGGCATCTGGAAAATGTCTGACGTGGCCGTCCACGTATGCAGGAGAAATAGTAAAACAATCCTGTGGGAAATGGGGGAGGGTAAAGGGTGGGTTGCAAAGGTTTCTGCAATTCAGTCAAATTGTTCAAATGTCAGCCCCGGTAGCTGTTGGTAAATTATGCAGGTACAATGCAATATTTAGAGCACCCACTCAAAAAGCCATACAATGAGACACACCAAAGAACACCATAAGCAAATCAAAATAGAATTCTAAACAGTGTTCTGGGACCTCACAGGAATGCAGGAAGAAACCTAATGAGATGCCATCACAAACCCACAGAAAGGGCTAACATTAAGAAGACTGAACACCATCAGATGTTGGCAAGGAGGTGACACAACTGTAATTCCACACGTTATTGGTGGGAGAATGAAAGGGTTCATCCGCTTTGCAAAGAAGTCTGACAGTTTCTCATAAAACTAAACAGACACCTACATTCCGATTCTTCAGTTCCAATTGTCGTCATTGCCAAAACTGAAAACCGGCCGGTGTTCATCAATAAGAGAAAGGATAAATAAATTGTGACATAGTAATACCATGGTGTATTATTCACGGAGCAATAAAAAGAAACAGACACCTGATACATGCTACCACATGGATGAATCACCAAAATGTTACGCTGCGAATAGCTTACCCAAAAGAGTGTATACTTGTGACTCCTAATAGATCACATTTTTGTCCAGGAAGAATCAATGTATCATGGAAATAAATCTGGAAAGTGGTTGCCTATGGGGAGTGCAGGTGGAGATTGAATGGGAAGGGGTTTGAATGAATCACATCATCACCCTAAAATGTTCTGTATCTTCAAAGGGATTGGGTTATACAAGTGGTCCTCCAATAACATTGTTTTGTTATAACATTGATGAAATTTAAAAAGTCAATTCCCAGCTGGGGCCACTGTCTGTGTGTAGTTTGCATGTTCTCCCCATGTCTGCACAGGCTTTCTCCAGAGACTCCCGGTCTCCTCCCACATCCGAAAGATGTGCATGTCAGGTGATTTGATGTATCGTAAGTTGTCCCAGTCTGAGAGAGTGTGCGGGTGTGTGAGCAGCCCTGCCATGGAATGTCCTGTCTAGGGTTGGTCTCACCTGGTGCCCTGAGCTGCCAGGATAGGCTCTGGCCAACACAACCCAGAACTGGCATAAGCCGGTTAGAAAGGAACTACCTTACTTGTTTTGAGAAATCTTTCTTAAATGGTTGGATGGTTCACATTTATTTCAATGCTTAATATTAGAAGTGTTCTGAGTCTTTATTTAGAAATACGGTGATGTTTTTGTGAGCAGAAATACACCACTGGAATTTCACTCTTGTTTATATCAGTTAGCTTGTAAAACTGGTTTTGTTATATGTCATTTTGCTTAAAGTGGCGGCTTCCAAGACCTTTGGACGATGTTAAGTGAGGGCTTACTGTGCAGGCGTATGATTTGTCACAACTCCTGCAACGGTCTGTGCATTTCATCGTATACACCTTTTTCTGACCCTACCTAGTTAGTGGTTTACATACTAAAGTACCCAGGGGGTGATGTGCTGATGACTAACTTACTGCTTTGAAATGCATTAAAGAGAAGAAAAAACGTGGGTTGATAGATGAATAGAAGGACAGATAGATGAGACAAAGCAGATACGATAAGTTGTTAATGGTAGAAAGTAGGTATAGGGATATGTATGTTCACTGTAAAATTCACCTTTAGGTGTCCTTGGAAATGTTCATAAGAAAATGTTAGGGCAAAGTGTTGTGAAATTATACTAGGATGTGTGATCCCTTCCTCTCCTGCATCAGGCAGCCATTGGTTGTTAAGAAAAATCACTACAGCTGTCTGGTCACTACATTATGGGACAAGGTGATTTTTGCTAAACTGGATAAAAGGCACAAAGAATTCAGTTGACTGAAATAGCTGGGATTGGGATACAGTCTGGAGAGAGTACCCATCCACAGAAGATGCCCAGTAAGCATTTATTTAATCTGTTTGTCTTACTCTGCAATGAAAATCCCAAACTCTGATTTCTTGACTGTCTCCAAAGTCAGTGCCCGCCATGCAAAGACAACAGCTATCCATTTCTGAGATAAGGTGAAGTGTAAACTTCTATAGTTGGTGGAGACCTGGAGGGACAACCTAATTCATTCTCATGCTCTTTCTCTCCCCCTCCCCCTCTCCTTCCCTTCTTCCCCTTCCTCCTTCCCTCTCTGAATTTACCTAAAATATTTGGGTCATGCATAAAGCTTAGTTGATTTTGTAGGTAACAGCAGTGACCAAAAGGTTTGAGGTGGAAGAGGGTTAGCTTCCCACCACCAGCTCACTGCGTTCCTTAGTTGGCGGTCACCACGTGATTCAAACAGCTGTAAAAATATCAATGACGTCTCTGTCTCCTGTCCTTTCTCACGCTCTGGCCACCATCTTGCAGGCAGGCTCATGAGAGGCACACATGGCAGTGTTACAGGGACCAGTGCTATCACCCTCGTAGCTGGCACCAGGCAAACAGAAGTCTATCCAAACAGTGACTGGAAACAAGACTACTTAGGGGTCACCCCTCAGACACCATCCCTAAGAATGGGGATTCCAGTCTCACCAGATTTTCAGTCTTCATGAAAAGGTGGAGAGTATCTCTGAAATATTTTAGCCTGTCCACATTTCTTGAAAACCTTATCTCACCAATGAGAGCTCTTTTCTAACATTCCACATGTCAGGTAACCAGCCGCTACGTCACCAAGAAATCCCCCTCCCAAAATTCATTAGGTCCCGATATTGATAACACGTCCCCAACAGCATGTGTTTGGGTTGATGCTTGTCCCAAAATATGCATGACATGAACTTTAGCATTTTAACCATTTATACGTGTGCACCTTCGTGGCACGAGGTACATTCACGAAGTTATATAATCATCCCGACTGCCCATCTCCAGAGCTGTTTCATCACCTCAAATAGAAGCTCTGTACCCATTAACCAGTAACTGTCCACTTCCCCTCCCCCAACCCGTTAGCATCTATTTTACTTCCTATTTCTACGAATTTACCTGTGCTCAGTACCTCATATATGTAACATCACACTATATTTGTCCTTTTGTGTCTGGTTTATTTATGTGGCATAAGGTCTTTAAGGTTCATCCACGTTATAGCACGTGTCAGAATTTCCTTTTTTTAAAAAATTAGTTTCCTTTTTAAGGCTGAATTTATTTTATTGGGGTGACAATTGTTAGTGAAATTACATAGATTTCAGGTCTATATAATACTTTTTACAGAATAATGTATTGCAATAAGTATGAAGTTACAGACCAGACGTAAATGGTACAAAATCGGAATCAAGTATGGAGATTTTGAGGAACCCCCAAGCCCCAGGATGGGGTGTGGTTCTAGCTGGTGCTGACAGAAGGCTCTTCTGTTGCACACACAGCTCTGCTGACAGCCGCGTGAATAGTTTCCTGATCAAGAAGCAGCGTTTCAAGCATTTTACATCCTAACAAGAGCATTTGTCAGTTCTGTACAGGTGTTTTATGTGTATGATGCCTTTGTTTCATTTTAGGAAAATTGGTTGGGAGGAGGGAGTAGGCTTACCATATACTGCATTCTAAGTTTTAATTGTAATTTTAATTTATAATTTTAATTATAAATTTTCCTGTTTAAAGTCATGGGAAATTGGTTCCGTGGTAGCTTCTCGGCACAAAACACTTATATTTTCAGGAATGAATTATGGAAATAACATGGGAGATGCTTGCCTTTTAAGGTATATTACAATACTATAAAACTTCTCGCTTTGAAGAGAGGATGAAATATGGGAGCAGAGGGAGGAAGAGACTTGCTCCCTTCACAGTTCTTGGAGCTGCCTAGAGGAGAATAGGGGTTATCCCTCCCAGGCCTCTTCCTGGTTCCTTAGGGGGGGTCTCCCTCTGTCTCCATGTCAGAATCATTGAAGGGACTGGTCCAGACAGTAGGAGGGAGCTAATTGTTGAAAGGAGTCATGGCCTTTGCAAATGCTCCTGAGACATAAGCCGCGATGGGCCAGGACACACTGGGAACTTAGGCAAGATTAATGGGGCTTAGCCAATTTTTATGTCTGAGCCTGTATGGAGATGTATGAATGTGAGCCGAGAGGCATGGATTTTGCTTGATTGCCGACTTGCCGCCTCCTGGTCTGTGAAGAGCCATATTCCAGTCTTGGGCTCACAAGCTTCTCATTACTGTGCAGTCAATTATTGCTGGTGAGAAATGAGTCCACCGGCACCACCACGTCCAATACGCAGCCACGCTTACTCTCTCTGCGATCAATGTCATGTACATGGCTTGTAGTGTTAGGGTGACAACCAATCTATTTTTAATCCCCTCCTTCCTCTCACCTCTTAGAAAAGGATGGAACCATTCTTCCTGGCCAGCAACCACTTCCCCTCCTCCCTGCCTCCCACCCTCCCTCAAAATGTCAATTAGATTAACATTTCGCAGTGTGGCTGCCTCCACATCTGCTTATAGCGCGTGGCTGGACTTTGGAAAACAACGGCATGACACCTCTGTGGGGTCTCTGTATTTATTTTCTTTTAACGATCTCCATAGCCAATTGACTCTGCTCTCAAGCCAAAGGAGAATTCAGGCAACTGCTAGGGCTGCACCCTCAACGTGGGCCCTCCTGGGGCCAGAGCTCTGGGGCCTGCACCTCACTGACTATAAGGCAGCTTCTGGAACTAGGAGGGAACTGTCATGCTTGATGAGGTTCTACGGCAAGGTACACGTGAGCTCTTGGTTTTGTAGCAGCAGTGGCTCTGCCGTGCTGGGTGAGTCCAGAAGAGGGATGGATGGATGGATGCTATGTGGAAGGACCAGCCTGGATGGGCCTACGGGGAGGTGGGAGTGTGGACCCCCCCCAACCCCACTAGTCCTGGCCTCACTGGCTGGAGGGACCTACTATGCCAAAGGGAGATGGTCCAAAAGCTGAACTCCAAGTTGATTGCCTTTGTCAAGAAGCTCTCAGGATTTCTCTTTCCAGTCTTTTTTTCTCTTCACTCTTTCTTCTCTGGTTTCTTTGCCTCCTCACTCTCTCCCCTCTCACTTAAGGGGAAACCGTGCCTCTCCCTCTCTTTCTGTCACTCTTTTCCTGCTCTCCATCCCTCCTTTCTCACCCCTGTGGTTTCTAGCAAAAGGGATATGGAGTATGTCTGAACTCTGCCTCCTGTGGGTTACTAGGTGTGTGAACTTGGATGCTAACACCTTCAGGGGTTAACGGGATGCAGACACCTGTGTCTGGGGTTGTTGGGAGGACTAGATAATAGCAGAGACCACTGAAACTCTTGGAGCTCTTACGTTTATTTAGCACTTGCTGGTTCTACATGTGTACCCTCGTCCCTCAGGACCACCCATGAGGCCAGACTGTTCTCCCCAGTTTACAGATGAGGAAACCGAGGCCCAGAGAGACCAACCAACTTGCTGAAGGTCAGTTAGCTATAATCTGGGGAAGCTGGTGGGTGTTTGCACCCAGCCTGCCTGGCTCCACCCTGTGGAAAGATTACCTATGGAAGCACCTAGGACGTGGGGACATAAGTAACTAATAACACTTCTTGAATATCTATGGGTGAAAATTTTGTAACGTGCATTGTGAGAGATGCACATTGTAAGTATTTAAAAGGTTATTTATTCGTGTCACGTTTTCTCTCCACTTTAGTCGTCCTCTTTTTTATTTTCCCTTCTCTTCGCACCTGTAGTTATTCCCTTTCTCTTGGGAATTTGGCCCAGTCCTCCTTCTTTATTTTGGTCTTTTCTACTTTTTGGACTCCCCAGTATGCCCCCCTTCTTCATACTCATTTCCTGTGTGTCTCTCTAAATCTCTTTTGGTTTTTTTCGAGCTTTCCATCGCCTCCATCTCATCTCTCTCTGCCTGTTTTTTGTTGTTGTTGTTTTTTATCTGCCTTGATACTTGCCAAACCAAATCCCCGAACTCCAGCAAGGATTGAAGTCAACCCCCTGCCACACAGCGTGGCCGGAGCCCCAGGAATCGTGCTAGCCCCGGGCCTCCCAGGCATTCCAGGGTTTACAGGAACAGGGTGACATGTGGCTCCTTGAACGTTCATCGGATGTGCTCCGTATTTATTTCTGTGACAGGAAGCACACCACCGGCGGGGGAGATGGCTGCCGCAGGACTGGGGCTGCGAACTTAATCTCCCCAAAGTCAGAAAAGTTCGGAGATGGAATTTTTGCATTCTTCATAACTTAGCCAGACACACACACTTACACTCGAAGGCAGTGAATTTGTCAGCCTGTACAGTAGCACGCAGTTCTAAATATGGGCACAGTAGGAAGAGAGATGGTTACTGTGGGAATTATAATTTTTAATTTACTGACTTGGAGCTCTGAACCAGGGCTTGGTGCCTGATGTAGTGTTTTTACATTTGGATATGTGCTTAGGAAAGGTATAAAACCTTGTAAAGCTAGGGCCAGTGTTTGGGGATATCACTGAAGAGGTTGGGGTGGGGGGCTGAAAAATGAGGTGCAATGGGGCCAAAGAACATACCCGTAACTATCAGATGGGAAGTAGACAAATCCTGGGGCTCCCAGCTCATCAGCACGGGAGGCTTACTGACCAGCAAGGCTACTTTCATCGGCTTGTAGATGAGAAAAACAAGGTCCAGGGAGACAGGGCGACAGGGCTGGCAAGGAGGCTGAGGGAGCACAGCTTTTCGAACCGGAGGTCTGGGTTCAAAACAGTGCAACACGCAAGGGGTTTGGACTCCAAAAATCTGAGCGTAGAGAAATGAACACTGAGGTACTGCTTCCGGTCCACCAGGTACTCTTCTCAGCATGTCAGGACTCACTCATTAACTCTTCATTACTTCTCCATGAGGCAAGTCCTCTTCTTGTCACCACCTTATAGAGGGACATCGTGGTAAAGAGAGGGTCAGGGCTAGGATGTCATCCAGGCATCCTGGCTCTAGAGTCCCTACACTTGCCACGTTTCTCTGCACGTAATCCTGACTTTGTTACTTACTAGCTGTGTTATCTTGGGTAAGTTACTTAACCTTGCTGAGCGTTGATTTCCTCCCCTCTAAAACGAGGCCAGTAATAAAGAACAAGCAAATGGGAGATCTCTGTAGGCAGGGTATTTTTATGGTTTCCCATCGAGAGAGAAGATGAGTGTGGTCCCTTGTTTGAGGAAGAATAGGACAAGAATTAATATTGGGGTATTTTTACTATTTAGGTGAGCTGCACCCATCTGGCGTCAGGCCTACCTAACAAACAGATCTCTTCCTACCTCCCACTTCCTCCGTCCTCCGTGAGAGCGGGAGCATTAGCCTCCCGTGCTGCTGGCCTCCCCGCCTTCCACATTTTCCCCAGCACACGATGGACCTGAGGCATCGACACCTGCCGGGGTGTTTCGGACTGGTGCAGCGTCCAGTGTGGCTCTCTGCAGTGGAGTGGACTGTGCTGCCTTCTAGAACAGGCATTCATTCCATGAATGTTTATTTTGCACCTGCTGTGTGCCTCCCGTTGCTCTTAGCTCTGGGGATACGTTCATATCTGCACGACGAGTAAGACAGTCTCTGTACTCATAACACCACCTTGCCAGTGGGGCAGTGGATAAGAGAGACGTTTTATCAGCTGGCAATAAAAAAAATAAATAAGTAAGGTAAAGAACTGGAGTCTGAGGGACTGGGTAAAGAGTGGAGTTTTAGGTCAGGGAGGACCTCTGTGTAGAGGCCATCTTGTAACAGAGGCCTGAATGGAGCGCGGGAGTGGAGCCAGGCACAGATGGGGGGAGGGCATTCCAGATGGAGGGAGCCACAAATGTAGCTGTCCTGAGGCCAGACAAGACTGATGTGCTCAAAGGCCAGCAAGGAAGATGGGAACACAGTTAGGCCGATGCCAGTGGTGTGGGGCTTACAGATGCTAGCAAGAAGATTGGTTTTTATTCTAAATGCAGTCAGAAGCCATTAACATAAGGCTGCCAGATAAAATACAGGATGGCCAGATAAATTTGAATTGCAGATAAACCACGGATAATTGTTTAGTTTGGGCATAACTGGGCATTCTATAGTTTTATTTACTAAACCTGGCAACCCTACATCGATGGGCTCAGAGCAGGGCCTGCTGTGTGGACAGAGTGTCAGCTGGAAGGAATTTTGCAGTCGGGACCAGGAAGAAGGCCATTGTCCCCCCAAGACGGAAGTGGGGTTGGTCCAAGCTAGAATGGTCTAAATGAAGGTGCTGAGAGGTGATCGGATTCAGGGTACATAGTGTGCCACCTGTGGGACCTGGTAATGGATTTGATATGTATGGAAAGAGGGGAGTAAGGCAGGGCTGCTGCTAAGCTCTAGTTCACAGGAGGAAACACTGAGTCTCGGGACCTGGTCAGTTACAGGCCAAGTAGCCCGCTGTGTACCTGAGCTCTTGACGGGTTAAGGATCAGGTGCCCACAGGAAGGAGAGTGATTTGCCATGTTTTCCTGCATTTTTTAGACTCAGGAAATTTTTTTTTTTAATTAAAGTTTATTGGGGTGACAACTGTTAGTAAAATTGCATAGATTTCAGGTGTACAATTCTGTATTACATCATCTATAAATCCCATTGTGTGTTCACCACCCAGAGTCAGTTCTCCTTCCATCACCATATATTTGATCCCCCTTACCCTCATCTCCCACCCCCCACCCCCCTTACCCTCTGGTAACCACTGAACTATTGTCTGTGGCTATGAGTTTTTGTTTCTCATTTGTTTGTCTTGTTCTTTTGTTGTTTTTGGTTCATATACCACATATCAGTGAAATCATATGGTTCTCTACTTTTTCTGTCTGACTTACTTCGCTCAGCATTATAATCTCAAGATCCATCCACGTTGTCACAAATGTTCCTATATCATCTTTTCTTATGGCAGAATAGTATTCCATTGTGTGTATATACCACAACTTCTTTATCCATTCATCTATCGAAGGACATTTTGGTTGTTTCCATATCTTGGCCACCGTAAACAAAGCTGCAATGAACACTGAAGCACACGTGTCTTTATCTCTAAATGTTTTCAGATTTTTTGGGTAGATACCCAGGAGAGGGATTGCTGGGTCATATGGTAATTCTATTCATAATTTTTTGAGGAACCTCCACACTGCCTTCCATAGCGGCTGCACCAGTCTGCATTCCCACCAACAGCGTATGAAGGTTCCTTTTTCTCCACAGCCTCTCCAACACTTGTTACTACAACACTTGTTGTCTTGTTGATGATAGCCATTCTAACTGGGGTGAGGTGATATCTCATTGTGGTTTTTATTTGTATTTCTCTGATGATTAGTGATGTTGAGCATTTTTTCATATGTCTATTTGCTATTTGTATGTCCTCTTTGGAGAAATTAGACTCAGGAAATGTATATGCACTCTATAGAGGTAGATGGGCCGATAGATATGGTCAGGTGAATGCGTCATCTTTTAAACACTTACCCTGTGCCGGACCCTTGGTTAATTGCTCTCCACATCTATCTGTCTCCTCTTGTGTGATTCTCGTACTACCAGGTGGGGTCGTGCTGGGATCATCCCATTTTACAGCTGAGGAAATCGAGGCTCTGTGAGAATGCAGTGTGCACGCTCTTTGCTTTATTGGTGACAGGATTATTTCTCTGTTCCCTACAGTGTTGGGGGCACATGAGCAGCAGACCCACATTCAGCCCTCAGCAGGGACATTGTTCGGATGAGGGTTATCTTCCCAAACTGTCCTAATCCTCAGTGCCAGAATCAGAACCCGGTTCTGGTTCCACAATTTTATATAGCACGGTGCTCAGTCTTTCGTGGGAGTAAAAACCACCTGGGGGTTTGTTACAAATGCACATTCCTGAGGCCCATGCCTGGGATTCAGGTTCAATCAGACCAGGTGTGCAGCCCAGGAATATGCATTAGGACAAACCTCACAGTTGATCTGAGTTCATTATTCCTGTATTTGCTTTGAGAAACGAAACACAATGTGACTGCCTTAATTAGGCCAAGCATAGTAAACCCCCGTTCCCCAAACGCCCCAATGAGGCCTGCATGGATCCCACAATTTGGGGGTGAGGGATGCAGTTTTGAATGCTGTTTGATAGTATGTGCTGCTCATATTCATGTTTCCAGGAATTCCCACATGCTTCGATAGATGCCTCCAGGAAGAGCTGCTTTCAGCCTTTCAGGTAGAATCACTTTGGGTTTCCTTTGCATCTAATGCCCTTTCCCATTGGCTTGACACCTCCCCTAGTACCACGGTTTCCAGGCTCCCATCCTTCTGCCTTTCCTCTTACTCTCCAGCACCTGCGCCAGCCGCTCCCACACACTTCGCTGAGCCAGGTGCTCTCCCCGCCTCCCTGTGTGCACATTTGAAGGAAGGATCTGGCTTGGCTCTGCTTTGGTTACGTGCTCATCCCAAGGGAACCTCTGCTGTTAGGATCTTGGAAAAGTATGGCAGTTGCACCTCAGGCCCCTGGATGTCGCCGAATGAAGGTGACGTGGAATCTCAGCCGATATCATCCAGCAGCTTGAGGAAGTGAAGGGAAAAGTTCAGAGCCTTTGCTGAAAAAGTGGAGGGGTTGAGGGAGAAAGGGAAGACCGTAGCTGTGGGAAGACAGATGGGACTGGCGTGGCATCCTGGGGGTGTGTGTGGGGGGGTATAGGGCAGAGAGGGTAGCGATGTATAATGCGTTCTCTGCTTCTTAGCCGCACGTTAGCTGGCTTGGCAACGTTTCCCTTCATCCCTGGGTGTACTAATGAGGAACTTATCGTTATATACACAGTGACCCCCCCCCCCCCAATGAGCTACGTCCCAAAATTCTGCAGTTCCTGTGGGGTTCGGTGTAGCCATTAACTGTCCCTAAATGGGCTGTCCCTTGCTAATAGGCAATGCTAATCCGAAAGCCAAAGAAACACTGGATTAGTCCTCAAAAGAAAGGTTCTTGAGGGGTCCTTTCTGAGTTTTTCCCCCTGTATCCATCTTGTTTCTTGAGGATAGGCTGTGCCCTGTGGGTGCCAGGGACGTAAAGGGTCTAAAACGTGTGGGTAGCCTGGGCCAGTCTCTAGGTGTTTGTGTTAATGGCCACGATAATTGTATCACGGTTCTCTTATGTTCCCGGTAAGTTTGTTGTCCAGGTGTCTGTGGTGGGGTGCTTGGGCAGAGAAGGGAACAGATGCCACAGAGAAGGAATTCCAGAGAGAGGGTCATATCACGCTCCTTCCCCGAGTGCAGTCCACATTCACCAGGTGTATCACCCGCCGTGATTTCTGATGCTACTGACATAAGGGCAAGCCCAGTTGGTACTAAATCGTGCCTCGTGTCTTATTAAAGAGCTTCTCACTATAAAACTGTTAAGTTAGTCTCTCGGAATGGTTTACCTCACACGTCTCTGCCCTACCAGCTTCCAAGCAGAGGACAGCCGTCAGGCTGGAGTAGTCTTGCTGCTACTGTCACGCCACCGCTAGTGATACAGACAGGGCAGCCATGTACGAGGCACTGCTGCGGCTTTCCCTGCAGTAAACCCTCAGTTCCACGCTAGTACTTCTGGACTCTGATGCTTGGGCTTTTCAGCAAGGGCTGCAGAGAGGGTCCCCCACTGTTCTGTACAGTCAAACTGCTGGGAAGAGAGGCAGGCATGGAAGATGGTTCCGATATCATCTCCACCATTTAATAGCTATGTGACTGGTACCTTGCTTGATCATTCTGTTCCTCCCCTTAAAATGAAGCTAAGAACAGTGTATGTCTTATGGTGTGATAAGGATAAGACAAATTAAAACTGCAAAGTGCCACGCACCAGACTTGTGATGTAGGTTATAATATGTGACCTGTTATTATCTCTGTCATCATCATTGCTGTGTTACTCTTACATCGTGAGTTGGAGCCAAGAAACCTGAGTTTGAATTTCCGGTTCTCCTTCCTGCCGTCACTGCCACTTTGGGCTAAGGATTGGCCTCCTGGGTCCCAGTGAGATCAAATCCCCGGGGTCCCGCTGTTCCTTTGGGTTTAGGTAACTCAGCAGCAAGCACACTGCAGGACCTGGCCCACTGTAGGTGGTACACTCACCCGCGTATTTTTGCCAAGCGTCTGCCATGTGTGTTAGATGCTGCAGATACAGCAATTCAAACACGCAAGGTCTCGGTTTCAAGCAGCCTACTGTTTCCTGAGAACACAGATGTGGCCAGAGAGGATTTCATACAAAGAGGTAATTGCTGAAATAGAAGACTGCACGAAGGGCAGCAGAACCAGTGAAAGAGGAGCTAACTTCTGCCTGTGGGAGTCAGAAGACTCCCATGGATGGATGTTGAGGGAGACTGGAGAGTTGAGTAGGGATTTCCCATTTTGGGGGAAAGGATAAGAGGCCTGGGTGACAGGGAACAGCATGGAGTGTTCGGAAGGATGAAGTGGAAGAGGGGAGAGAAGAGAGAGGCCAGGGCAGATTGCAGGCCATTTGTCCCGTGTGTACCTCTCGGAGCTAAGTTTCTTCAACTTGAGTATCTTGCGATCCCTGTCTTATGGAACATAATTTTCACAGACCCCTGTGTTGACAGAAATCATTTTCATTCTAATATGACTTGTGCAACTTGGTGCACTCTCTGTACAGAGATAGCTTGAATAAATTATCATAAGAGTACAACACATTTATGGAATATTTCTACCAAAACTGCAAAATGAACAGAAGGTTCAAATTACCAACATAATTTTAATATGTTGGGTGATGCTGTGTTACTCCCCCCGCATGAATATGGATGGACCACTGTGGTATGGAATTTGGAATGCCCATGTGTCACGTGATGGCTTGTTTTTCCTTGTCACTTTCCTTCATTCCCACCAGAGAGCTCCAAACCACTTCATGCCAGATTCGTGACCTTTGTATGGTGTAACTGCATCATTTTTGTGGCTACCCTTTCTTTGTTCTGCCTGGGACAGTTAAGGTAGTGGGTATAACCTGGGGCAGGCATGACCATACACACAGGTGCAAAAGTTGTCCATGACCCTGGGCTCTGCTCGAAGATGGCTGTTACATGATCCTGAATGTGCTTCTCTAAAATTTTTACAAGATTATTATCAGAGTGAAAATTCCAAATTAGCAAACACTTTGAGAGAATACAGGAAACCCCACCCACCGTTACATCTGTGAAATAGAAATGCCAAGGAGAATATTAGGTGGAAGTCTAGTTGACAGAATCAGTCTCATAGAGAGTGAAGGAATAATAATTATTATTGTACGAACAGTGGTAGTTGTTATTATTATAGGAAATGCTTATTATAATAAGTGCTTCAATTGTGCTTGTCGTGTGCCAGATGCTATTCTGAGAGCTTTACGTATGTCATCTGGATTTAATCTTTACCACCTGCCTTTGAGGGTAGGTATTATTATCACTCTGATTTCACAGAGGAGGAAGATGAGGCACAGAGAGTTGAAGTCATGGGCCCATGGACACAAGGCTAATTAACAGCAGACCTGGGATTTGAACCCGGGCAGCCCGGCCCTGGACCCCTTGCTCTTAATAGCTACAGACAAGAGTTGACTGCTCAACTCCTCTTTTAATAGCTACCTACTCAAATAACTAATGACCTTTCTGATTATTGTCTGCACGTGTTCAGGGGCTGACAACTTGTTCACATTTAATATTCAGAGCAATGCTGCCCTCAGCTCTTTGACAGTTTCAGATATAAATCTACCTTAAAGACGTACAAGTACAAATTATGCAATTTGACTTTTAAGTGCCTTTCCAGCAATATAAATAATGAAGTGTGTTGGAACTGGCAGGTATAGTACATTAAATCGAGTGCAATTAAACTACTGTGATATTTTTAAATTAACAGGAAAAAAATAAGGGGCAAAATCAAGAAAGCTGAATCTGTCTTTACAGCCTCCTCCAGCTGATGACGGGGTGGGTGATTGCAGAGGGTATTAGTAACATTTATGCTCTGGATTTCAAGTGCGATGATAGTCACATTTAACACAAAGAGCACTTTGATTTCGCTTCTGTGTAACAGGCAGATGACATTTCTAACAACATCATCTTTTCAGTTCTTTTGAAAGCAGATGACAAGGGGGTATTCTGAGAAGACATCTGAGCTGAAATAATGACTTGCCTTCTGGGTAATGTGTCATTGAGACATCTGAAAGTCAGGATTCTCTTTGCGAAACACAAGAAGAATCTGCATCTTTCACACTCATGGGTGGGCTTTGCCCTTTCCAAAAGCCAAGAGTCTGTTCATGGGGAACCAGGAGGCTGGCACAGCTGTTGAGATTGTATTTCACGTCCCGCCCAAGTCTTCGTATGGACGGGGTGAGAGCTGCCCTCCACAATAGTTACTGTAAAGCCCGATCAATATATATGTTTGTTTATCAAAGATCCCACTTGGTTCTGGAGTTGGAAAGGTCTAGGCATGTCAATGCTTACTGATCTTATTGTAAACATACCTGTACCTCTGAATTCATCTGAGTGTATTTCCCCTCGAAGTGGTCATCTCACTTACCTGTCCACTTCTAGTACTTACCACCATTTATCAGCATTCAGTGACCTCACGGAAATCCCATTTTTTGAAACAGGATGCAAGACCTGCAGCATATTGTTTTGGGCGGCTCACATGGGGATCGTTTAGACTTCCTCGATTTGGAGTGCCTGTGTATTAGCTTGCTAGAGCTGCCATAATAAAGTGCTGCAAATCAAGGGGCTTGAACAACAGAAATGTATCGTCTTGATTGATATCTCTGGAGGCCGGAAGTCCAGAATGCAGATGTTGGCAGGGACCAACATGGCCAGGGGCCATGTTCCCTCTGAAGGTGCTAGCTGGCCTCTCCCCAGCTTCTGGCTCTTCCTTGGATTGTGGCAGCATAACTCCAGCCTTTACATCGCATTCTCTCATGTGCACATCTCTTTCCAAATTTCCCATTTTGTGAGGACACCAGTCCTATTGGGTTAGGGGCCCACCCTACTCCAGTACGACCTCATCTTACCTAATTACATCGGCAGTGACCCTATTTCCAAATCAGGTCACATTCTGAGGTTCTGGGGTTAGTACTTGATCACGCAAATTTTTCAGGGATGCAATTCAACCCATAGCAGCCTGTAACCAGCAGTGTGGCTGGCATATAGGAGATTGACTCGTGCATTCCTCGTTCATTCAGTGAATGTTTGAGTACTTACTTTATGTCAGGCACTGTCCGAGACATTGGAGATAAAACAGTGAGCGAAACAGACTCTCAGGAAACTTATATCTTGATGGGGGTAGGTAGCTATTACGTAAAGAAATGTCAAGTTGTAGTGTGTGCAATGAAGGAAAATAAGACGGCAGATAACGAGTGGCACGTGGTGTGGGAGGCTGAGCTAGAGTGGTCAACATGGGTGTCTCAGAGCTGGTGGCCTTTGGGCCAAAACTTGATTGAAATAAGGAAAAGCCATGGAGAGATCTGGAGAAAGAGTGTTCTAGACAGAGATGAGTGCCGAGTGGTACATTGCATAGTACATGTTTGCAGCGTCAGTTCAAGAAAGTATTTGGGGAGGGGGTTTATTTTTAAAACACCCTGGGAGTTGTTGGGAGTGAATTCTGATAACCAAGAGATGGGAAAGCACATTAAGGAAAAGCAGTGTGGTAGAGTCTCAGAATCTTCTGTCACATTTGATCTGAACACTGGCCTGGAAAACCATCTCAGAGGCCTCTGGACATTCTCTCCCTCTTTGAATCTTAGATTCATGGGGTCTCAATGAAACTCGCAGCTCATTCAGACCTTCCTCCCACCACCTGCAGAAATAACCTCCTCTCCCGACATCTCCAGTGAGACTGTGCATTCAGAGCCGCCTCTTGAATGTGTAACTCAGTGGCTCTCTTGAAGATGTCCTACTCCACTGCTAGACACGCAGCTCCAAACTTAGCTCATTGCGCCGTGGAGCTCCTTTGCTTCTCTGCCTTTCCTCCTCTGAGTTTTATGTATCCTGGTGGAAGTGTCTCATGCCCTAAACCAGTGGTTTTCAAGGCTGACTATATGCCAGACCCATCTGGAAGAGTCTGCAGATGGCCAATTCCCAGATCCTGGTCCAAACTTGCTGAATTGAAGTTTTGTGGTTAAGGGCCTGGCAAATTCTTTCTTTTTTTTTTAAAAAAAAAAAAACAAAGCTCTTAATTCTGCTATTAAGGATCACTGTCCTAAAAAGTCATACTGTTTCCCCAGTGGTCAACTCTTTGATTGGTAGACCATTGAGAAAAGGGATTGGATGGGATGTCACCTCTCTTCCCCTCCCAGGGTGTTGGCCATAGGAAACAAAACCATCTCAGATGTGCCTCTTCCTCATGGTGATTCTGACGGGTTCTATTGCATGACTCGTGGAGGATGTATCACATAATAAACACGCTGTCCTCCGATCTCAGCACATCACTAAGAAATGCTGAGAGATCTGGGTCAACGTGGAGAAGCAGGAAAGAGAGAATGAGCTGGTTCTGATGCTGGTGCTAAAAACAGAACTTGAGCAGACATTTATCTTCTCATTTCTCAAGGACCATTTGGACAGAGAAATCAAAGGAAATAATGAGATTTCCTTGTCTGACATCTCTGTATTGAAATCGGACATAAAGTGAAGAATTCTCTGCAGTGTCAGTCATCTCTCCTCCCCCAAATGTCTTCTGTCCGCGTTCAGGTGATGCTTTATGCTGAGTTTTTTATGTGGAGTCAGATACTTTGTGGTATCCATTAGCAACCCCGATGAGAATTTACTCTCCACTTCTTAAAGTCAAACAGGAAGCCCCTGAGTCGTTCTTGTTCGCTCTCACTGTGCCCTTTATGGGGATGAAAAGCAGCTTTCCACAACTGTTGGATATGATCCCTTTACATAAAATAAGAACGGCCTTCCCCACAATTGTATTTTTATAATTTTGCATGTTGGGTTTTTCATCTGTGAGATTACTTTTATCACTCTCTTTTGGTCTCTCTCCGAGTCCTCCAGATTCTTCCTGAACTGAGCAAACCTATCCCACTTCTTGTAAGTAGTTTTTTGATTTCACCTTGTGTTTGTGCTTCTCCAATCTGTCCACTGTTTCTCTTGGGTTGTAGAGGGCAATCATCTTTTCTCTTTTCTGATATTAGACATATTGAAACGTATGCCTCTCTCTTGAAGAACTGGCTTTTACTGTGGCTCTAGCCTTTTAAAATGTTTGTCACCACAGTCTGTTCCATCTTTGGCTGTGGCTGATGGCACTAAGAAGATGCAACTCAGCAATAAAAAAACAACACGCAATCCAATTAAAAAATGGGCAGATGATCTGAACAGACACTACTCCCAAGGAGACATAGAAACAGCCAACAGATATATGAAAAAATGCTCAACTTCTCTAGCTATTAGGGAAATGCAAATCAAAACCACTAGGAGATACCACCTCACACCAGTTAGAACGGCTATCATCAACAAGACAAATTAGTGTGGGAGAGGCTGTGGAGAAAAAAGGAACCCTTATACACTGCTTGTGGGAATGTGAATTTGTACAGCCACTATGGAAAACAGTATGGAGGTTCCTCAAAAAATTAGAAATAGAGTTACTATACCACCCAGCAATCCCTCCTGGGTATGTAACCCCAAAATCTTAAAACATTTATCCATAAAGATATATGTACCCTGATGTTCATTGCAGCATTATTCACGGTGGCCAAGACATGGAAACAACCAAAGTGTCCTTTGATAGATTGTTGGATAAAGAAGATGTGGTATATATACACAATGGAATATTACTTGGCCATGAGAAAAGGTGAAATACTGCCATTTGCAGCGACATGGTTGGATCTTGAGATTATTATGCTCAGCGAAATAAGTCAGACAGAAAAAGTAAAAAATGATATGACTTCATATGTAGGATATAAAACTGAAAGCAACAAAGGAACAAGACAAACAAAAATTCACAGACACAGACAACAGTTTAGTGGTTACCAGAGGGTAAGTGGGGAGGTGGGATGATAGAAGAGGGGAAAAGTGGGTCAAATATACCGTGACAGAAGGAGAACTGACTCTGGGTGGTGAACACACAATGCAATATATAGGTGGTGTATTATAGAAATGTACTTATATAATTTTACTAACCAATGTCACCCCAATAAATTTAATAAAAAATATGCCTGTGGCTCATGCCTCATTCACCCCTCTGTTTGCTTGTGAACAACTGAATGCTGCATTCCCAGAATTTGGACAGAGACACCGAGCATAATACGCTCTGGGTCTAGAGCAGAAGGAGCACAGGGCATCAGGACAGTGGCAGTACGCTGGCAGGTGTAATTGTTCACACGTGAGCTGGAGATGACAGTGCGGGCACCAGTGAGCCATCAGAGGGCATCGGTTAGGACAGAGGGAGAATGTGGCAGACACCCCAAGGAAAGCACAGATGACAGACTCTTGGGCTTCTGGGGGTAAGGGGATAGGGAGAGAGGGAGGAAGAGGCAGATGGACATAGAGGTAGGTAAGGAGACACAGCTGCATTGATTTCCAGGGGGTTCCAGTTGCTACCAGATTCAGAGTACTTCGTTCCTGTACAACCTCCTTCCATCTACGATGAACTGTCCTTTTTCCAGTGGGGCTAATTGGAGCGAGTGTGTCTGTTCGTTTCCCCCAAAAGATTGCAGACTGAATCCCATTCGGAGCTGTTACATCTTGAGGACCATTGCCTTATCTTTCTCTGTACTTGTTTTGTCCATTCTTAAGCAGGTAGCCCCATGCCATGACGAAAAGCACCTGAGCACGAAAAGCCCAACACAGCTACATTCTGCCCCTGGGCCCTGCCATTTACCAGCTGTTTCAGGTCTCTGAGCCTCAGTTCCTTCTTTTGTAAAAAATGGGGACAAATGATATTTGTTTCACAGAGTAGGGTTTTATGAAAATTCAACAAAACTTTGGGAAACATTTTCATTCCCCTTCTTATGTGATTGCCAAGCTCTCTTGCTTTGAAGGATATAAGAAGACTTGTTCTTGACCTTCAGGGACAATGGTTGGCAAATTATGGCCTGCAGGTCAAATCTGGCTCACTGTATGTTTCTATAAGTAAGCGTTATTAGAACACAGCTTTATTTCTGTACTGTCTTTGGCTACTTTGGAGCTACAATGGCACAATTGAGTAGTTGCAACTGGGACCATGTGGCCCAAGAAGCCTAAAATATTTAGCATCTGGACTGTTACAGGAAAAGTTTTTCAACCCTTGTTCAAGGATCTTAGATTCTTGATGGGAATTAATAAAATATCATTTAATATCCATGTACATTATTGCAGATTCTTGCTTTAAAATTTTATTGATCTTTAGTAATGTGTTGTGGCTTTTCACTTGTGTAGCACATTTGATGCCATTTTCAGATTTCTTTCGTTGTCTTTCTTTATAAACCATTTTTAGCTGGCTAGCTATTCTTTTTTTTTTTCCCCTCTTTAATCTGTAACCATATGACATGTAGGTTTAACCCACTGGACGTACTCTCTCACACGCCACAAAATGCATGTGGGCAGTAATATCTTTCAGAGGCTTCTCCCACCTGTAACTGACTGGCTTTTACTCCCATGGTTTCATCTCCACAATCTGACCTCTTCTGGGGAAGCTCAGAGCTGTGACCCGATTCTCTCAGCAGGTATAGTGAGTAGTGAATCTGCTCGAACCACTTTTGATGTTTTGTGCAAAAATATCTTTTGTTACCAAAATACCACCCTACAACTTCGGCTGTTGGTGTCTGAAACGCATAAAACCCACAGCATTGGCTTTTCCTGCAAGAATTTACGTAAGCATTAGAAAAACAAAACGCCGCCAGGCCTTACAAGAGCCCTGGTTCTGTGACGCGAGCAAGGGTGGTGAAGCTGTACAGATCTTGGCGCAACTCAGGCCTTCCCACTTACCTGCCGAGTAGCGGTGGGCCACCTGCGTACGTTGTTTTAGCTTCAATTCACTGTCTTCTCGATTGGAGACAATACCTACTTCAGAGACCTGTTGGGGGATTAATTGAACAAATGCATAGAGGACATTAGTCATCGCCCTGCATACAATCCTGTGTGAGGGGAGTGGTCTTGAAGATGTAGACACTTCTTCTGGAAAGTCCCTCAAAACGAAGGTACCAGTTATACCAGAACTTCCTCGGACCAGAGAGCATCAGTTTGCCAACGTCTTTAGGTCCTGCCAATCAGGCAGCCCCTCCCCTGCCCCGCCCCTCGCCCCCCCACGTGGTCCACACGGCTCCACCCACACTGGCCTCTGTTTTATTTTGCAGTGTTTGTTTCCCAGTTTCCTAAGTATACCCACCCCTTTTTTACTTTAGAGCTTTCTTCCTGCCCTTCTATTTTGGATATTCCACCTCTCCCATTTTTGCCTGGTGAATTCTTTCTCCTGTCTCAGTCTCGGATCAAACCTCACTTTCCTGGACATACCCTTTCTAAACCAGTCCAAGTCAGGTTCTGCTCTTGTGTGAATTCGTTAAATGAAATAAAGAAACAAAACTTCTTGGAGGTCCTTCCGGATGCTAGCAACTGTGCTGGATACTGCAGATAGAATGCAAATTAAGAAAAACACGTTCAAGTCGAGGCTATTCCGCAAAATGCAATATGCCAGTCATAACACGGCACATGTTGTATGATTCCACTTATATGAGGCACCTAGAATAGTCAAAATTGCAGAGACAGAAAGTAGCGTGGTGGTTGCAGGGGGCTGGAGGGGAGCTGGGAGTGGGGAGTTATTGTTGAACAGGCATCGAGTGTCAGTTCTGCCAGAGGAAAAGAATTCCGGAGATGGAAGTGGTGATGGTCGCACAACAGTGTGAGTGCACTGGGTGCTGCTGAAGTGTGCACTTACAAATGGTTAAGATGGTGGTTTTTAGGTTATGTGTATCTTAACAGGAAAATAATTTTTGAAAACAGGGATCCAAGTGGGTCAACAGGAAGGCTCTTGCAGCCATCAAGGAGAGACACCAGCTGCAAGTTTGAAGTGTGGACTTGCTGGTGGGATAGAGAGACTCTGAGTGACCGAAGAGGAGAAAGGGGAGGTGAGATAGGTACGGTGAGGCCTTGGTGATGGGTCAGCTGCGGTGCGGTTTGGGCGTGAGGGACAGCACGATGGTGTTGAAAGTGGTCCCTGCATCCCAGGCTTGCCCACTGGTGGGGCCATTCACCAAGACAGAGAATCTTGTTCGATTCTCACAGCGCTGTATACTTACCCCACTTAGCACTAAGTAAGTCATTGGGCAATCAGTTGTCTTCCAGGTGAGCTATGAGTAGCACACAAGCAGAGACTATAGCTTTTTCGCCAAGTGTCCCCAGCACCCGGCATAATGTCTCGCCCATAAGAGGTACTTCAGAGGTATTTGTGAAGTGCAAATGACTTGTGGTCTGTCAAACCTACCTTTCCACTAACTGATGTGGTTCTTAGGCTTATTTCTAGTGTTGAGGTTTTAGCGATCAATAATCCTGCTTCTATGTCTGAGATGAGAACAGACTGAGAGAGACAGAACCAGGCACCAAGAGGTAAAATTATTACTTTTTTGTTAAAACCATGTGGAGAATGTGTCTCAACAAGGTAGACTTGTTTCCTCCCTCAGATTAGACAGTCTCAGCAGCATAGCAAACATCATTAGGTGCTCTCCCTGGGGACATGTGCCACATGCTCTGCGTAGGCAGACAGCCCCTGAAAGAACAGGGAAGCAAGGCCAACGTGAACACGCGCAAGTCCTTACCAAGCAGATATATGCACTCCTCTCCCCTGGGGAGGAGTGATTGACGGGTGGGGGGAGTGAGTGACGGGTGGGGTGAGAAGCTGGGCTGGTGGCTCTGGTACAGCTCACTCATGGAACCCTGAGTAGAGAGGTGAAAGGGCTAAAAACAGGGTAGGTTTTCTTCCTGCAATTTTCAGAGCTAGCAGGTTTTTCTGCAGGAGATTTTGGGACTGGCCCAAGCCCCCTGACAGTTTTCTGTTGCATCTGTATAAGAGAGCAAGTGTGAGATGCACATGGGCTCCTGTCTCCTCTGCTGTGTGCTCATTCTAGGCCAGCCTTCACAACATCTCCGTTCTTTCTCCGCTCTAAGACACCAGTGGACCTTCTAATTTTGGATTAGCTAATACCCCACTGTTTTCTAACTTTCGGAACTGCCGGAGACGTTAGGTGATTACCAGTTTAGCTTTTGATTGATAAAAGCTTTTCCATGCCTAGTAAGAAATTTTTCTTAAATATCACATTTTAAAGGAAAAATACCTTCCTATAAAATGCTCTAGGAGCTATGTTTTCAATATCCTTTATTTTATTGTAAAGCATATCACACATGCAGATAAGAATAGTCAGCGTTCTGAAAAATCTCAGATGATACTTCAGAGAAATGACAACAAAGATTGTTTCAGCATGCCTGAACGTATCTAACACTCTTGAAGTGAAACAATTCAGATTTCACCATATAGCTCTTTCTCTTTGTGTCCAGAGTTGGTTTCAGGGATTAGAACAACAATCAAGCATAAGCTTTGGCAATAATATAGAATGAGAAAAGGAGACATTGACAGCCTGCGATATGAGGGGTCAAGGTAGGACTCACACTCACTGTAGGACTAATTTTAGAATACGAAGCATGTAAGTGCCAGATAATAAGTTTTGTTTCTAAAGCGTTTTACGCTTTACCTCGAGCTTCTACTTAGAGTCAATGGCTTAGTGGAAATAGCAGGCCAGTCTGCAGAGATCGCAGATCGGCTTTCGTCAGAACTGGTCTGGCTTTGGTCTTCCCTCTTCTATGGAGTTGACGTGTGGTATCCGTACAATGAGTGGTGAAAAGCTGCCGTTCTCAGAGTCCCGCAGAACTCTGGTGGCTTTGCATTTGTGCAACAGGGAAGTTTGAAACTCTTGTGTGACTCCCACTGGCCGCGGAATGAAGGCCAAGGTTATTTTTTTTCAATGTGCTTATAGGGCCCTCTGTAATCTGCCCCATCTCTCTGTCGTTCCATCGCCATCTTTTACCTGTCCTCACCTCGTTCTCAGTGGCTTACTCAGACGGAAGTAGCTTAGGTCCACTGTAAGCAGTAGTCCTCTGGTCTCTAAACCACTGGTTCCTCCGTTTTCTCATTTCTTGGAGCCCTCGGTGTCTTAGTCATTTTTTTCACCCCACCCACGGTCAAATGAAATAACGCTTCCATTTATGAGTGTTTATGTTCTAACTATTAAGTAGCTGTTTGACAAGAGAACCCACATCAAGTGAAGGGAAACAATTTTTTATTTCACTCTTAAAATACCACAGTTACTTACCTTGGGATTTGTTTACCTCTTGGGCACTGCACAGCTTCTCAAACCTGGGAGTCAACTGGACACCTGGTGCACATTGGTTTTCATGCAGTTATTGCTATTTATCATAGCAAGTTCTGAAAACGCAGCTTTGCCTACATATACGGACTGGAGTACAATCCAGTGTTGCAACGGTGAGCTATGGAGCAGGTAGTACCAGCAGTGCCCAGCACGAACTGAGAATTGCCATGCTTCTCTGGGAATTTAAAGATATCCTACGGTGCCCCTGTGGGTTTACTGAGGCCCCCAGGGGGCACCTTGGCACACAGGTTGGGAACCATGGTCCTAAGCTTTTGCATGTGCGGTCTCCTCTACTTGAATACTTCTCCTTTCAATCCAGCTGCTTGGTGCTCATTCTTCAGCTCTCAGCATGGATATGGAAACTCCTAGAAGTTTTCCCTGAACCTTTAAGACAGCTTAGGATGTTTAAGCCTGAGCTTCTCCATGCCTCCTTTGCGTTCTGTCTCGTTGAGCCTATGACTTTATCTCTTTGCAATGCAGTTTTATGTTGACTGACTCTCCCCTTCTCCCCCCTCCCCCCCCCACACACACACATTGGGCGTTAGGTTGCTCCATGGAAAGGGATTGTCATATTGCAAATGCTTTATAAACGTGTGAATTGTATGAATAACTGACTTATTGGAGCTGGTTCCGAATGAGCTAATGAGCCTGTAGACTGGAGGAAATCAAAACCACAGGTCCAAACAGATAGGTTGACAAGGACAGGGCTCTTTTCATTTGTATGACAATATCTTTTCTAAAAGCCTGACCTTGGGGACATGGACATGCCCTGTCTTTTGTCCTTCCTGACCTCTGCAGCTCCCTGGCTGCATACAGACCTGGCCCGATACAAGTACATGGCCTCATGAATTATAATACAAATAACAGCGGAGGTCACTTTGATCCTTTTGCATTTATTCATGTTGGGAAGCATTGACCCATATACACATTTCTTTGGTTCAGAAATTGTAGGTGTAACTTGCTTCAAATGTGTTTGTTTTCTCCTTTAGAGGGGAATATATTAAGTTGCCTGATGGCTCAAACTCCTCGCCTACTGTAGCATTATGGAAACTACAGTTGTGCTGCAGTCATTTAATCTATAGGTGATGGAGGCTTGGGGACTGGGCACCGCTCTTATCCGAGGGAGCAAAACGTGGGTTTCATGCCAGAGCAGGAGGGAAAGGTCTCTAGGCCTCAGCTAGCAGGTGGTGGTCCCCCAGGTACCTGCACACTGGTCCTATATATTTTCGATGTCTGTTTCTGGAACTAATGCCTATATCCAAGAGCTTTCTAATGTGACGCATATCAAGGAAGAAGGGTGGTCATTTTCCTCCACCTGGCTAAAATAACTCACGTGGCTTTTCGGAGCTCTGTGGATGTTGTTTTTATTCAATTTTGCCTTATTGTTACAATATGAAGATGATAATGCCACAGATGTCTGTTTTTACTAATAGATAAAATAACATGGCGCACGAACGCTGGCTAATCACAGTAATAGTAGTCCCAGTGAAGTCCTGTGTGTCAGGATAGACATCATGTCCCATTCCTGTAAGATTCCTTACCTAGGCGTAGGTCTTTCTCAGAAGTTTTTTGTTATTGTTGTTGTTGTTTTTAATGTATTTTCAAAATAACCCTGTAAGAGAGACAGAAAAGTTTGTTCCCTGTGAATCGAGGCTCAGTGGTATGAAATGACTTGCCCAGGGTCAGTAGAGCTGGTACCCCTTCTGTTTCCTCCTCTATAATGGTTCAGTTGCTACAAGGGGAGACTTGTGTCACTTCTGTGACTGTGGACTGCGTGGGCCTTGAAGACTGTAGTAACACAGCCTGAGGCTTCAGGACTTGAGGTCTATTGAAATGCTTCATGCGCAAGGATAGGGTCAGCTGAGGGGCCTGCATAGATGCCTCAAGTCTACTCTCTCGTGGCCTTTATTTCAAGGGAAGGTCTGTTTCTATGCACCTTCACACGTCATTAGATAATTACACTACTTCCAAAGTTACAAAAGTGATAAGCAACAAAATATGCACTAGAATCAACTTCAGGGAAAGTGAAATACTAGAGGGAATTCCATTCTCCCCCCGGGCTCTGCTCCCAACATTCCCGGAGACTCCAGGCAGGTGCCTGTGGGTCTTTGGCTCTCACTGGCCTCGTGTGGAGTGGGTACAGTGACGATCCCTTCTCTACCTACATCGATTCACGTGAAAGGTCAATGGAGTAGCACATCCACAGATGGTCCAATTTCGTCCCATCGTGTTCTGGCGATGGAAAGGTGTATTATTTTTCTCAGAAGCACACAGGAGGTTGTTTCCTAGTCAGCATCTGTGGTTTATGGGGAAAGTGGCTTGCCTGATGTATAAGATAAATAATAACTTTTACCAAGCCCTTATCACATTCCTACCATGCTTCCCCGAAAATAAGACTGCGTCTTACATTAATTTTTGCTTCAAAAGACGCATTAGGGCTTACGGTCAGGGGATGTCATCCTGAAAAATCATGCTAAGGCTTATTTTCCGGTTAGGCCTTGTTTTCGGGGAAACACGGTAGCATGGGAAGCTAAATGGCCTCCTGTACGTGATCTCATTTATTCTTCCCAACAGTCCCACAAGGTAAGCACTCGGTGGAAGAGTCTTAACTCAGCTCTATGTGAGAACACATCCGTTAACCTAGCATTCCTCCATTCTTTCTTTCAAAGTACTGCTCAGTGCCCACCGCATCTGGGGTTTCCTGGCGATTGGCCGGCTTTCTAGAATTGTTTGGTAGTGTCATTCCCATCAGTTGAATTGTGTGTTTAGCAAGAGTCACTTTATTATATTCCCAAGCCTGTTATGATATATGTTCACCATATAATTAAATAATAGAATTATTACGTAAAGCAGCGAAATAGGAGTGCAGGAGGAAGCATTTCTACATAAAAACTAAGTTGTATATTTTGGAACAATGACTGAAAGGCAAATTGTAAAAACAGCTGTCAAATTAAACGTAAGCAAGACAACTAAAAAATGGGGGAAAGATAAAAATGTGAAAGGAATTCTGTATTCTGATTATTTCATGAATACCTTTTCAAGTTTTCCCCTACGTTTTAAAGGTACCCAAGCTGAAAGTGTTTGGTAGCTTCTTAGAGGTTCTCCACACTAATCAAGCCAGACATTCAGCAGAAATAAACCCATATCCCAAAATTCGCCATTTGATATGGGCGCAAGACAGGTATTGTAGATTTTCACACAGTGGGCACATTCTTATACAAAAGGCCTTAATTAACCCCATGTGAAAAGATAGTCAAGCAAATGCATATTCATAGGTTGTAAATGAAGATAAAATCTTCATAGTACCCACATACCCTGATGGTGCTGTGGAAGAGAATTCCAGTGGAATCTTTACTCCCCCATTTTACAGATGAGGGAACGGAGGCTCCAAGAAGATTGCGGACTTAAGCAAGAATGAAGAGACCCAGAGTCAATGACTTACATTGTTTTTTATACTGTTGTCTGCTTTTGTATTTAGAATGTCCCGGGTATGATTTTAGACACTCTGTAAATTTAGACAGCTCTGGCAGCTTCCTTGTTACAACTGGGTGATAGTGTCTACAAACGGCTTTGGGATTTTGAAGTCCCTGATCTTTCTTTCAGCCATGCTATGGAGTGTCCTCGCTGTACTCCTTGCGGTGATGTCTTTTCTCCGTGCGGCATCCTTTCCTCTGGGAGGAGAGCATGCTTAGTAACTTTTTTCCTCCTCCGAAGCCAAAATAAATGTCATAACAGAGATAAGCCATCAGATACTTGGAATTTGATGCTGTTTGCATTTCCTTCTCGCTGCTTCAGGGCTGAAGCCGCTTCAGTGTCAGGTGCAAAGATTGAAAAGTGTCAGGAATATGTGAGGAGGATAGAAGGCAGCCTTTCGGAGAAACTAATAACCGTTCCATCATCCAGTAAAACAACCCAGGTGTGTGTGCACGTGCCCGCGTGCAACCCAACTGGGTAATCATGTTTCTTACAGACACACATTGTGGGAGAATGCATCCTTCTTAGATCTGGAGAGAGAGGTCTCTTATTTGAGCTCTGGGTTTTGACAAATGGCGTATTTTGGGATGTGGGTTTATTTCTGCTGAATGTCTGGCTTGATTAGTGTGGAGAAGCACATGCAAAGCAGGCTAGCCCCACCCCACCGAAACCCCCGCCTCCCTCCCCAGTGCAGCACAGTCAGGAAATGCATTCTCCCTCCCATTGTGGCTGAAGAGGGAAGCGTGCTTTACATATGCAAATGCAAACCCCAAGTTTCACTTAATAATTATCAGCTGGAGATTCTATTGATGAACAGCTGAAGCTACTCATCAGGAGAGAAACTGAGTTAACCATTTCTAGCCCCCCCCCCCCCCCCCCCCCCCCCCCCCCGATACTGCTGCTTCCAACCCACCTCTGAATACCATGGTGATTGCAGACAGAGGTCTCAGATTCTCTCGCCCTCCCCAGCCCCATTCTTTACTTTTCCACTTCTGTAGGGCCGCAGTCTGGCAGCTGAGTCTTCAGGAGCCATTATTACCATGTATGCCCTGCCCTCACCTCCTTTCTGAGGAAGGCAGGATGGCCCCGTCCCTATTTGCAGCTGCTGGATTGCTTACTGCTTTAGAGGTAATGGCCTCGTGTACTCCCTGCTATAGGTCTCCTGCTTAGGCACCCATGGGATCCTTTTCAAAAGGACACAGGATGACCCGGAATGTCTAGATGAAGATATCGGGAACTTTCCTCTTTTCTGCTTCTCCTTTTCTTTCTTCTCTGTGTTCACCTGCCCTCCTGGACGTCACATGGCATGTTGGGGATGCTTTGTCCATTTCACTTGTTCTAGCTGTTCCTTGGCAGAACGTGCCATGGGAACAGTAGTGATGTCATGTGCTGAAAGGGGGAGCAGGTTTGGGAGGTAGGAATCCAGGGCTCGCCCTTGGATGTGGGCACAGGTGACTCCTGAGTCATCTGTCCACAGTGTAGAGAGCACATAAGAATGCCCACTGCTTGTAGACATTATGCGAGACATTTGGGAAGCAAAGGTGATTCGCTGTGGTCCCTGCCTTCACCCGTATAATGTCTGCCCTGAACAGGTGTTGAGGGAATGGAAAGGATGCAGAAACTACAAATGTAGTAAGAGCCACTGCCTTAAATTCGTATTGTAGGAAGTTGTGGGAAATCCAGGGACAGTGAGGAGAATGAAGTGGCCAACTCACCCTGAGCAGAATAGAGAAGGGTTCCCAGAAGGGATATTGAGGAGTCACTGATAAGTCACCAGGTGGCAAAGCCTGCAAAGGAAGTAGCACAGCTACTTAATGCTTATTCAAATTGCCAGTCGTGCCAGCCAGGAACTGAGCACAGAGCTGGCAGGTGTGATGGCTTTGGAAATACTCGTTGGTGGACATCATTGGTTCTCCGGGTGCTCTTCAGGGCCAGAAGATGGACTTATCAAGTGCAAGAGATTTCCATAGCAGTTCCAGAAAGTCCAGCAAGGCTTGAGCCAGGGTTTTCTCTTGACAAGTCTGCTCCATCATCCCCATCCTGATGTGACCTCCGAGGTGATTCCCGTTAGTAAAGCCTCAGGTGGGCCAGCGTGCTGTAAGGGTCTCTTCCCTTGGGGGCCAGCAATTGGGATCTTGTGCTGGAGGCGCCACCACCAAGGTGGCTCTTGGGTCCTCAGTGAGTGCTTCCTACACCCAGCCTTCACCTCTTCTCAACTGGCCAAGGAAAAGCCCGGCTTTGCTTCACAGTGGAGTGGGGTGTCCGTAGTTTTCTTCTTCTTGCTTCTGTGATACTGTTGGAAGCACCTGATAAAAAAAAATTACCATCATCCCTGGAGTAGGACTTGGAAGAAAATAACAACCTGTCAAAAGTAGAGACAGCAGGTTTTGCTTAATAGGTATTAGCACCATATTTCATCCAAACATCTATCTTGCTCTTGGTAATGTCTTATCTTTGCCAAGTGCCTGTCCTGATAAAGCGTTTTTTTCTGTCAAGCTAAGCTCCTGATAAGATCTTCTTTCTCCTCCCCTCTCCCTTCCAAATCTATCCCGATAAAGCTGATTCTTCATTTCTGATTTGCTCCTAAGGGATGGTTTGGATTTGTCAGGAAAGGGTGAAAAAGGGATTGATAAGGGCTTTTATTTTCTTCTCCCCCCCCCTTTGTTTCAATATAGTGACTCCTAGGAATTGGAATATAACTTTAAGTCATTCAAACTGATAAAGGGGGATTGGAGACTGTGAAGAAGGGGCGAGAAGTAGAGAAGAGGAGGGCAGTCATTTGTGGGCAAGGAAATGTTCAGGCAGGCTCCTGCTTGTTTTCTCTTGCTTTTAATTTGCAATTGAGCTGAGGATGATAACATTGATTTAGGTGGCGGGGCCGTTTGCAGGGAAGGGATGCGATTGAAGAAATCAGCCACATTCACAAAAATACTTGCTTCCTCTTCTTTTTGAAAGGTGTTAGAATATTCTTTATGGCAGCAACTCGTGCTGTTGGTTGGCTTCTTACATCGCTCACTTTAATCAATGCAAATAAACAGCCCCACTTGCGTTTGAAAACCAGCTCTTTCTACTGATCCCTCTTCCGTCCAGCCCCTTCCTTTTAGTATCATCAGGTCTAACTATATTGTGAACCCTGCAGACAGAGCGGGGATCTCCTGGTGGTGTGTGCCCTGCCTGCAACATGACATCCACAGAAGGTCAGGCAAGGAGTGGAAGGCTTAGATGAAGGGGAGTGGCTTTGTCTGGAGTGGCTTTGTCTCAAAGCCAGGTGACTGCAGTGGAGAATGAGGTATGTCAGAAGGCCCAGAAAATATAATGTAAATCAAGTCACTTCTCACTGACACTAGGCCGGAAACACACAGCAGGGGTGTTTCCCCTATGTTACTCCTCACTTCCCTGCAGCACGGAAGAGGAGACCTTTGCCCACATTTGGCAGGTGTATAATTTCAGGTGCAGGGGCAGATAAGCAGACTGACCACTATCACTGACCGAGAACATGAACACTCTCTAGACTTCTAGCCATGTTTTGCTTTCGATTTTCCTCGGATGGTCCCAGGGCATTGGTGAGAGTCCTGTCTTCCCTCCTAGGAGAGCAAAGCACCATAGGTCAAGTCTGATGCATTTCAACGAAAGACATACACATGGTATAAGGCATTTGTTCTTTTGGCTCCTTTATACAGGAGTCCCTAACTCTCTTCCATAGATCTGAATTTCACTGCGCTCTCCCACCCCTGAAATAGGGTGGTCTGGATGCACTGGGGGAAGATAAAGGAACGGGAATGGATGGGCCAGAGCTGTGCTGATTTACCTGGAGTCGTGAAACACTTGTCGCCAGGCATTGATGTCTTTCCTTCCTCTGTAATCCACACCAGATTATTGTCAACACTCCCCATGGGGAACAAATAAATCACCCAAATCCTGTTTGGTAAATGAACATGGTCACAAAGGATGACAATTTGTGGTTTATGGCAAGTATGGATTCACATACGTAGAAAAGGACAGTGTGTTCGACATCCTTTGAATAACAAATGTAAAAGAAAATTGAAAACCTCTGCTAAAGAATCATCCCATGTGGCTCTCTTGATTTGAATAAGATTTGAATTTGAAGAAAAAAATCAGACCTCATTAGAAATTTTTACTGTACAACGTGATTCTCCCCAGCACGTAGGACTTGCCACTCTTGGAACATATTAGTGGGATTTTATAAGGGCTATGAATATTTCATATAAAATAACACACTTATTGCTAAGATTAAAAAAATAGATCAGTGGGAAAACACTTACGAAATTGCATCTTGAGTGCTGCCAAAGAGAAAATTAAGAAGAAATTGTAGAATATTTCTGAGTCTGACTCTGCAGCCAAAGGCCGTGTCGAGGACGCCGCTGAGCATGTCCATTTCATGCTGTGCAAAGGATAAGATCATCATTCTCGGTTTGCTTTTAGCCTGGACTTTACCAGTGAAGGATTGTGTCCGATGGTTGCATGCGTATGAAATACTGTGCAAGCTACGATGCAAAGGGAAATGCTGCTTTTTCAAGTTCAGCCATTGGAGACCATCTCCAGCGCTGGGTGTCTTTGAGGTTCTGCAAAAAAGAAGTGATTGAAGTTAATGAGCTAAATGGGGGCACAGGTGATCAAAGATCATTGGAATGTGAGTTTATTATGCTCTTACCACACTGATTGATGCTGCAGATTGGGAGTGAATGTCTACTCACACTTTCTGGGATGCACTGTATTGTTACCCACCCCCAATAGTTGTTTGCTAAACAGGCTGCGGATCTAAGAGAAGACCTCAGCTCAGTTGTTCCGTTGTTTAATTATAGAAACAAAATAGAGCACTACAGGCATTACCTTCTGCCTCGCTTGGTGACGATTTCAATGCTACTACAAGCCCTGTCCCTGCTTAGACTCCATGGACAGCCAACAGAAATTTGGTTGGCCAGATTTAGAAGCAGGAAGACTCAGTTGCTCTGCTGTGACAACAGTAGTTCAAAGATCCAACTGCCTCAAACTTTCAGAACTTCGGATATTTGGCATAAACAACAACAAAAAAAACTCCCTGAAGCATTGAAATCACTGAACCTCAAGTTGCAAGGGGCAGAACACTGACGTTGTTGCTCATTAGGGTACATTTCAGCACTTACAGCCAGAACCCAGCTATGGATAGAGCAAATTGGTGCTAAAAATGTCTTCATTTTCTTGACTTAAAGAAGCTCTTTAAGACAAGGTTCTGTGAAATAATTTCATGGAGGAAAAAGGTCAAGTCACATTTAGCCTATTAGGAGGAAACAAATCTTGGTTTCTTTCCCTGGCCCTGTGGTTTCAAAATTCTTTTTAGAAGCTTGTGAGGAATGCTTTTCTGTTGTTGTTCAGTCTTTGCCAGAAGATCTCTGAGGTCTTTGCTGGAACTCAAGTTTGCTTGGGATGCCAAAGATAACTTCCCGAAGATCACTGGGGGAATTTGTGGGTACCACATTATCTGATTACTCCATAACAAGTAAGCAGCATTGCGTGTCATTTCCTCTCCACAGCAGTCTGGTTCCACGGTTCTGGAACTCAGGAAAATGGCTCACTCTGGACCTGTGTCTTCCTCTGACTTTTAAACTGCTTAGAGTTAGTGACACGTCAGCTTGTGACACGTCAGCAGACTCGGTTTTCATGGGAGTATCTGAGACTTTGAAGATCAAACTTAGTTTTCTAAATTGGTCTAAAATGATTTGGACTACAATAATTAATTTATTTTGCAACTACATCAAAGGAGGACTTTTTTAATGAAAGAAAGGCTTTGTGTTTAAAAAAAATTAGAGTAATCACTTAATGAGCACAGCCTAACGTGGAAGGTGAGAAATTGGAGAAATCATTGCATTGAAGTGACCTGTTGGCCGAGAGAAGCGAGTCTGGAACCAGGGAAGCCAGAAAGTCTGGCAGCTGGGATAGTAGGGCCCTGCTTTGAAAAGAGCTCTCATCCTAGAACAAGAGGGTTTGACAGGATCAAAACGGCCCCAAGCTCGTAGGAGCTAAAATACCACACAGCCTCGGTGATAGGAAGTCAGTAAGGTCATGCCTTACGTGAGGGGAGTTGTGCTAAGAATAGGCAACTTAGGATGGGGGGCTGGGCCCAGCATGAGAGCAGCACTGGGATTCAGGGTTGAAATGCTGAGAACTCCTTTGAATTTAAGCCAGTTCCTTAAATTTGCCTTAAGGAGCCACCAGATGTGCTTGCACATGGGGTTTATGATGTCTCAGCCAGAGGATTGGGGGAAGTGCCTGAGCCAATGTTTCTCAACCCTGACTACATATGAGGGTGGATGCTTCTAAAAATGCTGCTAATGAGACCCCCACCTCCACACGTTCTGAGCTAATTAATCTGAGATGGGCCCTGTGCACGTTAATATTTTTTCCCAAGGGATTATCAAGGTAGCCAGGACTGAGAACCACCAGCCTAAGGGGCCAGAGGATGGAGCAGTAGCAACAACAATAAATCAAACTGGATTTATTTGGAGTGGGGCAAATAGCAGACATTGTGGTTTGGGGCAAAAAGAACAATTGATCTGGTGCCAATGAGCCTGGATTCAAGACTCTCCTTCTGCCATTTGTTGCTGGGATGGCATTGAACAAATTAAATCATGTCTGTTTCATTCTCTGTCCCCTCCCGCCCCGTTTCCCCCCTTCTCCTCTCCCCCGCGCTCCCTCTCTGGTCATCAAATAAGGATAGTGAGAACGCGCAACATCTTTAAAGTGTGGTACAAGCTAAATGGGATGATACATCCAGGCTCTATGTACTCAGTAGGAACTCAGCACGTGTTTGTGGGATTTGATAGATGACCTGGAAGAAGATGGAATGATGCTTATGTACATTGTCAAACTGCAAAGTGTGGTGAACATAAGATTATTATTAAGAACATTCTCCCTGGCACCTGTGATTGAGGCTGGCAGGGACAGGGAGCGATCGGAGGTAGGGAGACTAACCAAGGAGACCCATGCTCTGGAGCAAAGGGCTACAAACTAGGGCATGCAGGCCAGATCCGGCCAGCACTTGTTTATTATCTATCTATCTATCTATCTATCTATCTATCTATCTATCTATCTAATCTAATCTAATCTAATCTATCCATTTATTTACTGAGGGCGCAGCTCACAGTAGCTAATGCAGGAAGCGAACCAGCAACCTTGGTGTTACCAGCACCACGTTCTAACCGACTGAGATAACTGGCCACCCCCAGCACTTGTTTTTAAAAATCAAGTTTTATTGGACCGCAGCCATGCCGTGTGTCGCGTCTTTCCGTGGCTGCTTTTGTGCTGCCGTGGCAGAGCTGCGTATTACATTCGAGGTCACATGACCTGGAAAGTAAAATATTTACTCTTCGGGTGTTTACAGAAAAACTTTGATGACCCCTGTCTTAGGATAAGATTAAAAGGCTTGATTTGGGATGGAATGTTTGAAATCGAAGGGAGAGAAGCAAGTGCCTCCAACACCAGGAAGGAAGACTTGGCAGGCCCTGGTGACAGACTGTACGTAGGGGTTTTGCCGGATAAAGGTTAGGGGATGCGGTGTCTTTCTCACGGGCGGAATGATGCTGGCGACAGCCTGCCTGAAATCTGGGCGTGAGTGCAGGAGCGTGCTGTCCTTCGCGAGGAAGACCTTTCTATGTCTAGATCTGTCGCCACTGGAAGGGGCTCATAAGAGCCCCCTACCTACGTGTGTGGCCTCAGGGCTGAGAGGCCCACCAAGGTCCTGGCTCTGCCTGTACTCATGAGCCCCACGGTTCTATCCACTTGCAATGGATGGACATCACACAAGGCCGAACCCCAGCATGCCCGAGAGATCCAGACGTAGACAGTGTGCACACACATTGACTCCGACCCCCACGTTGGACGTTTTGGACGGCACAGCCCTCATCTCTGTCACCGCACTGCACGGAGCGTGATTTTCAATTGACCTGTTTTGTTCTGAATCTTAGATGTTTTGATTTTTAATTCAGAGCATTCATCTCGAGTGGATTTAAAGATTCGAACACGATGATAAATGAATGTTTGTTAAGAGGATGTGGAGGGAGGAGGAAGATGTTGTAAACTACGGTTTTGAATAATGACTCCTTTGACGTTTTCAACTCCCAAGTGGGCTGAACTGCAGATCAACACATGTAGGCATTCTGTGACGAGCGGGGCCATGTGTACAAATAGACTGACTAATATAGCGAACAAAACAGAAACCCTGAGGAAAGGAAATAGAGAAGCAAAGGTGAAAGGGCTCAGAAATGAGGGGGCCTGTTTGCTGTTGTTTTTATGGGTCCTGCCTTCAGAATTGGTGGCGTGAGGTGGGCGGAAAGGGGAAATTTGAGTGTCGACTCTGATTAGGTCTGGCGCTTGCACACGCACCAGTGTCCCCCACGTTACACGTGGGGGACACTGAGTCACAGAGAAATCAGGTACTTTGCCTCAGGGTATTTATCAGTAAGTGGCAGAACCATAATTCAGACTCATGTCTTTCTCATTCCAAATCCCACGCTCTTATGACTCTGCTTGATTTGTTTGCTTTTGTTGTTATCCGTCCCTCTTCCCCAGCATTGAATATTATAATGAGGTTACTTTTTAAGGAACTGATAGTTTAAGGTTTGCTAGACTTTTTTTTTTTTTTTTTACCTCTAGATGCTTGTCCTTTCCTTCATCCCTTATTCAGATGTTAAGTACAGGCCGTGTGCCAGGCCCTGGGGATAAAGAGTCCGGGTATGGGGCAGGGCACTCTGTGTGACCTACAGATTGTTGTTGGTCCCCGTATTAACCAGTGTTCTCTAAGGAAATGTACCAATAGGGTGTGTGTGTGTGTGTGTGTGTGTGTGTGAAGAGATTTGTTATAAATAATTGGCTCACTTGGTTATGCAGATGGTCAGGTCTCACGGTCTGTAGGCTGAGTTGACAAGCTGGAGACCCAAAGACCCAGGGGAGCTGATGGTTTAGTTCCAGTCTGAAGGCCGGCAGACTCAAGATCCAGGAAGAGCCCGTGTTTCAGTTTAAGGACGAAGGCAGGGAAAAAAGAAACTAATGTCCCAGTTCGAAGGTTGTCAGACAGGAGTAATTCTCTCTTATTTGGGTCAGGGTCAGCCTTTTTGTTCTGTTCATGCCTTCAACTGATTGGTTGAGGCCCACCCACATTAGGGAGGGCAATCTGCTTTACCCAGTCTACTGAGTCAAATGTTACTCTCACCCAGAAACACCCAGAACAATATTTGACCACACATCTGGACACCCCATGGCCCAGTCCAATTGACACATAAATTGAACCATCACAGTCCTCAAACTGTTATTGAGTTACAACAAAATGAGTATGGAAATTGAGAGTAGACATTTAGAATCTTCTAGAGCAATTGGACATGCGTCAAGCATGTGATCAGTAAATTTGCTTTTGATGAGCAACGTATAGATGAATTTGTTGAATTCAAGTGAAAAATTGCAAGGCGATGTACTTGACATGTGTATTAAGGTCAACTTTTTAACCATGATGGATTTGGGCGGGGGGCGCAACTTTCTTCACCACGGTTTATTTGAGAAATACTGGCATAGGCATAGTTGTTTTCACAGGCCAAAAATCCCGTGTGATGGGCTTTATAATGGCGATCTGTGCACAGAGCAGGGAAGTGTTCCTGGGAGAGACCAGAGCCCGTAAGATGTCACAGAGAAATACAGAACACATCTGGGGGCCGGCCTTTTGCTGCCCTAACTCTCCCCGCTCCCTACCTTCCCCCTCCCCCCCACTCCCAGTAGGCTAGGAGAAGGCGGAACAAAGAGGTCTGGAACCAGAGAGATGAGTAGTCCAGGAACAAAGGTGAGAGTTAGGATGAATAAAAGTGGCATGAGCTGTAAACATGACAGAGCAACAGGCCCCACTTGTATCAACTTCTGTCCCTGCGGCATTGGGGTCACTCAGCCAGGTGAGACGCAGGGCCCAGCTGTACAGTGGGCGTGGAAAGTTAGGGCTAAGAGGGGCCTGAAGCACATCATCACCACCGCCTTTCAGAAGCGGGAACTGGCTGAGGAAGAAGAAGGGGCCAGCTCAAGATCAGGTACCTTTAAAACAAACACACAAACCAGAAATTAGGATTCCACCATGTATGGAGCATTTCTTAGGAGCCAGGTATGGGGCACAGCACAAGTGTTGTCTTTTCCAACATGGGTTCCTCTCTTTGAGGCCTGGCATTTACTATTTTGTGTGTCTTCATGAGTGACAAATCTACAGAGTTTTAAAGTGCAGACAACCCCTGGAAGTCTTTGAGAGCTAAGTTTGGTGAAAACCATTTGGGCTCTAAGAAGGGCAGAAAAGGATACGGGATAGCATTTCCCCTCCAGGACCCCTGGAAGTATGATTGCATACTTATGCCTTTATTTATAAGCACATAAGCAAAGACTTATGATTTACTTCTCTCACCAACATGTAAAATGTGGGGCTTTCTGGAGAGGAGCTGGGGAGGTGCTCGGGCCACCGTGGGAAGCCTGCCTCCGCCTCCATTTTCCCCTTGGATGAACTTGGACCTGCCTAAGGCTAAAAGCAAGACGGTTCAGAGGCCACATTTCAAAGGAAGCCAAAGTTTTTTGGCCACTTGCACCCACAGACCACTCATAGAATAGACCGGTGTTTAGAAAACTTTTTAACATCAACAACTCATGTTAGCTATAATATCACCCAGCCCCACTGGAAAGTGGTTTAGAGGAATTTCCTTAGTCTGAGTGCTTCCCAGGGAGACAGTGCTCAGTGCTTTGCATTTTGGTTTCTTTCTTAAGCCTCCCATCACTCTTGACCCCTTACACAGCAGGCTGTTCCCATTTCACAGAAAGGAAACCTGAAGCTCAGGGTATGTAAGTAAGTCCTCTGAGGAACAAACTTAGAGGTCCTGTTTGTTGTTAATTTTCCAGATATTCTGGGATCCCGTTGGTGGGCTTCCAGAGTTTCCTGGGCTCCTATCCAATTGTTCCAAAATCCATTCATGAGAAAGAAGGGTCCCCGGGACCCCAGAGCACCTGTATCTCTAACTCACCTTGATTCTAATCCCACTGCACCATAATGGGAACACAGATTAAGCTTGCAGAGCCTCAGTTTCCTCATCCGTATAGGAACACCGAATGCCACCTGCTTGTGCTGTGAAAACCTAGGACCTCCGCAGCGTGAAGCCCCCAGCACGGCACAGGTACACGACAGGTGCTACACAAAGCACGACTCTGCCAACTGCCGGGGCTACATGCTCATCTTTTCCCATCCCATGCTCATAGATTGATGCCAGTTGAGGAAACACAATTGCTGTTAGCTGCTTGTTCTTTTTCATTCTCGGTGGAACTGATTTGATTTGACCAAACAGGGAGACTGGTTTCAACAGCCTGGGTGGGTGTGGGGACAGAGCCAGGAGTGCAGTTTCCAGGCTCTGGGCCTCACGTGGAAAGGTGCTGGCTTGGGTAGTAGATGGCCATCAGCTGTGGCTAGTTGGCCGTACACTGTAACCAGTGAGCCATTGGCCACTAATATAACTGCTGTAGCTACGCTAGCAGAAAATGGGGGCTGGCAAGAAGATGGTTGGCTGAGCTAGCAAGTGTGGATTGCGAGAGGCAGATGCTGCCAGCGAGAATATAGTGGTATGACTCCCCCATCTATGGCTCCGTGGGTGTTCCTTTTTGGCCTCACCATATCCTGCGTTCTTATGTGGGGAGCGGGACCAGAGACCCCGCCTGACACCTTGCATGACAGTTGGGCTTGTAATTGGCTAGCTTAGTGACAGTGCACTAATCAACCTGTGTGATTTCACGTCCCTACACACTCGGCTTGGCCTTTGATCTGTCGTCCTGGGCAGTAGAATTCAGTGAGTCATATTTGCTGCATTGATAGGAGAGGACCAGGAGCTCGGGAGTTTAACCCTGAGGTGAGATTAAGAGGGGAAAAAAGGAGTCGTGTTTGCGAAGGGCCCAGAGACACATCAAAAAGCCCTGGGCAGTGGCGGTGCAGAACGCAGCATGGGGGAAACCTGCAGGGTGTAAGTCACCACGTTCTTTCATCCTCAAGTTTTGTGAGTCACACACTCTCTGGGACAGTTTGGAAGCTCAGTGGGATCTGAGCAGGAAGGAGAAAAACTCCAAGTACGAAAAAAGAGGAGTGTTTTTTGGCAGGCGGCTGAGAGGGCAATTTGCAGGAGATGTAATTTTTTTTCTTCATAGTCTCTGAGGCAGCCGCTAGGTAGTGGGGTAGCTGAAGCTGGGATTTCTGTAGCGTAGGAAAAGAGGGACAATAGCTTTTGGTGTGTCTTCTGTCGCTGGGGCTCCTCCACAGTAAGCATGCATCGAGCGCCTAGCGCACACAGGTAGTATGCTACGTCAGCACCCTGGGGAGATGGGGGTTTTGCATTAGTAATTTTTTTTTTAATTCGTGATGCTCCATATAGGCTATTACGAAACTGCATTTAAATAGAAAGTATATAGGCTTGGGCATAAGAAAGACCTGGGCACAAGAATTCTGACACCACTGCATTCTGTTGTGTGACCTTGGGAGATCTTGTCACCCGCTCCGTGTATGCTCGTTCAATGGAGTGTTGCGGGCACTCAGTTTAATGGTAACTGCTTTTCTGGGGAAACTTGGAGACTGATGGCCCTCTGACTTTCTTCTTCCTTGTTGCCCTTAATTATTTTACTCTTGGCATAGACACGTGCAGCCCCCCTTCCAGCATTTATCAGATATTATGACATGTTACCACAACGACGAGTTAGACCCAGGCTTTGTTCTTAGTGAACTCCCAATCTTCATAGGAAACATGTGATGAAACAATTTACCAAATACAGTACGACAGGTACGTGGTTGTTTGAGGGTTTTTTTTTAGCACTTATGTGTTAAAATACTCTTGGAATATGCTGAAGGATATTCTGTTGGAATTTGAAGGCTTCCCCGGGGAGGCGGCACTTCTGAAACAGTTTGGAAGGCTGAATAGGAGTTCTCGTGGGAAGAACTGAATAAACTTAGTCATTATTAATATTTCCTTTTGCTCTTTTCCGCTTCCTCCGACTGCTTTCCCCTCCCTTCTCCTTCCCGTCTTCCTCCTGCCCCACCTCCTCCTGCTCCTCCTCGTCCTTTTCCTTCCCTTCATCTCCATAATGCTTTTGATAACAAGAATATATCTAGTCGCATGCCAAGTAGGGAAGAGAAGACAGTGCATTTAATTAGGAAAAATTATATTATAATTGTCTTCTCTAAACAGCATGTGAGTTTTTATCACCGTAATAAGTCATTCTGTTCGCAGCTTTGCTCCCAGTTCAGTCTGGATGCATTTATTTGTAATTCACTTTCCATCTGCTTTCCTTTGTACATAGGATTGTGAAAGGAACCTGTCTATGTATGTCGCAGGGATGTCAGGGTACTGGAGGGGCTGAGGTGTGTTTCATTCCTGGTTAACTCTTTCCTGGTCTTTCCATACCCTCAGATGGGAAGCCAGTGTCTCTGTCTCCGCTGGAATCCCAGCCGCACAGTCCCCGGTACACGGCCTCCAGTCAGCGGGAGCGGGAGAGCCTGGAGGTGCGTGTACGCGAGGTGGAGGAGGAGAACCGTGCCCTCCGCAGGCAGCTCAGCCTGGCCCAAGGCCGGGCCCCAGGCCATCGCCGGGGCAACCACTCGAAGACCTACTCCATGGAGGAGGGTACTGGGGACAGCGAGAACCTTCGCGCCGGCATCGTGGCGGGCAACAGCTCCGAGTGTGGACAGCAGCCGGTTGTGGAAAAGTGTGAGGTAAAGAGTACCTGTTGCCCAACTGCCCCCACCCCTTGCCAGTACCGCCTGGAAGCCCTGCCAGGTGCCTAGAAAAAGCTTGCATTCCTGATTCAGGCCTGGGTGTGAATCTGAGGGGGCCGCTGATTTTGCTGTATGGCCTGAGTAATCGTTTAGCCTCTCCGAGCCTCGGTTTTGCCATCTAAAAAATGGGGATAAGAAGGCCTACATCATAGAGATACTGAGAGGAGCCAACAGATGCAACGTACTGCTTGTTCCTTTTGTGGTTCATTTGGACACGCTCAGGGTTTCCACGCCTCAGGGTCACCCTGGGGAGCCCTGTTTCTTTAACTACAGAGTGAGTGTGGCACCTGGAGTTGTGGCCCCGTTGGGCAGTTCCCTTGGGCCACATTCTCACTTTATGAACAACTTCTGAAATTCAGAACCAGGGACTTGTTGCTTATCTAAGGCAGTGATTTGAACTTTTATGACTTAATATCGCCCCCTCCCCCTTGTAGAGTATGCTTTATTTTTTTAGTAATTCCTTAGACATCTGGAAAACTTACCAACCCCCTCTTCCCATAGCCCCTCACGCCTCTCAGCAGTGCTCATGTGTGTACTGAACACACACACACACACACACACACACACTCACACACACTCATTTCCTGCTTCTTCCAGTTCCCATGGACAGGAATGACAGCATCCCTGTTAAAACCAAGGCCTTTTGAGACACACAAGCCTGAGTTCATGGCCCAGCTTTGGTGGGTTCTACTGCGAGTGCTTGAGCGAATTACCTAACCTCTTGGACCTTCAGATGTCTCACCAGTAACCTTGAGAAAATACTACCTGCTTTGCAGAATAATTGTGCGAATTCAATGGGATGGCCATATAAAGCCACAAATAGTACCTGATACATAGTATGTTTTCAAATAAGGGCAACTTTTATTATTTTTAGTTAGATACAGGTATTACCTGCGGTTGATTTCATTTCCTGGCCACATACTCAGAATGTCAGACTTCAAACTCCCTGAAGAGAAGACACTTTGCAAACTGCAATCTGCTCTTTACATGAGTGAGATTCTTACTAATACTGGTGGTATACTGCCTGTCACAAGGTAACATGGGTAGGGCTTGTTGAGTGATGTAGACTCAATTCTATGGAAGGTCAGTGGCAAGTGAGGAGTAGGGTTTCTCATGGTTTCTCAAACCTGGTTGAAGTGTGGAGTGGTGGAGAGGTTGGAGAAAGGTAGATGGAGGACATCCATTCAGGAATGTACGTGTGAGTAGGAAAAATATGTAGCAAAGCATTGTCAGAGCAGGAAAGCATTCAGGACATGGTGAGTTGGTTAGTTAGGCAAGCGCAGGGAACCTGGGCAGCAAGTGGTTGCACTGAAGTTTCATTCATTCATTCATTCATTCATTCATTCATTCATTCAACAAATACTTAGTGGGCCTGTGTTATGTGTCTCACACTGTTCTCTGTGCTGGGAAATGGGACTGAACGAAGCAGAGACTGACTCCCTTTCTTCTGGTGCTTGTATTCTGAGGTGGGAATTGGAGGAAGCAATGACAAACAAATAGAGAAGTGCAAATATCAGGTGTTCAGGGCTGCGTGTTTATTCAGCCCTGACTACAAGCCAGGCCTAATCTCCTTTAATCTTCCATAACCACTGACAGTGGCCTAGGTTGTTAAACATCTCTATTTTACATCTTTAAAAATGGGGGCTCAGCCATGTTAACAGATTCCCTTGGTCTAGGCTCGTCTGGGGAGAACTCTAATTTGGGGGGCTTCTATCTTTGCCTCGATAAAGGTTTGATTTCGTGCAGATTCTCTGCTCTCAGGTTAGGGTCATGGTGTCAGTTTGGGTGAGTGATGGAACCCTGCTGACTAGGTGGGAAGGCCCAGAGGGAGAATTTCTTTTTCCTTGAGTGTATTTACATGGTTATGACTCAGGCCTACTTAAAGAACGGACGAAGAATTGATGTGAAAAATAGGAAAGGAAGAGTTACAGGGATTAAATGGCTTTGCATCTTAGTTCTCTTTATGTTCAATAAATCTGGAGGCCTTTTAGTGTAGGGGTATCAGTGTTGGGGATGCAGGTTTCCTTTATCTTTCACACAGTCTCCTTAACTGATATTCTCAAGGTCATCTCACCGTCCATGGTGACTGGACGGTGAGATGACAGAGCTTCAGTCACGTCATTCACATGACAGTTGGCTGGAAAGAAACAGCATGAAGGTGGGGTTTCTCACCTTCCTTGAAGGACATGTCTTATACAGTTCACAGTCAGTTTCTTTTAGGACCCCATGGCAGCACTTTGTTGCAAGACTACCTCAACTGCCAGATAGCTGCAAGGGAGCCTGGAAAAGATAGATTTTATTCAAGGAAGCCAGGTTCTCCACTAACATGGTGGAGTTCTGCTACTGGAGAGAACAGATAATACAATTGCAGTGAACATTCTGTGTCTGGATGATTGCCACACTTGGTGGTCCATTAGAATTACATATCAAAAATGCATAACCATGGGACCTACTAATTGAGAATCTCTGGGAATGGGTCCCAAGAATAAATATGAGTATTAAAAAAAGATCTAGCCAAGTGTTTCTGAGATCATGGAGACTGTTTGGAAACCACTGCTTGAATGTACATATAAGTAAAGAATGGGGTTCGCCTTATGCCTGAGCTCTTTGAAAGCTAATGTAGCAAAATAGGAATTCAGATCTTAAGGTGCCTGACTGTTACTATAACATATTTTTTAGTCTTTCAACTTGCACCTGAGAATTAGATTTCACTTGTTTTTCTCTTTCTCTTTATTAATTGATAATGTTACTTCTGAGACCCTTAAGTGATTGTTGGTAAAAAAAAATATATATCTGTGAAGAACTCCTGGTCCTCTTCAGATCTTCCATGAATGAATTTGAAAATCTTGATCTGCTGGCACCTACTTTGGGTGCACATTTACCTTGAGATGCTGGCTTCATACCCAGTAGCAGTATACTTCGTCTGTCTCCATCATTTGGTGTCTGGAAAGATTTTAGTAAAAAAGCCGTAGAGGCAGACAAGAAATGTCAGTCCATGGAGAGTCGAAACAGAAGCCTCCCTTCATCATGACACTCCATGGTTACAAGTGCTGGAGCCAGTCTTGACACAATGTCACTTGCAGGGCCTCGTAGCCAGGGATGTCACCCTCATCTCTTGTTGCCCTGAAACTTCTCAGGGGTATGACAAGGATTTCTGAAACCTCTTCTGTAATGATGCCCAGACTGTCAGCGGAGCTATCTGGTGACAGAAACAACGGGCCCTCGCCAGTCCTTGTGCCCTCTTATCATTTCCTAATTATGTGCTTTTCAAGTAGCTGCCCATCTTTTCGTTGCATCGCTGTTGTCAGGACACTGCTGCTTCCGGGAGGGGCTGGTTCTTGTGAGACAGGGAGCAGAACGATCCTCTGTGATCTCTCCTTGTGCCTTTGTGTGTATAGATATGTGTATTTTTCTTGCGTGTCTGGTTCTGGCCTACTTTGGGGGTCAGTGATGGTACAGCGGAGAAATCACTGGAATGGGAGTCGGAGTTCTGACCAGGAATCTTTGCTTTGCCACTCGCTCGTCAGGTGACCTCGGGCAATTCGGGTACTCCCTTGGGGTCGATTTCATCATTATAAAATGAGAGTATGTTTTTGCCAATGCAATAGGGAGGATCAAATAAGATAGCTGGTGGGAAACTAACTCTGTATGAGTGTCACATATACTTATTATGGATATTCCAGTTCCCTATTGGTGTCTAACAAGTCACCTAAAGCTTAGTGACGGAAAACACCAATCGTTTTATTAGCTCTCATAGTTTCTGTGGGTCAGGGGTTTGGGAAGACCTTAGCTGAGCGGTTCTGGTTTGGGGGCCCTCGTACAGTTGTCCTTAGTTTGTGGCTGGAGCTGGAACAGTGCAGGACTGGAGCAGTGGGGGCGGGCCCAGCATCTCTTTCCCTTTGTAGACTCATGGGATCTCTCTGCATGGCCAGTTGGGCTTCCTCTCAGCGTGGCATCTCCGGGGCAGTCGGCTGCTTCTCTGGCAGCTGACGGCTTTAAGTACAAGTAACCCTGCATGAGCAAGGCAGAATGGAAGTGCTTTTTATGACTTGGCCTCAGAAATCACATAGAGTCACCTCTGCTTTTACCGTAGTCTATTAGTTGAAACAGTTACTATAGCCCACCTAGTACCAAGGGGGTAGAAACACACACCCCATCCCTCAATGGGAGGAATGTCAAAGAATTTGTGGATATACTTTAAAATGGCAACAACTGATATTGTTACTATGGAAAGTCAGGTTGAATGGTACCCTGATGGTACCCACCTTTAAGGAAGTAGATTTTCCTTCTACTCCACACTTTGAACTTTACTTTTTAGCAGTAATTTAATAGTAATAAAAGTTAACATTAACTCAACCTTAAAAATATAGCAGACACTGTGCTAAAACTTACATAAAACATCTCATTTCTTCCTTACAACATACTTGCTTCCTTTTGCAGATTAGGAAACTACTAAACGTCAAATAATTATTGCAAAGTCACACTGCCAGGAAGAGTAGACCTCACATTTAAATCTAAGCAGTTTGCTTTGAATCACTGTGCTAAACGCCCTGTGAACTATGCTCCTGGGACCCACAGTCCCATCAGCTGCAGAGCCCAGTCCTTATCTGTACCTGGCAGGTACCTCACCGCAGAAGGCTTCAGGGTGACCAGTCATGATTGGGGGTCGTCATTCACCTTGGGGTCATAGCAACCCCATAAACATTATCATTTCTCAGTAGGTGTAAGCAAGGATGTGTCTATTCTTTTAAAAGAAGTTGGGTTGTTTTCAGTTGCCTTCCAGATTGTGGCGGAATTCGTTAGCTCTGTAGGGGTTTTTACCATTTTGCTTGAAGCATTATGTTTATAAAACTTGACACCTCTCACTTGCGTTTTCCGGGCCCCAACTAACCCCCAGCATTTTGAGCTATGTGATCTGTTTCCTTGTTTTTACTTCGTCTTCCAGGATTTTACATAACTCAGCAGTAGAGGAGGGGTTTGCCTGCAAGCTTCCCATACACCACGTTGCTATTGGAAGATACTCTTGCAGAATTTGGCCTCACATTTTGTTAACTTCATATGTCCTTTTTGGGGCTCCTTCAAGGATGCAGATCCACTAAAATATCTTCCCTAAATGTCAGGCTCGGAAATAGGGAATGTTGTAGATGGAAGGAGCCTGGTAAGATTTATTATACGCAGTGATTTTTCAGGGAACCCTGGCTCCCATTGTGGCATCTTAGGTGCCCTCTCCAAGGCTAAGTTATTTATTGCTTCATGATGAGAAGCATTTATTATCTCATGCAGCTTCTGGAAATCAGGAATCTGGGAGCAGCTTAGTTGGGGTTGTGGCTCTAGATCTCGTGTGAGGTTGTAGTTAGGGTATCTGTTGGTGCTACAGTCACCTATAGGCTGGGTTGGGGTTGGAAGGTCTGATTCCAAGGTGGCCACTGGCAGGGCTGAGGGCCTCAGTTCCTTAGGACTGCTTGAGTGTTCTTATAACATAGCAGCTAGCTCTCCCCAGAGTAAGTGTCCAGCAGAACAAGGCAGAAACCAGTCACTTTTTTTTTTTATTGGGGTGACAATTGTTAGTAAAATTACATAGATTTCAGGTGTACAATTCTGTATTACATCATCTATAAATCCCTTTGTGTGTTCACCCCCCAGAGTCAGTTCTCCTTCCATCACCACATATTTGATCCCCCTTACCCTCATCTCCCACCCCCCACCCCCCTTACCCTCTGGTAACCACTAAACTATTGTCTGTGTCTATGAGATTTTGTTTCTCATTTGTTTGTCTTGTTCTTTTGTTGTTTTTGGTTTATATCCCACATATCAGTGAAATCATATGGTTCTCTGCTTTGTCTGTCTGACTTATTTCGCTCAGCATTACTCTCTCAAGATCCATCCATGTTGTCACAAATGTTCCTATATCATCTTTTCTTCCCGCCGAATAGTATTCCATTGTGTATATATACCACAACTTCTTTATCCATTCATCTATTGAAGGACATTTTGGTTGTTTCCATGTCTTGGCCACCGTAAACAAAGCTACAATGAACATTGGAGCACACGTGTCTTTATGTATAAATGTTTTCAGATTTTTTGGGTAGATACCCAGGAGAGGGATTGCTGGGTCATATGGTAATTATATTTGTAATTTTTTGAGGAACCTCCACACTGCCTTCCATAACGGCTGCACCAGTCTGCATTCCCACCAACAGTGTATGAGGGTTCCTTTTTCTCCACAGCCTCTCCAACATTTGTTACTATTTGTCTTGTTGATGATAGCCATTCTGATTGGGGTAAGGTGATATCTCATTGTGGTTTTTATTTGCATTTCTCTGATGATTAGTGATGTTGAGCATTTTTTCATATGTCTATTTGCCATTTGTATGTCCTCTTTGGAGAAATGTCTCTTCAGATCCTCTGCCCATTTTTCAATTGGGTTGTTTGTTTTTTTGTTGTTGAGAGAAACCAGTCTCTTGTATGACCTGCCCTTGGACTTTATGTACCATTGCTTCTGCCAAGTTCATCAGCTCTGATGGTGTAGGAGAGTTTGCATGAGGGCGTGAATACCAGCTGGCAGAGATCTTTTGGGACCGTCTTGGTGGCGGCTTCCACACTGTGGTCGGAGAAGGGGCTCTGTGTCTGGCAGCCTCCTGTCGGTGCTTATTCCAGAACAGACCTGTGCTTATCCGGACCCCTTGATCTGCTTTATATATTGCACTGTCTCATAAAATTTATTTTGGAAAATGTGCCAACAGCAACCACCAGCAAGATGCAGCCTTCTCGATTTAAAGATGATGAAACTAAAGCAGAGAAAAATAAAGGGTCTCCTAATTTTGTGTAGTTGCTACCATGGCCCAGGTGATGGATTCTGGTGGCTTGTTTCCTTGTTCCTGTGTCTTCTGCCCTCTTGTATGTGAAGAGGAGAGAGGCAGCCACGTTTCGCAGAGCAGAGGGGCTGTGCAGCTCTGAAAGCTCTCCTTTCAACAATGAAGGAAAGATTATGCCAATTCTGACGTGAAGGGGAGTGGTATTGTGGGCAGAACGAAGGAACCTTATGTCTGACTTTTGGGAGTATTGAAGGCCTAACGCCTTGAGCGTAGAGCCTTACCATATTATAAACTCTCTTACAATAATATTAGTAGTGATTACTGACACACATTTACTACTTGCAGGACACCAGGCTCCATGCCCTTTACATGAATCTTCTCAGTTAATCTAACAACCCTGTAAGTTGACATACTTATTACCCCTTTTTTATAAATGAAGAAACTGAGGTCCCAACAGCTGGTATTACCGTGTTTCCACGAAAATAAAACCGGGTCTTATATAAAGGTTTGCTCCAAAAGACACATTAGGGCTTATGTTCAGGGGATGTCATCCAGAAAAAAATCACGCGAGGGCTTATTTTCCGGTTCAGTCTTACTTTCAGGGAAACACAGTATATCTTCAAAGATGGGGAGGAATTTGATAGATGGAGTGATGCACCAGGGTTCGTAAACTAAGGGCACGTTACAGAAATAAGAAAGCGTGCTGAGTCATCTAGCTTGATCAATGAACACCATGAAGACGGGGGCAGGGCTGTTGATGGTAATGATACAAATCACATTTACTCTCATTTATTGTGTGAGTATTAAGTTCCAGACACTGCACTTTCCATATGTTAGTTGGCTCAGGAAGTCATTTTAATCGTCCTAATTTTATAAATAGGAACGTTTAGGCTTAGCGAGGCCACATGGCTAAAAAGCGCAGGCCCAGGTTACAAATCTCATTTGTTCTTAATTGTGGTAAAGCAAAAGCATATGAAATGTACCCCCTTAGACATTTTCAAGTGTACCGTTCATGTTGTTGTGCAACAGATGACTAGAAATTTTGCATCTTGCAAAACTGCAACGTTGTATCCATTAAACTCTAACTCTCCATTGCCCCCTCCCCCAATCTCTGGCAAACACCCACGTTTCTGTTTCTATGAATTTACCTACTTTCGATACTTCATGTAAGTGGGATCCTACAGCCTTTGTTTTTTTGTGACTGGCGTACTTCACTTGGCATAATGTCCTCAAAGTTCATCCATGTTGTAGCGTGGGGACAGGATTTTCTTCCTTTTTAAGGCTGAATAATATTCCACCGTATGTGCAGACCACAGTTTGTTTACCCATTCATCTGACAATGGACACTGGGTTACTTCCACCTCTTGGCTCTTGTGAATAGTGCTGCTATGAATATGAGTGTGCAGATATCTCTTTGAAATCCTGCTTTCAGTTCTTTTGGATATATATATATATATATATATATATATATATATATATATATATATCTCCAGAAGTGGGATTGCGGGATCCTATGATACTTCCATTTTTAATTTTTCTAGGAAGCACCATCCTCTTTTTCCCATAGCGGCTACACGATTTTACCCTCCTAGGAACAGTGCACAAGGATTGCAACTTCTCCACTTCCTCGCCACAGGTTGTGAATCTCAATACATGTGGTACTGTGCTTCCTCCCCCGGAGAAGCTGACTGCCAACTACTGATCCCAAAGGATTTTGAAAGCATTACATCGTCTGGCCCTTTCTTACCTCCACCACGACCTCCCTGTCCCATATCACCTCATGCTTACTGTGCTTATGAAGCAGCTTCTCGTGTAGACTGTGAAGGCGTGCCCATGGGGCCAGCACCTGAGGATGCTGTGGGATTCATTGGATGTGGCCACCCCAAGAAGGCAAAGACCTCAAAGGGTGGATCTCCGCCACGAGGCAGTTCCTGCAGGTGTGAAAGCTCATGGCTACCTGCCGACAGCACTCCGAGCAACGCAGGCAACACGTACCTCGTCAGAGGGGCATTTGGGCCGCATGGCACCGTGTCCACCACTTTGAGATACTGCAGTGGCTTCCTGACTGTTCTCTCTGCTTCCTTCCTTGCTTCCCTGCCTCCACCCCTGCCTGCCACCCACTACACACAGAATGTGTTCTCAACTGGCATCTGACTTTTAAAATAAAAGTCAGATCATGCCGTTGCTCAGCTCTGAGCCCGCCCATGGTTTCTGTCCTCACAGAAAGGAAAAGGCAAGTTTGAACGAATGGTATCTCAGGGTTCTGTCCACTGCCTCATGTGCTCCGTCCGCCTGGATACCTTAAAGACCCGTTCCCTCATTGACTTCAGAGCTTTGCTGTAGTGTCACCTCTCAGTGATAGTGGCCCAGACAACCCCACTTTAAAAGCTTAGCCCTACGCTCATCCACCCCCACAAAGACCCTTTTCTGCCCCAGCTTAATTTTTCTTCCTAGACTTCTCATTATCCAGCATGCTATGTATTTTAATCAAATATACATCTGTTTGTCTGTTATCTGTGCCCCCCTCCTAGCATGTCAGCTCCCATGGTAGGGGCAAGGGTTTGATCTCGTTTGCTCACTGCTGTACCCCCAGCACCTACAACTGAGCTGGCACACAGTAGGCTCTCAGTCCACATTTGTAGAATGATTGAATGTGTGTTGACTTTTTGGGTCAGCCATCCAGAGGCCCTGTACGTCAGAGTGCAACACATGGCAGCTACCATGGGGCAATATCAGGCAGTATTTGGACAACCCACCTGCCTCAAACATGGGTCCACCCTACCAATTAAACTTCTGTTGACCCACCCCAAATCGGTCTCACAGTTCATACATTTTCCTTGAAACATTTGGGTTCCGGATTCCTCAGTTTATGATATTCTTCGTAACACAAGCAAATCAGTCCCAATCCAGGCTGGAGATATTCAGGATGGGGAATGCCGATAGGTCATTCGTCTCTTGTCCGTTTTTTGGAACTTGGCTCTGGAGGAGGCACTCGGGGCCACCCCTGGAGGTTTGGCCCATCCTGTGCTCACACGAGGCCCCATCACCCCTGCAATCCTACCTGCCCCTTGCAGAGCCCCTGATGACTTTGGCTTCCATTGTAGTCAGGTGGTGTCTCCTGTTTCCTGCAGGGTTGAAATAACTGTCTTTTGGGTCTGTGATTCAGTATTTATAGCAAATAGATAGAATTCGATCGGTGGTTTCCCAGGAGAGTAGAGGTGCCCTAGAGGCTTGTATGGTGATTTTAAATGTCGCATTAGCAATACATTTAAAAATTTTTTTTAATAGTTAAAGATGTGTTTTATTGAAGCAGGATAGTGTGGGTTTAAAGGCAGGGCTGAATTCAACCCCTTGGCCACCGACTCGCTGAGCCAGGCAAACTTGGCTGGTACTTAGCTGCTCTGTGTCTCACTTTCTTCATCTAGGTTTTTAGAAACTCCTGGATCTTAGGAAAGCTCTGTATAGAAATTCTGAATCCGTTCTTTTATAGAGGAATCACTGAGGATCAGAGAGGTTAAGTAACTTGCCCAAGGTCCCCCAGCCAGAGGCAGAGCTGGGGTCATCATCCAGCTCTCCGGATTTCCAGGGCGTCGTTCATTGCCCACCATGGAAGCCTGCATCCCCGGTTCTCTTTCCTTTGCTTTTTCCTCCCCCGGAAGACTCGTAAATTCCAAGGCCTGGGAGAGTGATAGTAGCTGGAAGATGAGTGCTGCCTTTACTTGTTTTACACAAGTGAAGGAGGACGAGGTGCTCTCCACAGGAGAGGTATTGGAAATAGATTCTGTGAACACCCCTCCTCGTACCCTCTCCCCATAATGGCAGCTAACATCTGTCGAGTTTTTACCAGAGACACTCCTTAAGTGCTGTAGATAGAGCTGTGGTTCTCAAAGTGTGGTCCCTGGACCCACAATACTAGTATTACCTGGATGCAGGAAATCCTGAGGCTCTCTCCCCAAACTCCTGAGTCAGGAGCTCTGGGTGAGGGGCCCAGCACTCCTTTAACAAGACCTCCAGGGATTCTGATGCATGTTCCAATTTGAGAACCACTTACTCCAGGTCCTCAACAACCCCTTGTGGGTAAAGAGCAGTGTGTCCCCATGACATAGATGAGGAATGTTTGTGCATGCAGTAAACGTGAGTAAGCGTCAGTTCAGGAGGTGCCCCTTCCTGCGCTCACTTGTCTGATCCTCACCCCAGCCCAACGGGGAGTCCATTTTTATTCCCATTTTACAGACGAGCCGGTGAGGCTCGACTGCTCCAAGGTCACGCAGCAGCTTAGCTTTCAAGTTGCGGCTCCAACCCAGATTCCTTTACTCTTGTGGGTTTTTTCCCACTAATTCATCCCTGCCTCTGTCCCCAGCTGTGCGCTTCTCCCAGCTGCCACATGGCAGTATCTGTCCTCTGGGAGGCCCTGTCTCCCCCCCACCACCCCCCACACATAGAAGTCTGCAGCTGCAGTCCAGAATCCGGGCTGCGCCTGACTTCACAGCACATTGGACGCTAGCGTTCAAATCAGTTCTCCCCCTTACTCCCACTCCCAGAGTCTTCCTGGTATGAGATGGTGTCCCTAAATTGTGCCCCCAGACAGAATGCCCCGAAGGGAACACCAGGCCTCGGGGTCACTGCTAGGGGTGTTGCTGGGGCAGCAGGGCTGGGCGGAGTGTTTACTTCTGTCGGGGCCATAGCTTCCTGCCATCCCCCAGTTTGGTCTGAATATCTTTTGGGACAATGATTATTCCCCCTGCCCCCCGCATTCATATATGGGACAACAGTCCCATGAGGATTATTCCTGGCACATCGGAGACTCGCTTGTCATGCCTGAATCCTTCCTGCAAGTCCTAAAACTAAAGGTCACTCACCCCAGCAGCGTCAGGGAGGAACCCTAGGTCACAGCTGTCGCACTTTCTTCACTCTTCATGAGCAGCTTGCAGGCATATGAGACGCGCAGAGGCCCATATTCAGGACTATAAAGAGTGAGCAGGAAATTGTATGGGCTTCCTTAGAAAGAGCCTTGCGGTCCGTGTGTCTTAGAACTTTGTCAGGCTCCTTAAACTGTATTAATACAATTTATACATTGTCAAGTTCGGCACATTGGTGCCCTCCTGCCTTGTTTCACTTTAGGGATAAGGGCGATATCTGTGAATGCTTCAAAGTCTTCTGGGCTCCCTTTCAGCCATCAGGACAAACGCGATGCTGAGGAAAGGCCCCCAGAATTGGTCAGGTCCTAGTGGGAAACAGAAGGCACACTCCAAAGAGGTGGAAAGGGTTTAATACAGGCCAAAGGCATGCGCAGGGTGCAGAGGAGCCAGCGAGGGATGGGACGCTCCCAGGAGGGAGTCATTAAAACCCCTGGGCCTGAGGGGTGGGAGTTGAGGGGCCTTATGGAAGCCAGCAAGAACTGGAAGTGTAGGACAGAGTCCCTGACAAGAATGGGGGGAGTGGGTCTTGACCTCTCCTTCCTCCTGCCCTCAAGGTGCCCCCTGGGGCCTCCTATTGACCAAACTCAACCAGAAAGCAGAAGTAATGGGAACCCAGAAATTCAGTCTATAAAGATCAGCCTCTCGGCACAGAGCATGTTGTAGAAGGTAGAGAGAGAATCCAGAGGAACAAATAAGAACATCATCCCCCATCCATCCAGGCTTTGTGGCCAGTAAGGCAAGCATGACATCCATAAAGCATAGGGAGGAAGGCTTGATGAGCAGGCAGTGGTCACAGTCTGATGTTAAGGCCCGTCCTTCCCTTTGATGGGGGGAGTGTCCAAGGCGCTGTGGACATCTGTAAGCCACCACATTCAGAAACTTGAAAACCTAGACTTCATAGCTTCAGAATCGAAAGTTACCATGGTGAGACCATTTCTGTTCTCCAAGGACCGTTCATCCCTGCCCCCTACGCTCCCCATTCCTACCCCCAACCCCTGCCCCCCTCCTGTCGTTCTCCTCTGTCCCCACAAAATTGTGGTCTGCCTGGAACTCTCCCAAAAGCATATTCACAACACTCCGATTTTCTGCTCTCCTGGGTAGCAGGCAGCACTCTACATGATGAATTTATTCATGGTGGCAGGTGTATTGGATGAAACGAAAGAGATTGGAAAATTATGTAAAATGTTTGAGAATGTGCATGCCTGTGCTTATGCTTAATGGGCCCATTTTTAAAAGTCCCTGAACCCTGACGCCAAGACAAAGTTTGATATCTCCAAGGCCTCGTGTTTAAATATTTGTGATTCCAAAGAGCCTGATTTAATGTGCTTTCCCCCCATTCTGGTCCCCTTCCTGGTTATGTCTCTCGCGTGCAGGCATTTTTTTCCTATTCATTTCCTGTTCTTCATGATTTAAATGGTGACAGTTCCATCCACATTACAGTCATTCATCCTGGATCTTTCGGAGACATCAGTTTACAGGTGGAGAAATGAACACATGCATAAATAAGACTGAGAGAACGTAACATTGGTTCTCCATGGGATCTGAGGTTTTCCCACCCCCCTTTCATCTCCCTACAAGCAGGGTTTCTGACGGCAGCAATTATGACCTTTCAGGCAGGATAATTCTTGGTTGTGGGGCTGCCCTGTGCTCTGTAGGATGTGGAGGACCATCTCTGGCCTCTACCCACTGGATGCCAGTGCCCTGCGCACCCCCAGAGGTGACAACCAAAAATGACTTCAGACACTGTCAAAATGTTGTGGGGGAGACAAGGGAGTCACTTACCCCCTGTTGAGAACCAGTGCCTCCAGCAGAGTGTTTTAAGATCCTGGGTATCAGAGCTTGTGGGTGAATTGGTCTGAAATAGGGATGGGACACAGGGGAATATTTTTAAAATCTTTTGCATGTTTCTGATGTACCAGCAGGCTTCAGAATCTGTTCAGAATTTGACCCCGACCTCTCTAAGCCTGTGTTTCCTCACGTATCCAGGCCGTCCTTCAGGATGTGTCTTATGACCTTTGTGTCACAACGAGTCATCTGACACTGGAACTTTCCCAGAGTCACTCTGGGTTAAAGGATGGAGCCAGGGTTCATTCATTCATGCCTGGGGCCCAAGCTTTTGACTACTTAGATGACCTGACCCGTCAGGTTCCCGTCAATTCTGCCAGGCTTCAGTTCTTTGAGTGTCATCCTAGCTGCGGCCCATAGGTGTGTATTGGTCCCTTTACTGTGTTACCCGGTTGACTCCATCCTGAGACACCTTGTGAAAAGCCATCCCTTCTCCATCTGAGATCCCTGATTGCCAGTTCATCCTTTCAGGGCGTGTTGCTTTCTTCTCTCTTGTTACCAGATGTCACGGTCTCCTAGCTTGGGGGCAGGGGACTCACTATTTGCCTATGTGAACCACCGCCGTATCTCTGGTCCCCAAAATGTAATTGAAAAGAGCCTTAATGGTTTCCAAATGATGATAGCTCCATAAACCAATTAAAAAGACCTTAATAAAACTGTCTGGAGTTATTTTGCATAGCTGCAGCCTGTGCCCTTTGTTTTCTAATGATCCCAACAAGAAATAAGGGCCTTTTTTCTTTTTCATGTGGTCGGAAGCGCCAGGAAGCCCGTCTTCCATCTGTCTAACTGCTCACCCTGTTGTTGTTTGCTTCCCAGACAATCCACGTTGCTATTGTCTGTGCCGGATATAACGCCAGCCGGGATGTCGTCACCTTGGTGAAGTCTGTCCTGTTCCACAGGTAAGCATGACTGCTGTCCTCGGCCGGTTTGTGCGTGTGACCACCTGCTGGCATTTCCGCGGGGAAGGGTTAAATCAGAGCACCTTTTCTTATCAGTCAAAAATTACATTTGGTGTCACCAAATGTAATTTCTGTTGAAATCTTGGGGAGATTATTGTGTTGGTGATGTTTAGCAGCAACATGTAAGTACTGTGTCACGATATGTAGAATTGCAGCTCTTAGGCCTGAAGAGACCTTCAAGGACACGCCAAGTTTGATGCCTCAGTTTCTTCATCGGCTTCCCTTACTGACAGGCATCAGACCTCTCTGCTCACACATCCCTGTCGACAGGTTGGGTTATGGGCTGCATTGTGTCCCCCCTAAACTTTGTCTCTTGGCATCCTAACCTCCAGTCCCTCAAAATGTGACTGAATTCGGAGATAGGGTCTTTAAAGAGGCGATTAAGTTACATGACGTCAGTAGTGGGGTCCCTAATCCAGATGACTGGTGTCCTTGTAAGGAGCGATTAGGACAGAGACTCACACAGAAGGGAGACCATGGGAAGACATACGGAGAAGATGGCCTTCTCTAAGCCAGGAGAAGAAGCTTCAGAACAAACCAGTCCTGCGGACACCTGGATCTTGGGCTTCCAGCCTCCAGAACTGTGAGAAATAAGTTTCTATTGCTTAAGTCCCCCAGTCTGTGGTATTTTCTGTCTGGTCTGTGGTATTTTGTTAGGTAGCCCCAGCAAACTACAGCAAGTTGCTTACTCTATTCCAATGCAGCTGGCCTGCCGCTGGGTGTTTTTCACCATTAGGAACGCCTGCCTTATATGAAACTGAATTTTCCTAACTTGTAGGTGATATCCGTGGGCCCTAGTGGATCCCCATGGAAACAGTCATACAAAGTATAGATTCCTCTTCCACCTGGAAGTGATACTGCCTGTCCCACATCATTGTTTTTCCCTGTTCGATTCCTGCTGTTTGCTTCTACTTTTTCGTGGACTTTTCGTCCATTGCCATCACTATTTTGATTGATATGTTGGCATAGTTAGGGGATATCCAGAATTGAATCTCCAGTTCCGGCCAGTGTCCTTGGCCCTGTTCTGGATAAAAAATGCAAGTTGACAGTGATACAGGCTTATCTTTATCCATTCTCGATACATAAGACTCTCTTGTGGCTCGGGGGGATGAGCGTGGTTGTCCTGACACTGGGGGCTAAATGGACCATCTGTCTTCTCATTGACTTTCTTACTAAGAGTTTGCATGAAGCTTATGCAAAGCTGTAGCCAACAGTATGGAAATGGATCAGATGACCAAGTCAGGATCCAGAAGGTTCTCAGCAGTAGGAACAGTCATGAAAAGCTCCAGTTTCAACTGAACAGAGATCAGTGTAAAGTTGGATACCCGAATCCAGTTCTTAGTGGCATCAACAGAGATGGCAGAAATGGTGGACACCCAGGACCTACCAACCCTGCAAGAAATGGGGATTCATCTTTGGTTGAGTCCCCCGACCAACCCATCTACTAGCAGTGCCTCAACGCTTTTTCTGGAACATGTTTTTCAAATCCACCCTTTCCTCTCCATCTCCACTGTGACTGGTGTGTCATAGTTTCTCACCTGCACTTTTCCTTCCCGTCTCCCCAGATTTATCCTCTGGAATGCCAAAATTACATTTTGGACAGGCAAATCTGATTTCTTAAAACCTTTCATTGGCTTCTTGTTGAGGGGAGAGAATTGAATCTCTTTCCCATCTGGGGCCCAGTGTCATTTTCAGCAGTGTTTTCTCTCCCCTTACTTGCGGATACTTCATGCTCCGGCAAAACTGACCTGCTTGTAGCCCCCCCTCTCCAAGGTGTACCCTGCATGCTGTTTATCGTCATGCTGCTCTATCTGCCCTCTTCTGCCCTCTCTCCTCCTCTTCCCACTCCAGTTGGGCAAACTCCTCTTATCCTTTAAGACTTTGCATAGGCAGCATTTCTGACAGGAAGCCCACCTGTTCCTATCTGTCTGGGTTGGGGCTCCACTTCTACCAGCCTGTAATACCCTGTGCGTCTTTCTATCATTAGATTTATTGCAGTGTATTTTCTTTATATCTATGTTATGTTTTCTGAGGTAGAATTTGGGACTTTGGGGAACAGAAACCTTGCCTTATTTTTCTGTGGTCCCAGTTTCTTAGCAGAATGCTTACTTAACATGCATTATGTATTATGCATTATGTATCTATGCATAGATGTTTACTTGTTTAACACATGACTCTGGGGGACTTCATTAATCAATAACCTAAAGATATACTTAATCAACTAGTTAACCTGGCTCAGACCTAGTTCCCTTTCACATTCATCCCACTATGTTGCTGAATGACCTTCAGCAGGTCATTTTAACTATTTAGACTTTCGTTAGTTCTTATATCTGTTAGTTTTTGCTGCAAACGAATTCACCCCACAACTTATGTCATTGAAAATAACACTTATTTATTAGCTTGGCTATTTGTACTGCATCCTCCTGGGTGGTTCTTTTGCTGCGTCCCCTTGTGTGCCTGCAGTCAGCTAGTGGGTTAGCAAAACATCAGATCCACTGCCCCCCTGGTGTGGGGAAGGGGATTGAGAGAAGTGAGCAACCAATAATCCCAATACTATCAGGGATGGAGGCTCTTAGTTCCTCCTCAGAGCTCTGTCCAGTTGGCTTCTGATTGCAGTTCCACATCTCCAGAGGAAGTGGCAATGCCAAATAAAGAGTGGCCACATCTTCTGACTTGAGAGAAGACGCCCTTTTCACAGCACCATACGTCCTGTGCAGTTTCTGAGACTCCCTGTGGTCCTGCAGCCTTCAACTGGCAATAGAAACCAGGCATTTCATAGGCTAAGCATGGAATTAGATGAGTGGGACCCTCTCCAATTGAAAAAAAAAAAAAGCCCACTTTTTAGAGAAGAGTATTTGCGTGATTACAGACGATCAATTACCCTATTTCTCCATTATGGAAAATTTTATGGTCATAAAAACTTCTGGTGTCGTTGTTGGGTGTAAATATTATTGCTGTTGGTTTAGCTACAAATCAAATAATTCCAATAGTTGCTGAAAATGTACGAATCCTGTTGAGTATAAACTTTTACTCCTACAGTGACGGTGCCCCACAAAGATGCTAAATTTAAAAATAGCAGCAGCTTTATCATTAGCCGATGATGGCTTGCCCCACTTGCATGGAGGCATAGGGATTTGGGAAGAAAGCACATTCTTCCTCCGTGTTATGAAAAGTCTGCACCCCCCATCAGTGACTGCTTGGTCTTTTTGGACCAAATAACCACTTACGTTTCTCCCATCCATGAAACTCTACAAATGAAAATGATTCTGTGAATTGATAGGCTGGTGATAATGAGTTTAGATGTCAAGATAACAGGACTGGTGAAGGATTTTCAGCTCAGAAAGTCCAGCTATAAATGGCTTCATTGCTTCCAAAGCACATTATGGGGATAAGCTAACACATGATTATAAAATACTTTGACAAATGAAGTACCTTCCTAATGTTAATAGTAATGTAATAGAGGTACAAGATGCTTCTTTTGGCTTTCACTATGAATTACAGTAATTAGATTTATTTTCAAGACAAGGTTTTCAGCAAATGTTCATTTAAGGCTTGCTTTGTTACATGAAATCAATTTTACTTCTGCAGTATGCCGGTGACAGTGGGCACACTATATTTTGAAAGATCGTGAAAGAGTGATACAGACACTCATGTACTCCGATGCCCGCACTGAAAATTGCTATGACCTTTTGGAAAGAAATGTCATAATATTATGCCCAAGGCCATGACCCTATATGATTACATGATGGGCTCGGTCTTAAAAAGATAATCCTAACTACAGAACGGCTTTGGTGAAATATTACTGAAAATCATAAAAATTTAAATAACACTTAAAAACAATAAGACTAAATAAATGGAGCATCTCTCACAGTCAACCATGTCTTTGCTTGACTTTTAAAAAGTATGTAGACAAATGATATTTTATGATACAAAATAAGTGACAACAATTCAAAAACATATGCATAATGTCATTCCACTATATAAACACATACATGCAAGCATTGCGTGCGTATAGCTACACATGTAGTGAAAATACAGGGGGATGAAAGACTAGCAGAAAATACATTCAAAATGAAATTTTTGCCTGTTGTGGTTGACGATGATCTTGTTTTTGTTTTCTCTTTACACCTATTTTTGGTCATCTCATTATGCAGCCTATATGGTGAAGGAAAAAGTGGATGAGAAAAAATAAATACAAACTATATGTGAGCGAAGGCTTATCTGATAGAAGACAGCACAATATGTGTCTTTGTCGCCTAGATGGAAAGATGTTTAAGGAAAATTTGGAGAATACCCGCAATTCCAATCCCAACTACAAATAAAGTGGGAAATAGATTTGTTCGTCCAGGAAACTGAGCTTTTAGTGAGCAGAGAAAGAAAATATTTATTTAGTAACTTAAGTGTTTACCTCCTGGGCAGGAAGGTGGGCCAGCTTGTAAAAATGTAATATTTGTTTTCTAGAATGATTTACTTACTCTCACACTCTCCAGCCGTGTTGGCAGGAAGAAGCTGGATGATTTCCCTCACTTTGCATATCAAGTAGCTGGGTTGCTTTTGTTTCTAACTTCACTTGTGACCCTGAAGACCATGGAGGATAAAACAGCATATTTGTGACTGGTAGCTGCCTGTAATTGTCTTATTGCTTATTCAGGCTTAAACTTATTATAGAAGCAGTTTCCAGATTGTGAAGGGAGGAACTTAGGAGGTGAATTAAAGACTCTAGGATATGTATTAGGTTATGATTCGATCTTGCCACCTATGAGCTGGGTGAACCCAGCCCAGCACTGTATCTTTTGGAGCTTTGACTTGCTCCCCAACCTGTCATAGAGCCCTGTTTAGAATATCAAAAGCCATGATCTATGTGAAACATGTATGCATTTTATTTATTTAACAAATAGGAATGGAGTTCTCACTCTGCATGGGGCTCTGTTCTGAGCGTTTTTCAGATATTGCCGTGTTTCCTGCTCATGTGCCATCTTGAGGTGGGTGCTGTAATTATCCCCATTTTACAGATGATGCCACTGAGGATCAAGACGTTCAGTCAAGGCCGAAGGTCACATAGAGACGATGGACAGGGCGGGGTTTGAACCTGGTCCACCTAACTTCAGAGTCTGAGCTCTTAACCAGAAAAAAAAGTTACCATTTTGAGTATCGTTATTCTTTTCTTTTTGGTCATCATTTGGGGCGACCATGTTGACAGTGGTATCATTGTGAGTCTCCATCATTATCTTCATCCTCCCAGGTATGTATTTTGGGGTGCTGAGTATAAAATAAACAGAGGTTTTCAAGGCCTGAATATTAGTATTCCAGTAAGACTTAAGAAGATAGCATGGAAAAACAAAACAAAATGGTAACCAGAAGAGAGGGTGCGTATGTTAATTAACTTGACTATGGTGACTGTTTCATAACTGTACACACATGAAAACGTCACCTGGAATGTTTATGATATATTTAACGTTCACATTAAATAAGTACAATATTTGTCAGTTATACCTCAGTAAAGCTGAAAAAAAGAAAATATGGACAGGTCATATCTTTGAACAGGTGAGAGAGCTATTCTATTTAGTCATGTACGTATGTGTGAAACCAAAGAGGACTAATTTCTGTAGGTCAGATGCTAAGCGTCACACAGGCCGTTGTATTTTACCTTTATGTGAACCTGGCACGGTAGATGCTATTATCCCAACAAATGGATGAGGTAACTGAGACTTGCAGAGGTTAAATAGCTTGTTCGAGGTCACAGGATTCCAGTCCTGGCTCTGCAAACCCTAGAATCCATGCTGCTTTTTAGTACACCGGGAGGTTTTTTTAATTTTTCTGGAAAGTTGCTCTGTTCTTCTCCAGTGGAGAGCTCTTCTGACATGATACTAACTTGTCCTTGAATCTTCCCACATTACCAAGGCCTGCCGTCCTCCCTCTAACCAAGAACTCACACTGGAAAACCCTCATTCTGGCGACTGGGTGTTTCTGTAATGAGTTCTATCCAATCTCTGAGAGTAACAGATTCAATGAGCATTCAAGTTGCTGTCACAGCCTCTTTCTTTTTCAAAAATTGCAATTCCATTCCAAACTTAATAATGAAGGATTATTTCAGCTCAGATGTCCCTGTATATTTTAATAAAAACAGACCCCGCATTGCCTTGGAGGGGCTGTGGTACATTCCAGGCAAAATAAGGAAGGGAAAGCAAGGAGAACGCCGAGGTTTAATCATCTTTGCCTCTGCATTACCATATTTATTGCATCCCAACCTGAAACAGGGGAGCAGTTAAGGCAGCCAGAGGCAGCAGGAACATTGCTCATTACGAGCAAAGTCTGCAGGCTCTGCTGAAGAGAAGGCATGCACTTGCTTCCTTCTGTGTTGTAAAAGCGTGGTCTTATCTGTCTGTAGAACAGGCCCGATGCCTGCGGTAGTGTCTGTGTGTTCGAATCCAGGCAGGCTTTGTGGGACCCATTGTATATTAAGAGGTGGACCCAAGCTAGTCAGTACAGGCAGAAGAACCCTGTTCTCATGGGTATAAAGCCGTGCTCCCAAAATACATCGATAACTGATGACAGGTGTAAAAGACTCATTTAGGTGTTGTACGGATGTAAAATTAAATACTGTTGAATCGTATATGGAGTAAATGGATCCCTTTCTGGTTCTTGTGAATGAGTTCTTACTATCTTTAGTGGATGAAGCTCACTTTGGTGTCCATACATCCTTAATATCTGTCAAACTCTTGCTAATCTCCCTCTGAACAAAAGAGAATAGGATGGGGAATCACAGCCTTTGGCTGGTTTTGGAATTTGTAGGGCCCATCATTAAAACAATTTCTTACCTTTTTTAGTTTGGAACCAAATGCAGAATAAGCCTCAGAAGACACACGTGGAGAATGCAATGTCACTGTTGTTGCTATTCGTCCTGAATTCTGGGGTGTTCTTTCAATGTAGGCCCAACCAGACTCTGTTTTTGTCCCTATGAATTGGGTTTACCTTCTGGTGAGAGGCCAACCTGCACAATTGCCAGCCTTCGTCCCATGGGCAAACCATTTACTGTGACACAGTTCCCTAAGAAAGACACCCGGAGACCACTGAGCAGACCAGGCCCAATTCCCTCTCCCAGAGTCATAGGTCAGATTGTCACCCCTGCCTCAGGCAGATGAGGAGTGTTGGGATGTAATTCACAAACCATAACATTTACTGTTTAAAAGTGTACAGTTGGTTGGTTTTTAGCGTATTCAGAGTTGTGCAGCCACCATTATCTAATATTAGACCGTTTCATCTCAAACAAATTCCCCGTTTCCCCCTTCCTCCACCCCCTGGCAACCGCTAATCTACTCTCTGTCTCCATGGATTTGCTTATTCTGGACATGTCATAGAAATGGAGTTATAGCCTATTTCGTCTTTGATGACTGGTTTTCACGTAGCACAATATTTTCAAGGTTCATCCGTATTGTAGCATCTGTCAATACGTAATTCCTTTTCATTGCCCAGTAATATTCCAATGTGTGGGTGCACCACATTTTGTTCATCCATTCGTCAGTTGATGGTGGCCATTTGGATTGTTTCCACTTCTTGACTCTTTTGAATAATGCCACTATGAAGGTTTTTGTACAAGATTTTGTGTGTACATGTGTGTTCAGATAATTTTTGTGCGTAACAAGGAGTGGAATAACTCAACAGTAGTAACTCTATGTTGATTTTTTTGAGGAAATGCCAAACTATTTTCCAAAGCATCTATAGTCCTTTTACAATTCCACAAGAAACAAGTGGGGATTCCAGTATCTCCACATCCTCACCAGCACTTGTTATTGTCTCTTTTTCTTTAGTCATTTCAGGGATGTGACGTCCGGTCTCATGGTTTTCACTGGCATTTTCTAGTGAGCAATGCTGTTGGCATCTTTTCCTGTGCTTATTGGCCATTTGTGATTTGTATTCATCTTTAAGAAGTGACTATTCAAATTTTTGCTCAGTTTCTAATCCGCTTTCTTGTCTTTGCAGTGATTGAGTTGTAAAAGCTCTTTATAGGTTATGGTTAAAGCATGTTATTAGATACAGGCTTTGCAGGTATTTTCTTCCATTCTGGGGTTATCTTTCTCAGTTTCCTGATGGTGTTCTTTGAAGCACAAGTGCTTTTAATTTTGATGAAAACCAGTTTATCTATTTTGTTGTTGTTATTTGTGCTTTCGATGTCATAGCTAAGAAACTATTGCCTGACCCAATACTAAAAGGTTCACTCCTATATTTTCTTCTAAGTGTCTTTATACCTAACCTCCAGGTAATGTGTCAAACTGTGAGGGCATTTGAATCTCTTTGGTAATTATTCATTTGTCCATTTATTCATTCTTTCCATAAACAATTATTGGATGGTTATATCTACAAGGAACTATTAAAATCTGAGGATAAGATTATTAACAAAATGCAGCTCCTGGTGCCAAAATTATCTCGTGGGGAATAGAGATGTAAATAGTCATCAGAGTATTGCAGAAATCTGAGTTTTGAGCCCTGAATTCAGTGGGAGGCGCTAAGGAGAGCACCTGACCCAGTGGGATGACTTTCTCGGAACCATCATATCTAAATTGAGAACAGAAGGCTAGAAGCAGTTAGCGAGCGAGGCAGCAGTGTGTAGGTGGGCCAGGAGGTCACAGCATGAACACAAGCCCCCTGGAGGACAGGGCTACTCCCTGGAAGTGACTCAGGCACTTTCTAAGCACTGGGGTTGGAGAGAGTGAACAAGGGAATAGGTACTTTGTGACACTAGAGAAACCCCACCCTAGACAGCTCACATTCTAGTGGAGAGTAGGAGACAGACCTGCAGATGACTATGGAGATTTCTGATACTAAAGACTCTTGGGAAGAAACCACATGGGGTAGTGGGGCTGGGAGTGATGGGGGAGGGAGCGAGGCACTGGGGGTGGAGTGGCCATGGAGGGCCTCCCTGAGGAGGTGGCACCTGAGTTTATTTCTGAAGCAGGAACAGCAGCTGGTTGTATGCAGGCCTGGGACGGAGAATGGCTGGAGTGCAGGGTTCAAGGAGAGGGCAGGAAGACATGAGCCTGGAGAGGGGGAGAGGGTGAGAGCATCTAGCGTCCATGCAGGAGGCTGGAGCTGATACACTGTGAGATGAGCAGAGGACTGTAAAGGGAGCATAGGGTTTACAGGATGGAAGGTAGGAGGGATCAAGCCCAGAGCCAGGGAGAGAAGGGGTGAATATATACATGCGATATCACAGAGGATCAGATGGGGCAATGACAGCCGACATGTATTAGTCCTTACTGCCTGCAAGTCACTGTTCTAAACGCTTCACATATTTTAATCCCACAATCACCATGAGGTAGGAGCTGTTATGATGAACACCATTGTATAGACACAGAAGCGGAGGCACACTGACTAAGAAGCTTGTTCAAGGTCACATCGTTAGTTTGTGATAACCAAGATAAGAAGAAGCCAGATGGTTTGGCTTCAGAGACCTGGCTTCTCACCATTAGGCTAAACTGTCTAAAGGGCTTGGGATTGATGGGGGGGGGGCATGCGTGGGGAAGGAGCCCACGTGATGCTCCCATTTCTGGCTTGTGAGGTAGGGTGAATGGTGCACCTCTGGCCCTGGCAGAGAATTCCAGAAGACAGACACGTGTGAGGGGACAAAAGAGGACAAAATGTGCCCCCACTCAATATGCCAGGTGTTGTTTCAGGAGTTCGGATACACCAGTGAAACGACAGACACTCTGTGCCATGGAGCTTACGTTCTTAAGAAGAAATGGGTGCTAAACACTCCCTAAATAATTGGTGACCTGGTGTGTTAGGAGGGTGTCTTGGGGCTGTCTTGATTCTCAGGAGTCTACAGGATGTGAAGGTGGGACCATCTGGTTGGCAGTTGGATTTACAAGTGAAAACACAAGGGAAACATTCTGGTTTCCATGGAGACTCTCAGAAAAGTGATCTGGGCAGTGTTTTCAGATGCTTTCCCCATGGTCACTAAGAGATGCAGTGGACAGGACCCACCTTCTCATGGTGGTACCAAAGGTGAAGCATTAGCAGGGCCCCTCCAGGCTTTCCAGCTCCGAGAATGAGATCCGAGCCACTGCTGCTTCTCGCATTTGATTGCTGAGTCGGCATCAGCAAACTGCCAGGGCCTCCGTGGTCACCTGGGCTGGGAGCCCTGTGTGTCCTCTGGTGATGCATTTTCATTCTTCTAATGAGGGAGGCTTCTGAGGTACACTGACACCTTTGACAGTGCAAACACGTAGTTTTGCCTTAAAGATGAGCTAAGTGTCCTTCTCGATTTACCTTCCCGTCTAGTGAGATACTTGAAATAGACCAGAGGAAGATCGTGGGAGGGAGGGAGGGGAGAGCCTCGCAGGGATGCTTTCAGAGTCCTCCTCTAAGAGTCTGTTTCTCTTGCCCCACGCTGGTGCATCTTCTGCTCTGTAACCTCGTTAATCTCCTGAATTACACCTTTGATGTACTGACTGCCAGGTCTCCCAACCGTTGTCTGGCTCTTTCTCTTAGAGAATGAAATTCACAGTTCTTAGGAAGTAAGTGACACATCCTCTGACCCCCACCTGCCATTAAGACTGCCTCTCTCTCTCCCTTTTCACCCTCCCTATTCCTGGCACGCTGTAGGTATCCGTCTGAGTGTCATCGTGTCAGCCATCTAAATAAGATTATTGTTCTTTCGCAGACATGCTCTGTTCCTTTCCGTATGCTCTTCTATCCTGCAGAATGCCCTTCTCCATCCTCCATCCTTCCCCATCCAAAGGTTCAGTTTAATTGGCACATAGTCCAACGAACTTCCTAGAGTCTCCATTAGTGAGAAGTCTCTTCTGCCTTCACCTTCCTGGAGCTTTTGTGCTCCTTCTTGCAGAGGCATCCTGTACGGTAGTACAGGTTGTTCACTTTGTTATCTGTGTCAGTGTATTCACATGGCTCCTTGGGACGGGCGCCGTTCTCGAACTTCGCAATTGTGTGTGGCAGCCCAGTGTCCTGGCAGACCCCTGTTCTAACATTCATGTAGTTAGTTGCAGTCTCTCTTTGTCTCTGCCAGATTGATAGCTGCCAGAAGAAAGGACTCTGAGCTAGTTTATTGCATAGGTCCCTGCTATGCCTTACGTGTATTTTCTGCCTGATAGCTCTTTGTTGGATGTTTGATCGTTCAACTCATTTTTTTTCTTTTTGTCTGCGGATGGTGGAACTAATTGAAATCTTTTATTTGAAAAATGATGCAAAAGCCTAGAGAAAATAACACTTTCATAAGTTAATGTTGATAATAGTTGTCTTCATCCGTTGGGGCCTGGTATAACAAAATATCACAGACTAAGTGGCTTCTGAACAACAGGAATTTATTTCTCACAGTTCTGGAGGCTGGAAGTCCAAGGTCATGGCATCAGCACGGTCAGGTTTTGGGGGGCCTGCTTCCTCGTTAAGGACTGCTGACTTCCCTGTGTCCTCACATGATGGAAGGAGGGAGGGAGCTCTCTGGAGCTTTGGTATAAGGGCACTGATCCCCCAGAAAGACTCTGCTCTCATGACCTAATCACCTCCCAAAGGCCCCACGTCCTGATACAATCACCTTAGGGGTTAGCATTCTATATAGGGATTTGGGGAAGGGGGGACCACAAACATTTAGACTATATCAACAGTTAACACGTATTGAAATCTTACCACACACCAGGCACTTTAGTAAGTACCATATATATATATATATATAATCACTTAATCCTCACAATTACCCAATGCAATATTGCTTACTTACCATTATTGTTCCTGTTTGGAAGATCAAGACACTGAGGCCCAGAGAGATGAAGTAACTTGCTCAGGGTCACTCAGTTAGGAGTTGATGCAGCCAGGGTTCCACCTCAGACATTCTGGAGCAGAGCTCCAGCTCGGAACCATTGACGTGGAGGGTCCCATCAGCTGTTTTTACCTTCTTATGGTGACATTAACGGTGACACAGAAGGAGGGGCACTGGCTTTCTTTTCCTATTGCCCAGTGTTTGCTGAACACCCATTATGTGCCAGCCCCTCTGTTGGGCACTGGGGATGGAGATGAGAAGATGGTTCCTCTCCTCGGTGTCTCACAGTAGAGCCAAGGAGCCAGGTCTTTGAATGTGTGTCAGCGCCTCACTGTAAGTGGTAGACTTGCTTTTCATAGGAGGTGCTGAGTTAGCAGGAACGCGGCAAGGATGGGCTCCAAGAAGGTTCTTCAGAGGAGGTGACTTACAAAGGGGAGTTTGAAGGGTGAACAGGAACTCACAGGACCAACAAGAAGGGGGAGAATATGCCACGAGAAGGAACAGCACGAGCAAACACACAGATGTGTGGAAAGCATGATGTGTTAGAGCAGATAAAAGCAGCTTGATCTGTTTGGTATTGTCCCCCCATGTATAAAGTTATGCCATCCCTCTATTGTGGATAAAAGTGCCAGTTGACAATGATACAGGCTTACCTTTATCCATTCTTGATACATAAGACTCTCTTGTGGCTCGGGAGAGGAGAGTGGGTGTCCCAACAATGAGGTCTAAAATGGACCATCTGTCTTCGTGATTTTGACAAGCTGCTTCTGACTTAGCCTTCAGGTAAGTCACTGGCCAATAAACAAGCACATCATCACCTCCTCGGGCCACCGACCATCACTCAGGCATGCTCTTCACCTTGGATATATAGATGGTTTCATGGAGGAATTTGCAGTGTCCACACAATGGTCCCATGGAGAAATTCTGCAGTGCTAATTGCTTCTTCAATTCATGTATTGAATGTATTACCCTTGTTTGCCTGTTATGTGTATAGCAAGTTGGCCTTGGATAATAACTTTCTTCAGGTCCAGGCTCATCCATCCGGCTCCACTTGGCCTTGCCACGCCCACCTTAAACTTGGTCACCCAATGCCCAAGTCACCTTCCTCCAATGTGTCTTCTTATATCACCCGTTATGAAGACATTACAACCAACCCAGGACTCTCTGTCACCTTCTGCTTTTTCCTGTCCAGTTTCCCCTTATATCTAAGAGCTGTTCTCCAGAAATCCCCCCAGATTTAGCTTCCTTGTTGCTGTTCCCTGGAGTGCCTTCACCAATCCTCATTTCACCCCCACACGGTTTAATCTCTTAAATGATTTGTCCTCCTATAGTCCCCTTATCTTCTCCTACCCATCACGTATCTATCCCTTCAATTCATTTATTCAACTCCTATTGCATTCCAGACCCTGAGCTGGATCATGGAGGTGACCATTATTGGGATGATACTGGACTTCCCTGGGCTCACAGTCAGGTGGGGATGTAGACACGTACACAGGTGATTGCTACCTAAGGATGGGTACATGGTGCGGAGATGCCTGTCTGTTAGGAAGGGCCCTGACCTACCTGTGAGTAGTCAGGGAAGGATTCTGGGAGTGAGAGATGGCAGACCTCAGAGCAGAAGACTGGGAAGAGATAATCAGATGCTGAATGGGGAAGGTGAAGGATGGAAGAGGGGGAGCAGAGGCAAGACCATGACCTCAGTGAGAATGGGGATGGGGTATCTTTAGTCACCACCATGTTCCCAGCATCCGGCTCATGGCCTGGCTGATTGTATGTGCTAAGTGTAATATTGATGGAAGGAGCAAGTGCAAGAGGGTCTACTGCAGAGAAAACCGAACATGCGAAGACCCAGGCAGTAAGAGGGCATGGGGGCATGGGAAACTGAGGGACGGTCTGTATGTCTGGAACTTAGAACAGGGCACAGGAGGCTGTGAGCTAAGAGACAGGTCACGTTGCCCCCCCAGGCCTGGCCGATGAAGCCCAGATTGTGTAATTGGGCGTCGTTGCACTGCTTCCTATGGCCTCTCATCTCTGTCCTTCTCTACTCCAACCATGGAGTCTCTGCTAACCACTTCCTCTCCCCACCACATTCCTAGCACACCCTGTGCTCTGGCCGTAGGCTCTTGTTATTCTCCTCAGATGGTGTCCTCTCGCCCATGACCTCCTGTCAAAGCCCTTTAGGTCACGGCTTCCCCCAACTCTTACACATGCTTCTGACCCAGTCAGAATTAGCCCTTCTTTTTCCTTACTCCCACAGAACTTTGTGTTCTGTTGTCGTCACTGTCACGTTAGACGTTCTGTCGCATGTTTATAGCATTTAATTGTGGATCGCCTCTCTAAAAAGCATGAGCTTCTTGAGGTCAGGGGCACCAGGACATTCTCATCTTTAGATTTCCCAGAGGAGCTCATTCATGGTATTATATAATTTATTTATTTATTTATTTATTTATTTATTTATTTATTTATTTATTTCTCTCTGTCTCTCTGTCTCTCTCTCTCTCTCTCTCTCTCTCTCTCTCTCTCTCTCTCTCTCTCTCTCTCTCTTCCTAGCACAATAGTATTTATGATAGTAGCACTTCTGAATTGAACGATTGCTTTGTCCCTGGTAGTCTCTCCAGAAGGCATATCTGCTATTTACTGATACCCTAACCATGTCTACTACTAATATGCATTACATATTGCACTTATTTAAGCAGCAGAGCCCGATGATGAGGTTTTCTTCAATATTCTACAGACAGAAGTAGTGCAGAGATGCATGCGACATGCTCAAAGTCCCCACTCATAAATGCCAGCCCTGGGATTTGAACCCATTTCCATTGGAATCCAGGAGCTTTGCCCTTGTGTAATGCTGGCTGGTATTTGGGGTGCTGCCTCAGTAAGAGCTGGTTGACTGAGGTGGAATGAATCAAGGCTATCAACGTATTCAAGTGAGGGCAAGCTGATGGTCAGTGATGGGAGCCCCACGTGACTCCATCTTGGATGGCTGGTTTTCTTCAGGAAACGAACAAGCCGAAAAAGAGAACTTAGTGCTGGGCTGTGGGAGGAATGTCTTGCCAGCGCCTTACAGCCAGTCTAAACACTTCTATTGATGTGCTTCTGCACTAATGGCTGTGTTTCTAGGGGATAGAAATAAAGGGTCGGTCAAATTGTTACACGTGTTCTAGTTCAGATATTTGGAAACACAGATGTCTTAATAGCACGTGTGCTGGTTGGCTTGAATCGCATGTCACCAACGATTTTGTCGTCTCTGGTCCTTGGTTGTCACCTCGATGACATATTGAGGTTGGGTGAGATGTCTCCTCTCCTTTTCAGCTCTGCCACCCTCACCAGTAAACACTGATGGGGTAACATGCCTGATTTGCTTTCACCATTGCTGTTAAAAGCCAGCCACATGTTACGAATTGGTAGCAGTGTGTTTCGTGGCTGGCATTCTAAGGCCGAACGGTCCCTCCTGACTCTCCTTCCTCTCACGTCCCACAGGCGGAACCCTCTGCACTTTCACCTCATTGCCGACTCCATCGCAGAGCAGATCCTGGCCACGCTCTTCCAGACCTGGATGGTGCCCGCCGTGCGCGTGGACTTCTACAATGCGGATGAGCTCAAGGTACAGACACAAGCACGAGGAGCCTCCCTGGTCTCGAGCTGGAAGCTTTTATGGTTTGTGGTGCAGTAGGCCTCAGCAAGGACAGAAGTCTCAGCTCCCAGCTGGAAGCGCCCAGGGCGTCATCAGGGGATTTCAATCCGAATCTGACTTTAGTATTGAAAGCGTGCAAGTGACCCGTTCTTGAGCACAGAATGTGCGATGGTCTGTGCAGTTCTGGCTACCAAGGCTTTCTGTCGCATCTGGAGGCCGTTGGCCTGGTACCTCCCTCCCCGAAAAAGGTCTATGATACTATTATCTAGAGAATTCTGTTACCCCAGGAGGTGAATGCTGGTCTCAGAGTCCAGTGGACCTGGGGTGAATTCATGTATTGTTATTTATTGGTCATAAAGACAAAGCAAATAAGCTATACCTTTGCTGGGACTGTCTTCTCACCAGTAAAAATGGTGATTTTAATGCCAACCGCATGGGGTCATGAAGAGGGTTAAATGAGAGAATATATGTCAATGTGTTTTAAAAGACTGTGCTGAATAAATACCGTGTTTCCCTGAAAATAAGACCGGGTCTTATATTAAGGTTTGCTCCAAAGGATGCATTAGGGCGTATGTTCCAGGGATGTCATCCTGAAAAACATGCTAGGGCTAATTGTCCCGTTAGGTCTTACTTTCGGGGAAACACAGTATTAAGGACTATCTTGGGCCAGAGGGTTTCAACCAGATGAGACCCATTTGGTCATGTCACTCCTTTGGTTAAAATCCTTCTGTGATGCCACTTTGCTTGCCTCAAGATTGAAAGTCGCAGTCTGATTAAGAAGTCCCGCACGTGCTGGCTCTTGACTCTCTTGTCATTCCTGCAAGCTGACTCTGTTACTTAGCTGTGAGCAACCACTTCTGGTCCTCTCGGCCTTCTCCCCTGTGTTGGAGTGTTTGCTTATGCTATTCCTTCTGTCTGACATGCCCTTCCACCTACCTTGTTACAATTCCTACTCATCCTTCAGAACTCAGCTGCCTTGCCACCTTGTCTGAGAACCTTTCCTGATTTCCCCAGGAAGGAGGACGACATTTTCTCTTCACTTGTCTGTCTACTGTTTTACTTGAGAACCGTCTTAATGGGGGAGGGGGCAAGGGGCACGTGTTATCCTTTCCTGTGTTTCTGGTGCATAGTTGTTACCCTGTAATGCCTGTGGATTTAACAAATTGCTGTTATTAGAGGAACATGTAACTTTGCAGAAATACGTGATGCTCTATCTCCAGTCACCTTGGGAAGGAGGACTAAACACCTAGGCATGAGGCTGATTCTAGCAAATTGCTTGTTCCAAACCTCATAAAGCCATTATCTTTTCATTTCAGAGCCGTAACATTTTAAATAGATCACAGAGATGCCGGCCAGAGTTTCTGATTTTCCCATATTTCAGGCTTTGAGGTTGATGGAGATAGTCAGAATTTAGCATTTGGGGATTGTCGTGGTAATTTGTGTGCCATTCCAGTCTATTCTGAGCTAAAATTGATTAACACTCTTAAAAAGGGAAAAACAAAATTTAGCAAATTGCCGCACTAATTAAGGTGAAAGCAAGCCACTCTGTCTCCCAGGGTCTTAGCTACGACTCCGTGGGGAAAAGCAACGGGAGGGGAGGGCGGCATCTGGCACAGAAGGATGCTTCTGTTCTCGCTTCCCCCCACTCCTTTCTTTTGACAATCCTGTCCTTTACCAGCTCGTACCTTCTACTTTTTAAGAAAACACAGAGTGGCGGGAAAAGCCCCAAGTTAATATCCTGGCTTGCCCCTGGAGACCTATCTGATCTGGGTTCTGAGCCCCGGCTCGATCAGGTGTCAAATGGGTGGGGCAGTGCCAGGCGCCAAGGAAGTGACCCCATGAGATAACTCACGTGAAGGCCTGGCAGTGCCTGAAACATAGCAGGGGCTTGAAAATGTGCCACTCCCGTGTGCAGCCAAAGCAACAGAGCTAAAATTAACGTGCTCTGGTGTGGCCTGTGAGGAAATCTGGGGACAGTTGGGAGGCTCGGGGAGCAAGGCACTAAAGTGCTAGCTATAACCTGCTCCTGGGGACCCTAGGAGGTCTTAGAGGAAAGGGGAGTGGGAGAAAGAGACTGGTGTTCTGATTCTCTCATGCCCCCTTTAATCTCGGTGGACCTGCTGTTTATTATTTTATGTACTGGATTTTTATCCATTTGAATTGAAGTCTCTGTGGCTAAAGAAATAAGAATTTAAAAAAAAAGAATACAATCTGGTGTGTTCTGAAGGATATTGTCTCCAGTGTCCTGTTCTCTAGCCTGACATCTGCTACTGACTACATCCTGCAGGTCCCCAGCACTTGCATTTTGATTTCCCCATCAATGAGAACCTATCTCCCACAGTCCTGTATCCCAGGAGGCTGTTATTAGAATCCAGTAAGGACAATGAGTACGAAGGTTTTTTATAAAACATCGTTTGTCCATAATTGATCATAACTGTAATAATTTACATGCAACCCTGCCCCACAACTCCAAAACCATGATCTGTCACCTCTCCTGGCTCGTAGCACCACCGTCTGCCTACGTTGTTGCTCATCCAGAGCCAAGAGTTCATCTTCGATACATCGGGCCCTTTCCCTTACCTTGCATCCGACCATTCCACATCCTGGCTTGTCACCATCTCCCCTACCAGCCTCCTAGTTGAAGCATTGCGACCTTTCCCCAGCATAATGCAGTGTTTTCCCACGCCAGTCTCTTCTCTTCTGCTCTGCTCACTTCTCCGCCCCCAGATCCATTCTCCGTCAGTGGCATGAATCAGCTTTCCCTAAAGCAAGCCCAACCAACGCCGTCCCCTTTCCTCTGCATAAAACCGTCAGTGGTCCTTAAACTGAGTCACATCTTCCTCCACAGTCTGGCTCCTGCCTCCTCCGACTCCATCTCACACCACTTGCTCCATCGCTCACTCACTAGACCTTCACATTGGCTTTGCTCCTTCCCTTCCCCTCAGGGGCCTTTGCCCAGATCATTCTATCTGTTAAACTGTGTCCCCTAGCCTGCCTTCTCCCCATGGCTAATAAATTCCGAGTTCTTTCACGTAAGCTGCATTGACAGGCATCCCTCCTTTTATCGTGCCTCACTTTATTGCACTTCACAAATGTGTTGTTTTTTTTCGTTACAAACTGAAGGCAAGACCCTCCCCCCGCAAAAATATTACAACTCGCTTGATGGCAATACGTGTTTGATTGCTGTGGTCTGGAACCGGTCCCACAGTTATCTCTGAGATACGCTTGTACTCGGGGAAACCTTCCCTGCCTTCATCATCTTGTCGGGGGTCCTTTGTTATATGTCCTCATAGGATTACATCCATTTCTTCAGTCAACTCATTGCCGAGTGTAATCTTTTATGCCTTTGTGTGGTGAGCTGGTAAACATCTGTCTCTCCCCTAGACAGGAAGCTCCCAAAGGGCCAGCATTATGTCTGTTTTCCTCACCCTCATATCCTTGTGCCTGGTGTGATGCCGGTTTATGAAAATGTTTGCAAAGTGAATGGTACACAGTAAACTCAGAGCTGGCTCCCCAAGAGTAATAAAGTCATCAGGAAGGGGTTTCTTTATCACTGTCAGGGCCCCCCACGCTCCTGAGTCCTGTTGTGCCAGTGACCCAGCAGGGGCATAAATGAGGCAGCTCCATCTGTTCCACTGGCATCAAGTCCCCAGAGCAGGACAGGTGAGTGTTTTCCATAACAGGTACACCAGGAGGAGAACGCATTAAAACACCATCCATTCGTGTGTTGATGTTGGAGGAGGAGGGAGAACAGGATGGGCGCTGGGTTCCGCAGTCGCTTTCGGGAAGCGTGTCCGTCGGAAGCCTCAGCAGACACACGTGATGGCCTTCCCCAGTACAGCTCCGAAGAATCGCTTTGTACAGCGGTTGGGAATGACATTTCTCAGAAGTACTCCTGTGGGCCCTTTGTTATATCTATTAGTGCTAGAGAATGGAGTAATAGGGAAAAGGAAATTTATGAGGGATCGGTGCATGATTCTAAACGAACTGTGGGAATTTGCGGTGGACCTAGGCGCATCTCTCCGTAATGACCAATTAGTGCGGGTTTGCAAACAGTGATCGCTCAGCCTGCATCGCTCTGCAGCCTGTGACATGCTCCTTGGCCTTCCTCTTGTTGACACGGCTCGTTCATTTCCAGCCTCCAAGTCCCCGTATCAACAGGCCACCAGGACTGAGGCCATCTTTGCGCTGCAGACTCCATGCCAGACATGCAGCTCCCACCATCAGAGGAGGGGGGACAAGGGGACTTATTTTTTGCATAGAGCTTTGTAGAAGGTAGCAGGCTGTCACTCACTTCTCACGACAACCTCGTGGGGTGGAGGGAGAAGTGTTATTACCTCCACCCCCCAGATAATGTATAAATTGAAGCACAGAGCTAGAGAGTGTTTGCCTAAGCTCAGGCAGCTAATGAATGGCAAGGCTGATGTTTGACTTTTTCCTTTACGAGTGAAATGGTAGGAGACACGGGATTGTATAATTCAGTGGACACAGATATGAAAAGGAGGGACACATGGGCTGCTGCCCCTGGGGAATGCAGTTGCCACCGCACTTGAGTGGCACTCGAACTCCAAATTCCTGTTTTCAGTGACTTTGGAGCCCACAGGCTGTGGTGTAACATCTTTTATTTATGAGAGACTTTGTTTTAGTTCATGCGGTTCTCTCCTGGAATGCTCACAACAGTCCTATGGAGCTTGTCTTATTATTATCCCCATTATACAGATAAGGAAACTGAGGATGAGGGAGGTTAAGTAACCCAAAACCCACATACATGTAGTGCATGGCAGAGCCAGAATTAAAACCCAAAACTATGTGACTCCACAATCCATGGTCTTTCTCCTATGTTATATTTCCTTCTCTGTGCCCTGTTTTTAAGCTAAGATACTGTAGTTGTATCCAGACAAGGGTCTACTAAGCTCTCGATGGTGTTCTTTGGTTGTTTATGGAGAACATGTGCGTGAAACATGACCCCTCCATTTAAAGGCTTGCTGGGCATGGAGCTTCCTGCTGGGGACAAATGTGAACCGCACTAATGCTGCTGCTGAATTTGGGACAGCCCAATGACCCCCGTCCAAGGTTCGCTTTCTAAATGAAACTCATTATTCTGGACAGTTTACCTGAAATCAGTAATCCATCTCATGCCAGGGTTCTGACGAGGCCCTCCATTGCCTGTCAGCCTTCTGATCTTGTCCCCGGTTGGCCCAGAAAGTCACCCCTGTGAGACTGTTGGGGTGAGGATGTTCCTGAGTTCTGAAGCGGGGAGGGGCTGTTTCATGATTCACTTATCCAGCTGGGAGCCCTAATTTATCTCCTCTTCTCTTACGCCTGAGGCTTGCTTGTTACCAACATCTGGAAGATTATGAAGTGGGATTCAAGACTGTGGTTCCAGAAAATATTGATGGTTGACTCTAAAGATTGGCTTCCTGCTCATACTCAATTGCCTTTGTACTGGTCCCCATAGAGTATTACAGAGGCTCTCGTTAGCTAACGGCAAACTCCCCGCACCCTGCTGTCCTTCGGGAGACAAACTCCCGTTGTCCTTCTCACTAAGGGAGCTAGATGAACACTCACTACCCTGTCTGTGTCCTGGGAAGATATGCTTTCTGAGTGATGGACATTTTCCGCTCAGAGGGCCTGATGGTACCATGAAATCAGAGTCTCTGTCTCGGAAGGGAACCCAGTACACATAGCGTTTTATGAACAAATGAAACCCAGAAGGGTTAAGCACGTCGCCCAAGACCTCACAGGTGATTCTTTCCAACACAGTCCTCTTCCCAAAATTGGGTCTGGGTTTTGTGATTGTCAGGCCCAGGGTATAGTTCCAAGGGGCCACATTTGACAACGGTTGAGCTTCAAGTGCTGGGATCCAAGATCCCCGTGGGGCTGGAGCAGGTCCGGTTAGACTTGGCCTGTGGAGGAAAGACAGAAGACCTGGGACGCGTCTCAGGGAGGGCGTGATCTGCTGTGAGGTGCCCTGCAGAAGAATGAGAAGGAAGGTAAGCTCTGTGTGGCCTTCAGAATTGCCTTGCGCAATTTCACTAACAGTATGGTAATACTGATAGTAACACACAGAGCTTAATTGTTTTTCAAAATTGATAGCTCTGGATAGATCTCCTTTATTGGTGAAGACTAAATGCAGTCAATGAGGTCTTATAATGGAAAGCACAGTACTTAACACGTAGTAGGCCCTCAACAAATTCTCTTTCCTTCCCTTTCCCTGTCGTATATTCAAGGATGGCAGTGACTAACCTCTTAAATCTTCTCTAAACCCACTGTGTCAACCAACGCACCTTTTCTTTCCTTCCGACAAAAGAGCAAGTGACTATTTACCTCTCATAAGAGAGTACATATTTTGGGTTGTGTTTCTAGAACAGCTTATGGATTTATGCTCTCGTTCCTTCTCTCCTTTTGGGTCTCATATTATGCAGGAGGGCTAGCTGAGGTTAAATATTATGTCCAACTCTGGAAAAGTTAGCATTCTGCCATTTTCTTTATTGCTCTACTGGTTCCTGTATTATCCATGTGGTTAGTGAATATGAGGGCTGGTTTTTTTAAGACCAGCCGACCTCTTAGTAGACTTTTCTCTCTCGGTTAGCAAGGGCTGGATCACAGAATTGACATGGATAAATGAAGTGCATTTGAAAACATACCTGCCTGTATTTAGAAGACTGGTCTTTTAAATATTTGACATGGAAAATTGTAGACAACCGCCAGAAATTGTAATTTGCATTAGAAAAGAATCTGTGTCAGTTTTACAATTCAATTTATACACTGGCAAATGTTTCTTTATATAATGGAGTGTCCTAATGAATGGGCCCTGTCCCCTTTTGAGAGTCATAGAATCTTAATTAGGAAGGAACTTGGCATTCGTCCGGCATAACCTTTCACTTTCTTCTCTAATATTCTATATAAATGGTCATTAATCTTCTGCTTTTGAATGCTTCCAGAGATAAGAGATTATTACCTCCCGACGGACCTTGTTCCATATTTAGAGACGCTATTAGACATATTCGCCTTGTGCTGTACTGAAATCTTCATCTTTTCAAGTCTCTCCATTGGTCCTGAGCATTAATAAGGACCAAATGCAATTGTACATATGATTATTTGTTAACTCACCTGCCTTCCCCACTAGACTGAGAATCAGGAGGTAAAGGCCTGTAACTTTTATCACTATACCCAGCTTTTAGGACAAGACCTGGCCAGTAGTGGCCCCTAACACGTGCATGGGTTCTGTGTTTTGGGCTACAGAGTGACTCATCCAGGTGTTTGAAGACCTGGCGTATCTACTGAGTTCTCTCCTCATCATCCCCATTCCTTCCCCCATGTCCTGAATGGCAGTTCGATATTCACAGCCTACTTTGATACTTACATGTATCTTCTGGCATGTCCTATATCATAAATGGTTTCCAAGTTCCCTTTTGGAATGTGCTCACTTTTGTCTCTGTCTCATATTATCTACCATTCTCTGAAGTTCTTCACAATACAGCAGTTGTTCCAGACATACATAACTGACATGCCCCACCAGGAGCTATAATTGGTCTCAGCTCGGAGACTTAAACTCATTTAAAGCAGTTAAGTGTCCCCTGACCCATCTTTTCCCCATCTTGAGCATGGGTCCCTCCCATTTTCATTGCTGTGATCTTCTCATTCATGGTTCATTCACCTTGATAAAGAAGGAAATGCTTTCATGTGCCTTATTTCATCATGTCCTCTCAAGAATCCCATGCTATAGAAACAGCACGTACTTTCTTTTGCTACTAAGGATTTTACCGTAGGAATTGGCAGAGTACTGCTAATCCCAGGGGGAAGTGATGCTAAAATCTAGTTCTTCAGGCCATCAGGGTAGTTTCTGTACCCCAAATCTTACCCTTCCAGAACTTGACTTTAAAAATAACTTAAGTTATGCAAGGGTATGTTTGCTATAGTGATAGATTTTGGAATGTAAGCTGGACCAAACAAAAGCAAAAAGAAAGACCAGAGGTATTTCATGGGTCTGGAGAAAGTAATGGGCAGAGTGAAGTACAAGTTATGATGAGGTTAGGAAATTGTAGCAGTGAGAACAGAAGTCTTCGTCCTAATGTTTTGAAAAGGATAAAAGGCTAGGTTTGGGGAGTAAAATGTTAGAGCACTTGTGTTTTAAATCAGATACATTTTTTTTTTTGTCCTGGGATGGAGTAGCTATAGAAATGTAGTGAAAAATTAATAAATATTAGGGGCTCCAGGCATTTCAATGCCAAGATGTTGGATGGTCCATCCAAAAGATGATGTAATACAAGAAAAATTTTCAAGAGCTGAAAAGAATCTTATGCATGCAGATCAAAAGGGGCCCCTACAGGTGGCCAGTTAGCTCATTGGTTAGAGTGTGGTGTTGATAACACCAAGGTTGCCGGTTCAATCCCCACATGGGCCACAGTGAGCTGTGCCCTCCTTAAAAAAAAAGGGAGGTGGGGAGGGCACCTGCAGTCCAGGTAAAATTACTGATAAGTTGTCCATATCAGGGTACATGCTAGGAAAATATTTGAATTATAAGGATTAAAAAAATCCTTCCATTGAGAATAATAATAACTCTCATTAGTAAGAATTGATTATGTGCCAACATAATAGCTTTACCTGCATAATCTTATTTTGTCCCCACAGTGAGCACTGAGGTGAGTATAATTATTTTCACCCATTTCCACATGAGGAAATGGAAGCTTCTAAAATAGACTTGAAATTGCTAAGCATTGTGGAATCAAAATATGAATCCAAATAGTCCAACTCTTGAGCAGTTGTTCAATAGAAATATAATGATAAATCCGGTAATTTTAAGTTTTTTAGTAGCCACGTTTACAAAAGCAAAATGAAATGAAGGAAGTGTGTTTTCATAATATATTTTATTTAATCCTATATATCCAAATTATTATTATTTCAACGTGTGATCAGTATTTTAAAAATTACTAATGAGATATTTTACATAACCTTTTTCATACCTTTTTATTTTTTTGTACTTAGTCTTTGAAATCCGGTATATATTTCACACACTCCAGTTTGGACATGCTGTGTTCAGGTGCTCAATAGACACATATGATTGGTGGCCTTGGGGATGTAGAACTTGCTTGCTAAGGCTACACTGTAATGTAAGGGTAAGGGGTGGAGAGAAACTTACCATCTTTGAAGAATGGAAATACTACCACAGCCTTTTCCACTAGAATAATAAAAGTCCTAATAAAATGCCTGCAGAGTTTTGACCAAAAGAGACAAGAGACCCAAGACAACCAGCCAAGGTCTCTCATGTATAAAAACAACAGAGAAAGTGATGCACTATGCAAGCGGTCACACAATATACACCAGTGTATACTTCTTGAAGAAAGCTTCAAAAGTCATTAACCAGCCAACCAGAAAATGTAATTAAAATGAATATTCAAGAATGAAGCGGTCTTGCCCTAAAGGGGCAGGCAGTTTGTACTGAAAGAAGTTACACATGGAATGACCTGCAGCTACTTGTTTTAAGTTAGTTGCAATGCTGAATGCAGACACCAAAAGTTGTTCTTGAATACATACGAGGTGTGATCAAACAATACAGTGAATGTTTACATAAAAATGTATTACAGTAAAAGACACATTGCCATTAATCCCTCTCAAAAAAAAAGAAAAAAAGAAAAAGAGAAACGTCTCCCTTGCTTTGAACACACTTATCCCCATCATTCTTGCCACTTTCTGAAGCAGTTCTGGAAGTCCTCTTTCGTGAGTGTCTTTAGTTGCGGTGTCGTGGCTGCCGTGATGTCCTGAATCATTTTGACTTTGGGGAAGAGCCAGAAGTCTCACGGTGCCAGATCCGGTGAATAAGGGATGGGGACACACCGTAATGTTTTTGTTTGACAGAAATTGCCGTCCCATAAGCCATGTGTGACACGAGCATTGTCATGATGGAGGAGGATTTACAGCACACTTTAAAACACACCCTCTCTCAACCGTAGCTCACACCCAACTGACTGCACCAAACAAGTTGAAATTTTCACACACTGTTACTAAGGTTCGATGCACTGCTTCCCATATTTAAGATCCCTGTCTTTCCGTTGGATGGCTCTCGGCAGCAGTGTTCACCATATGTTATGATCACAACGGAAAGGCTCCATGTCACACATCACTTCTGGTATATGGCAATTTCTGTTAAATGAAAACATTATGGTGTGTCCTCATCCACCTCATTCACCAGATCTGGCACCGTGCGACTTCTCGCTCTTCCCCGAAGTCAAACTGACCATGAAAGGAAAATGTTTTGAATTGATTCAGGACATCAAGGCAGCCACGACCATACAATTAAAAACACTTAAGAGGATTCCCAGAACTGCTTCAGGAAGTGGCAAGGACGATGCGATAAGTGTGTTTGAAGCGAGGGGAGTGATATTTTGAAGGACAGTAATGGCAATATGTTTTTGCTGTAATTACTTTTTTAATTTAAACATTCACTGTATTGTTTGATCAAACCTCATACAAATAGCCAGCTGATCACATTTCAAAACAACCTGGGAACTGTGGGCTGGGTTTAAAAGTTGTTAAGTTTCTTGTGTTTTGTGTGGTAACTCAGGTGTTATTTTTAATGCTTCACTCTGATCATCAGGGAAAAAAGATAAAATGTTTCTTAGAAGCTCAAATGTGACCACTGGTAAAGTTATAAATAGAATTAAAATTAAGTTATTAGAGATGATTATTGCAAATGAAGCAAAGTCTTAATTACGTAGGAAGCAAAGAAAATGAGAAAGAAAAAATATAGTACTGGAACATTAGGTATCCATGTGGGAAAAAAGTGAACCTTGATCCTCACTTTATACCATATATAAAAATTACCTTGAAATTAATCTTACATCTAAATGTGAGAACTAAACCTGTAGAACAGAGGAGAAAGAAAACAGAGAATATCTTAGCAATTTTAGGCTAGGCAAAGATTACTTAGGATACAAAAAGAAAATAAGAAAAAAAAATATTGACAAATTGGATTTCATCCAAACTGATGGTTTTTGTTCTTCCAAAGACAGTAATAAGACAATAAAAGGACAAGCCACAGATTGGGAGACAATATTTGCAAAGCACTTGTCTGATAAAAGATTTGCATCTAGAATATGTAGAGAACTCATACAACAGTAACAATATGACAAATGACCCCATCGAAAAATGGGCAACACATTTTAAGAGACCCATCCTCAAAGAAGAGATAGGGATCGCCAGTAAATCCCTGAAAAATGCTTACCATCATTAGTCATCAGGGAAATGCAAATTAACATCATCATGAGATACCTACTTCCAAACACGGCATTGGCTAAGATTGAAAAGGGTGACAATCCCATGTGTTGGTGAAAATGCAGAACAACCAGAACTCTCTGACATTGCCGATGGTAAAATGGTACAACCACTTAGGAAATCAGTTTGTTAATTTCTTAAAAAGTTAAACACGTACTCAAAATATGGCCTGCAATTCCACTAGGAATTGTGCAATTGAAATCAGGCAGTTCTGGGTATTCCTCCGAGATAAATAAAAACGTGGGCAGACAAACATTTATTCGTGAACATTCATTGAACTCAGATATCCATCAACTGGAGATTTGGTAAACAGTAGTGGTATTCCATTAAATGGAATGTTATTTAGCAGTGAAAAAGAACGAACTGATATAGGCAACAATGTGAATGAAACTCAGAAGTAGTATGCTACATGAAATAAAGCCTGCATTTATGATTCCTTTTATATGAAATTCTTGAAAGCAGGACAGAAGTTACTAGGGCCAGAGGGTGGTGTGGTGAGGATTGCCTGAAAAGGGACAGGAGGGAACTTTGGGGAGTGATGGACTTGCCGTATAACGTGATTGCTGTGGTGGTTGCAGACTGGATATGTTTGTCGAATTGCACGTTGAAAATTGGTGATTGCAATGTATGTGCACTTTCCTCAAAGCTGAAAAATAATGCACAAGAATACTGTTACAGAAGCAAAGCCAAGCATCATTTATTTTAGTAAATATAACTGCTTTAAATTCTTCTATTGGATGAAAACTGATGCTTGATTAAATAGCAGTATCTTAATTGTGTGCTTACTGTCTTTCTGAAACATAACTAAAATAACTCGTAAAGTTTAAAAATAAAATTTATATTAGGATGTCTCAGACATATGAAGACACATATAGTGTGGATATTTTAATTTCAGATAATAAATATAATAAAATATATAAATATATAATGTTTATGCAATGTGTAATGCATACTATAAATATAATGCAATATAAATAATGTATACTAATATAATACATAACAAATATATTAAATATAATAAAATAGATTTAATAAGATAAAATTAACAATTTTGAATTGGCGCCACACACCCTGTGATATCCATAAGTGGATATAATAGCCAAGCTATTTCCCAAGCCTAAAGCTTTCAATATTTAAAGCAAACTAATAGAAATACAGGCTATATCGGGAGTTTCAGCCACTGAAAAGGTAAATCATATTGTTGATGACGAAGACAGTTTTTAAAATACAATCGATTTCAATAGCTATCAAGTTTTATATCCATAAAATGGAACACAAATGGATTTCCAAGTGTTCATGAAAAAAATTATGTAAATCGAGGACACAAGGAAACCTCATTATATTCCAAACCATAAAAATTATATAGGCCCCCCTCTTGATCCCAATGCAATAAAATTACATATCAGAAACAAACTTTCATGGAGGTTCAAAAATATTCAGATATTAGGGGGTTGTGAAGATTTCCTAAATGTTTATTTAATCCAAAAAGAAATAAAAAAAATTATAGCCTATTTTGAAAACAGCAGAAGAGGAACATTTCACACTAAAGTTTATGGAATGTGCCTAAAGCTGTCAGTTGAAGATGTCTTAATAGCCTTCAGTGCCTTCATTATTCAAAAATAAAGATAATGATAGATGAATCTCACATTCCACTTGGTAATTTAAACAAGAACAATGTTGTGGATCTGAGGAAAGCCGAAGGAACAAAAAAGTTAACAGCACAAGTTCATGAAGTAAAAAAAAAATAAAAACTGAACTAAAAAATTTGAATGCTGGTTCTACGTATAAGAAAATGGGAAACCTCTGGCAAATTTAACAATGAACATGGTGAAAATATTAACAAGCTGAACAATGAATAAGATGGTATACAACAACATACATACAAAATGGTCACAAAATAATAGCCAACCTTTATTTGTTATCACGCACCAGAGACAGCGCTAAGCATTTACTATGGATTATCTCATTTAATTCTCACAACAACCCTTTGAAAGTAGTGCTGTTATGATCCAACTTGGCAGATGAGGAACCTGAGACTAGAGACAATTTGGCTAGGACATCTCTGTTAGGAAGGGCTGGAAGCAGGCACGGAGACCTGCCACATACCATTGTGTAAAATCCGCGCTGATTTATGAAAGCACTGAGGTGTACGCCTGTGTTGCCTAAAATAATATTTGCACACTGCCCCACCTCGGAGATTTTGCGGTTTCTGCTGCAGACCACCACAGTAAAGTGAGTCGTAATCTCTCTGCTTGTGGAGGGTCTTGCCTTCGATTTGTAAAATATGCAACGGGTGAGACGTGCTGTAAAACGAAGTGCAGTAAAACCAGGTAAGGCTGCAAGCGCCTGAGGCACCGTCATCCCTAATTATTTTGAATTAAATTCTTTTTTTTGACGTTCTCAGTTCTAACAGGTAGCTTGAGTTCAGATCACACACCGTGTCATGGTGTAGCTTCAAGGTCTAAAGTCTCCCTCCCCCCACAGCCAGCCACCTTTCACCATCAAGCGCAGGACCAGTGTGTTTCCTGGCCTTTCTCTTCTGTGTGGTGGAAGTTGTTTCTTGATCACCTTTAGGCAGAGCGTATAGGGTTTGGGGTCCTAACTTTATGCCATGTCTTCTCTCTGACTCCTAGTTAATCCAGGCCACGGGCCTTCTCTCTCCTGTACCCCAACCCATGGCAATGAAAGGGGACGTTCAAGGGCTCCTTCCTTCAGGGCAATACTTGGGTTCAGGAATTACTTATAGTCGAATTTTCCAACTTTGACTTGCTCGTATTTGTAATTTTGCTTTTATGCCAACTTAAGTTTTATATATATGATATATATATAAAGTATACAGTATAGATAATTATATATACGTATGTATTATGTATGCATATGTAATATATAATACACATTTTAATAAATGCTCTATGTATTATAGATACTATATAATATTGTATGTACGTATTATATATACCTATATTACACACACACACACACACGCATGCACGCATCTGCGCAGGGTCAGATGATTATGTTCGCAAATATTCCACCGTGTGCTTACATTACATTTCACTGAGAAGGGTTTTGGGTTTTCTAATTTACCATGTTACCTGAAATAGAAGTCTACCCTCCCCACCTGTCATTTAGAGCCCAGTTTCAATCTTAAGGAAACTGTTCTTGGCCCACCATTCTGTTAACGTTTGGGTTCCGCTGCTATAGGTGGCCATGCTACTCTGTTTCCTTCTTCGTAACACTCATTGTGTAATTGTTTGGTAAACACTTTCCCTGCATAATTATTTGTTAAATACCTTCGATGCCTGAGTATGGGTTATAAGTCTGACTCATCCCTACAATGGGAAGCCCCTGTGGACAGACACCCCCTGCTTTTTACAGCCCCACCCCCTGTCGTTAGCACAGAGCTTGCACGTGATTTCCTCTAAGGAAATGTTTGAATGAAGAGGTCTTGATGAGGATGCTGGGGCTTTTCCTGTCTCTACTCAGCAGGGAAGAGTCCCAGGAGCCTTACTTCTATCTCTGTGAATATGAAAAAGGAAGAATGATATCTTTAAGTATCTATCAACCTTTGCTTAAAGAAGAATTCCAACATGTAAAGAAAGAATGGATTTTTCAGGAAAAGACATTATTGTGAAGAGTAAGCATTTGGGAAAAGATCAAATAAGATGTCGCCAGATACAAAATTTCTTTCTTTCTCTTTTTTTTTGATTACTTATGTTCTAAAATAGAAATGTTAAACAAAATTAGTAGAAAAAATGTGAAAAATTTCATCTTATGTTGAGGAAAGCTTGTAGCATATGCACAAGAGAAATGAAAAAAAATTGTCCAAGAAAAACTTCGGTAGATTTAATTAATTGAAATGGGGAGGAAAAAAGGTAAAATGCTAAATGTCAGTAAGCAACTAAAACAAATTTAAATGGCAAGTGATAAATTGGGAAAATTATACTTGAAACGGGTATAACATACCACACATAAAGAGCTCTTACAAATCAAGGCAGGAAAAAATAAACCAATGGAAAAATGGCCAAAGGATAAGAATGAAGGAATTCTTATCCAAAGAAGAAAAGCAAATGGTAAAAAAAAAAAAAATAAATAAGTAGTGATACAACAATGTGACTAAGTATTCAAAGAAATAGAAGAATAAGATTTTTATACCTAAATGGTAATGGCTTTTAAAAAATTATTAGCCAATATTGGCAAATACCCACTGGGAACAACTCTCATGAGAGTGTCTATTGTAAATGAATGTCAGAAAGAGTCTTTCTTTTTAATAGTTTAGTAATATGTATCAAGAAATAGAGATCAAGTCAAAGGATTTCATCATGGTTTGTTTTTTGCTTTTTTTAACAATAGCAAATATTAGACACAACCTCAATCCTAACAGTGGGAAAAAGGTAGAGAGATTATGGTACATCCTTGCAAACCGATATTGAAAGCTTTTCAAAATCGCTTTTTAAAATAAGATTTTTATTGATTTAATATAAAAGTTGAATGTTGCTTGAAAAAATGAAAAGAGAAAATACTTTTCATGTAATATTAAGTGTTAAAAAAAGATACAAAGCTACTTCCTCTAAATTTAACGGTGTCTGTATAGTTCTGTAATTATTTCAAAAGGAAGACCATATGACAGTAGGTTCCCTCTGGATAAATGGATTCTAGTGCAGTTTTTCCCCCCCTTTTTATTACATTTTACACAATTTCCATAGTAGGACAGTTTTTAAAAAAATGCTTTTCCTTCTGAGAGAAGGAAGGGAAAGATGGAAGGAGAAAATAGTGACCTCAGACAGGTAGGTAACCGGAAGAGAAACCTTGTTCTGCCAGTGAGGTGGGCAGCATTGCGTGTTTTGGGTGTAAATGCGGCTGTGTGTGAATCATGGCTGTCAGGGACATTGCCATTTCTGCACGAAAGGCTTGTGGGTGAGAATCTGTTTGGAAAAGCACCCGAGAATTTCTTGGAGCTTTGCATGCGTTAGCAAAACACATCATATTTGCGGTGTCTGGAGGACAGGTGAAGGAGAGAGAGGCCACTGAGGATTCACGCCACACCCTTTCATGCAGCCCCAGTGATTCTTGCATTATTGGTGTGGTCAGAATAGGATTAGTTCCTCTTTTTTTAGACTACCATTTTATACGATGACAGTTCCCAAGAAGAAGGTGCTCAAATGTTTTCGTTAAAACATAAGTGTTTGCTTTTGGTGTAAGTAAAACAAGCAACCCAGTAAAGATGGCTTGACCAACCTATTCATTTTTCTCACATAGCTAGAAGGCCAAAGGTTGGCACTTCCATGAGAGGTGGTTGTCGTCTTGGGTGCTTTCTTGGGCTCCTCATGGTCAGTGGTCATGGCAAACCCAGCAGCCATCTTCTCACAGGACAGGGAAAGGAAATAGAAAGCTTTACCTCTCTCTCTCTCTCTCTCTCTTTTTCTGTCTCTCGGCATCTTCTCCTTAAAATCTCCCAGCAGACATCCTTCCCCTCAGGTGCATTGGGCAGGATTGTGTCATATGCCCATGTCTTGTCTACAGGGGAGACTAGGCAAGTGACGGTTTCTTTGTGCCCACGCGTGTCTCTGTGTGTGTGTGTTTTCTGTCTTCACTGTAGAAAATTGGAAGAGTGACTCTAGGTAGGCAGCCACCAGTGTCTCTCACACTTCCCTTTGTAGGTTTGTTAGAAGGAAATCCATATTTAGGGAGCAGGGAGAATCAATAGAAGTAATGCCCTCCCCGCACTTTCTCTTTTTAATCTGTGGCTTCTGAGTTAACTAGTTTGGACTTGGGGTTGGATAGATTTGTTGAGATTTTCCAAGGCGCTTAGTCTGTAAATGGGGAGTTCCCAGTCCTTCCAAGATCAAGGTGGAAGGACTGCCAATAGTTTCCATTTTCTCAGTAGCACAGGGAAACTGGCTGGTTTGGAAAACCTGGTGCTAACTCTAATTAATAGGTAGCTGAATTGTCTCCTAATTAAGAGGGAGCAACTCAGGTCTGTCCTTGGTAGAAATAAATCAATAGATAGGACTTGCTGAGTGCACACTATTCCAGGAGAATTCAGATGTGGAAAAGCTAATGTCTTCTCCAAGAATTTAGTGAAAACTAATGAAATTGGTTACAGTGCAATATCCGTCAGTTACCAACTGGAGCATCAGGGATGGCTTCCCATGCGAAATGGGACTTGGAGCTGGGCCTGGGGGACTAGTGTGATTTCCAGAAGCGGAGGGGGGAGAGGGAGCAAGGTACCTCATTATCTGGAACAGAGGGTTTGGGAAGAGTGTGAAGAGAAGGCATCGAGCTTTCTACCTTGCTCTGTGTATTAATGACAGGCTTGTGTTGCCCAAAGAAGAGAATATCTTTTCCCAACCAGAACTCCTGTGTCTGCTTGTTATCTGCTGAGCTTAGCTATAAAAGTTAATACCCTTATCATTGCACTTCGTCAGAAAAGAAGGAAATGCATTTCTTTTATCTGCCGGCACTGTCCTTCTGTTTTTCACTCACAAAGGCTACACCTTTTGATGGCAGAAGAAACTAATAAACCAGATCACTAAAACTATCTTATCACCCACAACTGCTCCAGATGCCCATAGGGAAAAACCTGGATTATCTTTACCTCTAGTCTTCAGGACCCACCGTCACTAGGTACACATTTGAATTAAAACAAGCAGATTGAATGCCTGCTATAAACAGAGCATCTCGAAAAGCACCAGTGTAGTTTCTGAGGTGAAAAAGAGTGGATCCACCACAAATGACGCTCATGGGGGGGAGGAGGGGGAGGAAACGCATGGGCACCCGAGCGAGTTAGCCACCGAGTAAAACAAGGCAGAGAGAAGCATGCTTAGTAGTGGATGGGCGCAGACCTAACTGGCCTCAGGTTTGGAACATTGAACTTTCATTTGAAAGTGTGCAGAATCCCCTTGAAAAGCAGTGTCCCTGACCCGAGGGCAGAAAAGGGAGCTGGTTAGGGCAAGCATGGTTAAATTCTCCCTGAGGTTCTGTTTCTCTTATTTGCCAGCTGTATGCCCTGTGGGGTGTTGCTAATGTGAACAGAGAAGTCCAAGACATTGGTCGTAAGGTCCTCGGGGTCAGCGAGCTAGTGACAGTATGGATCCTGGGAGCAGGGAGGTCTTGGTAGATGAGTAGAAAATTAAGAAAGAATAGATTTGGTTCGTTTGCACCCTACTTACTGGTTTACATGATGGCAGTTCCCCCCGCGAGAAGCCACAGAAATGTTTTGGTTCAAAGATTCCTCCATAGACTGCCTTCACCCTCTCCAGGTGACGACCTGGAAAGGCAGATTGATTTTAACAGCCAACTCGATGGGTTTTTTGGATCTGTTGGATACGGCAGCAGAGGGGGAGCAAGTTCAACATCTAGAATTCTGGTACAAACTGGTGTGTGCATGGGGATGGCCTCCAAATTGGGGGAAACTGAGGAAGAGGCAAGCTTTAGGGGGAATGGCAAGAGTTCTATATGTCCTCTTGACATTCACCTAGAGATGGCAGACAGGGAGCTGTCCAACGTGGAAAAGTGCTTATACTTACTGTGATTTCCCCCCTACGTAACTCCAGCATTGCAGCATCGGCAGGTACACAAGTGTGCCATTCTACGCATCCAACTTAGAGGTGAGCCCAGGTTGGGGCACAGCTAGGTACATCCTGGGGCTGGGATCTCCTCTTCCTTTTGTGTAGGGCAGGCAGGAGAGAGCTCTTGACCTGGTGAAGTTAACATTTGCAGCTCAGACACCAGGGAGGCAGAGCTTAAGTGGGAGTCTTTTGGAGAATGCTAAGCGACAACAGCTGTCCAGCAGCTGGAGCTTGGAATCCCTGGTTCAGTGTGAAGCTGAGTTTAGGATGAGGCTTACCTGCTGGGCGGAAGTGGGTTCTCGGTGCAATGCAAAGGTGGATTCCTTTTGCTGGGAGCAGCCATGGGCCAGGCTAGCTCATTGCCACTGGCCAAGAGAGACCTCTGTGAATCTGCCACTGGGCAATCTTGCTTGTTTAAATTTTATATTCTTTCATTTAGAAGCCTCATTTGATTCTTTCTTATTTGTAGGGGTATGGAGTTGTCACTTTTTCTTTAGGTTATGATGCAGAGGAGTAGAAAACCTTGCCTCCTGCTTCCTCCGAGATACTTTCTCACCTCTGAATAATGCAGTATTTTCCAGTAGGTCAATTCTAAGACAGATTTGTCCTCTGGTACGAGGATCAAATCAAAATTCTGCTTGTTCATCCATATAAGTTTTCCAGAGTTGTCACTAGAAATTTCAAATGAAGTGCCTCAATTATTGTTGATAATTCTTTGTAGTGAAAGTCGTCCTCTCTGAGGATATGTAACAACATCCCTGGGCTCTACCCACTAGATGCCAGTGGCACCTCCCCTTCAAATCGTGACAACAAAAATGGTCTCCATGCATTGCCAAATTCCCCTCGGAGCACACAGTCGCCCCTGGTTCAGAACCAGCGCCTTAGAATCTGACAAATTCAGGGCGACTCCACTGTTTACAAAGCCTTGGCTCTGATGTATTTGAAGGCAATAGATGGAAAATGCAAGCCACTGAGTCAGAGACCAGCCACATGGACTTACATCTTTTTATTCCCAGGCACATGAAACGTGAGCAATATCCAGACATTACCTGTGGGTCCCGTGGTGCTAGCCATTCATAACTCTAACCTCCTTCGGGACACCGAGAGGCCAGATTCTTTTTGTTCCCTAATTGAAAATTGGAAGGCAAGCCAGAGTTATTTTCACACAAAGAACACTGAATAGGAAACTTGGAAACATTTCAAGTTTTCATCCCTTATGGTATCACGTCACCAAATTGATTTTGGGAAGAGGGGCACATAGGTGTCAAAATGTGAGTTTTCTTGCTGAAGAACAATGGACAGTACTTCACAGTCTAATAATTCCATCTGCTTCCCATGGTAAAGTCAAAGCATTACATGGCATCAGAAAGCCCTGGGTCTCACACAAGTGGTTTTCCTGAAGATCAGAAGAGGTGAGTTTCAAGCCCACCGTTTACTAGCTGTGTAACTTTGGACAATGCTATTTTAAAGTCTTACTCCCCTACACGTAAACTGGAGATGTGAATTCCTTCCTTCCTTAATTCACAGAATTATTTCAGCAATCAAATAAAATAACAGATTGGAAACTATTATAACCTAGAAAATGCTGTACATACACGGTTATTGTCATCCTTCCAATTATTTTTTCAAAAGATGGATGTTTCGCAAGCTGACCTGTTAAATATCCTTTTATATACGCAACTCCCTTGGCTAAAAACTCATCTACCTTGGATATTTTCCTTGGATTTAACCACTTAGCCAGGCCGAATTGAAGAACCCCGGTGAGTTTTAAATCTGCTCACTACTGGCTAAATAATAGGTCTGAAGGGAAAATAGCATGCGATGACCAACATCTTATTCATAGGCGTAAAAGCTTTGCTGAAAACTCCCCTTTCCCACCCCCTATTATTATTAATGTGGTGTTATTACTTAATGTACACTGTGTCCCAGAGTGGGCTTGTCACTTTTACATTATATATACATACTATATAAGGCCTACCCTCCAAAGCCAGCCATTACAAAGAAGCATGGAAGCCGCCAGTGGTGGCCCATATGGCAAAGCACTGGCACTTCGAGCTCACTCACCGTGATCAGACCTTTAGTCTACTTGTCATGTAATGAAATAATCCTTACGTCCGGATTCGGAATTAGCTTAGCAGCTAATGAGTGCAGATTTTGGCAGGCCCTCTGAGAGGTGTTTCCACACACACCCACCAGCTCATTTTCAGCCTCCCAGAACAAGCAAGTGGCTTTGTCTCTGGTTTTCAGATGGAGACTCTGAGAAGGGAATTAACCAGGCTCATGTATGAACTTGACACTGTCTGTTCCTATCTATATGGGAACAACAAAAACAGAACTGAAGTCACACAGCTGTGCCATTGAATTTGGGGCTCGATTTTCCCAGCTAGAAGTTAGATGTGATTGGTTGGTTCGTTTCCCCAACCGCCGTGTCCCCAGGCTTGGATGCACATAAGAAACACACGTGAGCTTTTTCTTTAATTCTTTTAACTTAGTTCTTACCGAGGTCGCGCTGGTTGTAACAACACGTAAGTTTGAGGTGTGTATCATAAATCAACGTCAGTGTGGACTCCGTCATGCTCACCACCAAAACTCTAGTTTCCATCGTCACGCAGTGGAGCCCTTTCACCCGTTTCGCCCTCCCTCCACTCCCCTGCCTTTCTGGTAACCACCAATCTGCTGTCTGCTTCTACAAGTTTGTTTTTGTTTTGTTTTCCTTTTTGTGTTTATATTCCACATACGAGTGAAATCATATGGTATTTGTCTTTTTGTATTTGACTTGCTTAGCATTGTACCCTCAAGGTCCATCCATGTGGTTGCAAATGGCAGGGTTTCACCAGTTTTCTTTTATGGCTGAGTAGTAGTCCTGTGTGTGTATGTCTGTGTTAGTGTTAGTTATACCTTCTTTATCCATTCATCTATCGTTGGACCCATAGGTTGTTTCCAGATCTTGACTATTGCAATGAACATATGGGGTACAGATATCTTTTTGAATTAAGTGTTTTTGTATTCTACAGATAAATACCCAGCCATGGGATTGCTGGATCATACGGTAATTCTACTCTTAATTTTTGGGGTACTCTACATACTGTTTTCCTTAGTGGCTGTATCTTCTAATCATTACCAAACCAGGCCCTACCACTAGGTATCCCAAATTCGTTTTTTCTGGGGCGGACCCATCAGTGGGCCCCAGTGATTCTAATGTGCAGCCAGCGCTGGGCTTTGGCTCCCGCTGCTCCTCGTCTGTGTCCTGGAGGAGGACACCCAGCATCCAGCTGCCCTTTGCCTTGGGCCCCCAATGACATTATTCCATAAAGGCTGAGAGCCCGAAGCTAAGCTTTTCTCTGGCACACTCTTTAGGTGCTAAGGAACAGAAATTATGAATCCATTCTGACAGTCTTTTGGATTTAGACTTATTTTTCAAGCTTCCCTTTCTGCTTTTGATTTTGGTGTTATGAACAGTCTTCTTAGTAGAATTGCATTGGCCACTTGCCCTCCTGTAGATGTTAGAGAAACATTTGTCCTAAAAAGGCACGTGCCTCTTCCCTAGTTGCACTCACTATGCTGGAGTGTTCCTTTGTGCTAAAAGTACGTGCTCAATATAACAGACCCCTTCACCTTCTCTGATTCCGCTTCTTATTTCTAGGTTCACTTAGTTTCTCCAGCTACAGAATTCTAGTAAGACTTCATATAGAGCTCTCCCTGCCTACCCATCATTTAAATATCTTATTTGAGTCCATTTCCAAATTGATTAAATTTTTGGAATGAGGCAAATCTGGTTTTCAGTCCCAGCTCCTATAAATTTTTCATATTGTATGAGTTCCTTGATGTCTACTTTATAGGGTTATGATGTGACTTAAAAGACAGTATTTGTAAATTGCTTAGAGTGTCTGTTACAGAGTGAGCATTCAACAATTATGATATTATTGTTATAAATATAATGATCCTCTTTCCCTTTTAACTATGATCTAAGCACTAGGAGCATTCCACGGTTGCTGTTCTTTCCTTAGCATCTAGTTCAGAGTTTGGCACACACGATGCATGTTTTTAAGTGAATGAGTCGCTTTCAGAATTTTTTTGAAGGAGGATGGAGTGCATTAGGGATTCCTTTGATCAGTAACCAAATCCCCAAGTGGAAGTAAAGGCTTAGTGGCATTATCTTGTACCATTCATCCCATCTCCTATCGGACTTTCTAAGGGTGACATTCTTTTTCTGTCTGCATTCTCATGCATGATAAATTCTAAATCTAGTCAAGTTAGACAGCTATCCTCAGTACCTGGTTTCCTTAGCAACCCTTCATATTAATAAAATGGCCTCTTATTGGTGTGTGGGGGGGTGAGTGTCAGTAAAACCACAGTGCAAGGCATTTGAAACAAGGCGTCAAGGTTAAAATATTTGAAATGACAATTAAGACCCTTGGTTAATGTTTGTTAGACATATTGCAAGAGCTGAGTCAAAGCATCATCTTTTCAGGGGTGACCGGTGAAGAGGGTCATTTTGGCCGTTACCCAGGAGAAATTCTGACTGTCATTGACAAGGTTTTTCTTTGGATCTCTTTACTACACCAAGAGAGTTTCACCTTCCGTGTTTCGTGAAAGAAAACGGTGTTGAAACCAACCAGAAATTAATTAAGTGGCACCTTTGGTTCATCCCCCTTGACCCTCTTTATCTGCTTGGGTTGCTCTCCCATGTGTTTAGAATTAACTTGACCTGCAGGGTGGATCTGGGAAGCTGGGAACGGAGAGTGTCAGAGGCAAGCACTTCACCTCCTGAAGATTGCAAAGCCCTCTGAAAATGAGAAACACCTCATTGATGCAGAGCAGTTCGGTGCCTCCTCCTTAATTCTGGGATGAAGATGCCTTTTAGATGGTTCCCTGCAAAGGAGGTGGTGAGAGTGCAAAAGAAGGAATGGGGGTGAGAGCAGAGAATGGGCCAGGTGCCCCCCCAAATCTCTGGGTGAGCTGGATCACTGGAGAACAGCACACTATAATGTTTTCTGATTTGACTGCCTTCCGATGAAATTCAGGGAGACGGGAAGAACTGGTGGATTGAGCAGATGCTAATAACTGGGTTCAGGTTTTTGGGTTTTGTGGCTTTTGCACACTTCTCTGATTTATGGCTAGTTTGGTGTCGTATAATCCTGCAGAGCAAAGTTTCTCAACCTTTTAAAAAATATATTGTCACTCTATTCCCCAGGAGCCTTTTCAGATATATTTTTTCTAATAATACCTCTCCCCTGATATTTTAGTAACAAATCATAGTAATGTCCAGGATTTTTTTTTTTTTTTTTTTGTCCCACACGAAGTAATTTTTGCCCTATTAAGAATGCATGATGAAGAGTAACTTTATAGTAACAGGGAAATAAGAGTTTTCCTTTTTATCCCCTTGCATTTACTAGCAAAATGATTATCTCCATTCTTGGCACAGGACTTGAGTGTGTGTGTGTGTGTGTGTGTGTGTGTGTGTGTGTGTGTGTGTTACTTTTAGCTGTTAAGCTGAGTCCCCCTAACTCCAAGTCCTGTGTTCTGTCTAGGTCACATTCTTGCCCCTAGGTTACCCATGATGTCTTTCTGGACACCTATATGAAGACTGCAGATAAACACATTATATGATACACATTGATAAAACATCACCCGTCTAACTTAGAACTAGACCAATATCCCCAAAGCCCCCGGGATGTCCTTCCCATCCCATCCCATCCCCCCACCTCTTCCAATCCCCATCAAGAGAAACCACTATCCTGAATGCTGCACTAATGCTTTTAGAAATTATTTGTCTTTATGTGTACCCAGACTGTACTCTAATTCCCGCAAAGTAGTCATCTGGTGTTTGAATGAGTGAAGAATGAGAGAATGAATAAAGTAGGTTCTCCAGTATGTCTCCCTCACAAGGAATGCTTCTCAGTGAGCGTTGCTTGTGTACATATATTATTTTACTTTTTCAAAACCATTCATTGAGTGCCTTCTGTGTGTCAGATACTGTGCTAAGCATACGTGCAGAAATACATACTGCGCTCTGTAATAAGAAGAATTGCAGCTTCTAAAAATATTAAGTCCACGCTAAGCAGGAGCTAATGCAGTTTTCTCCTCGGTGCATTGAAAAATCTATTAGTTAAGAAGGCAGCTATATTTCAGGAAATTAAACCACTGTAACAGTCCAGTTCACAAATCAGAACTCCCAGTGCTTTGAAATGCTTCATTTCATAACAGAAAGTTCTGAGGGACGTTCAGGGAATCCGTAATGCTCCAGCGACCGATCCCTCCAAGCTTCACAAAGCTACGTGGAGGATGCTTCTTGCCAGGCATGTTAGAGGAAGGGGTTTGGTTGCCACTGATGGGGGGAGGAATGTGGGTTTTGATCCGTGACCACGTTCCTCTCGGCTCATTGTACCTTTGTCATCATTCTAGAATTAATTATGTTTGGGAAAGATGGTTTCTCAGTAGATTTCTGAATAATGAGCATTTCAGATAGAAGGCAGCTACTTATGTGAGACAGGGGTTGTTTGTTCTGAATAAATGTTCATTGATGCTTAGCGTAGATCGCTGGCACCTGTAAAGACCAGCTTGGGGGCCTTTACAAGGTTTCCCTCCAAGAAGATGTGAAATATGTAACTCAGCTCTCCTGTGGATCCTGGTTCCTTACGAATTCCTAGTAGCTGACCTAGAGCTAATGGGATTTCTATGTTTAAAAAGGACAGCCAGGGAAATGTTTTCGGTTTCACAGTCATAAACTGCCCATGAGGTGTAGGGTTGGCTGAAGAATTCCTGATTGTCCATCAACACTGTCTTCTATTAATCTTTGAGAAAGGTCTTTCCCTATGCATCCAAAGGTCTTTCCCTGTGTGTCAAGTTCAAGTGGGACCCTTAAGTTTGGGGCTATCTCATATCTTGTTTCTGAACAGGAAGCTTGTTGGTGACCCAGTGTAAATGACTCAGCCAACAAAACCTCAGTGTAAATGACTCAGCCAACAAAACCTTGAGAGACACAGTGCTTTCTGTATCTCCTAACTTGGTGTTTCTTAGAACGTAGTCTTGGGACACCTGCCTTAGGACCACATGGGGTACTGATTAACCGTACTGTTTTCTCAGCCCTGCCCCAGAGCGGATGAATCATGACCTCTGGATATGATCCTGGGAACCTGTATTCTCTGTGGGCATCCTCCAAGCTTCCCATGCCTCTCGGCTGCCTTCTGTTAATGTTTTCCCTTCATGGATTACTAGAGTATATTCCAAAATTGAGATTGTTTCTTTGCTAATGAAAACCTTTTGGTTTCTTCCCGCTCTCTAGGATATTGCTCAGTGATGTTTACCATGGCATGCAGTAGTCTCCAATGTGTGACCCTGTCCTGCCTTTCCACGTTCTTCTCCATTGCTTCCAACTCTAAGCTATACCTCAGTGTATCAGACTGCAGTTACTTTACACGCATGCACACTCACACATAGTTGCTCTTATAGCTCTGTGTCTTAAATGCTGCCACTCAGACCTCTCCCTTCCTCCCAATAATTGAGAAACTCAATTTTCCACAGCAAAGGTAAGGCTCATCTCTTCCGGGTATCTCTAAGGGAATATTTTCACTCCCTTCCCAACATTGCCCTCTGATTGTCCTGTTAGACTGCTGCTATACACGTACTTGGAATTGAGCATAACACAGCTCATATATTCTATAATTACCGATGCAGTGGCTAGTTTCCAAGATGGCCCCCAATAATCCCCATCCCTTGCATTCATACCCTTGTCTAGTCCCTTCCCACGTTGCATTAGGGCTGACCTTCTATAACAAGAAGACATTGAGGAAATGACACCATGTCAAGTCATAAGACATCCCAGACTCCATCTTGCTCTCTCGGATCACTCGCTCTGGGAGAAGCCAGCTACCACATGGTCAAGACATTTAAGCAGTACTATGGGGTGGTTCATATGGCATGGAACTGAGGCTTCCTAACAGCCAGCGTCAGCTACCAGGCATGGAGAGTGAGGCATCTTAGAAGCAGACCCCAAGCACTGAAGTCTGAAGGCTCCACTGCTGTCTTGACTGCAATCTCATGAGAAATCGCAGAAACTGTGTGCGATGATAAATAATTTGTGCTGTTTCCAGCTGCTGTGTTTGGAGGTAACTTGTTATGCAGTAATGGATAATGAATATCCACTAGACCCTAGACTCCCGAGCATCGGCCATGTTTTATTCATCATGGACTCTGGTCCCTAGCTCCTCCTTAGCACCTGGCCTGTATCGAGTGTTTCATCAATGCTTATGTAAATGATCCCAACTGAGCTAAACTGGAGTTTTGCTTTGCTGGCAAGGGTAAATACAAATGCAGATGATTTTATCTAATAGATACCAATCTCATCTTTTCTGTTGCTCTCAACATCCTTAGCAATAACATTAACTATTAACAATAATAGCCAGTACTTATGTAAAGCACCAACATTTTCACAACGTATGGAGTATGTGCTATAAAGAGGCCCATTTTGCAGATGAAGAAGACTGGGATACATAGAGGTTTAATTATTTGCCCAAGGTGACCCAGCCTAGTGAGCGCTGGAGCCAGGATTTGAACCCAGGCAGACTCCAGAGTGTGTGCTGTTAACCAGTTTAAAAACGAATGTTGAGCCCTTACGGTGTGGCAAGCATTGTGCCAGGTGCCTTGGTTCTGTCTCATTTAATGCTTTTCCAAGTCTTGTGCACTATGTATTATTTTCTCTGTTTTATGGGTCAGGAGATTGAGGCTCAAGGAAACGAGCTTGCCAGTGCAGAGGTGTTGGAGTCGGGGTTTGGATTCCAGCCAGTCGGACTTCGGGCTTGTGTTCTTTCCATGATCCCCCCTCCCTGGCACCTCCCACAGTCCCCGCCCACCCGAGCGCCTCACCCTCCATTGCTCAACAATTACGTTGTGAACACACAGGTTGGTTGCCAAGACGACCACTCATAGACAACATGAAAGGTAAATGACTTTTCAAACATTCTGCAGCTAGGATGACTTTTTTAAATTTTAAAAAACATGTCAAGGTGATTTGTAATCTACAGGAAAATGTTGATATGGGTAAGAAATCTATTTGGGCAATAAATATTTCCAGGATGACAGAGGAAAGCTTGCAGACTGCCAAGAGAAGAACTCCCTAGGACGGGAGCAGGATATGCTATTGTTATCCCTATTTTACAGATGAGAAAATTCAGGCTCAGAGAGACTTAGAAGCCAGGAATGCCCAACTCCAAGGCCTTTGTACCCAATTGCCGTGAAAAACTGCTTCATGGTGAATGAGGATTTGTCTGGCTAGAGTCGGGCTCGGTTATGACTGAACATTAATGCAGAGCGATGAAGAGCACATATGACTAGACCTGAAATGTATTAGTTCAGAGCCAATATCTAGGGCAGGGGGCCTGAGAGCTGGGGTGCGGGAAAGGACTCAGTCCTCATCCCCCAAACTTCAGGTACTAGGATAACAACCCCTGACCTTTCAACTAGTTGGGAAGGGCTTCAGGTAGCCCGTAGAAAGCTGTTATCACAATACCGGATACCCAGTAGGCAAAAATTACTGGATGGTATTTTCTATTGGTACCATTCCTGGGCATCCCAGTGCCTCCGGAAAATAACATCTTCAAGAAGAAATGGGCACTATTACCTCATAAAACCCGCCTCTTTTCCAGTATTTTCCTTGTCCATCAGAGGTCAGATACCTGGCATCACCATTGAGACATCACTTTCCTTCATGCCCTGTGTTTTAAGCAGTCACCTTTGGATTTGTGTCCTCTGTCCAAACCTGTGCTTCCATGCTTATGTCACCGCCCTGGTCAGATTCCCTGAGTAACTTGCCTGTGGACCACCCAGCATCTGATCAGTCACTTGCAGTGCTTCACAGAAACTCCCCTCGGGTCCATCTGTCAAGGACCTCGCCACTCTGGCAAGGTGAATTTCCTCTCGAGAGCATCTCTCAATCCCCGCCGCTTTAAACCGAAACTCTTCGAACCTGGGATTGCATATGCTCCTTTATGTAAGTGCATTAGATGGTGTTCTTTAGCACGATTGCATTTTTGCTAATTAAATCTTACAACATGCTGCTTAGAATTATTAACAGCCATTGCAAGGATAATATGTCCATTAAAATAAGCCTAACTTTCATTTTTATTATCATTTTAATTACATGAACCCTTTGGCGTGTTTGTAATGATAAAGAACATTACGAGGATATTGCCTGCCAGGTGCTGGCATGTCTGTAGGATAGTCTGGGGTCAACCTGTTGGTGCCCTCCAGGGTTTCTCTTCTCTCCGCTGACCCTGTTACTATGTGTGCTTGGTTGGATTGACATTTATTGTGTGGTGGTAATGGGATCAATACCAATTATAACAATAGGTTATACCAATAGTCTGCCCCAAAAGGTTACATGGATTACCAATGCCACCCACTTTTCCTCCTCCGAAAACCAAAGATGGGCTGTCTCATTTGGAGACGCACCAGAGGAGACTTTGAGTTTCCCAGTAGATCTCCACTTGTGATTTTGTTCATCTTTTCTGTCGAAATATAGGAAAAGGTGATGGGGGACTGACTTCCCTTGACAAAACCATCTCTATTCCCAACCTCCCCGGGACTGTCAAAGGTACCATAATTCCTTGCTTTGATCAAGCTGAAGTGATTGTTCTAAGCCCCCATTTTGCAGATGAGAAAACTAAGGCACACAGAGGTTAAGTGACTTGCCTGAGGTCACACAACTTATTAGAAGTGGAACTGGTTCCGAAGCCCAGGCTTTGGGGCTCAACCAACCATGCCTCTTTCATTGTACCGTATGACCCTGGACTTCAGCAAATATGGATGCTTCTGCTCCTAGTTGCAGAAAAGGTCAAAGGTAGCATTTGAACCCAGGCCTGGCTGACTCTGCGGTCATGCATATTCATCAGGCATTTTTTGAGCAATGACTTGTTACCAGAGTAAAAATGGCATCATCCCTGCCTCAAGGAGTTCCAGCCCAGAGCCGGAGAGAGACATGGAAAATTAGAAACAGCGTGACAGCAGTGCTGTGCTGGAGGAAGAGAAACAGCTCATGTCTGGAGCCCTCGCCCAGCCTGGGGCCGCGGGACTGTGGGGACCAGAGGGTGATTGGTTATCTTCTAAGCTGAGACAAGAGGGAAGCTCAGGATTTGGATGAGGATGGGGGTGGGGTAGATGTTACATGCTACTTCTAGGAGCATGAGCCATTCATAATAAATGGATCTGCTTCTCACCACACGTTCTTTGCTCCCATAGATTCCTCAGTTTTCTTTCTGCAGTTTTCTTTCTGAATACAAGCTCATTTGAATGTTTCTGTTACCTCTAATTGGACAGTCTGACTTAATTGATTGCGTATAAAGTTGGGGACGTGGGGCGACATTCAGACCTGGGCTCAGGTTGAGATTAATTCATCCCTGTCGTCCTTCTGTCCTGCAGTGCGTCCGGGTGTCTCACACACGTGTTAAAAATACACCCGGGAGTCGGGACTATTTAACTCGCTGGCGTGACCCCGTGCTCTGGGGTTCTGTCTTTACCAAGCGCTCCTGCTTTGATGGAAACCAAAATAGGTGAGGAAGTTAATCAAAGGTCTGATGAAACAGCGTGGCTCTGCAGCACGAAGCGATGATTGCCAAGCTTCAGTTCAGGCAAATTCTCAGGGGAGAGAAGAAACCAAGCTGAGATCCAAAGGCTGGGGTTTTCATGAGGAAGAGTGTTTATAAAGTCCGCCGGAGGGAAGTACGGGCGGAGTCCTGAGGCCTCAGATCTTCAGGTGATGGCTAGTCAGAAAGCTCACTCCAAAGGGAGGATACCGTGGTTTGGGGAAAGAACACCGACCTTCCCCTGGCTGATTGCATCTGTGGTTTTGTATCTTGCGTGCTGTGTAGACACATCACTCACCTTCCTGGGCCATTCGTCCCTCCATTCCTCTGTCCGTCCCTCCTTCCTTCCATCCACCCACCCACCATCCCACAGATATGCATTTTGCATCTATAATGTATAAGGAAGGCATTGTGCTTTGATCTTGCTGCCATTCGTTTAATTTGATGACGGGGCTGGTTGTGTTGGGTTAGTCCCTCCAGGTCGTCTCTGTCCCTTCACCCTGGTTTATGCCTCATAAGGACCATGCATGAGGGCCGAATCTCCGAGCTCAGTGCCCCTGTGGCTTCCGTTTGGGTTTGTCCAGGGGCGCTTTCGCAGCAGACCGGTAGGTAGAAAGAGTGAGAGGCAGAGAGCTCGCTTCCTGTTCCATCCTGTGGGACTGACACACACAGGCCACGTCCCGTAGTGAAGGTCACTGCTCCTGTCAGATGGCTGATTCATGTGGCTTTCCCTCTGGATTCCAGCAGCTGCTGGCATTGACCTTACAGGCCGTGGTGGTGACGCCCCCCACGCTTCCCCTCCCCAGGTGCTTGTACCATCCTTGTTACTGCCCTGAAGTTCTGCATTCACTTCAGTACATAGCCCTTGATAATTCCATTTAACTCAGCTGATCCATTTGGCGCGTGCTGTTCCCAGCCACAGCCTGACTGACACAGTGCAGTGAGCACGTAGAAGTCACTGCCTTTTTTAAACGGCAGAAGCTCAGAAAGGGCAAGCAAACTTGTTCAAGGTGACATGGCGGTTAAGTGACAAGGCCAGAATCCGAATCCAGGTGTGCCTGACGCCAGACCCCAAGGCTTCATGCTGTACTGTCTCCCAGAGACCCCCCCCCTCAAAAGGAAGCAGTTAAAGAGACATGGCTCCCTAAATACTTGAAATGAAGAGGGGCAATCAGGAAGCAGGTAGGGGCTTCGTTGAGAGTCTTCTGTGTACGAAGCACTGGAGTCCTTTAACCTCCTTTAATTTTTACATCAACCAGGTGATATGGGCAGCATCTCTATTTTATAGGTAAAGAAACGGAGGCGTAGAGAAGGCAACACCTTTTATGGGGCCGGAATCCAGATTTTAACTTTTGCCACTTTTCCTTCCTCCATGCTGTCCAGGGACTACAGGCATAGAGTTCAAGGTTCTTTCTCTTGAGACTGACGCGTGGTGAATAGTATAATCCGTCAATTTTGTTTTGTTTTTCTCCTGGTAAAAATTGTACTCATTTAATGCAAAGGACGTTGTAAAACTGAGAAAAATGAGCAGCTAAAATAGTATTTTCAAATAAACTGAAAATGAAAGCCTAAGATGGAGTGGGTTGGCGAGATGGAATGGGTCTGGGTGAGTCATCGCAGGGTATCCTTCCTCACAGCTTTCCTAAGTCAGCTTCTGTGTTCGTACGCACCAGATCGTGATACGTTAAAAGGAATGTAATGCTTAGGTTTTTCTTTACCACAGTAGTTTATTTTAAAAAGTTGAAAAATATGGATTAATTAAATAGATGTATGTGTGTATATACATATGTTTGTACATTTCTTTCTGAGAGAGAGGAACCCATCATCCTAAATGATCACCATTAGTAATTTGAAGCTGTGCTTTCATTTCTGCTTTGTCTGCATAAATTTGTGTGGATGTCTTTTCATGTTGTTTGATTGCACATAGGGGTTAATAAACAAAAGCGACTTTAAAACTTGCTTTCTTTCTTTTAGCATATGCAAGTTACTTTTTTTTATTGGGGAATATTGGGGAACAGGGTGTTTTTCCAGGACCCATCAGCTCCAAGTCAAGTCGTTATTTTCAATCTAGTTGTGGAGGGCGCAGCTCACTGGCCCATGTGGGAATCGAACCAGTGACCTTGGTGTTATGAGCACTGCGATCTAACCCCTGGCCAACCAGCCACCTGAAAGTTATTTTTTTAAGTACATCTTAATCTACACTGTAGATTGTATAGTGTGCTATCAAAGAAAAAATATACCAGCGGTAATTGAAAAAAAATTTTTAAACACCGTGTTTTAATTAACTGTTCACTTTGGGGGTATTTGGATTGTTTCTGTTACTTGTATAACATGGTGATACACGTGTTTCAGAATAAAGCTCTGCTTTCTCATTTTTAAATTTTACTATTTTTTCTTTTAGAATAATGTCCTCCAAATGGAATGATAAAGGCAAAAGGGATGGATATTTTGTAGAATCTTGATAAGTTGACCACAATTTTCCATTAAAGAGTTCCATTACACGTGTTAACTTATGAAAATACGAAGTGTGCTTTGGCTTACATGCAGACTCCCCATGGCAGCGAGGGTGGGGCCCCCACCCACGGTGACCTTCCTATATAACCTGTACCTTTGAAAGCTTTCATCATGCTGGTGTGATGTGTTATTTTTAGCTTTGACTTTGTGTGCCAGGTGGCACCAAGAAGTGTGACTTGGCTTTGGACTCTACACACCTGCAGGATGTTTGTTGTTCTATTATAGCATATAGGGATTCCATGTGTGCACGTGTGTGTGTGCACATACGTGTGTGCATGTGTGCGTACCCAGTGAAGAGTGTTGCATAGGTTATAACTAGGTCTGCCTCCTGTGCTTATCTGAGAACCAAGAGAAGGCAGCAACACTAATTGGTCCAATTACTGCTTTTAAAAAATAAGTGAACGTAAGCTTTAATAATACCATTAAGTGGCCATCTTTAACACACAGAAGCTGAATATGATTTAAAGAAATATATTTACCTAGAAACAATTAGGTACTGTTTGCAAAATACATAGTATATAATCTGGTACAATTTTTGTACTTTTATTTCCTTTGTGCATGTTCTTATTTTCTCCAATGAGCCTACACAATTTCTGTAATCACAAAAATGTTATTTTAAAAGATCCGAGCACAGTGTTTGCATGTAATCGTCATTTTATAAACCCGGCTTTTCCTCTTCCTTGGTTCAGATACATTTTCTTCCCCAAAAAAACTTCACATGCCAAACTGAAAATTATGCGAACGTATCTTTAAGAAAACAGTCATTCATTCATTCAACACATTTTTATTAGATACTTTTTACACACACCAGGCATTATTTGTATGTTTGTGCGAAACATGAATCTAGTTTCTTTTTCTTTTCCTACGCCCTCTCTTCGCTGCCCTGTCTAGTCTGAAGTTTCCTGGATCCCCAACAAACATTACTCCGGCATTTACGGTCTGATGAAGCTCGTCCTGACCAAGACTCTTCCTGCCAACCTGGAGCGGGTCATCGTCCTTGACACGGACATCACCTTTGCAACCGACATTGCAGAGCTGTGGGCTGTGTTCCACAAGTTCAAAGGTACGTGTCGCCCATTTTTTCCCTGGTCTCTTTGAAGGTGTCGTCATGCCAAGAATAGTGATTATATGTGTTTTTCAATGTGAGGTTAACTCTTAATGAGGTCCTGTTAATGAAATGGATAAGTAATTACACATGCGGTCAAGCATCCACTCTTCGCACCTGAGCCAGGTTAAACTGGAATTCGCATTTCTTCAGGAACGGAAGAGTGAAGGTCTGTGTTCCTAGGAAGAATCTGATTTAGGATGCTTTGTAAGCGATAAGTATGAAATGTGTATATTTTGTATGCAGATAATTGAGTGTTGACTTATCAGTTTTCTCTTTTCATCAAATGATACTTTGATTGCCGAGAAAGCCTGTGAGGTGGTGGGGATGCATATTAATTACAGAGCATTTGGAAATGTTCTTAATGGCTTTTGCTTTCCCTCATGGTGTGATGTGTCATTTTAAAGGGGTATGTAAGTTTAGCTTTATGAGGCATTCCTTCTAGTCTGGTGAATTTCTGCTTAGCTGTTACTGTAGCTCTTGCCTCGGCCCCACCGTATGTGAGAGTATCTGGTGGGAAATGATGAGCCCAGTAGGTGTCCTTGACTCTGAGAGAAGTGAAAGGTTAGCATAAAACTCTGGCTATTATTTTAACACCCGTCTCCCAGGTGTCGTCCTTAAAATTGCAATATTTTTGAAATTCTTCTCTATATTAAGTAAATACAATGAGAGACAAATTTAGCAGTGAGATTTTTTTTCTTTATTTTTTGCGTTTTCTTTTTTTAAATTGCACCCTGGCTTCTGTGTTTAAAATCCCTCCCGCCTCCTCTCCAGCTCCTTATTCTATGAAGGTGAGCTACCCTTTAGTGATTTTTTCAATGATGACATTTTCATCAATCACAGGATAGTCCCGTTGCTTTCTGTTTCCATTCATGGACAGAAGATTAAGTTCCTCACCCACTCTGGTTTCTGCCTCCTTCCTTCCTGGAAACACTTAGCTCTGGACTAACTGAAAAAGTCCTCAGTAGATCATGGGGAGGCACCCTGAGACTCTTCCCCTTGTCAGATGAAAACTCATTTTCCTTTCCTGTGTCAATAAAGACATCACTTAGCAAAACTACTGACGTGTCTCTCTGCTCTCTGATCTCTTCTTCATCGAATGTTGGGGTCTGTCCTTTTAGTTCACAAATAAAGAAACTGATGCTCGGCAGGATGCAGGGCGGTGCCCAGAGTTGAGGCCAGAATACAGGTGATGTTAGCATCCTTCTGTGTCTCCTTGCAAGTTCCTCAATCATTTCTGCTTGATTTTCTTATCAAATTTAACTCCTTGGGGGCAAGTTTTTTTGTCTTGTTTTGTTTTGTTTTAATAATCAGGTGGATTTCTATTCATATTTTTGTGCTGCTGTTCAGTGATGTATTTATTCCACAGCTGCTTTTTGCGTCCCTGCTGGGTGTCAGGCAGTGACTGAGTTTATTGCCATGAAGGGGAGTGAGAGTTCCCACCTCTCCTGAAGGGGCTGGAGAAGGCAGCTGGGAGGGCATCACAGAGGAGGTGATCATGCTCTGTCCTGCCAGATAGGAGCAGTGATGGTGTGCAATAGATGCCCACATTCCCCTTTTGGAATAAGTGTCTTGTTAATCCAGCTGAGAAGAGTGTTGCCTGCAGATGGCCCTCAGCTCTCAGCCTCCTTTGGGGGTGGCCTCAGGTGAGGAAAGTCACGTGCCCGTGGCCACACCCCTTCCTGGTGCACCCCACACCTGCAATGAATCTTGCAACATCAGCTATAGCACTCCCTAGAGACTGCCTTGCAGCTGGATTTCTCCCTCTGCCCAGTCCTGCTTTCTTCACTTTCACAGGTGCTGTTCCCAAGAGCTCTCCCTAAATTAACCTCCTGCGTGCTGACTCCCACTGTCAGAGTCTGCTCCCAGAGAAATCCAACCAGCAGTGTGCATTTAGAGCTACAAGTCTCCCTGTACAAGTGGTAACTCAGCAAAATCGCTGGAAGAGGTGGTCACTACCGTGTTTCCCCGAAAATAAGACCTAACCAGACAATAAACCCTAGTATGATTTTTCAGGATGACATCCCCTGAACAGAAGCCCTAATGTGTTTTTTGGAGCAAAACTTAATGTAAGACCCAGTCTTATTTTTGGGGAAAATGGTAACTGTGGCGTGGTAGCTAGGAGAACTCATTTATTCTGGCCCAGCCAGGACCTGACATAGACCAAGTGGGATTCTGCAGCCAATAACAATAGTAAGTATAATCATGGTGGTCAGATGTCATCTGTGGAAGGAAGAGTTACCAAGGCTCTTGCTGCTCCCATGGCCGGTCCAAGGATTTAGATGTGGAGGGTTCTGCCATTCAAAGCTGTTCCTGGAGCAGAGCAGAGTAGATGAGCCAAGGTCAGGACAGGGACAGGGGGAATTTAAAGGCAAGGAGCTGAGATCACAGGCTGCATTTTATTTGTTCATCCTTTCATAGGTTTATTTCTAGCATTTGTTAGTTCCCCACTGTGCAGAGGAATATATTAGGTGGTGGTGTTGTCTAAAACTGTCGCGAACGCGGCACCTGCCTTCCAGGAGCTCACAAACACGGCAGATTGCGTTACATTTTTATCTAGCACCAACCAAGGTGTATGAAAACATCCGAGGTTTTTCCAGGCCCACCCTCACTTTTCTGGGAAAATATGGAGGTGAAAAGAAAATAAGTAGTTCTTCTCCATATGGCACCTGTTTCTAGAGGTTTCTCATGGGTGTGTGAAATTTCTTTTTTATCTAAACTGGACCAATTAGAACCAGTGCATGGAACAGGAAGAAAGCCCCTTAGGACAGACCCATAAACACAGAATGTTAAGATCCAAGAGGGGGAGTTCCCTTCTGTTAGAGGCAATTGCAGTTGACATCTTTCACTGTCAATGTTTTAAGTGACATTGATGCGATTTGGCCTTGTTCATTTATCTGGTTTGGAGCAGCTGCTTATCTGGGGCTGCAGTTCTTATGCTCAGATCTTGTATAGCCCTGACTCCTTACTGGTACTGTGCAATCCCCTGTACCTAAATTCATTGCGTGGAGACTCTAGGGAGAAGCCTGTTAGGAGGGGCTTAGACTCACCCTCAGCCTCTACCAGTGGCAGCTTTCGGGGTGCAGCTTTCGGGGAGCCTCTTGGGAATGTCCTCCTAGTCCCTGAGCCTCGATTCCACCTGAATAGAAATGCTTCCCTCCCTACGTCAGTGGTCTATGCGCTTATCAGGCCTGTTCCAACCAGTGGAGGTATTTTCAGAGGCACTAATTCTTAGCAGACAGAATCAGATGGCTAGAATTTGGAGTCGCACATTCAGTCATATTTACTGAGCTTACTGGTTGCCAAATCGTTTTCTGATTATTGGGAATGCTGCAAGAATAAAACAAGTCCAATTCCTACCCTGTGCGTGTATGTTTGAGTGGGGCAGACGCACAATACACACACAAGTGAAATTATAGTATGGGAGACAGTGATTAGTGCTCTTGAGGAAATTAGAGAAAGGAGATAAGAGGTCTGCGAGCTCGTGTGCGTTAGCACGTGCATTGTTTAGTATGCAAATAGAGTGGTAATGGAAAGCCTTACAAGAGAGGTGACATTTAAGCAAAAACCTGAAGGAGCTAAGAAAGCAAGCATGCCAGGTGTCTAGGAAGAGTAGAACAGTGCCCCAGACATAAGGAAGTGTGACGTTTCAGAAGTAATGTGGCCTAGTTTTGGGGGGAATAGGATGGAGGTCAGAACACAGTCGAGTAAGCCCGGAAGGGAGGTGTGGAGTTGACGAAGTCAGATCACAGGGGCCTCACGTACAGGGCCTTTGCCTTTCCCTTCAGGGATATGAACAGCCATTGTCTGCCTTTCAGCAGGAGTGATGTGATCTGATTTGTGTTTTTAATGGATCATCCCGCTGCCCTTGTGAGAATGAGAGGAAACCAGGAAACCATTTAGGGGACTATTGCAGTCATCCAGGTGAGACGTGTTGGCTTAGACCTGAGTGGATCAGTGGAGGCAGGGGAAAGACATCATCATGTTAGGAATACGCTTTGAAGGTCGAAGCGGGATGTTCCATGGATTGGATGTAGGAAGTGAGAGCGATCAGAATCGAAGATGACCCGAGGTGGCTGGACAGGTGAGATGGGGAAGACAGCAAGAAGAACAGGTTATGGGGGAAGATCAGGAGTTTGGTTGGGGGCATTTTAAACTTGGACATGGTGGGAGGCAGGCACAGAAATGGGTGTTTGTAAAGCAAAGTAACTAATATTAAGTACGACTTCTGTTCCAGTTCCTGAGCTCGAAGCTTTGCACTTTTGAAAAGCAACATAAACTGAGCCCACGCGAGGTTAAATAACTTTTTGTGCCTAAAGAGAGATGTTTCACAGCAGAGATGAGCCCCAAATCATTTGGCTTTATTTGGAGTCTGTGCTCTTTTTGCCACTTCCCGCCTCCTCTGCAGGCGTCCTGATGGGGTGGGGGAGGGGCTGCCCATCCACCTGGGAGGCAGGGTCTGCATTTAGTTCAGGTGCAACTGCTGATCATGGTCACCCACAACCCCTGAGTGCTGTAAGTACACTGTACAAAAATTTGGAAATCATAATGTCTGACTTCCGCAATCTGGAGAAGCTGTTCTGAAGGCATAAGTAATAAATGCTCGCCCATAATAGGGAGCTTTTAGAAGAAAGCCATGGAAATATTCAAGATAGTATGGTTATTCTTAAGGACAGTGCCCTCCCTTTAGGAAGAGCATATTGCCATAGTGTAAAGTTCTGGCTCCGAATCCAGTCAGAGTGCCACCGTGTGGGTCAGTGTGTCACATCAGGGGGTGTTTTTTAAGAACCTAATGGACTCACTATGGATTAATTATAGCTAACGTTTTTAAGTCCTTTACTCCGTGCCAACAAGCGTTTTATGGGTGAACTCATGTAATCCTCCCCATGAAGGCGTTACTGGTAGTGGTCCGCTGTTAAAGATTTGGGAACGGTTGCTTAGGGAGGCCGAGAAGCTTGCACGGTCAGTGTCTCCCTGTTAAGCTGTGGCACCGGGATTTGAACTCCAGTAGTCCAAGTCTCCGTGCAATACTCTTTCCCCTGCACCCCACACTCCCTAGAGGAGGAGATGGTGGAGCTTAGAGTCTCTTTGGAGAGACCAGAGCTAGATATAGGAAACCATATATGCCAGTTTGTAGAGAAGGCAGTCTCTCGGTGATCCGGGCATTCAGAAAACAGGCAAAATCAGAGGCAGAGGGAAGTGTGGTTTCCCCTGGATTTGAAAAATAAAGCCACAGTCTTCAGAATCCTGGCCCTGCTTGTGCCTTCCTAGGACATGTGTTTAAAGTAGCTGTGAGCCTCAAGACCTCTGCCCATGCACTCAGCATGGCTCAGGAGCGTAAGCCAGAATCGGAGCTCACCCCATCATGACCCATGGGTTCTCTGAGCCTAAATATCCTATGAACCATACCAGCAGGGTCATTGTGAGAAATGCACAAAATAACGTGGATTGTTCTTCCCATATTCCAGTTTCTCCAAGGATTCCCCCCAGAGGGCATGAAATAATGGCGGTCATTAATGTGTGTCTGCTCCATTACCTTGGAGCTTTGTCCATAAAGCCGTCGGGGCTGGGGTGGCTATAAGTGTAAAATAATGTAGGAAAGCTGGATGTGAAGAACCCTGAAAGTATTACTCTTGAAAAGACATCTGTAGGACTTTGGCGATTATATTATAATCACCTGCCTTGAAGGAGTTTTAAACGTTCCTTGACATTTCTTCAGGTCTTGTCTTTATTTTTTACCTTGCCATGGCTTGCCGCTCCCTCCCTTCCCCTTCTTTCTAAGTCCCTCCTTCCCCCCTTCTCTTTCTCTCCATCTCTCAGTCTCACAGTGAAAGTGGTGGAGTAGGACAAGCTTGGCAAAGGAAGACACTAGATTTCAGATCCCTGCTGGTCTGATCGGTGGGATGATTTGGGGGTGCTCATTGAACTTCCCTCAGCCTTGTTCCTGTTCCCACACCGGTAGAAAGAACGTACCCACATCTTCTCACAGTGGCGTGAGGTCTGGGGGGGTGATTCACTGATCCCGCTAGGGGAGCCCCTTTTCCTTCCTCCTCTCTCCTGTGTTAGTTCTTACCCCATTTATCTCTTTCCCTTTGACTTTCATTCCTTCTTTCCTCCCTTCACCTACCTCCAAAGGAAGCTTTGCGTCTGTCCCTCCCTCTTCCCCCCTCCAGGCCCCCCCTTTAGCTGGTTTGAAAGGAATCAAAGAAGGACTTTCAGGAAGAGCCTATCACCTCCTGCCAGTCAAAGTTCCCTGATTAACTCCATGCCTACGTGGCCAGGCCTGGTGTGACCTCTGCAGGGCTCACTGCAGACAGGGTTCCACTCACCTCACATCTGCTTCTGACAGTTCCTAAACCTGAGAGACTGTTTTGCCGCAGGGAAGGAACACGGAAATTTAGAAAGACATCAGTTCTCAAATAAAATGCTTTACACTGACTCCGGCAGCTAGTGTCTGCACGGGTGACGACGCGCTGTTACTACAGAAGGTGCTAGAATTCTGCTGGGAAAGAGGGCGGCTGGGCCTGTGGTCTTCGACATCAATCACGAGGTTCCCAGAAAAGGCCGGACGTTTCTTTTTCATCCGTGTTGTGGTCTTAAACATTCTCCTGCCCTCCTAGTATGGATGGAGCGTCTTCCTCACCGCCAGTGTTCATTGTTTTCTTTTTTAACTTCTTAATTCCTAGTTGCTTTCCCTCTTGGAAAATTCCGATGGCCTGCTCGTTTATTTCCGCCTCTCTCCTCCTCATCTGCTCCTGCTTTTTCTTCACATCTGTTATCCACGCTGCCTCCCATTCAGAATCCAGAAAGTAGCACTTTGAGTCTCTCATTAGATGCTCCCAGTTCTTCCGTTTGACAAGCCAAGATGCTCACCACTGGGGGAACATCAAGAATTTTATTCCTGGCAAAATTGGTGAAGAGGTTTTAATTATTTTCAGATTAACTCTGAAGTGGATCTGCCTCCCTTTACTATATTAGAAACATCATTTAACTTCCCTGAGCCTCTTTTCTTGTTGTTCTATAAAACTGGGGGAATAACTCCCCTATAAGCTTTATTTTGGTGGGAAGTCAGGAAATGGCTCTGCCTTGCGTGGTACTTAATAAATGAGAGCTCCCGCCCTTTCCGTCTCTATCTTTGTTTTCTTCTTCTTCAAGCTGGAACTCCTGAGAGTCAGGGGAACCGAAGCCTGCCTGCGTCCCTTTCTACCCCCCCCTTCCTGTCCCTGCTTCCCTTCTGCCTCCTGCCCTGCCTCCCTGCCTTCCACATTTATTCAATCACTCATTCTTTCATTAATTCATTATCTTTGAGCGCATGGACCTGCCCTAGACCCTGGGAGTACAAGAGTAAATAAGACAGGCCCAGTTCTGCCCTCACGTTGCTAGTTTCTGTTAAAGGCTTGTTGTGTGTCAGGCACTGGGCTGTCGCATTTAGCCCTCGTAGTTCTTTAAGTACCTTGCCCAAGATCACATAGCAAGTTCATGGCAGAGCCTGGATCGAAGCCAGGCTGACCTCAAGCTGACCCCAGAGCTCACACTGTTAAACCACTAGATTCTAGACCCCGTGAACACATGACTGCATTCAATTGTGGAAAGTACTTTAAAAAGGAGAATTTAGGGTGAGGTAGAATCGTGTTTTAGGGAACACAGTGCTGGTTAGGAGGGTTGGGGGGTCAGGAGGACTTCTGAAGGGAGGAGGCACGGAGACATTATCTTCCGTGGTCCTACTTAGAGGGGATGCCATATGCAGAGGCCTGAGGTCCAGAGAGAGAACAGTACAGACAAGAATGGAAAGAAACATGAACTCTGCTCTTCAAACAGACCAGGCGGTCTCCTGCTTTCGCCCTTTGCTCTGCTGTCCCCCTGTCGGGAACACTTCTCCCCCAGACCTCTCCCTGTCTTGCTGTCGTGACTCCCTTCAAGTCTTTGCTCAAATCTCAGCTTCTCAGTGAGCTTTTCCCTGACTGTCCCCTTTAATCCTGCAGCCCTGCTCTTTCATTTTTTAACAGGACTCATCATCTTCTAATCTGGTTTATAATTACTTTCCAAGATGGCTGCTGTGCCCAACCCAGTAAGTAGCAGGGACCCAGGTACCAGACATGGCTGCTTTACCTGGTCATTGTGTGTCTTTCCTGCTAATACATGAACACCGCAAGGACTGAGATCTTTGTCATCTTGTTTCTGGGGCATTCCTAGCACCTGAACAATGTTTGGCAGAGCGTGGGTGCTCAGTAAATATTTGTTGAATAAATGAACAAATAAAGCATATGATTCTAGGTGATTTGAGGGTGCAAAGTAAGGCAAGAGAAGTATGAAGGGTTTTATGAGTCACGGCTTTAGGTGTTACCCAAAGGTAACTGAAGGACAGTTCAGAGTTTCAGGTGCAGAGAAGTAGGCTCAGATTTTCGGATTTGAACAGATCCTTTTGGCTGAAGTTGGGGGGGGGGGGGGGGATTTGAAAGGTGAGGCAGGAAACCTGTTCCTTAAAAGAAATTTCTGTCAGCAGGTAGGGGGTTGGCTACTGCTGCAGTCCACGCCAGATATGATAGTGGCCTAAATATAGGAGGATATTGCCCTTGGAGCCAAGCAACAGACACGGATTAGAGGTGAACTGGAAGTGGTGTGAGTAGCACTGGGTGACGAGTCCAGTTTTGGACATAAGATGAGCAGGTCGGTATTTTCACACAAAAAGTCTGGGCTGGAGGTAACTTGAGGTGTTTTCTTTTTGGAACTAAGATAGAGCTTTGTGGAATTAAAATAGATGTTCTGACCAGGTGACTAGTTTCCTTTTCTAGACTTCCAGGTGTGTCCCAGTGTGGAGAGCAGGGGTGGTAATCCTGTGCCTCCTTGTCTGGAAGGCAGAGTGATTAGATTTGCTGTCTCCAATAGAAGGCTAAGTGGGCCATGGCAGAGTGTGATCAGCCAGTGCGAAGGCGGGGCCAGGTGAGATTGGCGAGCTGTGATTGGCGAGCTGTGATAGGCGAGCTGTGATTGGCGAGCTGTGATTGGTGAGCTGTAATTGGCGAGCTGTGATAGGCGAGCTGTGATTGGCGAGCTGTGATTGGTGAGCTGTGATTGGCGAGCTGTGATAGGCGCGCTGTGATTAGCGAGGAGGAGGAGCAGAGCCAATGCCCAGCAGATTTATCAGAGGAAGGATCACTGAACTCACCCTAATTGTGTCAGGAGCCCCGATTGTGCAGGTTATACCCAAGGAGTGATGATGGCTCTGGTCTCAAATCGCAGCCACATCGTCAAGCCAGCCGTGTCCTGGTGCTGCTCTCAGGGTGGGCAGAGCGGCCACACTGATACATTTCTAGGATCCCCGACTGGGCAGACGGGACATCTGGCAATTGTGTGGCTCGCCTCAATGCACAGGGAGCCGGGCTCTCTGCGACGTGAGCGCGAGGGCACGTTGTGGCTCCTCAGGAAGACGAGGAAAACCAGATTTGCAGAAGTGGCTGGGAAGTGTGTCTTTCCCTTCTGCTTTACCCAGCTCAGGTGTCCACTAGTGGGGTAGGGGGACAGAGAAGTCCAGGCGCTCTTTTTGGGTTGCTCCCCACCCTCTTATCATCTTTATAACCCTGACACTGCTCAGATCTCTGAACTTCTCTTTCTTAATGGCAAAATGGAGCCAATAACGTTCACAGGGTGTTGCCGTGAGGGTAATGTGAGCGGATTCATAGACAGCTCTTTGTGCAGCGCCTGACAGAGTCAGCACCGACAGTGTTAGCCACCGCTGTTCATAACGTAAGAGTCATTTTCTTGTCATCGCAATAAGGCACCTGTCTATGTCCTTAAAAGCCTGGGGATGGGAGGGCTTTGATAGCAGAGGAGACAGTATTAGTCCTCTGGGAGCAAGAGGCTGTCCCCCAAACAACCTTGATCACGATGGAGGAGGAGGACCTGAGAGGAGGGTCTTGTAAGAGTCAGAGTCAGGATTTTGTCCGAATTGGGAAGAGTGGGCTGTCCATCTCAGTGGGGAGAGCACAGGCTGGGAAATGCGACCGTCCCAGGACCTGTCCCTGTAACTTACACTTCAGTTTCTCAGTCTCAATACGAATAATATTTTGGAAGCAAAATACTGTAATTCACCTAGTATTTTGCAGCTATTTGTTATATTAGCTCTGTACTCCGACATAGGGTTTTCACATTTTACGGTTTCGGAAGTTGAGATGTGACTTAGAAAAGCAACTTGACAGGTGGTCTTTTTCTCCTGGAAAATGTTTTGATATATTCTACAATCAGTGGCCTCCTAGAATCCAGAGAATGTGGTGTGATTATTTTTATAAGTATTATTTCTCCAGCTTTTGCTTTTATCTTGGAGTGGTTGAGGAGAGCTGCAGGGTGGGGAGGGCTCTAGTCTGAGGAAAGAAGAGCTGAATTGGGAGGCTGATGAGGTCGGTAAAAGGGAAGTATTTTAGGGTCTTAGCTTTTTATTGTATGACCACAGGGTCCTGACATTTGTGCTGTTACCATTTTTGGTAAATACATCACTTGTGTCTCATGTTGGAATGGTTACCGTTTCCTGATGGGCCCTCCCATTGTGGAGACCAACAGCTTGTTTCTTAGAAGTGAATCTTTACATGTATTCCGGACCTGGAGAGAGGGGAATTCAAGGGACCTGGAGTCACGGAATAGATGCAGGAAGAGATACCGAGAAGCTTAACGCATCAAACCCAGACCTGCAGGAAGCTGCTCTGCCCAGAAGTCTTTCCTCACTCATTCAGACATTCAGTAAATATGTATTGAACAACTACTTGGTACCAGATGTACGAGTTATGCTCTCTGATTCTCAGTCCATTAGACATGCACGTGACTCATCCGTCTTTGAGAAAATCAGATAACTTCTGGGAGCATTTTAGGGTTGCTTACCATGAATGTGAATTATTTTGCTAGGTTGCGTTTCTAACATTGAGGTGGTATCAGCTGCCTGTGTCAAGGACACTTTGATCATGAACATAGTTGCTGTGGATGCATAGAGGGGACAGAGCTGTCCTAGGTCATTCTGAGAGGAGGGAGGCAGAGAGAGCAGGTTGGGACCAAATAAAGGCCTGGGGGACTTAGGGGAGGTGACAGTGAAAGACAGGAGCGGGACAGGTAGTGGGAATAGACAGGAAACAAACAACTTTTGAATGAATTTATAGAGACAAAGATAAAGCCCATCTTTAGAATCATGTGCTCAGTATAGAAGCCATTTTATTTTCCTTCTTTGCTCTACAAGTATCTTGGCCAAAGGGGTCTTACGTACAGGTTAGTTCTACTCCTGGTCAATAGCAGCCTATCTAATTGGATGAATAGGCATGTGAGAGCCAAGCCACAACCTGTTGACCATTTACAGCTGTGTTCTTTGAGCAGTAATTCTGAGTTGCATGATGGCGGTTGGCTTTCAGTATCGGAATTACCTGCTGGGTCTTTCCAAGTTGCTCAAGTCCAAGGTCCACTCCCACCCCCCAACAACAGCCTGGAACCACCAGTGACTTGAGAATCAGTGCTTGAGTGCAGGGTTTCTCTATCTTGGCGCTGTTGACACTTGCTTGGGGCTGTATAATTCTCCATTGTGGGTGGCTGTTCTATACATTGTAGAATGTTTAGTTTTGTCCCTGCCCTCTACCCAGTAGCACCCCCTTCCCCAGTTGCAATAACCAGAACTATGTCAAGGCATCACCACACGTCCCCTGCGGGGCACAATCGTTGCCTGTCGAGAACCACTTCCATCATTGTTACTGATGAAAATCCATATGACCAGTCAGGTGTGGTATGGTGGTAGTTTCAAGTGGTCGATAATGGCTGGCACCAAAGAAGAAATGGAATCTGAACCTGCTACAGCTTGTGTATCACTTTAAAAGGTGGCGACTCCTTAACCATGTACTGTTTGCATGACTTTCTGAATCAGCCCTGTGTCCAAGCTCCTACTGGGTGTCCTTCAGACCTCTTCCTTCTCCGTTTTACTCTACCTTAGCCTCATGGATGCGTGAACTGTGAATTTCCACTTCTAGAGCCAAAAAGAAACAGGCAGTAGTGAAGTTCTTCTTTTGAAAGATAAATAAGTGTATTCATGCCCCTGTACCTGGAAGGATCTGTGATACCAAGCGAAAGTATGATTGAATTAACCAGACTCAAAAGCATTCATATGCATAGAAGACTATGGATTCAGTGAGAACCCACTAGAATGTGTGAGCTTTTCCTCCAAATTGCAAGAGGGACCACCTTGCCGCTCATCGACAAACTCATGAAGGGAGAAAATCAGAGCAGGGCATTCTCTATCACAAGGACACAGTTTTTTTTCCCTCCTAAGAGCATATACATAGATTATTAGCAGCATCTAATATATGACAAGGACGGACGTGGCCTGTCAAGGAAGACAAATAGCTGCTCTGTTCCCTGTGCAGTGCACTGGGCTTACCCATCTGGAAGAGTGTAGTGGGCAGAGCGAATGTGCAGATTCCTTATTGAGATGGATGGAGGGGCCATTTAAGGGAACACCATCAGCCAGCGTCGGACCAGTTGAAATTACCAGCTTCCTTAGAAGCAAAAGGAGATATATATAATATGTGGTTTTTTTTTCATTGACAGTCATCTGCATTAGACGAGGAAGCTCTGGTTTCTGTTTTCTTATTTGCCATTTGATGGGTCTTAGGGACAAAGAAAGCATGACAATTTGGGGCCTCTCTTTGCTGCTCAGATGTCCAAAGAGACCCCATAATAGCAAAAAAATCTTAAAGATTAAAAATAAGATTTCCCTAAACCCAGCCAATGATCCTCTTTTTATTTTTGAAATGATGTGATAGTAGGCTATTAAAAAAAGAGAAAGGAGGCAGCCCATGACTTGGAGGGGCTGGGGGAGGAGAGAAGGAAGGGGTTTGGGGCAGCGGCGGAAGTTACTTTCTTTTTTAAGTGAACTTTAAAATTTTGGAACAATTTTTGATTTACAGAAAAATTAAAAAATAGTACCAAGTTCCCATATATACCTTGCACCGTTTCCCTTATTATTAATATCTTATAGTACATTTGGGGGGAAACTTGCTTTCATAAGATGTCTGCTGCAGCCCAGACTGGGCATGTAGTCTGGATGTTCTCCATACATTAGCTCTTTTCATCCTCACAACAATCCTCTGACAAATGGATAGTCCAATCCCCACTTTAGAAGAGAGAAAACCCAACACTTAAAAAGGTGACATAATATATCCACATCATCTAGCTAATAAGTGGCAGAGCCAGGATACCAGCCTGTCTCTTTTCCTTTGTTTGTTCAGTCCGCAGGTTTTTAAGGATTGCCCCTTGTCAATCTCTGAGTTGATCTTGCGCTGTAATGTGGGTGAGGTATGGTATATCCACCATCATAGAAATGACACTGGAATTGAGAATTCAGAAGGACACACAATACTGAGAATGGACCATTGTGAGAGACAAGGGGTATGTACCAAGTACAGTGGTTCCACCATGGAGACAGTTATTCACTTTGGGGACTGGGAAGGGCATCACCTACAACAGGAGATAATTGGTCGTGTGCGTTGGCTGGAGATGTGGTAAAGGGGGAGCAGGCCATTCCAGGCAGGAACACAGAATGGGCCAAAGTGATGAAGACATGAAACAGCATGTCATAGTGCCCAAACTTCAGGGCGTGGGGGTCCCCTGTGGCTGGTGTATTTCATACAAAATATTGAATATGGGAGGATGGATTGGGAAGGTGCTGGAAGATTGAAAAGTTGGCAGGAGCTAGGTCCTGGAAGGTCTGCCATGCCAAGGAGTTTGGGCTTTTCCAGAAGACAGTAAGAATCCATGGACAGTCTCCAAGGAGAAGACCGCTCTAGTCAGACCAGTCAGTCATCAGTATAGAAAGGTGATTGTGCTGCAGTGGGTGAATGGGTTGAATGGTGCAAAACCAAACACAGAGTCCAATTCGGCGGCTGTGTCAGTAACCCAAGAAAGAAATGATCACTGCCTGAACTAAGGTGGAGGTAGGATGCCGCAACACCATCAATTCGAAATGGATGTCCCGATAAGATATGGTACCAGAGAGGAAAGATTTATAGACGACCCTTATTTCTCAGTTTAGCAGATTGGGTGCAGAATGCAAGAGGAAGCATTGATTTAGGGTGAGACAATGCACTGAGCTCTTCTGCCTCTGTGGTTTTGTTGTTATTGTGGCGGTGGTTGATATTTAACTATACCAAAGGCTGTTTTATAATATACTATGTTAGTGCTCCACTGTCGTAGAAATTCTGTTTTGTCTGCTGGGCATTCATGTTTCCTTTCCACAAACATCAGAGTATCTCCTTTTCTTTTAAAAAGCATGTCTCTCCTTGACTCACTTGGTTTTCAGTGTACATAGGGGGTACAAGGATAAAAAAGGTATGACCCAGTCCTAGCCAGCAACAGGACCCCCCTGGCTAGCGTGATTGCTTCAGGGTGGTCATGTGACCCAAGCTAAGCCAATCAGAACGAATGAGCCTTAGGCTAAGGTTTTTTTGCTGGAAAAATTTTCCACTGCAGTTGCTAAACTCTGAGGATGTGAAACTGGAACCTCCGTTAGTTTTTTGCCACTGTGTCAAAGGTCCCCAAGACCACGTCTAGATTTAGTGATTTGCTAGTGGGACTCACAGGACTCAGTGTGAGTCATGGTCATGGCTATGACTTATTATAGCAAAAGGACAGAAAGCAAAACCAGCAGAGGATGAAGCCCCTGTGTAGCCAGTCTCAAGCTTCCAGAGTCTTCTCCCAGTGGAGTCACACAGGACACACTTATTGCCTCCAGCAATGAGTTGTGGCAACGTGTGAAATGCTATCTACCAGGGAAGCTCATTAGAAAATCATCACCCAGGATTTTTACTGGGGGCTGGTCCCGTAGGCACCCTCTACCTAGCATATACCAAATCGCAGACTTCCAGAAGGAAAGCGAGTGTTCATCATAAACCATAATGTTTGTACAAACAGTTTAGACATGGTGGGCCATTCTTACCAGGGAATCGTCAGAACCTTCCGGGAACCCAAATTTGCACGTGCCAATGAAGGGCCAACTTTGCAAGCAAGGCTTTCAAAGGACAGTGGTCTCAGGCCAGCTATGTTAACTCTTCCTGCACAACTACGCTGTCTGAGAGTGAATGCAAACCTGAGAGCCTGACAGGAGAGACAGATGCCAAATTATATTGTGTTGGAGTCCCTAGTTCCAGCCATCTGGAAGGAAAATTTCGCTTTTTTAAAAATTTCTTAAGTCAGTTTAAATTTCTGTCACTTGCACCCGTAAGAAGCACGCTGGCTAATATTCTAAATAAGCAAGTGTACTCTTTTAACTTCTTTCCCACACGTCCCCATCACCATTGCCCTTCTCAAACAGAGGGCGTCCTCTTCAGTGACCGGGACTGGCGAATAGACATTTGTAAATTTTTGGTACATGGATAAATTTTCTGTAGCATTTTAGAGGATTATTCCGTCTAGAAGATAAAGGTGGATGGAGGAGCCTATTCAGCCACAAGTGTAACCTAAATTAAAAATTTGACCTAGCTGAATATCTCCTTGATCTTCCTTTTGCAAATGACTCTTCCCTGAGAAATTGGCCACTGCTCATGGGAAACAGTGTCTGCAGCTTGGGCTCTGTCCTGGTTTGGCCTAATTAACTGTGTCATCATCATTCAAGCAGATTAGGTGTGTGCCTTCCTGGGACATCCATTAAAAAACAAATCACTGCTTGTCAAAGTAGAAAGGTGGCATGTTGAAAGACAAATTTTCTTTGTAGTCTTGCACAGAGGCAGTAGGAAATAAAGGAAGTTGAGTAGCGGTTTCACTGACTTGCACATATGCAGGAAAAACGACCCGGAAGGGATCTGTACTAGTTCAGTGCTTTGTGTTGCGAAGGTCAGGAAAGGTCCAGAAGGTCTTTATGTTGTGTGATGCAGGACTCTGTTGTGTCATTAGTGGCCTTAAGCAAGTCACTCTACCTTTTGGATCCAAGGATATCTGTTCAATGAGTATGTATTGAATGACTGGTGAAGGAATGAATGAATCTGTAAAATAATTGGGTTCGACGGGGTGATCGCAATGTTCCTTTCGGGTTTATGAATCTTATACAAATTTATCCTGTCAGAGGCAGAGCCAGAATCATGTGAAGTGAGTGTCTTTGATGCCTCTGTTGCCCTCACACACTGCATTTATCTGCTAGTCAAGCCTGCTGGCTCTGGCTTCAAAGTATAGCCCAATCCAAGCCTAGTAGATGCTAAAAAAAATTAGTTCTAGAGTCAACAAAATTAGGTTGTCAGCCTCTATGGTTTTGGATTCTACAATCTTTTTTTCCCTTTCTGCTCCTGTCAAGTAGCAAATCACCAATGCCCTGGAGTCACCAGCGGAACTTCAACGCTGAGGTTATACACAGGCTCGAAATACTATCTAAGGCAGCAATGGTGACACAGAGTAAAGGGAATGATGCTCCCAAGAGAATGTAGACGTCCTAAGAATGAACGGTGCCCTGCTGGCTCAGCCCGGCGAGAATCTCAAAACGTAACATTTGGCTTCCAAATCTCTGTCTCTGGAGAGAGGTGTGGAAGCCATTGCAATGGGAGGGGGGCTTTTGAATACCTCTTGATGCTTTTCGGAGCAGCCCCCAATAGGTGCACATCCCTAAATGTTTGATTCTCTGACTTAGGCTTTTAGAGATATACTCATAGTCCGTGAAATCAGCTCTAAATTTAAAAATAATAATAATATGGGGGAATGAAATGTGTTTTCCTTGTAGAACAGGAAGAAGAGAATTCCAGACAGGATGGGGTGGTGGATGGGGAGGGGGATGTGGGGCAGCATAAAAGGTAAAGAGCTTTAACTCCAGAGGCAAAAGCAAGAATTTACTAGACGCTTTGAAGAACAGACTGCTCTGTCACGGATACCGTCAAGGTTTGGGAGTCTGATCCACTTGATACGTGTGTATCATGAATAAAACAATGCGTGTACATATCAGCACAAAGAGGAAAATAAAACTCCTGTATTTCTAATGCCTAGAGTTGAATGTTGTTACCCTTTTAATGTATTTCCTTCCAGGCACTTTTCTGTGCATATAAAATTGTTTTCTTAATATAAAATTGAGGTCATATTATCATACTGTTTGTATACTACTCGTTCTTTTTTCTTTTAACTACATATTGAAACCATTTTCCCGTGTTCGGCACTGTGTCATTTTGCTGCTGCTTGGTGTTCCATGGCGTGGCTGTGTTCTTATTTAACACAAGTCAGGCCTTCTGTTACGGAGTCTGAGGCTGTTTGCAGCTGTTGTGGGTATTCTCAAAGAAGAGCAACATGCAAGCCCCGTCTTTTGAACCCTGTAAGGCTGTGCCTCTAAGGCTGCTCCTGTACAGACGTGTATAGACGCTCTGAGCTCAACAGTGCAGGGTCATGGCTACAAAAAGGATCAGATAGCCCCGTGTTCAAGTCCCAGCCATGGCTGTGTGACCATGGATGTGCCAGTCAATCTCTCCCTGCTGTACAGGGAAAACTGGGCACCTTCTCTAGCAGTTCTCAGAGGCTGGCCTCAGGCTTGGACTATATCATGTAGCGTTCTGTTCCCGTCACGTCTCCCAAATGCAGTGGTTTTCCAGTTACTACCATCCTTCAGGAAGAAGGATGCCCAGGCCCACCCCTTACCAACAAAGAGTGTCTGGTCTAGGCGCTGGACGTCCATATTTTTATGAGCTCCTATGGAATGCAGAGTGCAGTCGGGGTTGAGACTCAAAAGTTACTGACCCGGGATCTGCTGGCTCCTGCAACAAAAGAGACATTGTGTCTTGGCTGTTTCGTCACGGGGCTGGTGGGGCAGGGTAGGATTTGGGAGAAGTGTCTGGAGACAGGATTAAAATCCTGGCACTTGTGCCTCCCGGGGAAATGTGCCGACCTGTTTGTTTTATGTCAAGAGCTCAAACAATGATCAAAATCCAATCGGACATCGTAAATACCAGAAAAGGTCAGGATGGGGATGGTCGTGGGATCAGGCGCACGCAACCCCGCTGGGAGTGGCACTTGGTCGTCTCCTGTTTTCGCTGCCACACAGTGCGGGGGGGTGGGTTAGGGGGAGGACTTGGCGTAGGGTGCCCCAACCCCAGAACAGGCTCACATGGTTCTGTTGCCTTTGCCGAAGGAGGAGAAATGCCATTTTCTCAGCAGTCATTGTCCTTGACTCTCGTGTAGTTGGCATGTGGTTATTCTGTAACTTCTCTGCAAATATTCATAGAAAGAGAAGGGGAGTAGAAGGTGGGAGGTGTTAATGTTTCCTGAGCTCCTATTTTGTGCAGAGGGGATGGGAGGACTGTCCCCTCACACCGGGCCCACCGCCCATAGGACAGCCGAGAGACCTGAGGTCACATGGCCAGCAGTGGCAGAGGTGGGAATTTCATCCCAGTCAGCAGAACGTCAAAGCCTGTAATTTTTCCTCAGGACTACACATCTTAAGAGTTCAGGGCCTTTAATTAGACCCTTTCTGGGTGACCAGTTCTTGATTGTGACAATCAGAAGGAAATCCCATTGTAGGCTATTTAAAGGAACTTTCCACCTAATTCCAGCCTAAGTAACAGAACAAGATATACTTGAGCGGGTTACTTCCTTCAGTGGGCCCACATAGGAACCTCACTGGCTCCTTTAATCAAAGAACATTTCAGTCCTCAGGGGTGGCAGTGGAGTAAGTGAAGTATAGATGCCCACGGATTTGGGGAGTTTACCTGCAAGGCCTTTTATTCAAAGAGCTGGCAGGAATCCATTGCCAGGCCTTGCTTTGTGTCTACGTGTAGATGTAGGGCTATAAGTTCTCGTCACACCTTTTAACTGTATCCCATAGTAAGAAATGCATTTTACATCACAATCTAAAAAATAGATGTGTGTGAACACATACACCTATACACCTATACACATATATACACACATCTATACAGACACACTATGTAGATGAACAGTTAAATCAGTAGCTTCCTAAAAGAATACTTAACCTTACTGTGGTCGATGAAGTTTTATATGTCTCTCACCTATTTGGCATATTTTCATTTTAAAAATGCTATTCAAAACCCACAAAATTATTTTCATAGCCCCTAATGCATCACAAACTCTAGTTTCAAAAAAAAATTGGACTAGAAGTTCTCTTAAGCTGTCTTTTGACTCTGTATTAGCATTCTAAAATTCAGCAAGGCTGCCAGTAATCAGAGAGATCGTACACTCATTTTCTAGAATCCATGTGCTGGAAAGGGCCATGGGGATCTCCCGTAGGCCGCTTCCCTCTTGCCTGGCAGCTCTTCACTTAAATAAGCTAACATTTGTGTGGCACTGTCAAGCACAGTGGCCGGCACATAGTAGGGGGCTCCATGTGTCTCATTTTCCTGTCTTCCCAGGCAGGCATCCTGTATTAATTCATCTCTATTCCTAGCAGCTAGTGTAATGCTCAGCATTGGGCTCAGTAAATTAATAGGGGAAAAAATGGAAAAAAAAAAAAAACACAAAAAACGTGGTTCAATTCTCTCTCTCGCTTTCTTCTTCTTTTTTTTTCTTTTCTTTTTTTTTTTTTTTTACCTTTGGGGAAGATTGCAAAGTCTGCTTTGATAAAGCCATTCATTTATTTTTTAAGTCGTGTCAACCCAGGAACATGTATCGAATGCCTGCGCTGTGCCAGGTAATGTAGGACGTGAAAGATGCTAAACAATGCAAAGGAAAGGGCAGGGATTCTTGTTCTGAAGGAATTCCTGTAGAAAGGGAGACAGGGAAGGATTAGAAGTAGACGCAACGGCAAAGTTCTGTGGTCATTGCTCACGCGGAGAGTTTACTGAAGCATTTAGTGAAGGGTCTTAAGATGGGGAGATTATCCTGGCTGATATGGGTGAGCCCTAAATGTAATGAGTGTCTGTGATGTAATAAAAAATATATGCATTTGGTCTTTGTCCCTGTTTCCTGACAAAGAGCCTCTGAACTTATTGGGATTTCCTGGGTAACAGGAGTGTGTCTGATTCTAATAAGGCTGCTCTTGGTGGGCCTCTAGATAGCTGTAGGATGGCGCTGGTTGCCAGAAAGACTATGAGTAGCGGGTTGGCACCTTCAGCTCCCCTTCACCCCCACCCACTCCAGGAAGGGGAGATGGGCTGGAGATTGAGGTAATCGCCATTGGCCAATGGTTTAATCAATCCTATATAGTGAAACTTCCATAAAAACCTCTAAAGAGGGGATTCTTTGAGCGTCCAGCTTGGTGAACACTTGGAGATGCTGGAAGGGTGGCACACCAGAGGGCATGGCCATTCTGTGACCCTTTCCCATGTACCTGGCCCTATGCTTCTCTTCCGTTTGGCTGTTTATGAGTTGAACCTTTTATAATAAACTGGTGATAGTGTCATGTTTCCCTGAAAATATGACCTAGCTGGACCATCAGCTCTCATGTGTCTTTTGGAGCAAAAATTAATATAAGACCTGGTCTTATTTTACTATATTATAATACCTGGTCTTATATAATATAATAATATAATATTATAATATAATATAATATAATATAATATAATATAATATAATATAATATAATATAATAGCAGGTCTTATATTAATTTTGCTCCAAAAGATGCATTAGAGCTGATTATCTAGCTAGGTCTTATTTTTGGGGAAACATGGTAAGTAAAGCATTTCCCTGAGTTCTGTGAGTTCAAGCAAATTATCAAACCTGAAAGGTGAGGGTTGTGGGAACCCCTGATGTTATTTCCAAGTTTGACAGAGTGGGGGTAACCTGAGGACCCAATACTTGCAACTGGTGTCTGAAGTGAAGGCGGTCTTGTGGACCTGTGCCCCTAGAGCGATGGGGTCTGTGCTAACTCTGGAAGTTAACGTCAGAATTGAATTAGATTGTAGGACACCCAGTTGGTGTCCAGAGAGCAGGAAAACTGGTTGGTGTGAGGAAAATCCTACAAATTTGGGGCCCGAGGTGTTTTGAGTAAAAACAGTTGAGGGTGTCCTTATACAAGGGAGATACAGGGAGATCTGACCCCAGAGAGAAGTAGAGACTGGAGGGAGGGGTGTGCCCTGAAGATAGAGGAAGGGGCCCCAAGCCAAGGAATGCAGGCAGCGCTTAGAGGCTGAAAAGGGCAGGAAACAGATCCCCCCCTCACAGCCTCCAAAGGAACCAGCCCTGCCAACACCTCCGCTTAAGCCCAGTAAGATTTCACACTTACATCCAGAACTGTAAGATCATAAGTGTGTGTGGTTTTACGCTACTGAGTTTGTGGTTATTGGTATAGCGATTAGGAAACTGATACCCAAATAGCCTTTGGAATTTGCTTCACTTCTTTAAGCCTCGTGTAAAAACTGGGGATAAATGGGAATAGTCACACGTGAAGTCGTAACTGTGTAGGGCTGTGGTGAGAATTGTGTATGAATCCTTGAACGTGGGGTTTAACCAACTGCCTGGCATGTAGTAAGGCCGGATTTGTTTATAGGAGTAGATAAAGATAAGATGAGAAATAGTCACAGGTTGGATTTATGTTTTATCGGAAATGCTTGCTGGCTTGTCTTTGTTTCTAGCTAAGCTCTCAGCACTGACGACAAGGGACCATATCTGTCCTGTTTATCACCATCTCCCCAGTAGCACGGGCCCCAGCATGTTTGGCATTCCATAATTAATTGATAAACGATCCAATGCATGCTGTGTTGTATGTAGAGGTTGTAAATCAGGGAAGGGAATGAACACAACAGAAAGCCGTTTATAGAGGGAGAGATTACAGGTCGGGAGGCCAGAGTGGCCACCACCATAATCCCAGGCGAGAGATGATTTGGTTAAAATCCCTCACATGGCGCTTTTATGCTCGCGCCCCTTCATTCTGTTCTCGGAGCAAGAGAACAGCTGCACACTGTCCTCAAATGGTCTCTTCTCTACCATTAATTTGTTCTTCAGCATTCTCTTTCCAAGCAAAATGACCCAAATTATCCTGGCGTTCTGTTGTTCAGAGTATTGTAATGCCTTGCCGATGTTGCAGGCGACAGCCCAGAGGACAGATTTGGCTTGCACACGTGTTTTGAAGTGACCCACACATCCTTTCTCTAAAAACAGCAACGTGATTTATAAAACATGGCAGATTGAACACATGAGCTTATTTCCACCCCTTTCCAAAGTCCACTAAAATGAAAGGAAAGGAATAAAAAAATAAAAAATTAAATTAAAAAGTCACACACATATTTACAAGGACAAAAAAAGTGGGAGAGGAGTACAGCAGACAAGGGACCTCAATAAGTTTGGGGGCCAGGATGCAGAGGGAGGAGGGGGAGCTGGCGTCACCGAGCAGTGGTCCAGTAGGGCAGCAAGATAGCAAACGGGCTGCTGGAGTCTGCTGACCCCAGACGAGGCTCAGCCACGAGAGGCTCCAGGTACCTGCAAACCTGGTGTGGACTGGGTCTGAGGATGAGCCGTTTGGTCAATAATCTATATAAGAAACAACTGGAACCGTACCCCTTCTACAGCCCATGGAGCAGGTGGACATTCCTCCCCCTTTGCTCTTGGGACACACGGTACCCACGCGGCTCTAGACACAGCTCATCATGCACAGATGGGGTCGGGGCAAGGCACTGGAGTAAAGATAGGGAGATTGCTTGGAAGTCTGTGTCCTGACAAGGAAGACCCTTCAGCCCCTGTAGCCCCCTCCTCTACTCAGAGCTCAGAAGACTTGAGGCCGGTTTTGTATCTTCCAGACAAGAAATTGTATGATGTCTGTGGGGAAACAGCCCAGACCAAGAGTCTGGCACTGATGTTGGGACAGCCCACTGTGTTCATGTGAGGTAACTGTAAAGTATTACTCTCAGCTTCCACCCCATCCTCTGGACTCGGCTCTGAGTAACTCGGGCTAGGACTTTGCTAACAGTTCAGTATTGCCAGTGGCTCCTGTGAGGTTCTACAGATAGGGCATTAGAGGGAAACTGAGGCTGCAGGGAAGAGGGCACTTGCTTCTGCTAGTCTACTTTCTGTTTTTGGCAAAACATTCCAGCAGTGTTTCCTCACCTCATTGTACAATTCATTCCAGTCTTTGCCCACACCCGCATTGGGGTGCCCCCTTCTCAGAGGACTGGGCCTCTGATCTGGGGGGGGTCCTCCTTCAAAGCTCCTAAAGTCTAGCAATTCTGGTGCTTTCCCTTTGTTTTCCCAGCCATAGGAATAGCAGTTTTCACATGGGTGCTATTGACGAGATTTCTCAATATTGCTGTTCTGCTTCTACCTGGCTAGCAACGCTTTATTAAGAATCCCTTCATGGGGTTCCTCTTTCTTAACTGGCCCCTGATGGCCATGACCCAGTAAAAGGCCACAACTTGCTTCATTACCCCTTAGGGAAGGCCAACAACCCAAAAGCCCACCCACAGGAGATATTGGTCCAAGTGTACAACCTTCCAGTGATAAGATTCACAAGTCTGGGCATCTAACATACAGCGTGGTGATCATAGCTGATAATACTGTGTCACATACTTACCTGAATGTTGCTAAGAGAGTAGATCTTAAATGTTGTCACCACCAAAAAGAGAAATGGTAACTGTGATGGGATGGAGGTGGTAGTTAATACTATGGTGGAAATTATTTTGCAATTCACAAATATATCAGATTAACACTGTACACCTTAAACTTACATAGCGTTACGTGTCAAATGTATACCAATAAAACTAGGGTAAAAAAATTCTTTTAAAAAAGCCCACCCACAAACTCAAAGCTGCCAAGTCATTTTTACGTGCCTCATTTATATGTATTGTGAAGGGTCAGGAGACATTGGAGGAAAAACTCTTAATGTAAAAGTCAGAGGTCAGTTTTGACAAATTAAAAAAAAAGGAGTAAGAAACAGAGATAAGGCACAGAGGAGCAGGAAACTTTAGAAAGCTGAAATTAATGTCCTCAGAGAGAGATAACACTGCTATTTCAGTCATAAACCCTGAATAGGATCCTACATAAAGAAACGTTCAGTAAAACAAGGAAGAGCCCTAAGGAAGTGAAAGATATGAGAACTGCTGCTTTCAAAAAAAAGGTCAAAAGTTAGAAGACAAGGTTGGGCAGTTCTCTTTAAAATGACACAGAATCACAACGATCTAAACAATAGGAGATGGAAGCTCATTAGAGGATCAATTAAACATTCCCACATCTGATTAATAGGAGATGAGGAAATCTTATTTTTTTTTTAAAAAAAGTATGCATTTCTAGATTGAATGGGCTCACCAAACCCTCAGCAGGATAGTGGTAAATTCTGACTGTGGCACTTAACCAACTTTTGTTCCTAAAGAAGTGTGGGGACAGAGTCCCAGAGAGCAATTTCCAGGCTCTCAGTCTCACGTGGAAAGGTGCTGGCTCGGGTAGTAGATGGTCATCAGCTGTGACTAGTTGGCCATCAGCTGTAACCAGTTAGCCATTAGCCCCTAATATAACTGCCATGGCTGAGTTAGCAAGCACGATTGCAGTTAGCAAGTGGGGTTGGCTGGCAGAGAAATGGACGGCAGGTTGCGGATCGTGTGGCCCCTGCTTCCTGTGTCTCCAACCCAGCCGCCAGCGAGACTATAGTGGTATGACTCCCCTATCTATGGCTCCGTGGGTGTTCCTTTCCGGCCTCGCCATATCCTGTGGGGCACTTGTGCAGGGAGCGGGACTAGAGACCCCACATGACACCCTGCATGACAGGAAATTACTACGTCGTTCTGGAATTCTATTTTCTTGTCAATAAGTGGGGATGAAAATAGTCCCTCATAGAATTGATGTGAGCTTAGATCATATAATACATACAAACATTCAGTACAGTTCTTGACACAGCATTACATGAACAGGTTATTAATAACACGAATAAAGAGCATTATTATCCAGAAGCTTCTTTAGCTTCATCTTACTGTTCAATAGGGAGGGAGCCTTACAGTCTACGTTCTTTTAAATGACTAGGCTCAGGAGAAAAGAAACACAAACTGACATTTATTGAGCAGCAAATGCCACTCTCCAGGCTAACTTTTCTGCGCTTCATTTTACAAGATAAATTATTGATAAAGATCCACACGATGTGGGTGTTTTACATCCATCGTATTGTGAAACGGAGGCTTGACGAACATACCCGATTTCAGAACTCCCGTTGGCCTCTCCACCTCTGAGAAAGGGAATCGCCTGCCAGCAGAGGCGGCGTCTGCTGCAGTTTCCGAGGGGCCAGATGGGCGGACAGCCTCTCCACCGTGGAGCTAATTTAAAAACAGGAAGGTGTTCCGAATAGAACTCAGCTGACATGAAGAGTCCCAAGTGAGGCCTCATTCTTTCAAGCATGGACAGGGCCACCCAGCAGCTGACAATACTAACAAAATTGTCGGAATAGCTTAAAATTAACCAAATTTTTATAGGTACCTAAAAAGGCCGAACAGCTCTTGGCTTTGCTAATAAAGCGAAAATCTGTTAAGACTGATCTCCCAGCTCCATGGCTGGCTGGACCTGTCCCTCATTCCTCCTAGGATCAGCAATTATGTATCGGGTTTTTACCTTCTTCTCTAAAATGGTCCCCACAGTAAAGACATCTCCTTGATGTTTCTTTGTTCCAAATATTGAGTCGAAGGACAGATAAAGTGCTTCCCAGACAAGAAGAAGATGAAGGAGTTCGTCACCACCAAGTGAGGATTACAAGAAATGTTAGAGGGACTTCTTTAAGAAGGAAAAAAAAAAAAAGATAAAATATATGAATAATAACATGGCAATAATTGCACGTCTATCAACAATTACTTTAAATGTAAATTGATTAAATGCTCCAATCAGAAAACATAGGGTGGCTGAATGCATAACAAAACGAAACCCTTACATATGCTGCCTATAAGAGATTCACTTCAGATGGAAAGACACACAGACTGAAAGTAAAGGGATGGAAAAGGTATTTCATGACAATGGAAACAAACAAACAACCCCCCCCAAAAAAAAAAAAGAAAAAACTGGGGTAGTAATACTTATTCCAGACAAAATAGACTTTAAAACAAAGACTGTATCAAGAGACAAAGAAGGATCCAGTAATCCCACTTCTGGGTATTTATCCAAAGAAACCCAAAACACTAATTTGAAAAGACATATGCATTTATATATTCATTGCAGCATTATTTACAATAGCCAAGATATGGAAGCAACCTAAGTGTCCATCAGTAGATGAATGAATAAAGAAGAGGTGGTACATATATACAATGTAGTGTTGCTGGGCTGTAGAAAAGAATGAAATCTTGCCATCGGCAACAGCATGGATGCTCCTAGAGAGTATTATAGTGGGTGAAATAAGTCAGAGAAAGACGAATACCATATGATTTCCCTTATATGTGGAACCTATAAAACAAAATAAACAAACATATAAAAGAGAAACAAACTCATAGATACAGAGAACATTTTGATGGTTGCCAGATGGGAGGAGGTTTAGCGGAATGGATGAAAAAGGGGAAGGGATTACGAAGTACAAACTGGTAGTTACAAAATATTCATGGGTTGTAAAGCACAGCATAGGGAATATAGTCAATAATATTGTAATAACTATATGGTGCTAGGTGGGTCCTAGACTAATCGGGGGGATCACTTCACAAGTTATATAAATGTCTAATCACTCTGTTGAACACCTCAAACTAGTATAATACTGTATGTCAACCGTAATTGAAAAAGTAAAACATTATTTAAAAAATAAATATATTTACCTTTTTATATTACTTCCACTGAAAGACCTTGGAATCATGCATCAGGTACAGCGAGCATGTCTTGAGCGCTATCCTGTGATACGTCTTGCTCTGCACTGGTCCCCCAGCACGCTAGTTCATACACTCTGATGCTATTTCCAGTGAACCAATAACTGAGCATTATCTAGCAGTCGTTTTCAGGCCAGGTGTGCCTAACACAATGCTTGAAACTCATGGAGGAATGAACACACACCTGTTGTATGTATGAGGGAAAAGACTCTGAGGACTGAATTCTTTCTTTCATTCTAATAACTCAGCACAGTCTGAATGTTGTATCTAGGAATTATTAGGAGGACCCAAGAAGCCTAGACTTTAAGCGACTATTAATAAGGAGGATAATCATTTGCAAACAAGAACTATGCCACCCACTAGCTGTCTTCTGTCGCGTCAATGGCAGTCAGCCTCTCTTCGCCTCAGTGTTTATACCTGTAAATTGGGAATGAAAAATCCCTGCCTTAGACTGTTCGTGTCCAGATTGTTTGAGATCATCCATGTGACACACACAAATTGGCATCTGACACCAAGAGTAGGGGCTCAGTGAATGGGTGTTCCCTAGTCTCCCCCTTTGCAGGACTGGACATCTATGCCGTCCCCTGTTTAGGCACAGACCCAGCCTAAAGTCCGTGGAGTCAGAGACACGTATGACAGGTGTTATAAGAAGAGGAAATGGGGCACTGAGAGATTAACAAAGCCATGGATCTCACTGTACACGAAAAGAAAGAGAGCTTAATACAGTTAGCTCAGGATGGAGATAAAATAATAGATATATCTGGTCCTCCTCGTCTCTGTTACATTCACTCACTCAGTCAGCAAGTATTAATTAAATGCCTACTATGTGCCGGGCATGTCAGAGTTACATACCACTGCTGTGTCTAAGTTCATTGCAAAATTGTGGGAAGACATCTTTATGGATCATTTTGGTGCGCGTAAGGCTTCCAGCCCTTCCCTGCAGTCCCTGCCTCGCAGTTGTGCAGCCTCCATTGCAGACATCCATGGGAAGGACGCTCACCAGCCCAGACAGTTCTCTCTGTTTCTGGGCATCTTGAGCAAACATTGCATAAGCCTAAACCAATGTCGGTCGGACTTTCTCTCCCTGAGTTGAGTTCTGGCCCTGAGACCCTACAGCCGAGGTGGCTTGACTCTTGTATGACTGTCCTTCAGGTAATGGAAGGCTGGTTTCCCAACTGCCTGTGAGATTTCTCTCCTCCAGGCAAAACAGTCAGGATTCCTCTGGGAGAAGGGATTCCACAGTCACCAGAATTTCCATCTGGGGGCAGCAGCACACAATCACAAAGCCAGCATACGAATTTATTCACGTTCCACTCTGCCATCTTCTTAGCCGAGTGAGTTAATCAGCTAACTGGCTTGAGCCACTGAGTTAATCTCCTTTAGGCTCCTCAAAAGGAAGTGGAGGTCACGGTGCTCTCTAGCCATGGGTAGTTGGAGGATTCATTGACAGAATTTCACATAGGAGTGCTGAGTGTGGAGTGGGGGGTTCCATTTGTCCACAGGGGCAGTGCTCTGGCTCGGTGTGGTCAGGGCCAAGGTTATAGACGAGGAGGCTGAAGTACAGTCAGGACAAGTGATTCCCACAGTGGCATATCTGTTAGCAAGAAGATCAGGAGTGAGACCAGATATCCATGCTCTGTCCCCATTGGATGACAGGGTGGGCGGTCAGTCTCTGTAGTGAACACGTGGTGTGCACAGTGTGGTACTTAGTGGCCAGTCAGGAAGACACCATCCTTCCGATAATATTAATAGAAAGGCCAGGTAACCAAATGATTGCATCAGAATCCTGGGTCCATCCCGTCGTGGTATGTCTCATATTTAAATGTGCATCAAAAGCTGTCCCTTGGGAACTTTCAGATATGCTCTCCGTCCTTGAAGAGTCAGATTCCACAGGTACTGGAGTGGGGCCTGTTCTCCTGTGAAACCAACGTAGTTGTCTTCAAGGAGGCACGAGAGGCAAACACAGCTAGCTTCTCAGTGCCTACGTGAGCTGAATCGTGGAAGGCCGGAGAAGGCAGAGTTCCTGGAAAAGAATGAAACCTTCCACGTGCTTGTTTTGTTTTCATCTTTCGTGTAGTGGGAAAATGTAAAAACAGTGTCATTAGGATGCTGGTCTGGTAGCCTAAAAAGTGCCTCAGCAGAACAATTGTTCACAGTAGCAAGTGTACATCTTTGGTTTGCCACATTCTGGGCCAAATATCGTTTCTGTCATGTCAGTTAGGAGAGCTTTTGCCTGCACGTGACAGTGCCTTAAGCCGTAAGGAGACGGGGAGTCCAGGGCCTGTGCAGACATCCAGCAATATCCTTAGAAGGGGATCACCATTTCTTCTGTAAATGTGTAAGATAACTTTGGACGTTTCTCTTCCTACAACTCTTTGGAGAGTTCTTTTTTGGCAAGGCATGGCTGATCAGAAAGATACTAGGGAAGGAAAAGAGAGACACAATAGGTAGAGAAAAAAATGTCGTTCTATATTTAGGGAGTCAATTAAGGGAAGTGGAGCTTTGCAGCTTTTTTTATGGTAGACGATAATTACTATAGTTGATGAGTTTCTCCACCTTGAAAAATCAGTAACTGGCTCTCAGGATCGTTCTAAAGACTAAATGAGAGGCCAGTGTGTGAAATGCTTAGAACAATTCCTGGCACTTAATAGACACTCCATAAATATTAACTACTATTATCATCAATGTTGGGAATTTTGCAAGATTTGACCCTCTAGAACCCATGATTTGCTGAAGAAGAAAGCAATTATACAGGGATATGTTACTAGAACACTTATTTTCCTTATGTAATCCTTCCAACAGCCTCAGGGATCTATATTAATATTCTGATTTCAGAGAGCAGAAAATATGGGAGACCCCCCCAAAAATTTGTTGAAGTCCAGAAATACATTGATATTTGTTCTGCTCTTCCATACAGGAAACCCCCCTCTGCTAAGACATGGCTAAGGCCTGCTCAGGGTAGAGTAGATTTTCATTTACGAACACCAGTTCACTCTTCCTCCTCTCTCCTGGGCCTTCTCTCTCCAATGACTTTTTTCCTTTTGCTGTTCTGATTCCTTTTGGCCAAGTGGCCAGACAATCACTTTCTCTTTGTGTTGTCACCTTCCTTCAATGAGGTCAGCATCAGGCAAGAGGGTGGTACCTTCCCAAAAGGAGCCAGGGAGCCTCAGACCCTGTGACACTCAGAGTCGGGGTCAGAAGGTGTCACATGGGATCCAGGGGCAGAAAGATGACAATCGTGGTTAAAATTGGCACTTACCTTTGAAGGGGGTCTCTGAACTCATCTCTATGCCAACACCACCCACCAGGAGGGACTTCTCTGAGAACTGATGTCTCCTGGGAACATATTCTCACCTGCCCTTGCTCTGTGCTCCCACTGCATCACCTGCCTGACCCTCTGGAGCCCCTGCATGACAGTGTCACTGTCACTGTGCCAGTGTTTCTCAAGGTATGTTCTGAGGATCAGCAGAATCCTCGCGAAAGCAGATTTCCAGGTGTAGCTCCCCAGACCTCCTGGGGTTGGGATCCATTCCATATCTTTGAGCAACTTCCTTGGTGACACGGATGTGATCTTTGGGCCATGCTTTGAGAAACACTGCACTCAATCCTGTGCTGCCAGGGAGGAAAGCTGTGGCTGCATCTTTGCATTATCAGCACCTCTCCTGGTGTATTTTTTTAATTAAGTGGTGGATTTAATTGAGCATTTGATTAATTAGTATACAAAGAGAACAGGAGGAAATCCAGGAAATGGAAAGGCCTAATTTCCTAAGACTGAGGGAAAACAGAATAAATCAAAGTTGCCCTGTAAAGTCAGAATGGCCTTTGCAATTTAAGGAATTACATTCAGGGTTCCTGCGTGAGTTCCTCCCAGGGTCCCATCCGGCGCAGGTGTACCCCTGAGTCACGCACACTGCGACTGCATTTTTCGGATCTTACTGTGCAGAATTTTAATCTCAAGCCAAACCCGTAGTCAGGGAACCTAACTGAAATGTGAGCAGATGCCTATGCTGGATTTAATCATCTGATAAACGCCTCCAAGGCTCCAAGTCTAGTTTAAGCATCGTCTCCTCTCCAAAGTCCACTCTTTTCCCCAAAGCCAAGCAGGGTCCCTCTCTCCCTTATTTGAGCGTCATCTGATTCTTCAACAGACCTCCTTAAGAGCTTTGCATTGCACTTATTTAAAATGTTCACAGGTGTATTGCCCGTATTATTCTAGAAACTCTTTAGGCAGAGAATGTCAAGCGCTGTGCGTGAGTACGTAGTAGGCATAGAAATCTTTCTGGAACAGTTGGTTCATGGAGTGACCAGATTCTGATGTCGGCGCTGCTTTCTAGAAACTATCTGAGTTCCTCTGCCTACATCTGGTTTTCTTGAGTGTCAGAAAATGAATGCTAAGCAGTGGATCATGCTGTGAATGGAGGAAATACTAATGGGTGGGCTGGAGGGTCTTTCTTTATCATTTACAACACGTAGCGTAGGGAAACATTCCTTTGGCTCACCCTCCAAAGTTGTAAAGATGTCGGTTAACTTTGCTTTGGTTTCTTTCCCCGCCAACACTAATTTTTTAGCAGGCATCCATTTACTGGGTGTTCTTCAAGCATTTTACTCAGTAAATGCATTTTTTTAAGCAGCTTTATTAAGAAATAATTCATACATCATAAAATTGACCCTTTTAAAGTATGCAATTCAGTTGATTTTTAGTATATTCAAATATTCCAAGGATGGTACAACTAGCACCACTTCCTAATTTTAGAACATTTTAATCACCCCCAAATAGATACGTCTTCCTCATTAGCAGTCACTTTCCTCACTCCTCTCCCCACCAGCCCATGGCAACTACTAATGTACTTTCTGTCCCTAGAATATGCGTAGTCTGGATATTTCCTATAAATAAAATCATGCAATCTGTGGTCTTTTGTGGCTTCTTTCACCAGACATAATGTCCAGAATCCATCCATGTTGTAGCGTGTAACTGGCCTTAACTCCTTTTTATGACCAAATCATATTCCATTGCATGGATAGACCACATCTTTCAATGCAGTCATCAGCTGATTCACGTTTGAGTTGTTTCCCCTTTGGGGTTCTTATAAATATTGCTGCTAGGAACATTTGCATACATAGTTTTTGTGTGGACATGTATTTTCAGTTCTCTTGGGGACATACTGAGAAGTGGAATGGTTAAGTCCTATGGTGACTACATGTTTAGCATTTTGAGGAACCACCAAACTGTTTTCCAAAATGACTGCATTTGCAAGCTGGTACCTGAGACGTGGCCATTCATGTGCTGAGAATACCAACACCATGTGTCTTCACTGAAAGCCAGCTCGTAGGACAGGTGAAGCACAGGTGATGAATGTGGCGCAAAGAACTGCAGAATCTTCCCATCCCTGCAGCCACTCTGGGCAGCGATTCAGAAATAATGAGGGGGTCCAGTGTGCTGGATGGAGACACAGAGGATGCAGGGCTCAGGTAGTCCCTTAGGAACAGATCAAGTTGTTTAACCATGAACGCTCAAGGTAGGGTGACGTTTGATCGTTACATTTCCATGTCTGGGGCCAGCATCCTAATCATATATCATGTATCACTTGCTTTTGCTTCTCTTTATTTTCAGTGACATGCAACAGAATTATTTGAGAGGTTATTTTTTGCAGCTTTCAGCTTGCGTCTGGCTCTTTCTCTACTTTGCACAATAGCCACAATCAAGATTCTTAACACTGCCAATCTCTTCTGGGAGGTCACACCTTCTATGCTGCAAATCAGCCTGATCCTATGGCTCTGGGGTAGTGGTGGAATTTGCATAGGAGACAGGTTCTTTGAAGACATGTTTCTCTGGGCCTCAATCTTCAAGGATCAAGCTGAGCATATTACTGCCAGAAGGTCAAGGGTCCCTCTGTTCTTGGTGGCAGAGCTTGTAATGAGACCTTCTGCGGAAGGAGGTCAGGTTTGACGCTCGTCCTCCTTCCTGCCTGCCCTAATTATTATTTATGACAACACATTGCCTAATGGAAAGATTCTCAACAAAAGATTCAGGCCCTTCCAAAACCAGACGATCTTTGCATTAAATGAATACATACTAAACCATCTCGGTGGTAGCAACCTTGTTACATTACAGATAGAATTCTCAGGAGTCCCTTTTGCCTGCTGTCTTTGCCACAACAAACTTCCTATACCAACCAGAGATAAATTCAGTAAATATACCAGGAGAGAAAGCCCCCCCACCACCACCCATCCTCTGTCTTTTCCAGTGCCCTAAGGCAGTGAATTGGACTTATGGTTTCTGTTTGAGCTCTACCTGGTAAATTTTGGTAGACCACTGACTTCAGGCACCCAGGGACAGAGAATTGGCTTTCTTAGACCTCCAGGGTCACATCATTTCCGTTTCCTTCCACCCATGTAGAAATGTGAAAAGAGATGAGCTGACTGTAAGACCGCTGGGATGGGAGGCAGTTGTCTGGCACCTGAGGTAATTCCAGAAAGGGGTGGTTGGACAGAATGGCAGGACCCAGGAAAGTGATGACGGGCAAGATGACCTGTGGCCCCAGGACTGAGTCCGAAGTTTTCCCTGCTCAAGTAAACAAGTTTTGCATCTGCTCCTATACATGGAGCATTAGAGGATAGTTCATAAGATGACGAAAGTAGGAAGCAAAAACAAATGCATTAGAAAGGAAATCGTATTAGCAGTTGTCAGGAGTGAGGGATGGTGGGGGTGGGGAACACAGGGAGTGGCTCTGAAGTTGAAAGGCGTGGCGTTAGGGAGATCACTGTAGTGATGGGATTGTTCTGTATCTTGATTGGTAGTCGCATGACTCTACATACATGATAAAGTGTCATAGGACTGTCCACACACTGTACCAGTGTCAGTCTCCTGGTTTGGATATTGTACTACTGTTGTCTAAGATGACACCATTGGGGAAGGGTACGTAGGATTTCTCTGTACTATTTTGCAACTTCCTGTAGTTATTTCAAAATAAAAGTTTTATTTTTAACCTGGAAGGAAAAAAAGGAAATAGTAATGCAAACAGAAAAAATGTAAGCGATATGATAGTGCAAATAATGGTGGGACATCTAAGTAGGTGTAACCTCTAATAGGTGTCGGACAAATGGTGACATTTGAAACAGGAGGGCCGCCATACTGTGGCTAATGTAGGAACCGTCATTAGGATTTCCCAAGAGGAAAATGTTTGTCACTCATGTCACAGACAATGGGCTAATCTCAAAATTGTATACAAACCACTCTTAGAAAAGAATATGAAGAAGATCAATAGCCATGCTCAAAGAATGTGAATATAGTTCACAGAGGAGGAAATACAAATAGTTCTTAAATATAGAAAGAGACTTCATTTCCTCATGTCAAAAAAATTTTTTTAGAGTATGCACATAAAAAAATATACTGAGACACCATTTTTTAACTCTTAGATTAGTGAAAATCTATAAGTTTGGTAACATGTTCTGTGGGTGAGGCTGTGGGAAAGAGGTTCTCTTAGGCTTTGCTGGTGGGAACGCAAATGGGGACAGCCTCTGTAGACGGTGACTGAGCAGTATTGACGAAATTCCAGAAACAGCGATGGCTGACTTCTCCAAAATTAGTTTTCCTTTTTCACAGTAACACAGTTACAGCTGGAATGTGGCCAAGCAACTAAGGGCTACACTTCCCAGTTCCTCTAGCAGACATGTTAATACTTTCCAGTGGCGTGTGAATAGATAAAAGTGTGTGTGCATGCGTACACATGCCCATGTTTGCAAAAATGGCCACAAGTTTCCATCCTCCCTACACCAATGACCTGTGCCATGACTTTGCAGCCCCTCCCATTAAGAGGAGGGGTCTATTTTAACTTCCAGAATCTGGAGTGCCTATTTGTCACTTATTTTGGCCAATGGGACAGTAGCAAACCCACCTCCTAGCAGAGACCTGAAAGTGCTGGAGCATTGCAGTTCACCCTTCTGCTGCTCTTGGAAGCCTTCTGCTATGATCTAAACAAGCATGGGCTAGTCTACCAGAGGGTGAGGGAGCACGCAGAGTGAAACCCCTGTCATCTGAGCTGTCCTCTGAGAGCTATCAAGGTCATTGTGTAGTAGTCAGCCCCAGCCGATCCACAGCTGACTACAGATGCTGAGCCAGCCCAGCCAAGAGATGGGCCACAGCCATCTTTTTGGGCCTGAACCAGAACAGCCAAGCTGAGTCTGGCCAAATGGCCCACCTGCGCTTTTAAGCCACTATGTTTTGGGGTGATTTGTTACACAACAGTGCTCCCTGATACAGTGGGCAACTTCTGGAACAAGGTTTCTAAAAACCACATATGCACCCTCCATGCTTTCTTTTCACCATGCCATTGTCATTCCTGAAATAGCACATAGTTCAAAGCCAGTGGAATATCTCATTTTTTGGTCAGGCATGCAGTACCGACAAATACTCATCAAGACCCCACTTTGCCAAGTGCTGGGGACTGAAAGTCAGATGCCCTGGCCTCAAGGAGCTTACCCTCCCTCCAACAAAGAGGGATGCATGTGAACCACACAAGAGACAAGTAGAAACATTAGTTCAAGCACTCATATGTTCAGCGATATGAATAACGCGGGAAGGTTGGTATGCCTTACCAAGGAGAGAGATTGGACGCTTAGCAACTCAACACTCACCTTTTACAAATGAGGGAAGAGAGACCCACACAGAACAAGTCATAAAACGAAAGCTTGCATGTTGCACCGTAATCCCGAGAATTTCTGTTGGACCATGTTTCACAGAGAGGTACCCAAAGCAGGACAGAAGATGCAGAGAACTTTGGGATTCAGACAGAGCACCCCTGGGACTGGGGAAGCAGTTGGGGAACTGAGCACGGTGCAGCCTATTGCCCTGGAAGTAGTGTGTGCATGTGTTAGGGGCTGTGAATGAGAGATGACACAGTTCAGAACTGCTGTGTTCAGCTGACAGAGGCTGAGTTACCTGCGATGCTTCTTAGAAACACAGAGCCTGGAGGCTCCTCCCTGCACGATTGTGGGATCCAGGAAACGATGCTTGGACAGCTCCCCGCATGCGTCTCAGGCACCACGCAGCTTAAGCACCACTGGAGTATCTGGACAATCTCTTAGCCTCTCTACGACGGGAAGCCAGACAGAGCAACTTTTTAATTCACAGGAGAAGAATGTGCTTTTTTAATGAATGTCAAGAAGAAACAAATCCCCCTTTCCTTAACATGACATGGAAATGGCCTCCTTTATGCGCAACATTAAAAACAGACTGTGGGCTTGGTGGGGTAGCCATTCAGATCAGGCCTCCAAAAGGACGTTTCATTTTTCTCCCTTGTTCTTCACTTCTAAAATGCTAAGTTTCTTCTTTTGGTTAAATGACAGACTTTCTTCAGTAGAGCATGTCCAAATAGCTGTGAAGAAATCTGGGAAGAAATCTTTCCTTTTTTCCTTTTATAATTGTAAGAAGCAAACACCTCGGGTGTGGGACATGGGGGAGACTGGGGTCTGATATGGAAGCCTGGAGATCTGCAGGCAGCCTCTGCAGGGTCTGATGCTTTATTTTATCAGCTCTGGTAACCTGCCTCTGGACCTGGAGCAGAAGGTGTGTTTTAGAGGTAACAGTGCCCCCTTCTGGCACATAGAGGTTTTTTTCAAATATAACTTGGCAAATCCTGAGCCCAGTGGAGCTTTTTTCGCTCTGTCCCTGGGGCAGAATCCATGCCTTAGCAGGTGTCATTTGTTTGGGATGAGCTCCTCTCTGGGGACCCGCGTCCTCCTGGCATGGAGGCAGCTCAGGGACCTGGGACTGTTGCTGGAGATCACTGCTGACGACTTTGCAGTCTCAGTTCACACTCACCATCCTCAGCATCCCCAGGGAATCTCCTTGTTCCTGCAGAAAACCAAAATATCCTTTGATCCGTGGTACTGGGCTGCCGCAAGTGAACCCTTTAGTTTTCCTTTTCCTAAAAAGCATTACCACTAGCTGACCAAATAGAGTGTTCTGTGTGCCCGTCTATGTGATTTTTGCTGGGTGTGTCAGAATGTGACCAGATTCTAAACCTTTGCCCGCAGTCACAACCACATCACTTTCTCTGCACTGCCCCCCACCAGACCCTTGCCACACACCCCCACTCCTGAGTCAGGGGTTCTCACCTGGGGTCTATAGATAGATCCTAGCGATTCTCAGACCCCCTCAGAAGTTGCGTCCAAAACTTTTTGTGTATAAGGTGCTTGCTTTTTTGCTGTTGCTGTTGGAACTACTCTACACATGTCATCATTTTCTTAGAGGGAAACTGTCCTAGAGGTTAGAATGTGTCCCTAACACTTCGTGGGTGGTGATGGGGCGGGGGGGAATTGGTAGTGAGGGAAAGAAGCTTGGCCGTTTCCCAGTTCTCTAAGTACGCTAGGGTCCGCTTTCCCACGGGGTTGTAAGGCCTCAGGATTACCCATCGATGATTATTCACAATTCAGGGGAAGATGCAGGAATTAAGAGCCACGTGCTGCCTTCCAGAGCTGGGGATTTCTGTCAGCTCTTTTGAATTATTAAACACTCTTCGTTCCCTTTATTAAGACAGATAATAAAGAGTTGGTGGCCTCTTGAGGCCCAGGACCCAACACAAGCATGTTTGTTTTGTTTTTTTAAATTTTATTTTTAATTAAATTTATTGGGGTGACAGTGTTTTCTTTTTAAAGCTCCAGTAAACATTTAAAAAGATAGTGATGGCATCCCCAAGGGCATATCTGTGACATTCTTGTCATCATTCTCCAGCAAACAAGGGACACAGGTGCTTACCTGGGAGGAAATGGGGGTACTTCCCCCCGTTACACAGTGCACTGTCCTTGAGGGTGTTCTTGGCCCGTCCTCCATGAATGATAAGACAAGGAGCATATCGACTGTATAATTTATGGAGCCCGCTGCAAAATTAAATGTGGGGTCCCCTTTACAAAAATTCTTAGGAATTGCAAAACAGCAACAGCAGAGCATTAAGCTAAGTGCAGGGTCCTTCTTAGCCTGGGGCGCTGTGTGACTGCCCAGGTCACAGGACCATGAAGCTGGCCCTGGCAAGGATGCAGGGACAAGGGACTTCTCCCCTATTTTCACTCCACTTCCACCCACTGGGCGTCTCACTGCGCCATCACCACACCGGGTACATGCCAGGCACATGCCTGCCTCACGGTGTCATACGTGCTGTCCCTCTGCCTTCATGTCTGTGTCCCAGATCCCCTGTAGCTCACGCCCTTCTTTCCCTTAGGTTTCTGCTCAGATGTCACCTTAGCAGAAGGGCCTCCCTGACTGCCCTCTTTCCAGCAGACGCCCTTCACAGTCTCCCAGCACCCTTTGCGGCAAAGACGTGGTCCTCTGTGGTTATCATTTATTGCCATCCTCTCCTTAGTGAAATGTGAGGTCTTGGAGGGCCGTGCTCACCCCTGGACGCTCTAGGGCCAGCACAGGGCCAGGCACAGGTTGTTGTCCAGTATTTGTGGAATGCACAGGTGGGAATGCTCTTTGCCATCCCTCAAAGTCAAGGGTGAGAGTTCAGGGAAGAGTGAGGGTGCGTTCTCAATGCTACCTGCTTATTGCTGCTCGTGTCAGGCAGAAGCATTGTCTTCCTCTCGGTCTCCATCATTCTAGATGCCATTTGTAAGATTCAGGACCTGACCGTGAAACAGAGAAAAGGCCTTGATGTGAATGAGGCCACATTCATCACTGATTTTTGAGAATATGCTAAAATGCACCACTTTCCAACGCGTGTTAACAGCTCTTGCGTAGGAGACTGCTGAGGTCAAATCTGCTGGTGGGAGTGAGGGTTAAATGAGGTAAGCGTTCGTTTCCTGATGTGCGGACTGCTCAGAGCCCTTCATAGGCTCATGTGCCCTGAGTTTTACACATTTATGTGGCCACGGGGACCTCTGATTCACCAGGGCACAGTTCATCTGTGCGGTACACCTTGGGACACGGTGGAATTGTGGGAAACGCCCTGGCCTGCACGTCTGGAGGCTTCTAGGCAGATTAAGTCAAGGGACCGACTACAGGGCTGTCTCCCTGGGTTCTTCAATCTATAAAACAAGGGCAGCTTTTCTAATAATTTTACTATTAAATGTGTGCTGGGTGAGCCTAGAGTTTCCGTCCAACTCCAACATTCTAGAAAACACACAATCTGGCTTTCTCTTCTCCTCCTCTCCCTGTCAAAATTAACTAGTGTGTTCAACACATATAGAGAGTGCCGGTCACGTGCCGGTGACTCTTCTAGCCTCTCAAAGTGTAGCAGTGAAAATAAACCAAACCTCTGGCCTCTGGAGATTACCATCTCCTAGATGTCCAGGATGAATGACCTGGCATGGATGGATTTCCCATCTGCTCAGATCTCATGCATCAGTTAACACTGGAAAAGCCACTGGTAACAGTGTAAAAGCAGGAGTGTTTGGTCTCAAAGGCTAGAGACCTGGATTAAATGTCCAGGCCTCACCCCCACTAAGAGTGGCTTTGTGTCTTGAAGCCATATCATGCGGGGTCCAACCTTGGCTCTACTGTCAGCTGAGACCTTGAGCAGATAACCTCAACGTCAGTTTGTTTTGTCGTTGTTTCAGCTGTAGATAGGGATAAGAACACCACCTGCCTCTAAGGACGTACTGCACCGAAAGCACCTAGCCCAGGGCGTGGGTGGTGCTGCTCTCAGGATGCTTTCTGTTCATGTACGTTATCCTCACCTTCAGTGAACTTAGGCAAGTTACATTCTTTGGACCTTAGCTGTCACCTTGTGTAAAATGGAGTGCTTTTCCAGCTCTGTATAGGTTTGTGTTTCTGGCTCAGTTTAAGTAGTATTAGAACTTGGATGATGGTCTCTCCTCTACATACAGACTGGCCGACTGAAATATGGCTACATGAGCTGTCTATTTAGATATGTCATCTGTGTAACATAAATCTATGCGTCCATATACATAGGCATATGTAGATGTAGATGCACCATCATTTGGATATATAAATAAATGGACATCAGCTTTTCAATCTCTCGAGCTTTCTCCATCTGTCATAATAATGTTTTAGCCACTCTTCCAGCCCCTGAGACATGCTACTTTTTTACATATGTGGAAGTGGTCCAAGGTTAGAAAAATGAATTCCTGCCCCTCTACTAAAAAGATTCTATCAGTCCTGTTGCAATCCAGGGAGATTTTACTTAATCTCCCCTTTTTTGCATGTGTTTGTTTTATTTCTGTTTAAGAGTTGCCTCTCCTTTCCTCCTTCCTGGATCTCCTCATCAACTGCTTACCACTTCCTGATTTCCTTGGGCAGAAACATTCTCTCACTGCTGGTCTCCATCATTTGTATGCCATTTGTAAGATTCGGACCCTGGCCATGTAACAGGCTGGAATGGGAACCAGTAAGTACTTGTCTTGCTCTGTGCTCAATAATACTCTGATTTCACAAAGGTTAGCCCATTTCACACACAGAGGAATCTCAGCCAAAATTTAGACATGGGTAGCTTTTCCCATTATCTTGGAATTAGTCTCGATTACCCTTAAATTATTTCAGATTGACCACCATGCAAAGTGATTTCTCCTTTCATTAATCTTACTAACTGGCTGCATTCGTTACAAATCTTTTTTCCTAGGCAGCACATGATTTCTTTTCTGTAGAAAGGCTCTTCTCCTGCAGTGCCTTTCTTTTACTTTCCTTACTTATATTTGAGCATTTGATTAATGGTCACACCAAAGCACACCCTGACAGCCATGCTTCTGCCTGAGTTTCTCCAGCAAAGTCCCATGGATGCAATCTTCTAGGTTCTTTGGGTATTAGGTCCCGCTTTTTCCAAAATCCTTGGTCAGTGTGATAAAACACATCTGACTCAGGCATATAAAAGTGACACTAAAAGATAACAGGGAATGTACTTCCTCATTATGGAATGAAGCCTATGCGTCCCAGAATACATCGGAGACTAGAGAAAATTAGAAGAGGGGAAACAGAAATCATACATCTCCTACTACCTCGGGGTCATCATTATTTGATTAGTTACTTCCAATTTATTTTTCTCTGCGTTTTTAAAGACAGTTGTCTTCATTCTAAATGCAATTCTGATGCCTGCTTTTCATTTTCACTTATCACTATTGATCTTCCAGAATTATCACTCCACTGGCTGGGTAATGTTCCATCTAGTGATATATCATCATTATTTTTTTAAGACAGTCTCCTATTTGGGGCCAATTAGGGTGTTTCTAAGTTTTTGAAGCTTGAATTAAGACTTTGTTACATTTCTTTGGCATAGAGCATTCCCTCTCTCTGATTCATGTTTTAGTATAAATTAATAGAGTGTGATTTCTGAGTCAAAGGGTTTGAATTTTCCTAAGGTTCTTAATCTGCATTGTCAGTTTTCTTTTTCAAAGGCATGTACTTTATAACGAAACGAGCGATGTGAGAGGCCCTGATAGAGGTTTTAGCTTGTAATGAAGTTCTGCCCATGACTGTGATTTTTCTTTCACAGGACGTTTTTGATTCTAAAGAAAGAGTAGTGGCACTTTTTTAAAAAATTATTTTAATTGTATGACTTGCCCACCAACCCACAAAGAAATGGTTCCCTTTCCTGGGCCTTCATCTTCCTACCTGTGGAAGAAAGAGATCAGATGAGATGATACACCATGGTTCATCCATATGTGTGGGTTCCATCCAAAGGAGGAAAGATTAACCACTAAGTAGAAAAACGACATTCGTTTCATGGGGGGGAAAAGCAACCTTGACTTTATTCATTGTCTTCAAGATGGAGTGTGCAGAAAATGCCTCTCAAGAGATGCAGGATGCAATCGAGGCAGTTGGAGATGAAACACTCTCCTCCTCCTAAACACATTTCTTCTAAGAGTCCTTTTCTAGAGTGAAGCATTCCAACCCTGTCCCAGGGGCCTGCAAACGTCCCAGCTTTGGAGAAGTTCATTTTCTAGACTGGAGTCGTCCTGTCTTTGTGGGGTTAATCTCAGTGGTGGAACTGCTTAGTTCACCTAAATCCTTAGAACATTTGGGAACTAGATGATAAGAGAGCCGGAAATGCTGGGGGGTTTATAATGCAAAGCTGATCCCTGCTTTGCTCTCTGCCGTGGTCCCGTGGATAACATGTAGAAAACCTCTTTAAATGCCAGGGAAATGCCGCCCGTGTCATCTGTGTCAAAACCTTCACATATCCTTAATCATTTAAAAGATGCTCAGTAAATGTCACCACACAGGACGTTAAGCTGGCAGGTCACTCCGCATAAAGGCATCAGGTAGTACATCTGCAGGTACGGCTCATGGGGGTGACACTGGCAACATAATGAAGACATGGCAATAAAAGCAGCGTTTGGAGACACCGAGTACAGCTGCCACATGTGGAAACATCTGTCCAAATGGGAACAAAATCTGGCTGCCCCAGATCGGTCGCATTCGTCATTTAATAGCCCATCAGTGGAACAGGAAGAAAAGTCTCTTTGTATGTGATGCATCGCTTGACGTTATGGCACTATTGTGGCACCCACCACCGTGAGTTGCGTTCATTTGTTTTGTTCCTGCCTCGTCACAATACAGGGGCCACATGCCAATCAGCAGAGAGGCCGGGGCATGTAGCACAGATTTCACCTTCAAAAACTAAGTCCATTTGTAACCTCTGTGGGCTTTCGTCTTCTCATCTGTTGAAACCTGGGTGACTGTCACTCCCCAGCAGAGGCAGTAGACCATAGCATAGTAATGAACACATCCTCTGGGACCAGGTGACCCGGGGGGGGTGGGGGGGGGCAAATTTTCCCTCCACCTTTTATTAGCAGAGTGGCGTTGGCCAACCTGTTTCATCTCTGTGGCTCAGCGTCCTCATCTGTGAAGTTGTTAATTCACAGGGTTGTTATGGTGGTTAAATAAGTAAACATGTGCAGAGCGCTTTGAGGAAAAAAACAGGACCTAGCAGGCACTGTGTGCCCCTTGGCTGGCAGTACCACCCTGCCACTCCCTTCCCAAGGAGCTGCAAGCTATTAGGAGTAATACCGTGACACTGTGGGGTGTGAGGTGGGCCTTGGTAAATAAACGGTAGTTACTATTTTCATGCTTCTGTCCTTAACTCCCAGCACGTTGCCTGCTTATCTAGTGTGAATGGCAGAATGAGCTCACTCAGGTTGATTCTCTAATCCAGAGGTGTCCAAACTGCGGCCCGCGGGCCAACTGCGGCTGCAATCATTGTTCATTGGCCCGCAGCAAATTCCAAAAATATATTTAGTTTATTTAAATAAACCAGGTGAGGCAATACGTACTTCACCTCGAGTGAGTGGCCCAGCTGTTTGTGTATTTTTCCGCATACGGCCCTTGGTGAAAACCGTTGAAAAAAGTTTGGACACCCCTGCAGTCTAATCTGTTAGGCAGGGGGCTGGAATCTTTATTTTGTTATTGTATTCACACATTCTAGATCTTTAGGTCTAAAATGTTTATAAAGACCAGGGGTGGGGTGTAGATGAGTCGTAGCAGTGAACCATGGGACTTTTTTCGAATTGCCAAGTCGTCATAGCTAGCTAAAGCCTCGGTAAATAAGCATCACTCACTTTTCCTTTACTCTCGGTGTGATGTCTTCTGTCCAAATGGAAAGCAGAATAGAGAAACTGTAAAATAGCCGGATAGGATGGGGGAGCGGGGGGGGGGGGGGGGAACAAATAATTCATTTCTGAAATCTCTATCTTTCGACAACATGGATAGACCTAGAGGATATTATGATAAGTGAAATAAGTCAGACAGAGAAAGACAAATACCATATGATCTCACTTACATGTGGAATCTAAAGAAGAAAACAAAACAAAAACAGACTCAGATACAGAGAACAAACTAATGGTTGCCAGGTAGGAGGGGGCTTTGAGACGTGAGTGAAAAAGGTGAAGGGATTGAGAAGTACAGATTGGTAGTTACAAAACAGTCGTGGGGATGTAAAGTACAACAGAGGGAATATAGTCAATAATATTATAATTACTATGTACATTGCCAGGTGGGCACTAGACTTACCGGGGGGATAATCACGCATAAATTACTGTGTTTCCCCAAAAATAAGACCTAAGCGGAAAATAAGCCCTAGCATGATTTTTCAGGATGACATCCCCTGAACATAAACCCTAATGCATCTTTTGGAGCAAAAATTAATATAAGGCCTGGTCTTATTTTCGGGGAAACATGGTAGATAAATGTCTAACCACTATGCTGTACACCTGAAATTAATATAAAATAATACTGAATGTCACCTGTAATTGAAAAATTAAAAATCATTTAAAAAGATGTCCTGTTCCACATGGCGCTGAGACCTACGTGGCACTTGTTCTTGGTCCGCTGCTTCTGTTTTGCTGAGGGAGCGCCTGAGGCGAAAGAGGCAAAACCTGGGCTCAGGTTAGCAGAGTATCCCCGAGGCCCCTGGTTCTCAACAGGTGGCCTGCGAGCTGCAGCAGCAGCATCATGGGGGAACGTGTTAGATAGATTCTCAGGCTCCACCGCAGACCTACTGAATCAGAATTTGGGGGGTGGAGCCCAGCACTCTGTGCTGTCATAGCCCTCCGGCTGATTCTGATGCGTGGGAAAGTTTGCGACCTATTGGGTTAGGCTGAGCATTTTTGTGAGGCTATATCTTCTCTTTTTGCCTCACTCCCCAAGCAAATATATACCTGTGACCACACAATCAGAGCGGTAAATTGAAGCCAATTAGCAGCTAAATACTGCCAGCACTTGTCACCAGGGTAGTTGTTAGTAATTAGCACTAATGACTCTAGAGAGGAAAACAGTTGTGGTTCAAAGACATCCCCACTATTTGAATTCACTGGGAGTTTTTTCAACATTTTCCTGCCCATTTGTCTTTTACGTACATGCGGACAGCGAACACCATCGTAGTTGGATGGATGCTTCTCTTGAGACAAGAAGAAGTAATAATATGTGGTGGTGTTTTTAATGCTTGCCAGGATGAGCTGATTCCTTTGAGGGGAGGAGGTGAAAGTTGTGAATCAAGTTTTTGGATGCACCTGCGTAATTCATATAGTGATGTCCGTATGTACATTGTCACTTTCTCTGGGAAGCCGACAGTGATTTATGGGTGTGACAGACATTGTTGGATGAGCTCACCCAATGACAGTTCTCTCTAAACTTTGTGGGAAGAGAACCAAAGAGAAAGGAGAGAAACCAAGAAAGGATCATTTTCAAATTGAACGTCAAACATGTTAACGTCAGTGCTCAATTACCGAACGTTGATTTCAGAGAACGCTTTTGAGACATGTTCCAGAATAGGGGTCACACGCCCCTCCCATGCTTTTCTCCGGGAGGATGATGGATGTTGGAAGAGGGGAAAGCCTGCTTTGGTGCCAATGATGCTCATTGCACTTGGTGATGATTGTATCTTCTTTCCGTTCTCTGCCACACACACCGCACCCCGCCACATGCCTGGCCCAGGGTTGACTGTCCCCAACGGTCTTCACATAGTTGGACTGAGTTGAGTGGAGTTGCGTTGACCGGTGTCAGATCTCTGCTGTGTGGAATTCTCCTGTTCCGTACAGGCACTGCGCTCCGCCGTGATCAAAGCTCATCGCGGAAAGTTTTTGAAGTTGGCAGATGTTTAGTTGTGTGGGGTCTTGTTAATTAGGAGAGGCAGCAAGTCATCAAAGGGAAGCCTGCCTGTTTCGGTTCTGTCTCCTTTCTTCCCTCAACCCAAAGGTGTAAAATCAGGGAAGTTTGTTAAAAACTTGGGGAGGAGGCAGAAATGGTGTGATAGAAAGGTTCCCCTCTGTCGGGAGCTGGCAGCTGTTTAAAACTGCTGGATTACCTGGAAAGGGTGAGTCTGGGACCGTTTCCACAGGTGTGTGCTTCCTGCTCCACCACGTCTGTGTGGAACAAGCTGAGATTCCAGAACTTCCAGATGAGAGAAGGATGGGCCTGAACATGTGTTTCCCAGAACACCACGCTTCCAGGACATTCTCTTTTCTTTCTTTTTTAAAAAAATATTTTGTGGTAAAATACGCATAACACAGTTCATCACTTTAACCCTTTGTAAGAGCACAGTTCTGTGGCATTAGGTACATTCACATGGCTGTGCAACCATCCCCCCCATCCATCTCCAGAACTTCTCTATTTTCCCAAACTGAAACTCTGTACCCACTAAACAATAACTCCCCCTGTCTCCTCCCCGCTAGCCCTGGCACCCACCATTCTACTTTCCGTCTCTATTCATTTAACTTCTCTAGGTACATCATGTGAATAGAATTACACAATCTGTGTCCTTTTGTGCCTGGGTTACCTCACGTAGTGTAATGTCTTTGGGGTTCATCCATGCTGTGACACATGTCACAGTCTCATTTCTCTGGGCATATACCTAACGACGGGCAGCATCCTTAGCCAGGTGTTCCAGGCCCCTCTGTAGGGTAAGCTTCCAGCCCAGGTGCCCACGCAGACCCTTTCTGTCATCCACACTGAACTATTTGCAGTTTACCGAGCCAAACAGCTCATACCTCTCAGGTCTCTATGCCTTTGCAAAAGCTAGTCCCTGTGCCTGGGACAGCCATCTCATCAGCCTGCTAAATTCTAGCTCGTTCTTAAGGCTTCCCTGGGTGTCACCCTGGGCTCGGTACTCACCGTCCTCTGTTTACCTGGAGTGTGGCACGTGGCACTGTTATAATCGTCCAGTCCCTGATCTCTTCCTGACTTCTTGCTCCCGGTCCCTTCAGCCTGTGCGCATCCTGAGGGCAGGGACTCGTGACCTAGCATCTCCCAAATAAAGCATCTCCCTGGTACAGGGTTGTGCTCACATCATTTTGAGCAGCTTGCTAAACAGAGGCCAGAAACCCAGAAATTGGAGTAGAATTTTCACTAAAGAAGCAGGTCCCTTTGGGGGCCACACAGATACTTTATCTCGCTCCATTACTATCTCAGCACCTCCCCACGTGCAATTTTGCAAGTGGGGGTCTAGTGTAGCCAAAGAGGAGGGGTCCCCCTAGGACACATCAGCAGCTATAGTTCCCCGGTGCCGGAGGCCATCTCTGGGGGTCTTGCTCTCTGGCCCCAGGAGCTGGCTGATTTCTGTGTCTGGTCCAGAAATAGTCATTTATTCACTGGGTTTCAATGGAAAATGGTTCGAGAAGCAGCAGTTGCCTCGCCGGCCCTGAGGAAAAATATCTTTATCTGATTAAAAAAAAAATGCATATGTATGCTGTCCAGCACGTACTATATTCAAGGCACCATGTGAGGCAAAGAGGTTTGCAGTGAGACCCGCCCGCTCCCTTCAGGGAAGCCTGACCTCACAGGGAGCCAGCCAGGCAGGTGTCCAGGAGAAAGCAGGCAGTGAGTACATTATAATATAATCACTGAGTGAGCGCTGTTGGTAATAGTGAAGCACAGGGCCGCTGCTGCCCTGACCTCTGCACTCAGTCCCCACTGTGCTTCAGAGCCCTGGTGTCTGGGATGAGCAGGGCAGCCCCTGGCAAGGAGGATGGCATGACAGTTCTATCCACCGTAGAACGGCCAGTGCTTTGTAGAGCAGAGTGCAGGTTGCTCTGGGAATGAACTTGTTGTCAGATCCATTATTTATCAAGCGTTGGTAAGTGAGGGGTCAGAAGGGAAATTGATTCAAAACGACAAGAACGAAGAGGTGATGCCTAAAACGACACAGTTGCAGCATAACAAGGAATCCTGATGGCCTAGGATACCTGCTCACCTTAGCCAAGTCATCAGTCAGCCTGGGCACTCACATAGCCCCAATGACGGGGAACTCACTACCTATCACCACAGCCCATTGGGCCTCCAGAGAGCTCTGGCCTGTGAAAGGTCTTCCTATTCAGCCCCAGGTCTCCTCCTATAACATCTTCCTTTGTTCCGGGTTTTATCCCTTACCGTGCAGCATAAACCCCTCTGCCCAGCGCTGCCCTTCAGATGTCTGGGGAATGTATCATGGACCTGGTGAGGATGCTCTTCTTCCAGGAAGACCATCAGTTCCTGCCGCCCTCCTCAGGGTGGGGATGACATGTGGTCTGGCATGGGAGTAGTAAAGCTCATTTGTATCCTCCCGTCTTTGTCTGCTATGATAATGTTATTAGCAACACTCCAGTGGGAAGGCGGGAATGCCTCTGAAAACCTGACAGCCCGAAGCTTTGGCTCAGCCCAGCTCCTGGATGGGCCTCAGGAAGGACATGCTGCCCCTGCAGGCTGCTCATTCCCCTCATTGTCGTCCCTGCCCAGGTCCAGGGCTCGTCTGGGCATCGCAGTCACAGCGCACGACAGGACACGGACAGGCCCTTGAAGCTGTGTACCTGTTCAGTCTCGACACACATAGCTCTTGAGGAATACTCTGTGTTCTGAGCATTTCAAACTTTTAATCGTGAGCCGTTAGAAATGGAATGGTTCTGTCTGGTTCTGGCCGCCGGCCACTCGTTGCCTTCTCACACCTGATGCCGTTGGCCACCGGTTACCTTCTCACCTGGGGTAACCACCTGAGCTCTGTCTCCACATCCAAACGAGGCTAGATGGCAAACCTTTGGGTAATGAGGTGCTTGCCTGGAAATGGGATTAATTGTGCTTCTGAATGCCATTGGGTTGTTTCAGTCATCACAGAGTCCGCATACGCGATTAACTTTTGCTAACTGTGGGTTCCTTACAGCAGATGGGATGCTGGCACTTCCTGGGAACTATTTCATTTTGTAGTCACAGCAGCCCTGTGAGTTGGTGGTATGCGTCTTGCACAGATGTGGAAACTAAATCTTGGAGAGAAAATTTCACCTGTCCCGATTTCACATGGCTCAGCGGTTAGCAGGGCTGGGATTCAAAGCCCCATCTGTTGGACTCTAATATTTGAACTCTTAGTCGGTATTCTCTTTTTTCACACACCATAAAATTCACCCATCTGTAGTGTACAGTTCAGTGGCTTTTGGTATAATCACGGGGTTGTGTGAACATCACCACACTCTAATTTTAGAACGATTGCAATACTCTAAAAGGAAACCTGTACTTAGTAGCAGTCTCTCCCCATTCCTCCATCCTCCCAGCCCTAACTGCTAACCTTTCTGTCTCTATGGATTTGCCCATTCTGAGCATTTCATATACATAGAACTGTGTAGTATATTGCTTTTTGTGACTGGCTTCTTTGACTTCGCATAATGTTTCCGAGTTCATCCGTGTTCTAGCATGTGTCCATACGCCATTCCTTTTCCTGGCTGCATAATGTTCCATCGTGTGGCTATGCCGCGTTTTATGGATCCGTTCATCAGCTGATGGACATTTCCGTTGTTACCACTTTTTAGCTATTATGAAGGAGGCTGCTGTGAACATTCATGCACAAGTTTTTACATGGACACAGGTTTTCATTTCTCTTGGTATGTACCTCGGAGTGGCCTTTCTGGGTCAGTGTTAGCACCACGTGTATCATTTTGAGGAGCTGCCGAACCATTTTCCAGAGGGACTGCGCTGTCTTAGTCACTGTTCTTGAGTGCATTTTTGAGTGACGGAATCATGTCTTAGGTATTCTGGGTACATCCTCCCACCTCATTATTCTAGCTCAGTAACTCACCGGGGGATATTTTTACTCCATTGCACAAAGCAGCCTGGCTATACAGTTTCTGAAGCATACTTGAGTGGGATCACAACTTTGCGACTTACCACCTCTGTAACCTTGGGTTTATTGACTAGGCTTCCTCTATCAGCAAAGCGAGTTGTTTCAGTGAGAATCCGTGAGTTGAAGGATTCCACAAGCTACAGTATATAAAAAAAGCCTGGCACAAGGCCTAGGGCTTCGTAGGAACGCTTTCATTCACTCAGCATTTGTACTTGAACTCCTACTGTGCACTAGATAAGCACGGAGCAGGAGCCGGAGGGGTAAGGCGTGAATAACACAGACAGAAGTCCATGCCTGCTTGTCTGTTCAGTTTCATCTCTCCACACCTCCCTCCCCCGGCTCACTCTAGGAGTATTGGTGTTGTGTGTTTCTGGAGTGAATCATTCTCCCTCCCACCCCAGGGCCTTTACATATGTTCTTCCCTTGTACTGGAATTTTCTTCCCTGTGTTTCTAGGACAACCTCCCACCTTTGCTTTGTTGATTCTACATGTTCTTCCTGCCTCAGCCCTGCCGTCATTGCCTCAGGAGAGCCCCGCCTCTTCAGGTCACTTCCTCCTGTTTCATACCTACAGAAGCATCATGCATTTCCCTTCATAACACTTATCAGGGCTGTCCTTTTACATTGATTTGCATGCACTTTCATGGTTCTCTAACTAATGTCCATGGCCCCCACTAGGCTCTGAGTTCCAGGAGGGCAGGGCCTGGGCTGCCATTGTTCATCCATGTATCCCCTGAATCTGGCACACAGAAGCAGGCAGGCACTCAATAAATATTAATGGTGGAATGAATAGCGTCCTTTTCCCTGTAACTACAAACTATCGAAAGCAAGTTGCTTTGAGCTGAAGGAAGGCATCATCCATATCATGCCTGGGTGAGTGAAGCGTCATCGTTCAGGCTGTTTGCCACCCCATCTGGACCACCGAGTTCAATTAGAACACACGTGGATGGACGTCCAGGTGTTAATCAGGTTGAGGTTAAGAAAGACTTTGAGCCCTTCCGACCAGTTCCAGGAAAGAAATCCCAAGTGTATGACGTCAGAATCGAGGGCTGCGAGGGCCATTTCAGGGAAAGCAGCCCATCTCCGCGTCCATAATCCAGGTGATGAATCCTCCCTGTTACCCATCCCCCTCCCACCTGATCACCACAGCCAGCTTTTGAACCTCACAGGTGCAGGCATCCAGATTGACGCCCCCGGGGGCTGGGCTCTGTTCACAGCAAAGATGAAGGGCGACCTCCCACCCTCTTCCCAAGCCAGCATCTTCTGTTCCCTGCTCCTGTTCTTGTGAGGCATAGCTCCCGTCCCCAGCCCCTCTGCTGCTCGCTGCCTTTGAAATATAAGTAATAAACTTCTACAGATGGTGACAAGAAAAGCCTCATTAGCTTCGTCCCTGACTTGGAGAGTGGCTCTAATCCACTCGCTTTCTGAGTCTGGCTCTCCAATGTATCATTTTCAATCCTGTGCCTCACACACAGCCCTGGGGCTTCTTTGAAGTGTTGCAACCCCCAGCCCCCATCCTTCCCCACTCCCTTGGCTCCTCGTTATAGGCTTGTCAGTGGAAGTGCCAGAAGCCTCCGTCTTCTCCCTGGTCCCGCACTGATGGTCTGTCCCTCTCCACTGACACACCTGTCTGAGGACACACGCGCCTCCTCCATTCCTTCTGGGGATGGGAACGCTCCCTGTAGTTTAGCTGCGAATTTCCATTAAGCTACTTGCTTGGATCAGCTTCTGTGGTAGCAAGTGCTACAGTAATAGTCACAATAACAATAACTAGTAATAATGCTACGTTCCCTTTATTGAGAATGCCAGTCATTAGACTCACGGCTTCGTGCATATTGCCTTATTTAACCTCCTGCTGCCAATCGTGTAAGAAAAGGTGCTTTTATTGTCCCCGTTTTATGGGTGAGGACACAGATCTTTGCAGAGGTTAGGTAGCTTGCCCGAAGCTACCGGGTCAGCAAGGAGAGATTCTGCAGTTAGTGATGCACTCAACCACCTTCAAAACCAGGAAGTTTAGAGACTTATTAACAAAAACACACTAGAAGTTTTATATCCAAATGGCATCCTATGAGAGAGTCTGCATTTTAATGATGTTCCTCCCTCGCTTTAATGGTCAACATCATGGTCCTCAAAGAGTGTTTGTACCTGTAGTCGGACAGCTAAGATTCGGGGTTTGGGGAGACTGAGCTGAAGTAAGTGCCATGCGAATTCCTTTGCTGCCTAAACATGTTTCAAAGCTTAAATTGAATGGCCTTTTGACAGAGGCCTGGGGCCACTGGTTAAAAATGAAGGTTCTTGAGTTCAATTATGGAATGGAATCCAAGACCCCAGACATCCTTGGGTCAACATGGGCAAGCGGTTCAACCTCTCTGTCCTCAGTTTCCTCATCTGCAAAATGGGACTCATCATACTGCCTACTTCTTAGGGTTGTTGACAATGTTTCGTGGGAGGCAATCCGTGTACACAGCCCCGTGGCCCAGATTTGGAGCCGCACTCCGAGTCGACTGTCATCACCATTAGGCTGATGACTGTGTCACCTCCACAAATGACACTGACCAACATGGACATGTACGAAAACACCCCGCCCACAGGCAGATGCCTTTGGACAGAGATGACTCTTACCAGGAAGGTGACACTGATAGGTTGTTTCTGCATTTGAGAGGACGCACAAGTTATTTGCCAGAGCGCTGCTACTCCTCACTTACCCAGACATTAAAAATAAGTTTGATTTGAATGAGGTACTCTGATACTTCCTGTTTTGCCCTGAAATGGGATGTTGGAAAGGAGGCAGCATGGTAGAATATGTTGTCTTTCTAGACAGGGCGCCCATCGCCCAACCCTGCCCTCCCCTCTCCCCTTGGGTATTTGCTGTTATGCCAGCCACTGTCCCAAGCCCCCACGACAAGGATAGTATGTCCTTCATACGGTAAGGAGTTTAAAACATTACACATCACCTTTCAGTTAAAACACACGCAAGTATATTATGAGAGAAAATTTTAAGTGTGCACAAATGATTATGGTAAAAATTGAGACGTCATAGAAATCACTCGCTTACTGGCAGGCTCATTTGGGCTGTATATTCGTTTTCCCCGGGGCTTTTTAGGAATTATGTTAGTGGAAGTATTTGCCAAGCTCTGGGAGTGTATAACCTGTGCCTTCGGACAGACGAGCCCTAAGTCCCTGCTGTGCTTCCTGCTTGCTGTGTGACCGGAGGGGGTTACTTAAAGACTCGGTTTCCTTTTCCTCTGCTGTCAAATTAAGATGACATTGCTTTGTACTCAGGGATTTGGGGAAGCACCAAAGGAGGTAATGTGTGAAGGTGTAGAGTCCAGTGGCCAGCAGGTGGCTTATACCCTATGTTATCTCCCACCTTCCTGTGGCTTCACCTGGCATTCAGGACTCAAGGTGGGCCCCCTCTGTCCCCAGGCCTTGGACTCTGCATCCCGAGCTGCTGGCTCTTTGTGCCTCTTAGCTAAAGAGGCTTCATCTAGAAGCTTGGAGTGTTTCGATGCCTTTCCCTCGTATCTCCCTTGTGTGATGCATTCACTCATCCGTCACCTGCCAGTGGCCGGCCAGCCCTCATCAGTCTTACTGTTACCTAGTCATCTGCTTGCCTTTCTGTCTTTTCTATCATCACCCAGTTAGTGATTCGGCACTTTTCTGGCACTCACTCTATGCAGAACACAGCACCTTCTGCATCATTTCAGTTTTCAAATGTTCCATGAAACTCTTACTGTCATGTAGGGAGCTCTGCAGCCCCCATCGGTGGGTCAGCCTACACCGCGGCAGAAATTTTGCATTACAGCTGGCTCTGGAGCGGTTTTCTTTGGCCCCTGACCTTGTCCGCTTTTCACCGTAATTCAGGCACATCTTGAATTCCTCCTCTTTTCTGTGTCAATTTGACAATTTTGCTTAGTTTTCAGCTATGCAGGTAGCACGAGCCAAAAAAGACTGATGAATATATGCCATTGAGACTTTTCAAAGCCACCCAACGCTCGGCACATACATGGGCTATAAAGCTTGTATGGTGTTCCAGTTTCAGATTAAGTAGCTTTTTGTCTCAACAAAGCCCTGTACAGTTTCCCTTTCCTAGACAAAGAGCTAAGCTCAGCGGAAATGCAGCCAACCAACACTTTAATTAAAAGGAAGTTTTGAGAAGATTCTTTCATCGTCAGAATTTTCTCTCACCTTGAAATGAGCATCTGACATTGTCTTTTAAATTATTGAGTCCCGGCTGGCTGGGATAGCCCCACCAAGCATTCCTCTCTTTCCCTTGATCAGCGGTCCTGTCTGACCCTCCAGGGATGCAGGTCTGATGACTTCCTTGTCTCCCTCCCTGCGTGGGGCTGTTTATAAACACGTGGTTCCTGCTCGTGCCTTAGGTCCTGAACTGTGTCTTTCATACCCTCCTGTAGCAGATGGCCAGCTATTCAGAAAAGAGCATTCTTGTGCCCTCAGCTTCCAGAACATCTCAGAACTTGGAGTGAGACCTAGACCAAACTCAGCACTAGCAATCCGAGGCTGGGAATTGTATTACGCTGTGGATGTTCTCTCAACTGCCTTGAAAGCCAGTGCTGTCCCCTCTGTGCAAGAGAACATTCTGAGACCCAGTGACTTACCTGCCCGAGTTGGTCCTGAAGTCAGAGGGCAACCGAGTCCGGGGCTCGTGCTGCCTGCGCCGCTCAGCCAATAGACCGACACAGGAGTTGAGTCATAGAATAAGCATTTATTATCGGACACCAGTGATCGGAGACGGCAGTGTGTTAACACCTCCAAAAAGTGCCTTAACAGTCTCAGACCGGCTGGGGTATTTAAGGGGAAATCTGGGCATTCCTCCAGAGGCCATGTGAGGGTTCCAGGGTTCTGTTCTGCTTCATGCAGCCTTCCCTCTGGCCACGTGGCTCTCCAGCTCTCCAACAACCCAGCAACAGTGATAGGAGGAGCCTGGAAAGAATGCTAGGCCATAGAGATGGTGATCAATAAGCCTAAGGGTATTAATCGTAAGTTGCAGGGTAATTTTCTTTTGTTGCTTTTGGTGTATATACCACATATCAGCGAAAGCACATGGTTCTCTGCTTTTTCTGTCTGACTTATTTCGCTCAGCATTACACTCTCAAGATCCATCCATGTTGTCACAAATGTTCCTATATCATCTTTTCTTACCGCCGAATAGTATTCCATTGTGTATATATACCACAACTTCTTCATCCATTCATCTAACATTTTGGTTGTTTCCATGTCTTGGCCACTGTAAACAAAGCTGCAATGAACATTGGAGCACACGTGTCTTTATCTCTAAATGTTTTCAGATTTTTTGGGTATTTTCTAAAGTAGAGAACTGGGACAGGGGACAATCTGAGCTCAATTCGGAGGAGGACAATCTATTATTAAGCTACAGGTCAAGGAAAGGTGAGTCCAGGGACGGGAAAGACCTCTCCCACGGGAGTCCTAACCGGGCCCTGCTTCATTCAGTCCCACAGCCGTTTTAGTGGGACCAATGAGTACAAGGTGCAGTTTTGTCTACCTGAGCTACTGAGGTTCTTTCTATGTCTCACAGACAATATACAGGCAACATAAGAGAAGACACATGGATATAAGAAGGAAAAGCATCTGGGGAGTTGGTGGCAGTGGTTTGAAGAGGTGAGCGACAGAGATGACTCAGACAGCACGGGGTGGGGAGGGGGAGAAGCCACCAAAACGTCAGTAACGTGGGCTTTGAAAACAGAGTCTCTACCATAGTTGAGCATTGGGGGTGTTGGAGACGACGTAGAGGGTCAGTAACCACCTCTAAGGTGGTGCAATGCTTTGAAATATGAACTGTCCCTTTAGTGGGCAGATACGCTGTCCAGGAGCCCAGGTGTCATGTAGCGCCCACGTCAGGTCTATGGATGGGGCGGGCGTGCTAGGGGTTCATCTCACTCCAGTCAGACTTAAATCAGAAGCATTTCAACAGCCTACTGGATAACAGTACATGGATTATAGCAGACGTACAAAAGTTGATTTAGAGTCGCAATAATAATTATAGCAACAACTCATATTTACTGAGCAATTTCTGTGTTCTTGGTACTCTTCTAAACACTTTTGCATGCACTGTTTCATGGAAATGGCACATCAGTCCTGTGTTATAGATGGATGAGGTAGGGAAAAAAGCAGGTCTTTTCCAAATAAGGACAGAATGACAGGGGTTCTTCTTTTATCCTCTGAGGTAGGCAAGCTTCCCAGCTGGTGTTGCATGGAAGCTTCTGGAATGAATAAATGAAGATGGATAAGACACAATCCCTTCCTTTCCGGAATTTGAACCCAGTGGGACTAACATTTACCTAAAGACATAAAGATAATGTAATATCAACCGATACTAGAGAAATCAAGGTATTTACAGTGTACAAGGAGAGGCCCCATTGAGGGAGAATCAGAAAAACTCCAGAAAGTACCATTGCGTTCGGGGCTTGGAGGCAGAAACAGAGGAGGAGGAAGTGGCACGTGTGCAGGGTGGGGAAAGCACATTCAGCAAACAATAAGACATGTAGGTACAATCCCTGTGTGTCTGGGTGCAGTGGCCTTCTCTATAGACGGAACCCCACCCACCCAGCCCCCGCCAGGCACTGCTGTCTCCCTTCCCCTCCTTGGTACTTACCTCCATCTGAGCTACTGCACTGGTATCTTGTTTATTGTCTCTCTCCACCACTAGAAAGTAAGCTCCATCCGGTCAGGGCTTTTGTCTGTTGAGTTCACGCTTCTAACCCCAGAGCCCAGAATACCTCCCAGCCCATGGTAAGTGTCCAAGAAAAATGTGCTGAGTGAATGAAGGAATAAACGACAACTTCAAAGGATTTATGACAATAATTAATATAATGTATAAATATAAGGAAAGTACCCCTCCTCCCCCTGCACCACCACCGCCACCACCCATTTTTGGTCTCGGTAGCACCTGTCACCATTTGGTGTTCTGTAATATCTTTCTCTGTTGTCGGGCTTCTCCTTCTACAATGTAAGCTCCATGGGGGTAGGAATCTGATCTTAGTTTCTTCACTGCTGTCGCTCTAGTACCTAGGATAGTGTTTGGCACATCACAGAGCTTGATAATTATTTGTTGACTGAATGACGACGTGGGGGGATTGAATGGAGAGGTGCGTGAGGGCGCTGCGCTGGGTTTGGCAAACTATACTGGGTTGTGAAGGGGAGTCCATCCCAAGCCAAGGGCTTTTGACTGGTACTCTGGGGAATCAGTGCTTTGTGAAAACTTTGGAGCTGGGTGATCACATGTGCATTTTATAAGGAGCGTAGGGTGTGGCATGGGAGAGGGGAGCAGGTTAAAGCACCAGCAATGTCTCATTGTGTCTGGGAATATTGCAGAGCATTTCCCCAGGTCGCGATGATTAGTGCACGATTTATTTTGGGGAAACGGCTCCTTAGTGTTAGGTTACTGTTATTCACATTGTAGGGCAAATGGTAAGGAGCAATTTGCCCTGTGGGAGTAGATTCTGTGTGACTTCTTAAACATTAATTGATCTGTGCTAGTAAGTAAAAGATCTGCAAATGTTAATACCTTTGAATGGTGCTGAACTGGAAGTAAGCACAGCTAGCAAAGCTGCCCTATAAATCCATCCAAATGCCCCAAAAGTACTTTGTTAGGACAGCTCACACCTGAGACAGCTCACACCTGAGAACAACCTCACCTTCTCAGCCCTGACACATTCTTGAAAACAGGCCGAAATTTCACCAGCCTCCGTGGAATTGTCCCTCGTGCCCTTGTGTTGACTTTTATTTCTCCTCTCGTAACTTACGTTCCGTCTTCTAGCTCTGTCCAGTAGAACTTTTTGCACCGATGGAACGATTTTTCCTCTGCACTGTTCAATACTGGAGTCGCTAGCCACGTTGGTCATGAAGCCCTTGAGATGTGGCTAGTGTCACGAAGGACCTGAATTTTAATCTAATCTGATTTTGATAAATTGGAGTAGTCACACGTGGCCGGTGTCTGCCGCACTATACAGCACAGCTCTAGACATTTGGGTCAATTCTGTCTGAAATTGCACCACGTCTTTTATGCACCGTTTGAAGTATTTAGGCCCAGCATAGCTATCCCAGTTATTCCAGGGGTGGGAAAAACAAAAACAGAAAAACTCTTTCTAGGAAGCAGAAACGTCCAAATCCTTCCCCAGTATCTTGATCTAAGGCTCACATGAGTTAAAGCAACCGGATTAAATCAGACCCTATTTGTAAAAGTGCTTTACATGCTGCCTGACTCACAGGGAATGCTCGGTGTAGGGAGCATTTATTTAATTCTCACAGTAACCCTACGGGGGAGATTGCACTACCTCCTTTTGCAGATAGGGAACCTGAAACACGGAATTGTAAATCAAGTGCCCAAGACGGTCTTGCAGCCAGTAACAGAACAGAGGTTCCTCACCCAAAATTGCCTGTGCTTTCTTGTACACCAGGCCAGAAAGCAAACTTACTTTCCAGATTTCGGTGAGTTTTATCCCCTTACTCTGCTAAATGAAGTCACCTGTTTACAACTGCAAAACTCTGCATCCTTTGCAACATATTCTCCCATCTCTCTTGTTCGATACGTATGCTGAGCCTGTGAGATGGATAGGCACTTTCTCTGATTACTCAGCTTGGCAGCTGGAGGGAAAGGCCTTTAGCACCAGCATGCTCTCCAGAGGTCCTGACTGGAGTACCTCATGAGCCAGAAAAACAGCCAGAGGGGTGTGTACTGGGGGAAGGAAAAGGAGAAAGCTTTGGCTGCCGCAGAGAAACCCATCAGAATGATGGAAATCAGAGCCAGAGGAATTGATGGTCTCCATCCCGAACGTGGAGTGGAGGCCAGAGAGCCCAGCAGACTTGTGACATAGGAAGCACCTTCTCACGCCTGGTGCTGGTGAATTACAGCTTTCTCTCCAGTTTAAATGAGATTCTTTATCCCCGTTGCCTAGAGCAATATCTTATGGATAGGAGATGCTCGGTAATTATCTGTCAGGTGCATGAACAGGTGAATGAATGAATAATTTGATGAGCATAAGTTTACTGTTGCCCTAAAGCACTCCTAAAAAAAAAAACCAAAACAAAACGAACAAATATACAAACAACAACAGAAAACGGTGTTTTCACCTGCAAGCTTACAGCAATCTAGAAGGACTGGAGAATAAACTCGGGCTGCAGTCACTCATCCGGAGAGAATGTAAAAAGGAATCTTTGCGTCTGCAATTCAGATCTAGCCTTTTGATAAAAGTCACAGAATTGCAATACGAGCACAGTTATATAACCCAGTAAACAGGTTCGGTAGGACTCCAGATATATTCTCCTAAAACGAGTTCCAGAAGTTTTAGCAGCAGTTTTGTAAGGCACCTATAAACCTCAAGCCAAATTTAGGGAGTAGGGGCTAGGGAAACCCCCCCTAGTTCCCCCTCCATCAGCGGAGTGCAGGAGGAAGCACCAGAAGTAAATGAGAACCGCTGGCTTGGTACCGGTTTGTGCAATCCGCATTGGGTCGGTGGAGTCTGACAGTTCTCTGAGGAGTATTTGAATAAGATCTGGATGAATTGTGTGAAAATTAGCTCCCTTGCCTTTTGGTGCTCTCTTTCTCCCAAGTTACATTTCATCTCACTGATGGAGAGTCTCAGTATCTCTGGCTGCCTCTCCCTGTCTCTTCTGTTCCGTCCTGCTGACTTTGTCAGGGCATCTTGGGTGCACTCCATGCTTGATTTTGATTCTCTGTTTGCGATTCTCACACTGATCAGCCAATCGGTAAAATTAATGAGATCATCTCAATGAAAGCACTTTGTAAACCATCAAGTTCTGTGCTCGTGGAAGGAGGTGGGTTGGTTGCTCGGTAGTGGGTGGACGTGCGCCTGCTTTCTTCGTTTCGGGTTATTTCCTCCCTATGGTCTGTGTGATGTCAAAGAACAATGAGAGGGAAGGGCCTTGGGCATCGTGTCCACCCAGCCGTCTCCTTGCAGAAAAGGAACGTGAGGCTCAGAGTAGACAAACCACATGCCCAAGCTCAGCCAGCAAATGAGCAGGCGAGCCAACCCCGGCAGCCGTGTCGCATGTTCTCTTTCTTGTTCTTGTCCCTTCTTTCCCTCTCGCAGAAGTTCTGAGAATCAGATCCACAAAGGCCATCATCTACGGCCGCGGTCCTTGTTCCTAACAGTTCTTTACCGGAAAAGAGACGCGTTTGCTGTCCTTGAGATAATTCAGACTGATTCCTTCAGCACCCCTGGTCCATGGGCACTGGGGATACAGCAGCAAGCAAAACAGACTAAAATCCCCGTCCTCTGGGAGCTCATATTCTCCCCTGGGGAAACACATGACTATATAGTATGTAGATGGTGGTAGGTACCTCGGTGGAAACTAAAGCAGCGTTGGCAGCTAGTGGGGCATTAGAGCCCCAGGATGCCCGGGGAGAGGGGTTGTGATTGGCGGTGGGTGTGGGTCAGGGAGGCCTCACTGACCATGTGGCATCTGATGGTTGAATTTGAGTCGTGGTCTAACTTAAAACCCAAATTCTAAGTAATCATTTGATGGAAATTGGGACACGTTTTTTTTTTTTTTAAGAAAAACACAAAAAAACTGAGCATCTGACAGAAGGTCATTGGCTGCCCCCACTAAAATGTTAACAGTGCCAATCTCTCATTCATGGGAATGCAATGATTTCTATTTTCTATATTTTTATTTCCTGAATTTCCTATGAGAAATATCGATTACTTTTGTAATTAATATAATGATAATAATATTTCCTGTGAGAAATATGTGAAGGGATCTCACTGTAAGAAGCCAAAAGGGGGGTGAGTGAGAGGCGTGGGTGTGTCAGGAAAGAGAGAGACTGGATAAGAATCAACAGATTTGGGGGTGGGATGGCTTTTTGTCCTGGCACTGCCGCTGTTGACAGGTTTAACTAAAAGAATTTGGGAGAAGGAAAAGAAAAGCAACCATTAGGATGGACCCTTAATTTACCATCAGCAGGAGAGTAGGGCTGAGCCCTCTCCTATATCTGTGCCCCCCATTTGAAGCTTCCAGAGCCTTCCTGCCTCGATTTAAGATGGGAGGGTCCTCGGCCCCTTTAACATTGTTACCACCTTTAGATGCAGAAACTCTGAGAACATGAGAAAAGAGGAATTTATCATCCTTTAGCGTTTGTTGTGCAGAAACATTATTTCCTTTCCAAGTATGATTCACAATAAGATTTACTGAGTAAGTCCTGTTCCTGCATTTAAATCATGGCGCTGGGTTTAAGGGGGCAAAATGACTCTTAAATAGTCGTTAAGTTGAAACTCCTCAAGGTTAGGGACCATGGCTCATTTTTCTTTATATCGCCCATAGCACTTAGCCCCATAAATATTATAGATTTTATTAGAAAAGAGGGTTTGATAAAGTAAGAAGAACAATGGAAATGTAGCTAACTAATTTTTTAAACACCGAGGGCATCAAAATCTCCCTGAGTTGTCCATTACCCCCAATTTCTTTGTGTATTTGGTGAAGAGCATCTTTGAAAGATGTCCTGTTTACAGCCTGGAGAGAGAAGTGTATAATATTTGTAGGACTGAGGCAGTATTCATCAACCCAGACCTCTGCTGTCCACTCTTTGCACCCACTGCCTCCTCAGATGCTCAAGGATTAGCAGAAAATCTCAACTTCCAGCCGTCTTGGTTGTGGGTGTCACTTTGACAAACCACCGTGATGATTGCGCTGACCACCAGGCCATGCTCAGCAGCAGACTGAAATTTTCAAGGAATGGGCTGCACTGACTAACAGGATTTTCTCTCCTAGCGCGTTACCCCTTCTAGACCTCCAACCCTGGAGTGTGGCATCCCTGTTCCTGAAGAGGATTATAAAACCCGGTGGCCCACTGTCCTGCCTCCATCAGTTTAACAGAGTGAAGATAATTTAATTGTTCTTTAACGAGGCAGGATCTTCAGTGCCTCCTGGTTATAATTAAGAGCGTCAGCGATAGTTATAAGCATCCATTATCCTGGTGCAGTCACCTCCCTCTTTAGTTCCCCATGGCTACTTCGCTGGCCCACTCTCACCCATCTCTGTCATTCTTTAAGTGCCTAGAGCGTCTGTCTCACAGTTTGTAACCTCCCTCTTCACTGTCCTTATCCTCCTATCATCCATCCTTTCCTCCCCCATCTGTTCACCATAGTCCTCTGGACCTGGGAACTCAGTAGCTCGTTTTATATGACCTGTCCTCCCCAGCAGATCAATGTATTCCCAAGCTTTGCTGGACTGCTGGTTGTGCAGGAAGTCATTTTCATTAATAAAGCGAAATCTTGGATCTCCAGAGTGGCTCTGGAGGTAAAACAAAAAACAAACAAAAAACCCCATATTTTCTCTAAGAAGAGAGAGACGCGGCCTCTGAATTTGACCTTCAGCAATGGGGCCTTTCTCTCCATTCTCGCGGCAGCCGCGTTGATGGCCCTCAGATGATACCACTTCACCCCAAGGCTCTGGCTCAAGTGTGAACCAAATCTAATGCAGCCAAGACTCTCAAAAAGATTGAAATTTTATAATTAGAAAGTAGGGTGGAAACAATATTCATAAATGAACACAAGAAGCTTGACAGCAACCTAAAGAAGATGAATGGGTGGAGGTTTCTGGTGCTGCCATCTCTGCTTTGCTAATCGTTCAGCACCATGGAGAGGGCATCCTACCCGTCCTCCTATCCAGGAGCTGCTCCAATGCTCAAGGTCTCAGCAAGGTCATTGCCAGGAGCAATAGAGCCAGCTTTCCCTTTTGCCTCCCCACCCTGAAATAGAGACAAGGGTCTTTTAGTCTGGTGCCCCTTCTAAAGGAAGAAGTTTCCTTTAGGGGAAGTAACCCATTGATTGACATCTCCCTGCTGGCCAGACCCTTCTTTTACACGCAGGAAGTAGCCTTAGGGATCAAGAAACTCGATGAGTCTCTTGAAGGACTCCAACTTCTGGACCCTTTCTGTGACCTCAATGTCACTTAAAATGTTATTGCCCTAAATGAGGCTGCCACTGCCTGACTTTGCGAAAAGAACTGGTAGGTTTCTCTGGGACCAACATCTACATGAGTGCCAGCCTCTGCCTGGGTTGGTGGTTACTCTAAAGGGCAAGGTTTACCACCTTGAAGAAAATTCCTTTGATCATCCAATAGGTAAATTAGTGATAGCGTGTTTCCCCGAAAATAAGACCTAGCCAGACAATCAGCTCTAATGTGTCTTTTGGAGCAAAAATTAATATAAGACCCAGTATTATTTTACTATAAAATAAGACCGGGTATAATATAGTATAATATAATATAATATGGGTCTTGTATTAATTTTTGCTCTAAAAGACACATTAGCGCTGATTGTCCAGCTGGGTCTTATTTTCAGGGAAACATGCATGGTGTATGAGGTATCATCAAAAACTATGGTGAATGTTTAAATTTAAAAAATGTATTACAGTAAAAGACACATTGCCATTAATTCCCCTCAAATACTCCCCCTTGCTTCCAACACACTTATCCCATCGTTCTTGCCACTTTCTGAAGCAGTTCTGGAAGTCCTGTTTTGGGAGCATCTTTATTTCATCCACCATTAGGACAACGCTCCGTGTCACACATCACTTCTGGTATACGGCAATTTCTCTCAAATAAAAACATTACAGTGTGTCTTCATCCACCTTATTCACTGGATCTGGCACCGTGCAACTTCTGGCTCTTCCCCAAAGTCTTAATGACCATGAAAGGAAAATGTTTTGAATCGATTTCAGACATCGAGGCAGCCATGACAGCGCAACTAAAGACACTCAGGACTTCCAGAACTGCTTCAGAAAGTGACAAGAAAGATGGGATGTGTTCAAAGCGAGGGGGAGCATTTTGAGGAGGATTAATGGCAATGTGTCTTTTACTGTAATACTTTTTTTTTACTTAAGCATTCACCATTTTCTTTAATCACACCTCATGGCTGGAGTGAATGGTGGTGTTAATCCCTTCTGCCTAAGTGTCACTTTACCAATTATTATTATTATTATTATTTTTAAGGAGGGCACAACTCTCAGTGGCCCCTGCGGGGATCGAAACAGCCACCTTGTGCCACCAGCACCACGCTCCAACCAACTGAGCTAACCGGCCGCCCCAACCAATTATTTTTTGACAAGGGAAATGCCAAATTAAAAATGGGGAGGGTAGATGAAGAGAGGGGGAAACAAACTACTCTAGGGAAAATGTACATCATAGGTGGAATATAATGGACCAGTATTTCAACATGTAAAATGTTCCTACAAATCAATAAGGAAAGAAAAAGACAAGAATGGGCAAAGGACTTGGACATTCTTCACAGGGTCAAGAATTTCAAGTCCCTCAAGAGACTCAGAGTTTCTAGATCCCTAAAGAAAACAAATAGGTCATTTAATACATGTAAAAAAAAAATGCTACTTCACAAGTAATCCAAACAATTAAAAATAAAACAGGAATTAAACACTGGCTCTGATTTATATACATAGTGCCAGTTATAGTAAAGATAAGAAAAATGTAAACACTTCTTGCTGGAGGGAGTATAAATCACAAAAGCATTTTTGCAGGACAGTTTGATAAACTATCTAATTTTTAAAATATGTATGTATGTGACATAGCAGTTTCATTTCTAGGAAATTGCAGATGAGAACAGGAGCTTTTATCATTATTTATGATAAAAAATGTAATACAAACCCAACTTCCAAAAACAAGGACTTGTTAAATGTTGGTACATCCACATAACAGAATTATACGGAACTAGTAAATAAAATGTAGAATGTTGACAACATACTTACTCAGCAGCTGAGAAGTACGCTGCATGATAATTCTACCATTATCCCACTTTTGTCAAAATATATTTTTGTATATCTACACATGGAATCCATGTCTGCGATTACATTCTAAAATTACCTCTAGGTGATAAGATTGTAAGTAATTTTTATTTTCTTGTTTGTGCTTATTTTTCTGTTTTGCACATTTCATGCAAGGAACACTTTTTTGTTGTTTGCTTTCTCATCAGAAATAAAGATAAGACACATCTAAATTACTGGAGACAAAGAGATTTGATTTACTGCGATTCTGTTTATATGCAGCCTTCTGAGAATGTGTCTGTTGTTTAAAGCAAGGTCCCGCTGTCCACAATTGGAATAAGACTTCTTTCTGAAAAATGCACCCACGGAGGGCAGGCTCTGCTGTGAAATCTGTGAGCACGGCAGGCCTCTGCAGTCTTCCCTGGGCAGAGAACCAGAAAAATGAGCAGGAGATTTATACCCACTTGACTTCTTGTTCTTATCCTTTTTGATTAAAAGATACACCAAGACGTGAGACGGATGGAAAAACCCATAAAAAATGTTTTACTGCATCATAAAAGGCTTACATTTCTGACATTAGGATCACAAAGGGATTAATTGATACTGTCACTCTGCCTTTTTATCAGAGCTCACTGTAGCTGGGTTGGTGCTGTCCTGGCTGGCAACCCTGGAAGCCACTGAGTGTGCCTGTTCCTTCTCCTGCAGCTGTCACCCCACTGTGTTCCCTTTAGGCTGCTTTCTAGGTATTCGTAGCTTCTGAGGGCAGAGATAGAATCTTGTTGTATCCCCTGAACTTTGTATGTTGCTCGGTCTGTAGGAGACATTTACTTTTGTTAATCTCTCTCACCACTCATTTTGAATTGCATGAATATTAAAATACCCTAATAATTTGGGGAATAAACAGACCAGGAAGTAATCTGATTTGCCAGTGACTAGCAAGTTTTTTATGGTCAATTTTCCTAATGGTAGCTTGGCTTAGTTTATTCAGTTATTCATCTGTTCATTCAACAAATATTTATTTAGTTTCTAGTTGTGTCAGGCATTATTCTGGCCATAATGGATACAGCGGTAGCTAACAAGGGACAAAGATGCTGATTTTATGGAGTTTATGTTCCAGTAGAATTGAGATCAGTTCATTCCTTCTTTCCGTCTTTTCCTCCTCTCTCTCATCCTTCCTTCCTTCTTCCGTTCGTCTGTGCATCCATCCACCCATCATTTCTTGGGTGCTTATCAGGTGCCAAATGTTGTGCTAGGCATTGGAGGATACAAAAAAAAAAAACACCCTGTTCCTGTTCTGAAAGAGCCTAGGGACCAGTGAGGAAATGAGACACGATCAGGAAGGACCATCCAGTAAGTGCTATGCCAGGCAGAACTCAAGGGCGCCGACTGGGATGGGAGCAGGTACATGGGATCACCCCACCCTGTCCCAGCTGCAGGTCACCTCTTTCCTGGCCACCGGGGTACCTGTCCTTATCTGATTCGTGCTTCTGCAGCTCCCCTGGTCTGGGAAGAAAACTGGCCTCACAAATCAGGCATAAAGAAATCAAGAGTCGCCACTGGCTACCAGGACCATGGTGGTGAACAGTAAGGTTCCTTGAGGAAATAGCCACTGTCTTGGTAAAATCCTTGATGTTGTCAAGCACATAATGAGCCACCTGCTCTGTTCTGGGGGTTCAAGGGAAGGTGTAAGTCTCCAAAGACCCCAGGGTCCAGCCCTAAGGAGCCGTCCCCTGGAGAAGCTAGCTAGCGGTGCTTGCCAAGTCAGACTTGGATTGTCCGTATTACAGGAATTTGGTGAAATCAGAGAAGGGAGAAACACACTCTTATTGAGTAACTATTTGAGTCCTCCCAGGCTCTGTGCCAGCTGCTTCCATGTGCTATTTCACTTAACTGCCACAGAAATCCTGTGACAAACAGTTCGTTCTGTGTTCACCGATGACGAAATTGTGGTTCATAGAGGTTAATTGACTTGGCCAAGGTCACAGGTAGCGAACTGCCAAACTGAGTTCCCGAGCAGGGCTGTCTGACTGCTTCACCCTTCTGCAGTTAGGAAAGCAGCATGGAGGGGGCTCACCCTTGGTCACTTTTTATTTGAAGTTCTCTCCTGGCGATTATTTCATCCTACTTTGCAATGCAGGACTGTTTCCCGGACTACTTTATAGAACAAAAGATGTTAATAGGTGTTTCTAGCCAGAAAAAGCCCCCATGGATAAATATGTTGAGAAAATGCGGAGTTAAATGGTTGTAAGTAGGGAACACCTTCAGTACACTTGCATGTGCAGTGATGCTCAAAGAGGAAGTGTGGCAGGCACAGGTGAACACACCAAGTCTCGTGGCACGAGTGTCCCGTGGAAGCCACCTCGGGGAGTACTACTGATCATTTGATGAGATTATTATCCGAGAATGGTACCTGTGGTTTGTACTCTTACCTCCCTTCGAACTGTGAGCAGAAATTTGGGCTTATTCCTCTCCCTTTCCCCAGGGCCCATTGAACTTGTCATAATTACAGCTTAACCGGTTTCTGAGTGGGTAAGTGAAATGGCCCTGACCTTGACCAAGAAGGTAGGAGAAATAGCTGTGGACTTAGAAGAGAGCTTCCAGAATAAAGAAGTCACCTGTGACTCAGATGCATAAATGGAGGTGCTACATGTTGGGAAAATGTATAAAGAGGTGTTGGGTGAGGCAGAGGGTGAGTATTTTAGACTCTGTGGCATTTGGACTGTTTTTTATTGCACTGAAATGGACTTCGCCAGACATCAAAAGACAAATGTTAGTCACAGGCATTCATTCTCCATTTATTACTGATTCTTTGAAATTCTCAGTATTACTGGGGTCGTGGCCACATTGCTTCTAGCCCACTGTTGAAGGTGGGGTGATTCAGCCAAGTCCTAGGACTGGAGGAGCTCATGGCATTTTGGGGTTCGGTGGTGGTGATGTCCACCTATGAGTAGGGGGGCTTGTCCGTGACCATGCACAAACTTCCAGGGGTATCTTCTGAACCCCTTTACGGTTTTTCTTAGACATAAAATTAAGATTCCATGAAGACCAGCAGCTTTCTTTTACCTTACTACTGATAGACAAAAATTTCCCTAATCTTTTGTTTAACACAAAAGAGCCAGCCTGATGGTGTCCAAACAAAGAGGGACTTTTGACAAAGACTCTTTCGATGGTATAATTATTAAATAGAAACTTTCAACAAAGAGCCCTTTAGGGATTGCAAAATTCCCCTTTCCTTACAACTGACAAGCAAATGCTTTCTTGGAAAGGACCCATTTTCCTGGCCTGCTCTTTTCTTAAGTACGGTGATTACAGTCTGTGGGTCTCCTCCTGATTCGCATAAGAAGGAAGAATCTATGCATTCAAGTATCAGCATCTCTCAAGCCCCAGGTAGGGGTTTTTCTAAGAACATTCCTTACAGAATCAACTTGTCACCAGTGGCACTTTGAAAACTGTGAGTTGCAGTACAGCGCTTATCTCTTCTTTTTCATCACTTTGAACACTTTTTCCAGGAAAGTTATTTCTGCATGACCTGAGAAAAGAGAACTTGTGACAGGCTCATAAGGCAGCCTCTACAAGAAATTGTTTCTTTGTGTCCTGGGCAGCCCCGAGCCTTCCCACTGCTCTTCATTTAAAGTGAGCTAAGCTGGGGAATAGCAGGTGTATTATGGCAGCGCTGGCTGCCACAACAAGATACTGAACTGGGTGGCTTAAACAACATTTATTTCCTCACAGTTCTGAGCAGTCCAAAGTCAAGGCGCTGGTAAGGTCAAGGTGGTTTTATTCTGAGGCCTCCTCTTTTGGCTTGTTAGGTGGCCACCATCTCACTGTGAGCTCACGTGACCTTTCCTTTGCATGCACATTGGGAGGGGAGGGAGCACACAAGCTCTGTGGTGTCTCTTCTTAGAGGGTTATAAGGGCACTTACAGCACCCATCAGACCAGGGCCCACCCTCATGACCTCATCTAACCCAAATTACTTCACAAAAGTCTCATCTCCAATGCCATCACGTTGGGAGTTAGGGCTTCAACACACAAAATTTGGGATATCACAGCAGAGCAGCACATACTGCATTTCTGAGTAATGTTACTAAAGCTTGATGTCAGCATTGATGTAGGAAATTCTGTGTTTCCCATACCCCATCACTGCCATTTGGGTCTCTGATCTTCCCTCATTGCTCGTGACCTTACCATGCATTTGGGGTGTGCATGATCAATACCCAATTATTCCCCTGGGGTGGCGGCGTGGAACAGAATAGGAATGAAATGTTACCTTATGTAAGTGACAACATACTCTAATCACTGCAATCCAAACTATGGGCTGTGGATGATGTACGGGCAACAGAAATGTGGTAAAAAGGAGCGGCTAATTGTTCGGTATGAGAATTACCTCCATAAAGTTGAGACAAATAATGGCGAACTGGTAATGAGTATCCAAAATGGACCAGGACCTGGACCATTTTCTCGGAATTATCACCCTCAATTTGTGTTTGTAACCATCTCTACAATATTCATTGCATTATCATACTTACCTACCAAATGAGGGGGCCAAGTCCTTGACTAGTAAGAATATGCAAATACAAAGAGATGAAACAGGCATTGGAACCCAGAACCCACCTTCTTATGTTGGATTAGGCAACATTACCAAGAAAACTTCTAAACACAGTTTTGCACCCCCAAAGCTCTGTTGCAGTGAGAAGACGCTACCATTCCCTGACCCCAAATTCAGGTCCTTACCTAGTCACGCTGCTTGTGGTTCCCAGAGGTGGGTGGGGGGTGCAGAGAGGTTTGACATGAGACATTAGAGCTCAGCATATCCTGATAGTACTTGAAACTGAGATTCCTGGCTTCTTTTTCAACGAGTCCTCCCTTGAACAAAATTGCTTCAGGATTACAGACGAGCAGCTGTGTTTTGGGCGCAGGAGCTGTAGCATCTTGCTGACAGCTGAGTTTTCTCTGGGGCCTTTGCTAAGCCACAGCCCCTGCTCTTTTTCGGCACACCTTATTTTTTTGTGAGCTTTAGTTGGTTTCCTCTTGTGACCACAACTTACTCTAACAGAGACCAGTTTTTCAGTTATACCTTATTATCTCAAAGCAGAGGTTGAAAGTGAGACTCCGGATCACTTAGAAAAATATAGAATGTATCTGTGTTCCAAACTCATAGGACAAGGTCTCAAACTTATACATATGTAGGCAGAAGACAGGTAAATCAATACACAAACCTTCCGAAGTGTCAGTTGGTAGGCATTGTGTCTCAGGAATTTTAACCAAATGTGTCACCTGTCAAGGTATGTTGCCTTTTTTCAAAGTAGGTTAAACCCAGTGGCCACCAATACATGTCGGAGACCCTTTGGATAAAAAACGATTATTCGTGTTTAATGACCACAAAGTGCCCTTGAAAATGTGTGATCCTGTGATATCATGATTCCTTTGCAGAGGCCAGGCCAACCTACCTTCCCCTCCAAAGAAATGTTGAGTTGCTACTTTGAAACTATAAGAATAGGACATGCCTTCAAATTGTAGGGTGACAGGAAGGTGTGCCTTGATATCAGCCCCCTGTTTCTACTAAGGAGCATGAATATGGAAGTGAATTAATTTTTGTAACTCTGAGGAAGTGACCTCTTCTTTTATTCTCCCTCTCCTCCTATTCATCCAACAGTATTTTTTCCAGCACTTTCCATGTGCCAGGCACTCAGTGTATGTGGAGCATATAAAGAATAGGTCGTATGATGAAGGTACAGTGTATTTTAATATGTTCGTGTTCAATAGGGTATCCACCTCATCCCAGATTACCTAGAACTTTCCCAATTTTAACATAAAATGTCCTACATCCAAGAACCCCCCCTCAGGACAGTCATTGCTGAGCAATGACTACTCTAGAAGTGATGATGGAGGGGTCATGTGCTAGCATCAACAGGTAGAATTTCTCTGTGTGTGACAGCCAGAAATGCAAAAGGACGCAGGTACGAGGTGTGATCAAAAGATACTGTGGATGTCTAAATTTAAAAAAAATTATTATGGTAAAAGATACATTGCCTTTAATCCCCCTCAAAATACTCCCAATCGCTTTGAACACACTTATCCCATCATTCTTGCCACTTTCTGAAGCAGTTCTGGAAGTCCTCTTTTGTGAGTGTCTTCACTTCATCCTCCATCATGACAACGCTCTATGTCACACATCGCTTCTGGTATGGCAATTTCTGTCAAATAAAAACATCACAGTGTGTCCTCATCCACCTTATGCACTAGATCTGGCACCGTGTGACTTCTGGCTCTTTCCCAAAGTCATAATGGCCATGAAAGGGAAACGTTTTGAATCAATTCAGGATGTCAAGGCAGCCACGACAGCGCAACTAAAGACACTCACGAAAGAGGACTTCCAGAACTGCTTCAGAAAAATGGCAAGAACGATGCGATAAGTGTATTCAGAGCACGGGGGAATATTTTGAGGGGGCTTAATGGCAATGTGCCTTTTACTGTAATAATTTCTTTTTATTTGACCATTCACTGTATCGTTTGATCACACTTCGTATGCTGTATTGGTGACTCAGATACTCCAAGTGATACTGCTGTTGGTATTATTTTACAAAATCATAAAGAATTCTTGGTAAAACTCTAAACAAAACAAAGTACGTTCTTCCTTCAATTTACATACCAGTTGCATCATTAGAAAATTCAGCCTGTATTAACACGTGCAGAAACACTTGGAGTTTAAATGTAAAATATGATTTAGATTTTATTCACAGATGAGTATTGACATCTTTTTAACTTAAGTGAATACCTGGTGAGATGTTTGGGAACGTTCTTGTGCTGTGGAATTGCCCTGTACACTGCAGAATATTTATTATCTGTTGATTTCACTGGCTGAATTTAGCCTACGGCATCCTCCAACTGCAGCAACAACAGAAACCACCTGCACCGATTTTCAATATACCCCCTAGGAGGCAGTCCTGCCCTTGTTGGAAACCACTATACTAGCTATTTGAGAAGAAATAAATCTTTAAGAAGAGATAAGGTACAGCTGGATGCTTCTTGTACCCTCCTTTTTCTCTCTTGTTTTCCTCTTTTATCAACTAAAACTGTTGAAATTTTCCCTGTAGGATGAAACTTTCATCCTCCAAAGTGCTTGGTAAAGTCTGGAGATAAATACCATCTTTGTCTCCAAACAGCTTCAAGGATGCTTGGGCATATAAAACCAACCCAAAGGATCCCCTCCAAAATGACCCATGGCCCTGAATCAGGAATGTCTGCTCATTTCTAACTAGCAGAATTGATGAGGTGGTCTTTCCATCACTTCCCTTGGCACTCAGCGGAAGCTCTACTTCTTTCCTTTCATTGATCCTACAATCATCCCAATGTTTTCAGCCTCTCCTTGTCCTCTGGTCTGGCAGTGTGAGCGCGGGCTCTCAACCACAAGGTTGCCAGTTTAATTCCTTGAGTCCTGCAAGGGATGGTGGGCAGCGCCCCCTACAACTAAGATTGAACATGGCACCTTGAGCTGAGCGGCCGCTGAGCTCCCAGATGGCTCAGTTGGTTGGAGCGCGTCCTCTCAACCACAAGGTTGCCGGTTGGACTCCCACAAGGAATGGTGGGCTGTGCCCCCTGCAACTAGCAACGGCAACTGGACCTGGAGCTGAGCTGCGCCCTCCACAACTAAGACTGAAAGGACAACAACTTGACTTGGAAAAAAGTCCTGGAAGTACACACTGTTCCCCAATAAAGTCCTGTTCCCCTTCCCCCCCAAAAAAAGATTGCATTATAAAAATATATATATATATGACTTAAAAAAAAAAAAAAGCAAAGATTGTCCATTTATGTTTATATTCTGAGGACCTGGAACGTAGATATCGGAAACTAAGTCGGTGTCTAAGAAATGTTCACGGGAAGGCTGTATGGGCAGGTCGAAACCACGCCAAGGAATTTAGGCTTGATGCTGTCAGCAAGAGAGGGCCTGTCTTCCTTTATGAGCCAATTAATGATACTGAGGTTTCTAATTAATGAAACTCGTAGCTCCCGGGGGATGGTGAACGTGGTATTACAAGAAGAGTGATCTGGCAGTGGTATAGGTTGGAAAAGGGTTCTAAATCATAGGCAGGTCCTGACAGAGGTCTGAGCCTACGAGGCGTCCGCTAGAGAAGAGCAGAGATGCGATTCCATGAGACATTTCAGGAGGCACCTTACATAATAGAACGAGCTGGGCTTTGCATTCACACAGACCTGGGTTTGAATCCCGGCTCTGTCACTTTCTAGCTGTGCACCCCTAGACAAGTAGCTTCACTCTCAGGTTCACTTTCTTCATCTTGAATAACAGGGATTAAGATAGGAACCTCGGAGAGTTAGTGGGGAAAAGGAATAGAGAATAAGTGTAGACTGCCTGTTCCCAGGTAGTAGTCAGCAAATGTTAGGGCTTTTTGTCCTTTCTTTCAAAGGAATTATTGATCAGAATTTGATAATGAATTAAATTCAAGCCCCCAGAAGTGTTGCCTAAAAATGGGGACGGTGTTAGAAAAATTAGGAGTTTGGGTTTTTGACGTGTTGAATTTGACTGATAGCCTCATTGAAATATCTGCCATAGAGTTGGTGATCAGGGACTGAAACGCAGATGACACTTGATAGGCATGAGTAGCACTGGAGACGTTGATGTGACGAGTCCTCAGCATAAAACAAACTTTCCGATGTAAGAGTGACAAGTTCAAAACGTGCTTAGTGCGCGCATTAGCATCGCCACATTTTAGGAAACGGGCCGTTTAATTCCATTTGACGTGACACTTCCCAGATGTTACTGTCAAGTTCTGAGCGTCTGCAGATTCCTCATCAGCTGCCACCGCCAGCACGATTGGCCACACGGGCGGGTCACCCCTCAGAGCCTCCTCGTGACAGGAGAGAGGTCTGCGCCAGGCACCTCATTGGTACCCAGTGTGGGTTGAACTACGTCTGTTCTATAGACAGATGGAATTAAAGAGCGAGGCTTTTGGCGGCGTGGAACTCAAGCAAAGCAATTCCAGATGTTGGAATTAGTGCACCCAGCTCTTGTGTTGCTTTCCACCCATGGAGCATGAAAATTACCCAGAGAGCAAGTACCGAGTAATGAAGTCCAGGTCACTCCCCGTCTGTCTTACTAAATGCCACTTGGAACCAGTGCCTTTTCATTTGACAATAAAATCAATAAATGAAATATCACGGGGTTGAAAGCGATGCTGTACAGAATTCATTACGGGCAGCGCTTTGTTCCCAGGGATGGAAAGGCTTGGCCCTCTGTGCTTCACTTTCCGGAACATCAACACATCTACTTAATGAAACTTGAACCTTCTGTTAATCCTTCACCTGTTTGCTTTTAAACTTGAATCCTTTGAACAAAATGCAGAAGGCCTTCTCTTTCGATTCTGCCTCTTTATGAAATGAACTAGAATTTTTAAAAAAATTGGAATATGCGTCAGTTAAGGGAAAAAGTGACTGGTTGATTAGAAAAATGGTTCATGAGATTAGAGGACCTTTTCTAATAATCACAGGGCCCCTAGTGAGCCTCCATCATTTCCTTTGAATTGTTCTTTCCTTTTGAGAATCGTCTCAGCACTGAGCACACTGAGCTGAGTGTCACGATTTTGTACAGATGTGGGGACAGCCCCATGTGGGTGAGCAAAGACCGGTGGCCAAGGGAAGGGAGGGTGTCTCTTGTCTTTTCCTTGGAGTTGACACGTGCCCCTTGGAGAACATAAGATACCATTGAAAGAATAATGCCATTCCTTTAGAAGTGTTGAAAAATAGGATCATTGTGAGAGAAGTACCTCTTAAGAGGTGAGAGAGAGAGAGAGAGAGAGAGAGAGAGAGAGATTGAGGTTTTCTGCTGCCCTTTCCTGCAGAGAAGTATCTTTTCTTTGGAAAAGTGAGTGTTTAATTTAAGCAAGGGGGTCAGGAAAGGAGAAACATCTGGAATCATAGTTAAGGCTCACAGCTCTTTCAAGCCATATCTTCACTTTTAATCCAGGCTCCCCTCCCCCCCCCCCCAATCATTATTTATTGAGCACTTACTATATTCCAGATACTATTGGGTTCTAGATATATAACAACTCATGGCCTTCACTCAGAAGCTTATGTCCAAGTAGAGAAGAGGGAGGCAAGAGAACAAGCAAGAGAAAAACAAATGTGATGGGTGCTATGAAGGAAACATGACAGAGAATTGGAGAAGAAGGTCAGGGGCGGGACGACTTTGGAGAGAGGGACGTGAGGTCTCCTCTGAGGAGGAGAAATTTAAGCTGAAAGAGTGCAAAGGAGCTGAACTGGAGAAGAGTAGGGGAGGGTGCCGAACCTGAGGTGGGAAAGAGCTGATGGCCATTGGGAAGTCCCATGCGCCTGGAGCGTGGTGAGTGATGGGCCGTCCTGGGAGGGAAGAGGGAGATGGGCAGGGGCTTGTACCTGTAGGTACCCGAGGCCCCATAATGAGTTTGCTTTTTACATTTAAATAGAGTGTTGTCTTAGAGGAGATTGGTGCTATCTGATTCGCATTTCAAAAACGAAACTCATTTGCACAAATGTGGAGAGCTGATTGGAAGAGACAAACATGGGAGCACCAGTTAGGGCCAGTTAGTACAGGGTAGCAGCATTTGCAGAGAGAGGGGTCTAGATCTTCCATACATTTCGGAAGCTAGGATGTGTTTGGTGAGGGAGAGGGAAGAATCAGGGGTGACTTCCGGCTTTCTGGCTTGAGCAACGCAAGGAGGATGTGGTCACGATTAGTCCTCCTTCCAACAGGTGTTTATGGCACATCAGCTGTGCTGGGTGAAATGCAGTCCCTGCCCTCACTGAGTTCACAGTTGAAACAGGAAGACAGATGTGTAAATAAACACTTACTAGGACAATACATGCTGATACAGGACTGGAGGTGTTTGGCAGAGTCCCCTGCGAAATTCATTCTCCTTACCTTCCTGCCCCCTCCAGTTTTGTTTGTTTTTCTAGCAATTGTTTTCATTTTTGCTTTTGCTTATATATTTAAAATATATGACACATACTCCCCATGGGAAGGAATATATATAATATTTATGTCGTATTTAAAGAATCATAAATCCAACATCCATGTATCACCATCTAGCTAAAGAAATAAATCTTCATCAGACGCTTTGAAGCCCTGCATACTCTGTCCCAGAGTGAAACATTATTCTGGATTTTTGATTTCTCCCTCCCATGCTCCTCTTTGTGGTTTAACATCCACATTCCTGAACAATATGCTATTTATTTTGCCTCTTTTAACTTTATAGAATTGGAAGCATTCTACATATATACTTCTGAGATTTCCTTTATCTGCTAACGTGCTATTAGTGGGATGTATCCATGTTGCAGCTTGTAAGTCCAGTTCTTTTATTTTCACTGTCACGTATGAATAAGTCACAATACACCCATTCTTTTGTCACAGATCACTTGTTTACCATTTTGGGCTATTTCCAATACTATTTTTATGACTAGTATTCAGATGTTTCCTAGAGTACATACCTCCTGGTTTTTTTACTGAGAAGTTATACGTAGGAGTAAATCTGCTCGTCTTTATTAGTGATTGCCAGGAGTTTTGCAAAGTGGTTGTTAAAATTTACACTCCCACCCTCTGACTATCAGTTCCCATGGCCACCCATCTTCACCAGTATTTATTCGTTATTGTTTTCCTTTTTTAAATCTTGGCCAGTCTGGTAGGTGAAGAATGATATGTCACTGTATTAATTTGCATTTTTATTACTCATAAGGTTGCACATTTTTAATATGTTTATTGGTTGATTAAATTTTCTAGAAATATTTGTTCATATGTTTTGCCTGTTTTTTTGTAGAGTTCCTCATCTTTTCCTTATTGATTCGTAGCCACTCATTGCATGTTCTGGATACTAAGCCTTTGTCAATTTTATGTGCTGAAAATATTATCTCTCAGATTATTACATGTCTTTCCAGTTTTTTATGGTTTCAGTTGATATACTGAAGTTCTTCATTGTGATATAGTTCAATGTATCAGGCTTTTCCTTTATGCCTTGCATCTTTTCCCATGTTTTAAGAAAACCCTTACTCTGGGGTCATAAAAATATTCTCCATATTTTATTCTAAATTTTTTAGTTTTGTCTTTCACATTTAACTTCTTCATTCATATGGAATTGAGTCATACATGACAAACATAAAGTTTATTTTTTGTGTAGATATCGTTTGTTCAGATATAATTTTGCAAATTATCTTTCCTTCACTTATTTCCTGCATATACATGACTATGTTTCATTGGTCTGTTTGTGTATCTGTATGTCAGTACCACATTACATTACTCTACCTTTACAGTAAATCGTGATATCTAGTAGTGCTAGTCCCCTCACCTGTTCTCCCTTTTAAACTGTGTTTAAAAGGGAACTATAAAAACTACCATGCTTATCGGTGTGTAGCTCAATCAATTATCACAGTCTTAGCTATTCTTAAATGTATGTATTTTAGAATAAGCTTGTCAAGTTCTATGCATGTACACAAACACACACACACACACGTGCACACACATTGGGATTTTGGTTGGGATTTTAAATATCCATCAATCAATTTGATGAGAATTATCTTTATGATAATAATGAGTCTTTTTATCTATAAATATGATTTGTTATTCTTTTGGTTTTTTTCTTCTTTAATATCTTCCAATAACATTTTACAATGGTCCCCGTAAGGCTTGCACATCTTGCATTAGATGTATTCTTAAGTTCCTAATGTATTTTGTTGCCATTGCAAATGATGTTTTAGTGTATTTTTTAGCATTAACTTTTATATATTGATATTATATGCCTACTAAGCTCTCTTTTTGATTCTAATAATTTATCAGTGGACCTCAGTTCGGCATATTACAGATTTGCCGTTTCCATATTTTTGCATCATTTTATTTTCACACATTTTTCTTTTAAATGACATATAGCTGAATTATAAAAATCTGCTTTTCACCCTAAAAGTATAGTCTATGTAGATTGCTGTTACCAATATGGTTGGTGTTATTTTTACCATTTGATTTTGTGCTTCCTATTTCTCCCAGTTTTTAGATTTCTTCATTTTTCTTCTTTACCTTCTTTGGATTGACTGTAAGTGTTTATTTCTCATTCCGATTTTGACCTCTACAAGAATGAAAGTTAATATACTGGAAATCATAACATGAATATTTAAAGTCTAAAATTAATATCTTCCCTCTCCTAAACGATGTGAGAACTTTATAATGCTTTATGCATAATCACCTCCTCTTGAATTATATGTCTGTTATAAAGTATGCTTGTTTATTTCGTATTTGTTCTGATTTCCTGAATTAGATAGCATTGTTGATTTTCAGTTAGTCTGGTTTAACATTTTTCTCTCTAAGTTTGCTATTTTCTTTTCTCACAATTTGTTCTCACGTTTCAAACTCTCCATCTGAGATCATTTTCTTTCTTTCTGAAATATATCTTTCAAAATTTCCCTTAGTGAGTGTCTGCTACCAGTAAAATCTGTTTTTGATTCTCTGAAAAATGTCTTTATTTTGCCATCCCGAAGGATGTTTTCACTGGATCTCGAATTCTAGGTTGACAGTTGTTTTCTCTTGTCATCCCGAAGATTTTACTCCACTCTCTTAAGGCTTACATTGTTTTCTTTTGATAAATCAACTGTCTGTCATTATTCATTTCTGCATCTTTTACTTGGTTCCTTTTCAAATATGCCTGGTCATTTTGACAGTTTGCTTGTTCTTTTATCAGACTTTTTTAGTCTGTATAGTTATCTACTCCTGCATAAAAAATTACAATAAAACTTAATGGCTTAAAACAACTCACTATGTCTCCTGAGTTCTGTGAGATGGAAATTCTGGAAGGGCTCACCTAGGGCAATTTTCATTTATGAACTCTCATGCTTTGCAATCATAGGTCAGCTTGAGCTGGATAATTGACTTTTTTAACACAAAAAATGATATTTGATTGTGCTATGGTGTTGGTATTTTGTTTTTGTTTCTTTTGTTTTTTTCCACTTTATTGAGATTGAATTACCATATAACATTGTATAAGTTTAAGGTGTACAGTACGTTGACTTGATACACACGTATATTGTAAAATGGGTATCGTTATACTATCAGCTAAAACCTCCTTCATATCATTCTTATATTTATGTTTATGTGATGAGAACATGTAAGATATCCCCTCTTTGCAGCTCTTATGTATACACCACAGTATTGTTGACTAGAAGCAGATCCCCAAAACTTATTCATCTTATTACTGGAAATTTACACCCCTCAACCAACACTCGCTGTTCCCCGCACCCCACAGTCCTGGTGACCACCATTCTACTTTCTGTTTCTATGAGTTCAGCTTTTTCAGATTTCACATATAAGTGAGATCTTACAGTACTTGTCTTTCTCTGTCTGACTGATTTCGTTTAGCGGAATGCCCTCCAGGTCCATCCATGTTGTTGCAAATGTCAGGATTTCCTTCTTTGCAATGGCTGAATAATATTCCGTTGTATATACACCACATGTTCTTTATTCATCTGTAGATAGACATTTACATTCACATTGAGGAGATGTCCATGTCTTGGCTTTTATGAATAATACTGCAATGAACATGGGGGTGTATGTATCTCTTTGAGATCTTGTTTTCGTTTCCTTTTGATGTATACCCAGAAGTGGGCTTGCTGGATCATATGGTAGCTGTTTTTCATTTTTACCACACTGTTTTCCATAGCAGCTGCACATATTTATATCCCCACCACCTGTGCATAAGGGCTCCCTTTTCCCCACATCCTGGCCAACACTTATCTCTCTTGTCTTTTTGATGATAGCCATGCCAACAGATGTGAGGTGATATCTCATTGTGGTGATTTGGATGTCCCCGATGATTAGAGGTTTAGAACACCTCTTCGTGTACCTGTAGGCTATTTGTATGTCTTCTTTGGGGAAAAAAATCTGTTTATTTCCTCTGCCCATTTTAAATCAGATGGTTTGTGTTTTGCTCTTGAATTGTATCAGTTTTTTAAATATATTTTGGACATTAAACCTTATCAGATATATGACTTGCAAATATGTTCCCCTTTCCTTTTTCCTCAGTTGCATTTTCATTTTGTTGATTGTTTTGTTCTCTCTACAGAAGCTTTTTAGTTTGATATGGTCCCGCTCATTAATTTTTGCTTTTGTTACTTATGTTTTTGGTGTCTTTGCCAAGACTAACATTAGGGAGCTTTTGCCCAATGTTTTCTTCTAGGAGCTTTGGAGTTTCAGTTCTTATATTTAAGTCCTTAATCCATTTCATGGTAATTTTTGTGAGTGATATAAGACAGGGGTCTGATTTCATTCTGCAAGTGGTTATCCAGTTTTCCCAACACCATCTATTAGAGAGACTAGATAATTGAGTTTTAATGTATGTTCACATATAGGTAGCAAGCTGGTGCCTGCTGTAGGCTAGTGACTCCATGTTTCCTCCATAGGGGCCTCTCCACAGTGCATCTGGGTGTCCTCACGACATGGAGACCTGCCTTTCTCAAACTGAGCAAACAACGAGGTGGGATGGAATGAAATGAATCACTCAATGGGAGGGCGATTAGAACTCCACCTTTTTAGGGAAAGAGAGAATTTGGGGATATATTTTTAAACCAGCACCTATTTCCTGTTATTTCTTTAAGTATATTAGACAGATCTATCTTATGTTCTACATAAAATATTTCCACTGATGCATCTTTTGGGGTCAAATTCCTTGCTACTAATGCAGGGTTTATTTCCTGATAGATTTTTGTAAGTGTGGGTGGGGGGGGGGGGAAGGGGAGGATTGGCTCATGTTCCTTGGAAATTTATCTGTGGGAATTCTTTAATTCTTAAAATACAGTCCTCTAGAGAGGATTTGTGTTTGCTTCTGCCAAGCAAAAAGTTCTACCGTGGTTTTTAGACCAAAAAGGTAGCTATGAATTCTGACCTGAGGATGGACCTAGAGGGAAGAATTCTCAGTAAAGACCTCTTTATCATCACTCAGTTTCTATTCCCCAGGCTCAAAGCCACGACAGACAAGTTTCCTTAGGGCTGGCGTTTTGCTACTTCACCCACCAAAGGTGTGACTTTGGGAAGGGCCTGGCTTTAGGTTTTGTTCTCCAGGCTGCTGTTGCATAGTCCTACTCTTCCTGTTTTGCCTTGTCTCCTTTTCCTGTTTGGCTCATTGAAACCAATATTTAATGACGTTAGTGCTAGGTGGGTTCCCTAATTCAAATACTGTCTTCGGCTTGTTCATGTCGCTGCATTTGTGCTTTCTTACCCATTTTCTTTACTGACTCTGAGGATTTGCCTTATGTTCTTGTCTACTTGTCTTTTTCTTTCACACATACACACACATGCCCATACATATATACATTTTTATTTTTTGGATCTAGAATTTTTAGGTGTTTTCTACTGGGGTGTTGTTTTGTTTTTCTTGATATGTTCGCCTCCATGGTGTCAGAATCCGATGTATCGAGGGAGCTCTTTAAAAATATGAATTCCCTGGCGCAGCCCACACTTAGTCAATTAGAATCTCCTGAGATGGGGCCAAGTACATCTTTTATAAAAAAAAACCAAAAACCTCCCCGGAGGATCCTGGTGCCAGCCACCGCTACGAGATAATTATTATAATGAAGACGGGGTCCAGAAGCGGTGAAGTGCCGTAGAAGAATGAGATTTGGTCCACGAAGTTGTGGAAGACTTTATAGAAAAAGAAATTACTTTTTACCTCTTTTTCAAGTGTATTCCCATCCTCTAACTGCTGCCCTTAGCTCTATGGTATGTGAGCACCCAATGTCCACATCAGTCCATGTATCTGAAAGCTGCTGGGGAATGTCTAAAGGCAGCCATCTTTTCACTGTGTGTGTAACAAGATCATGTGACCTGGACCACCTCGTGGTTTAGGTTCCCCGGTCCTTGTTGATACCCATCCACACGTCTGCCCATCACATGGGTTCAGAGCCACCAGTCGTCCAGCTTACTGAGTGAGCAAGAATCTACCTGCATTGTCCCCTGGTCCTGTGGAGGGCGTGGCGTGGGTTGTCAGCGCCGACAGATGTGGCCTAGAAGTCAGAGAATTGCAGCTATTCTGGCTGGGCAAGGGGAATTCTGTGCAGAAAACAACTCTCAGGAGGTCGGATCCCTTTGTTTCATGACTCTGAGCTATACCAAACCCTGTCATGTCGAAAGAGATGTGTTTGAGTTTGCCTTCACCAGCGTGTACCAACTTTCACCTCCGTAGATCCATTTGAGAGGAGATGCTAAATAGTTCAAGAGACATGCTTATCCACTTCTGGGTACTTATCCAAAGAAATCCAAAACACGAATTCTAAAAGATATATGCACCCTATGTTCACTGCAGTGCTATTTACAATACCCAAGATATGGAAGCAACCTAAGTGCCCATCAATAGATGACTGGATAAAGAAGATGTGGTACATTACAATGGAATATTCCTGGGTCATAAAAAAGAATGAAATCTTACCATTTGCAACAACATCAGTAGACCTAGAGGAGGGTACTATGCTAAGTGAAAAAAGTCAGACAGAGAAAGACAAATACCGTATGATTGCACTTATATGTGGAATCTAAAGAACAAAATAAACAAACAAACAAAAAAAAAAAAAACAGAAACAGACTCATAGGTACAGAGAATAAACTGATGGTTGTCAGACAGGAGGAGAGTTGGGTGCCTGTGTGAAAAAGAGGAAGGGATTAAGAAGTAAAATTTGGTAGTTACAAAGTGGTCATGGGAATGTGAAGTAAAGCAAAGGGAATGTAGTCAATCATATTGTAATAACTATATATAGTGCCAGGTGGGTACTAGACTAGTCAGGGGGATCACTTTGTAAATTATATAAATGTCTAACCACTATGCTGTACACCTGAAATTAATATAAAATAATATTGAATGTCAACTGTAATTGAAAAACATAAATGAATTAAGAGACACAGAGAGAGAGAGAGACCCTTACCTGGAGTCAGGAAGACCTGGGTTTGAACCCCAGCCCCACAATTTACTAGCAGCGTGGCCACAGGCAAGGGACTTCCATTTCTCTGAGCCTTAGTTTCCATTTCTGCTAAATGGAAGGTAAAAATATGCATCTTCTAAGGTTATTGGAAAACTTAAATGATGCAATGTATTTTAAATGTCCTGTACAATGTCTAGTGGATACTTTAGTTTATTTTTGCTGTTGTTGTTATGGTTCTGAAAAATCCTAAGGGATGACCAGGAAGAGGATCATTTTCATGTTCTTCTGTTTAGCAAATTTGATGCCTATTCTATGTCAGGACCAGACTTCTGCATCCACACACTGACCCCAGTCTAGCTTTCTCGATTCAATTCCCAATAATGACAGTAAAAATCATAGTGAATTTATCGAACAGCTGTAAGGAGCAGGCACTAAAGCTACTGTACGCATGCTATCTCTAGTCCTTACAGTAACCTGCAAGTAGGTTTTATGAATCCCACTTGAGAAACAGCAAACTGTCGCTCTGAGCATAAAGGACTCTGCAGTGTCATCTACGTGGCCCGTGGCTCAGCTGGGACTTTAAACCAGGATTGTACTCTTGTAAATATGCATCCAGCCTTCCCTTCTCCATGCGGAGTTCTATCATGATTCCTCTGCCCAAGGCCTTTCCTCACCCTGGAATGGCTTTCCATCTCCTACTCTGCCCACCAAAATCTTACTCATCCTTTAAGACCCAATATAAATGCCACCTTCCCTGTGGACCCTCCCCTGATCCCTCAGTCACAAAGAATTATTGTTTTTGCTATATGTTCATGGGATTTTCCTTAGGTACTATTTTTTTTGCACATTTGTTACCGTGTTATCTGTCATGCACATAAATGTCTCCTGTATTTATTTGTAATATGTTTGATGTCAGCAATTATACTGTACTCATTTTTTATTTAGTGAGAACCATGCATTACACTTCATCCATGTCCATTAAATGTTTATTGAGTTAAAGAATAAAAATTGCATCCAGAAAGGTTGTTTACTAGCTACATTCTTAGGTCTGTTTTCCCTTAAATCTTTAATCATGCTATACAAGTGCCTGCAGAAGGACAAATCTGACATACTTCTGCCCTGGTGCCCACGGAAGTTCCCAAATTGCAATTACACGAGTAAAGGGTCTTCTGTCTACCCAAGTTTTGTACGTTGTGAAAGTTTATTTGACTTGATCAGGTCTCCTGTGGCCAGTATTTCTCTCTGGCCCCTTTTGGCTTCATTATTCTCACTTGTAGATGATTCCAAATCTGTGAAAGTTAACTGGACAGCACGTTGAGTTCTATTAGCTCAGAGCTGCCGCTGCCCCCAGGTACAAGCTCTTTAAAATGATTCATCAGGAGGAACCTTATACCGAAGTTACTGGGTCACCATCAGTCAAAATTGCATTAGAGGAATGGAATTAGAAACTCTCAAGGGCTAAAGGTTGCATCTATAACGGGTTCTTCCATTTCCCTGATGTCTTTCATTCAATGACACTTCAATAGAAAGTTAATTGAAATAGAAAACCAAGTACAAAACCAAAAAGAAAAGAAAAAAGACTTCATAAGAGGTTTAGGCATATTCTACACTTTGATTAAGCATAGATTTAGAAGTCACAGGCAAAACAAAAACTTTGTTTGAAAACCATTAAGGCAATGATACATCTAAAATCTTCCTGTGTCTAAGAAAGATTCAAAGTACCCAACATGGGGAGCATTCGTTCAGCATATAAGGTAGTTCAGAGTCCTTAGATCATATAGGAGATTTTGGGTATAGGTGGATTGGTGATTGGGTGTACTAGGTTTTAAGCAGCTGTAAAGTAATTGACAGCCATAGACTCCTAGAGTGTCAGAACTTGGTGGAGCCTTTGGGATTGTCCTGAGGAAATATTTCACAGGACTAGAGGTCCAGGGCTCAGAACAATTGGGCCTGGCTTAGAACTCAGGCCTCTTGTTGCTTATTTCTAATACTGTCTGCAGTAATTGCTCAGACTGTCACAAAGCTGGCCATAATATAGGGAGGGAAACATATCCACAAATCATTGCTGTGTGATGGGAGAATCGCAGAGGTATTATAGAGCCACAGCCTTTTCTTTGAGTTAAGAGCCCACTGATTAGAGTTATGAGTCATTTTTCTTATGTAGCCTACACCCATAATGTTATTTCCAATTTCAGCTATTTAAAGCAGAGTTCGTATTTAGACATTCTTCAAGCACAGGAATGCAGAATCCGACTAGATTTTTGCTACCTCTGAGTTGTCTACGACCATGGCTTTTTTTTTTTTTTTTTTTTAGCAACTCGCTGTTATCAAATCTTTCCTAAGAATTCAATTTCGTTTTCAGAGAAATAACGCTTTTCACACTCATAATTAGACAATTTACATAATATTTACTTAGCATGTTTAATTGCAACAACAAGACCTGGCATAAACAGGTTTGGAGGCAACCTCAACTCATTCTTGCTAAACACACAGGCAGATGGGCAGAAACGGGCGTGTGCAGACCTCCCGGCTTCCTTCTGCGTGCCTTGTGCATCCGTCAATATAAAAACAGTTCTGGAAAAGGAGCTAGGTGTTGGCCGCAGACCCTCGCTGTACTGCACTGCATTCCCTCCCTTTATGGACCCAGGAAAGAGAGAGAGGTGACCGGGTCAAGTCTTACAGTAATGACAGCCCTCTCTCAAATGCACGAATAGTATTTTCTAGGATAGTGTTCTTACCTGGATTGCTTTGAACAGTACGTCCCTGGTCTGTCTAGGAGTGGCAGGGCTTTTTCGTCCATTTGGGCTGCTATAATCCGCCATGGACTCGGAGGCTTAGAAGTAGCCCTTTTATTTCTCACCGTTCTGGAGGCTGGGAGGCCTGAGAGGCACCAACAGAGTGGGTGTCTGCTGAGGGCCCACTTCCTAGTTCATAGACTTCTTGCTGTGTCCTCATACGGCAGCAGACAAGAAAGCCCTCTGGGTCTCTTTGATAAGGGCACTCATCTCATTCACGAGCGCCCCACCCTCATGAACTGGTCACCTCCAAAAGGCCCCACCTTCACATCCCATCGGTGATTAGGTTTCAACATAGAAATTTGGGGGGGTACACAAATATTCAGTCTCTAGCATATGGTAAATAAAGGTGATCATTGGATGTATGGGGCATGGCTCCCTGGACAGTAGCACATAAACTTTGTAACTGTTGGAGGATAAAATAGAGATGGTTCGTGGCTGACACGGCTCCCTTTAGGGTAAGTGACAATGGATGCATACCTTGGAGATGCCTGTGTGTTGTACCTGGCCCAGAGCACTTTTCAGTGTGGCAAGGAATGCGGGCATGACATCGGCAGCCCTGGCTTTGTTTTGCTTTACCTGTGCCTCATGACTACCTGACGTTAGGTAGGAACTCTGATTCTTGTGGGTCTGGCCCTCTGTGCTATCTCAGTTGCCTCATCCAGTGCATTGGTTAGGGCTAGTTCAATGAAGAGAGCCTCTGCTGTATGTTCAAAATACAACGGGAAAAGGATAAAAATGAGCGGTTTTTCCATGTCTCAGGTTTCTGAGAAAACTTTGAGAGAACCCAGACATGTAGTAGACGTTACAGGAAGTAAAATAGTAATAGCAGCTGGTGGTCAGAACAAAGTTACTCCTCTGTGAGTTTAGCCAAAACCAATGAGAAACCAGGATCCAGGAAAGAGAGAGAGAGAGAGAGAAGCAGACCCAAAGACAGACACAGACAGAATGAGGATGGACTGGCCGCAGGCTGCTGGTCAGAGGTGGTCCAGATCAAGGTCACCCGGCCCCTCAGTGATAAAAGTGAACTCTCCTCTCGTTGACTGTAATTGACTCTGTACATCGATTGTTGCGATGGGGTAATTTCAGCTGCTCTCTGGGAGACAGGCTACACTGAGCATAAGTAGCTGTCCAAGTTTGTAAGTCAGGGAAAGGACAGCATCTGCAATCAGCTTGTCCCTGGTCCACTAGTAGAAAATGGAAAGTGGGAAGTAATGTTCAAAAACTCATGGGCAACAAATCACAGTCAGAGGCTACACAAGGCGTATAAACAGACAGGAGTCGAACAGGCCCTGTGTTTGTACAAACACTGTTATTTATTGTTCCACTAAAGCCTACTTTATCCTACAAAAGGTTTCAGGCAACTTATAAGAAAAGATACCATAATTTATGTACAAGGGTTATTGGATCCTGCGCTGTTTTTAAAGTTGAGCTCTGAGCTTCCTGGCAGCCAAAGTGAAAAGTCTATTCGGTCAGTTAGAGGATTCTTGCTTCAAGAGAATATATATATATATATATATATATATATATATATATATATATATATATGTGTGTGTGTGTGTGTGTGTGTGTGTGTGTGTGTGTGTGTATTAGCTTGGTGCAAAAGTAATTGCGGTTTTTGCAATTATTTTTAACCTTTTAAACCACAATTATTTTTGCACCAACCTAATAGTTTTGAATGGAGTTTCTCACCTGGGACTTCCTAAAAGGAATATTGATCGAGTGCTACAATGAACAATGTTCTCAGCGACATCCCTACAATAAATGCAATGGAGAGTTTTATGAAGCTCTTCTGTTCAGTGTCCTTCGGGGGAAGCTGGAGGCCAGACATGGGACTTCAACACAAGCCCAGGCCGTGTGGCTGAAACACACAGCTTTGTGCGATTCCCTCACTGGCCTTCAAACTGGCATTCATCACTGTGACACCTCTACTGGGCTTTTGGCAAGACCCGAATAGCAAGACCCGATATTTCAGGGTCAATGTCTTGTGACAAAAGGAAGAAGCGTTTGGCAAGCTATAGTACACATTAATTGAAATAGTAATAATTTTGAGTAAGAAAAGAGAACAGGAAGCTGCTGCCATCTTAAATCCCTAAACCCCTGGGCCACCGGAACCTGTCGGTTTAATGCAGTTCTCCTGCTCTACCCAAGATGAGCATTTTTTTTCCCTCTTTTGATGACTCTGAAATGTTATTCTGACATAGCCGCCGCGCAGCCAGATGCCTTCCCCAACCCGTCCATTTTCAAGCAGTTTCGAGCCCTAAATAAGTAAAGAATGTCATCCCAGGCCTACTTTTCCTCACCGCTCGCTACAAAATCGGTGACCTTTTCCAGATCAAATCTGCGACAACAGCTTTTTTATGCAGCCAGTTCACCTGGGACAGACGTGTCAGAGGTGCCACCAGTCCCTTTCCTGGGGACCTCCGGACCACAGATTTCTGTTCATCTGCCACTCTTTCTTCTGTCCCTGGCATTCCTCTGAGCAAGGGAAAATTTCCTTAGTCCTCAAATGTCACCTCGGCAAAGCTTTTCCAGCTCCCCCCATCTTCTCTAGTAGTTCCCCCGTTCCCATCACTCGCTAGCCCTTCCTCTACGTCACTTTTCATTTTTTCTCTTTGTGGTCTAGCTTCCCCACTAGAGTGAATGTGCCAATGAGACAGAGACTTTTGTTTCTTGGCTTTGTTCTTGTTGTTTATGACTCAGAGCCCAGAACAGTGCCTGGCACATAACCGGCACATAAATAACTGTTGGATGAATGAATGAGTAGATGAATGAACAACGGATGGATGGACGAGCAAAGTTAGACTGGAATGCAGCCTCTGACATCCTGTTAAAAATAACTTCTTAGTGGTCCTCTACACACACGTGCATTTCCCTTCTTCCTCTCTCCCACCACTGCCCACCCGTCTCTGTGACTTTGCCAGATCAAATGGTTTTCTACCTTGATCTGGGAAACCTCCCTTTAGTCTCCATCAGAAAAGGTATCAAAACTACTAAAAGACAAGGTCTTATGCATTGTTATTATTGGTGATTTAATACCCTGCCAGGAGCCGGCGACTAGCTGACTTATAAAGTGTGTTGCCCTTGGTTTGCCAAGAGAGGACTCTCTCTCCAAAGAAGACAGCGGTGAGCTGGCTTAGAGAGGGTAGCTTCGCTAGCAGAACCACCATCTGCTTTACCCCAGCGGTTTATGTGTCATGCTTGCTGTTCAGTGTTAAGTGAGAAAAGTCTGCCGTCAGGGTCTGCAGGAAGCCGGGGTCCGTCCGTATACCATTCCAGAGATTAATTTCAGCAGCTTTCATTTCCAAGGTGCTATTAAGTGGTAGGAAGCACAATTTTGTTAAGAAACAAGGGTTCTGGCCTCTACTCAGCTGTAATCTTGAGACTATTATCTCCCCTCACTGTGACTCACTTCCATCTGTTACACCTGGAAAAGGTTGGACTATCATGTTTCCCCGAAAATGAGACCTAGCTGCACAATCAGCCGTAATGCGTCTTTTGGAGCAAAAATTAATGGAAGACCCGGTCTTATATTACATTATATTATATTATGTTACATTACACTATATTATATATTATACCCGGTCTTATAGTAAAATAAGACCAGGTCTTACATTAATTTTTGCTCCAAAAGATGCATTCGAGCTGATTGTCCGGCTAAGTCTTATTTTCGGTGGAACATGGTATGTATCCAAGGTCCTTCCAAGAGTTTCCTTATTAGAACAAAAGGTGTTCTTATCATTAAGGAAATTCCAGTGATTTTAGGAACTGTGTGCCAGGAACCAGGGACAAACATGAAGTATCTTTGTGTCACACCACAGGCCTAATCCTTGTCACGCTTCCCACTGTCAGGTTTGACACACACCGTTTCCCCTGCCTTGAATTAACCTGCATTTCCTCAGACCCTCCTTGGCTGACATTCCCTTTTGTGGACGCTGTGGTCACTCGGGACCGCTCCCTCTCAGCCCGTGCAGTCACACATCCACATTTGTTACCATGATGGTTCACTGACCCCACCCAATGTTATGGGCTGAATTGTGTCTCCCAACATTCAGATGTTGACGTCCAAACCTTAATACCTGAGAATGTGACTGTATTTGGTGATGGAGTCTTTGAGAGAGTTAATCACGGTCAAATGGGGTCATTATGATGGGTGCTAATCGGATACGACTGGTGTCCTTGTAAGAAGGAGATGAGGCCACAGAGGGAAGACCATGTAAGGACACAGGGAGAAGACGGCCATCCACAAGCCAAGGAGAGAGGCCTCAGAAGAAACAAACCTGCTGAAACCTCCATCTCAGATTTCCAGCCTCCAGAACTGTGAGAATATGTATTTCGGAGTTTGAAGCCACCCAGTCTGTGGTCCTTGGTACAGCAGCCCTAGCAGACTAATTCCTACAAGGTGTAAGCTCCAGTGAGGGCAGAGACCGTCTCAGGAATCACCCATCCTGGCACCCCCACAGCCCAGCATGCAGCTTGACGCTCATTGGTATCCAGTAAATACTTGTTGAATGGATGAGTGACTTATGTCACAGGGATGACAGAGATTTTGGAAACATGGAAGTTTCATCAACCCTGTACTGAGTACTCCCAGGCCAGTGATCCTTTAGCCTTTTAGTACCTGTGTTTTGAGTTCTTTTTCCCTGTCTTTCCTCGTTGAATGAGCATTACTTCATCTGCCCCAGGACCAGACTTAATAATACAGAGAGATTTTGTGATTAAGCTTCCTGACACCTCTCAGCTTTGCAGGGGCCTCTACTGGGAACTTCCACCTTCTGAACTGTTTCAGAGAGAATCAAGTTTGGTCAACGTCTGGTCTCTGCATAGTTTCAGTGAGTAATAATGCTATGACCTAAGAAATCCTAAAAGGGGGGTAAAAAAAGTAATATTAGGTTGGTGCAAAAGTAATCGCGGTTTAAAAGGTTAAAAATAATGGCAAAAACCGCAATGGCTTTTGCACCAACCTAATAGCTAATTAAGACCCAGAAATGTTTGGTAATAATAATTATACTTAAAGTTGAACAGATTTTTACATTTACATTTCATGTCCCTCTTAAAACAACCTTATGAGGAAAACAGGGTGAATTTTAGTATCATCTATTTTAAAGAAATGAAAACTGACCCTCAAAAAATCAAGTCGTGTGGGCTCAGATGGCACAGTTCATAATTGGAAAAGCCAGAATTTAAATGTTGTCCTTAGCTTCCTGCAAACACGTGCTTTTTTCTTTTTTTTTTTTTTTTTTTTTTTTCATCCCCGGTAGAAAAACTTATTAGACGATTGCTCCCAGGCACTGTTATTAGAGGTTCAAAGGGGTGTGTGTGAGTGAAGTAGCTGAAAGATGCCAATAAATTGTGTTTTTAGAGACACATCCAGAAGTCCACGGATGGGGTTGTAGCTGGACCCAGGCCAGCTCTTCTCCCTAGCAGAGGTCTCGTCTGAGAGGTGACGGTAGCGAGTGTCCTGGGAGTGATGTGATAAAAACAGCCTTGGAAGAGAGCCCAGCACCTGGTTCTGCGTTCCTTTTTGGTTTTTCCTATTTCCAAAGACCAAAGATCACGGCAAGAAGCAGAGAGAAATCATTATTTAAGACTGAGCAGGAGTTTTTAAACCGTAAATTAAATTAATGTGGGCCTACTCGGAGCTGACGGCGGGCAGCGGGGGTGGGGGTGGGGGGGGAAGGTGTTGTTTGTGCATCTCAGCAGATGGAATTGTTATCTGGACCTTTATTGGATTGCAGAGCATTTTTTGAGTCTCACGCATTTTTTTTCTGTTCTCCCTACATGCCCCTGGGTAGGATGTGCTCTCAGCTCAGTGCCCTGGGATTAGTGGTCAAGGAAATTAGACTCAGCACCTTGATGGGGACCAGAGGACTCTGCAGTGTCCTGGACCCCTGCCTGCAGCCCCAGGTGGCCCTGCAAGCAGGAACAGGAGGGCTGGTCACATATGCCTTGACCAGCCTTTCTGCCCATCCTCTCATGTCCTTGGGAGCCTTGTCCACACGGTACCAGTGACAGCCCTTCCCCTGGGGAGAGAAAGGCTTTTGCACATTTTTCCTAACCATGAGTCTAGGTGTGAAAACATGGGTTTTTGCAACAGAGAGACTTGAACCCAAGCCCCAGCTCTTTGGTTCCCAGCCATTTGTCCTCGACAAGTGACTTTCCGTCTCTAAACCTCAGTTTCCTTTCCAGAAGCTAGAGCTCAGCAGAGTGCCCACCTCGTGGGGTTGTTGTAAGGCAGTCTGCGACGACGCATGGAAGACACGTCGTCCAGTGCTTGGGCAAAGTGCTTGGAAAGAGGTGACATAGGAAATTTCTGTGAGTGCCGGGATCGTGTCTCATGAAACCGAAGAATGGAGGCAGGGACCAAGGAGAGATGAGGAGTTGTAAAAGAGGATAGTTTATTTAAAGCAAAGGGTTGCAGCTCCCGAGCAGAAGTGGGTTCTGACTTTGTGCCCCGTGACTGAGGCAAGGGCTCTTATTTTTGTACCTTCCCCTGCTTGCTTGGAGAAGGGAGCTGGCACCTTCTAATGGAATTTGTGTCAGGTTTCTTCTGTTTGCCCATCCTGAAGGGATTAACGAGAAATAACCCATTTTTATCCATTTCTATCTATCAGATCTGTTCTATTTGTCCAGCCAAAAGGGATTTACGAGATAACTTCTTAATCTCAAGGCTCCATTACATTGTGTCCTGGAGTGAAAGTCTTATCTCAGAATCTGGAGTTTCCAGCTATGGCTATCTTTTGTTTATTCTACCAAGGACCTTCCTGTCTTCTTAACAACATGTTAACTAACCTGTGTCAGAGGGGGCTGCCCTCAGAAAAGTAGGTGCCTGTCAAGGGCAGGCATGCCCATACACACGCAGCATACGTAGCTGCAGAATGTGTGGGGGCAGTTCAGCATGAGGACGATATGAAGAAAATTCGGTGTTGGCTTAGAATAAAGAGATCTCACAGTCAGTTTGGAAGGGACCTTTAAGGGCATCAGATCCAGCCTTCTACTTGGTGCAGAACCGCACACCACAGCATGCCTGCTAGGTGACCGCCCACTCCCAAGGTCCCAACTCTGCTGTGCATCAGAATTAATGGGGCTGTCCTTTGCAAAGAAATCCCCAGACCTGACCCTGAGAGAATCTGCTTCAGTGCGGTTCGGGGTGGGGCCTGGGAGACATTAGCCAAGCTCTCTGTAGAGCATACATGCAGAAGGCAGGAACTGGCTCTGTCTTCTTCACTGCTGTGTTTCTAGCAGTTGGCACAGCCTCGTGCCCAGTGGGGACTCGGTGAATTCCTGTTGGAGGAAGGCTGACTCACACAGCCTCTTCCAGAGCCATTCCTGTGCTTAGACGCTTCTCCCCAGGAAAGCAGCTCATCTCCCTTTGAACTCGAATGGTTGCTTATGTGCTGGCTTATAATAAGCAAAATCTGTCTTCCTTCCATCTTCATTCATTCAGCCTAATTCTACCTTCTAGAGTGACACAGATTCTAATTCTCCTTAGAAGGGATAATCCCTCAGTTGGGCAGGTCAACAAGGACAGAGTATTTATCTCCAAATGAAATCAGGGCTGGCAGAACATGAATCAACTTCCTTCCTCCAGTCACTGAAACAAAATGATTGGCAAAAGAACCTTTTCAGCCAGAGCACAGGGATTCCATCTCAAGGGTACGCAGTCAACCCTGGGTAAGCTTGGAGAAGCTTGCACGTGGAAGAAATCCCCAAAGGTAGCGTCAGTCATGGAATCCCAGCTTCTTCACAGACGGTATGTTCCTACACACCTCACCCCCTTTCTCTGGGCTTCACCTGTGAAAATAGGTGGCTCCAGAGCGATCACGAACATCTTGGCAGCTCTCATGAACTTCTGTGAAACATGCACCGTTCAGAAACAATCCCTCTCAACCCATTCAGGGCTGTTTAAATACCTTTTTGTGTTGCATCTCCTCAGGGAATGTTTCATTCTTCTGCACCCACTAACCAGAGGCATTGGTGGAGCAATTCTTTCAGGATGTTTTGTAAATGGTAACCTAATGCTATATGTTTTCCTTATTATAGCCATCCTGCCCTCAGACATGCACAGAATGGTATGACTATTCAAGACTTTGCTATTTTAAATTAGCTTATTAGAATAAATGTGAGGCTGGAAGGGCATCGTTGTTTTGTCTGCTGATACTCAGAACGGCCCCTGGTGATAACACTGTCTTGTTCACCTGCTGGGATAAGGTGAACTCACAGCTGGTTTGAGAGGCAGTGGTGATTGGCAGTCTCGCTCTGTGCACCCAGGACCTTTTCTGGGCATGGGAAAAAGGAGACTGTACTGGAAGCATCCGTGATCAGAGCTGGAGCCCCTTCTCCTGGTGTTTACCTGGAGAGGTTAACGCATCCACTCCCACCCCAGTCTGAAAGAGTCCGCCAGTTCCAGGTGGGCTAGGATGGTGAGTTTTAGATAATATTTATTTGTCATTAAATCATCCATTCATTTATCCGTCCATCATCCAGTCACACTGTACTGGGCCTCAAGAGCATTAAGGTTTTTAATCAAGGAAGCAAAATTCTCTGCTTTCACTTTAAAAATATGTCTCTTGCTGGGCAAGATGAATGGCAAGGGGGCTTACCTGGGGGAAAGGTGACCAAGTACGAATCTGCCAAGGTAACTGTGGGGACAGAGCCAGGAGAGCAGTTTCCAGGCTCTCGGCTTCATGTGGAAAGTGCTGGCTCGGGTAGTAGATGGCCATCAGCTATAACTAGTTGGCCATCAGCTGTTACCAGTTAGCTGTTGGCCACGAATATAACTGCCAGTGGCTATGCTAGCAAGCGGAGAGGAAAACAAGTGGGGTTGGTTGGTTGGCAGAGAAGCGGACTGCGGATTGCGGGTCGGATAGTGTGGCTCCTGCGGCTTCTGCGGCCCCTACTTCCTATGTCTCCAGCCCAGCCGCCAGCGAGACTATAGTGGTATGACTCCCCTACCTATGGCTCCGTGGGTATTCCTGTTTGGCCATCCTGCGTTCTTGTGCGGGGAGCGGGACCAGAGACCCTGCATGACAGTGACCTAGAAAAGAGACATGATGTGGACGTGGTAGAGCAAGGGAGGGGGGAGAACTTGATAAACAGTCAGTAAAATCTGTAGGATTTGGTTATAGCGAACGTGTGGAGAATGAAGAGAGGGAGGTGACATAATTGATTCAGAGGTTCTAGCATCGGTGACAAGTTAGATCTTGGTGCTACCAACGAATAGAGTAGGCCAGGCTCAGCTCATTATTTATGGGAGAAGGTGATGGATTTGGTCCTGGTCAGTTTGAGTTAAAGGTCACTGTGAAACAGCCAAGTGAAGATGGGGAGCAGCGCTGGAAAGTCATCTCAGCTGGGGATGGAGATGGGTGCTTATCTTCCTACTCGTGGTGTTTGAAGCCATTAGAGTAGCTCCAGTAGAGAAAATGTAAAGCAAGAGGAAGAGGGGGCCAAGGACGGGAGTTGGGGAGCCCCAGCGTTGAAGGGGAGGCAGGGAGAGAATGTTCAGAGGGAGGAAAACAAGAGACTGGTGTCACAGAAGCTAAAGGGCTCAGAAAGGTCCAGTGGGGTGGGGACAAGGGCCAGCAGGGAAGGGTTGGTGGCAAAATGGCAGTCGCTGCAGCTCGTGTCAGCACGCAGGGAGATTCAGACGTTATGAGTAATGACTGGCTAAAAGGAGCAAGAGAAATGCCTTCAGTTGGACAGCTACCACGAGCCAGGTGCTTTCCATATAGTGTCTTTTTGTTTTTTTAATTTATTGGGGCGACAATTGTTAGTAAAATTACATAGATTTCAGGTGTACAATTCTGTATTACATCATCTATAAATCCCATTGTGTGTTCACCACCCAGAGTCAGTTCTCCTTCCATCACCATATATTTGATCCCCCTTACCCTCATCTCCCACCCCCCATCCCCCTTACCCTCTGGTAACCACTAAACTATAGTATCTTATTTGATCGGCACATCCCTTCTTGGAGGCAGGAGGTACATTGTATTCTTGCCCGCTTAGGATACGGAACTTGAGGCTCAGAGAAGTGGTGCCCTGGTCCAGCCGTATGGAGCTGGGGCTAGGGCCCTCTTTTGTCTGGATTAAAAACGCTTCGTCTCTCTAATCTACCCTTTGTCTCTCTAATCCTCATACCTGGGGGTGGGGTAAGGGACTGCCCAGCGTGCCCCTCCCACGCCCCTGTGCCACAGGCAAGCAGCACCAGTCTCTGTTCCTGGGGCTTCAGCTTCTGAACAACAGGAGCCCTGCCTGGAGCCCAAGCTGGGGCAGGCGGGAGGAGGGGAGTTCCCAGCCTGGAGCCATCCGTCTGCTGGCTGGTGACACTGACACCAGGGCCCCAGCAGAATAGCAAGCTTGTTGGCTCTTGTCTGGCTGTTAGTGGTGATGTATGAATAAGCAAAGAAGACAGCTTCATTTTCATAAGTTAACTTGTGCCTAGAGTAAGGAATACAGGCAACAGTGCACTTAATCATAACCACAGGGCCAGCACAGAAAACAATGACAAAGCCTTTTCTGTTAGTCACGGTGTTTTATTATAATAACTCCTAAGAAGATGAGACAGTCGGTGCGGAATGCTGAGATGCTGAGGGAGGCAGCACACAGGCAACCCCTCTCATCTCCCCAGGAGGAATCCCCTGGGATATTACCTCCTAATGGGATGTCAGGCCAAGGATGTGTTTGCATCATCAAGGTGAAGGATTTAGACTTGGACCTTTGCGGACCCGGCTGCAGTGTAGATGCCACCTGGCTGATGGGCTGGGGTTGGCCGAGCTGTAAAAGATGACCTGTCTCATGCACTGTGACTGGGGCCCCAGGGGACACACTCTCTGCTTAGAAGGGTGTTATAGGACAGCACCATTGCTAGAAAAGGTTTGGGGGAAGCTTGGGAATTGGGAGGTCCGTGTGGAAGGGGCAGAGGTGGCCTGCAATGCAGGAGGGGATATGGTAGATGGCTCCACCAGAGACGCTGACCTTCCTCCACAGAATCAATTATAACCTGCCCCCCACTCCTCTGGCTTATCAGTGTCTCTGTCACTGCAAGTAGTACCACACTGCTTCTGAACTGTTTATCTGTCTTCTCCTCTCGCTCTGCCTCTAGGGCAAGGACTATATTTTATTTGTCTTTGATTCCTTAGTATTTTGTGTGGTGTCTGACACAAAGCAAACTCTCAATCGATATTCAACTGAACCAAAGTCTGGGCAGAGTGAACATCATGTCAGCTAAGGAGATGGCCGAGACTGCGGACGCCAGAAATCCAAGTAGATGGGACAGACTACAGGACCGAGGAATTCTGGGTGTAATGATAACAGCAAATACCTACTAAACATTTTACTGTTTTGTAGACATTGACAGTGGTAATGTTTGAATAAGCAAAGAACACAGCTTTATTTTCACAAATGAACTTGTGCCTAGAGGGGGAAAAAAATAATTCTGATGCATGTACTACTTATTAACTCCATTTTACAAATGAATAAAGACACAGGCACAGAAAGGTTGGGTAACTTGTCCAAAGTCACACAGCTAATAAGTGGAGGAGCTGGGATTTGAACCTGAGTAATCTGGTGCAGGCATTCATTTTTTTCACCACTTATTTAAGAAGTGTAACTCTGGACGCCACCCCTGAATTCTGCTGGTTTATGAGCTTGATTTAGACACCAGAGGAGGTTATTGAGTGCTAGTGACCCCACAAGTGAACCTTGTCCCTGACTAAGGCGGGGACAGAGCTTTCAGACCAGAATCTGTAATTCTCAAACTCTAATGTACACTTCAATGACCCGGGGATTTTTTTTAAGTGCAGGTTACTAGACTCAGTGGCCAGAATTCTTATTTAGAAGTGCTGGGGTCCCAGGGAATTAGATATGATATTAGTCCCTCATCCCCATATACTGAACTGATTTAGAGATAAGATAAAGGAATGAGAGCAAAACGTCACCTTATTTTACTGAGAAAAGTTAAATTGGCAGACTTGGCCCCTCAGGGGAGGGATGGGAGAGGGATAAACTACCAGTAATCTGTTCTCTCTGAAACTCAGCAGTCAGGTAACTCGTCCCTGGCCCATGGGGACAGAGAAAGGGTTAGGGCAAGAAGCCTGGAAATCTCTCCTAGAAACCAGACCCATAGAGGGAAGCTGCCTCCTGGGGGAAGCTGCCTCCTGGTCACAATTCACTTTCAGGTTGAGGCCCTGCACTTCTAATGAGAACCCAGGTGTTTGCGAAGCCAATTACCCTCAGACCCCACTTAGAGACACAGTTCTAAAATGACCCAGTTGTTGTGCTAGATGACCTCCAAAGAAAACTACAGGCATGGGCTTGCTCTCTTTCAGAAGCTTACGACTTGGATGATGATATTTAAAAATAGCTATCACTTTATATAGTGCTTAGTATGTGCCGGCCCTAGTTCTAAGCACTTAATACATATGAAGTCATTGAAACACACACAATAGCCATTAGAGTTAGATACTGAGCAGAGAGAGGTTAAGTAATTTTCTCAAGGCTACGCAGCCAGAAAGTGGCAGAGTCAGGAACTGGAACCAGGTGGTGTGACTCCAGTCTGCTCTCTACCTCTGGCTGCACTGGGCACATGGTTCCTGGTGCACGGAAGCTCTGGTGCTGGTGGCGGCAGGTGGGGGCTGGGGTTTACACTGAGCTCAGGATTCACAAGGCCAGGTGCAAAACCCAGCTACCATTTTAATCGTCAACTGAACAGTTAATGAATCCACCTTAAAAAAGCAAAAAGAAGTCTTAGTGGTGGTTTACTATTTTGCTTTCTCACCCAGTGGATATTAGTTTTCTTAACCTTAAAGACAACTGGCTTAGCATGAAAGGGCTATGGACCACCAGCATGAGAAATGCAGCTCAAGTGCTAACTGAGAGAAGGGCAATTTGGATATTTTCCTTTGTGATAACGTGAGTTAAGGTGAACCGTGCAAAGGACTCCTCTGGAGATGAAGACCTGAGTTCAGGCCTTCGGTAGAGCATCGGATGTAAGAGTTGTTTTCGGGGCTGCCACCCCATCTCTGCAGTTTTTCATGCAGGTGAGGAAGATGCCAGCGTGCTAAGAGCTGAGTGTGGAATGTATTCATGTTGGTAAATGGGGAGAAGGTGAAATGCTTTGTACCTTCAGAAAAGTGGGGACATTCATACGCTAACATCGGTGGTCTCCAAATCGGGAGAGATTTACCCACCAGACATCATTTATTGAGCGGACATTGATTAGTGTTCATTGTGTTGTTAGCTACTACGCATCCCTTGCCCTTGGACCTAATGTAGGAGATGGGTACTTACAGATGAGGGGCCGGCCGTGCCTGGGTATCACCCACTCTGTCCTCTAGAGGGCGTAAGTCAGCTCATGTCGCCCATCTCATGTGCAGTGATGCTAAAGTGATCATTTAGATGTCGGGGTATTTAGGGTGACCTCCTGCTAAACATGGTCCCAAAAGGATGCCCCGTGGGGATTAGCAGGGGGCAAAGGCAATTCCCACCGAGCAAGAGCCATCAGAACAAGACACAGTGGTAAGGATGCAAGCAACAAAACTACCTATGCATGTGTCAGGAGTTAAGTGTAATAGAGAATCCATCTGAAGAAGTTGAGGCAGAAGATAACTCATGGAGTGCCAGCATACAGACTTTGGACTTTCAGATAGTTGAAGATTACCTTACCTGAAATGCAGATGGCCACCCTACATTCAATGCAAGATCGTTCCCCTTTTGTCATTTCTGAGCTCATGACACCCTACATCATGCCCCCCCCCAAAAAAAAACAAGTGGTAGCACCAACCTGAGGTCAATAGTAATTATAAACCAGCCTCGCCAAGGACTCCACATCCCCTTTGCTGTATAATGAGGTCACAGCTTCAGGACTTGGCATACAGCTTTCTCAGCTGAAGGCACCATGCTTTTCAGAGCTATTATAATTGTTTTGCACGAACGTCCCAGGCTTTGTTGCATGTGGAATTGATTGGCTCTTCCACTTCCTGAGTTGGTGATATGTTTTTCTGGGAGATTCTACAAGTTTTGGATGTGATCGTCCACAGTGACAAAGTGGGTGGTAGTATTTTTCCCATGTCTCTAATTTATGTATTTGTGCTGGGGTGTTGATTTAGATAGGAACTCGATAAATTGATCAAATAAATTATACCAAACCCACACAGCATCGTTTCAGGGAGCTGTCATCACCCAAGGAGGTTCTCTGTCACCCAGTATGCTGTTCTAGAAGAACCGCTGTGTTTTCTTTGGGTCAGAAAGGTCTTTATTTCTCAAATTGGCCAACAATAGAAGGGTTTGAGCTCCAGAAGGCATCGGTTGGCTGTGGAAGACAGTGATTATTAGTTGTGTGACCTTTAACATATTATTTACACTTTCTAAGCTTCAGTTTCTCTTTTCTATAAAATGTAGATTTATCATTTCTATCTTAAACCTTTGTCCTAAAGGTAAGTAATAATGCATTGAGACAGTGGAAAGATCTGGGTGTCAGACAAATAGAGAATTATATGCTGGCTCCATCAGTCGCTGTGCAAATTACAGTCCTGTGTGAGCCTCAATGTCCTAGTCTGTAAAATGGGATTGATAATAATTCCAAGAGAATACTGTCTGCGTGGCATGATAGCGCTATCTAGTGGAAGGCAATTGGATCTGATACCTGATCTACCCTATTTAGAAGGCCCAGAGATTTGCTCTGGGGACAGAGAAGCAATTGTTCTCTACAAGGTACTCCTGAGTTGATATGGTGCTGACATGATGTTTGTCAACACAAGATAAAGTGACTCTGAGAGTAAAAACACTGTGAGAATGTGGCCAAAAGATGGTTCTTCTCTGTGGGTTCCCATCTCATTAAACAAGGGTCATTTCTTCCTCTCTGATCTGAGAAAACTGTCTCAGCTCACGTCTAGAAAGCCAGTAAATTACTCTACTATGGGAATATTAGAACCGGAACACTTGAAGAAGAGTATGTCAGCCAATAAATATATGTTGCGAGTGGTAAGGAAGGGATGGATGGATGCATGGATGGATGGATGGTTTGGGATTCTGGCTTTATCACAGATTAACTGGGTGAACTTGGGCAAGTTAGCTAACTACTCTGGGCGGCCTTCATTTCTTCTCCATTAAATGGGGATAATAAAAACAGATGGGCTGCCTAAGTGTGACGATTAAATATGTTAATACCATTTAAGCACCTAAGTCAGAGCCTGGCACTTAATAAAAGCTCCAAATAATGAAAGCTGTGGTTAGGATTTGCCGTGACGCTGTCTCCTCTTCAGTATTCACCGACCCACACTGGCTGCTTTTAAGACCTTTGCATTCTCTGTACTTCACAGGTCAGCAGGTTTTGGGCTTGGTAGAGAACCAGAGTGACTGGTACCTTGGAAACCTGTGGAAGAATCACCGCCCTTGGCCTGCTCTTGGAAGAGGCTACAACACAGGTAAGTCATGACGGGGGCCGGGTGGGATGGGGGTTACAAAGGGCGATGTGAGGACCCAGGCTCCTTCCTCTGGGAGAAGAGGTAAGCCAAAGCTGGGAGAAGGCCATCTGGTGGGATGAGTTCTGCAGGGGACGGTATAGGCAGTTCACCTTCCAGTTCTTTCTTAGTGCTGCAGCTACAGGCAAAGTAGCTGTTGGATGCTGGCAGTCAGGGGCGGTCTCACCACAAAGCCACTCTCCTGACTGACCTTCCCATCAGAGTATGAGTATCGCCTGTGGGCCCCTTGGCTCCGTTAATATAGACTAGAGACCATTCTCTAGTGACAAAGAACCCCAATATTCCAGTTTCTTAACACAACAGAAATTTATTTTCCTCACACTCCGCGTCCAGTTTAGGCGTGCCAGGACCTGCGCTCACCGTAGGCATTCAGGATTCGTTGGGATGCATACTTCCCTGTCTAGGGAGGAAAGTAACAGACATCCATCCTATTGACTCTGAATGTTTCTGATCAGAAGTGACATGGTTTTTGCTTATATTTCATTGGCTAATGTATGTCATGTGACTATGCCTACCTTCAGGGGTTGTAGGCAAATGTAACCTGACCATGTGCCAGTAAGGAAAAAAGGGAGAAATATTTGGTAATGGGTGCTTAGGAGAGCCCCAGAGCCCTTAAACACCATGCGCCTAAAATCAAGTCTATTATTCCACCTTGCTGTAACCCCAAACTTGTGTCTCTTCTTTCTGTGTCCGTTAGTAGTATCATTCATTCACTCATTCATTCATTGTTCACCTCCTGTCCGTTGAATGCTTCCTGTGTACTAGGCCCCAGGCTAAGTGGGCCAGACACAGCCTGTGTGTGACCGCAGGAGCATAAACAGGGAGCCAGAGCAGCCCCTCTCCATAGGCTCAGGTCCTGCCAGGGTCCTATCTCTGAGATGCCTCTGGATCTTTCTGCCTCTTCCCCTTCATCCTCTTTGCCACTGCTTTGGTACCCTGTTCTCAGAGGATGCAGACCCGTGATCTGGGTCAGGACTAGAACGTGGAGCTCAGGGAACAGGAGGGTGGGTCAGACCAAGAAGTGCTGGGTGGGACCCAGCGTCTGAGACCAGCTGTACTGGGTTGGTGCCAGTGTCTTCAGGGGATGGCGCCACCTGAAGGAGACAGGGAACACCTGTCCTGGAGGCTATAGTGGGGGACAGGGCCAAAGAGTCAACCTGGGAGCTGAGGGTCAGATTCCAGAGAGGTCAGGGCCCCGGAGGCCAAAGGAAAAAGGATGAGAGTCAAGCTTCCAGAGGGAAGAGTTCAGAGGTGGGTCAGAGGAGGGTCAACGCGGGACCAGGACAAGGAAAGAAAGGTCCAGGGTCAGTGTCCTGAGCGGCCACAGGTGGCAGTTAGGGAGCCCTGTCCTGAAGGCCATGCTTTGACATGGGGGCCGTTCCTTTGCCGCCATTTGCCAGAGCAGCGAGGTGCTCTCGCTCTAATTTTGTTCCTGTACCTCCTGTCAGGCTTTATCATCTGCAGAGGTGACCAGTGAAGAAATCCAAGCACCTGCGCTTCCCACACCTGCGGGAGGCTCTCCTGCTGTGCTAGGCATTAACCCTTGAGTTGTGGGATGGGGGGGAATGCTAAGGAGTCCCTGAGGGGCCGAGGTGGGGAAGGGGGCCGATGGGTCTTCGGGCAGCAGCTCTCTATTAGCCGGTTTGGAAGTATTCAGGATTTTGATAATGGTGGGGGGGGAGTGCCTCTGCATACCAGCTGAGTACTGGCTGGGCACTGTGCCTCTGCTTCCTAGGCGTTAAGCTCATTTGCTCCTCACACTCACCCCAGGAGGCAGGTGCTATTCTTATCTCCGTTTTATACACAGGAAGCTAACGCTTAGAGAGTTTACTGATAAGGAAGGGCCTGTGGTGCTAACTACTAACCTAACCTTCCTAGCTTAAACTTTAGTAGCTTCAGGATCAAGAATCGTTTTTAAAACACCGTGAACCCCAGACTCTGCCCTTGACGGGTCTCGCAGGGGCGTTGCCCTGGATTCTGCCCTATAAGGAGCCCCCAGGATGTCTAATTTAAGGGTCGGCTCTGGCAGAACGTGGCTCTGTGCTTCCCCTCCCAGCACACCTTCCCGGGGGCCGTCTTCTCAGTGCTTGGAGACTGGACCCTTGAGGAGCCCACAGTGGGCTAGTGCGAGGGTGCCCTGTGCTTTCCTGCTGTGAGTAGATGATGAGCCCCAGCTAGCCTTTGCTGCCCAGGTTCCCAGCCCGTCCCTCCAGGCCTTTGTAAAGCTGGAGAGACCCATGTTTGTCGCTGGCAGCAGGGACATCAGAGCAAAGCCCTGGCATGTGTGTCGTTTCCATCTTCCGGAACATAGAATAATAGGAAATGTCACGTGGAGATAAACTGCAGTACCTCGAGGACACGACGTCTGGGTCACGACTATCTGCGTAAAACAAAAACCATCGGTCATCAATGGGGGTTTGCAGGGAGAAGAAAAATGTAGCCCGCTGGGGGATTTATTATGACAGAAATGACGTGTCCTCTCCCGCCCCTCCTCGTTTGCCTCAGAATGTGAGGTCAGGAGACATACAAGTGTCTAAACCACTTTTAGCGCCTACTTGATATGCCCAGGCAATGAGTTACTTCCTTTCTAGCTGATCCAGACAGGACAGAGCAGATGGTAAAAAGCTCTGTTAGAAGTGATGTGTCCATTTCAATAAGCCAGTGACAGCAAGCAGTCGTTAGGAAAGGATTTATATGCGACATCGAAATGCATTGGCTTTCGTCACGGGGATTTGTTCTTTTAACGCTAAGGATTGTGCCTCCTATCGGTGGATGTGTCATCCAGACATTTAGGTTCTCATGGAAATTGAGCCCAGAATCCCATCTCAAGCCTCCAGAAAAAGGAGCTCCAGCAAAGCCCTGTGTGAGCCTCCAGCTTGTATGGGGAAACTGAGGCAATTCAGCTGTTTTGTCTCTGTGAGTTTGGCCAGGTGGCTTGCCCTACTTGAGCCTTAGTTTTCTCCCCATAAAATAGGACAATAACAGCACCTAGTGTGTGAGCATTGACCAGATAACTTGGGTAATGAGTCTAGCCTAGTATCTGGCACAAAATAGGTACTCAGTAAATCTTCATCTGTGTCCTCTTGCATTTTTCTGCCATTTGCTGTATCAGGGAAAGGGTCCACCTGCTTTAAAAATGGTGGTTACGTGACTGGCTGAGGTTTGCTAAGGACTCCTGAGCACTCGAGGCAGAAAGAACCACTACGTTTTTTGCTATTCCATAATTTTAATGCAATCACCCAGCAGTTTTTCTCCTCTCTCAATGACCTGGAAAAAGGTTAACTTTTCATATTATTTCAGGAAAAGAAAATGATGATTTTTAGTTCATATGTCAGCTTCCTGACTGTGTTTTACTTGGAAAATCCCCAGAAAAAGCATGAGATGTTTGAGGTGGAAGATCTGTCTCCAAGACCTGACTCTCGCTTTTCTCCTTGGTGCCTTTTGGAAAGCTCCCCAGGGCTCGCTGAGCCTGAGGTGCCCTGTAAACTGCGTATGATGATTCCACCCTACGCCCTCTGTACTACCAGCTATAAGGGCTGGTAAATCAAAGTGCTTTCGGAAGGTGGTTGTCGTTTTTATTTTCCCCCCTGACCACAGCCTCGCTGAGTAAGTATTTTTGAGTAATTTTGATTCAGCCACATTTATGGAGTTCAGCTGCATTCCCCAGACACGATTCCAGGTACCTTACCATGCATTATCTTTGCTAATTCATAGAATTACGTATCTCATAGATTGACATTCCCCTTGAAAGAGCCAGCCAGCTTCCCCCTTCCTTTTTGTTTTCCTTTCCAAGTCAGCTTGCACAAACCCACAGCTTACCTTACAAGGTTAGAGACGGATCTGTCTACCATCTCCCATTCACCCCCCGTATTCTTTTTAGAGCAGTTTACAACTCAATCCATCCTCAGAGAGCTGCTAAACCACAGCCAGCAGCTGCGATGACCCAGCAGATCCCAGCCCAGGGCATTTGCCTTACTGTTCAGGTGGCAAACAGGGCAACTCCTGCATCCTTGCACAGAGATGGGCTCCTTCCTGACTGTTCTGTCTGGTCATCATGTCCTAGGTGTAAGAAACTGTCATCCATTCAGCCTTCAGCTGTCTGTAGGACTTAAAAAAAAAAAGGTTTATTACAGGATCATTAAGATTCAACCCACTTCAGTTCTTGTGCTGACAGTGACTATCTTACAAACAAACTTGGGAAAGGAGAGCTAAAAGTAGCAGGTGACTGGAGAGTGAGGTTAGGCAAAGTAGAACCAAGAGGGCAGGTATACAGAAAGGTTTGTTTGTGTAGGATCCCAAAGGTTACTCCAGGAGAAGGTGGGTCCTCCCCCAGATGAAGGACATAATATTAACTAGAGCATGTGCTTTAAGAAACAATTTAAAAATAAAATGTATCCTGTTCCTTTCAGTCCCCCAAGTAGGCCAGAGACAGGCAGATGGAGACCTGGCTCTCTAGGGAGGGAGGCGTCATTTCTCTAGGAATCCTTGTTCACAGAACTACAGAATTAGAACATTCAAGGACTGACTCACCTCTGAGGCTGGAGCAAACTCTGGAGTGGGAAGAAGTGGAAGGCGACACATGGCAAAGTCGGACACCACAGTGGATTCCATGGTGGGAATTCAAAAGCAGCAAACACTTGACAACTTGCCAAGGAACTGTTAAACAAATAACTTTAGTGAGACAACTAGAAGTGTGGGATATAAGTCTACCCTTCACTCTGCCTCTGCCATCCACCATTCTTCGGGCCTAGACATGTGCATTCATTTCTCTGAACCCCACCACCACCACCACCACCACCACCACCACCTGTTGGCTCAAGAACTATCATGTCATGCTCTGAAGAAATGTGAGTGGATGATTTCTGTCTGTAATAACTGCATCTAGAGAAACTAGATTTAAATGTAGTTCATTCATTCATTCATTCATTCAGCACATGTCCCTGATTTTTAAAGAATGAATGATACCAAGAACCTTCCTCCAAGGAGATTATAGTCTGGTAGAGGAGAGTTTGCAGATCTACAAATAAATTTGTAGATATGCCCCTAGCATGATTGAGATTTATAGAGTTGAATATCAGCCTGCATTAACCCTGGATCAGCATTTTCTAGACTTAATTCCAGAAGACATTGCAGGAGACATTAATATGTGTTTAGACGGTGTGGAAGATAAGGTTGAAAAATCTGCATACTGTATTCCTCCCTTGGAGATTCAAATGGCATGTTGACGTAGTAGAGACCCTGAGAACTCCTGAGAACTCCCGAAGTAGAGAAAGCTGGTAAACCCAGCAGCATCGCCCACTCTTAACTTGATCTAGAACTTTGAAAACAAGTTTGGAAAAAACTGCCCCTAGACCAAGTCTGGCATCAGGGAGTACCTCTTTTGGGGCTCTGTATCCCAGGCTCTTGCTGGCACAGGAGTGTTTGAATGGAGTTTGTAGAATAATCCCACTGAAAGATGCTTGTCATCTAAGCATGGTGCATGACACCACACAATAGAAATGTCTACTCTATTTTGTACGATGGGTTCTCATTCATCTTCCTCCGTAAGGACGTAGACACCATAGCACAACACCTTCTTAGCCAACATCCTGTGTGTCATTGCATGTCTGAAGCCAGTCACCAGCCAGCAGCCCTCCAAAACCTTCCTTCCCTGTGGAGCAGTGCTAAGTGAGATGGCCTCTGGACCGTCTGCCACCCTGATTGGTTAACCACCTCTGGGTAGCTCCAGTTTCTCTTTCTGAGGGTGACACTGACCTGAACGATACACTCTGGACGTTAGTTAACGATCAGAGGTTTGTGTTTTCACCTGGGCACTCCCTCCCACTTTTCTGAATCAGAACGCTTGTTTAAAATGTCAGCTTTCATGCCCCAACCCAGGGAGGTGACTCTGAATTTCTACAGAGATCAGGGCAGGTAACTTGTTTTAAACATGTTCCCTCTATGCTTCTGATGCGTACCAATGTGTGAGAACCAGCCTCCTAGTACACATTGTTATTGCCATTTGCACATCAAGCTCAAGTTGAACTTGAGTTCAACTTGAAAGCTCCATGAATGACTATTCAGCCAAAGGTTCCCCATTCTGTGCTTCTGTAGTAGATTTATTGAGCCTAAAGCACAGACTTTATATTTATCTCTGGTGAGTTTTATATGATTTAGGCCAACATTTGTGTCACGTTATTTGACCTCATTTTAGTTCTCAACTTAGAGTCACCCACAAAAATAATGAAAATGCCTTCTGTTCATTCAGCCAGTGGCCATGCCCCATTTTTGTAACACTTGTTTTGAATGCCTCCTTTATAATCCTGGAATAAAATTCAGAGATTACCGGTCTACAAATATAATTTCAAGAAAATCAATATAGTGCCCTGACTGTAATAGAAAGAAGAAATAAAAGGAAATTAATCTACTATATAATAATATTGACTTCAGCATATAATTGCTCAGGCTTGGCAATCAGACAACCTGACGAAGTAGTCAGGTGCTTCTGTACCTGTGTTCAGGACAGAATGATCTTCTGTGGGAACGCTGCCGATGCTCAATGGTACCAATGGCATCCAGGTAACCCACATCCGTGAGTGGTCTTGGCCATCTATGAGAGGTTTTTCCAAACTCGTGAATGGCTCTTTGTAAAGTATCAGGTAATAGGAAATACCACCTTCCCTTGATTTGTACTCCCAAGTTCAGTGTCTATTTAAAAAAGTGCAGAAAAAGCACTTGGCGTTTTTTGGTAAGTAGTGTTAGTTTCAGGCTTAGCTAGTTGTAACAGTTACATACAATTCTAAACAGAAATGTTCAGGGGGACCTATGTGGGATGCGGGAATATTCTCCGTTGTGTTAGACTGTCCTGAGAAGGGATACTGTCCCCTTTGAGAGTCATGAGTGCAAAGCATTACAGATGTTCCAAAGGCCGACTCAAATGCAAAGCCATGATATCCTCAAGGTCGCCCCCGAGGTTGGTGTCAGTGAACAAGAGAACGCTCCCTGCTCTGAGTATTCAGGCAGCTGGAGTCTACGTAGCGGTGCTGCCATCCAGCCACTTCTCTCCACTTAAGCTTCATCGGGGTTCAGTCACGTTACCCAGAACTTGTCCACTTCATATCCTGAACCAGACTCTCCTTCGGACTTAGTTCCCCCTCGTGGGTTCCCATGGACTACATCTGCTCCCTCCTCCACCTGATAACCCCTTAGAAATCTACATGAAAGAGTCTCCTCTCCCATGGTCTTCCCACCCCTGGCTCACTGCACGTTACTGATTCTCTGAACCTCAGTTTATTCATATATGAAATGGGGTCAGTTGTAGTACCTACCTCACAAAGGATGGTCGTGGGAAGTAAATGAGATAAGAATGTAAATTTCATATGATGAGACAGATTGAGTATGTATAATAATTAGTGTTCAGTGAATGTAGTCGTTGCCGCCTGTTGTCGCTATTTAAAAGGTAGGCTAAGGGACCGCAGGACATCTGGCCTCTTACCATATCAGTCATCCTGTGCTCCTGGAGCTCTTGTTTCATTTTTCCTTTTAAAAGACATATTTCTTATGTTTTGGAGATAAACAGTCCTGGGTTCAAGTCCTGCCCTCATCTGGTACTAGCTTCATAATTACAGGCAACTAACAATCTTTATCATATCGGCACAAGCAGAGTTTCCATCTCACTGGTCACTATTTAAAAGGTAGGAGGAGAGAATGAGATAGTATTTGTAAAGTTCTTGGGACAATGTCTGGATCAGTAAACATCAACTGTTAGTACTTTCCTTTTCCGTTTATAGTTGAGGTTCCGCTGGCCTCCTGACTGTCGCCCGAACGGGAAAGGCCGTGGTACCTCCTCAGCATCTTGTGACCGTAATTGTCTTCTGTCCATTGAGGATACCTGGGGCTGAGCTCCCTCTCCAGGACTGTTCTTCCATTTGTTCACTCATCTGTTAGGGATATTCATCGTGCATCCAGCATCTGTGACCTGCCAGGTTCCTTTCTAGGCCAAGGGGCTGCCATGGAACACGACAGAAGGGAGCCCTGTTCATGGGAAGAGCCCTATTGCTTGTTATCAGGGGGAGGGAAGCAGTCCTCCCTGCGTCCTGGGACGCCAGCCCCTTCCGGTGCTCCCCACACTCCCTCAGCTCCAGACATTCCGCTTTCCTTGCTGTTCCTTGAACACACCTGTTTAAACCTGTGGGTCCTCCATCAGCAAACGACAGCCTCACTCTACCCGCCCCCCCCCACCTTATTCTTCTCCATAGTGTTCATCGTCGTCTGACCTACAGTAATTTTGCTCACTTTCTTTTTTTAAAGTTTCTCTGTTCGTGAGGATGTAAGTCCCAGAAGGGTTGTAATTTCTGTCTACTAAGCTCCCTGCTTTATCTCCTGTACCTAGAAGTATACCTGGCACATAGTAGACATTGAATAAGTATTTGTTGTGGAATGAAATAATTTTGAAAGATAGTGTTTTGAAGATAGTAACATAGAGCAGCAGTTACCAACAGGAGTTGGTGGGAAACTTGGTGCCCCGTGGGACATTGGCCATGTCGAGAGCCATTTGGGTTGGCACAACTAGGGGTGGACACTCCTGGCATTTAATGGGTAGAGGCCCGGGATGCTGCCAATGTGCTACAATGGGGAGAGCCCCCCACCACAAAGAGTTATCTAGCCCACAATGTCAGTACTTCTGAGTTGGAGAAACCCTCACGTACTGGGACATGCCAGGAATCATGGAAGGGAATTGGACTCTTCTAGAAAGAGCCATTCTTTAGGGAAGGATGCTCTGAGAAGGTGACATTTGAGCTAAAGACCTGAAGGAAGGGGAGATGGCAGCCATGCTGAGATCTAGAATAATGGCGTTCCCGACAGAGAGAGCGGCAAGTGCAAAGGCGCCTGAGGAGGAATAGACCTGGATGGTTCTGTCCCCCTCATGTAATCGTGTCCCACACTCCCCTTTTGGATGTGTCAGAGGTGTCAAATCGGCCTGCACCAAGCTTCCGCCGATTAGCCCATCTCGGAGCCACCCCTGACCCTACAGACTCTGCCCCGCTCGCCTACAGCCTAGTAATGCTCAAAGCAGATTCTCCAAGTGTTTCAAATGCCATCAGAGTCTTTCCTCCATGTGCTTTGAGCTCTCTGACTCACATTAACAGGCTTTAGGGCCGTACATCGGGTCCTGTCCTCCTGCTGTATCTCCAGGGTTTGTAAAGATCCCCACTACCCCAGAGTAAATCATGGCGAAATGCAGCGTCTGGGGCAGGGGGTCATCCTGAGCCGGACTTGGCTAACTCTCCAGACACAGACTCATGGCCCCTACGCGTCCCTGCACAGTCCTGTGGAGCCAGGCTGGTCTCCTGTCTGTTGCCCAAAGACACCCCATCCCTGCGCCCAAGCCCTCTGCGTGGACTGCTCTTCTGCAGCTGCTCCCAGCTCAGCCCATCACTTCCTCTGTCCTTAGCTTGGATGGCATCTCCTCACAGAGGACTTCCCTGACGATCTTAGCGAAAGGAGCATTCTCCATCTCCCCACTCTGCTTTTTTTTTTTTTTTTTTTTTTGCTTTATTTTTCTTCACTGCACTTTCTGTCAGTGTTATAAAATACGGTTTTGATTCTTCGGCAAAATGCTCCCCAAAGATGTCCACACCCTAATCCCCAGAAGTTGTGATTACGTCGTGTTACATGGCAAAAGAGACTTTGCAGGTGCAATTACAGACTTTAAAACAGGGAGATGAGCCTGGAGTAGCCGATGGGCCCAGTCGAATCACTGGAGCCTTAAAGGCTCAGAACCTCCTCCACCTGGAAACAGAACTGATGTTACAGAAGGGGAGTCAGAGAGACGTGAAGCACGAGAAGGAGTCATTATGCCATTGCTGGTTTGAAGACGCAGAGGACAAAGTGACAAGGTATGCAGGTGGCCTTTAGGAGCCAAGAGGCTCCCAGCTGACAGCCAGCGGGGGAGAAGGGACCTCAGTCCTACAACCGTAGGGAGCTAAGTTCCTGCAACAACCTGATGAGGGTAGAAGTCGATTCTCCCCCCGGGTAACATCCAGGCTGGCCGACACCTTGACTTTGGCCTTGTGAGACCCTAAGCAGAGAACCCAACCCATAGACTTCTGACCTATACAACTGCAAAATAACGAATGTATACGTTGTAAGCTGCGAAGGTAATTTGTTATGGCAGCACTAGGAAACTCACATCTCTGTGTTTCCCCACAAGAATCGAGCTCCTTGAGGGCTAGGATCTTGTTCTGTGTACTCCAACGTCCCCTTCTAGGATATGGAATGCTCTCAGTAAATAATTGTTCAATGAATAAGTGAGTTCTGGTTTCCCTCACTTCTGTCTTTCTGGGCATGGAAGAGCTTGAAAAGCTGCAGGTGGGAAACATAGTTACCAAGTCTCACTCTGTGCCCGTTCAGTAGGCAAGCACTCAGCATGTGCCGGCTGCCTGGCATTGGGCCCTGCACTAGGAGCAGAAATGAAAAATACGATGTGGTCTCCACTTGCACACCATCCCCCCTTCCCCAGGTGGTCCGCTATAGACTTAAAGATCAGAAGATGAAGGGCATTAAATGAATTGTGGTTGGTGCCGTGATGGAGGGGGATGCCCACAGGCACGGGAGATGCCCACAGGCACGGGACTAACGGCTGGAGTAGAGGACTGCTTGGAAGCGATGAGAAAGGTCTGAGTGTCAGGAGGACTAGAGGTGGGGAGGATCTTCCAGGCCAACAGAGCAGCAAGCCCCCAGATTCAGGCTGGGAGATGTGGGGATTTGGGGCCCATCAGAAAACAGCTCACAGTTTGGGCTTTTAGTTCAATCAAAGGTGTGTTACTCGTAGGCTCTGTGCCCAGTATGTATGTAAGGAGCCCAAGTTCTGGCTCCATCCCTTTCAAGTACAGCGGCCTTGGGCAAATCTCTTCATTTTATTTATTTGTTTGTTTGTTTGTTTGTTTGCTTAACTTTCCGTTTCTTATGAAATGGCAGTGTCCATACAGACTCAACAGGATTGCTCAAAAATGCCTGGCAAACAGTAAGCACTCAGTAAATGGTACCTAAGACTCCTGGCACCACCGTAGAGAGTGTGGGGTCGGAGGGACACGCAGGGTGAGCAGTGAGGCTGAGCGCTAGGTAGGGCTCCGGTCTGAATGCTGGAGGCAGTTCAGCTTTGTATCCAGCAGGCTCAGAGGATTTTAAACAATACACAGCTTCACTCCCGGTCCTAGAAAGAAACCATCCTCACCCAACCTCCTCTTCCCTTTTTTAGTTTCTCCATTTATGTCTTGTCCCTGAGCCAAATTTTCATCTGAACACCGTGGCTGCCGCCTGGTCAAACTCTGCAAAAGCACCTATCGGCAGGCCCAGGACGCTAACCCATCCCATTGCCGTCAGGGGCGCTGGAGTTCTCTGAGTGCCCCAGCAAGGCAGCCAGGCGAGAGCCCCCACCTCCTGCTTATCAGGCTGGTGGGAGGGCCTCTGATAAAACTGAACCACTAAAGAGTTATCCCATCTGCATCCTGGAAAACTGGCAAGGTTTCCCATCACCCAGCCGCCTGCAAAAGCCAGGGTTCTAGAGAGTTACTCTGTCATTACTCCCTCCTTTCCCCAGACGTGGCTTCACAGGAGAGACTGTGCATTTAATGTGAGGCTTCCAGAATCGGGCCTGAAGTGCTTCCCAGCTTCTCCTCTTGCTGTAAGAGACCTTTTGACCTTTACTAGTTTCCTTATAAATGATTCTTTCTGTTTCCTGGATAACTCTGACAACAAAGTCTCATGGTTTTCCTCCCTCCTTGCTAAGTAAATCACAAAGCTGCTGCATGTGCTGAATAGATGGAAACCAAAAGCAAAAACAAAACTTTTCCACTGTGCTGGGGCTCGCCTGCAGCTATCCAGGTGAACTAGAATAGAATGGCCTCATCTGTCAAACCGGAAAACAGTGTGCTGGTTGTTCCTCCTGAGTTTTTCACTTACCTGCTCATGCAACCTGAACTTCAGGTAGTCCAGCCAACCTCTCCCAGCCCCAGTGTCCTTTCCTGTGAGCTGAATGTAATAATGCTCTTAGTCTGTTCAGGTTGCCATAACAGAGGACCACGGGCTGGGTGGCTTGTAAACAACAAAAATGGATTCCTCACAGTTCTGGAGACGGAAATCCAAGATCAAAGGTGTCAGCAGATTTGGGTCTGGTGAGGACCCCCCACTTCCTGGTTCACGGGTGGCCATCTTTTGCTGTGTCCTCACATGGTGGAAAGGCAAGAAAGCTCTCTGGGATCTCTTTGATAAAAGTACTAATTCATGAGGGCTCCACCCTCGTGATCTAATCACCTCCCAAAAGCCCCACCTCCAAATACCATCACACTGGGGATTAGGCTTCAACATATGAATTGGGGGCACAAACATTCAGTCTATCATAAATGCCTTCCCTGAAATGTCACAATATTGCTGAGAAGGTAAGAGGGTACAGATATACCAGCAGCATTTTCTTAACATCCGAGTACACATGTCACCAATCCTACGACCACTTTGTTCATTACCTACTACCACTTGCTCCTTCCAACCTGATCCCACCTGTATTTTCAGCTTATCTTCAGCCTGTCTTCATTGTACCTGCAGCTGGAAACTTTGTCCCCAAGGCATATGACAGTCACCCTTCATCAGCAATGCTCTGATGTTTGAGAGGGCAGTGAGCAGTTTCAAAAAGCCCCACGTCACAATACCTCCCTTAGAGTGTGTCGGGGAGAAGTGGAGATATTGTAAAGTAGTATATAATATATATGTATAAAAAGTCCATCGTTTGGGCACTTAATAAACTGTAGCTGTTTTGGAGAACCTACCTGGCACACAGTAGTCCCTCCAGAAAATGTTTCAGTTGCTTTAAAATTATGTTATAGACTTTGCCAGGTGTTGTAACAGGGCTAGATTACCAATAGTGCCAAACAATAAGATCTTTTTTAAACTACATTTAAAAAAATTTTAAATGTCTATGTGGACATTTGTTGTAAAGGACAAATAGTATAGAAATGCCATACTGGGGCCCTGGCTTGGGAGAGCCTATTGTTAAATTTTCAGAAAATATAAGATCTGGTTGTTAAACACAGCTACTATTAAAAATCAAATTATATAAACTTACCAATAAATTATTTTAAAAGCAAAGGTAATGAGTATTCAAAAGTCATTACTTCCTAATCGTATTACTGCTCTTAAGGTTATTTACATCTGCAGTATCTGGTGGAAACACTGTGAAATGATGTGCTACTGTACTTCCCTCGAGCTGTTCAGTGACGTTGCATTAGTAGCTTGAAATCTGCCATGGTGAGATTATTTACACCATGGGAATTGGCACACACTACAAATCAGGGCTTTTCTTTCTTATTTTCTGTAGATCCTGTTGTTAAACATTTACCAGCATACCACTGAAATATAGTAATATATGAAATCCCCTCTCCCCATCATGTTCCCCCATGTTAAACACTTTTAGCAATTTGCAGTATATTCTTGACTTTCCTTTTTCCATAGATGTAATTATCGATTTCTCTCTATATACCCATCTCCTTTTTAATTGTCGTGTGCTCTATTAAAATAAAATGTTGAGTATCTCTCTACATCGATACATATAATGTATTTTCTTCTTTTTAAGAACTGTATAGTTTTTCCATTAGCTGATTGTACCTCAGTTTGTTTATTTTGTTTACTATTAATTGGTAGTTTAGTTGTTCCTTGTTCTCTCCTGCCCAATTATAAACAACACCACACATAAACATCCTTTACATTCATGTTTGTTTGCTTATGCAAGTTTCATACGTAGTGGATTTTAAGAAGTGGTACTGACATATCAAACTATTGATATTTTAGAATTTTATAGATTAGAAAATGCCAAATTTGTCAGAGGTCAGATTGGCAAATTTCAAAGCAATATTTATTTATTGTACATTAGTTACATTTAAATTAAATTAGTAAATTCTAACGGATTAATTCAAGTTTGATATTTATTTTAAAGTTAATATTTAAAAGTAAACTTTTAAAATTAAATGAGTGTGTGTATGTGTTTTGCTTCTTTGTTTTCTGTGCTGGAAACAGTCTTTAAATTGCAGAAGCAGTATTCTGCAGAGTGTCTACTTAATAGGAACCTGCTATGGACTGAATTGTGCCCCCCCAAAAAAAAAATTGTACATGGAAACCTTAACCCCCAATGTGACGGTTGGTAGTTGGAAATGTGGCCTTTGGGAGGTAATTAGGTTTAGATGAAGTCAGGAAGGAGGGGCCCTCCTGATGAATTAGCACCTTTGTAAGAGACACTAGAGAGCGTGTGCTTTCCCTGCCATGTGAGCACGCAGTGACAACGTTGTCATCTGCAAGCCAGGCGAGCCCTCACCAGAAAGCAACTATGTCAGCGCCTGGATCTTGGACTTCTGGCATCCAGAATTATGAGAAAATAAATTTATGTTGCTTAAACTATCCAGCCTATTGTATTTTGTTATAGCAACCTGAGCCGCCTAACCAGAAGGCAATTTCAGCTTTTTTCGATGAGGCAGCTGATCTCTGGCTAAAAGGTCCAGCCAGGCCTTTGAAGCCGTGAAGCGTGGACCAGTGGCCAGGGGACACAGAGCCCTTTCCTTGCTGTGGGTAACTTCCTGGCTCTAGCATGTCAGCCCTGGAACTAAGTGAATTGACCTGGCCTATTAGTGGACACGGGTGGCCATTTCCTGAAAATGTTTCTGCCCCGCTCTGCTGACCCATTCAAGGTCAGTGATCTCTGTGTCACTCACTTGGGTCTTAGTGCAGCAAGAGCCAACAGGAGCTGTGACCCAGCCACCCAGACACCTGTGCGGTTCAGTGTGCAGTGGAAGGGAAAGAAGGGGGGTGCGATCCTAACTCGTCCTGCCATAAGGAAAATAACCTGGCATTCATTCAATGCACAGTTTCCTTGAAGACGTATTTATGATGAGAAGACGCATCTCATTTCTTGGAGGTCTCTCAAGGTCACGGTATCCATCTCTTAGATTGGACTTGTGCATTCATGTGCATGAGCTCACGTAATCTCCACTTTACAGAGGAGCCGATAGAGGCCCAGAGAGGCTTCATGATTTCAGAAGTTAGAGCCAGTCAATGACAAAACCCAGTGCTTGGGAGGCCTTCCCTTCTCTTCTTGGGGCTTCAGTGCTTGAGATTGGTAGAGCATTGCTGAGATCTACTGAGGGGATTAGTCCAGCTCTTCCCCAGTACACAGGACTTGGCAGCAGGGCACCATCTTCTAACCTGGTGTCATCCATGTATCGAGGGTCCTGTATCTCTCTACATCGTATTGTGTGGCTGTCGCCCCTAACATTCACTGAGCTTTATTACTCTGTGCCAAGCCCCATGCTTTATCTCATTTAATTCTCATTACATCCCTTGTAAGGTTTCCATGATTAGTCAAAATCTTACTTCAGAACAGTACTTCAGAATCATGGCTGCACACTGAAATCCCCTGGGGAGATTTGAAAAACTGTGATGTCCATGGCTCACCTCAAATTGATTAGAACCTCTGATATGAGACCCCTCCGTCAGCGGTTTCTGAAATCCTGTAGGTGATTGCTGTGTGCTAGATACCCTATCCACCTGATAGGAATTCTCTCTTATCTTTCCAAAATCTGCATTACAAAGACACCCACTGGCACATTAGTGCCTTTCTTTGCACCTTTTTTATCTCTATTTTCTCTCCCTTCTCCCTGGTTTCCTAACCATCAGCACACTCAGGGACTGCATAGCTGTTTGAATTTGTGCACATTCATTCAGCAAGATATTTTGAGTATTAGCTGTGGATAATTTCAGACCCCATGCTAGGCTGTGGGGATGCTCGAGGGAAACCCCAATCCTGGCCTCAGACTGCACAACGGGCCTAGGATAATGCCCTCCAGATCCATCCATGCTGTCACAAATGGCAGAATTTCCTTCTTTTTTATGGCTGAGTAATATTGCATGGTGTATATACCATCCATTTTCTTTATCCTTTCATCTGTCACAAGACATGTAAGTTTCCATATCTTGGCTATTGACAATAATGCTGCAATGAACATAGGTGTGCAAATATTGCTCCAAAAAGATACTGATTTCAGGGCCGACCCGGTGGCTCAGGTGGTTGGAGCGCCATGCTCCTAATGCCAAGGTCTCCGTGAGCAGCTGGAGGTTGCGTGAGCTGCCGTGGGCTACCGTGTGCTGCCATGAGCGGCCAGCAGCCGGCGAGAGCTGCCGTGAGTGCCAACTGGCGACTGACTGCCTCAGCCGGGGGTGGGGGGAGTGGGGCGCGAGGCTCATAACACCAGCATGGGCCAGGGAGCTGTGTCCTACACAACCAGACTGAGAAACAACGTCTTGAACCGAAGTAGCGGGGGGAGGGGGGGGGGGAAAGACACTGACTTCAGTTCCTTCACAGTTACCTGTGTTAACCATGTGAGGTGATGGATGTGGTAATTAATTGTCTTGATCTTGGTAATCATTCTGCAGTGCGTATGTATACCGAATCATCATGCTGTAGCCTTTAAATATATACAGATACATGTGTTGACTATTCCTCAATAAAGTTAGATAAAATAACTCTAAAATAAAAGATCCAGGAGCAAGCAATTGCAAACAATTGTAATGCATACATGCCCAGATGGAGAAAGTTTGGGGGCTACAGAGAAGAAGAGGGTGCAGGGAGGTGTCTCCTGCAGTGGTTTATGTGCACCCCTGTTGCCTGGATTGCGACCCATTATCCTATACTTTCCCTGGGGCTGGCACAACCCAGAAAATGCCAGTGACAGAGAGACACCAGCCTCCTAGTCTTTCCTTCTCCTTGAGAGTCATCCACCTTTATTCTTAAACACCCCCTCCCCCCACCCCTTAACCTTCTGAGATCTCAATTTCTGGATCTCCTTTTAGAGCTGACATTTCACCACAGTGGGTCAGATGTGTTTGAATCCGAAAGGCACAGGGGATGCCGAGTTATCCGAGAAGTCGCCCAGCCCACAAGGCAGGCTTTGTGGACCGAGCCCACCTGTGTTCGGCACCGGCTGCCCAGCGCAGTGCACGCTGCCCACTCTTTATGCTTAACACAGGCAGCAAAAGAAGTGGAAATAATGGCCCTTGTAGAAACCATGGCCCTTGTCTTCAACAGACCTAGGATCAAGTTGGAGCAGCCATGCAAATATATTAAGGAGACATTTAATTCTTAATCTTTTTCAAAGTCGATTTAATATCTTCCTAATGAAGGTCTAACTGTTTACAGCAGGGCTGGCTGCGTGCCACATCTGGCCACCACCTGCTTTTGTTCGTGTCGAGCTGGGAATGGTTTTCACATTTCTAAATAATTGAGAAAAGAAAAAATCCAAAGCCAAGTATATTGTGTGGCACATAAAACTGATATGAAGTTCAAATCCCAGGGCCCATTAATAGTTTGTCGCCCCACCACGCTATTCATTTTTGTTTTGTCTATGGCTGTTTGGGGACCACTATGGCAGAAGCTGAGTAGTTGCAATAGACCTTTTGACTTGCAAAGCCAAAAATACATACACTGTCTGTCCCTGTAGGAAAAAGTTGACCAACCACAGTTTGCAGCGTGGCAGAAAGTGCATGGCTTGGGGAATCCAGCAGACCCTGGGTTAAGTAGAATCTCTCCCGTGCCACTTAGCTTCCCACATTTGGAAAATAGAAATAATACATTCTTACTAGGCTGTTGTGGGGATTAAATAAGCTGTTGTAAATATAATTTAACACCCAGTGATCTAGAACGAGGATAGAGGCTCAATAAATATTGGTTGCTTTCACCTACCTCGATTCTATGCAGATATAATTTCCTATGTAGGTGCTAAAAGAAGGACAACGTCGCAGGAAACTGAATCCTGCTCTTAACTGGAGAGAGCTGTGCACAGAAGATAAAGGGAAAAGGAATGGAACTGATATATTGATTGGATGTTTTTCATGTGCCCGTCACCCCATATTAGATGCATTATGTATACCCGAGTCTTACCATGCTGTTAGAGTAGTCCCTGGCATGTGGTGGGGGTTCAGTAAATATTACTGAATACAGGAATGCATTTTCACAGTTAGCCCTCCTAGTAATAGGCATGGTTGTCAAAGCTTGGCTGATGGAATCAGGCAATCAGAATTAGGTATCAAATTCCGCTCCTCCACATAACCTTGGGCACACCAACTTCTCTGTGCCAATGGCCTCACCTGAAAATGCACGTACAGGCCAACCTTGGAGATACTGCAGGTTCAGTTCCCGACCACCGCAATAAAGCATCGCAGTAAAATGGGTCTTAATCGCTTTGTTGGTGGAAGGTCTTGCATTCCATTGGTTTAAAAAAGAAAGAAAAAAATGCAACATCTGTGAAGTGCAACAAAGTGAAGTGCAATAAAACAAGACATGCTGGTCGGTAATGAGAAAAGATTGCATAGGCTTGTTGCAAAGAACGGCTAAGACCGATGGCGTGCCAGGTAACTGTGACCCAAAGGAGGGAAGCCACGACAACTCAGCAAGGCATGACCTCTGTCCCACGTCAGAACACTGACGTTTGCAGACACAGGCATCTGACATCTTGTCTTGTTGGTGTGGTGGTAAGCAGGACACCCTGGCAGGGTCTGACAAGGGAAAGAAAATGAGAAAAATTCCAAGATGCAAATCTGGCGTAGTGGCAGGAGTCAAAATTTAAGGGCAGCTTTATGAGCTGTGTCTTCAGGGAAGTGGACTGTTGAAAAGAATGGGTTGGGGAAACCTGCATATAGAGGGGGACAAGCCATTGAGTTTGCACAGACAGTCCCGACTTATGACGGTTCAACTTTGGACTTTTCGACTTTACCATGGTGTGATAGTGATATGCATTCAGTGGAAACTGTGCTTCCAATTTCGAATGTTGATCTTTTCTCAGTCTAACGATATGTGGTGCAAAACACCACGTGATCAGGAGGGTAAGCAACCAACCCTCTACAGTATATTCATTGTGTTAGACGATTTTGCCCAAGTGTAGGCTTATATGTGTTCTGAGACACATAGGGGAGGCGAGGCTGAGCTGCGATGTTCGGTAGGTTAGTGTAGTGTATCAAATGCATTTTCAACTTACGATATTTTCAACTTAAAACGATGGGTTTATCGGGACATAACCCCATCCTAAAACGAGGAGCATCTGTATTTGGATAAGGCCAGGGAAATATATGTGCAAGAGTAATGGTGATTCATTCCTATTGAGGTAATGAATGTTCCCAAAGACTCCTTACACTGTGATTTTTACTGGTCTTCATTTAATCTAGTGGTTCACATAACCATAGATGGGTAACAGGGACCATCCATCTTCACAGAGGGCAATGGGAGGAATTCACATGTATCGAGGGCCCAGTGCTGTGTGAATATCACCAACTGTCAGGCCTTGAGCAGTTTCTCCGTGCCAAGCCCTATGCTAAGTACATGAAATTTCATGCTTTATTTCATTTAATTCTTACTCCGACCTTTGTAAGGATTACATGATTTATTAAAAAATCTCACTGTTAATCAGAAGCAAAGCCAAGATTGGAACACAGATATTTCTGTCTTGAAAGCAGTTGGTTCCTAACCCTGTGGTGCTTTATGTATATGATCTGTTAAATCGTCACTCCCCACCTACGAGGGAGAGAGGGAGGGAGGGAGTTACATGTTGTGATTACACCCTAAATAATTAACCAGGATTCTGTGATTGAGCATATCAGGGACAGACCTTTCTGAGGAGGTGACATGTTAGCTGACACCTGAAGGGTAAACTGGAGCCAGCCATACACCTAGCCTGGAATCAAGAACACAACAGCCAAGATGTGGGCACTAGCTTTCCTAATTCTGGAACTGACTGGAGGGGCAGGGGCAGGCGTTACTTGAACTGGCTACTGGGGAGTTAGGCAAAGGCTTCCTAGGCTGTTTCATGATGATATTATGTGGTTTGGATCTTATTCTGTAACACGTAGTCAAGACAGCACCTGGCTGAGAACATCGAGGACCTTTTGTATAGTATATAGCAGCAATTGTGACTACTGTACAGTTCATTTCTATGTTTCATTCCTTGTCCAATGCTAATTTTGTAGGACCCCACCTTGCAATTCAGTAAGTTGTTTATTAATGCGTTTCGTTTTGCTTGGTAAGCACAGTAAGAGTAACCACACACACACACACCTCTGATTCTGTCTCCAAATAGTCATGATTGAGGACTTGGATAACTGGCGCAAAAGGGGGTGCTAGTGGCCTTTATTATGCAATCAGTATTTCTTAAAGAAATATTTGTATCCTTTCATTTCCCCTCGCTCTGGCCCCTCATGGCTCCTTCTAACACATAGGTGGCGTAGCTCCTGTTAATCCAGTCGGTAAGAAGTCCTCTCCCACAAACAAGACAGCCTGTGGGTTTGCCCGAGCCAGGCTGCCAGAGCAGATAGACTCATTCATTAGCACAGGTTCAGACCCCAAAGGGTTACCATGACTGCGGGAGTCACTTTCTCGTAAATAGGGGCCTTTGTGTGCCTATGGAAATAATGTTAATAGTCCTGGCTAACATTTATGGAACACTTGTTATGAATGTGATATTTCGGACGGATTATTATTTTATTGAACTTTCACAGCAGCCCGGAAGGCAGGCAGTCCTTGCTGTTCCTGCCATATATCAGCTCACTCAGGGCCTTTGCACGTATAGCTTATTCTGCCCGAGTCCTTCCCCCGTATCAGCGTGACATGCTCCCTGCCTCCTGCAGGTCTTGGCTTAAATGTCACCTTCTCAGAGAAGCCTTCGGCAACTGCTCATTTCGAATTGCAACAGGTCCCCCGCCTGAGCTCTTTATCTCCCTTCCCTGCCTTCTTGTTGCCATCGTATAAGACTGTGCACTTAGCCCACTTCCTCTGTGTATTGTCTTTCCTCTCCTATTAGTATACAGGCTCCATAAAGACAAAGACTTCTGTTTTCAGAAAGGCGTCCAGCACCTAGGAGACTCTCAACAGATATTGGTTGAAGACAAAAATAAATGTAATAGTACCGTAAGCATTTTACAGGCTAGGAAAGAGAAGTTTACAGAAATTCTTAAGGTGCCCCACGTTACACGGGAAACAAGTAATGGATCCAGAATTCCTCTGCATCTCAGGACTCCAAGTCTTCACAACGCTCCACTGCCAGCACTTGGCCGAGCTGGGAACTAAGGAGACAAAACTGCCTCTTCATCCCATTAGCATGTTCCCTGGAGGTTGGCTTCAGTGTAACAGATTCACGTTAATCGACAGGTTGTCTCTCATCCCTCTGCTCTAGCCAACTGTCCAGCGTTCACTCCAGTTTGACACCAATGCAGGTCTTGCTACTACTACTTGTGTTGAGCAGACTTGCCGTGTGTCACGCACTGTGGCGGAAGCCGTGGGTACAGAGCCCATGAGAGATACAGCTGCCCTCCAGGAGCTCACAGCTTGGTGGCACAAAGCATCTACAATAACTAAATCTTAAAGTCCCAGTGTAGTGTCAGTCACATAGTCCTGTTTTGCAGCCAGTTACCTGTACTCCTTTTGTTCTAATTCAACTCATTGACAATGGTATCGGAAAATGCGTGGGCTTGGGAGCCAGATGAAACTGGCTTCCTCTTACTTATTTGTCGTTACTTCCTCAGCCTTTCTGGGATGTCCTACGCAGTAGAGGTAATGGACATACGTAGCACCGTGTGTGGGTCCTGGGAGTTGCCAGTAGGGGGCTGCTGCCATCATTGTTAGTTATCAGTGTCATCATTTGTCACTGTCGTTCAGCGGCTGAGCAATGAATTCAATGCCTACAGGTCAATCAGAACAACGTAGTTTGGGTTTAGAAATCTATGCCAGGTAATAACAGTAGTTTATTATTTGATTAAGACTAGTCAATATGTTAGTCACTATGCTCAATGTTTTATGTATTCCTCACAACAGTCCTGTGAGGCATTATTAAAACCCATTTTTACAAAAGAGTACATGGAACCAAAGAGCAGTAATTATGTCATTTGCTCAAGGTCGTGCAGCTAGTAAGCATGGAGCTGACATGGGGGGTAATACTCTTAATCTTGGTGACTTAAGAGGAATCCAAGTGTGGGGATTGAGAGGTGATTGTATACTTGTCACCATTCTCAAACCAGTCAGGAAAGCAACAAAAAGTACCAAAGCTGGAGTCAAGAAACTTGCACGCAATTCCTAATTCTGCTACCGCGTAAGCTTCCTAACCTTAGCCCATTGAGCTCACGTCTCTGAGTCTTGGTTTCCCTACCTATGGAAATGAACAGATTGCTCTTGATGGTGGCCAAGGGTCCTTTCCACTCCGTGGGCCTCTGATTGTGTGAGACGGCTCGTTCATTCAGCTGCAGTTCTACCAGAGTCAGCACACCATCCCACTGGGGTCAGAATGACCTTGGCTGAAATCCCAGCTCTGCCACTCACTAGCTCAGTTTCCTTACTTGTAAAATAAGCGTAATCATCCCAATTTCGTGGGAGAGTCCAAGGAATTAAATAACATTTACGTAGTGAGTAGTCAGCTTTCCATCAAGGAATAGGTCTCATCAGATAATTCAAGGTACTTGAACAAAGGCACTGTGCTGAGGTAAATGGGCCGCCCGAGTGAACAGGGATGCTGACACACCACAGACGAGCAGGGGCAGCCAGCTGCTACCAGCTCTGGGCCAAGAGCGGTGTATTAGTTTCCTGAGGCGGCCATAACCAAGTGTACCACAGGCAGGGTGGCTTAGGCAGCAGAAATTAATTTTCTTGCAATTTGGTGCCTGGAAGCCCAAGATCAAGATGTTCGCAGGGTTGGTTTCTTCTGAGGTCTGTCTTCTCCTGTTGGAAGAGGGCCGTCTTCTCCCTGTGTTTCCACATAGTCATCCTGCTGTACGTGTCTGTCCAACTGTCCTCTTTCATAAGGACACCAATCATACTGGGTTAAGGCCCCCCTTCATGACCTCATTTTAAAGTAACACCTCTTTGAAGACCCTGTCTCCAAATGCAGTCACATTCTGAGGTACTGGGTGGGGAGGGGTTAGGACTTCAATATATTAATTTGGGGAGGATACAGTTCAGCCCATGACAAGAGTCAAAGGGAAGAGAGAATGCTGCCAGAAGCCAGTGAGAGCTGGGAGCGTGGAGGAGGGCTGCCCAGCAGAAACGGAAGTGGGAGAGGACGCAGGCACTCTGGAAACCCCGCCAACCTTGGTAGTGCACGCTCCCTTTCCTCCCACGCACTAGTCTGGCTCATGCTTCCAACCAGGAAGCAGCCACCAGGGATCCCAGGTGATTGGATCTGAATGGATGAGTCTCCTGGGGCACAGAGGGAGGCAGAGAAGGACAGAAAGTGCACCTGAGGTAGACAGACGGAGAATACACAGCATAACACCGGGCACAAATGAGGCGCTCCTGAAGTGGTAGTTCTGTCCACGTCATAAATGGAGGGCTGGGAGGGGTGAAAGCGGAGAAGGCTGTGAGCTCTGCATTCCTCACTGGATTTTTTTGCAGTGCGTGCATGCATTTTCTTGGAGCCTGTGAACGAGTAAAAGATGAAAAGATACATAGTATGCCCTTCCGTGTGGGCTTGCTTTGTTTAAGTTTGAAATTGCAAAACGCTGCTTGCCCTTTGTGCAGTCCGTTAGCTCAGCAGTTCATGCAGGCTCCAGCTCACGTTCAGCTGGTCAGAACTGCTTGGCCATTGCAGCCGTCTCGCCCTTCTTGGTAAGCAAATGAGACATCATCTCGTGCAGCAGAGCATCCAGCCAGACTAGTTGAAAGAGACAGGCTCATTATTTGTAAAACGTTAAAATCTCCATGCCAACAAGCTGGTCAGCAGATCTCACTTCTGTTCAGAGAGTAGTTATTTTTCAGTACCTGATAGAAGGTCTGTGGGGCTCCAGACCCCTACCCCCCACCCCCTGGAGGGCTTTGCAGGCCTGTCCTCGCCTCTTGCATCTGCCTCTGGCTTTTCTAAGCATCGTAACATGCTCCATTTCGTTTAGTGCTCATTTTAAGACCAGAATCTTGGACTCTATGTCTTTTTCCCCTATACAGCTCCAGAAAATATTACTGGGGGAGACGCACTGGAGAGCCTTTGATAACTAACTACTTTAACTACAGCGGCCTGGGGGTGCCAGAATGTCTGTTCAGTATCTGTGATCTCCCGCTTTCTGGTGGACTACTGTGACAGGCTGTCTTGGCTCAGCGCGGGTCCTGTACGAGATTTGATCTCCCCCTGCGTGGGAGGACACCCAAAACCACAGCCCCATGAGCACTGCTCCTGCCTTAGGTTTTTCTTATCCGCTGGCCACCTGAAATGGGCAAAGTCACTTACCTTCTATGATTTAATAAGTATCTGAAAAATTGTCCAAATCTGGAAAATGGCAATAATAATTTTGGCCTAAAACAACAGCCTAGGGTGCTTGGGAATCACGGTACCCTTGTGTGATTCCTTGAGACAGAGGAGACTTGGGGTCTTGTCGCTTCTGTCAACTTCCTAGGACTGCCATAATAAAGTACCACACACTGGATGGCATACACAGAAATGTATCTTTCACAGTCCTGGAGACTGGAAGAACACAGTCAAGGTGTTGGCCAGACCACACTCCCTCGGAAGACTCTAAGGGATAATACTTCCTCGCCTCTTCCAGCTTCTGGGACCCCCCACATGTCCCTTCGCGGATAGCAGCTTAACTTTAGCGTCTGCCTCCATCTTCACGTGGCGTCTTCTCTCGGCATCTGGTTCTAGCTCTTCTTATAAGGGCACCACCCTAATTTAGCAGGGCTCATGTTCACTTGATGACATCTGCAAAAACCCGATTTCCAAACAAGGTCCCATTCACAGGTCCTGGGAGTGCGACTTGAACACAGGTTGTGGTGGTACCCAGCGCAGCCCACTAGCACTTTTCCTCACCTTGTTGTTTGCAAACAACCAGTCCCTCTGGTTAAGAGGCACTGTTTGTAGAACCTCCTCCGGTCTGCACAGTTGACCAGGAATTTTCCCCCTCGTTGGACAAATGCGTCTAGAAGGAGGAAGGAAAACTGGGATGATTATTAGAGGGATGTGGAGAGTGAGAGGAGGAAGAGAAATAAAGCACAGGGAAAAGGTGAGGGTCTCAGGGGGCCCTAAGCTTGGTTTTCTTATGTTCGTTATTTTTCTTTAAGCCTTATTCCTTAGCTCCTGAATCTCAGTTTCCTCAGGGAAATGAGGGTGGTCGCGGGACATGGATTTGTGAACCTCTGAGGTTTCTTCTACCTTAATATTCTTTGATTCCACAAAAAAAAAAAAAAAAAAACCAGCAAAGTGGGCAACGAGCACCACCCGTCCGGGAAAGTCCAGCAGCATTGAGCAGTGGGTTTCTAGCCAATAAATACAAAGAACTCCTGCAAACTGGCAAGAAAATCCAATAGGAAAAGACTTGCACAGGCCCTTCCTAAAAGAGGATACCCGCATGGGAAGTTAACATCTGAAAAGATGCTAAGCTTCATTAATCACTGCAATTCAAATTATAATCTATAATGTGATACCACTACATACCTACCCAGTGGTCTAAAATGCAAACTCCCAGGCCAGTACTAGTATTCCTCAGAGCGGATCAGTTGGACCTCGCATACACAACTACTAGAACGGAGAAATAGGAAGAAGCATTTGGCAATGTCTACTTAAGCTGAACATATGCAGTCCCTGTGTGACCCAGAAATTCCACTCCTAGGTGTGCACCCATCAGAATGGCATACATATGACACCAAAAGGCATGTTCGAGAATGGTGATAACAGCTTTGAAACTGGAAACCACCCAAATATCCACCAGCAATGTAGTGGGTAACTAGGGTGAGCTATAGTCATATTATGGGTAATTACACAGCATTAAGTGAACAAACTACAACTCCATGCAAAAATGTGAATGGATTTCAGACTTAGCTGTGGGCCAAAAGGCCATTCGATTTACGTAAAATGTAGAAACTGATAAAACTAAACTATGGTGTGAGAATCCGGGATAAAAGGTTAGTGGCTCGTGTGTAAGTCTAAGGCCCTTGACCGAGACAGGACTCTTAGTTTCTTAGTGACATTCTGTGTCTTGGTCTGGGTTCTAGTTACAACAGTGAGTTCACGTTGTAGGAATTCATCAAGCCGTCCGCTTATCGTCTCTGTACTTTTCTGAGTGTATATTATACTTAGATAAGAAGTTTGCCTGTAGAAGCACAAGAATACAAATCTTCTGCAAGTCTTGATTAAAAAGCGTTTGCCAGTTACCAAACCCTTTACGTTCTTAGTCCTGTCACAGTCTTGGCCAAGTACATTCTGGCCAGTGAAAGAAGAGGAAGGGTGAAGTTTTATTTTCTTAAAGGACCACACCCCATGACGGGAGAGCTGACTCCCGCCCGTTTCGAACCAACCCTGCCTGTCCGGAGCACCCCTCCCTGCTTGAGTGCCCATAGCACCTCCAAACTCCTGAGAGCAGGATCCGCTGTGTTTCCCATCTCTGTATATCTGGTGTCTGACACGTAGAAGTCACTGGATACATATTTATGGAATGAAGGCGTGAGCGAGCACCAGCCTTTTATCAGATCTGAGCAGTCCTTTTTACTCCATCCATCCACACTTTCAAAAATCCCAGCCAAGTCACGGAAGGCTTCGGGTGGAAGGATTTCCATTTTCTCTCTCTGATAAAGAGCTTTTGGGAAGGAGGGAAAAAAATGTAAAGAGCAAAAAGTAGAACATTTAATTTATATGATCAAAAGTGAGCCCCAACTGAAATCAACAGAGGATTTTAAATTAAGTGGTTTTTAATAAACTCACCTTCTATTGGGTCATGCATGAGAATTCTAGAACTTCCAAGCAGAACAGAGGAAAAAAATCATGATTAGCAGGGTCATTCTCATAAACATTTCCAGGATGAGAGCCCGGTGTTCTGAGACTCCTCCACAGAAGCCTGCTCAGGGCCCACCTAAGGTTTCCCTGCTTCAAACCAGCAAAGCCACAGGAAACACTAAAGGACTAAGAAACAAATTTCCTTTTGCATGGATTGTTCCTTGCAGGGCAGGTGGAGAGCTGAGAAAATGCAGACAGAAGCCAGTGAGGACTCAAACATAAAGGGAGAAGCAATATGGTACCAGACTCCTGGGGGGAAGAGGGGTCATGCGCATTGATACTTCCAACACTGTTTAACTTTATTTAACCAGCATCTCCTAAAGTTAATTAACTAAGTTAACCCTGCTTCCCACAACACCTATTAGCATTCTGCAGAAAGCCGTGGAACACACTGGGGGAAACTTCGAGTTTAGTAATAAAAACTTTAATCTGAAACCGGCTCTGAACTGGTCCAAAGGAGGCTCATTGTCACTTTGAACCTCAGTTTCTCCTTCTGAATTAAGGAAGCACGTGGTCTGAATGGGCCAAGCCAATTCTAGCCGTATTCTTTAACTTGGCTAAACAATGAAAGCAGGCTGCTGAGGGAGGGAGGGAGGGAGGGAGGGAGGGAGGGAGGGAGGGAGGGAGGGAGGGAGGGAGGGAGAGAGACAGAGAGAATGAGAGAGAGAGAATGAGAGTAGTTGCAGAGCCTCCCCTTAAAAAGGAGGTTTTCATAATGCAAGCTTAAGGTATTCCCTTTGCTACAATAAAAATTTTCATGGGTCCTCCTTGCTTGTGGTAGGACACATGCTGAGAAATTAGTTGATGAGCTCAGATGCCCAAGAAAGGCGATCTCTGTGCCATGCAGGAGGGAAGGTGGACATAAGGTAGCTTTGAAACAGTGTGCTGAATGTTTCTTGGCTTCAGCTGGTGACCCAAGCTCATGTCTGTCAGGTCAGGCCCCACCTTATGTATGCAGCTTCAGTGTCACACAGGACTGCCCTGCCCTTCCTGGCCTTAAATGCTTGGTCTCCCTTCCGGAACTTTGCACAGGCTCTCTGGTTATGGCCTGTGGTCTTCTCGGAGTCCTTCAGACATTTACTTACTGTCCCTCTAGGAATTACCTGACTTGTTTTGGCTTTAAGCCATTGATTCAACTAGGTCTTGCCATTTTTAGTAACATGCATGTACACAGACACCAGGAGGCAGCCTGGCTTGGTTAGAAGACCAGAGATCAAAGAGTGAGACTCCTCCTGCCATTCACGAGCCATGCGTGAGCCTTCGTTTCTTCATGTCTAAAATGGAGATCATTCCATCTACCTTGCAGGTTTGTTGTAAGAATCCGAGGCCATCTAGGTCAAGCACCTTGTTTCCAGTGTCCAGCAGTTGCTTGATAAACGGACGGTATCATCAACATGGTTGTCATTTTAGGTGTATTTGCAGTTCTCCCCTTTGCAGTTGCATTGGTTAAAAATCATTATCTGGCTCATAAAAAAATCATGACTCCTCTCTCCTCTCTGCATAGACATCCACCTTTCTTTCCCTGCCATCTTGGCTTCTGAGCTATTGCTACATATTCCTTTAGGGAAGAAGAGACGTTACCCTCTGATCCACAGATGAAACACCCTACCACTGAACCAGATGTTCACAGGAGAAGCCTTTGATTTTTAATTAATTTATTCATTTATTTATTTAGTGTTGGCCTGTTAGGCTCCCAGCACAACCGCGGAAAGTAAAGCCCTGCCAGCCCGGAGCACCCAGCCAGCTCCCTGGGGAGTTCCTGTCACATGGCAGGCACCTGCCTCTGTGGGGAGCACTGGTGTCCAGGACCAAGAGCTCGTTCCGCCCACCCAGACCCTGACAGCCAGGACGGAGACGGGTGGGCCAGGCAGCAGCAAATGCCAGGCAAAGGCCAAAGTCAAGCTTTTTGGCATCACCTTCCCCCTGACAGCAGGAAAGCCGTGTCACAGTCTGCCTTTGGGACATGCGTTCCGAAGCCAAATCTGTGTTGTTTCAGCTTGAAAGGGCCCCGTTTCGGAAGGAACCATTTTTGTCATTTGAACCAGTGTTCACCTAAAAAGCTTGCTCCCCCAGTGCATGCATGCACAGAATCTGTATTAATTCTAGTGGGAGTTACGCAAGTTGAGTAAATGTTAATTAGGCACCTTAATGAGGAAATGTATGGTGTTAGTTGTCCTTATTTATCTGAGTTTTCATGTACCACTTCGTATTTTCAAAGCCCTTGACAATCGTATTTAGGGTATCTCCCCAGCCCCATAGGAGTAAGGTCAATAGATAGGGTTACGCTTCTCTTGGAAATGTAGTTTTTTGGCTCTTGTACAATCTGGGTGCAAACTTTTAACCTTTGAAGAAACCAGCAGATTCTTTTATAAGCATCTATCTGTGTGGTTATATTTAACAGCCGTAGCTGCTTGAGAGCATAATTTATGCACATAATTTTCCTTGTGGTGGATTTCCTTTCCTTTAACATTTTTTTTCTTCCTGTGGGTTGTATCCCTTAGATGCCACTTGCAATAACCCCAAGGGACATCATAATCACACTGGTTGTGACACCACAAGCTGTCCACTGACAGAAGACTGAGAAGGAACATGAGCCTGGAAACAGTTCACAATTTTTAAGTGTCCAATGCATTCCACACACGGGGTTTTTAAGGTTTTTAGAAAAGATGAGTGAATTCACCCTAGTAAGTGAATTACTAGGTATGCACGTTTATTGTCAATTAACATTTCTCAATTTAGCAATAGTAAGTACTGGTCCTACTGTACCAGATACTTTTTGTTTTTATGTTGTGGGATTTTTACTTTGAGGTAAGAAACTATAGATCACGGCATGTACCAGATACTTCTAAAGATACATTTTTTTTAGTCGCCGTAGTGATCTTAAAGTTGATTTGGGATTGCCCATATTATTATACAAATATGGAACTGGGGCTCAGAATCCCAGTGATTTCATTTAAGAAATATTGCTAGTACGTGATCCGGTCAGGACGCAAGCCGAGGTCTCACGTCTCCAAGTCCACTGCAGTTGTCATGTTACGTGCGGCTTCCTCTTCCGTGACAGGTACAAAAATGCCGGAGTTCCAGAATTCCTTCTACTGCATCGGCAGCATGAGGATGCCAGGATGTTTATTGTACAAATGACCTGTGGTTACTTATAAGTTTAGGAGCAAAGACAAATGTTTTCACCCGTGTAGACAAGTTGACGCAGCCTCTTTTTTATTTTCTTTTTTGGGGAGAAGACGGAGAACTGGCTCATTACCTCTTAAGGTCTGCTGTTCAAATGTGGTGGAAAATATTTGCTACCTGATAGGCATGCAGAGCCCTGGAGGGAGAAGCCTGTCTGGTTTGACCTTCACATAATCCTCTGCATCCTTTATGTTTCAGTTTAGACATCATTTATTTCAGGAAGCTTTCCTCTAATGCTTCCCCCACACACACACACACACACTCAGATCTCAGTCCGTTTGCCTGTGCCGGCTCCCATGGTTCTTACCACATCTCGGATCTGTCACCGTGTTTGGCATTTTCTGGGTTTCGCGTCTTCCTTCTCTATTAAGCCTTACTCCCCGAGAACAAGGACTGTGCTTTATAAACTAAGTCCCCAGTTAAGCTAGTGACTAGAACCCTAGGAGGTGCTCAAAACATACCTCTGAAATGAATTACAGAAGAAATCACTTCTGAATGAGGACACGTGGCTGAAGTCCAGACAGGGTCCCCATGGGTTTGTTGGACAATGTCAAGGGCAGTTTGCATATGGCCAAGCGGTGGGTCCTGGCAGCCCTGATTCCATGACCTCATGCTGGCTGTGTACACATTTGGCTTTCATGTTTAGCATGAAGCATTCTTTCAACACATCGAGACACGAAGGAAATGCATCCCATAGACCTTGCTGGCATGGGACACACAGCCTTCATTGGTTCTGATGTTCTAGAGCAGGGGTGTCAAAACTGCGGCCCACGGGCCAACTGCAGCCCGCAATCCATTGTTAATTGTCCCGCAGCAAATTCCAAAAATATATTAAGTTTACTTAAATAAACCAGGTGAGGCAATACGTACTTCACCTCAAGTGAGTGGCCCGGCTGTTTGTATATTTTATCGCATATGGCCCTTGGTGAAAAACGTTGAAAAACGTTTGGACACCCCTGTTCTAGAGGAAGACCCTTTTGCCGACAGAGCAGTGGGAATCACTTGCCAGCACGATGACACTGGAAAAGTCTTTTTCGCACCTCAGCTCCTGTATCTATCGAAAGGCCACTATAATCACGAGCCTGACTCCTTTCTAAGGAGGTTGTACGTCAAGAGAGACAAGGAATACTGAAGCTCAGGGATGCGGAAGCTGAGAGGGAACTCCGTGAGATTTGTGACATGGTTGCTCATGAATTTTTATGTTCGTTTTGGATTCAGATTCTTGGTTGAATCGGGGAATCGAGAGTAGTATATTTAGTAAACTTTCTGGGGTTCTGAAGAGGGAACCAGGATGAGTATGGGCTTTGTCGAGTTTGCAAAGACAGAGGTAGTTACGTAGCAGAGTGCCATTGGGCCAGTTCTGCTGGAAGGAATGGACTGATGAAAGGGAAAAAAGATTCAGATGGACCTGGCATAAGAACTGTGTGGTGTATTCTTTAGACCAGCTGAGATACTGGAGGCCTTTGAGCCTGTGAAGTGACCTGACAAACCAGTGGTTTAGGTGGGTTTTTCTGAAACAGAATCGGTTGTGGTCGCTCCCTTGCTCAGAACCTCCTTCACTAGCGCCCGGTTCTCTTCAGTACGACTTACCAACTAGTGTGGCACTCATGGGTGACAGATGTGCCAAAATAGTGATCCCTTCAGCCAGGGGGGCACCTGAATGGGACTTGGGGCATCTGGAACCCCTGGATCAGCCCTTCCAGCCACAGCAGCTTCCTCCTTAGCCCCCAATAAGTTGTAAGCATATCATCTTCTGTTTAGGAAGTGGCATGAAAATGGCTGGAAAGCATCTCTTTTGCATAGATATAAAGCCCTTCAACATCCGTTCCCTGCTCACTTGGTCACACTCGCATCCTGGCATTTGCCCCAAAGTATTCCATTTAAGCCATCTAGCCGTCACGCACTGTGGTTCCTGCATAGCCCACTGCCTTCCAGTGCATAGCTCCACTGACGTAGTCCCCACCCTGCCTTCGGCCATATTTCCACAGACGTCCCCACCTTGTCTGCCTGACCTATGCCCCTCTGTGTTCCTTTAATAACCAGGGCACATCCTCAGTGTCTGCACTCCTCTCATTGAATCGCCATGGTTTGCATGTCTCCCACAGGCGGGCCTGGCAACAACTCTGTGTTATACATGCAGGAAGTACATGCTAAATTTATACATGAAATAAAACCCATGAGATTAGAAAACGTAGGGAAGAAACACGCGCACAAGTCTGTTTCACTTAGTTTGTGCACAATAGGTGCTCAGTGAACAACTGTTGAATGAATGAGTAAAAGAAGAGACGCAAAAGCTGTTTTCATGGAGAATCCCTGAGACGTGGTGATGGCTTGAATGCACGAGAGAAGGGAGATGGAGTGATTCTAGATGTTTCAAGACAAGTAGTGCCATCAACACAGCAGTCCTCATGCAGCGTTGGAAGCTGTACCTTGGGATTAGGGTGTTTATTACAGCATTGTTTATAACAGCAGAAACAGAGGAAACAGCGAAACATCCCTTGGGAGGGGGATGCAGAAGTAAATTGTGGTATATTTACATGATGAGTAAAGTGCTTACAGTAAATAAACTAGATATTGACATCTTAAAATGGTTAAAACCTAAAGACATAACATTGGGTGAAAAGGTAAGTTAGAATAGAAAATACATACTACAAAACTCTAAAAACACCAAATATTGTTTATTAATATATGCATGGGGAATAAAAGTATGAAAGTGCGCATGGAAACGGAACCCAACCTCCTCAGGATAGAGATTACCCTGGGGGACTGGAAGACTAGAAAGAAATAGAGGAGCTTTTGATTTGTCTGTAATGTTTCATTATTAACAGCAAATGTGGCACTATATTAGCATTTATTAAATCGAGGTGGTGTGGATTTGTTATTAGTTTCTGTACTTTTAGGCTGGTTTGAAATAGTTCATCCTTTTAAAATTAAATTAAAATCACAAAAGAAAAGGCTGGATCACTGGCAGAGTGATTTCTGTATTTAGTCTTCTGTTCTGGACACCCCCCTCTTTTCAACTAGCCTGGCAAACAGAGTGGAATTACATCTGCCACTTAGAACTCACCAAGTCTTAACACGATTTAAAAGCACCAATTCTCAGTTCAGTCTCCAGAGATGAATAGATCTACCTTTGACCTCTTTGGAGGCTTCCAAATGTTCATTAATATCTTTCACCATTGTTTACAGCTTCTATTACCCATCCTTTCCTAAGTATTGGAGCATCTATCCAACCTAACTGGAATTAGTTTCTGCAATAAGATTTAATGAAATTCTCTTTCACTTGTTTAACTGGAATCTATTTGCTTGACTCCGTCACTATATTCTCTTTGCTTGTAACTTTGTAAATTTTTCTTTCCATTCCCACCAGAAGAAGCCATCAGATAATATGCTTGTGGTGAATTGCACTATTCCCAAAATTGCTTTCCTGTTTGGGGAGCAATTTTTGTGTGCTGAAGCTAGCTTCCACTGACGTAGGAGGGCCAACTATACACATTTCCTCCCAGTTGGTGTTCAGTGCCATCATATTGGTAGCTTGAAATCAGCCATGATGGGTGTATTTACACCATGGAAATGGGCAAGTGTTACAAATCCAGCTTTTGTTTTTGTTTTTTGCTTGGAGAGCTGGTGGTTAAACATTCACCAGCCTCCTGCGAGGGGGTATGACAGTTTTCTGAATTGTACAGGGCAAACATACATGCAAAAACCAAAAAGGAGAAAGTCTGTGGCCTGCGTCACCGAGCCCCAAAGAGGCATTGCTGGGCCTTACATCTGCGTGGTGTAGTCAGAGAACCTCTGGCTTTGGAGTCAGGCAGATCTGAGTTTGAGTCTAGTATAGCTAGTCTTGTACTGTGAATTGGTAAGTTCTGACTTAGCCCCTCAGTGTCCCCACCTATTGAATAAGGATGACAAAATATAGTTTGTACACATCTTGTGAGTGTTAAGTGAAATAATATGTGCAAAAAACCTAACAGAACAAAGGAGATAAGCAATAAGTATAATTGGCCTTTCTGACTTACAAGTTCAGATCTCTGTATTATCCCATTCTTCTCATAACCATGTGTGTGTGTGTGTGTGTGTGTGAGTATATGTATATACATATATATGTATATACAGTATTTCCCCCAAAACAAGACCTAGCCAGACCATCAGCTCTAATGCATCTTTTGTAGCAAAAATTAATATAAGACCCAGTCTTATTTTAATATAATATAAGACCGGGTCTAATATAATATAATATAATTAATACAATATAATACCGGGTCTTATATTAATTTTGGCTCTAAAAGACATATCAGAGCTGATGGTCCGGCCAGGTCTTATTTTGGGGGAAACACGGTGTGTGTGTGTGTGTGTGTGTGTGTGTGTGTGTGTGTAACTTTTTTTAAAATTTCAACTCTAACTGACCAAACACCTTTCACTAAATGGTGAAATGGTGAATATACTTTTTCTCCAAATATGTGCCACTAGAATAAGTAAAACGTCTCTGTGTTAACATTTATGTGTGATTTGGGGAATCAGTTTCTTTCCAGCAATCTTAGAAATATGTATATACTAGGTATCAACTAAGATCATTTTTCAACTACCTGGCTTTTTCTCCCTTGACTGGAACGTTCCGCTGAGCAAAGCATCCTGAGGAGGATGGATCTGGGAGCCCATGGGTGCGACAATTCCATCCACCAAATTAATTGCAGTGGCCTCCAGGGAAATTCTCTTGGCTTCCAAATGCTGTGCTCTGTGCTTTCTCTACTTGCTCCAACTGACCTGGTGGAAGACAGCTGCTTGTGAGCCATTTAGCTAAGCCAGAATGCACTTTCCTTGTTAGACTTCTATTAGTTCATTTTTTTTTTAGCCTGAGTAATACATTTAGTTGTTTTAGCATGTTGAAAAAGGCAAAAGGGTATACAATGGCAGTTTCCCTGGCTACACAATTCCCCATTCATCCAAGTCACTCCCCATAAAAACGAACACCAACAAAAACAAAGAAGGTGGAGAGGAAGAGGAAACAACCTCTTCTTATCAATTTTTCATGACACCGAAGGCTTTCGGAGCTCATCTTCGAGATCCCACATCAGTACTGCCTTCACCATAGTTTACGTATGTGTTGATCTACGTAAAGAAGAGTCTCAAAACCAGGAACACGAAAATGCGCTCCTATTGCTTGTCAGTAAGTATGGAGCAAATTAGCAAGACTCACCCAGAATAAAGTCTCAGAGGAGCTGCTTTTTGTCTATAAAGATAAATGGCATGTATTGTACAAATACCATCCATCAGCTAAACCTAGGTAGGTTATCATATCTCTGGGGGAAAACATAGCAGAAAACCTCATATGCATATGGAATGTCCTGAGTTTCAGGTGCAATGCTAGGCTTTCTTTAAAATTATTGTGATAAAACATACATCACATAGGTACACCATTTTAACCATTGTTAAAAGCATACAGTTCAGTGGCATTAAGTATATTCACATGGCTGTGCAACCATCACCACTATCCATCTCCAGAAAATGCTAGACTGCTTTGTCCATCTCATTTAGTCCTTGCACCAGCCTTTGACGTCTGCATGAATGTTCTCCATACAATGAGGTGTTGCCGAGATATTGTTTAAAGTCTCATAATGAGTAACTGGCAGAGCCTGGAATCGAAGCCAGGTGTGTTAATCTCCAACACAGGTGGACAGGTGAGCCTGGCTCTGTCTTACTGTTGGTTTTTTCATCCTCCCTCCTATGCTGTTGCCCAGGGGTGATCTTGCTGCTTCTGGATAAGCTGCGGAAGATGAAGTGGGAGCAGATGTGGAGGCTGACTGCAGAGAGGGAGCTGATGGGCATGCTTTCCACGTCCTTGGCTGACCAGGTAAGTGGCCAGGTTAGAAGATACGGTTATTCCTGAGTACCCTGGTTCTGTTCCTCAAAGAAACTTGAAAGTAGCTGAGCCTGCATTATTTTTCTGCCCATTGTGTGACTATACACTTGGATAGCTCTGCTTTATTCAGCCAGTCTAAGCCAATAGCTCAACTTACCAGTTTATTTCCTTCGTTCATTCATTTGTTCATTCAGCAGACTTTCACGGCACAAAGTGTATGCCAGGGACTGTGCTCAGAAATAGGATTACAGAGATAAGGATGCAATCCTTGGCCTCCGAGAGCTCATAGTTGATGGAGGCAAACATAAGGAAATGATCACTTGATGTGTTATGAGGAGGTCGCCATCTTCATCTCAGGGTGGAGAACACCCTGCCTGCCTGCCCCCTGCGACTCCAGAATGCCACAGCATATCTCCCAGACAAGGTTTCATTTGTCTTTCTGGCAATAAAGTCTAACTTTTAAAGCAAAGCCTTTTGCTTAGACCTGATCCTTAAGGGAAATGCATTTAAATAGAAGGGACAAATCGCCTGGCTGGAGGAACCAGTTTTTAAGCCAAGCAATCTGAAAAAGTCCATAAACTCCACCAAACTATTAACATAGAATCATAAAAACCCTGTTTCTCATTTTTGCTAGGAAATGCGGGGGCCCGAGCCTTTGATCCTGGATGTACCAGGCTCACATGTTTAGACTTTGAGTTTCCTATGGTGTAAATGGCCATCGTGAGATGTAACGGTGATTTCTCTGGCTTGTCTGCTTTTTATCCTTTCCTATTCATCCAAGAAGCAGGCTCCCTCTCTGTGTTTCTGTTCAGTGTTCAATTGTCTGAGTCGTTGATTTCTTGCAAAGTTTTCTAACGCAGAGGAAACAAGAAAATCTTCGGGGTTACTTTACTATTTTTTTGTTTTAGCATTGTTATTATGCAGTATTTCCCAAGTAGCCAGAAACTAATTTCCTGTTTCAAACATGAGCTATGGTATAATGAATGAGTTAAAAATTACCCTGGTAGCTGTTTTAAACCTGAGGGGAAATTCGTCCTCCATCATCATATTTTCAGTCAGGTCACAATGACTTGAGTATGTCCCCAAAAGCTAGAATCGGATGTCCATGCCCCATGAGGATAGTTTATTCAGCCATCTCCTGCTGCGGAGGCCCATGACTCACCTCCTGGCACCTCCTGTCAGCAGCTAGTTAATAAGTACGGCCTGGTGAGGGAGCTCGGAGAAGAGCTCGAGAGAGGTAAAGCCCCTTTAGCAGAAGCCCAGGTTGGCTTGGGAAATGGCGGTGCCTACCCAGGAACCATGGCCCACAGGAAGCGAAGGCACATCCATCATTGAGTCCGCCGAAAGCCCCAGGAAGAGCTGCTGAAACAGGATCTATAATTTGTCTCAGCCCCAGAATGAGCAGAGCAAATTGTCATCCATCGTGCAGTTTCCTCTCCAGGAGGCTCAGGATGAATAACGCGGGGCTCCTCGATGAGGTGGGAAGAGGGGCGGAAAAGTGACTTCATTTATTATACGCCGGCTCCGATGGGAAAGACACTCCCTTATCAGCCCCACATACACATGCCATGTGGCACGTAATGAGGCCAGCAGGACCCATGAGCTCCAAGGCAGCATGGGGCATTCCCCCGTCTCTATCCAAACATTATTCCTTGGTTCCTAGAGATAAAAGGCAAGGGAAGTGCCCCATGGTGGAAACCAGCCTGTGTTCTGGGCAGGAGGCACATGAGGAATCCTCTCCTGCACAGGTGATACAGCACCTAGAGAGCCAGAGTCATCAGCGGAGCTCACCTGACCGTTTTGACTGTGTCTCTGGCTTTTATCCCCCAGGATATTTTCAACGCCGTCATCAAACAGAACCCCTTCCTCGTGTATCAGCTCCCCTGCTTCTGGAACGTGCAGCTGTCGGACCACACCCGCTCTGAGCAGTGCTACAGAGACGTGTCTGATCTAAAGGTACAGTAGGGACGTGTCCCCGGAGGGGAGTGAGGTGCCCTGCCACGGCAGAGGGAAGCTGGATTGGGGCGCACCCTTCAGGGGGATGAATGTCTCTGAGCTTTGTGTGCAGTGTGGTGAGAGCGATAAGGGTGCAGAGAGCAGAAAGAATGTGCTTTCCTTCTTTTTTTTTCCCCTCCTCTTGTTTGGGCTTTCTGAAAAGCATACGGCCTCCCAGCATAAGAACCCGCTTGTGTGGTTATTCTTGCCACCTGCTGCCAGCTGTTTTGGTTCATGTCAGCTCCCAAAATCCAGTCGTATAATTCAAACAAACATTTATTGAGGGCCTACTCTGTGCCGGATGCTGCAGATATGGATATGAATAACGTACTTCCTACTTTCAAGTCATTCAATGACTTAGAAGAAGGAAAAGTGGAAAAAAAAAAAAAAGACAGGTACTAGGATAGGTGTGTGTGGGGGTGGGGGTGGATGCAGCATAAATGTCTCATTCTACCTCGGGAGAAAGGACATAACAGAAAAGCCTTCCTCACTGGTCTCTAGGTACCAAACAGTGGTGGACCCAGCAGTAGAAAGACCGAGAAGACAGGGTGTATCTACTGCCACAGACCATGGTGCATAACAAACTGTGCTAATAGTGGTGGCAATCAACAAGCATTTATTTAGTTGATGAGTCTATGGGTTGGCTGGATGGTTGTCTGATTTTCACGGGTTTAACCAAGGGTCTCTGGTCAGCTTCAGATAGGATGGCTGGTGGCTGAGGCAACTTGGCTGTCCTCCAGGGTCTCCTGTAGCCCATCAGTAGGCCTGTCCAGCTTATTCTCATGGCAAAGCAGAGATTTGGAAGAGGAAGGCTAGTGCATGCAAGGAAACTTTGGGTCCTTATTGCTAGCGTTCTGTTGGCCAAAGTAGCCGTATGGCTGAGCCCAGAGTTAAGAGGTGTGTCAGAATTCGCTACCTACACTAGGAGGAGTGAAGAAGTGACCTCAGCTATTAAATGACAGATCAAGGATTTGAACCCAGGCCTGTCTGACACCAGCTGTGTTTGCTGCTCCAACTGTATCAAAGAGGAAGTAGATACATGCATTCATAGGGAGTCTATTTCATTTAAAATTTATGTTCATTGCCCATGTGACACTATAGTAATGAGAATTGCAAGTGTAAAAAGGAAAACAGGAGTGCAAACCTTGCTTTCCTAGTAAGTCAGTCTTTTCTGATTGGTTTCTGGTCCATGCCCATCCACATGTGCATATTTTATCTTATTTGGAGTCCTAATGCATATGGGATTGTGTGCTCTTCCATTACTTACCATTTCTGTTACCTTAGTTCCCAAATTTTCACAAATACAGACTGTGTTGTCATGAACAGCTTAAATAAAATGCAAACCTTCCCAGCAAGGAAATCACAGCCAAAAAGAAAGAACTTTTTTTTTTTAATGCACTTAAAGTTTACTGCAAAATATTAGAAACTACTTAAAACAGAAGTACCTGTGTCATTCATTCTTTCAATCCGCATGTATGAAATTCCTTTACTATGTCATGTACTTGTTAGACGTAAAGAAAACAGATGAAATACACAGGAATGTGTCTAAGAATATCATGAATTAGAAGTTTAAAGGGGAGGAAAATAAAACCAGCCCTGTAGAGAACACCTTAAAATGCTGGATAAAATTTTTTATTTTAATGTTTTGAAAGCATAGTTGATCAGTCCATGTAGTAAATAAGTAAAGGCCAAGAAGAATGATAAAGTGTGAATTGAAAGAATAAACCAAAAGCAGTTAGATGTGGCATTTGCTACTGGGGCCATTTGCTTCTCCTCGGTGGCTGGGAGCTTGGTTTAAAGGTAGGTGACTGTATTTTATTGTTCAAATGAGGGAATGCTGCCATGAGTTACACTGAAATAATAGGCCTAAACCACAGTCAGGCAAACCACATGTATAACTGTTCTATCGAAAGGTTGTGCATGGGAACTTAGGATCCTACAGGAAGAAGGACAACTAGAGGACCCTGGCATCAAGTCAGGAGGACATTCGTTAGGAATAAGGCATGTGAGTCCAGATTCAGGAAGGCATGTTGAACAAACAAACTAGAAACATGTGGGAAGTCCAAATAACAATTTCCAAATAATAGTAATAATGTATAATTTGTAGGTTTAAAAAGGTTATACCTAAAATATCAGACAGTGACATCACATAAGAAGGGAAGTGATTACTATTAAAGTATTCTGAGATCATTGTTTTGTTGTGGGGGGCAAGATATTAACTTTAGCTCCTAAGATAGATAGGCATGCTAATATTTCAAGGTAAGCTCTAAAATAATTTTTTTAAAGGGTGCATAATTTACAAGTCCATGATGAGTGGGATGGTGAATGGAATAAGAAAAACCGAAACAACCAAAATAGCTCAATCGTTTAAAAAAAGAAAGAAAAAGCAAGAAAAAAGTGAAAACAGAAAAAGTGGGGGAAAGTAGAAATCAAGCAATCAAGATGGTAGAAATAAGTTTAAGTATATCAATTATCAAATAAACTAATTTTGGGAATGAAAAGACAAATTGTCAGATTGTATAGGAAACAATGCCCAACATATGCTATTTACAAGAGACGTAACTAACACTTTAGCCCTGTATTATAAATTGAAACAGTGCATATTTTACAATCTAAGGCTTGGATGTAATTGGTCAAAAATTGAGAAGTGGATGACTTTCTGGAGAAAGTATTCCGGTTTTACCTTCAGTGGGCAAATGACAACAGATTGAAGCAATGCCTGTGTCCTCATAATAAATGACATTTCTTGACTAGACATTTAAGAAAGAGTCATAAAAACTAGTAAGATAATTCTTTTCCAACCCGCTTATTCCAGTTCAGGGTTGTGGATGGCAGGAACCTCTCCCGATAGTTCAGGGCGTCAGGCAGGAACCAACCCTGGACACGAGAGACTTCTAAAGTCTCAAATCTTATTTTCATATCAAAAAATAAAAACAGCAAACTTCCACAAAAATCAGTGCAACTGAAAATTCTGGCAGGCTTAAAAAGGAAGGAAATTCTGACACATGCCGTAATGTGGACACACCTTGAAGACGTGCTAAGTGAAATAAGCCAGTCACAAAAGGACAGGTATTGTATGACCCCACTTATATGAGATACCTAAAATAGTCAAATTCACCGAGATTGGAAGTGGAACAGTGTTTACCAGGGGCCGGGGTCGGGGAGAAGGTGGAGTTAGGGGTACAGCATTTCAGCATAGAGTGATAAAAAAAGTTCTGGAGGTGGACAGTGATGATGGTTGCATAACAACGTGAATATACTTAGTGTCACTCACTTGAACTACACACTTAAAAATGGTTAAAATGGTAAATTTTATGTATATTTTACCTCAGTAAAAAAAAAATGCAAGCAGGGAAGGGAGACATGGCAGGTCATGTATCTTGTGAAATTGATTGTTCTTGGGAGGTTTAGTATGAGATTCGTTAAAGAAACCAGGCAGGTCTTCTTGTGCCAGGATATTGGGCACGATATCTGAGAGTCTCAAAATTGGCAGCCACAGGAAAGTAAAGAAAAGGCATCATAAATGAGAGGAGACTCTTCATTTGTGAACTTTCAGCTTCAACATCTTATAGATGCCAACAGAGCTAGGTCTCCAAGTGCAAATGTGTCACGTCTGCCCACCACAGACATACCTACACATTCACATGCCTGTGTTGGTATTTATTGAGTGGTTACTATGTACCAGGCACTGTTAGGGCCCTAGTGGTGCTGTGGGAAACAGAACCAAGCCGTTGGTCATGGAGAGCTTACGTGTTGGTGCAGCAATGGCTACACCACATTGGCATTTCTTAGTAGTCGCTTAATTATTGTCACTTCAATCCTATAAAACAAAATAATTTGTGACCTTTGGCAACCTATTGTGTAAGTAGAGGAATTTCTGCTTCAACAAAGCCATGAAGTAGAGTCATGGTTTATCAAGTAGATAAACCTAAAAAGAATCCGGAAATCGTTTTACCTACTCATATCTTCTAGCAAAATCTTACACAGAACCCTAAAATATAGCCAATATGTTAAAGGGGAGCTGCCTTGGAGGTGGGGAGAGGGTCAAGGGGTGAGGGGGCGAGATTGGGGGATCCAAACCCCACCCTCTGGGTCATATCAGGGCCTGGACGTTGCCGTGGAGCCCGAAGGCCTAGTCCAACAAGACAGCATTTCTGTAGGTCCCCCCAGGCCAGCCTGCCCCTCAGATTCCAGGTAGAGGTTCATCTTTGTCATTTCCTTACCTTTCTTCTCTTCTTCCTCCCCTTTTTCATTTTGTTTCGTCCATCATGTTCAACATTTATGAAGGACGTCCTACTTTCTAGTTATTATGTTCCTTCCTGAGACTATCATAAGCTCTGGGGAATGTAGTAAGTTCTCACTTCACATTGTCCATGGGATCTTGGAAACCGTGACTTGAAGCAAAACAACGTGTAACAAAACGAATCTTACCATAGGCTAATTGACGCAAATAGAAGTTCCTAGGTCATAATCCTGGACATAAGAACATCACCAAACTTCTAAATAATATTAAACATTGAAATAAATGTGAGCTATACAGACATTTAAGAAAGCTTCCTACAAACAAGCAAGATAATTCTTTTCCAACCTGCTTATTCCCGTGCAGGGTTGTGGATGGCAGGAACCTCTCCCGACAGCTCAGGGCGCCAGGCAGGAACCCACGCTGGACAGAACGCCCTTCCATCACAGGAACACACATACACACACACACACAACTATTTAGTTACACTTCCAAATACATGGCAAATACAAATGGCACAAAAACACACTTGGTAATAAACACAGCTCCCTCGCGGTGAGCATAGCGTTCACTATGTATAGGAGCAGACATGTTCCCACTTCCTACTAGAGAGTAGCTCACTGGCCTGGGGCTTCTGGCCGTGGGCATCAGCAGAGAACTTTGTGCTAAGTATAGGTCAGGTAAGAGAATGTCGAAGGGGAGAAATGGTTTCATTGAGGTTTCATTGCTTAGGCTCCTCTTGGAGCCAAGGAACCCTGTAAATTCCCCTGACATTGCTACCGGCTGAAGGACTTGAGTAAATCACTTAACCTCTCCCATGCTCAGTTACATCCTCCATAAAATGGAGGCCGTCATTCTGGGCCCCCTTCTCAGCCAGGCCCCCTGAGTGCTCTGAAGAAATGCACTTGACTTTACCTCAGTCTTTTGTGCTTCAAAGACCTTCATTTTTTGCCTTCCGTCCTAAAGCTGGATGACTCTGCCCTCCCTGGCTGAGTCTTAAAAAGGGCCATTGTTTACTCTCTTCACCAGGAGCACAGACTCTTAGGGGACCAGCAACGGGGCTGTTTGCTGGTTTAGAGAAGGGGAAATGGGCGAGAGTCTATAAAACTGTGTTCTAGGCCTTGCGTCTTCAATAGACTGTTAGAGAAGCAAGCCCTGGCCAGACCAGAGGGTCCAGTCCTCAGGTCTGTAAGACTTACTAGAGCCCCAGAGCTGAGTAAACCAAGGTTCCTGCCCTCAGCAAGGCAGTGCGTAAACAGAAATTCCAATGCAGACTGCTCAGTGTTGTGACATAAGGAAGTAAAGGGGCTGAGAGAGCCGGAGGAAGACCCCTGGCTGGGGACACGACGCAGTCTGTGTCCAGGAGGGATTTCTGTAGGACATCTGAGCTGAATCTTGACGTCCAAACTCGTCTCCGGCCCTCACCGCACTCCTCAGCCCCCAAACACCCTTGCCCCCATCTCCCCAGACCTGTGGAAACCATGACTCCTCCCCTGCTTGTGCCCCTGGAGAGTGGAAAGGAGTGGAGACCCACATACATGCAAGTTGGAAACAGTAAACTGGGTCCTGGTAGGCAAGCAGCGGGCACCACGCCATTGCTCCAAACTCGTCTTCCCAGGATGCACATGCCTCCCTGGGGTTGACAGGAAATACATCTCAGAGGAAGTGAGCTGTGACCAGCCCCCAAAGGATGAGATGAGGTTTTCCAGGCAGGTTGGATGAGAATTGTGTTCCAACCGTGGCCTCACTTAATCTTACAAAAGTCTCACAAGGTGAATATTATTGGGTCTGTTTTATACATCAGAAAATTAAGGATCGTATGCAATAAGTCAAGTACTTGCCCAGAGTCACAAAGCTACATGCGACAGCAATGAAGTTCAAACTCACATCAATTTGACTCAAAGTCCAGAGTTCTTTGCTCTGACCCCGGGCTGAGGTACTACCTGAATATGTTTTCCCAGGAAAACATTTCACGTGAGACAATGGTTCTATAGGATTATTCTATCTGCGCCCTCTTTAGGTTCATTGGGTTTTTGAAGCCCTAACCTCAGAACAGAGACCCTAAATATAACATTGTCTCCTTGAAAGAACATTTAAATTTTAAGCAACAGACTCAGAGACTGAATTTTTGAATGTCATCCATTCATAAATTGGGAACTGAGCGCACTTAAAAAAAAAATCCTGAAGGAGAAGAGAAAAACCAAATGAAGACACACCATCCATATGGGGAAATGATGTAAGTTCCTAGAGGCAGTCTGTAGTATTTGCATAAAAGGAGTAGCACATAACTCAAGTTTTAAAACATTTTATAATACTTAGAGGTGTCAGTTTTCACATCTTTTGAGGAAGATGGGGGGCCGCCATATATTAGCAGATTGAACATGTTATATAGCTAAGCAGACGCTAGTGAAAAATGAGGCAGGGGAAACCGGAGAGAGGGTAATAAAAATGATGAATGGTAAGGTTGATTTTGGCGGATTAGGATGGAACGAGGAAGGAAAACCGGTTGCTTTGGGGAAGAAGATCTAAAATCCAGAATTACCACCTCCTAGCCAGACCTCTCTTGACTTCAGGCCAGCGCCTGTTTAATTTCATTGCATGATCCAAGTTCAAGGGCTGTGAGCATGTTATTGTCTCTGCACATTGCTGCAGCTTGTAAACTCGAGGAGTCCCGGGATTAAATATGAGGCAGCTGGCCCCTGTTCAAGTAGCCTGTCTTTGGGCACTGTTGCTGTATGGCTCATGCCTGGCATCACTCTTCCACCCAGAAAACACTGCAGGGCACCCACCACGGGCCAGGCTATAGGGCTGTCGTTGGGGTCCTTAACCCCTCTTGACCAAGAACCCTCATCTGAGAAGATGAGGAGATGTAAAGATTAGAAGGAGTTGGTACCGGGCTGTGAGACACGTAGTAAGCCTACCGTTCATATTATTAGTAATACATCAGTATTATTACCACTCTCTCAGAGTAGTTTGCAGTTGGCCGGTGGGCAAAACGTGTAACAAGGGATCTTCTTCCTCATGCGTTCTAGTGCTCTCATTTCACAGACAAGAAGTAGGGACCCAAAGACAGGAAGTGGCTCACCCAAGGGTAAGCACTGCTTTGTGGCACGTCATCTTGTGCCGCAATATTGTGCAGGAAAATGGCATGCTCAGCCAAGGGGACTTGGGATAATTTTACCTTTATTTTTGTCTTTCCTCAATAGTCACCCCTCTGCTCATTGGGTGATCTTCAGAACTTAACTCCTTTGGGCATTAGTGACGTAAGTTATCCATCACTGGCTGTGTTACCCATGGCTGACAAAGTTCAGACGCCATGATTCCTGGAACTATCAAGATTCCTAGAAGGAAAGGGATGGCTGGAAAATTTACTCTACAGTAGCACATTTTGGTGTGTGTATCCAAACAGTTCTAAGAGAAGTGCTAATGGGATTTCTTTAAAACAGGAGAGCTGGGGGAGAGGGGAGTTCTGTGTACTATTTATACCAAATACTGTATTGTGAAGTGCTACAGCAAGGAAACATGATCGATTTTGTTGATCCCGAGCCTTTCCCACACGTATTCTATGTCAACACCCAGCACAGACCCCTTTGACCACGGAATACCTGTGGGACGGGTTCCTCAGACGCCCATTGTCAGAAAAACCTCCCTGGAGAATCGGGTCTATTAAGAATTTTGAAAGAGGGAAGTACCAATGGATGTTGGTTATGAATGTTGAAACACTGACATTTCTATGTAGAAATGAGGGCAAGGCATCATTTTTTACCTCAAAATCCCCTAACGATGGAAACAATTTCATATATTCATTTTTCTCAAAGCTCTATCTCGACATCATAGGTTCTTTCTCAAAGTAGGCGCTCTCCCAATCACCACCTTCACAGGGAAGGGTCAGATTGAAAGTGTGTGTTTTTTTGTTGTTGTTTTTCAAAAGTGTGAGATAGCATACCACTAACAACCACTTTTTTCATAAAAACAGAAATGTGTAAATCACCTTCACGTATGCCATGTATCCTCGGCCGTGAGTTAACCAGGGAAGCTGTATGTTGCCCAGACTTTAATGGTCAGTCCTCATGTCCTTAGAAAGTTATTGTACAACTGCTCTGATGTTTTCAGTCTTGCCTTTATGAAATAACCCAAGTCAATGGCACTTGAGCACGCTGGCTTCCAGGGCTTTGTTGCAAACATGCCTGTCAGTGATCCGGTAAAGGAATTCGATATGGCTGCTCGCTCTGTAACCTTACTTGGAAACCTTTCGTTTTTCCAATTAACGGAACTGTACTTTCGGTGATTACACATACATACTGTCCGTAAAACACTGCCGTCTTTCAAGTAGGAATTTACTGTTCAGGATATAACTTCTCCGGGACACCTTTCCTTTAGTGCTCACTGAAAAGCTGTTCTTTGTGTATTTTGTTATCTATACAGAATCTGGCAAACAGCATGACGGACACGTGTCAAAAATCCTCTGTTCAAGAGGATGTTAGGAGTTAAATCCTTTGATTTAACTCCGTATCAAATCTCACGTATAATTTGTTCTAATACTAGTGTCCTCAGGCATTCAGCGTTTGTATTCTGTGACTCTTCCCACAGTATCTGCTGACAAAGGGATTTACTTCATTTTGTTACCATATTTTTTTGTGTATTTTTTTCAGCCATTTTTGTCAAGGCAGGAAAAACAAGTGTTTATCTTATTGGATTTCGTTATCTTTCATTTTTATGTACGAAATTGTCAAAGACACTGCTATTCTCTTTCTGTGGGATTTAGTGAAACATTGTAAAGTTCTGGAGTATCACAAGACTTTAAATGTCATCTAAAAATTTAGAGGCTTAGTTTCATTTTCTGGGTACTCAGATTTTAAATGTCTTGCTAATCATGCATTTTTGTACTGAACATTAAGTAATATCTGAAGGCATAATACACACTTGGGGTGAAGTTTTTCCTTAGTGATTGTGATTGTAAATCCATATTTGAAATAGTCTTGAGAGTTTAAATTTTTTTGCCAACTTCCTGTCAGATCTAATTAGTTGGGCATGTCTGTACTTGGTAAAGGAGCTCAGGAAGAGCTCATATGGGAGCAGAATTGTCAGCTCAGCTGTTTTCTTGTCAGTCATGTGAGTTGGTCCTATTGGTATTCTCAATCTGTCCGTGCTTTGTAGGGCTCCTTTTGTGTTTTTCATATAAACTTTTATTTGAAAGGATTTAGATTTACAGAAAAGTTGTGAAAGTAGTTCTGAGTCCCTATCCGTCTCATCCAGTTTCAGTTTCCCCTGATGTTAGCGTTTACATAACAAGGTGAACTTGTCAAAATTACCAAACCCAAAATGGTGTGCTACTATCAACTACTGAGGATTTAGTCTCAGTTTACTGGGTTTTCCATTAAGGTGCTGTTGTTCCCTTAGCATCCTCTGGTCTCTGACAGTTTCTTAGGCTTTCCTTGTTTTCCATGACTGACCTTGATAGTTTTAAGGCATACTGGTCAGGTAGTTGATAAAATGTCCCTCGAATTTGGTTTGTATGGTGTATTTTCTCATCATTAGACTGAGGTCACAGGTGGTTGGAAAGACTATCACAGAGGTGACGTGCAAATTACTTATTGTCACTTGTATTCAGAGGGGCCTGATTTCTACACAGGGCATCACTCTGGAGGCTTAACTGTCCTCCCTTGGTTAAGGCGATGTTTGCCAGCTTTCTCTACTATAAAGTTACTATTTTTCCCTTTCATACTTCATTGTTTAGCGGTGTGTCAGTGTGTCGCTACATCCAACCCACACTGGAAGGAGGTGGAATATATACCTGAGTGCCAAAAAAATGTATAGAAGTGGACACTTTGGTCAATGTTGCTCAAGCAGCAGTTCGCCATAATTAGAAGTGTCTGGACACTTATGGTAACCACTCTGAGCACCTCTTGTAATTGCAGAAGTCAAACGTGACTTGTATTCTTCTTTTGTTAGCAGTATATATTATTACAATTTTAATAGTTTTCCTTTCTTAAAATGTGTATACTTTTTTGGCACCCTGTATATATTGTTGGGATTCTTCTGTAAGGAGATTTGTCTCTTTCCCCCATTTATTGATTTATCCATTTGTATCCAAATGGACTCATTTGTATTTATTTTATACTTTGGGTTATACTATAGGATTCTTTTTGAGCCATGTGTTCATTTGTGAGGGTTATTTTAGTTTAATGTTACTACTGTTAATATTATTAAATGCACTAAAAATAGATACATGTATGATTGGTAGAACAGTTACCCAGGCACATTGAAACCCAGTACATCTCAGTATTTGAGGCACCATATCACACCCTCTTCACCGACACAGATATGGGTGCTCAAATGTTATAGCAGGTCTCTCTCTCTCTCTTTCTCTCTCTCTCTCTCTCTCTCTCTCTCTCTCTCTCTCTCTCTCTCTCTCTCTCTCCCCTTCTCCCTCCCCTCCCTTCCCTCCCTCCCTCTCCCCCCTTTCCTTCTGCCAGTATATAGAGCTTAGTCATTTAGCAAGTAGGTATTGCATACTTGGCTATGAGTCAGGCACTGTTCCAAGCACTGGTTATACACTGAACGACACAGTGCAGACCCTGCTCTCCCTGAGCTTCTAATGCAGAATACAGATATGAAACAAGAAATCAAAATGACGAAATTGGTCGTTTTGGGTGGTGAACGTGCTGTGAAGAAATCAGAGCAGAGTAAGGGAAGAGTGACTGGCACTCCTGATCCCAGGCTGAAGAGAGAGGCCCCCTGTCTCTCAATGACTCTGCAGAAAGACCGTGTTTACCCTTCATGGGACACATGCCCATGCCTGACCCCATCTCGGTGTTCTTCAGAATGACTCATTCATCACCCTGAGTCTTGTGCCCATGCTTCAGGCACGTCGGGCATGACTGATGGTGCTGTCAGGATCGTAGGAAGAAGGCAGGGTCTTGGTCTGCAAAGGAACCATGCAGAGCACAGAGAAGCAATAGTGGGCCGCTATGGCAGGTGCGGCTGGGAACGGAAAGCACTGCTGCCCTTCCCAGAGTTGCCAAGCAGTGAATCATATGATGCCCACCCCCAAGGGCAGTACCGAATTCTGCTAAATTGGCAAAATCCTACTGAACTCCACCCCCTGCAGTTCCTCCACCAGCCTTGGTAGAATTCCTCAGCTAAAGACTCCATGCCCATCTCTAGAGGTGGAATCTGCTTGTCCCCAGACAAGAGGGTCCTCCTTGTCCCCAGATCCACAGAGGCACTCCCCAGGAGAACACTACGTGGATTCTATGACGTGAGTCAAGTCGTAGTAATTACTTCCGTAGAGGCAGGAGGAACACAGGGAGGGTTATCACCCACAGGTCGTATGTAGGGTGTCACAGGAGAAGCCACACTGAGGCAGCATTCACGGAGGAGTCTTACACCATTTGCATCGTGTTTCCATTTCCCACTATCAGTGGTCTGTCAGGAATTCTCAACACATACCAGAATTCAAATTGGATTTTTACCCCCATTTTGTACCAAAAAAGAACCCAAAATATTGAACATAACAAACATTAGAGAACATAGCTGGATCTTCTGATGGATTTATGATCCTCCAAGAGCCCTGAGTATTAGCAAAGGTATCCATTTTCCTGTTGTCAATTTTCTCCTCTCCCCAACCTCTACCTCAGACAGGGAAAAATAAGAAATGTTACAGATGACAGAACAAGAAATGATAAGATACAGGACTGGGCCTTGGATCCACGCACTGGCCTAAGTGTCTACATTTTCCAACTGAGGGCACTGAATAATCACTGAGTTTGGTATGTTTTCTTCTCCTTTCCTGAGCAATGGTACATTTTTGTCTGAGAACATCCCCCCTCCCGCCTCCCGGGAGTTGTAAAAACCAAGAAGCAATAAAAAGCTGAGTAAAAGGAGGAAAGAGTCACAGAGCATTTGTGCTCGGAGTCTGCAAATCAAGGATACTGTTTTTATTTAATAGCTGCCACCAGGTATTGTCAGGAATGGGAAAAAAGAAGGAAGGGAGTTGGAACAGAATCTTCAGCAGTCAATGGGGGAATAAAAAGCTGAAGTGGATCCCTTTGGCAGCCAGCAAACATTGCCTAAGCCTGACACTGAGTGCAGAGCTGGACAACGCACAGATCTTGCATCCAAGGAGCCAGCAATCCAGGTCTTAAATAGAGACTGAAGGACAGTGTTACTTTAGAGAACATCCTATGGGAATGGAATATGCAATATTCCAAGACTCACGTGGACTGGGCAGCAGTCTGTTCCAGGCTCCGCGGTAGCCACTTATACCTCTCTTGTCTCATTGATCCTCCCAAGCAGGTATTGTTATTCCCTTTTAACAGGTCGGGAAACAGAGGTTCAAATACATTAAGTTGTTTGAGGAACAGAGTTGGGGAGAAACAGGGTGACATTTACCTCCCTGCCTGTAGCACTCTCCCATCTCAGCTCAGTGCCTGAAACCCACGGGCAAGTGTTTGCCTTCCTGAATAGCCCCCTCTTCGGGCCACTCCTGAGATGTAGCCAGGAGGAGCCTGCCCCGGCCGAGCTTCTTCTCTGGGCCACGTTGTATGTCTGTACCCATCCTACCTTTCTGCCCGAGGCTGTGACAATCTGCAGTCCCTCGTTTTAAATCTTGTTTTTTATTCCTCCTTTCCACACAGACACTCCGTTTTCATCCATCTTCCCTAGTTGGTTAGATGGCTGTTTCATGAAGTCGAAATCCAGATTTCTTGCATAATTTAGTGAGCACGTGTGATGTGCCTTCATGCCCATCACTCCATTGGTCCTGGTCTTGACCACACACTGCAAGGCAGTTGCTGTTACGTCCCTTTTACATATGAGGGACTGTCTCTGTGATTTTAGGCAACCTACTGCAGGCCACCCAGCTGATAAGAGCTGGAGCTGGGACTGGCTCGTAGGTCCGTCTACTCGTCCCTTTCTACCACGCATTGTAATCCTGAAAATGGCAAGGAAAGGGACTTGTGAGACTATTGTCTTTCTTGAAATACCAAACAAGGATGAAAACAGGGAGCTTAAACTCCTTCAAGAGAGAAATGACAAGCTGTTTGGCCCTCAGACAAAGCAAAGGAATATGTTTCTCCATCCTAAAGCCCACGTTAATAGGGCTTTTATGACTGATTTGCTATAGACAGAATGTGAAGATTATTGAGAATGTCATCATCATGATTTCCGTTCTTGCACCAAAGGGCAGCTATTGAATACTAACTACCTGCCAGGCACTGCGGCACTCAGGGTGAATAATAATAAGTCATGCTCCCTGCCCACCCAGAAATTCACATTTCAATGCTGCCAGGTGCAGGCTTGTCAATAAATCATTATAAGAGCGCATGATAACTTCTCCAATAGGGTTAAATGCAAGAGTCTAGAACATGAGGAAGGGCCCAGCAATTGCCTCGGGTGTTAATATTAGGAATGCTTACAATGACAGTCAGAATACCCAATTTGCAGAGGCTGAAACTAAAACAGGAAGTTTGAATTTCTTCGCTGAGAATTCTGGAGTAGGTAGCTGTAGACATTGGTTTGTAGACACAAATGTGTTGCCCTCTCCCTCACAGTCACATGATGGCTATCGTGGCTCCAGTCATCACATCTCTATTTGTGTCAGAAAGGTGGGTAGGGTAGGAGGAGGATGGCCCTTTATGATGGGGAAATCAGAATCATGCCTCCCCGTGTATCTTTTTGGGTAATCTTGGGTCACACTGGCACGACTAGCTGCAAGGGAGTCTGGGGAATCAGAGAGTGGGATCATGACTGGCTAAATTATAAAGGGATCACGAGCTATTCACAGGGGCTGGGGACATTGCAACTCTAAATAAAATTAGAAGTGAATAAAATTTAGAAATGAATAATGGCGTGGAGAGAGAGACATACTAGGAGGCAACCTTCTGCCACTGGTGGTCTGGGAAACAAGCAGTGCACGTGAGCTCAGCTATGAAGGCTGAGCAGGCGTTCACATGGTAGAGAAGAAATAAGGATATTCTAGGGAGGTGGGGAAGCATATGCAAAGGCTCTGAGTCATGAGAGACAGTTTCAAGAAATGCCAGGAAGTTTTTTAGCCTGGAGATCGACTTGGGATTGTAAGTGGGAACCAGTTCACGCCAGTTTTAACTGCCAGCCTAAGGAGCATAGATGTTATTCTGTAGGTCATAGAGAGTCAGTGGAGGTCTTGAGGCAGAGATCCGTTTTCCAGAAACCCCTTACCTCAATGACTTGGAAGACATAAGACCCTTGTTCTTAGTCACCTGGCATTTTGCACACAGGCTCCTGTTTTTGTGCCATTCATGGCACTTTTGTACCATGAATTATTTTTATGAACCCTCAGGGTTCTAAGAAGCTGAAGTTTTGGCTGACCTCTTCCCATAGCCATGTCCTTCGAGGTCTTGTTCCTGTCTTGGTAATGCTTTTTCCTGTGTCCTTGGGGGTGATAGCGTCTCTTATTTCTCTTTTAATGTTGTTGACTTCTGCTGTCTTCCCAGATGATGTTTAAGTTTCCTGGACAGTAATCAATTTCCATCAATTTTTCTGGCTCACTACAGGCTGACTCCAAGTCTGCACATACACTCAGCCTTTACAGATATTTCAGATCCAATTAGATCACACCCATGGGGCGCCGATGCCTGGCACAGCCTCCACAGCCCACCTGGCATGCAACCTGGATGCCTCCTCTGCTTCCTGCTGAGCCGGAGGTTTACCCTGCATCTCTGGGAAGTCCTAAATCACCTGCGACCTTAGTATCCCAGGGATACCTGGGGTCTCTGTATTTGGGAGGGGAAAGTAGGTTTCATTTCTGATTCCTGTAATCTTCTGTAAATCTCATGCTCATTTCTACAAATGTAGTCATTTAATGATTACAGACATGGAAGAAGTTAGATGGATAGAATCCTAATATCTCTGTCTCTTTGGATTCAAATCCTGACTCTCCCACATTCTAGCTGTGTACCTGGGGAGATTTGCTGAACTTTTCTCACGTGTAAGAAGGCATAATGAGAATATCACTTAGCGTGTTGAATAAAAAATCAGTGAGCTATGACAAGTGAAATGTTCAGAGCAGGGCTTGGGCATAGCAAGCATGCAGTATATGTTCGCTGCTAGTAATAATTATTGTTATTACTATGCCGGCGTGCTAGCGTGCCTCGGCAAGTGGAGTAAGTTATGATAGGTTTTCACTATGAGCTTCGGAGACTCACGTGTACTTACCAGCTCCTCGTAAAAATCTATTTTGGACACATTCTCCAGTGTCACTCCATCTCATGTGTGAAAGCTTGTCAGTAAATGTCATCTACACCACCAGCTTGCTGTCCCCAAGCCAGCAATGATGGGTCATTCTGTCCCTCAGGGGACCAGCAAATGACATTTCTCAGTAGTCAGACAAGCACTGATCAAAATTACCAGCACTAGTGACTCTGAATCCGATTTTCAGAGGCAGGCACGCGGTTTTAGTGGAAGGAGCAGTGGCCCGGGAGATACAAGCGAGGCATGAGTGCTCCCTCTGCTGTGTCACTCCAGGCAAGTCCCTTTCCCTCTCTGGGCCTTGGTTCCTTTATTTTTGAAGTAGCCCGGCCTCCCTTTCACATCTCTTTAAACGCACGTATCATACTTGCAATTTAACATGGACGGTTATTTAGTGTCTTCCTCTCGCTCTCAGTTGTAAGTTCCAGAAAGAGAGCATGAGCTCTAGTGTTCACCTCTGCATTCACAGCCCCTCTCAGCACCTGGCAATAGTCAGTGCTCACTTTAATATTTGCTGAATGAATGAATGAATGAATGAATGATGTGGTAGAAAGATAAAGATTTGGGAGCAAGGAAGACCTGATTTTGTATTGGGATTGGCCACTTACTGAGTTGGCCTGGACTAGTCTGAGATTCAAGATTATTGTTTGTAAAATGGGGATAATAATAGAACCGGCCTTACCAGGTTGTTTAAGGATTGAATGTGAACACACACACACACACACACACACACACACACACACACACGCACAGTCTAATATGTCGCATATAATGGGTATTAGATAAACAATAGTTATTATTTACTTCTCTGAACACTAGCACAGGCGAATGGAGCATTCTGTGTTCTGATAATTAAAACCTAAGGTAAAAAAGGTAACTAAATATCCATTAATAGACTTTGAGTGGGCTGACCTATCGTTGGGAAGCCCAGTCGTAAAGGGTTTTCTAAAACCCCCTCGGCCTGCCAATGACCCCACCGTCTTCTTCTCCTCCCTTCTGTTAACCTTTGCTGCTTCTTCTATAACCCCAGTAATTTGCCTGTAGGTGATACCCAAACCCCGCTCCCCAGGCAAACACAGAACAGAAGGAGATATGAATGGGATAAGAGATGACCTGGGGTGGATGCGGACACCAGAGCCCTAGTCCCAGCTCCAACCTGGTCCAAACTCGCCATGTGACCTTGGACAAGCCACCTCTCGTCTATACGTGTCACTTCTCCTCATCTGTCAAGTACTCCGTCCATTAACACAGTACTCAACAGTGGTTAGGAACCTGGGGTTCAGGTTTAGAGCTGACTTGGTATCTCTGCTGTGCAACTTACCAGCTGTGGGATACAGGCAAGTCAAGTACCATTTCCGGAAACTGGACAGTGGGATTCAGTTGGGTTTATGTGGCGAAATGAGTGACACAGTGTCTCCCAGGTGCCTGGCAGATTGGTGCACAATAAGCTGAGATTGGTGGTGCATCGGCCAGCCCTTATTTTCCCTTGGATCAAGTTCCCCCCTGTTGAGGAAACCCGTGTTTCCTGGCTCATGTGCCCATCCATCAGCCTTCCCGCTGCCTCAGCACTTGGCAAGCACCAAACTCTTTGGCAGCAAAGATGTGATCCCTACTGTATGTGAGTGACACCGGCTCACATGTAATTATTGTAATGCAGGCCCAGGATCTTCTCATGTCCGGGTTAGGTGTATTCTCGGGGGAGAGGCTTCCCTCTCCCTTTCTTCTTGCACCCTTCAGAAGGCACAGGAAGAGACACACGAATATGGTGCTCATTCTTCCTTTAAATGAAAGTGCCACCACGTGGCCTCCTTCCAAAGGACTGGCAGGTCCTTTCTGCTCTCTCCTGAAGGCTAAACGCCCACTTCCTTACTCGCTGCCACAGCGGACTTCACGTTGGCAGCCGGGAAAGGAGGACTGACACTAGTAGTGCAGGCTGGTGGCCCCATCTTTCAGGGAAGAAGAGACCCACACATGTGGGGCCACCCTGACACTGAGGTACTGTGCTAGGCATTTGCTTAACCCTCTTAACTACTTTGTGAAGTCGGGGTGACTCATCCCCACCTTGCACCTGAGCCAACTGAGGCCCCAGAAACAAGTTGCCCAAGGACACACACAGCTAGTGAAGAGCAAAGCTGGGATTTGAACCTCAGCGGGTCTGACGGCCCTGGTTCTTCTCTGCAGCTACACCATTGCTGGGTGTGGGAGGGCAGGGATACGGTTTGGGCCAAACAGGTTTCCTGCTATTCATTGAGAGAGGGCCTTGGTCTTGCAGAGCGGCACATACCCAGCCAGCTGCAAGGGCTGTCGCTGCCATATAGCCATGGGCCCCTGAGGGAGCCAGACCTCTCAGCCCACAGGCCCTGGGGCCTGCTCAGGCTCTCACAGACAGACTGTGCTGAAGGAGGGAGCCAGGAAGCAACTGAGCTCTGTATGCCCAGCTCCTTTCCTCAGTCTCATCACCATGGGAGGAGAAAGCCAGGACGAGGGGAAAGGTGAGCGTTATTTCGTTTCCTCTGTGATGTGACAGAGCAGGAAAAGGAAAGGAAAGTTTTTGAAACCTGCTCTCTCCTGTACTCGGTTGTACAGAGGAAGGAACCGGGGTTTGGGAATCACACTGAGTCCCACTCATGTTTGAAATGCCAGTTCCAGCGTTGACGGGCCAGCGTGGTGGTCCTGGGCAAGTTGCATCTCCCCAGTTCTTTCTTTCAAATTGCCTTCCTGGTCCGGGTCATTGTGAGGATTGCAATAGGCCATGAATGTGTAGCCCATGGTGGATGTGTCCAATAGATGAGCTCCCGGCTGAGGGTGAGCCGTGCCGCTGGAAATGGCAGCTGGGCCTAGCTGGCCTCCCTGGTTCCACCTGCGGCCCTCCCACCCCACCACTCGCCTCGTCTCATTACAATCAGAGTAATCTTCCTAAACCCCAGAGTTAGTAAGTTCCCCGTGCTTAGACATCTCTCTTGATGCAGTCTGAGTTTTGAACATGTCCCCACGTTCGAAGGGTGTCCCCCTGCCCAGCTCTGCAGCCACATCCCCCACCCATGCTGCTGCGCTCCAGCGGCAACTCATGACTTCTCCTGTCCCAAATGGGCCGCACTCTTTCATGGGTCCTCCCCCTGCCTGGCTTGTCTCCCCACCATCCCCTCTGCCTCAGGCCCTGTCCCCCCAGGAGGCTCCCACTCACCCTGCAGGCCCCAGCACAGGCCTCTCCTGCGATGCTTCTCTGAGCATTCCAGATCTCCTCCCTCCATTGTTACATCCAGACACGTCTCCCCAGCAGACCATGAACGGGCCGAGGGCAGGCACTGCCAACAGGGCCCTCTGGTCATGTCCCAACGCGGTATACTGCAGGCACTTAATAGCCAGAGTCAGCATTTATTGAGCACCCACCCTATGCCAGACACAACCCACATGCTTTACAGGTATTAACTAGTCGATTTTCATAGCAGCTCCGTGAGACAGTGTCTCCTTCTGTCCTGGCTGGAGGCAGAAACCATATCAATTATTGGAATAGAGCATTTAATCTTTAAAAATGATAACTAGGCACAGACTGTTCACTTGGTCCCTAAAAAAGCAAAACCAGAACATTGCTGGAAACAGCTACCACACCTGGAGCAGCAGGAACAGAGGGAAGCAGTGGCAGTTATTGTAACTTGGGGCTGGAACTGAGACCTGGGCTGAGGTTGCAGGCAACCCCAGAGGCAGTAGCCCTGGGCCGGATGGGAGGACGATGAAGCTGGTTCTGAGTGTTGGAAAAACTGCAAAAAAGGATTTTAGCTGCTGCTAAAGGAAGGCCGTGCCAGCACCGCCGTGAAGAAAGGAGGTGGGGTGGTGCTCCCAGAAACAGAAAGCAACAGGAAGGAGCAAGTTCCTTGTTCCTCCTCCAGACTCTCAGTCTCCCTCGCATGGCCCCCATTGGCAGCGCCTCATGGAGCAGCTGGCAAAGCAGAAATAGGGTTTGCAGAGTCCCAGCTTCGGCATCACAAAGCAGCTTTGGAGCTGAGATACAAAAGCTTATCCACTGGCACAGGGAGGAGCTGTTACTAGTCCCATTGCACGGATGGGGAAACTGAGGCACAAAGCGGTTAAGGAACTTGCCCAAGGTTAAGTGACCTAGAGAAGAGGCAGGGTATGACCCCAGGCAGCCTGGCCTCGGCACCCTTGCTCTCTACCCCTCTACCTTAAATGTTGAATGAATGAATGGGCAAGCCCACAAATAACGCTTCGACCAGTGCCCAGCAGTGGCTCCCTGCAAGCACGAGGTCAGCCCCGCCTAACAGCCTCCTTGTCACCCTGCCAGGTCATCCACTGGAACTCCCCCAAGAAGCTGCGGGTGAAGAACAAGCACGTGGAGTTCTTCCGCAACCTCTACCTGACCTTCCTGGAGTACGATGGGAACCTCCTGCGGCGGGAACTGTTTGGCTGCCCCAGTGAAGCGGACGTCAACAGTGAAAACGTAAGTGGCTCACGGGGCTCGACAGCGCAGGGGCAGCTTCTCTGCCGGTCTGCCAAGGCCTCCCAGGTGCCAGGCTCGGGGCCTGCCTGGGAAGAACCAGACCCCACCCCTGCCCTGGGAGTCCACCATCTGGCGAGGGAGACGGGCACGTAGGCAGATGGCTTCCGTGCTCGTCGCTGTGGACTCAAAGGGGGGACACTTGGCCTAGACTAGGGGACGTCAGAAGGGGGTTTCCAAGCAGAGGAATCAAAATGAGCAAAATCACCAGTGAAACGACGATAAAGGGGCTCTGCATAGCCAGGAAACTCTGGGGTCTTTGTGGACACAGCACCCCCACAGGAGACCCAGGATTCAGTGTGGTCCGTGCGTGGGTTGATACCAGAGATTTTCGCAAGTAGCGGACTCCTGTAGCGGTGAGCATGAGTCAAGAGTGTTAGGTGGCCATCACAGGCATAGCCAACATCAGTACTTTCCTGTGTTTTCACTATTTCCCATTTTTGCATATGCTATACTTCATTTGATGCTCAGAGACATCCTCTGTTTTCCCCCAGTTAGAGCTGAAGAAATTTAGGCTCAGAGAGGTTAAGCAGGTTTATCTCACAGTCACACAGCAAGCAAGGAGCAAAGCTGAGGCTGATTTGAAGTTCTGAGGAGCAGCACATCATAGCAGAAAAAGCAGGGCATGTGGTGTCAGGCTGACCTGGGTTTGGCTTTAATCCCTTCCAGTTACCACTGTGTGACCTCAGGCAAGTTACTCAACCTCCCTGTGCTTCATTTTCCTCAGCTGTCACATGAGGATGAAACACTGTTACAGGGAGGCTTTGAGGCTAAGTGAGAAATTGCATGGAAAGCACCAGCTCCGCGTCTGCCGCATGTTAGATACTTGATAAATATTTGTCCCCTACCCTCTCCTTGACCCTTAGTAATGAGACACAGAAGAAATTGGTCTATTCACTCAGTCAGCGACATTTACTGAGGGTTGTCTTATGCTGAGCACCGACCATTCATCAGTTAGAAAGGACAGTGGTCCCTGCTGTCATGGTGCTTGTATTTTACCGGGGAGACACAATTAATACCTACACAAGCATATCAGTGAGCCCCTGGGCAGCTCCATTGGTTTGGGGGGTCAGGGAGGACTTCTCTGAAGAGGTGCCCTTTAATCTGAGACCTGACTGTAAGAAAGAGTCAGCTTTGGAAGGACACAGAATCTGGGAAATACAAATCAAGTCCACAATGAGATGCTTACCTCACATCTGTTGGGAGGGCTATTATCAAAAAACAAAAGATAACAAGAGTTGGCAAAGGATGTGGGGAAATTGGAACCTCGTACACTGTCAGTAGAATGTAAAATGGTGCAGCCGCGGAAGAGAGTATGAAGGTTCCTCAAAAAATTAAAACTAGAACTGCCCTAGGATCCACTAAGTCCACTTCTGGGGATATATCCAAAGGAAACAAAAACAGGATCTCAAAGTGATATCTGTACCCCCATGTTCACTGCAGCATTGCTCACAATAGCCAAGACATGGAACCATCTTAAGTGTCCACTGACAGATGAACAGATAAAACACATGTGGTATCTACACAATAGAAGAGTATTCAGCCTTAAAAAAGAAGGAAATCTAACCGTTTGTGACAACATGGATGGACCTGGAAGACATCATGCTAAGTGAAACAAGTCATCCACAGAGGGACACATACTGTGTGATTCCTCATATGTGAGGCGTCTAAAGTAGGGAAACAATAGAGAAGTAGACGACAGAAGGCTGGTGACCAGGGGCTGGGGACAGGGGTATAGAGAGCTGTTGTTCAGTGGGCGTAAAATTACATATACAAGGTGAGTAAACGCCTATAGTCAACAGAGTATTGTGCACTTAAAAATTTTTTTCCAAGGGTAGATTTCATGTTAAGTGTTCTTAGCGCGCGCACACACACACACACACACACACACACACACACGAGAAGACAGAGAGACACTTTTGTCGGGGATGGGTATGTTTATTACCTTGATTGTGATGATGCAATTATGGATATGTGCATATGTCCAAGCTCACCATGTGGTGTACATTAGCTACCTGCAGTTTTTTAATATCAATTGTATAATTCAATAAAGCTGAGGAGAAAAAGGAGACGAGCAAAGGAAGTACTTCCTAGTGGAGAACGCAGCTGGGGCAAAAGCTCTGGGGCAGGGCAGGTTTGATGTGAGGAACTGAAGGATGATTGCCTATGGGCCCGGGGGCTGAGGGAAGAGGACAGTGGGAGAAGCTGAGCGGCACGTCGGCAGGAATCAGACTGGAAGGATGTTGTGAGCTGGGTTAGAGAGTCAGAATTTTGTTTTGTTACTATTATTGCTATTGTTGATATTCTTATCTTGGATGTCATGAGAAAGCTGTTAGGCTCCCAATGGCAGGGGAGGGTCTGGAGGTGTGCACTCACCTTGACCTTCAGCAGGATGAAAGACCAGGATGACTGGTCACAAGGCCACCTCTGCACTCTGTCCTTGAGCACCCAGCCTTTGGCCCCCCAAGTCACAGCGGAGTCGCCTCTTCCTCCAGCCTTTTCTCTGCGTCACCCCGGATGCCTTTCTCAGTGTCTGCCCTTTTATACCACTGGCAATAGAGGAAAGAAAACCATTAAGCACTTGAACTCTGTCAGATGCTGGGAAGCGTTTAGAGGTTGCCACAAACACTGTGTTCTTTCGGGTTTTCCTTCAGTTCTCTTTACTCAAGTTAGTATTTGTCATTATCGTCAACGTTGGAGGGTTCCAACCACTACATAAAGACTGTCTTCCTGCCTCTTTTTTTTTTCCTCCATGGAAGAGGCTCATAAAAAGCCTTGCAGGATGAAGCCATCAGTTAGTCGCCATATCAAGGGGTTCCCCGATGTGCTGTCAGTGTCTTCCAAAGTGGGACTTCCTTTATGAATGACTCACTGGCTTTTTCTAACACCAGCTCTCCCTGGTGGGTCGGGGAGGGGGGAGAAGTCCTTCGTGGTCCTTCTCGGAATTTGTGACTGCGTCTGTTTGCTCAGTAAGCATGCGTGTGTGCCTGCCGTCTGCCAGGTACCGTAAAGGGCACTGGGGTTGAACTTAGAGGCTGACCCCTGTCCCTGTATGTGAGTTGCTTGCCACGTAACAAGTGTTAGAGATGCCAAGAGGACAGTGTGTCCAGTTTCAGGGAGGCCCGTGAACGAGACAGCGGCCCTCTGAGCGCTCACCACAGCTATCTTCCCCCCAAACATCCGTGCCCTTTGATACTGCAGGAGCCATACCCACAGTCTCTTCTGTTCCTTCTCCCTCCCAGGCTCTCCCACTCACCACAGGCCCTTTGTGCTTACTTCCCCACCACCGGCCCCACCCTGCCCCTACGTGTCCAAACGTCTCAGATGTGACATCTGCCGAAACTTTCCCTGACCCTCCTCAGCCTCAAGGAACCCTTTGTCACTCTATGACGTGCCCTGTTTTCTTTTCATCAGAGTATATATACTGTCCACATTTTTCTCAGTTCGTGTAGTTGTTCCCTAGGATTTGTTCCCCAAATATAAGACCATTTGATTAGAGACTCTGCCTATACTGTTCGCCTCTGGGGTCCCCTCCCCCAGGATAGAAGCAAGCACATAATAACCCCTTAATAAATAGTTATTGAATGAATTGAATAAATAAGAGGGAAGAATGAAGTTTCCGGTAAAGGCAGAGCAGACAAGAAGTAGAGCCTGCAGAGAGAACCTGCTGGCAGTGTGGATACTAGCGCCTGGGCCCGTTGGGAGAGGGGTGAGCGTGATGCTGGCCACAAGGGCCGTGGCTGTGCTCCGGAATTTAGGCTCCACCAAAGGGCTTTAATCTTGGTCAGATTTACCTTTGAGAAAAATCGCTCTGTGTAGAGAATAGAATGAAAGGGACAAGACGGGAGGCAGGGAGACCACTTAGAGACTGTTGCCACATCCCAGGCAAAAAGACGACAATGGACCTGTGACCTAAGGGCAGCAACAGTGGGGACGGAAAGAAGAGATGGATTGTTTTGTGGGCACTAAGAACAGGGGAGCAGGTGCCATTGACACTCATGAATAAGACAGCAGGTCCCTGTGCCCTGCTCTAGCCAAGCTCCTCTGGCTGCGCCGGCCGGCAGGGGCAAGGGCAGGGGACAGGGCAAGGAGAGGGACGGCAACATCACACCCCCGGAACCGCGTCTCTGTCGGGAGTTTCACCTCCTGGTCCTTTGCAGCATATCAAGCGTTATCTGCAAGTACAACCAGAGAGAAAGGGCAGGGTCTTGGATGCCCCAGCTCTGTGGGAACAGGTCATTAGCGCTGTGATAAGTGCACAGATGGTGGTAATCTCGAAGAAATGAAGTCAGGAACCTCTTCAATGGACTGCAGATCCCAGATGGGAACAGGCTCCAATGGCACGAAGTCTCAAGACTCGTTCAGCCACTTGACGTACAGTGATTCACACCATTGCCAAGCGCAAGGCTAGTGATCCAGAGGGAACATTGCCGATCCAAGCCCGGCTCTCACAATGCTTGTCTAGTGAGGGATGCAGACAAGCCAGGGGTGTGTGATCAGTGCTCAGATGGAAGTGGTGCTCTGAGAGCACACGGAAGGGCATTGCACACACTAGGAACGTGAAGGTGTATCAGGGAAGACTTCCTGGAGGAGGTGAGATTTAGAGGACAACTGAGGAGGAGGGAGGGGTATGGAAAGTGTTCTGAGTGGGAGGGAGGCAGCAGCACAAACAGTGGAGACCAGAGATAAATTCAAGCATGGCCCATTCAGATTCAAATGAAGACAAGGTGAGAACAGAAAGAGCTGGAAAGTTCTTTTTTGCATTATTATAATTTCTTCACTGTGCGCTTTCTGGTCATCCCAGAACACGCATTTCAGAGTCACATGACCTCAGGGACGTCATAGGAATGCTCTGAGCCTCAGGTGACCACTTGATAAATGGGGACAGTGATGTCTTTGTCATAGCGTTTCATGGCTAATTTATGTTAAATCACCGAGAAAGAGGGACTCGGCACCAGGAACACTGTGTTCGCTCGGATGCATTTTGGGGTTTGTTTTGGTTTTATGTTCCCCCCCCCACCTGCCACCGTGCCCTCCCATCTGATAACAGTCTGTTATACCACCAGTGGATTTCAGGTTTTGTTAGCCTTTCTTCTAGAAAGGCCTGGCAGAGAGAGGAACCTAGAGAGTAGTTAGAACTCTGTCTCTGAGGCCGTGAGGGCTGTCACATTTGCTCTAGGTCAAATAATCCCAGAAGGTTCTCCTCCAATTAGGAGACTGCAGGTAGGAAGGAGAGGACACCTGGTGGGACGTGCTGCCAAAAGAAGAAATAAATTCAGGAAGTCAGAGGATTCATCCCCTCAGCGAGGAGCTGAGATGTGATGAGCAGGCCCCCGTTTTAGAGTCTGATTTGGAGGAGCTCAGGCTCCGACAGTGTTGTAGCGTCACGGTAGCTGATGGGACCTGGTGCGTCCAGGCTTCTCTCCCTGGAACCAGTAAGTTAATTTGTGTAAAGCAATAAAGCATCCAATAGACTTTAGTTATTATTATCTTATTGACATGGTGATGGAGGCTAGAATTCTATACCTTAGCATTTCTCTCCCTTTTCCTCAGCAACCCAGCCCCTGTAGCATATCCGAGAAACCCTGGGACTCCACAGAACACAGTTGGATAATCACGGGTATTCTTCACCCCCTACCAGCATCCCTAACAGGCTTGCATCTGACTTCTGCTGGAATCCTCCCAGAGACAGGGAGCTCACCACCTCCAACAGCTTACTCCACTGCTAGAAAGCTCCAGAGCGAAGCCATTCTTCCCCCACCTTGAGTTGAAATCTTCCCTGCTGTAAGAAATCCATTAATCTGAGTCCTGTCCCTGGAGCAAACTGAGGCCGCCCCCTGTTGTCCGTGACAGCCTGGCAGATAGTGTAGCATGTCTCCATTCAGTGTATTATTCAGAAACATGCAACTCTCCCTAAGCACTGTATTTATAGAGTAATGCTTCATCATTAAGGAGGCCTTCCTCCACCTAAGGGAATTTTCCAGATAGAGGCAGCTCACCTTTTAAGTGCAAAACCATTAAAGCATACATGTTTTAACCAATTGGGGTGAGACTCTTGCTAAAGTACATGCCCTTCCTTCAGTCACCAAAGTATGCTCAACTCAATTTACAATTTTCAATGACTACGGTCGCATAGAGTAGGCTGAGAAGGCAGGAATTGGCCAGAGGAGGGAAGAGGCTGTTTATCCTGGCAGGAAATGGCCTTGGACTATTTGCTGCTTATTCTGCAGATTCCTTTCTGACGGCTGTCACTTTCAGTGCATCAGCTTCAGAACAACCCTTTCTGCGCTCACCTCCCCATTCATCCATCCCCTGGCAGCCGAAAAGAAAGAAAGAAAAGAAGAAGAAAGAAGAAAAACCAATGGTAAAGAAATTATCCACTCCTGTGTTAGAAGTTAAATTAGGAAAAATTGCAAACATCCAAAAAGCGTGAAAAACGGTGGGGGGTGGGGGGGAGACTGGACACCAAATAGTTTTTGCTTTTACATGGAATTATAAGTCAGTAGACAGTGTCTTCAGACTTAGAGCTCCCCTATACCATGACCGCAGCAGACATCACTAATTGATGGCCCCACTCTTTCCACCTACGCTCCATCCCTACCCCAGTATCCTCGCCGAGACAGTACCCCAGGAACCAGTACCAGTCTCCCAGCGATGACAGTGGAGATGCTGTAGCCTGTTGCGCAGCTGTGTCCTAGGCAAGAGTCACTCTGTTCTCTCCCGCACGGGGGCAGCTCTCCGTGCTGTTCCAAGGCCTGTCTCTGCGTCTTCTAGCCTTTGACAATTGGAAATTTCCTGCAGAGAAAGAGAAAGGGAAATATAACTCCAGTCTTCACCGACAGAGAGGGGAGGGGGGCATTCGCATCACACTTCACAGATAAGGAATCGCAAGCTCAGAGGAGATGAGTTACTTGCCCAAAGTCACACAACGCTTAGGTGGTGGGGCCACCATTTGAAACCGGGTCTACCTAACTCTGAAGTGACAAACCAAGGCCATATTGAAAATGAACATCATCGTAACGACAAGTCACTCAGCAGTTCTCCCAGTTGTTTTTATGTGTTTAATCAATCGTTCTTGCTCTTTCCTGAACGCTGCAAGGTGGTTACTATCATCTCCGTTTTATAGAGGAGGAAATGGAGGCTCAGAGAACTGAAATCATGGAATGGGTTGGTGGCAGCACTGGAACTGGTATTGAGCTTGACCCACCGCTGAGCAGTATTCCTCCCCCACCTAAAATTGCAGTACCTGCCCCCTACCCTACCTACCCCGGCACACCTAGGGCTCCTTCCTTTAGTTTTCTCCATAGCACTTACCACCAATTGATATATTTTTGACTTACTTAGTTTGTCCATCATGTCTCCCCCCACTAGAATGAAAGCTCTGTGACTACATGAATTTTTGTCTGTTTTATTTATCAATAGATCTTTATGCCCGGCACCTAAAATGTGCTCAGCAAATTTCGGTGAACAAATGAACTATTACAAGAGCTTTTCTTGAAGCATCTGTGGTGTGCTAGAAAGTTTCTTGTACTTGAAATCAGAAAGCCTGGCTCCAGGACTCGATCTATGACACTGGGCATAACTTTCACCTTCCACAGCCTCACAGTTTTCTCACCTACCAAATGGTCATAGATAAACCTAGGCCAGGCTGAGGGGAGAAGGGGTTAAGGCATGCCAAGTGCTGCCAGCCATACGCGGTCTTGTTACCAGCGTTGGCCAGAAAGCTTGTCCTGGCCGCCTTCCCTTCCAGCTGCTCTGAGATCCCTGCCTCACCCCCGAGAGGAGGGCTTCCAAGCTCAGCTCCCTCCTGCTCCAAGGCTGTGAGCTGCCTGAAGGGCCCCGTCCCCTGACACTGAGCTCACTAAGAAGAAAAGACAACAGCATCACCATGACTCAATTAGAAGTTAAAAATAAGACACATATAAACAGATTCTATAAACACTTTACAGCATCACTGCACGGCAGTGCCAGGGAACAGATGGCTCTGTGGAAACAGCTGTATGCCAGAGAAACCCCAGAGGAAAACCAGAATGTATTATTGCTCTCACGTGTGAGCCGCATGTCACCAGCTCTTTAATCACACGGTGGGCAGCAGAGCCCAGAGCCCCAAGACGGGCTGCTGCCCAAGGCCGGTCTCCAGTGACCTTCCACCGGCGTGCTACATTCCGGAGCCTGAAGGATCAAAGTGTTTGCTGGGAGGCCCGGGGAGGGGATGAAAAGAGGACCCAGCGTCAAGGTCCTCAGTGGACATGTCTGCACCACAGGCGCCATTGTGACCTGTGTGCTGTGTTCCTGTCCAGCTCCAGCTTGTACACATCCCTCTTTCACGCCCCTCGGCTCCAAACGCACCAGGTGCTCTGCCCCCTGTGTCTTTACAGCAGCTTCCTGTCCTCTTCTCCTCTCGGCTGGATCTTCCTCCACTAACTGGTTCCTCATGCCGTACGTCAGAGGGCAGCTCTGGAGCAAAACTACCTCATGTAAAAATCTTAAGTATCCTAACTATGGGATTTCAGGCCGTTTACTTAAACGCTCTGTGCCTCAGTTTTCCCATCTATGAAATGGGAATCCTACATAATTAGTACTACCTCATGGGCTCAGTGAGGACTAAATAAGGTAAGACAGGTCAGGAGCTTAGATCAGTGTGGGTCATAGCACATGCCCTCCGAAATTAAGTTTTGTTTGTATTTAAATACACAGTATTATAATTATAAATTTGCTTCTTTGTTTCCCTCACCCAGACTATATGAACAATTTAAGTACAGAAACTGGGATACCTTCCCCATCCTTAGCACAGGGCTTAGCATAAAATAAGGGCCTTTTATTAATAATTGTGTGTGAGGTACAAATTAATACTGATACCCGGGAGGGAGACAAGGCCTTTTTCTTCTTTATTTCCTCAGAGCTTAGGTCGGAACTGGGCAGAGCTGAACCTTTGCTGAACAAACCTAAACCCATACCTCTCCTATCCCACGAAAGAATGAAAGTGGCCCATGGTTGGGTTTCTTTTGTTGAAAAAAAAATGTGGTTTGGATTCCTGAAACTTTCACTGGTTAATACACACAGCAGGCAACCAATGAGTTTGTAATCCCTCTCTACCTGTGTGTTTTATTTTTTTGTTGTTGTTGTTTTTAATTTTCTTTGGGGGGGGGCAATATTGGGGAACAGTGTGTTTCTCCCATCAGCTCCAAGTCATTGTCCTTCAGTCTAGTTGTAGAGGGCGCAGCTCAGCTCCCAGTCCAGTTGCTGTTTTTATCTTTAGTTGCAGGACGTGCAGCCCACCATCCCATGCGGGAACTGAACCAGCAATCTTGTTGAGAGCTTGCACTCTAACTAACTGAGCCATCCGGCCGCCCCTTCGGAAGCTCAGCAGCAGCTCGTTGTCTTTAATCTAGTTGTGGAGGGCGCAGCTCGCTGGCCCATGTCGGAATCGAACCTGCAACCCTGTTGTTCAGAGCGTGCTCTGTAACCCCATCCCACCGCCCTCTACCTGTGTGGTTTAATAAAACATAACTGCTTCGTGGAAACCACAGGAGAGAGCCCTGAAGTAAGTTTCAGGAGATGTGAGTTAGAACCCCTGCTTCTCTGAGCCAATCTCTGGTGCCTAGTTTCTTTATCCGTCAGCTAAGAGCAACAGGCAGCCCTGTGTGTCTCATACAGATCCAGAGATAACAGATGAGGTCATTGCTGTCAAGGCCACTGAAGAGTGAAAGTAAATTGAACATACAAAGCAATATTCTCTAGTGTTATTTTACCCACCAGATAGTTCTACCCATTGTTTCGAGGCATCAGAAGGAGAAGTGTCACAAGGAGAAATGGGTGGCTTCAGACAGACGCCTTACTTGGTCCACTGTGCTCTGTCTCCATCACTTACTGTATAGTTCAAGTGGGTGTGTTAGTGAAGGTAACGTGAGCAATTACAAGACGGGCCCAGCCTGCTAGCCACATATGACTTACATACAGGCCAAGGGTGTTCCTGATTGGCAGGTGGCTTTTCTACAGCGTCCCAGACTCCTTCCATCTTGTGGCTCTGCCCTCCATGGAGCTTTGGTCTCCTGTCCTGGATGTTCTTGCTCTGCCTGACAGAGAGAGGATGGTGCCTGAGACAGCCTTAAATGTGGCTCCTGTGGCAGCCAGAATCTGCCCACATTCTACTGAGCGGAGCTCAACCACACAATTACCCTAAACTGTAGGAACGTTGGAAACACAGCCTGGCTGTGCCCCCAGGAAGAGAGGGGAACGTGAATATTGGTGACACAGAAGGTCTCTGCCACCGAGACAAATACATGCGTTCAGTCCTCTACAGTCACAGAACCATCTAGTGTTAGAACTAGACAGAGCCCCGGAGATTACCTTCATTACAGACAAGACCTCGGAGGACGTACGCCTGGAGGAAATATCTCAGCTGCTCAGTTCGCTCATCATCTGACCTTGAACAAGGAGCTACACCTTCCAGGCGATGAATGCCTTCATCTGTAAAACAGGGCTGATAGTCGTCCCTCACCCATAGCGTCGGTGAGAGTATTAAAGGAGAACGTGCCTGCAAAGCTGTCACAGCACATTACCTGGCCTAGTGAGCACGTGATCCTCGAGAGCTGTGTTATGAAGCCTAAGTGCCTTGTCTGGCTCTGGAGTGGCAGAAATGACTCGCTCAAGGTCACATAGAACATGAGTGTCAGAGGGACCAGTCTCAGTTTCCAGTTATCCCCGTAAACTCTCTCTGTGATTTCTCCTGACTTTGAACAGAAGTCGGTGAGGCCAGAGCCCAGGGACACACCCCCCAACCCCTCTGAATCCTCAGCCATCGTCTCAGGCAGCTGTGAGGTCCATCTCGGCTGCTGTCCTTAAGGACGGGAAGAAATAAATGCAAACTGCTTCAAGGATCATTTTTCCCTGGAGTCCAAATCTCCCTTTGCCTCAGCTGGTTGCCCAAAGAAGCAATTTAGCAAATGTATTTTATCTCCGGAGAAATCAGTCTTTTGTTTCTGTGACTTGCTTGTCAGGAGCTCCCAGCTTCCCCCCGTGGCCGGAGTGTGGAGTGTGGTAGAATTCAGGTCCTGTTCACGAAAGCCCCACTCTGGCTCTATGTCTCCCTGGAGAAATTACCAGTAACCTGGGTGGAAAGGAGGCAGTTTTTAAGCTGCTCCGAGTCTTCCGCTTGAGATAACATCAGCCATGCAGTCGGCAATAAGCAGTCCTTATTAGAACTTGAAAATGTACATATTGTAATCCTGACGACATTGCTTAGGTCCGTGTAGCACGGTATAGTTTACAAAGCACGTTTCCATGCATTTGCTCCTTTGAGAAAATTACAGGGACTTGGTTAAATACAGAAAAGTAGACAGAAGCCAATAAAATTCATCTGCAAATACACCACGTGGAGGAAGCTTTGTTACCATTGCAATGTGTTCCCTTTGGTCTATTCTCCGTGTGTGGTTTTTTTGTTTCTCTCTTTGCTGTATTGGGACCATACTGCACATACGTTTTTATGGCCTGCTTTGTTCGGCGAGCATTATGTATCTTCCACCAGCTCATTTGATCCTCACATCCATCCCCCGGGAGAGAAGTAATTGTGTTGTACAAAGCTCCCTGGTTTGAGGCCTGAAGACTGGATTCTCCATCCAGACTGTGTCTCTCTAGCCATGTAGCTGGCAGATTTCTGAAACGCTCTGAGCCTCAGTTTCCTCCTTTGTAAAACAGAAATGTGTGCTGAAGGATTAAATTAGTAAAGCAGTGCACCTGAAAACATTTGGCACTGCACCTGGCACATAGTAGGTCCTTCTTCCAGAGTAGCTAAGCGAAGATGCAGTCCACCATGTTGATAATAAATGTATTAAAGCTCAAGGAAGGTACCTGGTGGGTCCAGAGTCCCACAGTTCTGACGTCGAATGTCTGACATCTTACCTGATGTGCTTTCCACAATATCCAGTGTGGCTGGTAGACAACATGTTCCTTAGACCCTGCCTCTTAAGCACTGGGATGGCCACAGGTGACGTTGGGATGTGGATGCCACTGAACCTCATTATTGGTACCATGAAGTTCATAGATACAGGCTATTTATCCCCCCAGGATTTCTGGTAGACCCTCCCCCCTAGGGCGGACCATACTTTGGTAGTTTCGGGAGCACTTTCATTGGTTACTATTCCCTTTCTTAACATGCAGTGGCTACGAGACATCTATTACAGGCTTATTGAGCCCACATGATGCTCTAGATGTTCTAGGTTTGGAGGCTGCCTAGATGGATGGGGTACAGCGCCTGCCTTTAGGAGCCCACTATAGGGGTACTTTTCAGAAAATGGCTGTTGGGGCCATTTACCTCGGAATATCATTTTCCCCCAACTCAAGGGTACGTGCCTGTGTATGTACAGAGGGGAAGCGAAACCCCATACACACGTGCATGCCTCCTGTTCTGGTTACTCTTTTTCTTTCTCACGTGATGACAAACTTCTCCTTTGAAGCCTTATCAGAGAAAGACCCTTTTCTCCACGCACGTGTGCCTGGCCACGCACGTGCACACATCCTCACACATTCCCACTCCTCTCTCCATGGAACTGGAAGCCGGGCACTGCTGTCAACACATTAAAAACACAACACAAAACAACTGTCGCCCCTCCCCCCCCCCAAAAGCACCCTGCTTTTGCAAAGAACTTTGCAGATGTTTATTCTCTAAAGGAGAATAATTGCATGTGTTCTTTTGCAGTGCGGGTGAGAAAGGGAGGGAGGATATCAGCTGGTTAGCCATCCTGCTAGGATGCGTTATGGTTTCCAGGCATATTTGGGCTCCTGAAGGAGAAAGAATGGGGACTGTCCCTGACACTCATGAAACAGGGATTTACCGGGCCCAGCCAGCCCCTGCCTTCCCTTCCCTCCAGACCCTTGCCAGCATCTCTTTCAGGTGATGTTTGAGGATGGAGAGCACCCACCTAGGTGTCTTCAGGGGCCCAGGTGTCTCCCTTTGCTACGTGTAATAACAACCATGTTAATAGATGGAGTTTGTTGAGTCTTTATCTCACTCCAAACACTGAGCTCTTTATGTGCAGAGTCTCTTGGAATCTTCCCAGTCCCCTAGGGGAGTGACTATCATTATCCCCATTTGACAGTGGAGGAAAGTGAAGTTCAGCAGGGTTAAGTCACTAGTGTGCGCACCCAAGATGGTACTGCACAGTAACCTCACCACTGTGCTGCGGTGACTGAATGAGCGTCTTTCCTGGAGAGGCAGCCGGTGGTGGAGGGACACAGACCCCGGCTTGACCTCCCTGAGTGACCTCAAGATCTCGAAACTGCTTTCTCAGCTGTCAGATGAGGCTGCACATGCTTCACGGGAAGCTCTAAGGAAGGAATCATGTGTGCCCAGCACCTTGCTCGGAGCCGGGCATATGCTTGTTTGCTGTCCAAAACCTTGTCCGTCATCACAGACCCTTGAACGGCAAATAGTGAACCCAATAATGGCTTAAGAATGATCACCTTCTATGCATGACAGTAAGCATCCAGAAGGAAAATTAGAAGGCCAGGCTTTCACCTCACAGGGGTTCCTGAGTGCCGCAGGTATTGCTCACGCATGTAACACAGGAATACTGAGCTCCTGTCATATACTCAGCACGGTGCTAGGGGCCATGGGGAGGTGTCACAACCTCACCGGGAAAGCTGTCCTTAGAGAATTTCAGTTCAAGCTGACAAGTGCTTTCGTGGACTTACGAGTTCAGTGCTCTTGGAGCAGAGAGGAAGTGGGCCCACTTTAGCTGGCAGGGCCAGGAAAGGTCCCACAGAGGAGGTGCCATCTAAGCTGAATATTGACTGCTAGAATAAATAAAAGGTAACCAGGTGGAGAAGACTGGGTGAGGTGAGGGAGGGCATGCATGGCAGAGGGAAGAACGTGTGCAAAGTCGTGGAGGTGTGCAGGGAAAGGCAGGTTTGGGGGACAAAGAGAACGTCACTCATGTAACTATGGGGGGGCGATGAATTAGAGAAAGAGTAGGGTCAGCGAGGATCTGGGTTGAATCCTGCAGAGCAGAAGGGGTCACTTGGCTCATAGGATCTTAGGTGGAATGAGAATTCCAATGTCCTGGCCTTACAGGGCTGGCATCGTGGCAATCTCCAGACAGGCAAGGACGTGGAAGTGGACTTGTAAAGCTAAAGAGTATCCTGATGACCTCCTTTTTAACTTAAAAGTTTTTAGATAGCTGAGAATGTCTCCTAGGTCACTGGATCTCAGTGATTCTCCAAGTGGCATTTGGGAATATGTGGATGCCCTTGGAGTTGGACGCGGCCATCCAAAGAATGCTAGTGGGCTGGGGCGACCCGTCCCCTCATGCGTGGGACCGGCTCCCGTAATGAAGAAGCGCCTCACACAAAATGCCAATGACACCCTATCAGTTAGTTACCTGTTGCTCCCAACCCATAAAACCTCAGTGGTGTATGGGCATTGTTTATTGAGGCAGCGCTGTGCATCTTGGCTGGGCTCCATCCCATGTCTGGGCCGATTGAGGACACCATGGCCTGCTCCAGGTGTCATCCCCCAGCTGCCTAACCCAGGCATGTTGTCCTGGCAGTGGTGGAGGTAGGGCAAACGTGTCCTCCCCCTGAGGTCCAGCCCAGATTCAAGCATTAGGGAAGTAGGCTCTGCCTCTTCAGTAAGTCGCTGGAAATAAGGCTCTGGAAGTAATGCACTTCTTCAGTAAGTAAGGCACTAGAAGTCACGTGACAAAGGGGAGGGGTGAAGACCTGGAGCGACGGATGTCGTCATCTGCCATCACTCACACCTGGAAAAGGAATGCCAGAGCTGTCCATCATTAGCGCCTTTTGGAAATTAAATAGTGGAGGAAACTGAAAACAGCAACCCTGCCCTTCTGTGTTTGACCATCAACAACATCCAATGGTGACAAACTCGGGGGGACAGGGTACGAGGGTCAGGCTCCTGGGCCCCTCGGGCTTTCCTTCTCATTGCCAAGCCTCTCTCTCCTCCCCTACCTTTCAGCTCCAGAAGCAGCTCTCAGAGCTGGATGAGGACGATCTATGTTACGAGTTTCGGCGAGAGCGTTTCACCGTCCACCGGACCCACCTGTACTTCTTGCACTATGAGTATGAGTCCGCTTCTGACAACACGGATGTCACCCTCGTCGCTCAGCTCTCCATGGACAGGTACGGCAGACGGGCCCCAGGCTGCACACTGTCCCCTCACTGCGGCTCGTCCCCTGGTCGAATGGAGAAGGGAGAGATGGCCTTGTGGGTGAGGTGATGGACGCCTGACGTAGTGGGGCTGGGGTCTCACCCCCGCCCCAGCACTGAAAACCAAGGACTCGAGTCTTTCCATGGTGGGGGTGGTTTTTGCATGGAAGGAAGGATTGATTCTAGGAAATGGAGCTGTACTGAGATTCGCTAAAGGAAACGGAGGTGCATTATGGGGGATCACGTACTGCAACCACAGTCACCGCTGGGAAACAGTTCCTGTTGTGTTTCCTTCCACATGTACTGATGCAACAAACGTCCCTCCAGCTTTTATCAGGCGATGCTGATGTGATCCCTGCTCTTACGTGGCTCCCAGGCTAATGCACTGGTTCTCAGCCTTGCATAGGGAGCTTTGAAATTCACGTCCAGGCGCCATTGCAGCCCCGTTAAGTAGGAATCTTGGTGTGTAGGGGGGGGAGACCTGGAATTGTTTTGAGTTTGCAATGATCCGCCAGGGCTGAGAATGTGGGGCTGGTGTATGAGCAACAGTAAACAGTTAAGTAAAATGATTTTAATTGTGGTAAGAGCTTTGAACGAACCAGGACAGCCAATAACAGTGTCCAGTGAGGGACCTTCTTTAGGTGGTGTGGTCCAGGAAGGCCTTTCTAAGGAGAGACCTGGAGAGTGAGAAAAGGAGTCTGGCGTGCACATTGCTGAGAGAGAGTTTTCCAGGCAAATGAAATAGCAGGTGCAAAAGCGCTGTGGTGGGAAGGGGCTTGTCCGTTCAAACACCTGCTGGGAGACCAGTGCAGCTGCAGCATCGCAGGGGATCAAGAGGAAAGTGCTTGAGATTAAGGTGATGAGACATTAGAAACTCAGAATATTTGGACGTTATTGTAAACATCGTAAGAAGTTATTGAATAAATTTATGCAAAGTTATTTGATGTAATTTATGGTTTTGAAAGCATGTCTCTGGGTGCCAGGAGGTAAACAGATTCAAAGCCCCCATGGTCAGTCACTCTGGACCCCCCTTTTTTGTAACTGCTGCCATATGTGCCTCCTTCCCACTTCAGCTGATCAGCTTCCTCTTTGATTTACACATGGACCATAGTGGCTGCCCTTGCACCAGCTTTCTTCATGTTATCCCCTGTCAGCTCCCACAGTTAGGAATGGAGTTTGATTGGCAGATTCTGTCTCTGAGCCACCTCAGACATGTTTGTTCAACATATAGATGCAATATCATGGGATCCTCTTCAGGATTAAATGAGTTAAAGCCTGTAAAGTGCTAAGAACAGTACCTGGCACACTTACTAAATGTTCGATAAATGTCAGTTGTTATTAGTCATGAATGAATGAAAGAACGAATGAACAAACAAATAAGCACTTAGACATGAAAAGATTTACGTAAAGTCATCTGGGGGGTCTGTGGGGTGAGCAGCACCTTGCATCCAGACGTATCTGGGAAAGATTGATATGGAGCATGGCTCATGGAAGCAGGTCCCTTGCTTTGTGAGTCGTCTAAGCACATGACTGCTCGTAGAGCAGTTAAATGGTTTCATTGGCTAGTGGTTTCCCAGAGCTCCACCGGCCTCCAGGTCCCCTGTGCACAAACACAGAGAATGTGCTGACTAACAGATAACAGGGAAAGACAACATGAAGCAGAGGGGGCAGGGGGCAAACTCAGATTCTAGCCTCAGCAACATCCGTAACTTGCTGCGTGATCTCAGCAAGGTATTTCCCTCCTCGTGGCCTCAGTTTCTCATCTCCAAACTTCATGTGCTCACTCAGCAAATCTTCCTTAAGCCTCTATCACTACGTGTACCAGGCTCTTGAGGGGCTGGGAATATTTATAAGACCCTATTCCTGCCTTCCAGGAGGATGCAGTGTAGTCAGCACTTAGTGTATGAGTTTTTTATTATTGTGTAACAGATGAGCACAGATTTCCAGCTTAACAAACAACTATTTATGATTATCTTACAGTTTCCGTGGGTCAGGAATCTGCATATATGTTAGCAAGGTCCTTTGCTCAGTCTCAGGACTGAAATCTAGCTTTTGGCTGTGGCTGTGATCGCTCCTGTGGGACTTGGGGTCCACTTCTAAGCTTGTTCCGGTTTGGGCAGAATTCTCTTCCAGGACTGAGGTTCGGTGTTCTTGCTGGCTGTTGGCCAGGGTTCTTCTAAGCTCCTAAAAAGCCACCCTCAGGTCTTGGTCACGTGGTCCTGCCATGGCATGGCAGCTGACTCCTTCAAGGCCAGCAGCAGAGTCGTCCAGCCTGTTGTATCACGTAATCACAGAAGTGACATTCCATCCTATTCCCAGGTCCTGGCCACACTCTAGGGAGGGGATTACACAGCGTGTGTACTCCAGGGGGCAGGAGTCTTGGGGAGCACCTTAGAGTTCTGCCTGCTACAGACAGGTCACAGGTTCTTACACTAGAGAGATGCTGTGAGAGCCCACAGGAGGGGAGCCCCCCACCCTGTGGGGGAGGTGGAGAACAGACAACCCAGAATGTGTCCGAGGGACGGTGTCATCAGCATTGTATTGTCAGTCTAAGTAGACTGACGTTAGGAGCCACATGGAGAGAGAAGGAGGGCTCGCCAAGGCGGAGCGTGCAGCACACTCATGGGACCGAGAGGACACCGGGCCCACTGGGGAGCACATGGGGTTCAGTGTGGCTCAGCTTAGGGTGCAGGAGCGAGGAAGAGGAGAACAAATGAACGTAGCCAGGTAGGTAGGGGCTAGATTCCAGAGGGCCTTGGGGAAACCATGGCAGGCGGCCCGCCCTTCTGGCTCAAACCTGTCAGGTTCCCAGTCAGTCTCTACAAGGGACTGACTTAGACCAGTGTCCCAGAGTCACCCCTATTCTTGGTGTCCCTTTGGCTTCTCACCCAGCATTCAGTTTGGGTGCCCACACTCTTCCCCCACCGAGCAACACAGTAGTAAGTCACCTGGCCAGAGCAGTTCTCTCGTTCTCCTTCACCTCTATGGCTTTTTAAATGGCAGTAAAATCTAATCCTTCCTATTCATGCTGAGTGATGGTCTAGATTGGTCTCCTATTACCCAGGCAGCATCAATACACCTCAGGCCCCTCAGAGGAGGTACCTGAAGCTCAGGTCCTATAATCTGCCCAGGTGAGTGAGTTCCAGATAATCCCAGGTTCCCATCTCCCAGGGCACCCCCGGCTCTCCTTGGTCCCACTCATGCCTCCTGTTAATGCATTCCGTTTGTCAGCAAAATATTCGGATTCAAAATTAGCAGGCAGTGACTAACGACACGCTCAGGAGAAAATGTAAGGAACGAAGAATTCCGACATCCTTTCTAATCAGAATAAAAAGTGGCCTGACAGTGAGTAGTTGGTCCCTGGACTCAGACCGTGTGGGGTCTTGGTGGCTCTGCCACGTTTTGAGTACAACCCTTGGACAAGTCACTTAACCTTCTAAGCTTTGGTTTCCTCATCTGAATTTTGAGGAGGATAATTATAGCGGCGTAATGATGAGGAGGAGGGACACAGGCTAGAATGGGGCTAATTAATTTATGTAGCAAGATCTAATCAATTTATTTAGCAATATGCAATAGCAAACGATAAAGGCAATTAATAGAATGTGTTGATGTCAAAAAGTAAAGGTGGTTAAGACTAAACTTTATACATTGATAACAATGTCACATCAAAGGAGTGCACATACATACAGGTTTAAGAGATCCCAACACATGTTTACTATTGATCAAAAGTCACTTGGCTAAATGCACAAATAACATCAGTAAGGAGTATCTAAAAGCAGTACTAAGCTCTACAGGATAGTAACTATTACAGTAGATGCCAAAAGCTCACCAAGCCAGGGGACAAGAATACTGGAGAAGTCATAAATCAAAACCTTGCCACATCTGTAGCTGAGAGAAACTCAGGCGTCTCCCACACCGCTGTTTGTTAGTTCCCCAGAATGCTGCTGCTGCTGTTGGCGTTGTTGTTGTTGTTAGAAATCAAGGCATCTTCTGATGCTGTAAGCTGCAAGCTGCAAGCTGCATACAAGTTTTCAAGGTGTTAATAAGTTTTCAAGAAGGATAACTGTGGGAAACAACACAGGAGAGGCCGGGAACCAGCCAGACCTCACCAGGTTCGCGGCTGGAAGTCAGGACACCCCCTGGTGTTGTAAGCTGCATGTTGCTGGAAGTCTTCAGAATGTTAGAATGATGAGAAATCACGAATGACAAATGACCAAATGATGAAATAATTCTTACACTGCCAACTGAGGTCTGACTTATATATTCTCTCAGACGTACCTTACAGCCAAGTTTCTTGCTCCTGCCTCCCCCTCCGGGAATCACCAGTTCCGGGAGGGTCTGGCAGTCAATGATAAAAAAAGAAAATCTATTACTTATCCGGCTGAAGGGCTAGTTCATCCGGACAAGCAATATCTACTGTTCTTGCTTGGGACCATCAGCCCAAGGTCTTCCAAAGCCTGGCAACGTGCGTGTCACGTCGTCCTGATATAACTTAGCTGCTTCCTCACTTCATCTGTTGATGTGGGCGAAACAGACAGAACAAAGAGAGAATTTTCTCAACCCCTGATCAAGAATTTCTTTAACCCTAAGTTAACCATCACCTCACAACACAGAACAACAAACATCATCTGATATCTCCCCTGCTCAAGAGGATGAGACCAAAGGGGGAATTTACTCAACCCCTGATCACAGCACAGAAATCACCTCACATACAGGAACAGATAAAAGCTAATAGACAAAAGTTCACATCAACCAATGAAGGCAAATTTTCCTCAACATCTACCCTACAAGTAGCTACCCCGTAGGGATATTGTAAAGATCAGATACGATCACGCATGCCTGGAACTTAGCCCTGGCACCCATTCAAAGGCTCCCTAAATGATCACAGCACTATTGGCCAAAATCTTAACCTTAATGCACAAAAGGACACTAGACTTGCAAAGAGTTCTGGGTTCAAATCCCACCAGCTCTTTTATTTTTTTACCTGGTGATCTGTTATGGCCAGGTGAGCAAGTCACTTACCACTTCTGTGTATCTTTCTCCTTCTATAAAGGGTTGAATGAGTGACTCTCTGTGAAAGCCTTTGGCACATACATTCAAGAAATAGTTGCTAGATGTGAACACCCTGACCACAGTACCTGCATGCACATTAGGAGAGGTAAGATGATGTAGGAAAAAAAGAGGAGAGAGAGAGAGAGAGAGAGAGAGAGAGAGAGACCTGGGTTCAAAGTCCAGTTGCACCACTAGTAGCTGCATGAATTTGGAAAAGTTAGTTAGGGTTTTTGAGCCTCAATTTACTTACCTATGAAGTGGCAGTAATATTGTCAAGTTCACAGACCGTCGTCTGTGTTATATAAAATAAGAGTCTAGAAAGTACCCAGTGAGTTGTAGGTGTGCAACAAATGTTAGTTTCCCTTCCCTTAATATGTGTGTGTGTGTGTGTGTGTGTGTGTGTGTGTACATATATATAACCTCCATGCTGGCTATGAGATTTGCTATCTGTAATTTACGATTAGAAAGAATTTTTTACAATAATTAACAACCCAAATCTGTCCTTTTTTATACACTTGTTATCAACAAAAGAATACAGGCAAAATAGAGCCCCTCTTCCTATGCCAGCCAGAAACATCCTCCTGGCCGTGGCTTTAAGGGACCCTGCAGGACCTTTCTTCACAGCCCACTCCCAAGAAAGCCCCAGCACCTCTCAACATCCACTGCAAGCAGTGAGCACAGAGGCCTTTCCTTCAAACCACACACATCCCCCGTGTGGCAAACACATGGTCCCCCCTAATGCAGTGACAAGTATCACCATCCTGACAATACCTCAGAGAACCCAGGAATTCCACACCCTAACGAGAGATGCATGGTGGGACGGAAGCTAAACCGCAAGCTGATGAAGACGGTAGAAATCCCTCCTTGCACTCCATCCTACACATCCAATTATGATGCAGCAGGCTGACTGGCGCCTGTTGGATTGATTTTTAATTTAAGAAACATTTCGGGTGTGTTTGTAAACCTTTGAGTCAGAAGTAGGCCCTACGTGCATGCCACAATGAATTAGGGGAGGCGGTGTGTGGGCTCCCTAGCCCGGCTCCCCCTGGAATTCTGTTCAGAAAGAATGAATGTCGCCAGCCACAGCTGTGGGGCTGGCAGGTCCGCTCCTCTCCCAGCCTCTCATGAGACTTCCCTCCCATCCTGTCAGCGGACATGAATGCTTGGGAGGACAGAGTGGGATGACCAGGAGGGATCCTGACCACAGCATCCTTGCCACCTGGCCAGGAGACACCTACTCTTACCTGTCCCTTTGACAAAGTTGGTGAATACTAACTACAGATCGTGTGGCTGGTGGGTCTTCTGTCTGTTTTCTGCCAGTGGAGGAAAGAGAACATTAGCTCGGCAACCATGTCCCACACCGTAGAGCCATGCTGCTCCTACTAGCAGCACAGCATCACGTGGCAGCTTGTTAGAAGTACAAATTCTCAGGCCCCACCCCACACCTACGAAACCGGAATCTCTAGAGTGGGGCCCAGGACCTGTGTTATAATAACCTTCCCAGGTGATGCTGAGCGCGCTCCAGCCTGACAAGCACCAGTCTAGCGAATGAAAGGTAATTCTTTCTTCACATAGCAGCCAGAGTGATCTTCTAAAAATATATAGCAGGTGACATCATTAAAATTCTTATGATTGCTCATTGCTTAGCCTAGTCATACAGGGGCCCGCTGTGATCCTCAAGGCCCCCTGTGACCAGCTCCCTGCCACTCCCTACATGTCCTCTCCTGCTGCTCCTCACTCCCATGTTCCATCCACACTGGTCCTGTTTCTTCTGGCCTGAGTGTCCTAACTCACTTTTATCCCAAGGGCTGTTCCCTTATATGGGAAAGCTTTCTACCCAGACTTTCTCAAGGCCAGATCCTTCTCAAGATCAAGGTCTCAGATGTCGCCTCTTCAGCAGGCCTCCCTGACAAGCCCTGACAACTACTCTTTATTATCCTGTGTCCTGTCTATTGCCTCTCTGGCCCTCACTTCACTCAGAATTTATCTTGCTGTGTTTGTCTTCTCCCCCCCACTAGAAAGAAGCTCCAGAAGTGCAGAAACCTTATCTTTCTTATTCATTCTGGGGGCCCAACACAATGCCGGCACGTTGTAGACATACAATAAATATCCGTGGGGTGCCTGCGTATCTGAAAGGCAGAAATAGAACCGTGGGAGGAAATTACAGCTAGCGTATACCAAGTTCCTGATGCAGCGCTACCTTTGTATCAAATACTTCATAGTAGTGGCGTAAGTAGGCTTGTTCACATGGCGACAGTCCCAACCCCTGCATGTGTCCCATTTGCTAATGTCCCATGGACCGAAGCAAGTCACAGGGCCAGCCCAGAATCAGTGAAGGGTATTACCACAGGGTGTGCATAGACGGAGAGGACTGACTTACAGCCATTTGTAATCTACAAAGGTATTATTCTCCCCACTATGTATCTGAGGAAATGGAAGCTCAAAGACCCACCATCAGGGATACTGACAGCTGAGAGTTCAAACCCCGGAGTGTCTGGCCCCAGAACCCACAGTGGCAGCTCGCACCATGCAGCCTGTCTGGCTCCGGGGTACCAGAGTGGAACCGCTGCCTTGTACGGAGTGAGTGCCCCTTTCCTGCTGAGTGGCACCTGCAAGGACTGCTTTAGCCAACTGACGTTCTCGAATTCCTTCCAACCCTGGTCTTTGAGGTTTCTGACTCCCTTATCTCAACACAGACCATGAGGCCTCCTGCCTTAGGACTCCCTGAAGTGACCTCTGCCAGACATCTCGCTGGCCATCCCTGAGCCTTTGTCCTCCTCATCCCAGCAGGAAGCGATGGTGGGCTCTATGGGGAACTGGAGAAACATGGAACAGTCAGGCCTGTGGGTCCTAGAGTTAGCTCTTTGCTCATCCATTATCTGTTCTTCAGCAAGTCATGCCCCTCTCTGAGGCTGAGCTCTTTCATCATAAAAATGATATAATGAGAATAAAAAGAATCTCTGAGATTCTTCCCAAGCCGACGATTCTATAGTTTTAGAATTAATCATTGTCTCTTGAAGCACTCTCCGCTGGCCCAGGTCCCCACTGTGCCAGGTACTTGATGTGCCTGAGACCAAAGAAAGACTCAGCACAGAACTTCGCATCAGAAAGAGCTGCGCAGGGACGACCCTTGGGAACAGGTGTGGGGAGAGACAGCCATGAGAGGGGTCAAGAAGATGGTGGCTCTTTGAAGCAGACCCCAAGAGAGACTGAGGAGAAGAAAGGAATAGGGAGAAGACGACACCAAAGGAAGAACACATTCTTGTCTGAGGAAACAGGCAGTGAGAAGATATTTGGGAGACATTTCTCTCAGCTTAACACTAGTCCATATTGAATAATGATTTGGAACCTGGGTACTGGGATCAGACAGACGAGGGTATGAATTTTGCTGCTTTACTTCATAGCGACGTGACTTGAAAGAAGTCCCGTCACCTCCTTGAGCTTCCTCGCCAGGATAACTGTGCTGAGACTCTCAACCTTATAGAGTTACTGTGATTGTGACAAGATACTAGCCAAAATGGGGCCGGTGCATTGTAAGTAACAGATGAATGATAGAGATTCATTGTACCATTATCACATTTTATATGTTAATCATCATTACGATGAACCTCAGTTTGCCACCGTTGGTGAGGTCCTGGCAGAAAGCTTGGTTCTCAGTGAGAAAAGCTTGGGAGAGACGGGGGCTGGTGGCAGAGAAACAGAAGTGGGTTGTGTCATCATTAGTTCTCGCTCCCTGAGGTTCAATGGAACACCCAGCACCATTTCCTGTAAAGCCCACATGGACGTGACATGTATCACACCAGCAACACCTTTCTCCTGAGAACCTTAAGCATTTTGTGTCTCTGTTCTCACTCTAAACTCTTCTCAGAGCTGGGAAGAAGGGCTGTCCAGGCCGGGCTTGTATCCTGCTGGGAAAACTCAGACACAGAGTCAAAAAATCAAAAACCAAGCCAGTGGGAGAATTGACAGCAGAAGCTGGCTTCTCTGCACACCCAAACGTGCCTCCCACACCCCACTCCCTCTAGCAGCTTTTATACCCACATATTAGGAATTATTCTCGCCCTGCGCATAGCGGATTTGTACAAAGACCTCTCCCTTCCAAGTGCAGAGGGCCCCCCCCCCCGCCTTTTGCAGAAGATGAAACTGAGGTGAGGCGGGATCATTGAAAACCCTAGATTCACAGAGCCCAGCAGAGCCCAGGGGCCTGCAGCAGAGGCCGAGCACAAATTTCAGTGAGATCAGGCATTGTGGAAAATGTAATGCCTCTAAAAAACCTAGCTCCGGTCAATTTGATTAGCAAGTGTCATAAAGAGTAAGAACTGGACGGCATTTTACCCCATGAGTATCTTAATCCTCCAAAGAGAGAGAGGAAGCAAATCCGGGCAATACCAATTCACAGAATTACTGAGAGGAAGCTCTGAAAGTCCTTCTTCGAGAGCCATTGACATAAGATAGGTGTACCCATTTTCTTTTGTTTAGAAGCATAGAAATGCCCCGCTTCTATTTCCTGGTAATTGTCCGAATAAAGTGAACATTCTGAACAGGAGGGAGACTGCTGATTATGTACCTCTTGCTCGGTAGGGAAAAAAATTGAAATAGGCTTTCGCTCTTTCTTAACCATAGATTTTATGTAACAGGTAGTTCTAATGCCTTTGGGGAAAACAAAACAAAACACAACAAAAAAACTATCTTAATAGATTTCCCTTCAAACATTTGTTACAGAGCCCTCTCTCTTGGAAGCCCCTTTTGTTTTTTTTCCTTGTTCTTCTCCTGCTCTCCTTGGCTGGTGCCTCTCAGGTAACCTTGAAAAATGGCTCCAGCCCTAGGACAATAAGAACTCTGCAAAATGAAGACGGCACCCCAGGCCCACTTTTGTGCCCAGCACACATGTGTTTTTCCGTTCCCTTTGCCAAACACCCAGTATTTCTCTGTCTCCAAGGCCCTGTCCAGGTACCTGTCTACCCATGTTGGGTCCAAGTCCAAGAACCAGAGCTGACTAGACATCTGGCACCTCAGTTCCTTCATCAGGAAAATGGGGAGAAGGGTAGCTGGTGTCCAGGGTTGCTCAGAGAAGTCTGGAAGGTGCCTGCCGCATAGTAATGAGTCAAGTAACTGTAGTTGTTATTACTCTTGTTTGTACTGCTTGCTTCAGTGCTCCTTGTAACTCACGGCCTCGGTTTGGCTAAATCTTCTGTGGCTGGTCACTGCTTCAGGAGATCAGCAGAGCTGTTGATCTCTGCTGACAGAGGAGAGGCGTGGCAGTTTTGAGCTGGAAGGGGATCTTTAATATATCATGTAGTATAACCTTCTGGGGAACTGAAAAGAGAAGGCTCATGGTGGGATGTGACTCGATACCATTCACTCAGCTGGACGCAGACAGGTAAGTGTCCCTGTGCCCATTTTATAGATAAAGGAGGAGAGGTTTGGCGATTCACCCCAGTTGCACAGTGATTGGGATTCAGGCGGGTTGACCAGATGTCCAAGGAGGTGGAGTTCCCCCCAGGAGGCCAGGTGGACGATGTGTGGGTGGGGCCAGAACCCGCAGCTCACCTTCCCTGTCTCTTCCAGGCTCCAGATGCTGGAGGCCATCTGCAAGCACTGGGAGGGGCCCATCAGCCTGGCCCTCTACCTGTCGGACGCCGAGGCCCAGCAGTTCCTCCGCTATGCGCAGGGCTCCGAGGTGCTCATGGGCCGTCACAACGTGGCCTACCACATCGTGTACAAGGAGGGCCAGTTTTACCCCGTGAACCTGCTGCGCAACGTGGCCATGAAGCACGTCGGCACGCCCTACATGTTCCTGTCTGACATCGACTTCCTGCCCATGTACGGGCTCTATGAGTACCTCAGGTGAGGGCCCGCGGGGCACAGGTGCGAGCCTGCCAGGACCAGGCCGCCCCTGAGGGGCATCCTCGAGTCCGTCCCTTTCCTCTTGTAGATGGGTCCGCGGAGACCCAGAAAGGGGCGGGGCCTGCCCACATCCACCCAGACATAGAGCTCCTGACTGCCGGGCTTGGGGGTACCTCTAGGCAATCCGTCATCTTCATTTTCCTCATGAACAGACTAGATCCCCAGTTTGCCTCATGAAAGGTTAGTGGCAGAGCTTGGTCTGAGAAGCATCCCTTTTGTCTTTTAGTTTTGGGTCAGACGACCTTCCTCTAGCCATTCTAGAAAGATCATTGCCTATTCTGTGAAACAAATCAAAGTGATGATGACGGCTTGCAGAGTGTCGGGCACTGTTCTGAGTGACTGACAAGTAGGATTGCGTCCCTCCCCCTGCAGTCCCTGCCGTGGGGACTACTTATCTTCATTGTCCCCATGGGAGACTGCAGGAGTGAGGCTGAAAGCCGTTAGCCCAAGGTGACACACCAGGTAAAATGGGACCTGAGGACACAGCACGGCCAGCCTGACTCCAGGCCTGTGCTCCCTGGCCACCACGGCCACCTCTCTGACTCTCCAGTGACCCTCCCCGTCTGTCCCCGGGCAGAGGGCTGGAGAAAGCACTGGGCTCGTGAAAGGCTTACGTGGCCATGTGGGAAGTGACATTTTTATGGAATAACAAACGATCTGAACTGAACGGGGCTATGACTTCATATAGCCCTACAGTCCCACATGAGGAAACTAAAGTCACAGGTGCAAATGGTCAAACAGTTTTTTTGTCCTTTGTTACTGTCGTCGGTCAGCGTGGCTGGTCTCTGCTACTGAGTCAGTGCTTCTCTGCACCAGGCACCATGAGAGGGGGTTTGCGCATTAATTCTCTGGCTGGATCCACATATCAAGTCGAAAAGGCAGGCATGGTGACCTCCTTTTACTGTGGGAATAGTGAGGCTCAGAGGTGTAAAGTAGCCCGTCCAAGTCCATATAGCTTCTCCCGGATTTGAACCAGCATCTGCCAGACTCCAAGTCTACAAGGCCGCTCTGCGTCATGCGTGTCTGCCTGTTTTAGGTTTCTGACTACCCCAAATGGGGCAGAATCTGCTCTCTCCCTCTTGCCCTCCCTTTCTGTGTGTCTGTCTGTCTGTCTGTCTGTCTCTCACTCAGTCGTTCTCTGTCTTGCTGTCTCTGTCTCTCTCACTCTTAAAATAACTTCCTAAAGAGTTGAAACCTTTTGTACCGAAGCCCGTGTCCGTGTGGTGTGGGCACCCTCCCTGCCCCGCTCTCTCTAGGGAAGGCAGCTGGGTTCTCTGTCCACTTCTGAACCATGTTTGCTTCCGGGGTTTGCTTAGGGGTTCATGGCCTCAGAGCCCCCCCTGTGAGCAAGAGGAGCCGCTTCCAGCCTCTCTGGTCAGAACAGCAGCGCAAGCCAGCTTGGCAGCATAACCCTCCATCAGGGAGCGTGGGACTCATCTTCCCAAACAGCATGCGCTGGGGCACAGAGCCCTGTGAACCCCAACTCCTGGCCCCCACTCAGGGCACTGGGAATGGCCCTGTCTTGCTCCTGCTCTAGCTGGGCCTTGGAATCCCTGTGTGTGGAATGAGGGCGCCCTCATGTGGCCAGATAGGGCTTCCAGCCCCAGATTCCTAATAGATTTAGATGCCTTGCAGTTTGCAGGGTGACAGGCTCTGGGTGTCAGGCTGGGCTCTCAAAGGAACAAATGGTGGGGATGAGGACCGCCTTGACCAAGAAGAAAGAGGCTTCAGGATTGGACCGTGGCCCATCCTCCACCCTTCTGGGGCTCTTCCGCAGGAAGAGTGAACTGACGCCATCTTAAGCCTGTGTTCTCTACTCTCCCCATGCAAGCACTGTGGTACTGTTTTACCTCATGGCGTCATATTTTGAAAAACATTACACATGAGCAAATTGTGTTTTTACGTTGTCTTCCTATGTTGTGTTGATCAAAGACATGACTAAATGCTAATCAAGACCTTACTCAATGCTGATGTTTTAGTTGGCCCTTAGCTGCCTTCACAGGGTATATGGCTCAGGGGTTCTGGAATATTGCACATTGCTCCTAAAACTCCACTCCTTTCGTCACAGGCCCTCTAGAAATCCAGGGACCCTGAGTTGAGAACAGCTGATGATGCCCAGTCCTTTTTTAGTACACATGCGGAAACGGAGGCCAGAGAACTGGAGGGACTTGCCCATCCCAAGTGACAAGATAGTGTGACCTTCCTGATTTTTCTTCTCCCCCGTCCATAGTATCTATTCATCTTTTCATTCATCTAGTAGGTAAACATTTATAAGGCACCTACTATGTGCTCCCAGATCTGTGAGCCACTCAGCGAGGAATCACAGAGCATATAGAAAGCAGAAAAAAGAGTAAACTAAAGATGCAAGTTCTTTAGGTACTGTGATTAGGGTGTCCAGGTATTATTAAGCTAATCTGAGGGTTGGAGGGAGCTTAGGAAAGAATGGCCTGAAGAAGTTAGATCGAAACAGAGGCCTGAAGGCTGAATTGGAGTTAGCCAGTAGAGATAGCAATGTTCTAGCTAAAGGGAGATATCCACTGATGACATGGCCAGAAATGTAAGCCAGGGTGGGTCCTGCAGGACTTCTCATAAAATACGCTAAGGACGTTGGACTTCATGAGGCAGGGGCAATGGAAAATCACTGGGAGAATGGCATGATGCGGTGTGCATGTGAGGAAGAACATTCTGGTTCCATCATGGAAGCATCACAATCAGTAGACCCAGAAGAAGAGAGATAAGTTAGGGGATTGCTGCATTCACCAGGTGAGAGACGGAGAGATGATGGAGGCCCAGTGATGGGATCAGAAGTAGCAGCGGAGACAGGTAGAGGGACCAGGGAGCGATTCTGCTGCTGACGTCAGTGACAGTCTGCAGAGGAGTCTGGACTCTGAAAGGGAAGCTCTTGCAAATGTTGCCACGTGGGACTTCCTCTGAGGTGCCCCGACTGCCCAGAAGTCCTTCCTGCTTTGGCACGTTTCTCCTGCTGGCCCCTCTTGGTCTGTGTACCCATGTCATTCCTGGATTGAGGAGACTATCGTGGCATTGACTCTGAGTGTTACGGCAGGCAGGGCACTGGCTGAGACCCTGGAATCCTTGCTGCAGTTTGTGAGCTGGAGCAAGGATTCTGTGCTGTAGCAAACTGTGTGACTTCCAGCAATTCTCTTGTTTTCAGCCTGTGTCCTCATTGTAAAAATGAATGAATGGACTTTTATGAGGAGTCACAAACTCACATGCCCACAGGGGCCTGGACCTTGGTGTAAAAGAGCCAAGAATGCTGAGTGTCATACACTAGGGAGACTACAGCGCCCGTCTCAGGCAGCTGGCGTCTCTCCATTTCAATTGTGGAATTACTGCTCTGGAGGGAGTGGAGGGCAGGGCTGAGGTCTTCATATTTTCCAAGAGGAGCTAGAAATCTAGATTTTCATATGTTTTAATTTTTAATGTTGGCAACTAATTAAAAAAAAAAAACAAAACCGAACACTGTTAAACCAGACCAACATCTCCTTGGACTGAGTGGCACCACCCACCCCACTCCAGACCACTAGTTTGTGACCTCTGACCTAGGTAATTCCTAGGCACTGGAATTTTGAGAACTGATAGGGGATATGATTCTGTCAGAAGCCCACATAAGCATGCACTGTCCTTTTCATATGAAGCTAAGCATATTGACTTGCCATGGGCTTAAGGGAAAATTTTTTCCAGTGGGTGGGATAGATTTGTTTCTGGTCCAAACACTAAAAGTAGATGTGCTTCGTGACCAGCGTTATTGCATTGGTTCGTGATGTGTTTAAGGGTACTGTTTACTGACGTGGTCGTGGACCCCAAAAGGCTGGTGGACCCTCCGGGAGACTGACTTCTTTAGCATAGATGTCCAACAAAATATAATACCTAAGTACTATTAAACCATTACTATTTAAAATGAGGATAGTTATAATTTTTTAATCTTTATCACGTGCCAGCAACTCTTCCAGCTGCTTTGTATGTATTACCTGTAGTCCTCACACTTGTGTGTGAGGTTACGTGCTATTACAGGTGACCAAAGTGAGGCCCCAGAGCAGTTAACTGTAAGTGTCAGAGGAGGAAGATGGCCTGCCTTCCGCAGCAACCTGCTCCCTTATGGAAGGGGCCAGATCACTATGAGACCCCAGGATGCCAGAGCAGGCCGACTGGCATTCTCTCATTGGACCCCCAAACACTTACTCATATCACCCTTTTGGGGGCCTGCTTGGGTACCAAAAAAGTTCAGCATCATAGCTCCCTGAGCAGCTGCTTAGCAACCGGGTAATATCACAGCAAAAGCAAACAGATCAATTGGAAAATAATGAAATCCGTTATATGCATGGGCATAGCTACAGAGTTTCACGAAAATCTCTCTTCCACCCCTTCACCTTTTCTTTTAAAGAACAAGCTTGGAGGTGTGCAGCTTTCACTCTTGATTTCAGAAATGTCAAGTGAAATTCAGCAGGGCATGGCAGACCTGCTTTTGAATTCAGATTCTGGCGTACATATCAAGTATGTGACTTGGGGAGCGTACTTAGTCCCCCAACCCTCTGTCTCCTCAATTATTAAAGCGGCTAATAGCCTCTTGCGGGGTATAGTAGGTACTCAGCAGAAGTGAGTTTTCTGTCCTTTGACCTATTCCCAGCACTCAGGATTGAACTTCTTTGCCAGGCCCCCACCCTCACCCCCTACCGTTGCAGACCCTGCCACCTCGAGTACAGCCTGGGTCACTTTGTTTAACCTTCTCGATTTTCTTTCTTATACAGTGAGAAACTGTATACTCATATTCATGCATTCAAAAAAAAATACTTTGTGAGGACCTACTGTGTGCCAGGCAGTGTGCTGCTTTGTGACAGTGCTGTCCCTGGAGTCCTTCAGACCTGCATTTCAATGCTGAGTACTCTACTCAGCACTTACTCGACCTTGGGAAGGGCACTTCACTCCTCTCACTTTTTTCATATTATTTCTTCCTTCTTAAGGTTCTGGGAAGATTAAATGCAGTCATATTCAGAAAGCACCGACCACCATGCCTGGAACATTCCTTATGGCACGAATGTACATTGCATGTCTGCTGTGGCCAGGCGCTGTCCTAGGTGCTGGGGCTGTCACAGTGAGCAGAGCAGGCCCGATTCCTGCCCTCTTGGGGTTTACATTTAGGGGGCGCCCCCCCCCCCAGAGGGGCTGCTGGGGCTGTTTTTGTCAGCAGTACAGATACAGAGAGAAAAGATCCAGGAGCTCAGACTCATAAGCAGGTAACCCAGTGTGAATGGGCAGGGCAGGCTCGGAAGAGAGGTGGTAGTTGAGTTCAGGCTTGAAGTATTAACAGGTGTCAAGGCATGAAGTATCGTGGTTTGTTTGAGGAATGTTCCAGCATGGCAGAGGGATCAAAAGTGGGGAGCCTAAACTGCTCCCCTCAGCTGGGACTTCCACATCCGTCCAACGGGGCAGATTTCTCACCTCTTTCACCAACCCTGCAGAATCCTCATCTTTGTTCAATGCCTAAAGCTTAAAACGTCTCTGCTGTGCTTTGCAGATATTGTCCTTGCTTTCCAGGGGACTAACGTGCCACCCTGGGCGGAGACTACATTCTGAGAGAGCACAGGAGTGACACATTTCCGTTTTGTTCGCTTCTCTCCTGGATGACGTCTAACCGCCCTCCCCCATCACATTTCCCCTGGCACATAATGGCTGCTCTATAAACACTTGTTGAATGAGTGAGGCATTCAGACAAGGCCAGTAGAGGTGGCACTGAGCAAGGCCCGCTGGCTGCCTCCCAAGAAACATTACCAGGTGGCATTTCCGTAGGTTAATTCCTCATTTTAATTCTGCATCTAGCATTTAATGTTTATTGAGCACTTACTATGTGCCAGGCTGTTACAAGCACATGCCCGTGTAGTTTGTCATTGAACAGCACCATTCATGGTACAGGTGAGGACATTTAGCTTAACTAACATGCCCCTAAGCACAGCATTACCGAGTGGACGAGCTTTTCCTACGCTTATCCAGAGGCGGTCTGTGTTTATTCTGTTTATTGACCCAGTTGCCTGTGGGGCCCGTCTCCATCATCGTCATGATGGCCATGATCGTCAGCACAGGTGACGTTTATCAACTGCATTCTGTGCACTGGAGAACTGTCTTAACCTTTCCATGAGATATTCCCTTTATTCCTCCCCAAACCCGACAGCCCAGTTGCAGACCCTGTGGCACAAAGATGCAACCTGCTGGAGAGCACATGCTGGTGGTGGTGTCCAGGGAGGACCCACATCCGGACAGTCGGCCCCAGGGCCGTCCTCTTGACTTCAGAGCTGTGCCCACCCCTCCCGTGACCCACAGCCAGCATGTGCCACAGTGCAGTGCCAGCCCAGAGAAAGCGCTCCCGATGCCTAGCCATGGTGGCTAACAGTAAACATCGGGCAAGGGAGCCATGACACAGGGGTGACTCAGGAGGTTGTGAATTACATAAGGTAGTGAACACAGAGTCGCTAGCACAGAGCGTGGCACCATAAACTGGAGCTGGTTTGTGTGTGTGTGTTTGCATGTACCCCCAAAGCTCATTCCTAGCTCCTGTTCCTTTCCTGCCCCTCCCTGAGGGACAGGTTCTCCTGCTGGGTATGTTAATGCCATCAGTTTAGGCTCACCTCTTGCTGGGCTGTCCAGCTGACTCTGCCGGCTCTGGCCTCTCCCATAATGCCTGCGTTTTCCTGTATACTCTGTGGGCAGCCTTATCTCCCTCATTTGCAAGTCCTGGCTTTTGTCCTCACACACCTCCGGGAAGCCTGTCTGTCAGGAGCTCATTTTCCAGGCATCTGTAATAGAATCCAAGCAAACCCTATTACCCGGCCTCCAGTTCAGGGGTGTGAAGAAGGGTGGGCTGGGCCTCCACCATTACCGGAGCAGTTAATGAGCCCAGCATAACTCTGCTCCTTCCTCCCTCCCCACCCTGAGGTGAGTGGCTGAGTCCCCAGAGGTGTTATTCAGGTGATTTCCCATTGCTGTGGTTGAAAGCCACGCTTGCATCTAGTACTGTGGAATCGAGGTAACTTAAAGGGGTGGGTGAGGGGGCAGCTGACGACAACAGGGTTTCTCGTAGTTTCCCTGAGTCACGCACACACGTGTGCACTCACACACATACACACACACATGCACACAGGAATGCCCTTCCCTGCCCCTCACTGTTTGATTGAACCTGTGGCCACATTCGTCCCGCTGCTGCTCACCATGTCAGCTCCCTCCCTGGTTGTTTGCACCAGGCCCACATGCCAATTCCAGGAAAAAGCTGAAATCCGAAAAGTACGGGTGAATCTCAGGCCCAGGCCTCAGCTTTCTCTTCACACAGGGACCACCCAGCTGCGCCCACCTCTCCGCACAGGCAGTCCATGAAGGACCCAGGAAGGAAGAGACATTTACAGGTGCCCTCCGTGTACCAGGCGCTATGCTAGGCGTTTGACAAACCTTACCTTTTTATGACAACCTAGTCAACAATAAGTGCTTTCATTCCCATTACACAAGTGAGAAGATTAAAATGCAGCTCAATTTCCCCAAAGGCCCTATGTATTTAAGTGGCAGAACTACAATTTCAACCCAGCTCTCATTTCCAGGAGGCCCTCTTCACAGTACCATCCCCTCTGCCACAGATGACAATGACAGATTGAGTCCTTCATTCCCTGTGTATTTATTGAGCACCGCCTGTGTGCCTGGCAGTGGACCAGACTTAGAAACAAAGCCATGAAGGAGGCTTGTCCCTCACCTCAAGCCTAGGAGAGCTGACAGGTACCTACACAGGCAAACTGCATGTTATCACCACCCGCCATCCCCAGTGACATAAATAGCCTGGGATGTACCCATCCTAGAGAAGGCCCGTCATCAAAGGGGACACATCCAGGCCAGCACAGGTGGTCAAGGGAGACACAGGGCGGCAGGCAGCTCATTGGCTGTTCACAAAGCCTTAAGCAAAGAGTGACGCTGCTCTGCCATTTCTGGGACAGATGGACACTCCAGCACAAGTGTCTTTCCCTCCTCCCATCCCCCTTGAATATAACTTTCATATAAGTCCCTGGGAACTTGGACAAGAGAAGCTTGGATTCCTTACAACTTGGGTTTGATTAAACAACGAGCTCCCTGACATTTGATGCTGTGGCCGGAATGTGGAAATCCAAGACTCTCAGAGGCAACAAGTCTCGTTCTCTCCTGGAGTCCTGACAGCAGCCCCAGGGCCGTCAGCACCATGGTTCCCAGCAGTTTGTCACTTGTCAGCATCAGCCTAGCCATTCATGGCACCTCCACAGAGAAATCGACTCAGCCAATTCTGTTACAGGAGCAGAAGCTCACATGGGCACAGCGTGAGGCTCCCCTATGCCTGCCCCAGGGGTAGAGACAACAAGAGGTACCCGAATGGTAACCAGCATCCAGAGGGCTGATGCACAAAGCAGCTACCCTGATCTAAGCCAGAGAGAGTGGGGAGATGCTCCCCAGAATTGTGGGGTGGTGTTCTCAAGCTAAGGACAGAGGAAGTAGTCTTTAGCACCACATAGAAAGAGGCGTCAAGAAAGATGACAATGGAGAGAAAATTCTGTTCGATTTGACAATGAGGGGGACGTCACTGACCTTGGCTAGATCCAGGGAGTTAACAGCAGACTCTAGTAGTTTGAGAAGCAACGGGAACGGGTAACAAAAGGAAATGGCTAGTGTAGGAGGCTCAGTAAGCCAATAGGCTGGTGCGCGTGTCTCCACATCTCCAAACACTGCTGGTGTTCTGGCCTCTGCCCCACTTAGCTGCTCCGAGGTGGTATGTGCCATGGGGATGAGATTGCCAATGAAGACGTATAGCGTGCAGGCAGCAGCTTCCCCTGCCACTCTGCCATCCCTACCGTCTCCACAAACTCCAAAAAGCCCCTGGCTCCAACTGTAAAGTCACCAGCATAACAGATTGGGCTCAATTAGACCCTATGATTTTTTATCTTTCCAGCTTATTTCTAAGCTGGCACAGCCTTAATGAATGCAATGATGATAATGGTGATAACTACTAACGGTTATAAGACAAGTTACTGAAGTTCTCAGGCTTTGAATGTCTTCCTTGGTAAACGGGGAAGGCCAGTACCTATATCGTAGGTTGCAATGATTAAAGAAGGAACGTATACAGAGCACTTAGCACAGTGAATATTGAATACATGGAAGCACTTTTATGACCATTTCTTACAATGTACCAGGCATGCTCTACGAAATCCAGTTTCCCCAAACCCTATATGCTTTCTTATTTTCAGAGCTTTCCAGATACCTAGAACCCCCTCTCCTGACCTGGTTAACCACTGCTTCTTAGTCAGAACACAGCTCGGTGGTGGGAAATTCTCCATGACTATACCCGAGTCCTGCCCGTCTCCCTCCCTCCGCACCTCCCTGCACTGAGCTCTGTAAAGACAGCGGTTATATCTATTCATTCAGCTCTGGACCCAATAGCTATGCCTGGCTTCATAAATATTCATTAATCAATGAATATCTTATCTTGCTTCTCTTAATCACCAAATCTATGAAGTATTTATTATTATCAAGATAAGGAAACAAAAGAGAGTTCAGAAAATTACCCATGATTACACAATTAGTGACGCGGTGGAGTTAAGAGAGGTTCTACATCATCCGATTTCAAAGATTATGTTCTTTTTCTCACTATTCAGCCTCCCTTCAAACGGGCATCCCCTGAGAGACAGCCGGCCCTCAAATGTGTTGAAAATCACTTTAGTGGGCTTTTCCTGAAACCTCCGAGTACCGGGCCACGTGGAGACCCTCGTGGCAGCCGCACGGCTGGAGTCGAAGCGCGTAAAGATGCTGGCACAGCTTCCCAGGTCTCGCGTCCCCCGCCCTTCACTGCCCTTTCGTCTCCCCAACCTGAAGCGTTGTGGCCACTGCCTCGACCAGCCTGCCTGCCTCTCCACAAGCCCACACCGGCCCTTTCCAGCACTGGCCGAGCCCCACAGCCATCTGCGTTGGCTGTGCCCCCAGTATAGACAGACCCAAACAGGAAATGATTCCAACACCTCTTCTTCCTGCTGAAACTCAGCTCTGCTTTCTCACTTTCCTTTACATCGTCTGATGCTCACAAATACCCTCTGAGATGAGTGCCGCTATCGCCATCCCCATCTTTACAGATACGGAAATGGGAACAAAGAGGTTAAGTAATTAGCCAGGTGTGAACCTCCGCAGCCTGGCCTTCGCCCTCCCCACTGGTGAGGTGAACTCCTCAGAGCTACGCAGTATGTCCTTGTTTCTTGTTTCTCTGAGATCCTTTCCCATGATCTCTTCACAATCTCCCATAATCTCTTCAAACACTTGGGCTGTTTTCTTGGTGATAGAGACCTGCCTCTGGGGCAAAGGATGGGGTTAAAAGAGAGATGGAGGGAGGAAGGGTGTCTGTGTGTGTGTTACACAATTAGTGCGTGTGCACAGGATCAACTGCCAGGACCAGCTGGGTAATTTCAAGCGCCAGGAAGCGCATTTACCTAACAGTCCACCCTTTCATGCTGTTTCTTTGACTTAACACTGAGCCTCATGAGAGCCCCCAGGCTCTGCCACCTCCACCCCCTCGGCTGGCAGGGAAAGCCAGGTACTGACTTACCAGCTTTCCCGAGGGGGAACCAAACAGGCGATGAACTATTTCCATACTTGGGCAAGTGGAAAGGAGAGGCCAAAGGAGGAGAGGAGACCGGGGGATTTCAAACATAGACACTGCCCAGCTGACAGTTTTTCCCCTGGTCAGCTCCACAGACGGGATGCAGTGAATTTGCTCTGTCAGGGACACTGGAACTGTGATTGACACGAGGAAAGACTCGGAGAGCTGGCTGGAGCCTACGATCTAATAAACTGTTTCCATAGACAAGCAGGCTGGCAAGCCAAAAATCTGTCCTGTTAGAGCAATCTGTTGCCTTTTCTGAGTCCTCTGCTCCCTCTCTTCCTCTTGCAACAGGCCCACCAGGAAACTGACCCAGGAAAGAGGGAGGGGGCTCATCTGGTCATCATTCTAAGTCAGACGCTGTTGTCAGGCTCTAGGGTGATTCTCATTTCATCCTGACAGCAACCCTGATTGACAAGAGATACACGTTATCATCTCCATGTTACGGATAGGGAACCTGTGGCCAGGAGAATTTGAGCATCGTGCCCAAGGTCATAAGAGAGAGTGACAGGCAAGATTCGAACCCAGTGTTGGCTGGTTCCAAGTCACTTGTGTTCGCTGTACCTTCCATCACAGCAGCAGGGGTCTGCATTACTTCAGTAGATACCTAGAGTTTCTTTTAAGAGTTATTCAGTCCAAAAATTCTGTGGTAGGTTGTAAATATTCCTGAAGGGTTCTTGGACAAGAAGCAAGGATAATCTATCATTCGGGATTCTTCAAAGAAACAGAACCAATCGGATGGATGGATGGATGGATGGATGGATGGATGGATGGATGGATGGTTATTATAAGGAATTGTGGGGATTGGCAAGTTAGAAATCCATAGGAGAGGCCATCAGGCTGGAAGTTCAGTATTACAGTCTTGAGCCAGAATGCCACCTTCTCCAGGAAAGCTCAGTGCTTGCTCTTAAGGCCTTCAACTGATTGGATGAGGCCCACTCGCATGATGGCAGCTAAGGGCCATAATTTAAAGTCAAATGATTGTAAATGTTAATGACATCCACAAAACAGCTCACAGCAACACCTAGGCAAGTGTTTGACCAAACAGCTGCGCGTCATAACCTAGCCAAGGTGACACATGCCATTAGCCATCGTAGGTAGTGACCATCGTGTCCTCAGTGCTCACTATGCACCAGGCGTGGCCCCAAGCACTTCCACATGCTCTTGCGCTTTTCATCGTCACAATGTTTAACAAGAGCGTGAACTCTGAGACTCAGTGCGGTTAAAGAGACTTGCCCAGGAGGCGTGGTGGAGCCAGAGATAGAAACCAGGTTAGTCTGATTGCTACTATGCCCGACTGCCTTCCAAAATCTTTCCGTTTTAATCATCTAGATGTAGCAGTCTGAGAGGGGTGAACGAAGTCACCCAAAGTCACTCAGCGTGTCAGGGCTGGCTCCTAGTCCAACCTTCTCACCTCACCAGACTACAGACTGCCCCTCTGTTCCCAGAAGATTCTGCGTTTGAAACACGCCATGGCCTGCAGGACTCGCTTTCCAGATCAATGGTGGCAGCTAATTATGCAACCCTAGGTGGTCAGCCCCAGCCAGGGTGGGGTGTACTAAGAGGCAGAAGGGCCCGGGCTGCCATTACCATCTCAATGAGCAGATGTGCTCAGAGGCTGGTCCCCGAATCCACTTTATTGCTGAAACAACTTTATAATGAGACGTGTTCAGGACATCAATATCGAAACCTCCTTCAACTGAGTCTGAAATGGACCTATCTAGTGACAAATCCATCTTCCTGGCAGTTTGTGTTCCAGTGAGATTAAAGGGAATTTGCAGAAAGCACTCCAGAGTCTGATGCTGTCTGTGAAGAAGGCAGATGAGGCTTTCTAGGACTCCACATAAGGCATGCTGCTTACCGGGTCTAATTTACTCTGGGCCTCGCACTGTCATTCAGGATTGTTTGGTTGCAAGCAACAGAAACCAACAGTAGGCAGCTTAATTAAAATAAAACGAAATCCAAGGAAAACAGAACAAAAAATGGTTGACTGGTAAATCTTTTAAGATCAACATAGGATTTGTAAAACCAACACTTGAGACCTTAATTAACCCACGCAGCTCTGGACCCCTTTGCAGCAGAATTGCAGAAGGCTCTGGAGTGCTGGCCGGTATTACTGCAGGTCAGCCCCGTGGTTTCCAGTCTCTGCTTCTTCGTCCAAATTTCCGAGAGTGAGAAATGGATTTGTTCAGCGGGAGTCAGCTCTCTTCTCCTGAACAGTCTGCCCTGCCCTAGGCTTCCCGGGGGACTGCATCGCTCTGGGAGCTGCCCCTATGTACAGGGGCCATGAGAAGGGGCCTTATCTTTGAGCAGGGCACTCGAAGAAGGAGCTACTGTAATAACCGTGATTGTGATCGTTATTTGAGGCTTTTATAGATAGAGACTTCCACGTTGCTACATCTCTGTTGTGCACGTGTGTAGACACTTGCCTATTCCCTTTGTAATTCAGCCCTCCCAACCTCCCACTCTATTTCCATAGCATTCATGTCTTTAATTAGCTGCATGTGCAATCACAGGCCTTTAACATCCTGAAATATTTAAGATAAGAATGTAAGTACCAGGCGGGAAAAGACTTTGGCTGTTTTGCTCACTCAGTGTTTCCATGTGCCTAGCACAGTGCCCAGCACATAGTAGGTGCTCAGCAAGTGTTGAATGAATAGCAGCCACCCATCAGTGCCGGGACACCTTCCCTCCCTACTCTTCAGGCTTGGTCATCCTGGTCCAAGAATATTCTTTAGATACATGTGTTCTGTCCCCAACACCCAGAATCAATAGATGAGGTACACACCTTTCCTGGGGCAAAAGTGACAATCCCCAACTCTGCCTGTGTTGAGTGAAGGATTATGTGAAAAAGAATGCCTGGCCGTGGATGAGGGCCTCTTGGATGTCTGAAAATGGTGAAGTCATTTATCAGAGAGACAGAGGGGGAGAGCGTGCAAGCCAGAACTCTCTGGCCCTCCAACCGGCCGAGTATAGCACACCCCGATTCTATCTTGGTGTCTATCCTTTATGACTCTCCCCTGAAATAATGACACGAGGGCCATGTGTCATTTGGTATATCGTTAACTTAAACATAATTGTAAAGAGTGACCTATGAATGATAATCAGAGGATTCTGACCTCAACATGCAGTCCATCTCGTAACTATCCCCTCTCCACTGGGAACTGGTGCAACCCCTGACCCACGGGTGGTTTCCTTGTTCTGACCGGGTCCAGGGCCCCTGTCTTCATTCGCTGATACCGAGCCTGCTGACGTCCTTCTTGACCGGGCGCTCTGCTCTTGCCCCACACTGGCCTGGGCTCGCACAGGGTGGAAGTCTGTTGCGTCAAGTTACTTTCACAGTACAGGTGTATTGTTACGGAGCGCGGCTGCTTCCAGTAGTTTGCAAAATGGCTTCCAGTGCCTCGCATTAACCCAGAGTAGACAGCTGTCTCTACTTCAGAGAATACAAGCAGAGGCCCATGTTGGTCTTCGTCAGTGGTCTGAGCAGGAAGGCAGAAGGAAGTACCAAGGTCATGGCCAAAAGAGATCGGGCAAGGTCGAGCCAGGGCATGATGACAGCACTGCAGCACAGTAGTGACCATCTGTGGCCATGAGTCTGCCACGTGCCATGTGTGCCAGCCAGGATGCATGTTGCCTTGTTCAGTTTCCCAGGAGCTCCAGGAGGCAGATGCAGTGCCCTGTTTCAGGGAGGAGAAACCTGACGTAGTGAGAAGCTAAATTATGGCAAGACTTACAAAGCGACAGAGCCAGGATTCAAGTTCTGTCTGTGTTGTTTACAAGCCTCCTGCTCTGTGGCCCTCTGGAGAGGGACCTTTCTCCCTGTCCAAGTGATGGCCACAGAGTTGGGAATTGGCAGACAAATCCAGAAGGGAAGGGATTGGGTCTCCCAGGAGCAGAGCAGGCCAGGCTCAAAGGTCGAAGTGAATGAGAACTTGGGGAACTTTCCACCAGTGCATTGGGCACCAACACTCTTGTACTGGTTCCATGGGGTGGGTGTGGCCCGTTTAAAGGCTTGGGGTCTGGAGGATGAGCATTCAAGAGGTTGAGGAGTCACAGAGATGGGACCCAGAAATGCCCCAGTTAGTGATTCTCTTGTCAACTGTATGTCCAGCTGTCCCCATGTGGCCAGTGGTGCAGTAGGAGTGTGTGGCCAGCCCAGTGGACCCAGCAGGCTGGGCTCCAATCCCTGTGATTCCTTGGAGACCTGCCTACCATACTTGGCTTGGACAGGGGCATGCACTACAAAAGGGAGGGAGGGCCCCCCCACCCCTCCCATCTGGCCTGCCCTCTGTTCACTCCCCAGGAAGACTCCACTTTCTGGCTCAGAGACAGCAGTTCTACTCTGGACTCCAGAGTGGTATTGGGCAAGCTGCTTGGCCTCCCTGGGCCTCAGTTTCCCCATCTCTACACTGAGAGGCTGGTTTGGGCTTTCTCTCCTCCACCTCCCTGCCCTCGTGTGGGGAAGGCCTTTGCCTGGCCTCACAGGGACCCGGTCTCCACCTGCCCTTTCTTTTCAGGAAGTCTGTCATCCAGCTCGACCTCGCCAACACCAAGAAAGCAATGATCATCCCTGCATTTGAGACGCTGCGCTACCGGCTGTCTTTCCCCAAGTCGAAAGCAGAGCTGCTGTCCATGCTGGACATGGGGACGCTCTTCACATTCAGGTGAGTCGCTGCCTCCTGGGGGTGCCTGAAGGCCTTCTCGCTTCTGGGAAACCCAGGTTCCTATGCTATTGGCCCCGAAGTTTGTTGCTTAGCGTTAGACCATTTTAAGGCCCCCAAAAGCATCCCTGGCCCCATACTGTATCCTTGGACTGTTCTTTCTCTTCCCACATGCATGTACTTTGTTTTGAACATGGGTGATAGGCCTTAGGCGTCCAGATGGAAGGATAGGAATGTTGAGTGGGAAAGGCAGCTTATTCTGTACGTACTTGACTCAGTTTAGTCTCCTGCTCCTGTCTGCTGCCTCCAGATTCTGTCTTTCGTTTGCTTGTTTATTCATTCATCTGGTCAGTGGGTTTCATCCTGTTAGCACCATGGCTGTTGCTTCCCTTTTCTTTTTTGTCTTTTGTTTTTCTGTGTGTGTGTGTGGATTTGTGAGTGGTCTGTTCTCCAAGGTTCTCAGTAACTTCATTAACTAAAGTCACGAAAATGACTCTAAGATTGGACACAGCGCATGTGGCAGCTGACTTTCCTGTTGCCCAAGTGACAGTTTCAGACAAAGCCCTACCTTCCTGGTCTCCTAGGTCCCTAAGTCCTGCAGGAACATCTCAGGGGACCTACCCTCCCCTCTACCAACGTGCCCAGGGAGTCTGTACGACTGCACAGGTGTAAGTGGGTTCCGTCCCCCAGGGACAGGCTGCGGCATTAAGGGTGGCACCCCGGGGACAAATAGGAATCCTGCTGGGTCTCTTGGCAGAGCAGTCTGAAGACAGAGCCGCTGCGTCCTTCTCCTATTTTAAAGACAGGCCTCCATTTTGAACAACGAACCCGTGGCCAACACTTCCTTGGAGCTAAAAAAGAAAACATATGTTTGTAGGCCGTTTGAATTTTATTGAAAAGATTGTAAGAGCAACAGGTTTTCAGACCACTGTCAAGTTACTGGAAGTTTCTAGAAGGTTTTCTCAAACTTTATTTTGTGACAATAACTATGAGACAGGTTATTCATTCAACAACTCAGAGATGATCCTTTTTCACATTTTATAGAGATCACTAAATGGAGGAGTGGAGGGACCCTGGTGGAGCCAGGACTCAAACTCCAGCCTTCTTCCTCTATCCAGAATTTTGGAAAGTAGCCTGATAGAGTTATTATCCCCCTAAAGCAAGCCTTCTTTATTTTCAGAAAGAAATAATAACAACTCCCATTGATTGAGTGCTTACCATGTAGTGGGCACTGTGACCAGCTCATTTCATCCTCTTGACAAATCCATCAGGCAGATACTGTTATCCCCATTTTACAGACAAAGAAACTGAGGCTCTGAGAGACTAAGTAACTTGCCTAAAGGACACACAGCCAGTACGTGGCAGAGCCTGGATCCAGCCTGAGTCTGACGAACTTGCAGAGCCTCTGCACTTAACCTAAACGCCATTGGACCACTGCTCAAGTCCAGAATGTTCTCATCACTGAGTGTTTGAAGCTGCAGGCAAAACTGAGACTCCAAGAACAAACCTTAGTCTGCATCTCCCACAAGAGCTGGGGTTTGTCCTGCTGGGTCCATGGTTGCTGCACTGGCCAACAGCTTGCAAGCCACCATGCCGCGTGCTAAATTACAGAACTTCCCTCTGAGAAATTGCTTTTGTCACCTCTCCAAATGATGAACTCTTAAGCCTCCTAGCAGCCGAAGCCTGCGTCCCACAGCCCCTGGGATGGGAAACCACCCCCACCCCCACCAGTCCCCGAGAGCAGTGGTTCTCAGAGTGTGTTCCCTGAGCCAGTGGCATCAGCATTCTCTGGGGACGGGTTAGAAATGCAGTCTCAAGCCCCACCCCAGACCTACTGGATCAGAAAACGGACTGTTAGAAAATAGTCGTCTGAGTGATTCTGATACACACTCAAGTTTGAGAACCACGGCTCGAAACAAAGTCTCTTTTAAGCAGCATCCTATAAGGGGTACTCAGGAAACCTCTCTCATCACTGCTTTCCGGGAGGCTGCCTGGTGTGTGTCGTCTCAGATAGCGAGGGTCCAGTGTCTACTCGTCTGACAGCAGGTTCCTCAGCTCATTTTCAAGCTGTGGCTTGTTTTAATGGCAGGTTAACTGTGGCTCCCCCGGGTTCCATGCTGACCAGCTATTTGACGTCCTGTCCATCTTCCAGGCTGGGCTAAGGGAAGCTGCCTCCCCACTGAGGGGGACAGACCTTATCCAACAGTCCCTGCTCCTTCCCCTTTTTTTCCGTCATGTTCACATTACAATAGTCCAAGAGGTTCAGAGTCCAAAGATGGAGGGCAAATGAGATGAGTGTCCGTCCGCTGACACCACTGTGGTCTCACTGCATTCTCTGCCTCTGTCTTCACATGGCCTCTACCCTGCGTGTTTCTGTATTCAGTTTCTCTCTTCTTATAAGGACACCAGCCTTGGCAGTAGAGCCCACTCTACTCCACTGTGACCGCATCTTGATTACACCTTCAAGGCCCTATTTCCAAATAGATCACATTCACAGGCACTGGGGGTTAGGTCTTGAATGTATCTTTTTGCGGAGACACAATTCAACCCACAATGAGAACTATATCAGCATATAATCCTTCCTCTAAATCAGCAGCATTTAGAAAGCTCAGCTTCCTTCTTCCCATTCAGTGGCTTTTCTCCATGTGTCCCAGGTACCACGTCTGGACAAAAGGCCATGCGCCCACAAACTTCGCCAAGTGGCGGACCGCCACCACGCCTTACCGGGTTGAATGGGAAGCTGATTTTGAGCCGTATGTTGTCGTGAGACGGGACTGCCCTGAGTATGACCGGAGGTTTGTGGGCTTTGGCTGGAACAAGGTGGCTCACATCATGGAACTGGATGCACAGGTGAGAGGCGTGGAGTGTCATGGACCTGGGAGGTGGAGGGGCGGGGACGAGAGACCTCAAGCTGAAAGCTGAAAGGGGCCTTGGAGATTAGAAAGCAGAGACCTCACAGGGGATAAGATGTGTTCAGGAACCTAGAATGAGAACGTGGCAGTACTAATTCTCCAGGCTGTGGCTTCCCAAACCGTTCCTCTTTCTTCTACCCTTGGATGAGACTTCGGTTCCAGGCCAAGCCCCAGGCAAATGTGGGTGTCTTGTGACCAACAGTTTCACCCCCTCATCCTTAATCAATCCAGTGATGAAGAGAAGCAAGTGATAACCATTCATCACTCAGCCCGAGAGTCACATAATCGACACAAAGAATTCTAGGAGTTCCATGTAAATGATACAAAAGCATGCAGTTAAGATGGAGCTAATTCTTCTATCCTATAACTAAAAGTGGGACATTTTTCTGCTGTCTTTAGTCATGAAACCCTTTCATTCATTCGGCTAATACTTGCTGAGCACCTACTTCAAACGTAATCTCCTGCAGAATTCTAATAGGTTAAAGCAGACCAGGAATCTGCAGACTTTTTCTGTAAAGGACCAGACAGTCAATTGCGGCAGGGAGGGGGGTGGGTTGTGGAGCCTAGCGGTCTCATTTTCAACTACTCAACTCTGCTCTTATAGTTCAGTCATAGGCAATATCTAAACAGATGGGTGTGACTGTGTTCCAGGAAAGCTTCGTTTATAAAAACATGCAGTGGGCCCGACGTGCTGCAGTTGGTCAGTTCTATTTTAAACAAAGGAAAGGAAAGCTAATCCGGTTAAGTTAGTAGGGATACCTGGACCCCTCAGCCCCACCCTTTTTGTGTGCTGTTCTCCAAGTCTCCTCCTCATGGAGCACAGCGTAAATATTTCTCACCAAGAGCACCCCAAAGTCAGGAAAAGCAAGGATGCTCAGTGCTGGCCGCCCAGAGAATCACCTGGCGAGCTTTCTGACAGTTCCAGTATGTTGGTAGCAGTCCCAGGTGATTTTCATAAACATTAGGTCTGAGAACCACTGATAGAGATAAAAGATGGTAGAATAGTGTGCATATTTAACAGCAGAAAGTTTGACCTTTCGTAGCCATATTTTCAATAATACTTGGGTCCAGTTCTGTTCACAGACAGAAATGTTTAGTGTGCCTCAGCTTCTGCTTGAAAGAAAAGAAAGGTGGTACTATCCATGCATGCAGCAGGGTGGTGAGGTGCACTGGTTCAAATGAAGCTAATTTTCCAGCACTGAGATCTGAGCTTTGTTTGTTTTAGGCAATTTTGACAGAACTCTCGAAATTGTCTTGCTTATTTTCCTTTCTTTGCCAATAGCACATGCCAAACCTAATTTTACCCTTTCCAGCAATTTAAGGAAATCCTGAGTACACACCTGACAGGTAATCCAGCCACACCTATCGGGGCTGGTGAGATTGGTAGAGTTCTTTGTCACCACCTGAAAAGGCTCAGACAGCTGAACTCTGGGAGTTCATGAGTTTTCTTTTCATGATTTTTTTCACTCCTTCCCCACCATCAACTCTCATTTTTTGCTGCCGTCAGTATTCCTCCGTCTATAACAGCTACCTTCCCCCTTCCCGATTTTCCCTTTCTGAGTTTATTCTGCTCTGGTCTGGGAAACTAGAGGACCAAAGCTTAACAGACATTATGTCCAAAATCAGCACACACAGATTCTGCGTGAAGGTGTGCTGAGTTCTCCTTTGAGTTACATGTCCTAAGTTTTACGTCACCTGTTCTGGCTATTCAGAGGCATTTTATTTTTTGTCTGAGTTTCTGTCTGTATTCTGCCATGTGGAGGATGCTACATGATGGTGTGACTTGTAATAAGACACGTAGGTGAGAGTTTTATTCTTCATGAGCTTCCATCCAGGGGAACCTTTTTTTTCTTTCTTCCCTTTCTGTCCCCTCTTTTGCACTTCTCCGTTGAGGCTGTCAGATCTCAGCAAGCACTAGGAGAAATCACATAAACTGACGTCATTTAGTTGAGCAAGAGAATCTCTCATGGTCTGCATCGTTCTAGAGCAAGCACATGGGTAGGTTCTCACGCTTATCAAGAACCTTCCATGGCCCGTGAGCTCTGCCCAGCACGCACTCTCCATACATTGTTACTCATCTTTCAAGGTAGGTAGTGTTCCTTTCACTGTATCGCTGAGAAAACTAAGGCTCAGAGAAGCCAAGCAATCTGCCCAAGGTCATGGAAACAACATGGTTTGCTGTCCATGGTGCTGACCTCCTTGTTGAGGTCGTGCCCCACTTCATTCATTCACTAAGTCGTTCGGCCATCTGCTTGGATTCATCGTCCAGTGCCAAGGGTTCTTGCAAGTGCTCAGGCTGCTCTTATCTTCTTCCAGGAATATGAATTCACCGTGCTGCCCAATGCCTACATGATCCACATGCCTCATGCCCCCAGCTTCGACATCACAAAGTTCCGGTCCAACAAGCAATACCGCATCTGTCTCAAAACTCTCAAGGAAGAATTCCAGCAGGACATGTCCCGCCGCTATGGCTTTGCCGCCCTCAAATATCTCACGGCCGAGAACAACAGCTAGCATCAAGAAGCCACCACTAGGGAGAGACGTTCTGCAGGGGGAGAGCCACTTGCTGTTTGGGGCCCAGCCTTCCAACTCAAAATCAAGCAGTGCTTTTTTTTTTTGGTTTGTTTTTATTTGTCTCTTTGGCCCAACGAAGCTCTCCACACTACAGAGATCTGAGACAAGGATCCAGCCAGCCCCTCCGGGCCCCACAACCTGGCATTTCCAGAATGTGGAAAAGTAGTTCATCCACATAGAATCTCAAAGAATGGGAAATGGAGGGATGAGAGGGAGCAATGGGATTTCCTACCACAAAGCCGCAAAACCAAGCAGGCCTTTAGGATGTTTTTGTTGCTTTTTAAGAAAGGGAAGTCAGAGTGCTGGAGGTCAGCCCTCCTAGGAATAAAGGCAAAAATGTCTCTTCACTGAGAGAAAACTCTTCTTAGCCCTGCCATCTAGCTGGGTATCCAAGGGGAGAGCAAACCAATGATTGGAAACAACCATTTGTAAAAACTCAGTGGGGACATCGTACCTGGCGGGACCTGGAGGAGGGATTGGTTGGTTCTTATCCTCAAGGTCACTCTTATTTTGTTTTGATTTGTTTTTGTTTTGGGGGATTTTGTTTGTTTGGTTTTGGTCCGGGAATCCAAAATAGAAAATCTGATCTTTTAAGGTACTGAAGGAAAAGCAGCTGCCCCAACCAACACCCCTGTAAATCAGCAGTGGCCCATCAAGGAGGAAGAGTCTTCAGCCAATAGTTAAACATGGGCGTCCTTCTTCAGGATTATCACTGAGGCACCCATGACCTTGAATTCCCTACTCCCCAGAATCCAGGGGCTAAGATGGAAATTCGAAAACCAACTGTTTTACAACCAGTCACATTTTCTATTGGCAATGACTGATTCCTGGGGAAGGGTCTTTGCGGGGACTGTGTCAGTGCACATGAAAGGTACGAAGCTCTCAGGCCTTTAGAAGAACTTTCATAATTCAGGCGAACCCGATTCTGAAGTCACACGTCCGTTTGGAGACCTTCGGGGTGAACGAACGTGTCGGTTTCCTCTGTGTTCCTGCCCGCTTGACTGTGGCTGGGACGAGGTGACCGCCTCAGGCTCCCTTTGGGACCTGTTCAGAGGGTAGGCAAGCACCTTCACTGTTACACAGATTGAGGAGACACTGGACTTTTTACCCATTTTCTTGAATCTTCAATATTAATGTTGTGTTTACATTGATGAGAATAAGAGTCAGTGCCCTACTCTGCTGGGCTGTTTGTATTGAGTTGCAATGTGACCAGCGAACGCTGCATTCAATAAACGAAAGTACGGACTGTTTCTTCCCCACACCCTTCCCATTCTTGTAAGATGCTACCGCGACACACTTCAGGGTAGAGAGCAAAATTGATAAATGGCAACTTGACACTTTCTGTCCTCCTATTTTATGTTTCTCATCGGTTGATCTTTAACCTTTTTTCTCCTTGTCTAAGGTTAGATTTTACTTTACCTTCCACCCAGCAGAGCACTTTCACATTTCCCATTTAGTTTCTATCTCAACACAGAAGCCAGATGTTTTATGTAGCAGATGTGGGCTAGCAAGGTAAATCATGGTAACTGATGGTACAGTGAACCCCCCATCCCCTTCTCGTAGTGGTCAAATGAAACCCCACAGCAATGCGACCCTTAATATGTTATATGCTCTCGTGGATATTTCACTAGGTTTATTTTTAAAAATTAGGAAAACAGCTATTAGGACTAATCCATATACAGATATAAATAAGTTTATATATGTCTGTATATGTATATGTGTGTCTCTGTGTGTCTATGTCATGTACATATAATACACATATAGCATATATGCAGCATGTATATTACAAAATTAATACATGAATATTGTAAAAAGGAAAATGTGACAAAAGTATGCAAAGTACATGTTAAATCCCCTTTCTCCGTTGGTGTGTGGGGCCAGCTCCTATCAGCTCCCAAGAACTTATTGTGTGTATTGTTTTTCTTCTGTGTTCAGTGACATCGCATTTGTAGCTTGAAATTGGCCATGATGGGAGTCGTTACACCATGGAAATCAGAAAATACCAGAAATCAGGGTTCCACCACCCCAAGAGCCAGGTGTTAACCATTTACCAGCACACCAGTGCCTTTTCCTCTTCCCTGGGTACACACACAGGCACTCAAAAATTTTCCTCCTCTAGAGAAAGCCACTGTAATAGATGTATTGGTACGGCTTTTGAATTAATCACTACCGGCTACTTGAGCCAAGTGAAAATGTGCTGGTAGCATTCGTTCCTTGGTGTTAAAAATCAATTTTTAATTCCTTAAAACCTTTTTTTTTTTTTTTAACTTTTCATGATACCTGAGTCCTGCCCAGCTACCTTGATTTCACTTGCAATTCTAGGGGTATAGTGGTGACCATATAATTTATCATCCAAACTGGATCTCCTCTGGGCATGAAAGAAAGTGCTAATTACTTTGAGACAATTGGTATAAATGGAAAGACAATGTAGCTTCATTTACACTGAATTTATAAAAGTCAGACACTGGCACTCCACACCAATAGTGAAAACTCCTATTTCCCCCAAAACAGATGCCAGATACTTAAGGCTAGAGCCCAGATGTTGACTGATGCCCAACTTCCACATGGAGGCTGAGGTCTGCAGAGCCAACAGCACAAATTCCCAGAACTATCATTGGGAGCAGCAGCTCAATGTCAGCCCCAGCTGATGTGTGGGGAACCACTGCCATTTGGGCAGAGGCACTTGCAATGCATGTTCATTCCTTCATATCAGTTCCTTAGGGTAGAACAAGCTTGTAAATGTGTCACACTGGTGTTTTCGTACTTAATTATAAGCTAATACCATCTTGGGTTTTGGCTGGGAGGAAAGAAAGGATTCTCTCATTTAGCAACCAAAATACTCAGTGTCCGAGAGAGCTAAGATTTATTGAGTAATCACTACGTGAAAGGACCTTTTGCATACATTAGCTCATTGAATCCTTGTAGCAGGACGGCTGTTTTACTGTTATAGATAAATTACTGTTTATAGATGAGGAAACTGAGTGAGCGCTGGGAAATTAAGTAACTTCCCCAAATTCGCATAGTTCATACGTACCAGAACCAGAATTTAAAACCCAGGCCGACTTGTTTGAATCCAAAGCCACATAGCCTGCAATGCTGCTCCTTACTCCAATTAAAAAGAAACACATTAAATATTGGCAGACAGAAGGATTTGAACCTACATACTAGCAAGATATTAGATTTCTAGTCTTCCTTTAATATCCATCCAATAACACACAGTCTAGACAGTGACCTTTCCTAGATGCTCCAAGTCTTGCTATGCTCATGGACTTGCTGGAAATTCATTCAAAATAGACCTGGGCAATCTACCATGTTTCCCTGAAAATAAGACCTAGCCGGACCATCAGCTCTAATGCATCTTTTGGAGCAAAAATTAATATGAGACCCAGTCTTATTTTACTATAATATAAGACCGGGTCTTATATAATATAATGTAATATAAGACCGGGTCTCAAATTAATTTTTATTTCAAAAGATGCATTAGAGCTGGTGGTCTGGCTAGGTCTTATTTTTGGGGAAACACGGTAGATCAACTCTAGGGGGCAGTCATTGATTCCCTGGATACTTCTGGGTGGTTTCCTCGATTACATGGCACAGGTAGAGACCCTGCATTTTAAGCTCCCCCTTGGACCTCAATTCATCACACTGCTTCACCATAATCCCTCTGAATGTGCGGAGCTGATTCACAGAGCACATATTTGCAGAGTCGACTAATAGCTTCTTTGTACCCCATCATGAAAGGACAGACCCTACTTTAATTCTGTTTCTTTCAAAGCCTCTACTGTCTTTGAGTTAAGGCTTCATTTGTGGTCACCAGGCCTTTAGGGAACTCTGTGTTAGTGGAAGAAATGTGATTAAAATCCCCTCTGACACGGCTTCTGCACACTCTTGGTGAAGATAATAACAGCTACCATTTACGGCTCCACGACTTCTCTGGTAGCTGGCACTGATGACACACAGCAATGTTCTAATATAAGGAAGGTATTATTACTAAGCTAATGGCACCAGCCCTCAGGGAAATTATATGGAGGTGCCAGAATTTGAATCAAAATCGGGCTGACTTCAAAAACCCTTCTCTTGCCACTATCTGCTGCTGTCTCTTCCTATGATACTGAAACCAGCTTATGCAATCATATCCTCATTTAGTTCATAGTTAATGTCTTAGTTTATAGTTCATTTCATAGTTTGTGTCATGGTTCATATCTTCATGTAGTTTGTAGTTAACGCTGTTTAATCCTAAGGGTTAATTTTCCGATTTAAATGCCGTTGACGTTTATGAAGTATCAGTTACCTGCTAGATGCATTCTAAGTAGTTTCAGATCCATATAATCGAATGTCAGAGAGAAACCAGCGTCTTTGTTTTCATTCATTTAACAAAAACATTTTTAGTAAGTGCCCTCCAGTTTCAAATAATGATTGGTGATATCTGAAAGGAGATAATGGGAACGCCACAAAAATGGAGGGTTTCCGATTGTGAATCTTAAATGGAGTTGGTCATTGGTTTGTTCGAACACATCCAGATCATCTTGAAAGACAATGTCTTCTGGAATGAAGTTCTGGGGAAATGTTCCCAAGGTGTGGTACCAAGACCATCTGATCAGGGAAGCTGGCTGATATGCAATGATTGACAGGGTTTGCTCAGAACAAAACTCTTCAACCGATGCCTAGGTAAGTTACACTGCTGATTCTAAAGGGAGGGCTGCAGTAGCACCAGAATTTCATTGCACTCATTATTTCCTTCTGCATTCCGCAAATATTTATTGAACATCTCTGTGACGAGCACTGAATACAGAAGTGAACCAGTCACATCACCTGTCCTGTAAGGTACAGTTACTTAGACAGCTGAAAAGTAAACAGAAAATGCTAAGATAGGGTTCACCTTACTGCGTTTGTGCAAACAATTGTAGTGTATTTTAAAACTTATATATAGTTTCGAAAAGAAGAGTTACAAGGATAACACAAATAACTTTTGTATACCCTTCATGTAGATTCACCAGTTGTTAACATTTGGCCACATATGCCTCATATCTCTCTGTCTATAATATTTTTTCTAAAACATTTGAGAGTGAATTGTAGATGTCAGGCCCCTTTACATCTGAATACTTCAGCATGTATTATTTTTTAAAAACAAGGACATTCTCTTACATAACCACAATGCAATGATCAAATTCAAGAAAGTTAACACTGGTACCATATTATCATCTAATCCACCGTCTACTTTCATAATTTGCCAGTTGTTTGAATACTGTCTGTATAGCAGTAACCAGCTCTATCCCGCCCCCCACCCCGCAGTTCCAGGACCCAGTCCAATACCAAATATTGCATTTAGTTGCCTATTGTCTCTAATTAGGAACAAGTCCTTGGTCCTTCTTTGCACTTTCTGACAATGACATTTTTGAAGAGTGCAGACAGTTGTTTTGCTAGTTGAGTGTTTTGAATGAGAAATAGGTACACATATACAGGCCAAGTCATTGGCTAGGAATATATGTACATGTGACTTTTGAGTGCATTAATATTACAGCATATTATGTAACATAAAATGTTATGGCAGATCGTGTTAAAGAAGCCAGGACTGAGAAGGTTCACCATTCGTGTGTGTGCGTAGGAATTGGTTGGACAGTCCAGCAGGTGGGACCCTACAGCAGTACATGCTATCGCAGGACATATCACTAACCCGATAGTAGCCTTATTGTCAGACAATAAAAAATGATCATTTTCTATCTGCTTAAAAGTTTTGTAGCAAATTTTAAGATATATTCATTAATTGAAATACGTTGGACATATACTTTGTGTAGATATAAATGTGAACCTTTTTCGTTTCCCAGACCTACCAGGAAAAAGGTAAACCAACAATGAGGGAATTCTTACCTTCTCTCAGACTTCATGATATATGGACCCACGTTAGCTAGTTCATTAATATTTCCACCCTCCCCAAAGATTATTTAATACTTAGGTAGAACTGGGCAACTTGGTTCCCTTCCCCATGAATATTAAGATCATATATAATAAATGGTACAGAACACCCCAGGAGATTTATAGACAACAAGCAGAGTGGGGGGGGGGGCGGGTAGGGCTGTAATATTACCCAGAGGAGACATCAAGAGAAGGGGGATTCTCAAACCTGATTTAAGTGTCCCACCAGGATGGAAAGGCCTGAAACTGCCCCGTTTTTCCTGACCATGATTTAGGCCTGATTTCCCCATGAGTGGGTTAGAATATGACTTTTATCCTTGCACTTTAAGCACCAATACCTTCAGGATTAAGTGTAGTTTGTGAACTTAGAACTAACCCTCTGGCCTTGAACAAGGCATTTTATCTCTGTGAAGCTCACTTTCTTTGTTTATATTATGAGGCCATCTATCTTCTGTGATGCTAGCCACAAATTCCATTTTGTTTTTGATATAATAAAGTTGGGAAGCACCTGGGTAGTACCTGCGACGCGTCAGTCACAGTTCTGTGTTTTACGTTTAGTAAGTTCAATAGCCAGTTAGTTTTAGTAGTAGGTGCTATTACTAGACCCATCTTACAGAGGGGACAATTGAGGCCCAGAGAGGTTAAGGGATTCTCCAAACGTTACACAGTAAGTAGCAGAGCAGGATTTAAACCCAGGCAGGTTGACCCCAGAGTGACCTTACCCACTCTGCTCTGCTGCTTCCCTGATGGGGAATGAGATGGCATGCCGTTATAACAGACCCCACATTGTGCATTTAATATCTTTGGGCGGTGTATCAGTTTTCTATTTCAATGTAACAAATTACCACAAATTAAGTGGCTTAAAACAACACCCATTTGTTATCTCACAGTTGCGGTGGGTCAGGAGTCCAGGTATGAGATGCCTGGGTCCTCTGATTGGGGTCACCAGGCTGCAGTTGAGGTGCCAGCCATGCTGTGGTTCTCATCTGGAGCTCAGGGTCCTCTTCCAAGTTCACTGTTGGAAGAACTCGGTTCCATGGGCTTGTAGGACTGAGAGCCCTGCTTTCTTGCTGGCTGGAGGCTTGGGATCATTCTCAGCCCCTAGAGGACACCCGCCATCCCCTGGCTCATGGTCCTCTCGGCAGCACAGTGGTTTACTTCTTTAAAGCCAACCTGACAACCTCTCCCTCTATCCTGCTAAGATAGTCTTATATCACGTAACATAACCACGGGAGCAATGTGCCATCATACTCCCAGGTGCTACACATGCTTAAGGGGAGAGGGTTATACGGGGTAGTCACCAAGGGGCAGGAATCTTTGGGGCCACCTTAGAATTTTGCCACAAACCAAGGGATTGCCATCACCCCATCTCTCTAGGCTGGACCGGGCACTCCTTGAGAGAGGGGTGGCCATGGTGTCCCATCACTGACACATTGTCCAGCAACAACGGGCACTCCGTACACACTCACTGTAAATTACGGTGGGTAATACCAGGCTCGGGCAACGGTAGGTGTGCTACCAACATGCATTGGACACTAACATTTCCTTTTGAAAACACCGACATTTCAGAAAGGCGAGGTCTCTCCGTTCTATGACAGACATCTTTAGTTCCCTTGTGTTCATTCTGTTCCTACAGTGGGGCAGCCATGTTCCTTGTCTTTAATTAAACGCACCATTCAGTGAGAACCTTTTGTGTGTGCTGGCTTTAGTCCCAGGGACACTGAAAGAGGACCCAGAGAAGAAGCTCACTGCTTCACGCAGAAGATGATCACACAGAAGCCATGAGAGTCAGGTAGGAGAACAGAGGTGAACACCGGGAATAGTACTGGCTGTTTCCTTCCAGTGCTTCCTTCCCGTGATTGGCTGAATGGGACCACTTTTGTAACAGCACCCAAGGGTGGTCTTTTGGAAGTTGTTTTCCTCTTGAAACAAAGTATGTCCCCAGCACCTAGCATTGTGCTTGGCCCATAGGAGATGCACAAGAAATATTTATTGCCTGGAGAGCAAGATATCATAGTAGTCAAGAGCTCAAACTCAAGAAAGTCCTCATTTTAAATCCAGGCTGAGCCACTGCCCAGCTAATTATTGCACCTCGCTGAGCCTCCATTTCCTCATTTGTCAAGTGATGACATGAAGGATTCCTACCTTCCAGGGCTAAGAAGTGTACCTGAGAGTGCATCTGGGACATAGTATGCACACACACACACACTCACACTCACACTCACAGTTGATCCTCTTCCTTTTATCTTCCCTGTGGTTTTCTCGACCCCTTTCACAAATGTTTCCTCTGTGAATCCTTTAGAGAAGGGAGAAAGAAAGGTCGGTCTGTGAGGCTGGATTCTGAGAGGTCCCAGGGGGTGAGGGACAGTGTTGGGCAGTGTGAGGCCAGGGGCAGGACATAGAGATACCAGGAAGTACAAGATACACCGAGGAGGAAAAGCACAGGGCCCGCCTCCAGTGCCTCTCGTTAAGTTTCATTGTAGACCCTTCTTGTGTTACATCACTTTACACTTCTCATGGTCACCGTCCCCTCTGCCTCACAAATCAGCGCTGAGATACAGGAAGTGTGCACATGTGTGTGCCGATGTGCAAATGCGGGAGCAGAGTGAAAGCTTAGCGTGGCTAAGCCGTGTGCCCCACACCGTAAGAAGCCGAGTCCGAGCTGGAACTCAGGCCTGACTCCAAGTTCTGTGTTCTCGGGAGCATTCAGCAAGAGAGCAGCTAGAGTGAGTGCAGGGTCCAAGCAGTCCATCAAAACACACTCAGAGGCTGTCAGAGTTTGCAGGGGGCTTATGAAGGGGAAAATAAAAGGCTCTGGTTGGCTGGAGGTGAAGAAATAAAGGAAGCAAAGGTTTCAAAGCTGACAATAAATCATCCAGGGATTTTCTTCAAACTGCGTGGTTGACTGAACAATGAAACTGGCAGGCAGAAAACAGACAGCAAAGGAGGCTCTCAGATGACTGAGGGAAGATGGGAACTACTGTGTATTAGGCAGCAACGCTGTATTAGACAGACAACCTGTATTATCTCATCCTCAGCCAACCCTGTGAGATCGATGCTGAGATCCACATGGCTGTGCCCAGGGGAGTAAGGTGTCAGGGACGTGAGGCAAACGGCAGGCAGTCCTGCAGCTGGTAAGGGGTCAGCCAGGCCCTGGAGTCCCTGCCTTTCCACTAGCACACGCCCAGGTGACCAGAGGGACTTCACATGGAACTTCTCAGAAGGGACTGAAAGAAGAGAGTCTAGGGAAGGTGTTTTAAAATGTAGGTTTATGTGATTATTCAGGGATGGTGAAGCCAACAGGTCAGGAGATGACGGTCATTGAAAAGATAGTGTTACAGTGTCCAAGAGGAGCGGGCACACCACACCAGGCAGGGCCAAGTGGGGAAGCACCAGGTGGGTCAAGAGTCAGAGGGAGAAAAATGGGCAAGAGCCTTTAGTATGGTTTCCACGGGAAGGCACAGTGGAGGCAGGGTGAGCAGGCTGAGGCTCAGCTAGTTGGAATATTTCAGAGGGCTCCAGAAGAGGGGCTGTCGCTAGGTGTCTGGTACCTAGCCCTGGGATGATTGGAGCACGGTAGTGGCCCAGAGGGTAAGGTCTCTCCATGAAGGAGGTGGTAGCAGCTATGAGCTTTGGACTGGCTCGTTTCCATATGGAAGGCGAGCCCTTGGGGCAATCTCTCCAGAGTCAACAAATTCTGCATGATTCTTACAGAAGAGCAACATTCAATCAGGCAAACAGGTTACATCGCAAACCTCCCAGAGTGGCCAACCATGGTGCTTCTGGGTCTTCTCTATGTTCTGGAACCAGAGGGTGGAACTTCATTCATCACACCAGGAGAGACCTCTCAAATGAATTACCATCGTTTGGAGAAGTCAGGATGGTCATTATTCTCAGCACCCTGTCAGCAAGTAATTGCAGATCAAATGGCCCACATGGATAAACTAATTGGAGTTAAATGAGATTAATCAAAATAAGCTCTGTTATCCCTGTATCAGGAATGTCAAGACATTATTTGCTAAAATGAAGACGTGTGTGTCTGTGTTTGTGTGTGTGTGTGTATACAGTACACACACGAATCAGGCTTGTAGAGAAACAGAAGGCATTTGACTAGCTAGCTGGCCAGGAAAGTATAATGTGGCAAGGGACAGACGGACTCTTTTTCCAAGTTTAGTTTTTGCCCTTTGGATGGTTCATGGATATAAATAGAAATTGAATCTGCCTCCTCTATTACTTACTCTTAACATTATTTGTCAGTGCGATTAAAGGTAAGGAATGGAACTAGGAATCAGATAAACCTTCCAGCATTTCTTAGGATAAAGATAAAATTTCTTATCGTGGCTTATAAGGTGTACAGACTCTATCCTCTACCTCTGTTTCTAACCTCATCTCACACCACACTCTACCCGCCTGCCTGTAATACCCTTTGCTCCTTCATCCCGCTGCCTGTCAGTCAGTCTTTGGTTGTCATCTTTAGCATCATTCCATCAAGAAAGTGCTCACTGACCTCTCTGTCCAAACCAAACTATGTTCTCATAGCACAAGTACTTCTGCTTTGTAACACCTATTGCAATTGAATTTCCCATTTGTTTAGGTAATGATTTGTTCAATGGCTACGTCTCTCATGAAGCTGTGGACTCTGGAGGTAGGTAAGAACTAACACTGTTTTTATGCATCAGGATAGCGCAAGATCCTAACGTGTCATGGGTCCAGAATAGACATTTGTTAGATGAATAAATAAATGGATGAACGTGGATGCTCTTCCCAGACCCGTCTCTGCACAGCTTCTCCTTCTTGAGCAAATCAGTTTCCCTCTCTGAGCCTTCTTTTCTTCATCTGTAATATGGGAGAATTGTTTGCAATGATTGCTAAAGCCTTTCCTGTGTCTGTGCGGTTAAGGGCTGTTTAAAGGCTTTCTGGTAAAAAAAGAAAGAAAGAAAAAAAAGGAAGGAAAGAAAGAAAAGAATAAAGAGAGAGAGGAAAGGAAAGGAAAGGAAAGGAAAGGAAAGGAAAGGAAAGGAAAGGAAAGGAAAGGAAAGGAAAGGAAAGGAAAGGAAAGGAAAGGAAAGGAAAGGAAAGGAAAGGAAAGGAAAGGAAAGGAAAGGAAAGGAAAGGAAAGGAAAGGAAAGGGCTTTCTGTGTCCTATGGGGAGGGGGTGCTATCTCCTAGGGAGGTCTATTTTCTCCTCATGGCAAAACGGCAGTGGAGAGAGAGGGTATTTGTGATGTAAAAGGGTGGTCAGGGAAGGCCCCTAAGATAAGTTCAGAGACTTGGAGGAAGTAAGAGAGTGAAACGTGTGGCTATCTGGGCGAGAACAGTACAGGTGGAATGAAACAGCTGCTGCAAAGGTCCGGAGGCAGGAGAATGCTTGGCAGCCTGGAGGATTAGCGAGAAGGCAAGGGTGGCTAGAGCAGGGTGGGCTGGGAAATGATGATGAGCAGTGAGGACCCAGACCTAAGAGTGGGAGGGGACGGACTACGTGGGGCCTGCAGGCCACTTTCAGACTGACCTTTCTCAGAGGGGGATGAGAAACCAGCGGAGGGCTTGGACCAGAAGAGTGACGTGCACTTAGGAGCTCAGCGGGTTCCTGGAGAGCAGTAAAAAGATGAGCTATTGTAAACTGAGTTTCTGTTCCCAAAGGGTGTACATTTTCTGGGGCTCCATTTCCATAAATTCATGTCATGCTATAAAGATACTGCAGTTACTCAAGAAAACAAATACATGCCTTAAAAAAGTAAGATAGCCTCGGCATTCCGACTCTCCATTCCCTCACTCTCTGTCCAATGGCTTCTGTGTCTATGGCACGTACAAACACACACCAGCTTTGCAGTAGTCCTAAAACTTGAATTATGTCTCTGAAAGTGATTAACTATGAGCACGTAATCACGTAAATTCCCAGAACCTTGTCTGCAAAATGAACGCAGAAATATATGTTCATATATTTGGGCTGATGGGAAAGCTAACTAAAAATGCACAGGCCATGTCCTTGGCATTGTTCTTGCTGCATCCTTGCTGCTCAATAGATGCTGGTTTCCTTTCCTCTCCTTCCTTTGCATGGCTGAACAAATAAATAATACAGAGGCTTGGATTTGGGGCACATTCAGATCCTGAAAAGACCACACATTCGAACGGAACTTAATTACGTGTCCAAACACTGTAGCAGACAGTTTTATGAGCTATCCAGAAGGGAGGTAATTATCCTCATTTTCTATATGAAAAGAGTAAAACCCAGCAAGTTGGAGTGGCTTGTACAAGATCATAGACTGAGTCAGCAGCAAAGCAGGGGGTTTGAGTTTCACACTCCTAGTCCCCATTTCTCTCTCTGTCCTTTCCAGCTAATCCTCACCAATGTTTGACTTCAGTTTTAACAGTCAACCAATTTCAAAGAACACTGGGATCTGTGTGTGGTTTAAATAACAAAGGCGGTCCCCATCGGAGTTATCCACCTCGTGCCTAAGAATCTCTTCTAATGTGCTCCAGAGAGGTAAAAACCACATTTGAAAGATCCAAAGTGCTACACATCTTTAGCTGGTAGAATTACTGCTGATAAATTCTTGGTTTTTCTTTCCTGACAATTCCCTGCTCAGCTGGTAGAGGAAGCCATTCTGGACTTGACTTAGATCAAGAAGGAACACCTGACTGCTTGTCTAGGAATGACAATAAAATGAAAGAAAAGGTCAGCGTGGAATCAGCAGGGGGTGAAGGGAGGAAGTCTCCACCCCACGTCCCCAGGCTCTAAACTGTGATAATGCAGAGGTCAAGGACCAGGCAAAGAAATGGACTTGATCCCAGGAACTGAGTCTTCAAAAAAGCAAAGCGCCTACAATAGAAGGACCCTAAATATGAAATCTGACAATATAATTTAAAATATTCTTCCTACGATAGCCAGAGATGGAAGAGAGGCCTTAAGTAATTGATGTGGCTACATAGGTAGGGTCTGCGTCTTAGGGAGGGTCCTTTTGGAAGCAAGTAAAACTTCACTTTGATTTAACTTTTAAAAAACCAAATGAAGAGGAATGTATGAAAAGGGTTCTGAGGTAAATCACAAAACCCAAGATGCAGCTAAGCCTCTTTAGTGGTTGTGAATCTAAAAAATAAACTCAGATATACAGACATAATCCCATCAACTTATATCATGTTTTAAGTCTCCCATTTTTCCAAGTTGAAGGGATATAAAAACTTGGTTACTTGGGGGACATTCTTGCCCACCTTTGTCCGAGGGGCACCAGAGAAGAGAGGAGGCCTAGCCAATCTTTGGCTCTCGGTCTCAGTGTTTTTACCAATACTTCAGGTCTGGAAACTCTACTTTTTTGCTGTATCAGATAGGATTCAATTTGGCTGTGCAGAAAAATTAAAAACAAAATAGCAATGGCTCGATGGAAATAGAAGTCTATTTCCCTCATATATATATATATATATATATATATATATATATATATATATATATATATATACAAAATAATCCATCCACGTTTTACATGGGTGGCCAGCTAACATTTGGCATTCTTTTACTAAAGAAGAAAGAATGGAAGTTGGGAAGCAGCTAGCAGTCTGTCATCCCGGCCATCCTCTGGGCATGAGGACATCTGAGGAAGGTTGGGAGCCAGGTCCTGTTTTCTCAGACTCAGAAGGTTGGGCTCTGTCTCTAGACACTGCCTTCAGAGCACGGCGTGAGCTGCTCTTTTTCCAGGCCATTCTAAATCTCTATTCTTTACCTGGTCTGCTTCCTCTCAAGACACGTCCGTGTCCTCAGAGGTCTCCTCTCTCTTATTTCACTCTCTGGGACACGTAGTACTGCTCTTCAATTAGTTTAGGGCTTTGGGGAAAAAAAGAAAAAAGAAAGAAAAACTAAGATAATAGAAATAGCATGCACTTATAACTTCCTTTAAGACACGATGGTCATTGTTCTCAGGACTTTCCATTTTTAGTTAATTTCATTGTCACAACAACCCTACGAGGCAGGCAGCATTAACCCTATTTTACACTTGGGACAACAGGGTGATGAAGCCACTTGCCCAGGGACTCATAGCCAAGAAGTGACATACGATTCTTCTAAGCCAGACGACCTGGCTTGAGAACTCTTGATCCTCCCCACAGCCCTGTTTTGCTTCTCTGTGTTGTCTTTAAGCAGCCTTTGCTGTCTATGTGTTAACATCGAGCCAGGGAAGACCCGTGATCCAGCAACCACCCCGTAATGGGAACAGCAAGGAGCAGAGAGTACAAATTGAAATTTCGAGAAATTATCCTGCCATGACTTTCTAGGACCTGAAAAGCCATCAGGAGCTCATCTCCTTGGCTGGCTGTCACTGCTTCGTTCTCCACACCTGCTGGATGGAGTATAGTCTCGTTATGCCCCATTCCACAACTTCCGAGGTCCTAATCTGTCCACTCAGTGGCCAACCTAGACTAAGCACCATTTCAGTGTCAGCTCCAAACGGCTGGGAGAGTCTGATTCCCCAGGTGTCCATCCCTTGTCCAATCAACTGTTCAAGGTGAAGAAGGAACATGACCTTGTACCAAGCCTAAGCCTGGTGGTGCACTCTCAGAGAAAGGGAGTGCCTCGAAAAGTTTCTCCTCGCCTCTGTTTTTAAAAGTAAAAGCAATATGTACAAAATACAGAAAAGAATCATAGCCAAACAACAACAAATTACTGAATCCAAAAGAATATTGCCAGGAAGAGCAGGGGCTAGCCAAGTTGTAAATAATACTACAAATGAAATAAAGGAAGGCACAGACTCACTTCTTTGGGCAGAAATTAGAATGTGAATCCATGAAAGAGAAAAGTAAATGACTCAATTCCTACTTTGCTTGACTGCCAAGGGAAATAATTCCTAACAATAAATGTTAGAAAAACTGTCTTGAAGAGGACACTTCCCTAAAGATAAAAGATAATGATAATAGAGCATTAATTGGCTCTAAATGAATTTAAATTCTCAGGACCAGGATAATTACATCTCAGGGCACAGAATGTATTAATAAAATGTGTCTACGTTGATGGAGTTGATATCTCTGCTCTTTAAGAAATGATAAAGAAGGAAAGTTAGACTGGGAGACGGGGGAGGAGAATATTGTTCTGTTTTACCAACGACGTAAAAAGGAGGGATTCAAGAAAGATGTATGAATGAGTTTGAAATTAGAGCAGAAGGAAAAAAAACTTGAAGGATTATCATTTGAAAAATGGTTTACAAAGTTATAACTTAAAAATATCATTATTAGAAGTTAGCAAAGGTTTATTTGATTAATTAATTTATTTACCAAAACACTTATTGAGTATGCAATACATGACGGATGCAGAGTTTATAACAATATATAAGATTTAGCTTTACCATCAATCTGGTAGCATTAAGGAAAATTAACAAAAATATAGACCAAACTAGCCTCGCCTCACATTCTTTTTTGGTATTTTTGCCAGTCGGGTAGAATATAGGGATGCATTTAGATTTCAGCAAGTGCATTGACGTGACTTGTGGACAAGACAGAGATATATGGACTGGCTAGTAGTTGTCAAATGTTTTCATAACTGGTTACATCACCATACACAGAGACTGCAGGTTAATTGTCAGTCTTTCCATAGTCTGAGCTTCTTTGGAAGACCAGATATGTTGTTTCCCAGATGGTGGGGAGAAGTGAGGTAAAAAAAAAATGTGCAGGATCCTATCACCGAGGTGGGACAGCAGTTGGAAGAAAGTGAGCAGGCCATAGAGGCTAATGTTGACATTTGAACGAACCTAAGACCTAGGACCCTACTTTTCCAACCCTTTGAGTTGGGTGAGAGGTATGAAAAAAATAGGCAAAGGGAGAACAAAAATGCCACTTTTATTACTGAAAGAAAGTTGATAATGGTAAATATGACCTATCTGCAGGCCAGCTGAATCCCTAATACTGAACCCTAGATTTAGATTGATCCACCTTGGCACAGAAGTGTTGGACATTGGCCAGACTGTCCGTGGGAGAGCAGCTACTGTTCCGTGTTTGACAGGTTCCCAAGAGGAAATGAGAGGAAGGAACGGGGTTACTCATGCCCGGTTTCTTCTTCACAAATTACAAATCTGAGCAACGAGGACAGTGAACACCAGGTGTGTTTCACTAGTTGAGCTACCTCCACATAAAAGGATGCATCAGGAGTAGTGAAGAAGTATGTCTTGCTTAACAATGAGCTCCAGAAGAAGCACATGAGCCATCCATATTCAAGGGAACACAGCAGTCTATCTTAACTGCCAAAGCTACAGCTGTTGAATCTAAAATATTCAATATGGTAGATGGAGTAGGAGATCAAGGGCCCAGGCAGTGAACAATGGTAAGAGTCAGATTGAGTCATAGGCCAAAAGTCAATGATGAGGTTCTAATCTTGGAGAAAAAATGGCAACGAGGACTGATGTTAACTTTGTCAATAGTCTGTGATCAGGGAAATTCCAAATTCCAGGGGTGGAACTTTCTGAAGAGATAGAAACCTAGTCAGAATTTCTAGCATGGTTTCTCAATCTCTCAGCATTTGCAGACCATTTCATGGGCATTTGTTGCACACAAGGCACCAATTTTAGGTTATCTGTGTCCAGCTTGGTAATGAATTGTTTGAAACAGGTCCAGGTTCCACAATCAGTATATGTCCTTACTCTTCATTCCTTCTAAATGCCATCTAATTCATAATTGTAAGGCTAGCTAGATAATTCCAGATCTTCAGATAAAACATTGACTCAGAAAGAATAGATTTATCACTTTAGATTGCTTTTCATGTTCCAGTAGACAAACACATCATATGCAAAGTTTTAACTTTCAACAAATCTTTCAACTTGAAAGATGAATCTCAATTCATTCTTGGGTTGACTGAGTCTCTGGAAAATGGTTTGTGGCAGCATTTGGATGTGATTTTTCAAACATCATCAATAATGTATCATCAATTTTTTTCTCTGACAATGGAGGAGAATTGTTAGCCATATGATTGAAGAATTTCTTCACAGTTTGGTCTCAAGAAATTCTAATAGTTTCTCCTGAACATTCGAGATTATAATCCTTTAGCCCTGAAATGACAGATTCAGTTTATTCAAAATACTAACTCCAGTTTTGAACTATATCAGTTCATTCTAAGAAACTGAAGTAATCACGTCACAATGTTACCAAAAAAATGTTTTCTTTTTATCCCTAACTTCAAAAAAAAAAAGAACATTTTGGTTTTTTCAACCACTATGTGTCAGTATGAAAAAAATGTTTTGTATTCACTGACCACTTCTCAACACATCACACTGAAAAAATGTACATATACTGACTATGATTCAGTCACAGTAAACATCTCCACCGTTTTTTTCAACCCCTGATCAAGATTGAGAGGCATATTGTTGGTTGGTAATTAGTCTCTGTGAATAAAATATTCGAGAAAATCTGTGTGCCCTGTTGGTATGGATCCCAGTGCATCTGTACACCCCTCCTCATGGCTCACAAAATCATTCTAATTTAAATAAAAAAAAGTCTTCTTATGGCACAGGCTTTCAATGATAAAATCTGTTGAACACTTTTCTGTCACATACGCGTATGCGTTACACACATTCAGGGAATTGATTCATACTCTGTATAGAAGTGGTCTGATCTACATGTAAAGCAAAATTTAGGCTAGAAATTCACACCTAGTAATTTATCTTCCCATTTTTCTTTTTTTACCATTCATAGTATGTAATGTCCCAAAATGTTATTTGATCAAGGAACTTTGCAAAAATTTTCATTAACTTTTTGACTAGTTCAAAAGGCTTTTCTGCAAGAGTGTGATTTGTACATCTTTTTTAAAATGCCTCTGGAGTTTTGGACTCTTTTCTGTATTTGGATATAAAATTCACTTATATCATACTAGCAACCATTATTTGGTACTGGACTGGGGAAAAAGCTTGACTAGAGTACTGAAAAGGTCACTATTTTATTTGAAAATGGTGCATTTCTATGGCTGCCAGTATTTGCACTGTTTCAAAACAGTTCCCTGGGTAGCAGAAGCATTGCAGGTTCAATAAAACACATTTTCAGATACTTGATTATCTTTTACATTTTATTTTTACATCTATTTACAGTTCTTGTTTTTGGCTGAAGATTTTCTCTTCACTCTATATTGTATGAAGACCTTACCATAATTTATAACATTATTTTAAACTCCTTTCACTTTATATGTTGTATGTGGGTCTTTCCACAATTTGCATTTATAATATCATTACTATTTTCATTACTTTCATGATTCAAATAATTACTTTAAGTCAACAGTACATTTTTTAAAGAACATTTTGGGACATAATATAACACAGTAGAATAACATTGAAAAATGAAAATCGAATAAATGAAAACAGTCACACTAATGACGTGATTGATGTAAAATATTCTATGATGGCCACGTGGTATGCATACACTTTTTAAAGAAAGTAATGATCTTCAAAACAATGAGATTTCTATAGAAAGATTTCTATAATTGATTATATATAATTAATTTCAAATATGTGAACAAAATCCTTTCCTTGTTTTTCTTTTTATCTCTGAAACTGTCAAACCACCTGCAAACCATTGACTGTTCTGGGCAGGGCGGGTGCACTCTCAGCGCCTGGATCGAGCTGATGGGGAGGGGCACGAGGGAGGTCAGGACATGGAACAGATGTGCTGTGACAGGAGTGGGTCAGCATGTCCTCTTTAAGATGCCCTCATAATCAGGAGCAGAAGGAAGGACCCAAGAGTTATCCCTGGGCCACCAAATCGCCGTATCTGAGTGCAAGATTAATCACAAGCCCTGTCAATGAGAAGGGAGGAAAGGGAGGTTATGGAATCCTGCTTCAGGCTGTATCTTCCCAGGAGCTTGAGACAGGTGAACACCGGTGGTGGCTGAAGTTTCCTGAACCTGGAGTCGGCAGAAGCAAAGAACAGAAAATAGGGCGAGTGTCTTATTAGCAGAATCTCAGACGTCGTCACAGAAGGAAAACTTAACAAATCTCCTGGGAAGAAGCTAAGGTGAATGACAAAAGCAGGACTCAGGGTTATCCTGACAGACTAGAAGGAAGTGTTTACATCAACTAAGTCCGTTTTTGTAGGGTCACGTGAAAATGTGTGTATTTCGTTTCTAAAAGTCAATGGTAGAAGTGCAGATTGGAAGGAGACCTAAATTGACAGAATTCTTGTAGGAACGAAAGGGTGGATATTTGTAGGACCACAAATTCAGTGGCATCAATTCAGCATCGAGAATATTAATGAAGCTGCAGGACACATGAATCATGGTGTCCAGGCATAAATATGTAATAAAGTAATGGTGATAATAATGGCTTATAGTTTTGCAATATACTATTAGAAAAGATGTTCACCCTCTCTGTATTTTCCCATTGCATTTTGCATCATTTAGTCCAAAATGGGATAGTTTTTGTTGTTGGTTTTTAAAAGATGATAGAACTTTAAGAGTTGTCTTCATGAGATTGTCATTAAAAATTAGATAAGATATGGGAAGCCAGATAAGATATGGAGTCTGGCACATAGTAAGCGGTTCCATAAATGACAGTAGCATCTGAAAGAGTTGAATCCTGGGGCAGCCGATGGCTCGAGCTCTGAACAACCCTTTGCCGGTTTGATTCCCACATGGGCCAGTGAGCTGAGCCCTCCACAAGTAGATTGAAGGACAATGACTTGGAGCTGATGGGCCCTGGAGAAACACACTGTTCCCCAATAAAATTTTTAAAATTTTTAAAAATAAAAGTTGAATCCATAGGCGTAAAAGGGAGTGTAAAAGGGAGTGGGCGGATAATGTTTATCTAAATTATTTTATACAATTCAATATTCCTGATAATCCCATATGCTTGGCTCTACATTCTCCTCACCTGGCTAACTGTAATATATCCTTAAGGGCTTACTTTAAATAGCATTTCTCAGGGGAAGTCTTCACAGCTCTCCACCCCAGTGCCCAGACAAGGTGAGATGCTTCTCTGCTCTACTCCTGTTTAATTCTATAATTTCCACCTCATTGCACTTACTTCAATTTCTTGTTAATGCTATTTAATTATCTTTACTCCCCACTGGATACATGCTTTATGATTGTGTCTGTTCTGTTCCGTGCTATAACCCTAGTATCTTAAACAGCCTTGGTTTAAAAAGAAATAGAGTTCAGTAAAGATTAATTAAATGAATGACTGAATAAGACTGAGGTTCAGAGTGTTTGAGATGCTAAAAATCTCATAGTCTGCAAACGGTAGATGCCTGGATGTACACACCAAATTTACATAGTGTTAAATTTCGAACTCCCAGTACCTCAGTATGTGATTATTTAGAAACAGGGTTATTGCAGGTGTAATTAGATCCGTTAAGATGAGGTCATTCTGGAGAAGAGCGGGCCCTTAATCCACTAGGACTGGTGTCTTTAGAAAAAGGGGAAATTTGGACACAGAGACACACACAAGGAGAACACGACCCAAAGATGAAGGCAGAGATCAGAGTGATGTGTGTGTATACCAAGGAACACCCCAAATTGCCAGCAAACCCCCAGAAGCTGGGGGAGAGGCCTGGAATGGATGCTTCCCCTCCACCCCCAGAAAGAACCAACCCTGCCCACACCTCAGACATTCTGGCCTCCAGAACTGTGAGAGGATGTATGTCTGGATAAGCCACCCAGTTTGCAGTACTTTGTGACAACAACCCTAGGAAACTAATACGTCTCTAGAGTTTAGTTCTCAGCCTTGCTAAGTGTTACATTCAACTTATGTTTATTGAGTGCCATCAAGATATTCAATACTGTTTTAGGCCGTGTGAGAGGAAACATAAGAAGTAAGAACGGCCCTCCTTGGGGAACACACATGAAAAACAAAAAGTGAAAGGAAAAACTTAGTTCTCTCAGTTCCCAGCAGGAAGCCTGACATTGTATCCATGTCAACCCAAATTATATAAGATTGCTTTGAAACGTAGGGAGCCAAAATACTCATTTACAGAGTGCAGTCTGTCTGCCAACGGGGCTAAGAATGCATCAGCCAGGTAACACATTTCTGTTCCAGTTTAAGAAATCTACTTGGGACGTGCATTAAGATTTGAAGATTGATTGGTGCATATAAATTGAATTTGGATAAGGGGTATTTTAACAGTGCTGGGCACAGAATGAGTGACCCGTCTTCACCACAAGCATGTAACTGCCGTGAGGTCTTTCATGAGTCAATGTTCCCCTCCCCTAGGAGTATACCATGGACACACTGAAAATATCCACTTCCTATTTATTCTTCCACGTATCCAGTTGCTTTGTATGTGCCAGGCGCAGTGCTAAATGCTAGAAATTCAACAGTGAGAAAGATCTCTTCATGGGGCACAGTGTGCCAAGTGCTGCCATGAGGAATTGCACTCGTATTAGGAGATCTCAGACAAGGAACATCTAAACCAACCTTGAAGAATCGTGGAAGGCACCTAAGCTAACAGGATGTGGAGTGCATGTGCCTGGGGGAACATACAGTTTCAGGTGGCAGTAATAGGATGTGTAAAGGTCCAGATGTGAGAGAGAGCATGTGTGTCCAAGGAGCTACTAGTAGCTGCTAACAACCTGCCTTAGTCAGCTCCGTCTACTTGGAAGGATACCACTCCTGCCCCCTCATTATGCTCTCTCTTCCTAGGGCTTCTCAGAATTCCACCTTGCTCCCTTGTATGCTCAAATGTCTGGACCTGCCTTAGGAAACCAGCTCCCTATAAGGTTTAGCAACGCTTGGAAAAATGAGAATTGGAATGAGTTGTCATAACTCAGAATTCAAAGCACATCCTACCTTTGAAGCTCTGCAGAGGTTTCCAAGGCCTGTGAATCCCCCAGCCTGGGTGATAAATGATGCACAGAAACACTCCATGAGGCATGAGCGTGGGCTCCGGCTTCCTGCCCTCAGAAAGGTGGCTTCCATTTGGCGTGCAGTCACTTTCTCATTTTTCTCCACCGTTTTGAAGCACGGTCGCCCAGCTCTGAAAGACGTACGAGTCCATAAGTCAAGCGCTTTGCAAAATGGCCCCCATCACTCTCCCGTTTTTTCACCCCGCCTTGCGAATAGGCCCCATTTATCTGCAGCTTCCATCCTGCACAACTTTCTTCTCCCCCAGACAGCTTTGCATTTGTGTCAGTTAGAATCCAGCGAGGCCATTCTCTAGAGATGCACTTCATCAAAATAATCACGCCAAGAGCTGGAACACAGGTGCCACAGGGAGAAAGCGGAAGTACCAAAGCTTTGCCAATGCCGGAAGGAAGATGGGCCTTATCTTACACTAATCTGCAGGCCATCCATTGCCTGATCCCCAGCTCCCTGGTGTTTTCATCTTGCTCATTTTTGTTGGTGGTGGTGGTGTTCCCTTTCTCCCTACAGATGAACACGGCAGTTTATCCTTGTCCCTGGTCCCCAGATGACGACCACAAACTTGTCATTTGAAGGAAACCTTGCAAGTGAATGGGCGTGTTCCACTTTGATACCGTTAGTTCTTGGAACACAGGCATCTGCTGGGTGTGGAAAAAGCCGTGGGCCCGTGCTTTTTCTAAATCATTCAAACGCCACTGGCATTTTGACAAATGAGCACCGATTGTCAGGCTCAGCAACTGGGAACAATCTGTTTTGTAGGCTGAGAGAAACAGCTGTAAAACTCGGGTAAAAATCTGCTCTATTGTGTTCAAATACATTTTAGGTAGAGAGGCGGATTGGTGAGGGGGGAAAGGCACAGTCTTGGGAGCTGGATGGATCTAGGTTTGAATCCTGACCCTTTGCTCACTGCTTTTGAGTGGTGAGCAAGTTATTTAACAATTTCCTCATCTGTAAAATGGGGAGATGAAAACAATTATTTTTTTCAATTTTTTTTACGATTTTTTGCAAAATATAGCTAATATACAACATTACATTAGCTTCAGGTGTACACCATAGTTATGCCACGTTTACATACCTAACGAAGTGATCACCATAATTCCAGCACCTAACTGGCTCTGTACCACGCTAGCACAATAGTATCACCATATTCCTCGTGCTGCATATTACATCCTCATGACTTATTTGTTTTATACCTGGAAATTTGAACCTCTTATTCCCCTTCAACTTTTCCTCCCTTTAAAATTTTTTATTACAGTTGACATTCAATATTATTTTATATTAATTTTACGTGTACAGCATAGTGGTTAGAATGTGTATAATTTGAAAAATGATCGCCCTGACTAGTTTAGTACCCACCTAGCACTATACTTAGTTATTACCGTATTATTGACTATATTGCTTGTGCTTAACTTTACATCCCCATGACTATTTCATAACTACCAGTTTTTACTTCTTACCCGTAACTTCACCTTTTACACCCTGTCCCCCACCCCCCTCCCATCTATCACCTCAACAAATCTAGTGCCCATCTGATACCATACATAATTACTACCATATTATTGACTATATTATTTACGCTATATCCTACATACCCATGACGACTGAATAAAAATGAATTTGTATTTCTTAATCCCCTCCCTTTTTTTCACTCATCCCCAACCCCCTTCCCATCTGCCAACCATCAAAATGTTCTCTGTATCTATGAGTTTGTTTCTCTTTTGTTTGTTTATTTTGTTCTTTAGATTCCACATATAAAAAAATTCACATAGCATCTGTCTTTCTCTGTCTTAGACTCTACTCAGCACAATTCTCTTCAGGTCCATCCGTGCTGCCACAGATGGCAAGAACCCACTCCCTTTCATGGCCGAGCAATATTCCATTGTATTTATTATGTACCACCTCCTCTTTATTCATTCTTCCATTGAGAGATACCCAGTATTGTAATGAGCATATGGATGCACATGTCCCCTCAAAGTAGTGTTTTGGGTTTCTTCGGATAAATACCCAGAAGTGGGATTACTGGGTCCTTCTTTGTCTCTTGTTATAGCTTTTGTTTTAAAGTCTATTTTGTCTGGTATAAGTATTGCTACTCCAGATTTTTTTGTTGTTTTTATTTCCATTTTCATGAAATATCTTTTTTCATCTCTTTAGTTTCTGTCTTTCGATCTGAAATAAGTCTTTTATAGGCAGCATATGTAATGGTCTTGTTTTCTTATCCATTCAGCCCTCCCATGTCTTTTGATTGGGGCATTTAGTCCATTTATATTGAAAATAATTGATGATAAATATGTAGCTATAGCCATTTTATTATTCATAATTTCGATCTTTTTCCCTCATTTTAAAGGAGTCCCTTTAACATTCCTTGTAATATTGGTTTGGTGGTGATGAACTCCTTTAGATTTTCTTGCAAAATGCCAGGACACCCTGAGGCTCACTACCACCTGCCAGCTGCCTTAAGGTTCAGCCACTGGTAAAGTCTCGTATAGTATGCAAGTTGGGTGAAGCAGCATCTCAGGGAGTCACTAGAGTGGAAAGAGTTGTGGTCACCAGGTTAATGTAAAATCTGGTTTGGTGCCAGTGCTGAGCCTGAAGCTACTCAGCAAAAGTCTCAGAGCACACTGAGGCCAGTCACAGCCCGCCTGGGGTCTGTGAGACTCTGATAGCTTTCCAAGAAAGAGTGCAATATGGGCAGGGCTGGCTGCTCTTAGAGAATGTGCCTCCAGCACTGGGGGAGTTGGGTGGGTGGGGTGGAGCTGCAGAGCTCACTAGACCAATCAGATTCAGATTTGGCCGTAAGCGTAGAGGGCGGGCTCAACACATTAAAGATGGCAGCTACCTGCCGGCTGCATCAGAGGAGGACCCCTTGCAGAACAAGTACCAACTCTCCCCCAGTCCTCCACCTACTGCCACACACCTCAGTCTACCCCCAAATGTCTCCGACACCCCACGAGCCACCGTCCCTCCGCTGGAGCCCAAGGTGAGTGGCTGCGAGCAAGTGAGTCTGTGTGCTGGCTCTTTAAGAGGATGACTGAGTTTCCCGCTGCCTTCCGTCCCACCCTGATGGTAGAAATCTCCACTGGTTTTCACAGCCAGATGATGTGGGGCTTCTCTTCCCAGCACCTGTACTGTGGGCTGGGGGGGCCGGTGTGGAGCTGGGATCCCTCACTCCTCTGCGGGGAACCTTTGCAGCCAAGATATCCCTCTTGGTTCTCAACCACCACACAGAGGTTTGTGGTTAGCCAGTTCTGCGTCTCCTCCCCTCTTACCTGTCTTGACGTGTCTTCTTTCTATCCTTAATTATAAAACTTCTTTCAGCCAGTCTTCAGATGGTTCTGTAAGTTGACTGTTCTATAATTTACTTGTGATTTTAATTTGTTCATGGAAGGAAGCAGGCATACTGTGTACTCCACCATCTTGGATCTCCATTCAAAACAATTTTTGAAAAGTGGCTGCAATGATGAGAGATAACACATTTTTTAATGTGTCTGGAACAATGTTGGTGCATAAATGGTTTCTGGTGGTGAGGCGGTGAGGATATCCCAGCGGCAGGATTAGTTATGGTTGTAATAAAAGCTACAATAATAGTTATAGTATACGCATTAGCAGTAGCAGTTGTAATAATAATAATAGTAAAGTGATGAAAGTGCGGGTGTCAAACCAAGAGACTTGAATTGAACCAGTGATCGAGTTAATAGAATGAGAGGTGGATTGAGGACCCAGAGACCTGATGTCTAGTCTTGGGACTTCCTCAATATTTTATGGGTCAATGTAACATTATAGAAAGTTGGAAGATTTTATGGTCCTCTCCAAATCTTCACTTAGATGGCCTTCTCTTACTTGCAACAACATATAAATTGAAGGGCAGATGTTTCTTCCTTGTTCTGTGTGATTAAAAAAAAAAAAAGCAATCCATGCTAAACTTATATATTGATTGTGTGTCATGTATCAGGCGCATTTCCATTTTACACATATTGCTTCATTAAATTTTTGCAAGTGCTGTATAAGCTGTGTCTTAATTTTATTCTATAGTTCAGTATTTAGACACAAAGGAATTCAATGTCTTCCCCCAAGGTCACCCCAAGGTGGTAGAATCAGAATGAGATCTCAGGAAACCTGGCTCCAAAGCTTGCATGTAAACTCCTGTACCATACTGCATTGCTTTAATGAAAGTTGTCCTAACTTGGAGGTTAGGGCACATGGCTTGTATGATGGAGAAGATTTCTCCTTCTATATACAATCTGTTGTTATAATCTATCAACAGTAGATTAGCACAACTAAGGTGTCAAGACATAAAGACATGTGAATTGCTTCTGGTTTTTTTTTCCAACCAGTGAATGAATCAACCAACATCCAATATTTATTAAATATGTAGTTATTAAAATGTGACTTATTTTCAAACGTTAGTCGACAGTCCCATCATTTTGAGGGGAGGGTTAGTTTGGGGAGTAGTGAAAGATTGTCTTGGAGAAGTTATGACAGGACATGAAGCTGAAAGACCTAGAATGTCAAGCTAGGTCTGCACTATGGACAATGAGGAGTTAGATACGTCCTCTCTGGGTGGCCATGGTACCCCACTTCCCTCCTTTGGAGCACGTACGCTCTTTATAATGATTATGAACTTACCTGTTTCATTCAGTATTTTGCAAGATCTTTGAGATATATGACAATTTCAACGTTCTCCTGACCCATCCCGACAACTATGTGTGTCTTCCATCACGGGCCTCTCAGGGTAGTTCAGTCACTCGTCCATAACATAAGCCCAACCTATCTCTGAGAAGGGATTTGCTCTCAGAAGTTAGAGTAGGTTAAGAACCTAAAATCAGCCCAAACTTAATCTGCCATGGGTTTCCTTTCTTTTTCTAGAAAGAAAAAAGATGCTTTTATTTTCTTTTGGGAAATTCTAGGTCCATAAATACTGGTTTACTCTCTGATTTCCAGGGTCCTTTTAATAAGCTGCTCTGTGAGGGCAAGGCTTAGACCTAACCCTTGGACCTACTTGCTCTAGGATGCTAACCAATGCAGTGTTTCACCACTGTTCTTGAATGTAAGTGAGCTGGCATAGAACTCTAGGAGGGCAGTTATTTTTGTAAGAACTTAGAAGATATTCCACAGTTCTCTGGTCCTATTGTTATTTATAAGAACTCTGATGTCAATCTAATAGTAATTCTTTTGTAGGGTAATCTCTCTCTCCTGCTTTTAAGGTTTTCTTTCTGTCTTTGATATTGGTATTTATTTATTCTTCTTAGGACTCAGTATGCTTTTTCAAGCCATCTTTGCTCAATTTAGAAAAATACTCAGCCATTATCTCCTTCCTTCTGAAATTTCTATTAGGTATATTCTTGCACCTTCTTTTTATGTCCTCATGTAAAAATATCTCATAATTTTATTCTCTGTGACGTAATCTACTTTTTCCTTAGGTTTATCTTTCAGCTTACTGATTCTCTTCAGCTATATATAGCCTTATATTTTAATCCACCACACGGTTTTCAATTTTAATGACTATGTTTTTTTTATTCCTCAAAGTTTTATTTGATTATTTTTCAACTATGTATATTCTTTTGTTCATGCTCCTTTTAAAATATGACTTCTGTTTTATCTTTTTGTCTCTTTATTTTACATATTATTATTTTATATATTCTTTTCAGGCTGTTTTCTTTTTGCCCGTTTGTATGAGTGCTAATTCTCCTTTTTATTACTTGCCCAATCTCCTACATGATATGTTGTTATATAATTTATAATTTTATATGGGAACTCATGTTCAGATGATGAGTTTTTTTTTCCTGCAGGAGGCCTGTGTGTTCTGGAAGTATCTTTACAGAGTAGTTTTGAATTTGTACTGGTCAAGATTCTTATGGTCACACTAATTCCAAAACAAATTTTGTCTTTATTTCCTATTTGGGGTTTTCTGAATTATATTAATATGAATTCAGATCACCTACCATGTGTGCTGCAGGCTTGATATTTCTGTTTCTTAATGGTGACTTTGTTTCTCATGCAGTTATTTAGACACTTCCCTGAGCCGGAGAATGAAGTTTTATCTCCTTTTTATGAGTGGAATGTCATTCAAGGCTCTCAGCTTTATGCAGAGGGCTCTGTTAAAGCTCATGCTCTCGCTCTCCCTTTTTTCCCCTCTCTTTCTTCAAAGACAAATCTCTTGTCCTTGTGTGATCATAAAAATCCCAATCCCTAGTTCATACAACTTACATTTAACACCAGTCACGCTGAGACCAGTGCATAGCGTCTCTTACTTAACACTCTCACAGCAGTTTCCCATTTTGTTTCTAGCTCTTCCTTTTTTCTGAGCTCATCATAAGGCCAAACACATGGCTGTTTTGACAGAGAAAGTGCATACATTTAAAAGACTATGTATTCATCTTTTTCTAGTTTTAATTTATCTGTGGCACTAAGGAAGCCCTGTAACATGAGCTCAGTCTCACCTACTGTCAGAAGTTTCTTCCTGCTCAACGTCACAGATGCTTCATTTTCAAGTAGAGCCAATGTTGAGAAAACATGAAGGGTTAACATCAGAGTTGCTTCCAGGATATCCCTCTGATTCTGAGACAGTAGTCAACAAATAGAACAATCTGTGCTGGGTGACTTGTTACTCCCATGTAATGTTTCCCTGTCAATGTGACAGCCATGGTGAGGACGCACTTCCTTGTCGGTTGTAATGATTTAATTGGAGTTGCAGCCACACTATACTTATCTCCTATCTGAATCACTGGTACCAATTGCTACGGTTCTCAGATATAATAAAAACTATAATAGCTAACATTTATGGAGCTCCTACCTATGCGCTATTATTGCTATCGTCATCATCATCATCATCATCATCATCATCATCATCATCATCGTATTTGAAGGAGAAAAATACATTCGAGAAAGCTCTGTGCTGTGAGTGAATGGATGATTGATGGGCAAGAGAACCTGGAGGCAGGAAATGCGTTAAGGACGCTGCATAGCAATGCGTCCAGCCCAAAGGTTTACGTTTCCAATTAGCACTGTGGCAAATTGTGCCTTTCTTTCACAGGTGGCTTCGAGCACACCATTTATGCAATTGATCTTTGTAAGAAGCTTGCCTTTGAAATCCAGGTTTCCTCCTTCTGAACTCTTCAAGGCTTAGAGCTGCAGGTGAAAAGTTTAAAATGAAGCAAATTTAAAAATTATCTTCGGTAGCACTGTCTAGATACAGTGCTGTGTATGCTGGAAAGAGGATGCTTTTTAAAGTCAAACAGGTTTGGGGTCCAATCCAAGTTCCACTACCTACTGTGCTTCAGTTTTCCTATTTGTAAAACGGAAAGAACATATACCAAGCAGGGTTGTTTTAAAGCCAATTTAGATAATGTAATTGGGGCTCCCGTGTTTAGACCGCAATATTTCTGAACCCTTGATGGTGGCAAGAAGGGACACGTCTGACAGCATTTCTTTAAGACCCCACAGTGTAAGCTTGAGTTTGTCTTGGAGCTGGCTCTCCCTCTGCAGGGAAGTGTGGTCCAGTAGTTAAGAGCCACAAGAACTGGGTTAAACCCTGCTCTTCTGCTTGCTGCCTGTGTGACTTCAGGCAAGTTACTCAATTTCTCTGTGCCTTAGTGCCCTCATCTGTCAAATGGGGATAAAAGTAGATGCTACCTAATATGGTTGTTATAAAGATTAAATGAGCTAATATTTGGACTGCACATTGCCTGATATTCAGTAGGTGTTATGTATGGTCTGCTGAGATAGATATTTTAGTCGCTCAGACATAAAGACAAATGGTGAGTTTCAAATGCATGTACTTTGGACGATCAAGTTTTCTGTTTAATAATTAATTACAAGGCTGTCCACATCATGGGTAGGTGTGTCTTCAGTGAGGTGGTTTTGTTTTTTATTTGCTTTCCTTGTGGGGCCCAGAGAATGAGGAGGGGGATGGAATTGTCATGATAGGACTTTTATTTATTTTTTAAAATAATTTTCTAATTTTTCAATTACAGTGGACATACAATATTATATTAGTTTCAGGTATACAGCACAGTGGTTAGACACTCATATACCTTATGAGGTGATCAGCCTGCTAAATCCAGTACCCATCTGATACCACACATAGTTATAATAATATTAACTACATTCCCTATGCTGTACTTTATATCCGTATGACTATATTTTTTAACTACCCATTTGTACTTCTTAAATCCTTCCTTTTTGTCTTTCCCTTCAACCCCCCTCCCATCTGGCAACCATCTAAATGTTCTCTGTATCTATGAGTTTGTTTCTGTTTTGATTGTTCATTTATTTTAATGTTTAGATTTCACATATAAATGAAATCATATAGCATTTATCTTTCTCTTTCTGACTTACTATACTCAGCACAGTACCCTCTGTGTTTATCCATGTTATTGCAGATGGCTAGATTTCATTCTTTTTATGGCTGAGTAATATTCCATTGTATATATGTACCACCTCTTCTTTATCCATTCATCCATTAATGGGCACCCAGGCTGCCTCCACATCTGGCCCATTGTAAACAATGCTGCAGTGAACATGTGGAAGCACATGTCCCTTTGAAGTAGTGTTTTATATTTCTTTGGATAAATACCCAGAAATGGGATTATTGGGTCCTTCTTTCCTCTTACTATAGCTTCTGTGTTGGTCTATTTTGTTCTGGTATAAGTACTGCTGCCCCAGGTTTTTGTTGTTTCCATTTTCATTACATGCCTTTTTCCATCCCTTTACTGTCAGTCTCCGTGTGCCTTTCAATCTGAAGTGAGTCTCTTGTAGGCAGCATATGTAAGGGTCTTGTTTTCTTATTCATTTAGCCACCCTATATTTTGAGTGGGGCATTTAATCCATTTACATTTAAAGTAATTGTTGATAGATATATAGTTATTGCCATTTTATTTTCATATTTTTTATTATTTTTTCTTCTTTTTAAAGTAGCCCCTCTAACATTTCTTGTAATACTGGTTTGGTGACTATGAACTCCTTTAGCTTTTTCTTGTGTGGAAAGCTCTTTATCTGTCTTTCGCTTCTAAACAATAGCTTTGCTGGGTATTCTTGGTTGTAGGTCCTTGCTTTACATCATGTTGAATATTTTGTGCCAGTCCCTTCTATTTCTTTGGATAAATACCCAGAAATGGGATTATTGGGTCCTTCTTTCCTCTTATTATAGCTTTCCTGTTAAGAAATCAGCTGAACATCTTATGGGAGCTCCCTTATAAGTTATTCTTTGCCTTTCTCTTGCTGCTTTTAGGATTCTCTCTTTGTCTTCAACATCTGGCATTTTAATTATGATGTGTCTTGGTGTTGGCCTGTTTGGGTTCATCTTGTTTGGGACTCTGTGTGCTACCTGGGCTTGTATATCTATTTCCTTCACCAGGTTAGGAAAGTTTTCCATCATTATTTCTTCAAATAGGTTTTCAATTTCTTCCTCTTTCTCTTCTTCTTCTTCTCCTCTGGTTATCCCAGAAACCCCTTAAAGTATCCTCATTTTTTTTTTTTAATTCTTTTTGCTGTTCTTATTGGGTGTTTTTTGCTATTTTAATATTCTAAATCACTAATTTGATCTTCTGCTTCATCTAATCTACTGATGATTCCCTGTACTGTATTCTTTATTCCAGTTATTGTATCCTTTATTTATGACTGGTTCTTTTTCATGTTTCCTGTCTCCATTTTTATGTTTCCTATCTCTCTGTTGAAGTTCTCCCTGAGATCACTGAGCATTCTTACAACCAGTGTTTTGAACTCTGCGTCTGGTAGATTGTCTGCATTTTGTTTAGTTCTTTTCCTGGAGCTTTGTTCTGTTCTTTTATTTGGAACATGTTCTTTGTCTCCCCATTTTGGCTGCCTCCCTGTGTGTGTTCCTATATACTAGGTAGGGCTGCTCTGTGTCCGTCTTAGTACAGTGGCCCTTGTGTAGCAGGTGCTGTGGGGCCTAGTGGTGCAGTCTTCCTTGTCAGCTGAGCTGGGTGCTCCAGGTGTGTCCCATGTGTGGGTTGTGTGTGCCCTCCTCTTGTAGGTGAGCCTTGGTTGCTGTTTGCATGCCAGTGGGAGGGCTTGACCCTTGGGCTGAATGGTTTTAAGGACTGACCATGACTACGGTGGAGGAGCTATGGTGCAGGGGCTGCCTCTGTGGAGCAGGATCTGCCTCAGCAGGGCTCTGGGGCCTTCCCCGTCTGCCTCTTTGGTGTGTCATCCTTGGAGGCAACCAGGTGGTGCTCCTGTTCAGCCTAAAGCTAGACACTGGGTGTGCTGGCCCCAGGGCCTCCTGGGAGGGGCTTCCATGCAGGTCAAATTCAGCTGCTGCCTGTGCCCTGCCTGGGGCCACCTTGCATGAGCCACAAAGCAATCCTCACATGATAGCCACTCGCGCTGGGCTTGGAGGTACCTCGGGAGGCCAAGCCATGAACTGAGGCCTGCTGCCACTAGTGCTGGGCTTGGGGCTGTTCAGCAGGAGGTACGGAGCATACTGAGGCCAGATACTGCTTGTTTAGTTTTATGAATCTTTGAGAGATTTTAGGAAAGTCCACAGCAGTGACAGGGGAGGTTCAGTTGTAGTGCAATGTCCTTATTTTATTCTTAACCTTTAGTCACACACCTCCAGCATGGCAACCTTGCATCTCCCATGCATTCTGACTTTAAGCAGGGTCCTGCATCCCCTCCAGTGGTGAGCTGTGTGGGCGACGTGCAAAGCAGCCCCAAGAGGCAGGTGGTGCCGTGGACACATGATTTTGAGGCCGTCAACATGAACCAACTTGAGTTCAGAGAGCAGTCGAGAGGGAGAGGTGGCCAGCCATCTGTGGGACTCTCAGAAACTCCTCGGAAATGCCTTTGCCTTCCAGCAAGCTGTAGATGAGTGCCTATATTTTTTTGATTATTTAAAATGAAAGGCTTACTCTAAAATTTTGTAAAAGATGGACATCAAGTGCGTCTCCTTAAAGCAATCAGCACCGTACCTGGCACATCACAGATGCTCAATCACGGATCATTTTCTTATTATTTTTCGATCTTTGTGGACAAAGGTTCTCCCAAGACACCCCAGAATTAGGACCAAGAGGGTGGTGGCTTCCTCCAGCCCTGCTCCTGGGCTCAGAGGGACCTCCATGGCTTTGCTAATAAGCAAGTCCCTTTCTGCTGTCTCTGCTGGCAGGCATCTATCACACCCAGGGCTCCACCACCCATGGACACTTGTTACCTGATAACCAAGCAGATGTAGGAAAGCAGTGTCTTCTGTTGGGAGGCTGAGCAGAAGCTTTTTCAATGAGCCATTTGACAGCCCCAACAACCAGTACCGAGGGGACTTCATCGGGAAGCAGAGAGTATGGAATTGTCTAGGTTTCCAGTCAGTGATCTGGCAGGCATTCGCCCGCCCAGCAGGGTTCATGCTCACCTAAGCATTTCCTGCAAAAAAGGAAAAAGATCTCTCCCCCCTTCTCCTCCAGACAAATGACTCTGAATAATTACTGGGATTCATTTCCTCTGGCTGGCAGGCCTGACTCTGTCTTCTTTTGACAGGAGGTGACAACCCGTGAGCCTGTGACCAACCTTTTGTGGTTCTTCCACACACCAGCTCTCTTTGTCCTGTTGTTAACAACTGTCACTATCGGTACTGCCTTTGACAAGCCTGTAAGTTGGGATCAGATGCCTTATTCAGCCAGCAACAAGGAGCTGCTTAGGTCTTGATTCAGGTCGTGGTGGATCCCAGGACCTAGGGCAGTGCTTCCCAAAGTATGATATTTGCACAGCCGTTAATACGGGATGTGGTTTTCTGTGGCACAGGGTTTGAACATTTTACTGTTGTCCAAAGATACTGAGATACCTTTTTTCATGTTGAATACTAAGCATCCCTTTAAACTAGGATTTTTACCACAACATTTACGGGCAAAAATGAGTCAGTTTAAGGATCCCAAAAATATGACAATACTGACAGAACATGGGTATGGAAAAAGTCATAAAGGTAATATAAGAATAAATACATTTGGGGCAAATTTGACTCAGGGAGGAAGCGATACCATATACACACATAAGGAAATTATTCATTTGTCCATTCATTCAACAGCTGTTTGAGCACCTGCTATGCTAGACTGTTGCAGAGTGGGGGGTATGGAAGTGGTGATCGCGCGAAGATGCTGACCCCTGGCGGGCCCACGTGAGCATCTGTGAATTGGTCTGGGATCAGGTGATTGGCACTTAGCAAAAACAAGATGCATGGCCAGGTCGTTCTGAAAAAGGTCTGGTACTAGAGACCTAACATTGGATCCTGTGGGAGGCTGGTCCATGCAGAACTTGGATGTGATAGGTGTGACAGGTGTGACAGGTGTGGCTCCTTGAGCCCAAACTGAGTCATAGACAGGGTAAGACCAATCGGGTTGGTGGCCTTTGAGGGGCTGATTTTACCTGGGGGCCGCTTCTACTGCATGACAGAAGAAGGAACTCCGTGTGTGTCCCCTTCTCCTTTAAAGTGGTTCTGGCACCAGCATGTACAGGCTCTGACCGCAGGACAGACTGGGGACCACACAACCTGACAGGGCATCATTTTCAAATTGGAGGCATCGTTCATTTGCACCTCAATTGTGGCAGTGCCCGGGCAGATGATAGCAAACCATCTTGTTCCATCCAAATCAACACATCGTGACCATTTTCCAGTAGGTGGAAGTGACATGTGTTGGGGAAGGGGCCCCTTTGGCAAATGCACAAGCAGATTCACATGGGGCATCTTGTTTCTTTGGATCTGTACTTTGCCCACTTTTGTCAAAGTTCTTGGCCCATTTTCTGCTCATGGCTCCACCTTGCCCCTTTGGATTATTTGTTTTGAAGAAAGGTTGTTCAAGGTTTTTGAAGGTTTTAGGAAGTAAGTAACAGTCTACGTTCTCCCACTGAGAGACTGGCAAAAGTGTTAGACAGATAGCGATCAAACTATCATCCTTGTTACTGATGACACTGAGTAACGTGGATCAGGAATGTTGTAAAACAGCCTTGCTCATTTACCGCGCGTGAGACATGCTTATTCACCCTGACGCTTTCATCCATCTCTGCATTTGCTCCGCTCTCTTTCTCTGTGCTGACTCTCCACTCCCCTCCCTTTCTTTCTTCAGCCTTTTTATTGCTTGCTTTTTTCTTCCTTGATTTAGCCACAGTTTAAACAACTCTTAAAACAACACAAAAAATAAGCTGACAAACAGCAGACAAATATTGTTGTATAACCTAATCTTGGAGCTTCTAACCATATTAGTGTAATATCTCTCCCTAGAGAGAGGGTCATTCGGAGAAAACGGCTTGAGCTGGCGGCAAACTCAATAAGTTCCATGCTGCCTGAGCTGTATGTGACCTCACCCCCCCAAAGCTGGCCTTTCTTCATCTCCTTCCATTACAAGAGGTTAACAGTTCTCCCCAGAGTCCACAGGAGTGGAAGTCAGGACTGAGTCATATTCACCATCAGCTGGACGAGCTCAGCCGTCATCAGCCCTTGCGGAATGCTACACCCAAAGTCAAGCTTACAGTGGGCTTTGATTAGAAAGTAATCTCAAAGTTGTTTTTTCCTCTCAGGACTAAGGCTGTTTGAGGGGGAGGTTTCCAGGTCCTTTATGAAAGATGTTATTGGGAACAAACTGTCCCTGGTGACAGTGGGGGAGTTTGACCTGACCTGCTGCTGGAAGCTTTGGGCTGATCACCTGCTCCACGGGCAGGGTAAACAACAAGCCCAGCAGACGTGGAGCTGTCTGAGCTCTGGCAGCTTGAATGACAGCCTTCGGAATCAAGACGAATAAGGGCCACTTCTGACAGTGGTTTAAGGCCTTCCTGACATAAGACGGAATCCTAAAGGGTGCTGTCTAATGGGGTTTAGGGGAGCAGCACTGGATTTGGAATCCAGAAGATATGGAAGGTCTGGGGTCCCTTTCCAAATAAATGCGCTACTGGCTCATACTTTTATTCACTGACGTTTGTAATGCTTTGGGACCCCTCTGCTGCGTGGAGCACTGTTCTAACTATTTGGAAGGTGACAGTATTACTTAGAGAAGGGTTTCTCAACATTTAGCGCACAGCACATTCTCCTAGGGAGATTGTTAACCATGCAGATTTCTTGTCACAAATACTGGAGATTTTTGACTCAGAGAATTTGGGGTGAGGTCCTATGTCCATATGTGTTACAGGCACATCAGGAAATCCTTGTAAAGGTGGCTCTGTGTACAAACATTATAGGAGACACTGGCTTTTAGTGATGGAAAGTGTAGGCTTTTGCTCTTATAAACGTAGGTTTATATCTTCACCTTATTCCTTTAATCAAAACGGTAGCCTCCAAAATGACCTTTCCTGGGTTTGAATCCGAGTTCTACCTCTCATTAGCTGTTTGAATTAATGACGATAATGCCAGCTGCTATATCACCCCCCAAATTTCAGTGGCTTAATACATTTTTCTCACGTATGCGGTAGTTCTGTGTGTATATTCCTGGTCTGTGGGTGTTGTGAGAGAGAGACTCAGGACCCTTTCATTTCCGGGGTGCTTCTTAGAATCTGCTGCCTCCAGGCAGCAGATAAAGGCAGAAGGAGTGGAGGGCAGACCGGCTTCTTCAGTGCCTTTGCCTGGAGGTAGCGTACGTCACTTCCACTTTGATTTGTGGGTCCCACTTGGATGCCAGGGAGGCTGGGAAAGAGTCACAGGCTGGAGACCCGCTTCCAAACAACCACTCTGTTGTATGGCAGTAAAACGTAAATCTTGGCAGACAGTAGCTACCTGTGCCACATTGCATAACCGTGGCCAAGTTTTTTTACCTTTCTAAATCTCAATGTCCTCAGCTATAAAATGTAGCTAATTGGCAAAAAGATCGTATGAACAAGTGAATGTAATACTATATGTACAGTGCCTGGCATACAGTAAGTACCCAATTATCGCTATTATAAAATATAGCTCCATTATAACTGTTGTGTATTATGAATCCTGTTCCCAAGGAGCTCATGGCATGTGGAGACAAGACAGTGAGATGTGAGTGCCCTGAATGGAGAAGCTCGAGTATTATGGGTATCTGGAAGAAGAGAGAGACCACCTGCAAACACTGGCATCAGGGAAGACTTAAGAGAATTGATCTGTGAACGGGGCCTGGGAGGATAGATAGGATTTGTGCATGCAGGGGTGTGAGGGAAAGACATTCCAGGAAGAAAGAGCAGTGTTCATGGAGTCCCAGCAGAGAAAAAGGACAGAGAACATACAGTGGACATCGAAAGTCGTTGGAGTGTAATCAACGAGTTTTGCTTAAACGAGAGTTGTTTGAGAATGCTTTGGTTCAGAAATACTAGCCTAGCCCGAGATGAACTGGAAAGAAAGGAGCTGCAGATGGGGAAGCCACGGGGGGACTCCCGTCATGGGCCAGGCAAGAAATAATGAGGTCTTAGGATGTTATGGACTGAGATTACCCCTCAGGAATGTCACCTCTGTTAAGGGCTTCGAAATTCTCAGAGCTTTCTGCAGGGTGGGCTGGAGGAGAGGGCAGAACTACAGTGACAAAGCATTGGATTTGAAGGCAGCAGAACTGGACCGGGATCTTGGATCCACCTCGTCAAAGGTGTATGATCATTAGAAGTGCATTGAACTCTCTGAGCTACATTTAAAAAATCTCTATGTCTCAACTTTTCTACCTCATTCACGTGCTGTGAGGAGGAAATGAAATAACAAATATGAATGCACTTGTAATCCTTGAATTATAAAATAATTGAAATCTGTAAAGAGATGGGATGCAGCAAAAGCAGGGCTAAGAGGGAAGTTTATAGCTGTACATTAATAAAGAGGAAAGATCTCAAATTAATGACCTAACTTTTTACCTAACAACTAACAAAAGAAGAACAAATCAATCCCAAGTGTCGCGGAAAGAAGGAAGAAAACAAAAAAGATCCGATCAGAGATAAATGAAATAGCGAACAGAGAAACAATCTTTAAAAAAAAAAAAAAAAATCAATGAAACTGAGAATTGGTCTTTTGAAAAGAGTAACAAAACTGCCAAGTCCTTAGCTAGATTAGGAGAAACAAAAAAAAAAAGAGGAGACTCAAATAAACTAACAAAGAAAAGAGGACATTGCTACCAATACCACAGAATAAAAAGGATTCTAAGAGAACATGATGAACATTTGTACGCCAACAAATTGGATAATCTAGAAGAAATGGATAAAAAAAAAACACATAACCCATCCAAGACTGAATAATGAAAAAAATAGAAAATCGGGACAGGCCAATAACGAGTAAGGAGGTTGACTCTGTTGGAGATAGGTATAGCTCTCCAACAAAGAAAAACCCAGGACCAGATAGATTTACTGCAAAATTCTACCAAAGGTGTAAAGAACTAACACCGTTCTTCCTCAAACTCTTACAGAAAGTTAAAGAGAAAGGAGCACTTCCCAACTCATTCTGGGAGGCCAGCATTCTCCTGATACCAAAGCCAGACAAAGACCCTACAAGAAAAGCACAAACTTCATCCCTGATGAGTATTGTATCAGTCAGGTTCTCCAAAGAAACAACCAAATAGGAGGTACACACAGGGAGAAAGGGGTTCATTACAAGGAACTGACTTACACGATTAGGGACTGCTGAGGAGGCCCAAGGTCTGTAGTCAGCAAGGTAGAGCCACAGCACCTGGAGTTTCCCCTTTCAGAATTCTTACTATTGTGCGTTGTTTTTTAAGTTCTTAGTTTATTAGTCCTCTCGTGAAAAATCTGCTCAATCACCACAGATAAAGTCACTGAGGAAGCTTCACTCCTCCTGTCCTCCAATCGCCACCTCATGTTTTGCCAGCACCAGCAGTGGCCTTTGCGGTCCCCCTGCCCTTCTTCATTCTGTGCTTGCGTTCCTTTTGCTGTTTTCTTGAGGTCTTTTTCTTCTCATACAGACCAGGTCTTGCAAGTCTACGTTTGGGTTCACTTTTCTTTGCGTCATCCAGGAATCATAAATCGTGCCAAAGCCAGTTGTCTTGCCACCACCAAAATGGGTTCTGAATCCAAATACAAAGATGACATCTGGTGTGGTCTTTACATTTTGGCTAGTTTTTCCCGAATTTCTGTGTTAGGTACTGTGGCCTTCCCAGGGTGAAGGACGTCGGTGACCATTTGCTTCGGTTGACGTGGTCCATGGGTCATGAACTTGCTGGTGCAAATAGTTACTGTGTCGTTCATGATGGCCGCCGACGCTCAAGCTATTTTGAGGTTTTAAGCATCTATTTATAGGAATATAAAAATAATTTCCCATTGTGTTGAAATCAGGTTTTCCTATGCCTCTTCTAAAAGCCCTGTATTATCTATTACAACTACCATGTCTCATTTGTTTTTATACCGGGGGTGCCAAAAAAATGTATCCAAGTGGACACTTTGGTCAGCGTTGCTCAAGCAGGAGTTTGCCGTAATCAGAAGTGTCTGGATGCTGATGGGAACCACTCTGAGAACCTCTTGTATAATAATTGCAGAAGTCAAACGTGACTTGTATTCATCGTTTGTTATCCGTATATATTGAGTATTACAATTGTCATAGTTTTTTCCTTTCTGAAAATGTGTACACATTGTTTTGGCACCCTCTGTATTTCCATATTACCTTGTGTATACTAGGTGCTTAAGGTTGGCTGCAGGGCATGGAATTGAGCTTATATAACAGAATGGAGAAAAATTGCAGCATCAATGCCCAGCAATTTCGATTGTGCCCAAGCTTGGTAAAACCACAGAATGTCATATGAAAGACAGGGCTCACTAGACTGTAGATCTTGAAGCACGTCACTCAGGAGAACTGTCGCAGAGAAGTAGAGGTGAGAGGAAAGGGGCTGTGTGGCAATAGTGGAGGGAGAGCAGATAGAACAGAAGGCTTTACTGAGCCGGCCACAGATTTTAAGGGAACAAGAGGTTACTGGTCTCCGAGGTCAGCCTCCCAAAGACCGCCAACATGACTGCGGCTCTGACTAGTCAATGGGAGGAAGAAGCGAGAAGAATCCGTCTCTCACCTTGGCCAAAGATGCCTGCTACCGGCTGACCTGTGTCCCTTCCCCCGATCCCAACCCATCGGTTGAGGCCTTAACTCCAAGTACCTCACATTATGACTATATTTGGAGAGAGGATCTTTAAAGAGGCGATTAGGTTAGAATGAGTTCCATAGAGTGACCCTTAATACAATATGGTTGGTGTGTCCTTGGACAAAGAGATTAGGCCACAGACACACACAGAAGGAAGACCATATGAAGACACAGGGAGAAGGCGGCCGTCTGCAAGCCAAGGAGAGAGGCCTCGGAAGAAACAAACCTGCCAACACTTTTGATCTTGGACTTCCAGTCTCCAGAACTGTAAAAAATGAAATCTCTGTTGTTAAGCCCACCAGTCTGTGGCATTTTGTTATGGCAGCCCTAACAACCTAATACAATGCCCACGGGCATCAACTCCCCCACATTTGGGGGGAGCAGCAAAGGTATCGGGGGAAGGACGCACAGAGCCTGGGGAGAATCTGAGAACACCCATCCTGTCTGCCTGCCACCTGAGTGGCCTGGCCAGGTGAGCCAGTGGGCACACAAGCACTGAGCACTTCTCAGTGGCAACAGGGTGAAGCCTGGGTGATGTGGGTGCCAGGCTGGAGGCTAGGGGCTCTCAGGTCATGCCTGTGAGTGATGTAAGGGCCGAGAACAGTGCCACAGGAGGTCTGTCTGCAGAGCTGGCAAAGCGCTGTGAAGGGGAAAACTGAGTTCAACGAAGACCAAAACTCCCCTCTGAGGTTCCCAAGAACGCAATTCAGCCGGTGATCTTCCTGGAGCGTCATCAGTTACATAGGACAGAAAATCCATGGCTGAGCCCATGCAAGGAGGCCTGTCTCCTGGGTTCTACAGGTAATTTTTCAGGGAATGGGACCATACATGCATTTTCACCACTAGATGTCACCCTTGCGCTTTCACCGTCAGTAAGGCTTGTTCCGGAGAGGGGCGGAGGGGAGCAGGATAGTATTCTGAAAAGGCCTTCGAGGCTGGGGAGAGGGAACCTGCATCAAGGACCACGGCCAAGAAGGAGTTAAAGGGAAAGTGATAGACTCCAGAATTTGGAGCACACACCTCTGGATTACGTTACACTGTGTTTCTGAACTTTGGCTGCACACCTGCAACTTCGGGAAAGCGTTAAACAATAGATGCCTGGGTCCCACCCTCAAGATCTTCTGTGTGACTGCGTCAGGTGTGGCAGGGGCATTGGGAGTCTTCAAAGCTCGCCAGGACTTTGTAGTGGAGAGCCAAGTGAGGTTAAGACTGAGAACCACTGCTGCAGGCTCTTATTGTGAATCCGGATATTGTGCGCGAAGCCAATGTTTATTCCTTGAATCCTAACTCTGGGAGCTTGCTTTTATGAGCAAAACAGAATGAAGGAAACTCAGTAGAACTGACCTCACCCCATCGTAGTTGCCTACGTGTGAATGCAGTTGGAAAGGTATCTACTGAGCACCCATTTTATGTCGCACCCTGTATGTATTATGTAACAATACACTGTGGCTCTGAAGGGCGTCAGTGGGGGAAGCAAATTAGATAGATCCCCCCTGCTACCTATGTAGTCGTCAGTTCCAGGGGGCTGGCACGGCGGAGAAGACCTGCAGAGAGGCAGCTGAGAAATGGAGACGGGAAAGAAAAGAGGTTGTCAGGTACATAGTGGTCCTCTTGCCATTATTTTTCTAGAAGGATGCTCATAGACTTCCAACGGCCATCACCCTGGGGAAGCTTGGAATGCGGTGACCATAAAAGCAAAGAACAACGTTTCTCGTTTGTGACCTAGTTACCATGTACTCCTCTTGTTAACTGCAAAGGAACCCACACAGCTTCAAAGACTTGGGTTGCTTGAAACGTAAAGCATCCATACAAGGTGAAGGGACAGACATATTCTTATTTTCCTGGAGGAAAAAAACAAAAAATAGAGGGAGACCTTCCAGCCTACTGTACGTGGCCTGTAAACTGTTCGTGGGTCTCATTTCGAAGGTCTTCACCCTTCATTCTTTTCTAGATCACCTGCATCTAAACAGGTGTAATAGGAGGGAAAACGGACTGACGGCTGAGACTGAAAACTATTGCCCTGAAACAGAACACAATGGGCCCTGAGAACCCACCCTGCAGAGCGAAAGCACTGCTTTCCTCCAGGCTTATTACAAAGAGACCAAGCCAGTCCTGCCTCCCACACCCACCCAGCCCCTCTCCCGTCTCTATAAAGGAAAGACTAGCAATGTGAAAAGACTGACTCAACTAAGTGGAATTTGTTAGAATATGGGGTTGTCGTTAAGGGAGAAAAGCTGTATTTTTCTCTCTCCCCTCCGTTCTTTAGGGTGCTCATTCCCCACCAGAGTTCAACAAGGGAGTGTCTGAAAAGACCACATGTAGAGACTGCATATGCCTGAAAGATGGAAGCCTGTATTGCCCTGTTGCATATCTGCTGGAGCAATGGATTTGCTAATCTTCCCTCCATGTCTGGTTTTTTAAAAATGTCAGCTTTCTGGAGGTATAATTAAGGGATAGAAATTGTTTATATTTAAGGTGTGCAAGTTGATATTTTGATGTATACACTGTGAAATAATGACCACAATCCAGCTAATTATCAATAACCTCACATAATTACCTTATTACCGTGTTTCCCTGAAAATAAAACTTAGCCAGACAATCAGCTCTAATGCGTCTTTTGGAGCAAAAATTAATATAAGACCCGGTCTTATATTATATTATACCTGGTATTATATTATATTATATATTATATTATAGCTGGTCTTATATTATAGTAAAATAAAACCGGAACTTATATTAATTTTTGCTCCAAAAGACGCATTAGAGCTGATTGTACAGCTAGGTCTTATTTTCGGGGAAACATGGAATTTCTCCTCCCTCCCCTCCGCCTTTCTTTCTCTCTCCCTCTTTCTCTCCCTCCCTCCCTTCCTCCCTTCCTTCTTTCCTTTCTTTTCCCTCCCTTCCTTTCTCCCTCTCTCATTTGTGTGTGTGGAGAGAACCCTTAAGATCTACCCGCTTAGCAAATTTCAAGTATACAATACAGTATCGCTAACTATAGTCGTGCTGCGTGTTAGATCTCCAAAATTTATTCATCCTGCATAACTGAACCTTTATACCCTTTGACCAACATCTCCCCATGTCCCTCCTCTGTGTGTATTTGAGAAAGGGAAATAGAAGAAAAAAATAAAAAATAGAGTGAGGGCAGGGTGTAGAGAGGAGCTGGTAGAGTAGCCTGCATTTTCACTACGTGGTGAGGCAAGAATCATGAATTTTTCAAAGGGTCCCATGCAATGAAGGTCTGGCCATTGCTGAGTGTGTCCTGCCGGTGCCCCCCTTCCCACCTTCAATGAACCTGGCCAGCAGGTGGGGAGGAGCATACATAGTAATAAAACACTCTGGAGTGTACCATTTGGGGCAGGAAGGCAGGGGCCACTTGGAGGAGGTCAAGTCCAAAGGTTCTCCCACATCAGGGAACTGTGCAGTGGGGAGGCCCCAGGACCTCAGGACGCTCTGAAATATGCAGCTTATTCGGAAGCCCACCTTAGTCAGCAACTGTATCTGCTAAAATAAATGCTTTTGCAAATTTCCTCTCCTCCTTTTCAGATCCTGATAATGGAAAAGTCCAAAGTGTCCAGAGAAAGGGGGAAGTAGCACGGGGAAGCAAAGGGGGTTCGCTCCCCAGTGTGCAAGGCAGGTCTGGGCTGGTGGAGACAGCAAATGCTTTGAATTGGATATAAGAATAAAGTTGCAAGTTGAGCCAACATTTTGACGTCAGTGAGTGTCTGGAAAGCTGTGAGGTGTGCCCAGTGCGCCACAAAGGAGCTGCACGGGAAGCTCCCACAACAGTTGTTTGAAGACTAATGGGTGAAAAATAAGATCATTTTGTCTTGTAGCCCAGCGAGTACAGATCGTTCAATAAACTGTAAAAGTTTTGCACTAAGGACAGAATTCACTTTACAAAGAGAGAATTATTATGGAGCAGCAGAGACCCATTTGACCATCCTGTGCTTTCCACGTGACTTCTTTTCAGCCTCGGGCGTACATATCTGCACATGTGTCCTTGGGTGGCTAATAATTTGTTCTAGACTTTTCGTAAGTTATCTGCCGTAGGCGTTGGAGCCCCAAAACTTCCGTCCCAATGCAGAAGGTCACTGACAGGCTCACACTGCTTTGTAAAGTTTTGAATCTGTAGATATTTAAGATGCTAGGAAAAAGGAAAACGTGCATAGGAAAACTGAATTAAAAAGTCATAAAACGTAATCAGGTTTCAATGAATGTTTTTTTTTTTCCCTCCTCTCTTGGAGATAGTACTAAATCTTTCAATGACCTTCTGTGTGTAGAAGAGAAGTTCCTAATTTTTTGCTCATGTGCCCTAGTTTTAGGGTGGGAGGCAACAGAAAGAGGTTTTAACGCGGCCATACTGACCACGTGGCTCTGCAATCAGCAGCAGCAGCGTATCGCTTGTTAGGCAATTTTTCGGTGTGACTCTGGGAGATAATCCCAGACGCTTGACAGAACCTGTTTCTTTAGCCTTCCAATGAGTTTTTGGATTCCTATTACTTAATAAAGCCCCCTATTGTGCACCAGAATTCTACTAGCTGCCATGAGCATCCTGAAGGATGGACTAGCTCTTACATGATCTTTTTATTTCTTTATAGACCTACATTTTATCTTTACTGAACAGAGACCTATCCTATTTTGTTCACCTCTGTGTGCCCAGCATCTAGAACTGCCTGGCACATAGTCCCTTGATTTTTTTTTTTTTTTTAATGAAAACTTGCTTGTAAAATATAGTAAGTGATGAGTGTCACGTGATCATTGCCAAGACGCAGAGAGCTACCGGGTGAGTAACCATGGACAGAAGCTTGAGGGCGGAGCATTTGAGCTACAAAGAATAAGTATTGTTTTTGCTTGGAAATCATGGGGAAAGGTGGAGGGATGTGGGGGGGAAGTGACCTGTAGAGACTGTTGTGACCTTGCGCTACAGAGCCTGGTGAAGCTGATTTTTCTCCCCTGAATATTTCCTTCATGCTTGTCCATTCATTTATTTTCAGTTATTTATTCATTCATGTCACAAACATATTTTGAGCATTGGCTATATTCCATCCCTGTGCTAGAAATGAATCCTGCAAAGATACGAAAGCTTTATACACTCCCTATTGCTTTCAGACAGTGGGGACTGGACTGAGACTTTCAGCAGACCTCGTAATTTCTGGAATGGAGGCTTGAAAAATACACGAATAAGGGCATAAACAAGGCACAATGAGGACTCAGTTGCGAAGGGTCCACCTCTGCTTGGTGAAGTTGGGAGAGACTCTCCCAGAGCTGGGTCTGGATGGAAGACCCTAATTTAGCCTTCTATAACACGTTGCGTACGGATCACGAGAATCTTCGTTTTTTTCTGAGTCATGCGTTAAGGACGGATAACGAGAATTCTCGTTTTTACTGTTGACTCTTTTTACTTTGCACATTTTATTGAATTATTTGTGTTTCGTTAATAACAAAGGAAGCTGCTTTCTGCAGTATCACACCAGGAGGGATTACTAACATCATAGGTGAGTAAATCCTAAAAAATTCCATAGAAAAATAATAAATGACATAGAAGCATTGACGCTTTAAACAGAAGAGTGCATTTTAAAGTAGTTTCTTTTAAAAACCTGCCGGAACAGAGGGGTATGAGGGATTTAAACCCCGCCATACGCAACGTGTTAAAAAGGGCTTCAAGGATATTCCCGGCAGAGGAAACAGCATGTTCAAAGGCGTGGAGAAGGGACAGTGTTGGCCGTCGGAAAGACTGGTGCTGGGAGCCCTTAAACTGAGTGACACCCAGCATTGCAGAGAGTGGTGGGGGCTAAGATGTGGGCAAAGGGAAGATGGCGGAGGTGTTTTGTGCCACCACACCCAGGAACGTGGGCTTTATCTCTTAGAAAACTGAAACTATTCACCTGGGGAGCGTCACAGTAACATTTGTGTTTTACAAGGATCACTTTAGCAGAGTGATCTGGAAATGGGTGATGGACGGCTGGAAGGGGGAAAACTGGGGCCACGCTGGTTAGGAGACTGTCAAGACCGTGTCAGAGAGAAATGATGAGCGACTAGAGAGTGTGCGGGCTGTGTGCGTGGACAGGAGCTGCTAGGTTACAGAGACATTTCTGGGGTAAGAGCATTTGGCCTTGATGATCTGTTAGGTGTTGGAAATTAGGGAAGGGGGAGGATGGAAGGCGTCTTGGAGGTTTCTAGCCTGGGAGGCTGATGAGTGCATTAAATGAGGCATTTCCACGCACGAAACCTTACATTTCCACGACATGCCAAGTTGGAGACCTCTCTAATGTTTTGGCGATCTCAACTGCAGCCCCTTAATTCCAGCCTGAGCTGTTCTGCGGCTATCTTGTGGTTCCGGGAAAAAACAACAACAACAAAAAAAAACGAGGATAATGATCATTATTATATTAATTTCAGTGTTGCACAAATAGCTCTTCCTCTGGCAGTGAAATGAGTCCCTTTCCTACCACTGGCTATCATTCCCCGTTAATCTTCAGTTCTCTCCAGCCTCACAGTTCCAGTATTTCTCCCCTCTCTCCTAATGGCATTGCTTTTTCTGCCCTAAGAGCTTTTAATATGATTTTTACAAGCAGTCTGTGCACACTTTTCATTTGTTCATTTATTCATTCATTCATGGACCCAGTGATAGGAATTGCAAATCCCCTGCTAAACCTTGGGGGCATAAAGATTAATTAGACATGGTCTGTCACACTCCAGGACCTAGAGTCTACACACAAGACACATAATATAAACATTGAGACCACATTCACTTGCTAAAGGGGAGAGGGCATGATAGGAGCAGAAAGAAATAGCTGTTTTTTCCAGGGAAGAGCGAGGTGTGGGGTGAACAAGCAGGGCTTCATAGAGCTGGCAAGGCAGAGTGGATGGGGAAAGCATTCTGGAAAAAGGAAACAGTGTGGACCAAGTCACAGACACCCAAAATGCTTGATGTTGGGGAAAATAAGAGCAGTTCCGTAGGGGTCTCACCTTAGCATGCATTTCACCGCCTCTGCTTACCTTTCCTCCTTCATCTCATGCTCCCCTCGCTGTCAACAACCTCTTCATCCGCCTGTTGAAAGCATTGACAGCCGTGATACTTTCACAGACGTAGACAGTACGTACAGATACTGTGGGCACACCTGGAATTGACTGAGCAACGGCGACATGAGGAGTCAAAGAAAAGGATCTGTGCTTGGCGATTCCCCTTTTGAACACGAGATGGCGCTGCCCACCCACCAAGGGGGTAGGCTCCTGTTGATGTCAGGTTATTTGCAGCAATCATTCTACTGGGAGATAAGCAGGAACATATGAGACAGTTGTGCAACCCGCTCTGAATTTTAATGAGGGGGTGGGAAAGGAGATGTTCTTGAAGTGGAAAAAATGAAAAAAATCTGACTTTGGGGAGGGGAAAGAGGGAACATGTGTTTCTGAATTACAATCCAATCTCTCTCTCTCTCTCTCTCTCTCTCTCTCTCTCTCTCTCTCTCTCTCACACAGTATAGTCTATTTTCCTAAATTCTACTTTGCCTGCTGAATTCTCTATCTGTGACCTCACTATGTGGTTGGTCCCTAGTGTGCAGTGTAATTTCCAGGTCCTGTTAAGTATTCTTTATTTTTTCAAAGTTTTCTGATAGTTTTGCTGAAAAGTGTCTTGCAACCATAATAAGAGCCACAAGGGCCTGTCCACCACACGTTGGTTATCAACAGGCTGAGACCTGCACAAAGCAGTAGAGGAAGATCTTAATCCAATAATTTATTGAGTTTTTTCAAAGTTGCCTTTAGTGTTGAAGGGAGTTAGTCTCTTTTGATCACCTCCAGTCCTCGCATGTAAACGTTTAGAGGTCCCAATTGAAAGCCTGGTGTATTTATCAGAATTCTCTCCCAATTTTTGTCCTTTCATCCCTGTGATTCTGGGGAGGAGTCTGTTCAGCTACCCAACCCTTCAGCCACCACAATGAAATCCTCAAATGCCTTAAAAAAGTGGAATTGTATCAAATATTGCTCTCATCTCTCTGGCTTTCCTTTCTTTCTGTGACTTGACTTCTTCAGTCCTCTCTACCTTCACATCTCTCTGATGTCCTCAGGCAAATTTCACATACAGTAAACAAACAAATACATAAATATTTCATATATATATTTTTGGAGGGCGCAGATGTTTTTTATTCTCAGCAGATGACCTATTGTAATTATTCAAATGGCCCAGGTTTTCTAACCTCCCAGATTAACTACGCTCAGCAGAAGGGGCCATTTGAAACAAGCTGGTACACCTCCCGTGCTCCCGTCATGGGTATTTTCTATTGAGATCAATTGACACGTAACATTGTGCAATATGATTACCACCATAGCATTAACTAATAGCTCCATCACATCACATAATTATCATTTCATTTGGTGGTGGGAACACTTAAAACCTAATCTCTTAACCACGTTGATGTATATAATACACTGTTGCTAACTATACTTGCAATGCTGTGCATTCGGTCTCCAGGACTCACTCACCTTCTAACTGTAAGTTTGTATCCTTTAACTGACATCTTCCCAATTCCTTCACCCCTACCCGCCAGCCCCTGGTAACCACCATTCTACTGTTTCTATGAGTTTGGCTTTTTAAGATTCCACGAGTGAGATCATAGGTATTTGTCTTTTTCTGTCTGACTTATCTCACTTAGCATACTGCCCTCAAGGTCAATTCATGTTGTTGCAAATGGCAGGATTTCCTTCTTTTCATGGCAGAATAATACTGTGTTTTTATTAGTATTATCTCTTGCCCTTTCCACTAGTTCTTCCTCTCCAGAAACCACCTACTCAGATTGTTCAAACTAACCTCCCTGGAGATACTGAGACCCCTTCAGTGGAGTTTATGCTCTTTGAGAGTGTGGGTTCAGTTATCCACTTCTTATTACTGAAATGCCTAATACAGTATATATGCAATGCACTGTAGTGATTAAAGTGAATTGATATGAATAGAAAGATATGCGTTCAAATCCCTGCTATGTCTCTTACCATACTCAGTGAGCCCTGAGTCTTGGTTTTTACCTCTATAAAGTGGAGAGAAAAAAATAGATCTTTCAAACTCATCGTGAAACTCTTGGGAGAATTGTAGGTAAGGCACACCTATCACATATCCCAGCAAATTCTAATTGTTCAGTAAGTCAGTGTAAATTGTAGGCATATCTGAGCTGAAGCTAATGGGCCTGACTGCAAACACTATGGTCTTGAATGTCTGAAGTTCTAAATTCTATCTCATAATAGCTCACTCTGTGACTTTAAGAAGTGTGTCTCATCATTTTCTTTTTAGAAAGCGAGATAAGTGTTCTGATTTTTCAGTTAGTCAGTCAATAACTTTTGCTACTTGTCCCAGGTGCAGCAATTCTGATATGGGTCTTACCCCCTCATTATGGCCCACCCTAGTCTCCTCTCTCCCCTCTGTATTCGTAATAGGAAAGGTGTTATTTAAATTTATTTAGAAACAGGCATGACATGGAACTTTAAAAGAGATGGATATGAGAAAGACCTAGAGACGAAATATTTGAAGATTTATAATTCTTCAAATTATAATTTGAAGATTTATAATTACAACTGCTTTCTGGGGTTCGTTGTGCTTGAATGAAGTCTTGCCGCCCTGCTGATGACGGAGCAGGACACGTTCCCTGGAAGGCCAGAGGAGACCATTCAGGCATGATATTTGATAAGTTTAACTCGAGACCTGAGCTACTGGCCTATTGCAAATTCACTAGAGATTCAGTTATGGTCTCACTGGGCAAACTCACAACTCACTGCCTGTGCTCAGCAAAAGACAGAAATCCTTTCTCTGAATCCCAACTCGCTCACTGGACTCACATCCACCTGGGGACTGGTTGTCTAAGAGAAGGCAGCCAGACAGGAGCCTTGCTAGAGAGGAATGGGTGAAGAAAGCTGATCCTCTCTGGCTGGTTCCCTTCCTCGCATCTCATTTGCTTCTGGCACATTTCACTTGTGCTAGCAACTGCCTGAAGAGAAAAAGCTAGCTTCTCTCCCTTAGGACAGATCCCTCTGTTATCTCTAGAGGGTGCTCAGAACCCACTGATATGCACACAGCAGCTTTAGGACCTCCAGCCAAGAACCGTTAGGCGCAGGAGAAGGAACAAGGAGCAGAGAGAGCTCTAAAAACCAAAACCAGAATACAGAGCAAAACCCTACTCCCTTTGGGGAAAGAATCAGTGACCATTGATTCCCCAACCTGTGGGCCGCAGTATGTCACCGAGCATTTGCCTGCACCTAACAAGGTGTCTTTGGCGTCAGCCTGAACTGTGCCTTCCTCAGGCCCAAGCACCAAGGGACAGCATGAGAATGTAATGTATAAGAATGGAAGGAATATAATGACCGTCCAATGTGCATCCATTTCTTATGACACTCTGTTCAAGATGCTTTACTCACACAGTGCAGCTCATCCTTACAGCAACACAACAGAGTAAGTTTTATTATGTTCATTTTATAGATGTGGAAGTGGATTGGCAGAGAGTGTGAAGCGCTTACCCCGAATGAACACAGCTTTTTGGTATTGGAACACATTTCAAATCCATAATTTTTCCAATACACCATCCAGCCCTTTTTCTCTAGCTCTAAGGCGTCCATAATTAGTAAGCAATGATTTACACACATAGAACAAAATAGCAATGCATGATAAAAGATTTTTAAATGCAACACGTGGAAGTTCATAAAATAGGAGCATTTCAGGGCTAAACCTGCCTGACCTCCGAGGTCATTCAGTCTAAAACGCAAACCAGGGAGTCAATTATCACGTGTTGAAAGGGTACTCTCCAGCTTCTGCCTGAATGCCCCAAATGAGAAGCAATCCCTTACTTCACAAATATATCCTCCTTGTGTGGACCTCCCTGAAATGTCCCGCTGTATCCTAAAGCCATCTGTTACATGAGCCCTTTCTTCATTTTATGTAACAACACTTCCCAGATTCTCTACCTCTCAGGTTTCTCATCTCCAGGCTAAAAAATAAACCCCAAGTGCCCCCTCTATTACCGTCTATGATCCAGGTTTCAGGTTTACCCACAATTCTAGTTGCCTTACTCAGGACACATTTGTAAGGTGGAAACCAAGAATGAGCAAATATTTATTCTTCACACACATCCGAAAACAACCCACCAGTTCCCACGTACTACCACCCGCCCAGACACTCTTCTACAATGAATGAATTGTGCCCTTCTCAGAACCACTCGTCTTTCTAGAGCTGTAAAGGCATGTAACATTTCTGAGTTACGATTATCTGTTCATATCTGTTTATTTAGCACAAATTTGAAGGCAGGAACTATATTCAGCTTCAACACGGTGCCTGGTACATATGGGACCCTCACGAAATGTTTCAGTCCCCCCGGGTGACTTGTGTTCACTGATGGGTACCAAGCACTAAACCAGGGCCTGTCTCTAGTTCTCCAAAAATATTTGCTAAATGAATGCATGAAAGACTCAATCTAGCGTTCCAGGAAAAACATTAAATCATACTTTATTTTAAATACTATCTTCTGAGCGTATTCTGTGTGCCTGGCAGTATTCTATAAAAAATGCTATAAATGCAACCCGAAGTGTCATTTCATTATTTTGACAGTTCAATATGATCCAACAGCCTAAGCTTGTTTACAGAGAAGACAAGACCTTAGTCTTTTTCCCCCCAAGAGTCTGCTATTAAGCCATCCTTCTCACTTACCCTCACCACAGTGTTTGGAGGTCTAGAAGCAATGTTTTCGATTTATTTCTAGCACAATTCAATTTGTTATTTTTTTCCCCTTCATGCCAGGCTATTGATAGTTTTGTGAATCTTGATTCTATTACACAATCCATTTGTTTTTCCTCTCAGCCTTGGTGTACTCTCAGATTTGATTAGAAGGCCATCAAAGCTCTCATATGAAACATGGATAAAAATGTTGAACTGGACAAGGCCACAGCCAGAACTCCTCAACAGAGACCATTTTTCCAGGTGGGCCACTGATCCATCGGTCGGCATTCTCAGGACACAGCCATTCAGTTTTGATTCCATTCAGCAGTAATTTGTCCAGTATTTTGTCTTTTGTTCTCAAAGACATATCAAGATTCTGGTACATGGCACACTAAAATCTGTATGCCCTATGTCTCTAGCAATCCCCTCAGTAGTTCATTGATAAACCAACAAATAAGGTGAGTTTGGTATGATTTGATCTCAAACCTCTGGTACCTCTTTGCAATCACTATTTTATTTGCCACGTCCTCGTGTACCATCTTCTTGGCATTATTACCTAGAAACTCGCCCAGAATTTCCATCAAGCTCATGGACTCTAGTTCATGACTTCCATTTTCCCTCCTCTATTTGAAAATGGAAACATTTCCCTGGATTCCCCAGGAATCCAGTCTCAGTACCTCCAAGATCCCTCAAGCTGTTCAAATAAACAAATGAAGGTCCCTTCGAACCCTTACGTGTTAAAAAAGAGGGGATAGCCTGAGAAAAGTATTTATAATATCTGTGACCAAGGGTAGGGTATGTGTCAATTGTCCCACATCCCTTACTCTGAGGGGCCAAGCCAGCCCATCTGTGGTCCTCACCATCAGTGTATGAGGTGGATATTATTATCCCCATTTTGCAGATGACAGAACTAAGGTTTAGGCAAGTTCGGTAGGATTCCTAAAATCATGCAGTTACTAGTAGGTGCCAAAGCCAGAATTCACACCCAATATATTTAACCCATAGTTTAAAAGTGAAAATGACCCAGAAACAAGTTTATGTGGTTGTTTGACAAGTGTGGAAGGATACACACGAAGCTTAATAACCTCCCCCCCGGATGATGAGATTTTTATGCACAGTAACATAGTGTGAAGAACGAACAAAGGGCAGTTAAGAGCTTATGCTCTGGAATTTATAAATAATAGCTAAGCGTAGACATAAGCATTTACTATTTCCCAGGCACTCTGCCGAGTGTTTCACGGGTGTTGGCTCCTCTAATCCTCAGACCAGACCTGCCTGCCCTTGAAAAGCCATTCTTTTCCCGCTATGAACCTTGTCGGAGTAAGTGACATGGTCCTAGCAAAACAGCATGGAATACTACTACTAATCCCAATAATTACACCAGGTACAGTCTAAGCCTGTTACAGGTATTAGCTAATTGTATCCTCCCAAGCCCTGCAGGTACAATGAATATCCCCATGCTACAGAAGAGGCACTGATGCACATGGTTATGCAATTTTCCCAAAGACATAGAGTTGGTAATTTGGAGAAACAGTTTTTCATTTGTTTTGTTTGTTTGTTTGTTTTTTGAACCAGAGTCCAGCTCCAGTGCCTGAGCCCACAGCTTGGTTATTATTCTCCCTAAACAACTGAAGAAAATCGAAGTTTAGGGAGGGTAAGTAGTTTTCCCGAACTAGCAAGTCATAGAACTAGCTGTGTGTCTCTGGTCAAGTCACTTATCTTCTCTCGGTCTCAGTTTCATCAGCTGTAAAATGGGCAAATAATACTTCCTACACAATAAGTTTGGGACACATGATAACTAAGTGACATCAAGACATATACAGCTCTATGCCAAGTTCCTGCCACACAGTTAGGGCTCAAAATAGTCCCTATAGATAGTTTGGAGGTTTTATAATGAGCATGCCTTCCTTTAAAATCAGCACAAAATGGGTAAAAATATTCCCATTTTGACGTGAATCCTCTCATGCCATTTGTCTGAGCGATGAAACTTGAGTGTCTTTAATGTAGAAAGACACTCTCTCAGCACCTTTCCATCTTTGTTACACTTTGGTGTGTTTTTTTTCTCTAACTGATTTTAGCTCTTACCGTCCTGACTCAATGATTAGTTTTCCTGGCAGGGAGGACAGATGCAAAGAGGACAGAGGTTACAGGTAATCCTTTTCTGTGGGCTTCTTGTACCAGAATAAAGTAGTCTTGCTGCCAACCTGGGCAGGCTTTCAGGCTTTGCTTCCTGACCCTCCTCAAAATGGTTCCAGCCTGCCCAGCCCTCCTCTCACCTTTCGGACACATGCTCTTTGTGTCCTAACTCCAGGAGAGCTGACCAGGCAGACACATGGAGCTCCTTAGACGATAACTCTCCCCCCTCTCTACTTTCCCCCTCACCAAGGCCATCTGTATCTTTTAACCTGGAGTTCATTTTTGAAAAGGGCCTTTTTCTTGTACTCACTGTCCATTCAGCCATCATATTTAGTAGGCTGGGTGTGAGGAAGAACTGGAGTTCTTTGCTTCATTCATTACAGCAGCGTCCCCTGAGTGCTTCTGTACTATTTCCAGAACTACGACTTTCATCTTACCAGTGCGCAGAACGTGATACAATTACTATCCTCCCTAAATGATAGAAAAAACCCTAAGGCTTACAGAGGTTAAGGAACCTACCCAAAGCCACAGAACGAGCAAATGACATCGACCTTCTCCCTACCCACGTCCATCTCCCTAGTCAAACCTAGCACTCCATCAGGTGGACAAGTTCACCAGCCTCCTGACTGGATGGCTTTCACACTCTGTAATCTGTTCTTTATCCAGGCAAAGTGAAGTATAGGAATAAGTCATGATACTCCCTTGCTTAAAACCAACCCTTCAGTGGCTCTTCACTTATATTATAAGTCTTTACGTGGCTGTGAACTCTCTGGATTCACCTGAGCTCTCCAGCCGTAATTTATCCCCCAAATCCCTTCCGCATAGTCTACCAGCCAGCTCTATTGTACTGCATTTGTCCCCAGGCTTCACACTGTGTGTTCCCTGTCTTGTCTTCCACCCTCATCCTTAGGAGAAAAGAAAGGCATGTTTCTTGCTTCTCTGCCTCAGTCTTCCTCCAAAAGCACATGAATTCCCAGGTAATTTATTTTTTTTAATTAAAGTTTATTGGGGTGACAATAGTTAGCAACTCCCAGGTAATTTAGTGCATTTGTAAGTTTTCCATTGCATCATTTAGTTCATCCCCAACCCTCCCCAGATGAGGAAGCTGACCTCAAATGACCTGCTCAAAATCAGCGTTTTAGCAAGTGGCAGAGTTGGGATGCAAGCTGGTATCTGTCTGACTCGACACTGTGATCTTTCCTCTGAACTTTGTTGTCATGACGTTTTTTGAGGTTAGAAACAACAGCAGGTAAATGCAGCTGGAGGGAGGGATTGTCTATGAGGCTGAAATTAATCCAATAAATGGGAGAAAAGCAATCTTAGCCTATGCCCTTAGGGCTGGGAAGGTCACGAATTGGGCTCCAGCTGGACCGTGGGTTTCTGTTTGTCAAACCAGAGTAAATTCAGGGCTAGCCCGGTGGCTCAGGCGGTTAGAGCTCCATGCTCCTAACTCCAAAGGCTGCCGGTTCGATTCCCACATGGGCCAGTGGGCTCTCAACAACCACAAGGTTGCTGGTTCAATTCCTCAAGTCCCGCAAGGGATGGTGGACACCGACCCCTGCAACTAAGATTGAACACAGCACCTTGAGCTGAGTTGCCGCTGAGCTGCCGCTGAGCTCCCGAATGGCTCAGTTGGTTCGACTCCCGCAAGGGATGGTGGGCTGTGCCCCCTGCAACTAGTAACAGCAACTGGACCTGGAGCTGAGCTGCGCCCTCCACAACTAAGACTGAAAGAACAACAACTTGAAGCTGAACAGCACCCTCCACAACTAAGATTGAAAGGACAATTTGACTTGGAAAAAAGTCCTGGAAGTGCACACTGTTCCCCAATGAAGTCCTGTTCCCCTTCCCCAATAAAATCTTTAAAAAAAAAAAATCAGAGTAAATTCCTTGCTTGCCTTTGTGTGGCTACAATTACAGGAGCTGTTTTATTGATGCTCTTGGCAAAGCGCAGTGAGATGATGAGTCCTTAGCAACGAAAGGAGAGCCGAGGTCAGGTCTAAGGAGCCAGAGGCTTTGCAGGGCACTTGCAGGAAAGTAGAAAGGAAATCTGTCAAGGAGACAAGGGATCCCCAAAACCAGGATTCCAGAAATCGGCTCCAAAGGGTTCTTGCCCCCTCTACCTCAGCCCTCCGCCACCCAGCGTTCACCCACTGCCTTGAAAACTCTCTAGGGAAGGGTGGGTCCTCCGTGTCTGACAAAACTCTGAGTTCCTCCTCAGCTCCGTGACTTTCTCCGCGTGTTTTACCTTCTAGCTTCAGTTTCCCGATCTGTAAAATACAATTCAAGTGCTATCTACGCACAGGGTTGTTTGTGATTTCACTGAAATCATTCTATGTAAAAGGGACCAGCACCATACCTGCCACATGGAGAGTATTTTCTTTAAGTTCGCTCTGTGGCCACGGCCCTATACCCAGAAAAATGGAATTGCAAAAACGCGTGAGACTCCCAGGTAGGATGGCTTCCCTCTGCCCGCAGCTTTTGGCTTTAACCTCCACCTGGTGTGCCTGAAAGACCAACCCTGACGTGGGTCCAGCCTCGCCTGCTATCTGAGCATGCATTTGCTCTCCATCACCGAGTGCCCACTGTTTGCCGCGCACTGAGAAACACGGAGATGAATGAGTATGTTTCTTGCCTACCAACGCTGCCGAAGGATGCCTGTCCTTACCTGCTAGGCCTGTTTTATCTACTAGGTGCCACGGTAACAGTCTCTGGGGCCTACAAGCTTTTGAAGGACCTAGGGAAATCTTTAAGGTCTCAAACGCAAAATTATTGGCTCTGAAAAAGGAAGGCAGTGACAATTAGTAAATGTTTCACTTAAGGTGTCGATAAAATGCACCGTATTAACTTTTATAACTTTACAAAATCTTTTATAACTTTATAATGTATTGTCTATAAATTCCATTTAAAGTGGGACATGGAGCATTTTAATATGCTTGAGGTGAGGAACCGAAAGCAGACAGCCTGAAGTTAATGAAGGCCTTAAAACAGTCTGTACTAGGACCCCACAACAGAAAAACTCCATTTGTTTCTCCATAAACCTTCACTCCTATGGTTTTCCTTTTCCGGAAATGACTCCTCCCCTCTTGCAGCTGGTGCTGATTGGCAGCTGGGCAGGGTCCTCTACCCCCTCCGAATGCTGTCCTCTCTATGGTTTCAACACCAGGCTCTCACTCTCTGTCTCTATGGTACATCCTCACAAACATTGAGCCTACTACCCCTGGGTGTCAGGGGCTCTCTTTGGCATGGAGAGAGAGCTGCCTTGTTCCTGAAGATCTCACAGTTGAGCAAAGGAGGTGGAGAAATCCACATTAAAACACAGCATTAAACCAAATGTCCAGTGGAAGACAGGCGTCCTCTCTCGCTTTCTCGGTCTTGAGAATTACATGACTTTGTAGGACCTCTCATTAAGGTTCTAGAGCCTCTTGTAGTTGGACCTATTGCCCTCAGAAGCTGTCTTGAGGAAGGAGTGTCTATGTAAGGTCCTCTGTTGGAGGGGAAGAAATCAAGGAAGTTTGATAATAGCTACACCCAGCGCCTCCTAATTAATAACCACGTCTCAAAGGAAACCGGTGCCGAGTGTGTGATAAAAGGCGCGGTGCTTTGCTTTATCTTTGGCAGGGTCCAGTTTAGCATTTCTTAAACACATGCCATCATGCAGCTTTATCTTTATGTAAGCTTTCTTTTTCAGCAGAGCTTTTTGCTTATCTTTGCCTCACATGGAATTTTCCCCTTTGTTGTTTCTATTATCTAAGCAATGCATATTTATTATGGAAGAATTAGAGCAACAGATAAACAATGACTCAAACCACCATCGCTTTGGCATTGTGACTGATGATCAAATCTGCCACGAGAGCAGAATGCCAAACGCCTCCTGCCAGATGGTAAACAACTTGGGTAGAAGAGTCATGTCTGCAGCCAGGGCTGTAGGAAGGCACAGATTGGGAGTCACCTAGTTTGGACTTAGACTTGGAGTCCAGCTCCCTGACCTCCTGGCTGTGTAGAGATCCGTACTCAGACTGGTTGGAACACTAAGGGCATTCACTGGCCCACATAGCTGGAAGCTTCAGGATTGGCTGAGGCCAGCGGTCTCTGTGATTCTCCTGGTCACGCCTGCCGCCTGCACCAGGGGCATCCTCTGGCTGACAGCGAGATGGCGGAAGCACCCCAAAATGTCAGATCCATTCATGACAGTGTCAAAGGATGAGATTGTCTCCCGCTGAGGCTTTCTCTGGAGAGTGAGAACAGTATTTGCAGAAGCCACAGAAAATTTTCCCTGGCACATTTTTGATTCAAATTGATGCTCATTTCCGAGCTGATGCATGGCCACTAGAACGCTCTACACTCATTGGCTTAGGCCTGGGTTCTCCCACTGGGAACTGGGATAGTTTCCATGATTAGCTCAGACCCATGAAGCCCTGGCCCCTGCAGAGGTTGTGTGGACATTGGGAAGTCAACAGCAATTGTGTGGCCTTGGGCGAGTCATTCCCTCCTCTGAGCATCAACACTCTCACTTATAAAAGGGGAATTCTCACACACATTTTGTGGTAGAGAGTCCCTGAGATAGCTCCTGTGAAAGGACAAAACACTGTGCTTGATACTTTGTCGGAGCTCAGTAAGTGAATCAATGTTTGGTGAATCCATTAATTAACCAGGTTGCCGAAGGTGGCAATGACCAAAGAGATGGACATTCCCTCATCCCTCTCGCTGGCTGTATTAGGGAGCTGACTTAAAACAGTGCTCCCCTCAGGCTGTTCTCTGTAGTGGGAGAAAAACCAGCTTCCTCCCACCATGCTGACTGGCAAACGCCTTCTTCTTTAGCCGGATCCCTCTGTGCCCCGGAAGCACTGGGCAGGGCTCTCCGTCAGCATGGCGCGTAATCGGTTTCCATTTCATCTGTTTGCATGTTGTCTCCTTCTCGGTCCTGGGATGGACACCATGATCCACACATCTTTCTTTCTCCAGTGCTTGATACAAAGCTGGAACGTGATACACACTTGTACATGTTTGTTGAGTGAATAACTGAATCACAATTAGGATAAGTACCCAGTGAGCACCAACTGTGTACCAGGTACCACCCTAGGTGTTTCATGTGTTGTATTACGGCCATAGTTACAAGTGACAAGCATGTGATTTAGATGAGTTTAGATGAAAAAGAGGGGACTCTATTGGACCATATAACCTGATTGATGATTATATACGTTTGCTTTATAATTATATATATATATATATATATATACACACACACACACACACACATATATGTATATATGTATATATACACATATACACATATATGCACACATTTATTTTTAAGTATTTTAATTCAGCCTTCTGTAGATATGTTTTATTCACCTTTTATATATATGCTATCTTATTTATTTATTTTTTTTACTTATTTTGCTTTTTAAACTTCAAAACAAAGTTGGAGGCAAAAATCTCATTAATGAGAAAATCATAAAATTAAATGAAGCCTCATGATATTTGAGAATGTTAAAATACGTAATTAAATGTTAAGATTTGTTATAAACGTGGTTTAAAACGCCACATCATAAACAAATGTTTTGAAATGATTGAAAGACGTATTGGAAATGCTGGCTGTGGTAAATACATGAGATGAAAAGCAAAATACGACTAGAATCTTAACTCTTAGGGATTGTTCAGCCCCTTACTCTTGGCATTGGAAGTTTTCTCAGTTGAGTGGCCCCCATCACTATGTGTGAATTATTTTTCTCTCAATTATGGGGAGATTTTGAGATGATAAGCAATGTGAATTGTTCTTTCTGTCTGGAGAAAACTACATGGATGTTAAAATGTTGGGTCACTGGAAGAAAATGAATTTTGGCCTCTCTGGTCATTTCCTACTGACCTCTTTCTCAATAAAACTTTGGACCGAGGTGGGAAAATCTAATGTGAGGACTGAATTCCTAGCTGAAACCCACTTCCACACGGACGGTTGTGGACTATTCCTCTTTCTGAGCTGTTTGCATGTGTCATTCAATCAGGGTTCAGCAAAGGAGTTGGGGTTGCCGATCACCCTCTTATTGTTCACATCTTCTGTCCATATCCTCATCTGTTGGACTGTGAGTTGTTGAAGGAACCCTGTCTCTGTCACATCTGTATCTCCAGCCATTTCCCGGATGCCCAGCACAGCACAGGTGCCTAACCAGCGGGTGCCGGCTGATCGAGCCTGGTTCACCCGAGCAACAGCAGCCACAGGCCATTTGACGTTCCTTTTTCCATCTTTAACCTTCCACACTGGCCAGGGTGAGAGTGCGTTTGGAGACCTGGCACTTAGGGAGCTGCTCAGATAAACAGAAAGAATGCCAGGCCCAGAGGGAAACTTGAAAATCATCTGGGTTTACAATTCTCATTTTGCAGTTGAGAAAAAAGAGACCCAGAGGGGTGAGGGATATCACCTGATCTGACAAATCTGGTAAGCAGTGAAGCTGGGACTGAACGTCCTGTCACCTGGCTTCCAGCCCAGGCTCCTCCTCCTCTGTCACCAGGCTTCCCCGGCACAGACGGATGTGTGCCTCTCCTTTTATACTGACACAGAGAGGCTCCACCATCATGCCACCTCCAGGAAGGGGAGCCGGCTGCCAACCTGTCTTAGGAGAGCTCATTTTTCAGGTTTACAGCTTTGGCATAAACAGCTCGGTCTCAGGGGGGATGTTTCTTACACAGAGCAGCGAGTGCAGTGATTGCTCCACTCTCAGAGCTCTGACTCACCCCTTCCTCAGCCTCTGGGTTTATTTTAGCCCCACGCTTCTGGAGGAGGAAATGGGAACATGATCAAGGATCCTGTGGGAAGAGCCCAGAGCCCGCGGGTTCTCACTGGGGGGGCCTCGGGCGCTAACAGCTCCAGCTGCTTTAGAATTCCACAGCCACAGGCTCCCACACAACTGGGGCTGTCAGCCGGGCAGGTTACGAGTGTGCCCCACTTTAAGAAAACCCGCCTTCTGGAAATGAGGATTAGGCAAAAGCATTGAATTTGAAGTTGATTGTTGACCTAGCAAAGAGTTTCTTTCCTTCTCTGAATGTGGAAGCGTAGAACAAGCAAGGCTGTTGGTGTCCCCACTTCCATGTAGGAGCCATGAGACCTTGGGCTTGGGGTGAACTTGCCTGAGACTGGGAAGCTGCAGGGAGGGGTTGTGTGCACAGGGGAGGAGCCTTGGGTTGGCTCTTGAAAGACAAGTGGGGAAGGGAGAGGGTGAGTTACAGGCAGAAGAAGGGGCACGTACACATTCCTGGAGGTGTGAAAGTGAATGACCTGTTCAGGAAGTGGTTTGGAACAGCTGCAGCACAGGAGGGGGAGACAGGCATGGATTGGAGCAGCCTCCTCACTCTTCTGGTACCACAGCATGCATATTCCTGCCCACACGCTTTTCCTTAGATCACCCCCTCTCCGGGCTTCCCCTGTTCTCTCCTGCTACCAAATCCTACCATCTACCCCCGGTCCCTGCTCCTCCTCCCTACGGGGCATTTCTTACTGCCACAGGCCACAGGTCCCCTCAACCGGCCTCGGGCGGCACTTAGCATCAGTGCTCCATTCAGCCCTTAGCCTTTGCACTGTATGACCCGTAATATTTTATCCAGAACAGAAACAAAAATGATTCATGTGTGAGCTTTCTTATCTGTCCTCATTCTCCCTCTGCGTCAGTTTCCAAGGTTAGTTTGCTAAGTGAGAAATTACCACAAACTTAGAGGTTTAAAACAATATGCACTTCCGAGCTCACAGTTCTCCAGGTCCGATGCCCAGCCATGGATCGCAGGGCTGGTGTCTCTTTCCAGGGTCTCACCAGGCTGAAATCAAGGTGTCAGCAGGCTTTGTTCCTTTGTCAATACTCTAGGGAAAGAATCCACTTCCAAATTCATTGAAGTTGTTGGTCAAAATCAGTTCCTTACGGTTGTAGGACTGCAGTCCCCATTTCCTTGTCAAGGATTTCTTTTAGCTCCTAGAGATCACCCACGTTTTTTGCCACATGGTCCCCATTGTTGTTTCTTCCAGGCCAGCTGGCATACATCTCTCTCACCTCTTCCTCAGTGACTGATAAGAGAAAACCCTCTGCTTTTGTTTGTTTGGTTTGCTTTGCCATGTGGTGTATTTTGTAAATAATGCACATTATAAATATAAACAAATGCATATTATACATTATACAAAAGATTACAATTACAATTTGAAACTTACAAATTATATGTGTATTCAGGCACACCTCATTTTATTGTGCTTTGAAGATATTGCTCTTTTTTTTTTTAAAGTCTGCAATTAAATGGTTTTTAATTTATTCACAGAGTTGTGTACCATCACCCCCATCAATTTTAGCACATTTCATCAACTCTCCCAAAAAACCCTGACCCATTAGCAATTACTCCCTTTTTCCCCTTAACTTGCCCCCATCCCCCTTCGCCCAAGCCCTAAGCAACCAATAAGCTACTTCCTGTCTCCACAGATGTACCTATTCTGGACATTTCATATAAATGGAATCATACAATATGTGGTCTTTTGTGACTGGCTTCTTTCACTTAGCGTAACGTTTTCAAGGTTTGTGTTGATTCTCTTTTTTTTATTTTTATTTTTTTATTAGTTTCAGGTGCACAAGACAAAGCAAAACTTAGACGTTTATCATTTATATCCCTCACACTGTGTGAACCCCCCTCCCCCCATCCACTATCCCTCTGTACGTTCTAAAAACCTCTCACCTTCCCCTTATCCCCACCCCCCCCGCCCATCTAGCAACCCTCTGTTTTTCCTCCATGTTTCCAAAACTGTCTCTGATTAGTTCATTCACTTATTCTTTTCTTTAGATTCCGCATATAAGTGAGATCATATGGTATTTGTCTTTCTCTTTCTGACTTATTTCACTTAACATAATGTTCTCCAGGTCCATCCATGTTGTGGCAAATGGTAAGATTTCTTTCTTCTTTATGGCTGCGTAATACTCCATTGTATAAATGTACCACAGTTTCTTAATCCAGTCATCTACTGATGGGCATTTCGGTTGTTTCCAGGTCTTGGCTATTGTGTATAGTGCTGCAATAAACGTAGGAGTGCATAAAGACTTTTGAATTGGAGTTTTGGATTTCTCCGGATAGGCTCTTTTTTTTTTTTTTTGCAAATTGAAGGTAACATCCTCCACTAGCAAACGATGATGACTCACTAAAAACTCATATGATGGTTAGCATTGTTTTTAGCAATAAAGTATTCTTAAGGTAGATACATTGTTTTTTAGACATAATGCTATTACACACTAATTAGACTAACGTATACTGTAAACATCACTTTTATATTCACTGCGATGCCAAAAAATTCATGTGACTCGCTTTACTGTGATATTCGCTTTACTGCAGTGATCTGGAATAGAACCTGCAGAATCTCTGAGATGTGCCTGTATACTAATTTTAATAGTTACTCAATGACTTGTTTCTAAAATGATTATAGCAATCCTATTATATCAGCAATGTGTGAAAGTATGTATCTCTCCACATTCCTACTTACAATTAAGTATAAGGGTTTTAAATTTTGTTCCAATTTGGTGAAAAGTGATTGTATTATTACTTTATATGCATTTTCATATTACTGTGAAATTTCTCATTTCCACGTTTCTTGGTTATTTGCACTTATTTAAATTGGCTATTCATATTTTTTACTCATTTTTCCTCTGGGTTACTTATCTTTTCTTATTCACTTCTTAGAGTTTATTTTTTAATTATAAAAATTAATCGCTGAAGTATCATTATATAACCAGTTTTTCCAACTTCTCTTGGGTTTTATTGCCATAAGATTTTAATTTTAAAGGCTTAAATATAGCTACATATTTTAAATAACTTCTGGGGTTTCCAACCTTGATGAAGATTTCCCCTGCCTTAGATGGTACACAGTCTCTTATACCTAAAACAATTATTACTACTACACTTATTGTGTAATATATCTAACAGGGTTCTTTTAATGGTTTAAGAGCAGGATCCAGTTTTATTTTCTTCCATTTGGATAGCTAGTAGTGTCAGCACCATGTGTGAAATTACCCACCCTTTTTCATTTGGTAAAATCACTTTAGTCAAATATTAAATTATCATATATATGAGGGTCTACTTTTGGATTCTACATTTGGTTCCAGTGACTAATACGTCAGTCCGTAGCTATTGCCAGTGCCATATTCATGAAAACCCTCTGTGTTTAAAGTGCTCATTTAGTACGTTAAGCTCCACTTCAATGATCTTCCCTTGTTTTCAATTAGTAGGAAGTGCACCTTGGATAAACCTTATTGGCTACCATACTGCCACTTGGCAAAGCAGTGACCTCCCTTTCTTTCTTGCTTGCTTATTGCTTGCTTGCTTTTTTTCATTTTAACAATTTTTAGTGAAAGCTGTCTGACAGATTACTTTATTCCTGCATCTTTTCAATTGTTTCTTCCTTATATTCGCCCTTTTCCTTTCCTTCTTGGTGAGATTTGGCTTTCGGCTCAAGGATCTGTTTGCGGTCTTCGTCCAGCTTTGGTCTCGTGGTCACCACCGTGCTGAGGTGACTGCCCCCTGGAACAGTTGTGCCATTAACTTTCTCCCACTGCACTTGTTCAATGTAGATGACGTATTTCTTCCTGTAAACCTGGGCGACTTTGCCAATTTGCTGCCCTTTGTAGTGTCCTCGGACAACCTGAAGTTTGTCATCCTTTCGGATGGGCATGGATCGAACATTGTACTTCTGTCTCAGCTCTTTGGAAAGAGGAAAAGACATAATCTTCCTGCGAATGTGGGAAGGTGCATGGAAATGGCTTTTACGGGTCTTACCCTGGTCAGAAGTTGCAAAGGGGTTGAACTTCATTTTGACCACTGGCGCTTCAGCGAAGGGTGCAGAAGAGAAGAGCAATGATCCCCCTTCTTTGAAGGCAGCCTGCATGTAGCATAGTCTAATTTAGGAGTAAAATCCAGCATGCTTACAGTCCCGGACATTACGCAGGGCATGTACCCTAGGAGGTGAGGACCCTAAGGACATCTTAGAATTCTGTCCACTGCACCCTCTAAACTCCTTTCTACGGAGGAAGGATTTTTTTCTTTCAGGGACAGTTTCTGAACTCCCCTTTGTAATCTGAGACCTGGACAGATTTCTACCCAGAAGCAGTGAGAGTTAGAGCCGCACTTCCTCTCCCAGAAAGTGGCAAGACGCGAAGCAGGCTGGGAGCACAGGCCTTCTGAAAGGAAGTGCAGCCGGGGAACCTCAAGACAGAAGGAAGAGGAAGTCAGAGGAAACAGCTTATGAGAGAGGGGACCAGCAGATCAGAGAGGCACGGTTTCCGTTTGCTTCCTGAGTGGGACACTGGGAGGAAAAGGCAGGAAAGAATCACAGGCTTGATTTCAGGTAAAGATTTGGTAGGAAGATGAGAGTGAGAAAGGGAATTGAGAGACAGGGGGAAGAAAGATTTTTAAGAAACACTGCTTCGAGTTCTAAATTGCATCTACCGGGACACTCTTTAAGAGAAACCAGTACAAACATAAGTTTGCTTTTAATAATGTTTGTGACTGGACTGTCTTTCCTTGAATATGATTCTGTGCAGAGAGTGGGCCCAGGGACATAGCTTCCGGTTGCATATGTAGGTACCTTATCTCACTAGTAAGCTACAAGCAGTGTTGTCCTAGAATGTCAACAGAAATACCGAGCAGCAAGGCGAAAGACAAGCATAGGTTTTCTTAGAAATGTACCATCTAATATCATGAAACAGCTGTTTTATCTATTAAACAAAGTACATAATCTGTCACTGCCAAAGAGCTATACCAACGCCAGACATCTGCAATTCTACCAGGGAGTCCTTCAAGGTCAGGAGCTGTGTCTTGATCATATCTGTATTGCCTAGTTCTCAGTACAAAGTATATATATGTATATATGAGAAAATATGCCTTGCAGCCAAACCTATTTGACTAATACCTATAATAGCTAACACAAAGCACTTACGAACTTTCAGACCACATTATAAAATATTATTTTCCTTATGTTGGTGATAGAAACTCCTGTGTGGGAGGCACAGAGAGGTTAAGGGACTTGCTGAAGTTCACACAACGAAAGCCAGGAATTTAACAAAGCTATTCTGAGTCTTTAGCTTGTGCACTGGTCCCTAAGCTATGAACCTCTAGTAAGGGACGATGGGATTAATATGCTATATGTCTTCCACCTTGAAGGGAGCAATAAGACCCAGGGGGTGTGTGGAAGGAGTTAATGGAGATGTCCCCGGGGCACCAGCTATTTCCTACAAGCCCTGGAGAACTCGCCCTGACCACTAAGTCCTTGCTATGAAGAGTGGCTGGTGAGCCAACCACATCAGCAGTATAAGGGAGGTTGTTAGAAATGCAGAATCTTAGCCACCACCTCCAGACCTAATGAATCCACATCTGCTTTTTAAAAAGATCCCTGGGTGACTCACACACACATTCAATTTTGAGTGGCATCGCTTGAGCCATATTACCTAGGCTGGCACAGTGACAGAATGCTTGCTGCAATGCTGGAATCTTCCTACACCTGCACCGTCCAATACAATACCCACTGGCCACACGCGGCTATTAAGCACATGTAGCTACTATGCATGAGGACATGAGTGTTTCATTTTCTGTAATTTTGATTAATTTGGATTTAAATAGCCACATGTGGCTAGTGGCTGTCTTGTTGAACAGCACAGAGTCTAGACTTATTGATCTCCGGTGTCTATTTCTCTATGATCCAATAAACCTTTGTAAAGTCTCATTAAGAGTCTTGTCTTGAAACAGCCGCGTTAGGGAATAGAGTGGAGGGCTTTGTGTCACTTCCTGGCTTGGGTCAGAGCATTCCAGGAGGCAAGGAATCACAGCACAGAAGGCATCGGTGACCCGACTGATCTTGGGACCAGCCTGACGTGCCTGTGTACTTCTGCAATCGTCTGTCTGTGCATTTTCCCGTGCTCACATGTGTAGTATCATCTTCTGGTTCCTCAGCGGTGTTCACTGCCAAGTGCGAGCTCTCCGAAGACGACAATCAAGCCTTGTTAGGCAACTGCTGTAGTTCTCAGGATGCCCTCAGCTATAAGTAACAGGAAAAGATGTTCACTGGAAACACCCCTTGCCTACTTTCCTATTTTAAATTACCACCCTCCTTCTCCACACGCCGTATCTCCCTTCCATGCCTTGTTTTTCTCCGCATCATGTGACACATGTAGGCGAAGAAATAAAACCTTTTTCCTCTACCCACCTAGGCTTTCTAGGAGGCCCTGCTGAGGCCTTGCAAGGGAAACTGACATACTAACAAGAGAAAAAGAAACAGATTTTATTAACGTGCAGCGTGTATACACGCAGGGGAAACCCAGCGATGAGTAAGTCAAAGGGATGGTTGGCATTTGGGCTTATACAGCATCTTAGCAAAGAACAATAAGTGTGTGGAGAAGTGATAAGACAAAGAACAAAGGGTCTAGGCTTCCCAGGACAGTAGACTGTGGGAATGTACAAATACGCGGTGGCGGGGGCCGGGCGGGCACTGATGGAGGAGGGTGTGTTTGGGCAGAGCCAGCTCATTGCTTGCTCACTTTGTTTTCTTCATGACCGTGACACTTCCGTGGGAGAGGGGATTTGTGGCAGTCCTCATTTCTCAGAAGTCTCTGCTTTTAGTTACATCAGGGAAGCTCTTGGAAGGTGTCTTTCTGCATCTGTTGATTCTCGTTTGCCTCCAGCTTAAAATAATCCTTATGCCAACGTGGCACGTTTTGATCCTCACTTAATTTTTACAGTAACCCTGAGAGAGCAGTGGTATTCTCTCCATTATTCTAGATGAAGACACTAACAGTCAGAGGAGGCGCACCCACCTTCCTCCTACTTGACCCAAACTCTTGATTCTTGACTTAGCTGTAGCCATATTAGAAACAACTGGGATAAGAAACGATCTCCTTGTAGGAGGCACTGGAGTTCCTAAAGCTAAGATCTAGAGAAAATGAGCTAAGTCTCTTGGATAGAGGTGCCTTCCGAGGCTATTAAGATCCAGCACTCCTTACTGACATGGGCTTTCTCTTGGGGGGGAAACAAAATCGAATGAAACGTGATTATCACTTCTGCTGCTCCCTTCCTCCACATGAATAGTCGAACCTGCGTGGTAGGTGTTGGATGTGAGGCTTGGGGCTGTTTACAGCAAGTGGTGAAGTAATTAACATTCTAAAGCAATTAGCTGTCTGGTGTAGATGGCCCCGGAGACTAGAACAAGAGAGACAGGACGTGTGATCATTCTGGTGTCCTTCTGGAAGGAGGGCACTGAAGTCACTTTCTCCTGGTTCTCCTCCAACCTCCCTGACCTCTCACATTTATTTATGTTTTTACTGTCATTTCTTTCTGAGCTGACCTCTTCCATGTGGATGTTCTGAAGAATTAAGTCTGCACGTAGTCTGAAAAATTAAGACTGAGACCCACTAATAAGAGATTATGGCCCTAATATTGAGGCTAGCTGAAGTTACTGGACTCCAAGGGCATGTCTGAACTCTGGGGACTATCCAGAGGAAACTGGGGTCCAGCATTTTTCAGGGTCCCAAGGAATATTTCTAAGGACGACCAAGAGCCCCAAGAGGAAGTGTCAATATTCAAGTGCTTTTCAAACGGTGCTTCCACCATGTTTGCTATCGTCTCATTGCTCAATGCAAATCCCATGGTCGAGGTTATTTTCAAGGAGTAAATAAACAGTCTCAGCCTCTTAGGAGGAGGAGCTGCAAAGTCACCTTGCAGAGGGGTGAGGACACGAGGACAGGAAGAATGTGTGTCAAAATACATTTTCAATACTAAATAATTAGTAAATAGCTTAATAAATTACTTTTCCACCCACTCTCTCAGCAACCTTGAGAAATCGGATATTATCCCCATTTTGCACTTGAGAAAGGAAAACTCAGAGCAGAACAGGGGTGGGGAAGTGGGGACTTGTTTCGAGCCTATAAATAGAGTCTGTGTCTGGATGCAGACTGTAAAACCCCCACTGCTGCTGAGTGAAAGCAGGACTCAGGGATCCTAGGGTAACGGTGGTCACAGCTGGATGCCCACGCCCCTGAACTCATCGGCAGGAAGGTCCTGAATTAGTCATGAGCACCTTGGCATCAGACACGCTGGTAGGTCTATTTAAAGCTAAAGGTCTCGGGGTACGCTTAGGACTGCCAAGATACGTGGCTGGAAAGCTCAATCTCCTCATGGGGAGGAAATGGTGGTTAAAACCACATCTTCCTCTCTCATCACCTAGCACGAGGTCTGGCGTAATGGGAGGCACATAGTGATCGAGTGTGTATTGGGCGTAACTTATTCTTCCTGTCACTCATCATTTATTCTTACATCGTTTAGTGAGCATTTTTATGCACCTCTTATATGCCAGGCAGTGACAGTACGCAAATGCATAAAACCCAGTGTTGCAGGTTGAATTGTGCCCCCCTTCCCCCACCTGCACATGTGACTGTGTTTGGAAGTAGGGTCTTCGCAGGTAGAATCAAGGTAAGATGAGGCCATACTCAAGTAGAGTGAGCCCTAACGCAGTGATCAATGTCTTCGTGAAAGAAAGGAGAGGGAGATTTGGACACAGAGACGCAGGATAGAAGGTCATGTGACAACAGAGGTAGAGAGTCTGGAACAATGCACTTGCAAGCCAAAGAACGCCAAGGATTGCCAGCAATGACTGGAAGCTAGGAAGAGACGAGGAAGGATTCTGTTCTAGAACCTTCGGAGGGAGCAGGGCCCTGCAGATACTTTGATTTCAGACTTCTAGCCTCCAGAACTGTGAGACGATATATTTCTGTTGTTTTAAACCAGTTTGTGGTACTGTGTTACGGCAGTCCTAGCAAAGTAATATACTGAGTGTTTCCATTCACACTCTAGTAGAGGAGACATGCCTGAACAGGTCATTGCAACACCGTACATGCATTATAATATCAGAGAGGCCTGTGCAAAGTGCTGCAAAAGCACGAAGGAAGGAGTAAGACTCTTCCTGAAGGAACCGAGGAAGTCCTCATGAATGAAGGGGAGAAGGTCGCTTCAGACAGTCGACAGTACATGCAAGGGATTGTATGCTTGGACCTGAATAGGGTTTTTAGGAAATGGCAAATCATTTCCAAAGACTAGAGCTAAGAGTGGGCTGGATGTGAGGCTGGGAAGTGCCACTGAGACCTGGGTGTGAAGTGTGTAGGCGCCTGATTTCCAGGGGAGCCACCGAGAGCAATGTCATACTCAGATCACAGACAGATAGAACTGGAATTGAGACTGGAGGCAGGGCCCTGGCGAGGAGACTGCTTAGGGAAATAATCCAGGCAAGACATGAGAAGCCTCTCAACCAGGATGGCAGAGAGGAAGGCGCTATTCACCCCAATAGCCAGTCCTCCTAGTGGCCCATGTATGTCACAGCTTTGTCCCCAGCTCCCACATTAGAATGGCTACGACCATTCAGGGGCAGTGTCTTCCCTTATCCCTCAGCCTCAGGTGAGCACTGAAAGCCATATTCATTGCACAGCTGTGTCCATGGCAGAGCTCTGTGATAGTTAGAAAGTTCTAGTGACATCCTTATAGCAATGACAAAGCAAGAGCCTACTGTCCTGGCTTTAGAATGAACACCCACGTTGTTACGAGGTTGAGTAGCCAGAACGTAGCTGGGTCACTCCACCCCGTAGCACTTGTCCATGACCCACGAGAAGGACTCTCAAAACCCCCTCTACAGCCTCTGAGGAGCTGAACGTTGGGCCAATGAAACTTCTCTTCCATATTTATTAGTTTGTTGGTGAAAATATAAAGAAACCCTGTAGGCACTACACATCTCCTAGAAAAGCATAAAGAATGTTTTGCTATGGCCTCAGGAGGCTGGATTCTGTGAGATTTGGTTCTGGGAATAAAATGCTACCGTGGGTGGGGGGAGAAAACCATTGTCAAAGGCACAAAAGAGATTTTTAAAATTCAACCTTGAACCTTTACAATGTACCAGGCCACTGTAAACTCATCAAACCACCAAACTCTCATAACAAATCTCCAAGGCTCATATTACCATTTTAACCTCCTCACAGATATAGAAACAAAGGTTCAGAGAGACTCCACCCCTCTCCAGAGCCACCCAACATGGAAGGGACAAAGCTGGGACTTGTATCCAGGCCTATGGATTCCAAAGTCTTTCCCCTTCCCTGAGCTCTTGCCTGGAACCTGGCCCAGGTTTCCGGGATGGGATGGCTCTGGACTGGACTTCTCCTTCTGGCCATCAAATAGATAGATTTGGAACAGAGTCAGAGAGCAGAAGTTGACTATATTTGTCCTATGAGAAGGGATCGCAGGAACTAGAGTCGATCCGCTTGGGGAAGAGAAAACTGCACGGATGTGGCAGCTGTCTTCAAATATTGGAAGGGCTGTCATGACAAAGAAAGATGAGACTTGTTCTGAAAGGCCTTAGGGGGTAGAAGTAAAGGGATGGATGGTGATGACAGGCCATCAGGTGTCAGCTGGGTGAAAGACGCTTCCGCTAGGCAGAACTAGAAAGAGGGGCTGCCTTGGGAAGATGAGAGCTCCCTGTCACCAGTGTGCTCAAGCACGGGCAAGCTGGCTGTATGTTGGCAGTGCTGTGAAGGCGCTCACACACGGATGAGTGAGAGAACGCAATTCCCTTACCGGTTTCCGACAGCTCAGAGACTCTAATTCTGTGGTCTATTTATACTCTCCAGGCCCAAATCTGACTTGCATGCAAATAACTCTGCCTTTAGCCCACGGTCTTTACAATGCCCTGCAAGACCCGCCCTGCTAGGGCCCCACCTATCACTCCTCTCCAGACACATTGTTCTCCTTGCTATGCTTTGGCAGGCCAGGCACACACCCACCTTAGGACCTTTCCAGTGGCTGTTCCCTCTCTAAACACACGCTTCACCCACATAACACTGTGCCTATTTCCCTGGCCTCCTTCAAGCATGTGCCCAAACGCCCTATCCTCAAGGAGAATTCTGTTTAAAATTGTTTCCCACCCCTGCATCCGACACCTCCAATCCCCCTCAGTCTGCTCAGTTTTTTCCATAGTGTTTATAATTTCTAACATACTGACTATTTTGCTTATTTATTGTGTCATTTTGTATTGCCCACCACCCCTCACTAGGACGCAAGCTCCATGAGGGCAGCAATTTTACCATTTGTGCGGTGGTTGAATCCCAAGCACATAAACAGTGTCTGATACAAAGTAAGTACTCAGATATTTTTGGAACGAATGAATGAATGAATGAGATTTACTTTCATTTTCACTCTCCTTCTTGGGAGGAGGTGCTTTGGTAAGCCTGCGTAAAGAGGCAGAAACTACCCAGCATGATTACGCATCTAAATTCAGCTATGAAATACGGCCAACATCAGCAAGAAGAGTTGTTGTAACAGATATTCCATTCTGCAGAAAATGAAAGACTTGGTCTCCTCCAGTGATCAGCTGGGTCTTAAGGACCTGTGCTTTCTTACGTTAGAACTGGGAGACTGTGTGGAGGACAGAGAGAGTGGTGAGGAAGTAGATGGAGAGAAATTATCAAAAGAAGGACATTCCAGGGCCGGCCCGGTGGCTCAGGAGGTTAGAGCTCCGTGCTCCTAACTCCGAAGGCTGCCGGTTCGATTCCCACATGGGCCAATGGGCTCTCAACCACAAGGTTGCCAGTTCAATTCCTCGAGTCCCGCAAGGGATGGTGGGCTCTGCCCCCTGCAACTGAAATTGAACACGGCACCTTGAGCTGAGCTGCCGCTGAGCTCCCGGATGGCTCAGTTGGTTGGAGCGCATTCTGTCAACCACAAGGTTGCCGGTTCGATTCCTCGAGTCCCACAAGGGATGGTGGGCTGCGCCCCCTGCAACTAACAACAGCAACTGGACCTGGAGCTGAGCTGTGTCCTCCACAACTAAGACTCAAAGGACAACAACTTGACTTGGAAAAAGTCCTGGAAGTACACACTGTTCCCCAATAAAGTCCTGATCCCCTCCCCCCCAGAAAAGAAGGACATTCCTAGACGCTGATCCACGGTGCCCTCAGCGTGGATGATCATTCTCCATTTTCTGAGAACTTAATTTGTGCCAGGCACTCTTTGAAACACGTTGTAAGGTTTATCTCACTCCATAACCAACCCTATGAGATAGGCCCTCTTAACATCCCTATTTTACAGATGGGCAAAATGAGGCATGACAAGTTAATTGTGTGCCCAAAGTCACACAGCTGCTAAATCCTAAATCTTAAACCACTAGCAGCTGGGGATTCAAAGCCAGGTTGTCTTGTTCAGGAGCCTGCACTCTTAACACTTAAGTTCCACTGCCTGAAAAAAACAAACAATGAAGCACCAGTCTCTGAACTTGGTGTGTAGCCGTGCTTGGCTGATGGTAAGACATCTCTCTGGTATCCTCTGTGCGTATACATGCTTTGCTGACGACATGGGCTTCTGCAGCAACCTAACAAAGATATCTTGCTGTCTGTGACAAGGACGCTTTCTGAATGGTGTGGCATTCTGCCTGAGACTGATTTCTCGCTGGCAAAGACAAGATAAAAAATACTAACATTTGCACAGTGTTTTAAAACTTATAAATAGAAACATTTTTCTTCGATCTTCACAGCAAATAGGTGGAGTATTATAAGCAGTTCTCTTTTAAAGAGACATCCAACGTATACAGCGGGTGAGCTGTGGAATGGAGACCCCAACCCCAGTCCTTTGGCCCATGATTGAATTCATTTCTCCGTTTCACCAGGCAGCTTTCAACTGCACGTGGTTGTCTATAATACTCCAAGCTCTAGCATCCTCACCAGTCTATTAAACATCGGATACTGTCTCTGTACCATTGATCTCAGGTCAGAGAGGACTGGAGTATGATGCAACTACGTTTAGATCTTAATTTCCAGGGTTCGAATGTGAGGTTAGGGAAATAAATATATCTGAGTCTATTTATCCAAAGGATATTGGTTGATCACATGAAATGTGTCAGGCCTGTGCTACCCACTACAGTAGCCGCTGGCCACATGTGTTTTTTGAGCAGTTGATATAAGCCTAGTGTCACTGAGGAGTTAAATTTTTAATATTATTTAATTTTTGTTACTTGAAATTTGTGTTTTAAAATGAAAACGATGTAAAATATTTTTGTGTTAAACACAGCTTCACTGTCTTGGTACTAGTACGTTTCACTTTAGCTTTCGCATTGCATAAGACAGTACTATTACATAGTAATGCACTTGTCAGGTGCATGTACTGTTTCCACTAATGTGTGTAAACACATCACTGATCTAGTTGGAGCCAACGGACTGATTTAGTCTGAATGAGTTTTTTCTATACACGCAACATTGTAATGTGTTTCCTGGAATAGTTTATGCTGACAGCTCCAGTTAGTGTGATAACTGTGTAATTCTTGATAATTAAATTGAAATACTTGTTATGATTTTAATTATAATACAATTAAGTTATTTTAACACCTACTGGCACCGTGTAGTATTGCAGCCTAGCTCTGTTGCAATCATAGACACCTGGGTAAGACATGCAAGGAACACAAACTCTACCACCAGGGCGTCATTATCTCTGAATGACACTGATTTAATGGGACACTGGACACTGATTTAATGGGCTCAAAAAAATTACAGCAAGTGGATAGTCAGGGGAAGAAAATGCATATCCAGAAAAACGAGGCCACCTAGTTGTGGGGGCAGAGCCCCAGAAAGTAGTTTCCAGGCTCTCGGCTTCACATAGACAGGTGCGGGCTCAGGTAGTAAATGGCCATCAACTGTGATTGCACGGCCATCAGCTGTGGCTAGTTGGCCGTCAGCTGTAACCAGTGAGCCATTGGCCACTAATATAACTGCTGTGGCTACGCGAGGGAGAGAAGAGAGAAGAATGGGGGCTAGCAAGAAGATGGTGGCTGGGCTGGCAAGTGTGGATGGCGGTTTGTGGACAGTGTGCATCCAGCCTCCAGTGAGAGTATAGTGCCACCAGAGAGAATATAGTGGTATGACTCCCCTACCTATGGCTCCGTGGGTGTTCCTTTTTGGCCTCACCATGTCCTGCGTTCTTGTATGGGGAGCGGGAGCAGAGACCCCGCAGGCCTCGCTGCATGACAAATGGCGCAGCAAGCAGGCTCTCCCGCACGACAAATGGCGCAGCGAGCAGGGTATGGTGCCGGCCAAAGCTCCCCGAAGGACGGTGGAGCAGTTTGTGTGTATGAACACTCAGTCTGAGGAAGACCAGGAGGAGCAGCTGCCGGAGAGCTGGACCCCCGTGGAGGGGTGGGAGGACGTGGACGTTTCTCCCACCAGCACAGGAAAAGCCATGCAGCTGCTGGAGAGATGGAGCCCCGTGGAGAGGTGGAAAGATGTGGACGGTTCCCCAACCAGCACAGGCCGGAGAAAGCGAAGGTCGTTGCAGCCCTGTGGGCCGGGGAAGATCCTGCTCAGGCAGCCCGGATGCAGGACTTGTAGTCCCAGGAGGTAACGCTTGCTGAGTCCTCCGTGGGAGATGAGGGTGAGGTCAAGGTCATCCCTCACCCCCAGGACAGCCCTGGTGAATGACTATGGACTATGGGGAATTGCCTTCCATCCTTAAGTTAATGGACCACTTGACTGTTTGTTTGGGAACTGTTGTTAGTGGAACTGGGGGATATTTGCTTTTGTCTCTTGACTGGCCGCCATTGAGAATATGTAAGCACCTTGATTGTGAGTCGCTGTTGTTCCAGCAGGGTACCCTGAGAGGCACAGAGAGAGTGGCAGTGCCCTGAGAGCCCTGGCTGAGTCCAGGAAGTCTGGCTGAGCCCTGAAGATACCCTGGCTGTGCCCAGGAAGTCGGGCTGTTCCCAGAGAGAGTGGCAGTGCCCTGAGAGCCCTGGCTGTGTCCAGGAAGTGTGGCTGTGCCCACAGAGAGTGGCAGTGCCCTGAGAGCCCTGGCTGTGTCCAGGAAGTGTGGCTGTGCCCACAGAGAGTGGCAGTGCCCTGAGAGCCCTGGCTGTGTCCAGGAAGTGTGGCTGTGCCCACAGAGAGTGGCAGTGCCCTGAGAGCCCTGGCTGTGTCCAGGAAGTGTGGCTGTTCCCAGAGAAAGTGGCAGTGCCCTGAGAAATCCTAGCTGTGCCCGGGGAAACTAGTGGTACCCTAAGAAGTCCAGGAAGTCTGGCCGTGCCCAGAAGTACTGGTGGTGCCCTGAGAAACCCTGGCTGTGTCCGGGAAGACAGGTGGTACCCTAAGAAGTCCAGGAAGTCTGGCCGTGCCCAGAAGCACTGGTGGTGCCCTGAGAAACCCTGGCTGTGCCCAGAGAGCCTGGCTATGTCCAGGATATTGCATTCACCCCCAGGCTCCTCGCATAGGTCCCCTCGCGGAAGACGCTTGTCGCGTAGATTGTGAGGCGAGAGCCTGTAGGGGTGGAGTGTGGGGGCAGAGCCCCAGAAAGTAGTTTCCAGGCTCTCGGCCTCACATAGACAGGTGCTGGCTCAGGTAGTAAATGGCCAACTGTGATTGCATGGCCATCAGCTGTGGCTAGTTGGCCGTCAGCTGTAACCAGTGAGCCATTGGCCACTAATATAACTGCTGTGGCTACACTAGCAGAGAAAGAAGAGAAGGAAAGAATGGCGGCTAGCAAGAAGATGGCGGCTGGGCTGGCAAGCGTGGATGGCGGTTTGCGGACAGTGTGGCTCCAGCCTCCAGTGAGAGTATAGTGCCGCCAGAGAGAATATAGTGGTATGACTCCCCTACCTATGGCTCCGTGGGTGTTCCTTTTTGGCCTCACCATATCCTGCGTTCTTGTATGGGGAGCGGGAGCAGAGACCCCGCAGGCCGCCCTGCACGACACTAGTGTAGCAGAAAAATAGACTTGAGACTCAGACTGACGTGAGTTTCAGTTCCCAGCTCAATTAATTGCTACATAACACCGTACAAAGTAAGTCACATCTCTGAGCCTCAATTTCTTCATCCTTAAAAAGGGACAATAAAAACCAAATGTTTTGACATTTAGAGTGTGGTCTAGAAAAGATAGCTAGTATTAGCTTCTACGTAAGGCTGTGGGAGGTAAGGAAATGGAGAGTGAGTGGTATGCTGGCTCGTTGCCAGCTAGCCCTCCTTCATTTCGGTGCAGGAGGGGCCTGCCAATCATTCTCATACATGTGGTTTTTCATAGAAGGTACCGTGTTTCCCTGAAAATAAGACCTGGCCGGACTATCAGCTCTAACACATCTTTTGGAGCAAAAATTAATATAAGACCTGGTGTTATTTTAATATAAGACCGGGTCTTTAATATAATTAATATAATATAATACCGGGTCTTATATTGAGTTTTGCTCCGAAAGACGCACTAGAGCTGATGGTCCTGCTAGGGCTTCTTTTCGGGGAAACATGGTAGTTTCTTGGCTCATCACATTCTAGGCCATTTCCTGGCCCTCTATGGTGAGTGAATGAGGAAATGCGTAGCTTGCCCAGGCTGCTGAGGTCAGAAACCTCTCTCAGGAGGTTTTCCAAGCGCTAGGAAATCAATATCCATTGTCAAGCAGCTTCAAAGCTGATTACCCTGAAATGAATGGTCACGCCCCCTTTTTAGGTCTCCATCTTCCTGTTTAGAAGATCAGCTGCAATACATTAGGTCTCTAAATGCTGTTCAGCAAATGATTCCTGGGAGCAGAACACTAAACCAGTGGGAAAGGCTTGGAGCGGGTCTTCTGGCGTCCACACTGAGGGAACGTGCATAAATAGAGTTGAGGCTGTCTTAACTGGCAGTGGTGTAGGGGTTATATTTCACCGCTCTTCTGGGAGTAATAAAGGTAGACGTTATAATCAGTGTGGCAGCAAAGAAATGGAAACTTAGAACCTGAGCTGCTCTGCTATTCAGCTAGAGCCAGTGAAAAGGAAATGGATACTGTCTCAGCTGGTTGAAAAATACAGACCCTTCGCCTAATAATAAAAATACCCTTGGTGGGATGAAACTAGACCCTCCCTCTAGTAATGATAACTATGCTATCTCTGAAGTGAAGCCAACCTTGATTCAAATTCTTTGTCGTTTACTACCTGTCTGCCCTAAAGAGTATTACTTAGCCTCCTGGATACTTGGTTTCATCAGTAATCAAATGGGATTATGGAAAATATGCGAAATAAATGATTTATTGTTACTGGCAAAGTTGCCAGCACGGGGAAAGCTTGCAACCAATGTCAGTTTCTTTCTTCCTTCTCTTTCCCTTTGTCCTGTTGAAAATGTCTTTATATCTTTCAGAAGTTCCCAACCTGAAGTTTGGATGGACATGAGGGTGAGGGGCTGATGTAATATGTACAATGTGGTATGAGTGTGGTAATTTCTAGTGAGCATGTCCATGGTTTTCAGCAGATTCCCAAGGGGGGTTTTAATCCAAAGACAAGGTTGAAAACTCACTGGTCTGTATCTTTCTTTAACGGTCTGGTTCCTGCCGCCCTTTGCGTACCTTCATTGCCTGTCATCGTCCTCATTCATTGCACCCCAGCTGCTCTAACCCTCTCTCTGTTTCCCAAACATCCAAGCTCATTCCTGCCTCAGAGCCTTTTGCTTGTCATTAATTCCCTTTGCCCCCAGATCCTCACATGATACACTCAGTGCAAATGTCACTTCTTGAGATGGTCCTTCCCTGATCTCCCATTCTAAAGGGCCTCCTCGGTCACTTTCCATCATAGGTGTAATTCGTCTTCGCAGGCTGTCACAGGCTGCTGCATCGACTAGGTGGCTTAAACCACAGAAGTTTACTTCTCACAGTTCTGGAGGTTGGGAGGTCCAAGATCAAGGTGCCAGCTGATTCAGTTTCTAGTGAGAACCCTTGGTGTGCTGACGGCTGCCTTCAGCATGGGCAAAGAGTGATCTCTCTCTTTCTCTTCTTAGAAAGCCACGACTCCCATCATGAAAGCCCTACCCTCGTGTTATCTATTGATTTTATCTAGCCCTAATTATTTCCCAAAGGTCTCATCTCCAAGTGCCATCACACTGTGGGTTAGAGCTTCAATACATGAATATTAAGGCGATACAATCCAGACCATAGCAATGTCACTGCATTTTATTGCCCTCAGAGCACTTACCCTACCTGTTCATCACTTCCTTCCCTTATTTTATTCTCTACCCAGTGCCTCGTGGGGCACAGAGGACTGTACCTTCCATGAGCACAGAAACTTAGCCTTATTCACTATTGATTCACAACAATTAGAACAATAATTGGCACATGGTAGGTATGCCAATTACTGCAAGAATGGATGGATGGATGGATGGATGGATGGATGGATGGATGGATGGATGGATGATGGATGGGTGGATAAATGGATGGATGATGACTTTTAAGTACATCCTTGTGAGGTGTGGAAGAAAGGGACCCCCCTCCCAGTACTATAGATAGGAAAAGGTTTGTGCACAGTGATTCAGAGCAGTCTCTGGAGCTGACCACATGAGTTTAAACCCCACCTTTGTCACTTACAAACGATGTAACTTGGGGCAACTTACTTACCCTCTCTACTTTTCAGTTTCCTCGTCTGTAAAATGCTGATACTAACAGTATATTTTAGTTGCCTTAGAGCCGTTCACCTATATTCTGGTTCCCCTCTTTCAGGCACATAGTAAGACCTCTCTTCCATGGCTAGTTGATGTCAGGTATGGCCAGGAACTGTCCGCTGAGTGACTGTGTCATTTCCATGTGGAAGCTTTCAAGGGGCAACGTGTGAGCTGTCTTTTCCTTTTCTCTGACATGAAGTCTGAAAGATTCTGATGGAGGTTTCTGTATGAGCCTGGATCCTGGGGTAGACACAGTGTGGAACAGAATTCCCATGAACCTAGAGCACCAGAGAGAAACACACCCCTGAGATTTGGTAGTTATTTGTCATCACAGCATAACCTAGCCTGACTAATACACATATCAAATCACTGAGCTCTTGTGAGGTTTAAATGAGACGATGAAAGTGTCATGTTCAGAACAGTGTCTGGTACGTAGAAGGCACTATATAAATACTTACAAATATTATTACCCAGTTGATTTCAAAGCTAGAACTGAAATCCAGGTTTCCTGGCCATAATTATGATGTGATTTTTCCTGCATTTTGTTATTCCAAAATCTACAAAAGAACACTTGAGAGGGAGACGGGAGAAGATAAGCAGAAGTCTTGCTGCCGCATGTCTGCTCCTTCTGATTCTAAACCTAGCAGTGGCAGGGATGAGAGCTTCTGAAGACGAGCTCCTGAGCTCACGCAAAAGCAGGGTCACTCTGGCCAATGGTGTCATTGTTTGGGGACAATGACAGTGACCCATATTCATGGGTTTCTCCCTCAGCAGAGCACCCCTGCCCGTCTTTTCCTTTCCTTCTTCCCTTGGAGCCCAGAGTAAAATTGTGCCTTGAGGGGAAATTTCCAAGCAGCACTAATTGGCAGGTCTCTTCCCAGCAGAATGGACAGTTCAAGGTTAGAAAAGAGGGTAAGACCATTTCTTGCCGTTCTGTTTTGTGAGGAAACTGCCTTTCATAACTGTGTTGATGTCTCTGGAGAGCTTGGAGAGGCTTAAAAGAAAATGATCTTTATCTCTACTATAACAAAGAGGAATTAATAAGCATCAACCATAACAAAGGTTGTGGGTAATAAGTGATAACTAGCTCCTGTGGAGTGTCTTTAATAAATACGCCAGGCCCTGCTCTGAGCGATTTGTGTATCTTCACCCATTTAATCGTCACTGCACTATCAGGGAGTTCCTAGTGTTACCATCCTCATTGTATAGATGAGAAATAGAGGTGCAAAGAAGCCCAGGAACTCGTCCCTGTTCACCAGGTAGAGCCAGGATTCAAATCCAAGCAGTCTGGCTCCAGAGTCTGGGCTTCTAATTACCATGCTCTACTGTCACTCATCTATTTTAAGTGTCACGCAGTTTCACACGTCCATGCCTTTACCCACGCTGTTTCTTCTAGATTTTTAAAACGTAGATCCAGGGCCATGTCAGTGTGAAGCTTGGCGTCACCTCTCATCCTCTCGTTTGAGGCTGTCACTTTCTCTTCTGTGACCCTCTCTGTCTTTATTACAATAAATTTTACACTAAACTCTGAGTACCTTAGGGGCAGTGACTATAACTTAATAATTTTAGCGTCCCTGGTGTCTGCCACAGTCCCGGGCACAAAAATAAATGTGATTTCAATGTTATTGAATTGATGTATAAGGATTTGAAAACCTTGAGTACATAGAAGGCAGTAGAACTAACAGAGAGTATAGGCTCTGGAGGTAGACTGCCTTGCTTCAAATCCAAGCCTTCAATTTTCATAATTCACAGGTATGATCGTGGGCATGTTTATTTTTCTGTGCCTTGGTTTGTTCTTCTATACAATGAGGATAAAAACAGTATAGGCCTCAGTAGGTCATTGCATGGATTAAATGAGATGATATAGCAAAGAACTTAGCCTAGGTAAGTACTTCATTAATGTGATCTCGTACTGCCTGAGTATCCTGGGACGTTTCACACTGAAGATTCCTAATAGCTATGCCCATCCCTGACTAGTGACAAAAGAGCTCATACAAATATGGCTAAATCATGACAACTTGGCAGACTGAGAGGTATAAGCAAATTTATCTGTAAAGTTGCTCTAGTCTAGGAATTCAGTCGGCCCAACAACAATTAGCATATGCTTAACATTTTTTTCCATTCAGGTGGATGGAAGTTGAGCAGTCAAACCGGGGGTGGGGGGGTGGGGGGAATAACCCTGAGAAAATTGATGACACTATTACGAGCTATTTTCTAGGACCATAATAATATAGCCTTCATTATTTCTTTTATAAGGTAGTCTCATACTGCAAATTGAAAGTACATACAATTCGGATATCTCTGAAAATAAGCCTAGTTTTGGAAAAAATGGAAACAAAACAGTGGTGTTTAAGCACACCCATCCTGACTGGACATGAACTATAGTTTATTATACTCAGTGTGCAAGGGGGATTCAAGAGCAGAATGTTCAGTATTCAAGTTTAGTCTGTTCACCCAAGAAACCTAAAATGGATTATCAAAATTATCTAAATAACTGGATTAGAGCTGAGGACAGTAAACCAAAAAACATAACAGGTTCTAATCTTTGTGTCAGTATTAAAAGATAAAATATACATGGCATGTGTATAGAATCTACCTGCTAATTATGCTAATTGGAAAAGGAATGGAAAAAATATCCCTTCCCTTCTCATCCCCTCAAGGAAAAAGATAAAAATGTTGGAAATTCATATTGTTTTATGTGAGGCTGTTATGGCCCAATATTGAAGGAAGATTTTTAACAGAAAAATCCACTTTAAGCCTGCAAATACTCTTTGAGCCACCCCCTTCTCTTCTACAGAAAATCCCTCTTCCATATCCAACCTTTGCCCCCCACACCACCAACATTGGACAATCAAAAATACTGGGAAGCAGGAAACTATTGTGTGCAAAGTCCCGATTTTGGATCTAGATATCCTAGGGTCAAATCTTAGTCCTAAAATTCCAGTGTGGATCTGGGAAAGTAACTTAAGCTGTCTGTGAGGTTCTCCACTTTATAATGGAAATAATAACAGTACCTAGCTCATGGTACTATTGTAAGGGACTAGCAAATTAACATGGGTCCTACAACATGAGTTCTCGATAAACTTTCATCATTATTATGTGCCTTGTATGTATTAGTCATAAACATCTTTAACAAAGGAATGCAAAGAAGTAATAATCACAATAATACATCACACTTTCAATGTTGCAGGTTCAGTTTTGAGCATTTTTTTGGTATATGAACTCTTGTTTTATTAACTTCATAATAACCCTTTGAGGTAGTCCTATTGGGTAGAGGTGAAATGACTCGCCGAAGGTCACATAGCTAGCAAGTAGCACACCAGAATGTGATTCCAGCACCCTCACGCTTGAGCGTTAAATCTATATTCCCTGCTTTTGAGCACTGTGACTGGATTTATTCATCATTCACTCAAAAAGTATTGATTGAGAATCTACTCTGGGCCAAATAACATTCCAGTTTTTGAGATATATTACTACAGAAGAAAGATGCAGGGTCTTTCCCTCACAAATATTTAATGTATTTAATAAATATGCGTATAGATGTACTAACTGTTACTTTTAAGCTTGCCCATGTTCATTTTATTCATAAGCAGATGGATAAATACTATTTGCCAGGTCTGTAGGTCTTTATGAAGTTGATACATTTGGTGTTGTTTCTTTTACCTTTCCCCCCTCAGCTGAGGTATCCACATTTGGAACCCTAATACAATTCAGCACCAGGGACAGCAGACAAATCCTAATGGCACTAGGAATACATCTATCTGTTTTTCCTTTCAGAATTCACAAAGATCTGGTCCTTCAGAACACACACACACACACACACACACACACACACACACAGAGTATTTAAAAATATCTTAGGAAGAATCCTAGAAATTACCAAGTCCCTGAAACAGAGAGGAACATTTGCACCTACAAGGCCACACAGCTGAAGCCAAGAACTAATTAAGTTCCTGAAACTGGTCTATTTATAACCATCCCATCTCAAATGTACTGTCACCATGAAGCAGATGAAGTGTGTGTACATTCAGTGACATGGGTATGGTGTATGGTGATGATTCCTTAGATAGGAATCCTCTAAGTTCAGCTCCAGAGGAATCCTGACTTAGTCAGATTTATTTCCTAATGTTATTGTTTATCATTTCCAAATTTCCTGCGTATTTCCTAACACATCTGAAAGCATGGGTGAAAAGAAGTTTCAAGGTTCCTTAGAGGAGAAACAGGTCCAAGCTCTACTGACCCTGGCTTCGACACCGAATTGCATTGACTTCATTGAGAACATTAGAATGATTTCCTGCCTATCAACGTTTATTAGATTTGAGACTGTCTAATTCTGACATCCCAAAGGAAGGTGACTCACTCACAGTAAGCTTGTTATCATTCTCTAAGGATATACTTAATCTGGATGACATCATCTTGTCTGGAAGACACATTTTAGGTAGATAGTCCCCAGAGCTCATGAAAGGAAAACTTTCCATTTGCTGTGCTTCTCTAATCTCATCCAATTACAGCAGCTAGGAGAGGCTGGAAGGGGAAAGAATGTGATTCTGTGAAGCAATATAGAGTTACAGATTTAATCGCTTAAGATTGTATTTATTATAATAGTGGAAAGCTCTTCAAGGAAGTCCTTATTGATATCAGTAAGGGTCGCCATAAATCTTTCTCCTCTAAGATCCTTTCAACAGTTATTCAGGTCCTACCACCTCCTAACTATGTAATCATGGAAACTTCCTTAAGTTCTCAGAGCCTCGGTTGCTTCTTCTGTATAATGAGGACTGTTTTACTTATGGTTCCTCACTGGGGCATTGTGAGGAATAATGAGGAATGTCCCACCACATGGTGGAGAATACTGGCAAGCAGAGGCAGAGGAAGTGACACACAGGTGACTGACTCCCCTAGGGGAGCTGAAATACATTTCTCAAGAAAAAGAATGAAGAAAATTCCCCTAAAGATTGGCATGAGGATTTTCCTCATCATGCCAATGAAATGCTTCAACTATCCAAAGGTTTAAAAAGCCGTGAGATTCGGAGTATTAATTAGCATTAAAGTTAATCTCTATCACATATTAATCACCATACCTCCCTCCTTCGCAAACTTTTACTTCTTCGATAATAAGAAAAATATTATTCTTTCACTGGAAGATGGCTCTCACTATATTTTGGTAAAGAATCTAACTGGCTTCTTGGATGAAAAGGGGGAGAAGCAGTCTTGCGTGGTCATCCACATGCTGGTTCTAGCAGTGGTTTATGTTTACATTCTGATTCCACCATCACAAAGTGAGTGACTTTGGGTAAGTTTCTCAATCTCTCTGAGCCTGGATTTACTCATCAGTGAAATAGAAATAATACCAACGACCATCTTATGAAGAGGTTGTGATGATCACACATGTTAATAGGCATAAAGCACTTGGAATAGTATCTGCCTGTCATAAGGACTCGATAAACGTCAGATCTATAAAGAACATGCCAGGCCAGATATAAAGTAGCCCAGGTCCTTGGGATAGGTATCTCCTTTCCTAAGTTCCAAGACAGGAGACCAAAGACAGAGGGTCCCTTTTTCTCTGTACATCTGCTTATTACGAAACCATCTCTTATTTTTCATTTATTTATTTTTCTTAAGGCAATCCGTGCTAGGGTGATGGCTCATATTGTGATCATGACGATGGGGGGAAGGTCACATCACAAATATTTTACTTTATGATACAATGATGCAGGAAGGAGTAGAATTCTATGGACAGGAAAGAGGGGTGTAAGGGGTCCCAGTGAAGGAGCACGAGACACAGGCTGTAAAGGAGAAGAATGAGGGAGAAGACATGAAACAAAGCTATGTGTTCTCCTCCTAATATTTAGAATTGCTGACTTAGACCTCTACTGATTCAGCCAGTTCCCCCTGCTTTCTTGTTGACATCAGGCCAGAGCAAAGAGGCACAATATGAAACACCAGAATGAACAGATAATGGGCCTGGAAGAGCTTAAGATGAGAAGGGGAGAGAGAGAGAGAGAGAGACCCAGGAAGGATGCGTCTAGTTAGGAGAGACGGGAGGTCTGGATTGCCCTTACGTTGATGTAGGAGTATTATAAAGATTCCATTGCCGTGCTGTCTACAGAACTGACCTATAGTACAGCCGATGACACCCAAACACACACACGGAGGAGACAAGATTTGTTAGTGTTTTCAGTCTCCATATGCTCTACCTCACACCCATCTAAACAATTTCTTTTGTAAAAAAAGACTCGTTCAGCAATTAGAGTGTAGGCCTGCTATTCCAGTCTATTGGGGGTTTTGTGATACAAATTCAGAAGACCAGGAAGAATAAGAATGGAGACACAGGCCTGGAGATCCAAAAGAAAGGGAAAGGGAAAATAAAGACAAAAGCTGAAAGGGCTGGATGTTAGAGTCTGAGGGATTTCACAAGGGTGAGGTCAGGAACATACGTGTGGTGAGAAAGAACGGAGAGGAAGATTAAAGGGAATGTAAACAGTTCTGGGGTGTAAAATGAACTCCCTTTATTAGTCTTCAAGAGAGTCTGGCATAGTTTAAAATGTTTTTGATGGCTAGCGTGGCTTTCTAAAATATGATTTTATTGAGAGATTAATCCGGGGCCCAGTAATGACGACCATGTGTGTGCCCACTGACCTATAGAGCTTTGGTCCCACTCACTGAAGACGTGGCTTGGGATTTACAAGCCCCTTTATTCTATGAAAAGCAAGCCCGTTTGTTCTACTAAAGAATTGCTGGGGAAAGCAAATGAGACATTATCAGCAACGTTTGTTTCAAGTTTGGGAAAAAAGTTTAAGGGGAATAAGACAAAATCTCTGTCTTTTCCTGAGCAGAAATAGAAGGCATGTCACTCCTGCGCCCATTCCCTGTGGGGAAGAGGGCCAGGCAACAGGTGACCTGTTTCAGTTGGATGAGAGCTGACATGATGTTCACCTCATTAGGGAAATTATCAAATCTAATGATAGGAAAGGTATATCACTTGAGACAGATGCAGGGAAATTGGTTTTCTCCCTTGCCCAGAAATATCTGTGCTGAGGATTTACAGGGGGTGAGGGGTGCAGTTGGAATGAAGGGGCAGTCCCGGAGCTTCATAGACCAGTGTTTGGTGGCCAGGACTGAGAACAGCCGTGGTTGGCATGAGCAGGGCCCAAGAATTGATAAGAAAGGATCCTGGGGCTACCAGCTGTGGCCCAGGGAGGGTGATGCTTGGCTCCAACTGAGAGTTGGCACAGAGAGAGTCAGAACTGGCTTAATGAGAGGATGAGATTGTGCCGGGATGGAAAGTGGTCCATCTCCCCCTATACCTCAGCCCAGCACCTACCAATCCAGACTCTCTAGAAGCATCTTCAGGGAATATTTCTAGAAATACACATTCCCATGCCTTACCTGTGGAGACCCTGAAGCAGAAGATCTCAGGTGAGGCCTGAGCGTGACTTTTTCATGAGCTTCTCAGATGATTCTGGTAAAGCTTATCCATGAGCCGGGGTGTGAAAACTACAAGTCAGCCATAACCATTCCTTCTCTACCAGCCAACTAAGAGAATGAGTCCACTTGCCACAAACTAGTCAGTCAGGAACACTTTTTTATATTTTTTATATTTACACACTAAATTCTCTCCAGGATAAAATGAAGAAAAACCACCCAGCGTCTCTTAAATCGTCTCCTCCTCCTTCGCCTGCTCCTCTCTTCTTTGAATTTCACATCAAACAAAAAACAGAGCTGTAATGTGTGCATAGCCGACATTAAAACATAAATGGTTTTGCATCAGAGGTGTCTTCAAGCAAATCCTGAGAGACGTTCTTGTAGACCCAGGAAAGCAGTGGTTCGGCCACCAGGGAGGGGTGAGTGTTGGAGGGGACGTGCAGGGAGACAGGAGCCAGAAGCAAACATCTCCCTCAGGGTCAAGCAAAGATGGTTCCAGTTAGGGGTTAGGGGTTGCACTATAAAGGACATGCAGTGCTCCAAGCTCCATTCAGAGGAGAGGTGGGGGGTGGGGAGGTGAGCTGGGGAGGGGGGCTCTAGTACAGTGACTCCAGGAGCTTGAAGAAGGCCCCAAGTGGCAAGAGTCAGGAACAGCCAGCGTTAAAAGTTTGAGGCCTTGATCTCAGATCACCAGAGACAGCATCTCTGATTGGCAGCACAGTCCTTCCCCAATACCCACCCCTGCACATTAGAAGGAGCCAAGGAGCTCATGTAATACACAGATTCCCAGTCCCTGCCCATGGCGGGTCCTCGCCACCTTCTATCATCTGTATGCTAATCGCTCAGTCAGTCCGTAAACATACAGCAAGTGTCTACTCTGTGCTCCCATGCAGTCTGTTAACTGCATGAGAGCAAGGATGGCATCTGCTCACCCTCAGCGCCCAGCACAGTGCCTGAAAACAATACCGCTCATTCACAAAAAGAAAAACAAGAATGAATGCTTACTATCTGCCAGGCTGAGCAGGGCACTGAGACAATGATTAATAAATGCGTTCCCTACACTGAGTCTAGTGGGAGAGACAGCCCAGGGGTCCATAAACCATAGCAACATGACAAGTGCTGTGTAGTAACCCTCCTTACCTTCTGAACCCACCCCACACAGGAGCCAAGGAGATTATCCTAAAACACCAATCCAGCCACCGTATTGCTTTAAGACCACCAGTAGTTCTCTGTCTCCTCTTCCCAAAGAGAGGGCTATAAAGATGCCTGGGAAAGAAGTCTTCATGGTCAAATAACTGTGGAAGACTCTGGGATAAATTAAATGAAATAAATCAAGTTTCTTTAATGCAGGATTTGTCAAAAATTGTATGAGCCAATGAGCCTTGTAAATCTCCTAAAGGGGAGAGGGCACTTTCTCATTCTTTGACCGTGACCCTTTATTGGTACATCTTAAAGGATTAGTGCGCGGAGAACAGGTTTTGGGAAATTCTGGCCGACTTCCTCGTGCCCAGCCTCCATATTATGCTTCCCATGGGTCTCCACGATCTCCTGTTCAAGCCTTTGCTACCCAGTGTCATTCCTGCACTTGAACAAAACCAAACTCCTTGGAAGTATCCAAGTCTTTGCTCATGCTTTTCTCCTTCCCCTTCCCCAAGCCCTGCACATTCTCCCAGCACACACAGAATTTTCCTGAAGAGTATCCACATCCATGAGCATTTGGCTCAGATATTTTCTCCACCAGAAGCCTCTCTGTCCAGGTGCCTCTTCCTCACGTCCTCACGCGTTCGCTCACATCTCCCACACAGCACACAGTGTGCTATGTTATTGTGGTCCCACTAGACCATGAGCTTTTGCAGGGAAAGAGACTTTATAAGCCTTCGCGCAATTATCTCTGTTGTCCTGCACCAGGATTTCTCAACTTAGCACTGCTAACATTTGGGGCTGGGGACTTCTTTGTTGTGGGGGGCTGTCCTGTGTACGGTAGGACATTTAGCAGCATCCTTCCCCTCTCCCCATTAGATGCCAGTAGCACCACCTCCCCCAAGCTGTCAGAACCAAAAATGTCTACAGACAATGTCCAGTGTTCCCCGGCGGAGAAAAACCATCCTTGGTTGAGAACCATTGTCCTACATCCAGGGCAGTGCCCAGCATTCATTAAACAAGTACTTACTGAACATGCTGCTTGTCAGGTCCTGTGCCAGGCACAGGTAATACAGCCGTGAACAAGTCACATGCCCCTGCCTTTAGGTGTTATTAATCTACTTACAAGAATCAAGGAGTGACGAGACATTATTAAGGAAGGAATAATAGTCATCATTCCATGAAGGCTAAGAGACACTTACGTGTTTTGTTCATTTTTATATCCCCAGCTCCTAAGACAGTGCCTGGTACAGACTAAGTGGTTAACAAATATTTAGCTAATATCATATTAGCTACAATCTATAGAACACTTGTTATGTGCTAGAAATTGCTCTAATGCACTTTATGTGTATCAAATTATTTTAGCTCCATAATGAACCTAAGAGGTTCTGTTATTATACTCATTTTACAGAGACGCCAACGAAAGCATAGCAAGAATAAGTAACTTGACAATGATCATGTAGCAAGTGCAAGGCAGAGCCAAGGCTTGAACTCAGGCAGCCTGGTTCCAGAGTCCAAGCTCAAGTGTCCCTCCTGTTCTTACCAAGGATGACGAACATCGATAGAACCTTACCTGTGCTAGGCATAATGACGATACCATAAGCTGCTTCTTCGTTCTCATCCTTACCATTATTTTATTTGAGAAAAACTTGTAGCACAGAAAGGTTAAGTAACCTGCTAAGTGCTAAATGCCTGAGCTGGTATTTGCACCCTTAACCACCATATATATACTGCCTCGATTATGGAAGTGTAATAAATAATTGTTAGGTACATGAATGAGGAATGGTGTCTACATGATTTCTTTATCCCCCACGTCACCAAGCAGGGCCTGATACATAGATGGTGCCCCACACATGAGTTTTGAAATGATGGCAATGAAAGAAAAGAGATGGGACACACAGCCTCAGAGTTGCTGTGTGAACTTAAAGACTTCATTCCCACCCATCCAGGCCCCCACTTCACCATCCAAAGTGGGAGGTATTTGAGTTTCTGAATTCCCACCAGCTGTGATGCTGGTTCCAGCAACCATGGTCCTGAGTGGACCCTGAGAGCCCTCTTTCCACCTTGGAGGCCACCCAGGCAAAGCTCCTCCTCTGAGTGTCCTGATTGGTTTGTTTGCCTCCTGATTCAGGTGCTGTTTTGGTTGCCTGGCAACACAGTGATGGAGACTGCCAGTTCCCAGAGGAGCAATAAATGAATGAGCAGATATTCATGCTGGGAGCAGTGGCCACCGCCAGCACAGCACATTGCAGAATTCATAACTCCACCTGTCCTGAACGTGCTTTTCCTATCATGCTGATAGAGCTACCCAATGGGGAACATTTTGGGGGCGGGGGACAGAAAAAGAATTTCCATTCTGGAGGTGGCAAAAATCCTTATGCACAGTCTTACCTGCCATAAGGAGGTGACCCTATCACAAAAATCACAAGCACAGGTGTGAATTTTAGTATTGCTAATAGAAGATCTTCTTTTGCTCTCTTCCATGAAAAAAAACAAAAACAGAAAACTACTGCTTCCTCTGTTCTACCTGCCTTTAAATGTGCATCCCAGGTTCTGAATTACACGACAGGTCATATAAATCTACCAATGTATCTCCATGGTCACCCTGCAAAACAGGCAGAACTGAAATCAGCAGTTTTAGAAAGGTTAAGAGCAGTGCTTCTGAAGTAATGTAGATCTAGGTTCAATTCCTGACTCTGCCACTTATAAAGTGTGCAACTTTGAGTAAGTTTCTTAGCTTCTCCGAGCCTCAGTTTTTCCATCTGTAACATGAAGATATTAATACCTATCTCAAACTGTCATTGAAAGAAATAAGATAATGGAGGTTAGACAGCACAGAAGGTGGTCATAAGTGCACAATTGTTGTTTTGTTATTGTTTAAGGTCACACACACACCACTTAAGTAATAAAGCAGAATTTGAGTCCAGCTCTCTAGTAATGCCAAGGTAAATCTTTGCCGTTCATTCCTCCTTTGAAAGGAAAAGCCATAAGAATGTATTCTCTTAACAAATATTTATGTGCCACTATGCGATAGTGATAACAACTATGCCAAACTTTGATAAATCATTTTGTAGACCAAGCAGTGCTTTCTCATGTGTCTTCTCACTTAATGTGATGGTCACTTCTCTGATGTCCAGAGGGAGATGGTTTTGGACAAAGCAATTGTCTGCCTCTGGAAGTTAAACTCTGCTCTTCTCCCGGAGGCTTGAAAGTCAGAAGAGGGAGCCCCCACAACACACACATATCATATGCATGCATGTATCTGTAGTGTGTGTGTCTCCTGTATACACACACACACACACACACACACACACACAAACACACACACTCTGCACACTTTTCTTCAATTTGCTTTATTCACTCAGCAATTTTCTTTGGACATTATTAGCACATACAGATCTACTTCATTCTTTTTATTACTTCCTAATATTCCATATATATGAATATGCTATTATACACTATTATACACTTAGCCATTTCCCTACTGATGAACAGGTAGGTGGTTCATTGTGCTACAATGGACATCTTTGCATTGTGCATGCCTCCTTCTGCACATGAGTGAGCCTGTCATTCGGGAAGATTCCTTGAGGTGAAATGTCTGGATCATGAGATACAAGCATCTTTAATTTGGATATAGCCTCAAATCCTTTCTGTTGATGCACACTGGTCTCTTGAGGGTTACTCCTGCCAAATTATTCCTTCCACACCAAAGAGAAAGTGAGATAAAATATTTTCTTGCTTAAATAATACCACATGCACAGGAACAGATGGGTCTGGAAAATAAAGAATGCACAGAAGGGATAGGCTTATGGGTAAGTGGAAGGATTTGAAGATGCCCAGAGCCCCAGCCTGAAGCACAACCCCTGCCAGCCTGCAACAGTGCCCAAGAGGGTCCTCAGCTGTGGCCTTCCTTTGGGAGAAAACATTAAGTCTCCAGAAGGCTCTTGTGAAACTATCAGTGTCCTATCTTGCAAGGATGACACATGAAACCATTAGCATGGATTAACGCGTCAGTTTCCCCAACAAAGAGGTGTGAAAACTTGAGCAAATAGGGTCACTTCTCTGTACAATGGGAATAATCTTTTTTCCCCCCTCTCAGGGTTGTTGGGATAATTCAATGAGCAGGTGACTGTGGAATGCTTAGCTCGGGGCCTCCATGGCAGCTGCCATGATAACGGCGATGATGAGGATGATGACAATTGCTACCATTCTTATTCTCCAAGAGGCCTGCCTGCCATGTGGGTACCTGCCAGGAAACCTAAGCCTAGGTGGGATGCCACAGTCAGCTCATCATCTCTAAGGGGTCAGAGGAAAGAGAAGAAAGGTGAAAGAGAGAGAGGAGCAAGAGGAATACGTTTTGTTGTCTTCCTTCCCAGGAGATTGAGACAGAAATGGATGCCAGATGAGGTGGGGGCTGTCGTACAACCTATGCTCCTTACTCCAACAGAACAGCGGTGGTTTGGGACTAATAAGACAGAAACCATTGGTGCTTAATACTGGGCTCCACACGTCTGAACCACATTCCTTCAGGACCCAGAGATCGAGGGGTCAGCTCATTGTCTGAGCTTCCAAGGATAAGATGCACATATGTCTTTTGGGGGAAACCTATCAGTTGATCGTTTCGATGCAAATAAAATGGGTAACAACTTAAGAGTACTGATTACGTGCCAGACTGCTCTAAGATCTTTATATGTTTTATAGGTAAGGAGCCTGCGGCAATAAGGTTGCCCAAAGTCACACAACTAGCAAGTCGCAGAACCAGGATTCAAACGCGGTCTAGTTCCAGCTTTCATATTCTTAACCGCTGCAGTTTTTGCCTCTTCATGTAGTCGAGGGAGACAAAACCCATTTTCAGACTTGCATGGCTATTCCTATGACGATTGAGCTTGGCTGGAATGATGGGGGAACACACAGAGACCAACCGAGACAGACTCATAATTAGGTGGGGTTTGGGGCTGAAGGAACATGACATGGAAGGGGTAGCTTCATTGCTGTGTCCCTGGGTTGACAGCCCTGAAAAATTCAAAGCAGTGGAAGTGGAGAGCAAGGAAGATTTTAATCCAAAAGAACCATGCTGGTTCTAAGCCAAAGGCAACCAGCACTGAGGTCATGGAAAGTGCCAGGCTCTTTCATGTTTAAGCTTCACTACAGTCCTGCAAAGATATGAGGTCAGTGCAAAAGTAATTGAGGTTTAAAAGGTTAGAAATGCAAAAACCGCAATTACTTTTGCACCATCCTAATGGTTCTATTACCCTGCTTTACGGGTGAAGCACGCAAAGTTCGGACAAGTGAGGAGGCTGACCCAAGGTCACACAGCCAGACAGGAAGCTGTGGACCTGGGACTCAAACTCCAGTTCAGCGGTTCTCAACCTGGGAGGCTGACAAAATATATGCCTATGGATACCCAGGGTCAACTGATTTGGCTGGGGCCCCAGGGGCCCCGGCACTGGTGCATTTCGACCCCCAGAGGTGATTCTCAGGTGCAGATAGTGGTGAGAACCGCTGCCTAGGTATTTCTGTTGCCCGTCCCTCTGGAGCCGGTCTTCTCTGTGCCTCGCAGAAGCTGCTTCCCAGTGAATGATGGAGGCAGAAGTATTAGAACATTACTTTGAAAGTGGTTTGATCAGCTAAAACCTTCAAGCGCCCTTAACTGTAAAGGAACACCCACTGACATCTGCCTCTCCTTAAGGGGGACTCCAACGACTTGGAAACTTATTTTTCTGGTTGCCATGACAATCTTTTGCAACATCAGCAAAAATGCTCTGTGCTACAAACAAGCAAGCACGAAACTGCTCCCAATCTTTGAGCTGAGAATCCACCTTAACTCCACACCAGGCCATGTCACCTCTGAGCCTTCACTTAGGAATTCTAGAAAAGAACTGTAGGTGTTTAGGCATTCTAAACACTCCCCGCATATTACCAGGGCCCAGAGATGAAATGCATTGCCTCATGTCAAGGAGTAAATGCACATTGTCAGATTTTATTTTAGTCTATGCCCCACCTCTCTGTCATCCTAAAAGATTTTTGTTTTTTAATCCAAAGAGGAAAGAGGGGAACTTGAAAAGTCCTTCTACTTTTACCTTTTATGGTTTTTATTTACTTAATTTATTGTTTAATAAGAATTACATATATTTAAGGTGTACAACATGATTATTTGATATACATACACACAGTGAAATGATGACTACAGCAACCCTCTCTGGATAGACTCAGGGCAGAGCACTTTAATTCCTCAGTCTGATAAAACAGCGTTTCACCCCTTAAAGGTGTACTTGCATTTGTACCCCCTGGATCAATCTTCAAACATAGCAATTCAGCTCTGCACAGATTTTAGTTACCATGATACGTTGAAAGGAGGAAATATGAAAGGATCTTTCCTACGATTGTTAAAATCTCATTATGGATGGACAACTGAATCAACTCTGCCTTTATTGGCAAGTATGAACAAGCTATAGCTAAATGGAGTGGAAACTTTCCCGACTCAGGACCTGGGGCCTGGGGCAGCTCTATCCCTCACTAGCTGTGTTACATGATAGCAAGCTGTGTGTGTTAAGAGCACGCATGTACTTTGTGTCAGACAGAAGTAACAACAGTGTGAGTTCTCAGCTCAACTATGTATTATCTATATGAACTTGTGCAAGCCTCAGTTTTTTCACCTATAAAATGGGGATAATATCTCCTAACAGGGTTGGCCTATGGGTATGTAAAGCATTTAGCACAGTGCCTGGTATGCAAAAAATGTTCAATAAATGACAGCTATTGTTAATATAATCTATAAAGCATGAATAGAATCTGTCTACCTCATAGGAGTGGGTATGAAAAAAGGGAATAGATGTGAAAGATGCAAACTACCAAATTTACATGTAAGAGGGCTTATTTCTATAATTGTTTTTGTTATTATAAGGGCTTGCTCACTTTTTAATTTTTTTTATAAAAGATCTGTTATGAACAGCACATCTGCACTCATCATAAATAAATGTCTTTTTCCACCACCACCACTGCCACTTTGTGGGGCTGGATTTCTTACTGAGTGGTGAGAGAACATGCATATATGTCACCGTGTGTGCATCCATATGTATGCAAATTCCTGCTCTGAATGGTTCCCCCAGGGAAAGAAAGGGTCCTGTGATACAATATGTTTCTTTCCTTCCTACATCCATCAGGATTCTTGGTTAAAAGCAAGAGAGATAATTTGGGCTGCTAACACAAGAGGGGAATTTAGCAGAGATGCAAGATTCACAAAATAAAATTGGATGGGGGTGGAGGGGTGGGGGTGGCAGAGGTGGCATGAAGGACCAGGCTTGAGAAACTGGCAGGAACCTAGGGAATTCTGGAGGTTGGCCAATAAGATTCATGACCTAGCAGCAACCACTGGTCCCGCCTCTTCAGGATGCTGCTGGTGTGGCCACCATCATTCTGATTAATCTCATGGCCAATCTCTATCTGTCCCATCCATGTCACTTTCTGGAGAGAAAAAGTCCCAGGAGTGATCACTAATTGTTCCAAAGTAGGTGACATCCCTGCCTCGAGGATTTTGAAGGCCAGTGCGGTAGAGAATAGTGGAAGGATCTGGCCCGGGGAATTGCCAGGTCTCCACACAATAAAAAATTGCCCCCAAAGAATGTGGAGTTTTAAATGCAAATATCTTCTAGGAAGGTACCTTTTGTCCAGCTCTCATTTTACTGATGAAGAAGGTTCAGAGAGGTTCTTCCATGACTGTGTGTGAGGTCTCCCGGCTCCCAACCCCACATTCACTCTCCTACACAAAACTCAGTAATTCATAAAACCATAAGCGGTTCCTCAGTGTTAAACAATATCTCAGGTGGGGACAAAAGGGATTGGCTCTATGGAGAGTGATTATCTGTTCTCAGGCTCTATTCGTTACATAAGCTCAGCACATAAGAATAAATAATGCTAGAATGCAGCTGACCTCCAATATACTCGTATGATGGAGAATCTCATTACTGTAAATCCTTTGGTGATCTATATGGAGAACTGGCTACCATACACTGAATTTTCAATAGAAATCATTAAGCACTCCTGCATCCAATGGCCTTTTAGTCACGGTGCAATAAAAAAAAAAAAGCAATTTTCCATGCCATCATTTGCCTGGTTTCTCATCTAAAACTCTGTCTCATTCTGTTTCCTTTTCTTTGTTTCAAACTGATACTAGTGAGGCTCTTTGAATTTGCAGACCCAGACAAAAACACCCTTTCCACTTCCCAAGCAACACCCCATGCGTATTTGAAAGCCTCCTCTTTTAACAGGTAGGGAAATCGAGGCTCAGAAAGGCTATGCTAGGTGGGTAGAGGCAGGAGGCTGGCCAAATGCCATGAATCCCTCCCTAGAAGACTTCCTGGGTTGCAAACCAACACCTACCTTGGGCAAGTCGCTTAACCTTTCAGTGCCTTCCTTTACTCATTTGTCATATGGGGATAGTCATGTTATTAGGAGAATTATATATGGTTAATGGTTATTATATAATGGTTAACATATGTAAAACAATTTGAAGAGAGCCTATCACTGTTGTTGTGAGATGTCTAGTAGGTCTCTCGGATGTCTACGACGGAATCCTTAATTTCCCTCTGCCTCCAGCCTGTGCCTCCTTCATGTTCCCCATGTTATTTATAGAACCATTATCCCACGGGTGGCTCAAGCCAAACACCTAGGAGTCATTCTTCATTCATTCCCTAAATCCAATCCAGCATCAAGACTTCCCATGATCCTCCCAAAATATATTTGAATGGGTCCACTTTCCCCATCCCTGCTGTCACCACCTTGGTCTAAGTCACCATCATCTCTGTGGACTTCTGAAACAGCCTCCTGCTATGGACTGAATTATAGCCCCCCAAATTTCCTATGTTGAAGCCTCATCCCATGTGATGGTATCTGGACAGGGGGCCTTTGGGGGGTAATTAGCTTGAGATGAGGCCATGAGGCGGGGGCCTCATGATGGGATTAATGCCCTTTGAAGAAGAGACACCAGAGATCTTGCTCCTTTCTCTCTCTGCCATGTGAGGTCACAGGGCAAGGCAGCAGTCTATAAGCCTGGAAGAGAGCCCCTACCAGAAAATGACCATGCGGGCACCTTGATCTTGGACTTCTAGCCTTCAGCCTGTGGTATTTTGTTATGGCATCCTCCTGAGCAGACTAAGACGCCTTCGAACTGGTCTCCCTGCTTTCATTCTCTTCCAAAATCCATTCTCCACACAATAGCCAAATGGTGTCTTACCACTGTCACAGACCCCCTGAAAACCCTTCAATGGCTTATTTTTGTCCTTACAACAAAACAGAAGCTCCTCAAGTTGGCCCACACCGTTCTGTGTGATTTGGCTCTGGTTACCGCTCTCGCCTAGCTGCCTGTCCCCTTGGTCACCAAACTCAAACATCCTAGCCTCCAGTTCCAGCCTCAGAACCACGGTGCATTTGCTGCCTCCTGTCAGCAATGGAATCGCTTTTATCCTTCACCTCCTAGTTCAAAGTGGTCTTGGAGACCATGCTATTGATAGCATCCCTGGCCCTCTTTCTTATTTATAATCCCTCCTGCCCCACCCCCCGTGATGCTCATAACAGGCTGATATTATGTTCTTTGTTCGTTTACTTGCATATAGGCTGCCCCCAAGCCCACCCCATGCAAACTCCATGAGGGCGAAGATAGACTTTGTCTTGCTGCCTTCGCATCCTTGGTGCTAAGTGCCCAGCACACTACTACCTAAGACATTTGTGACAGTGGCTGACAGGTTTCTCAGAGGCGCTTCCTGAAGTCCAGGGAGGTCAGGTGACTTTCTCAAAAGCTGGCTTCCAAGGACACTGCACTCACTCCTCGCACTCCCCAAGGGGACTCGAGACGCTCTTGGGATCGAGAATTATTTCCTCCTTCAGCTGCCTGAACCTTGTGAGAGTTGAGTCTAGAAGCAACTTTCCCCGCATGGAACGGAGCGGTGCGCAGAGCCTGGAAGGGGCGGCGGGGCGACAGGGGCGGGGCCGTCCGGGCGCGGAGCCGTCTGGGGGCGGGGCCTGGCTGCCCGAGCCAATGGGGCGCCGCGGCGCGGGGAGGCCAAGCCGCCGAGGGGAGACGCTGGCGCGCGGTGCGGCGGGGAGGCTGAGCTCCCGGACTTGTAGCGGCTCCGCGGGCGGGCGCAGCTCCCAGGGTCCCCACCGGGCTCCGGGTTCCTGGCGGCTCGCACGGTAAGCAGAGCGCCACGGCCAAGTAGACTTTGTGGGATTTCTGGCCACAGGGAGTCCTCTCCATCCCACAGCCACGACTGCTGGCGGCATCCTCGCGCCCGGCTGCGTGCCCGAGAGCCCCGGCGCTGTGGCTGCGGGATGCCGGCGCGCGGAGGGGCCCAGGAGGGAGGCGAGCAGCCGCCGCGCCGCACTTCCTCCCGGGGCTGCTGCTGCCGGGCCCCGGGGCCCGAGTCCGGGACCGACAGATCCCTGTGCGGGGGGTGCGCGAGGGGCCGGGGGCCAGCGGGGTTCGGGGTATAGTGGTTCCTCTGATTTTCTCCACCCGGAGCCAGGGCCCGGGAAAGAGCAGCGGCCGGACCTTGCCTCTGCCTCTGCCTCTGCCTAGGTCTCCAGACACCTCATGGCCTGTTGCCTTGGGGCGAGGGGTCAGATTTGTCATGCCGTTTCCTATTCCCAGTCGTCCTGGGGCTCAGGAAAAAATCTTAGAGCGATTGTTAACCTGGCCAAACTAGGAACACAGACGAGCCCTTGATACAGCACCCCGTGAATTTATTCAGCATTTAGTGGGCTCCTATTGTGTGCCGGCCGCTGTGCTGAGCCCTAGCCTCAGGAAGAAGGGCCTCGGAGGAGCTCCTGGGGATAAGAAAGACCACAGGAGGAACAATGATAGTGCAGTGTAATACAGGGGGCGTGAGGGGGAGAGGAGGAGCGTGAGCAAGCCAGGAAGGCTTCTGAGAGGAGGTGACTGTTGAGTGGGCCCCAGAGGAGCAGGAGGGTAGGCCAGGCTGAAAACTACAGTGTGTGTTGGGGTTGCTGGGAGGCTTGATGGGATAATAGGAATTCCAGATAGAGTTTCTTGTGCAAAGGTAAAGAAACCGAAAAAGTCCAGTATCCTGACTTAGAACATCAGCTAATCAAGTAAGTCCAAGGCTCATTGTAGGAAATGACCTGTCAACATGGCAGGGGGCTAAAACGTGCACAGATTTTAAAATGTAGCCTTAGACTGTTTAGAATTTTGTCCTGGGATGAAGGAGGGCAGGGGAAGAATTTGGATCAGTGATCACGTCACTCTGGCAGCTCTGTGGAAAATGGATGGAGACTGGACAGTAGGAAACTGGTAAGTGGTAGCTACTAATTCTGATGTGGCTGCACATTCCCTGGGCCCTTCAGGCAGCCTCATCTGTCCCTGAGCCCCACTCCCCATTTTGGGGGGCACGGACTCATTCTGGTGGGGAGATGTTGCCATGTGATGCTTCTTTCTGCAAACTGCAAGTCATTTTTGTTGTTTCTGGGGGCTTTGACCCAGGCCTTCTCATCAGGGATGGCCCCTGGAGGACTGTGATCTGCTGGCCTTCCCCTCTCCTTGGGCACCCCTTTCTGTCTCACAGAGACACAGCCTCAGCTATTAGGCTATAGGGAAGAGCAGGGTCTTGCTGAGGAGTGAGACCAGGAAGTCACTTTAACTCTGTGCCTTGGGGACATTATCAACCTTTCTGAACCTCAGTTTTCTGATTTTAAAGGAAACCATCATACTCACCTGCGATAGGTCGGGTTCCCTGGAAAAAGACTGAGACTCGGATTTTTTTGTGAAGGAGGATTCTTGGGGAGTGGTCTCATTCTCCAAGGGGACAGGGGAAGGAAGCAGGACTGGACAGAGAGAGAAGTTGATCTGTGATCAGTGCAAGAGAGGCCTCAGCTGATCCCCTGAGGCATGGGGCCAGGCCTTTGATGGCCCATGGTGACCAGCCAGTGGATGCAGGCTGTCCCTGTGGAGGGGGCATAACTTTCGGTGTCCCTTCTGCAGGCCTGTTTCTGAGGAGGGACTTAGCTGTCAGCCCTGGGCGGCCAGTACTCCCTGCAGCGGGCACGGGGGAGGAAAGGGTGCTTTGGTCTTATAGGGGGATTGAGCGCTGCACTACAACAGCCAACCTCACAGGAAGGGAAGTCAGTGTGTCAGGGAAGTCACTGTACCCGGTGCAGAGCAGGCATTTTAAAAGTGTTCATTTTCTTGTCTTTAAACTTCTTTACTGCATCTGAAAATGGATTTTGGAGTTTGAGTAAATCAGCTTTCTGTGAGGAAAGAACCTTTCATAATAATAGCCACAATGACTACTCTTCCCTTTATTGGGTGCCTCTTATGTCTATGCATTCTCTCCTAGTTACCCGGTAATACTCCAAGTTAGGGACTTTTATTCTCATTTTACAGTCAACCCAGTTTTTTAAACCCTTAACAGAGTAGGTGTCTTTTTGCTATAAAATAATAACAATCACAACAACAGTCAAAACTATGTGATTTGTTATGTTCCCTGAAGTGATTTCTTTGGTGGATCGATTCATTAATTATTTTTTAATCCCATTATTAAGTCAATCAACGGGTGTTGAATGCCTCCCAAGTGGTGGGCGCTGTCCTAGGTGCTGGAAATACAATGCAGTCTAGTAGAGGAGAGACAGACATTAAATGCTTTGCTTCTTCAAAAGCAAATACTGAAGGATGGAACATTGCATTGCATTGCCAGGATGGGATCAAGAGTAATAGGCCCTTTTCCCGACTGACTCCTTCTCATCCTTCATTTCAATAAAACCTCCTCAGAAAAGCCTTTTGGACCAGCCTGTGTAAAGCAGGTCCCCTCCCTTTTGCTCTCCCTTCACAGCACATGTCCACCCATTCTATTTACTTCCCTGTTGTTGGTCCTTCCTACTATACTGAAGGCTTCAGGAGATCATCCATGGCTTTATTCCAAGATCCCAGCACGATGTTTAGCACATGTTTCTTGAATGAGTGAAATGAATGAAGGGGAAATCTGCTTAACAGAATGGCCAGGGAAGGTCAGGCTGAGGAGTGATATTTGCACTGACATCTGAGGGATGAGAAAGATCCAGGAATGTCAAGACCAAGAAGCAGAGAGAACAGCTTGTGCAAAGACCATGAGGTGGAGGAATGGAGCTCAGCGTGACTGGGGAGCAGCCTGAGATGAGTTTGGAGAAGTAGATGATACCTTGGGAGGCCACACTGAGCTTGGATTTTCCTCAAAGTGCAATGGGAAGTCACGGAAGGCTTTGAAGCCTAGTACTGACCCGGCGTGATAGTATATATTTGTTTGTTCGTTGTCTGTTGTGCTTCTAGGAGGCAAGCTCCATGAAGAAAAGTGCTCAGTAAATATGGCTGAAGTGAACAAGAGGAGAATGGGATCTTGTCACAAATGAGGAGTTAGGTGAGAGATGTTGGTATCCTGACTACAGGATAGCAGTGGTGTTGGAGAAAACTAGGAGCATGGGAGCTATATTTGGGGTGTAAAATGGACAGGACTGGATACATTCGATGTGGGGGACACAGTAAAGGATCAAAGATGACCCCCAGGTTTATGGTTTGAGATTGGATGATTGCCAAATGTCCATCAACGGGTGAATGGATAAACAAAATGTGGTACACGCTTACAATGGAATATTACTCAGCCATAAAAAGGAATGAAGTGCTGATACATGCTACAAAGTGAATGGACCTTAAAAGCATTCTAAATGAAAGAAACCAGACACAAGAGGTCACATATGATTCCATTTATAGGAACTATCCAGAATAGGTAAATCCACAGAGACAGAAAACAGATTGGTGTTTCGTGTTTGCCAGAGGCTTGGGGAGGAAGGATAAATGGGGCATGACTGTTTAAAGGGTAAGTGGTTTCCTTTTGGGATAATGAAAATGTTTTGGAACTAGAAAGATGTGGTTGCAGGAGTTTATGAATGTGCTAAATGCCACTGAGTTGTATACTTTAAAATGGTTAACTTTAAGTTATATGAATTTCACCTCAATTATTAGAAAAAAAAAAAAGATTGGGTGAATGGGAGCACCCGTCACAGAGTGGGGGAGACTGGGGGAGGAGCAAATTGGAGTCAGGGGAGAAAAATCCAAATGCTCTCTTGAGGATGCCCAAGATATTGACATGCCGCCCGGGGGGTGATGGGGGAAGGCTGGGCTGGAGATACAAACATGAGCGTTGTCAGCAGTTAGAAGTCAGCCAACAAAATAAATGAGATCGAGGGAGAGAGGATAGCAGACCACATCTGAGCTGGGCTCATTCTTTAATTTGAACCTCATGACTACCTATGAGAAAGGTGCGGTTGTCCTCCTTTTCAAATGAGGAAACTAAGGCCCCTAGAGGAACTTGCCCAAGGTCAGATAATTTATTCATGTGGGTTTCCTGGCTTCCAGTCCTTCTCTTTTACCTTGTCAGCATGATGCCCTTTAGAACTTCAGCAAAGGCTCCCCCTCCCCCGGCTCCCTGCCGTCCTGGTTGAATATGCACAGGTATCAGGCGCTGTGCTGGGCACATGTTGGGGGAGAAGGTAGAGGTGGCTCTGATGGAGTTTACTCAGTAAACAAGCAGCAGCAGCCTGCGGACACAGGGCACCTGCGGAGCCTGGAGCAGGAGCATTACCCAGGTTTGGGGGTGGCAGGTGGCCGCTACACTGAGACCTGCAGCAGAAACAGGAAGACTGGACCTGAGAAAGAGAACGACTCTCTGGAGGGTTCATGATCCCTGAACCCCTCCTGTGGGACTCCCCAGTTCTCCACAGGTCACTGGTATTTTCCAACTCATGGTGGGAGGTGTCTACGTTTTCTGTAACCCTGGAGGCAGGAAGTAGACAAATGGCTTAGTTTGATTTCAAGTGGGGGTTTCAAAGGGGTAGCCAGCGAGGGTGCAAACAGCCTGGCTTTTAAAGCCAGGCTCCATGTCTTGAGCAAGTGACTTATTTTCTCCGAACTTTATTTTGTCTACCTGTGAAATGGAGCCGATAATGTCCACTGCTCAGCATAGGAAGTAATTGTGATGATGGAGTAAAGTACTGGGCATATAATAAATGCTCAGAAAAATGTTATCGCATTTATCTTTGGGGGAGGAAGAGTTTCTGAATAGACCAGTGGTCTCCATACTCTGTACACTATTTAAAATGCATATATCCATGCTCCATCTGAAGAATCTGATTTAGATGGTTCGGGGTGGAACAAAGCGGTCTGTATGTTTAGAAAGCACCCCAATGATCCTGATAAAAGCGAGGGCCAGGGACATTGGTTTAGACCAAATACTGGCATCATTGCTAGGGTTGCACAGCAAGGGGTTAAGCACCTAGAAGCTGAATGTTGCCTTCTAGGAATTATTAGCCAATGACGGTGCTGACCGATGATGTAATGTCTCTGGCTGGCACTTCATTGGTTAAGTGTATTGTTTCTCTCGCTTCAGCTGCGAGGAGCAAAGCTGGAGCCCAAGGGTTAATCATTCTGTGGCAGCAGATCGAGTTATTTCTTTTCCATTCCTTCTGCTCGGTGTGAGTGGATAGCACAGTAGCAGACTGTTGTCCTCCTCCCAAGAAACACTTGCACCTTCCTCCGTGCCTCCTCCCAGCAGAGCACATGTCTCCGTAGTACTACGGAGGAGGGCCGGGCTGAGGAGGGGGGGCGCGCGAGGGGAAGGAGGGGGTTGGGGATCAGTGGAGGAGCCTGGAGCTCTTGCAAAGTTCCGCGCTGCAGTCTCTCCTTGCCACTGGGGACACGCACAGCCCCAGCGGCTCTGGCCTTACAGACGTCCTCCTGGATGAATTGCTAACCTGTCACCTGCTTCTGAGCGCTGCTCAACCTGGCGGGGACCCTCAGACTGGGAGGTGAGCCCAGGGTTTTGGAAGAGGGAGTGGGCCTGGCAGAGAGGGGCCTGAGGGCAGTGGGAGGGCACAGCTCTCGACTGAAAGGCAGGCACATTCCACTGCTGCCCCAGGTTGCATGCGGTGTGACCTTGGGCCCCAGGGTCTCCCTCTCTGGGCCTGTTTGCTCCAACTCAGTGTGAGGCTCAGCTGAGGGCCCGCTGAGTTCTGGGCGACACTGGCCGGGAGTGTGCTGACCAGGAGCTGCAGACAGCATGCTTTTGGTGCAGCTTTCTGTCAAATGCTCCTTGAAGATCCGTGCTTTGTTCTGGGAAGCTGGTCCCCGAGGCGGTGTCGGCTGGAGCCAGCGCTCACCCAGGCCCCTCCTCACATTGTGTGCGCTCCCTCCTCGGTGCTCTCTCCTTCAGCAGAGTGGCCCTTGGTAGACTCTGGGTTGAGCTTTCTCCAGAAAAACTTGAATGGTCTCAGGGGTTTTGGTCATGTCGTCTGGGGGGACCTTTGGGTCCCCGACCCTGGAATCATCATTGTGCCTCCTACTTGTCTCCTGCTGGAGCTCCTAGGGGTTGGGAGAGGAACTGTTTTTGTATTCTGAATAGTACAGTTGGGAGGATTTTCTTGTTTGTGTTTATTATTATTAATTGCTCCAGTCTGAGCCCAGATCCTAACGCAAGCATGTCTGCCTGAAGGTGTAAATTGAAAGGAGCAGAAATGGGGACGGGCAAAGGGAGCAGAGTTACTGGGAAGGGAGGCTAGCAAGAAACCCTGACCTTTATTGCATAGGTACTTCAAGAAAACCTTGCATTTCATAGACAAGCTGTGATGCTGCTTCTCTCTTGCAACCCTCCAAAAAGTGCATAAATAAAAAGGTCTGTTATCTGTGTGTTTCAGAATTTGGTTATAAATGGGGAGCTCCCGATTTCCTTAGGGAGACAGAGCCTGTACAGGGTTCTCTCTGTGTCTCTGATGACCCTCGACGTCTGTGGTCCTGCGTTCTGGGTCTGGCTTTGCTGCTGAAGGACATGGGGGTCCTCGGCCAAGTTGCTCGGCCTCTCTGAGCCTCAGCTGCCTCCTTTGTCAATCACACAGGTAGGAGGGAGTTGGGCGAGCTGACTTTTCGAGCCCCTCCAGCTCTGTCTGTCTGTGCTTTGGGGTGCAACAAGCCTTTGGAATCTGAGTCTGTTGATTAAGTGGGTTGGATGGGTAAAGAACATTTGAGTAAAGGGACATGCAGCATACGTCCTCTGGGTGCTGGGGACTTTACACGTGTTTGAGCTCATCTCACCCTGCCCGTAGCCCTGGGATTAGGGAGAATTAACCCCACTCTACAGATGTGAACATCAAGGCCGAAGGAGAGTCAGTGACTTACCCAAGACCATCACTTAGTAAATGTTGAGACTGATATTGAAACGTGTGCAGGTGAACGTACTGAGGTGGCGGCACATGGCGGGAGCCGGAGTCTGTATCTACCTTTGCTTCCTCGATGCTCTTCTTTCTACTGGAAATCACACATTGATTTAGGATCAACTAGTTCAGCCAGATTATTGTGAATTATCCAGTTTACTGTCTGGGACAGAAAATTAGGGGACCGAGGGTCTAAAATGGACCTTACAATCATTTGGACCAGGCCCCGCAGTGTGTCACTGAGAAAATGGAGGTCCAGAGAAGTTCGGTGACTTGTTCCATGTCACTCAGGGAATTGGTAGACTGTAGGGGATGCAGACCAAGAGTCCCCATCGTAGGTGTTTGAAGTCGTGTTATTATTCATGAGTTTTTTTAAAACTTTCATTTGAGAACTTTGGGATCATTTGATTTAGTTATTATCACCTCTAGGCCCCTTTAAAGTGCCAGAGGGTTGGAGTAAGACCCGGGCAGCAGCTACTCTACACCTGGCAAGGTGGCAGGTGTCTGAGACAGGAAAGGGGGTATAAGCAAGCCGACTCTGAGAGCTTGAGGAGCTCAGGACGTAAGCTGTGTTTCATGAGGGTTGAGTTCACAGGTCAGCAGTCTTTCCCAGTGGGTGGGCTGAGGCACTGATGGGCCCATTCCCTCTGCCTGTGCCTGGCACCTCATCTATACCACTATAAGAACACTTGCCACAGGACACGTGGTCTCTGTTCTTTGTCTTCCTAACTGAGCTACGTGTTTCCAGGGCACGGCTCACAAAACGTGGAACTCAATGTGTCACTATATTGGATGTACAGAAATGTACACCCAGGAGGAAAAACCATCAAGTAATTATTTAAAAGCATAGGGCAGATGCTCAACTCTTTTCTTGATCACGGTCACGTTAAGAAAGACTCCTCTTAATCCCATTCTTCAGTATTTGAATGATTATCATAGGAAAGAGGGAGTATAGTTATTCTGCAGGGCGGAGGAGCAAACAAAGCCAGCAGCGATAGGTGGCCGTTGGAGGGGAGCGGGGAGCAGGTAAATAGCGGACAGGTGTGCTGGCGGTGGGAGCCGTCCAGTGGGTAAGAGTCTACACTCTGTGCCCCTGTCATCAGATGTGGGTGGTAACCCTCAGGGGTTGCTCTCCTGGCAAAGAGGAGCCCCTGGTAGCCTCTACCTTCCCTTCTAGATCTAAAATGTCTTCATTATCTGTCAAGCAGGAGTCAAGGAGCGGGGGCCTGGAGTCTTGCACAGCTGTGTCTTACCCCTTCTTTAGGCTCCAAATTGTGGTACAGGGAGAAAATCATTCATAGCGAAAAACACCCTTGAAAATATTTGAATTGCCCAAACATTGCAATATGCACGGTTATGAGGTATGCGACCCTGAATAGTAATTTCTATGCTAACCTGTGTGCAAAACATGACCTAGACTAAAAGAAGTAGCAAGAGAAAGTCCATCTGCAGTCGCCTGGGTGCAGGCGACTTCATACTGTTCTGTCTTGAAGGTAAATTTCTAACTGGCATGGGTGGGGGGGAGGGGTAGAGAATTCTCAGGTGTTCTTGCTTCCTTGCAGGTGTTATGCCGTTCTGCTTGAATCAACAGCCTCTAACACCTTCATACATGGTAACTGTTTTTTTCCAAAGGTAATGAGACTTAAATGACAGAATCTATGTGGCAACTCAGAGCCCAGGAACTGTCACAGAGTAGATCCTCAGGGCATTTGTATTGGAAGGTAAGCTGGATCTCACTTTAGCAGACTTGTCTACGCTGGTGTTTGAAAAATTTTGGAGAAGAACCTGGCCATCTGTGTCCGGGTTGGCATTTCCTATTTGAGCTTGGCTCTTCCTGACAGGGTTCGCCCTCATGCCCCTGAATGTTGCTTCTAAAATCCAAAGTGGAAAAACGAATGAGATTGGAAGCTACACAGATCTGAGTGCAAAACAGCAGATACCCCGCACCGTGGTGTGACCTTGGGCATGTTACTTAACCTCTCTGTGTGTGATTTTTTTTATTTCTCAAAATGGGTCAATAGAACCTACTTTGAAGGATGGATGGAGGGTTGAATGAGACCTTTAGAGAGTATCTAGAACATATAGAGTAGGTGTGTTCTTTTACTAGTTGGCCTTGGAAAGATATTGCAGAGAGATAGATGGTGGTTTGTTTTGTTTTTCTTTCTTCAGTCCCACCTCCAACTTCCTCACATTCATAGCACTTCTGGGTAGCTCTCTACAAGCCCTCAGGCACCCTCACATGGCAGTACCCTGAGAATGACTCTGCTGGCAGCCGTGTCCCCTCCCAGCTCACCCTCCTGCCAGTCGCCTCACCGAGCACCAGAGAGCAGCACTTAGAAGGGAGATGTTGAACTTAATCCATTTTTAAAGCACCGATAGCTGAATTAAATATTCTGGGCTGGGGATGCTTTATTCAGGGGCCAAGTGGGCAGTTGATTTGAGGGGTGCTACAAAGAAGCCAGAGTATGGTTCCAAGTTCAAAGCCTCGGGAATTTCATGCCTGAATGCTCATCTCTTGGGTTTCATGCATTCATCCATTTCATAAATATCGATGGGAGTTCTTATCCTGGGGTGGGCCTCATGCGAGGTGCAGAGGAGACACCCATGCACAGTACAAACAGGATCCCTGTCCTCACGGATCTTATTTTCTGGTGGGGAAATAGAAAGTCACCATAACAAATGCCTTGTGTGACGTCGGTGAGTGCTGAGTGCCATGAAGGAAAATGAACCAGTGTGAGGACATGGGAATATGCCCTTATACTAGAAAAGTCAGTTACAGAAGGTTTCTCTGAGGAGTTGGTATTTCGACAGAGGCATGAGTGGCATTTGGGAGGGGGTTTTGGAAATACGGAAGATAATTCCACGCAGAGGGAATAGCGAGTGAGCCTCAGGGCGGGTAGACAGGCACAGAAGGGAGAGTTTGAGAAGATGTGATTGGAGAGGTACCCGAAACCAGGTCTGGTGGGGACTCCTGGGCTGTGGGGGGAGGTCTAGATTCTGTTCTGAGTTGGAAGTTTTGAGCAAGAGGTTACGTGGTTCAACTCATGCTTTAAATTGATTTTATTTTTCCAGTTGTCACAGTCCAGTTGGTAAAATTAACTTTGTTCTGGTGTTCAGTTTTATGACTTTTAGCACATGTATAGATTCATGGAACTGCCCACACCCCAGTGTGGACAAAACAGTCCCATCATCCAAAACGTCTCTTGTGCTATCCCTTTAATGTCACAAACACCCAAATTCTGACATTTGGCAACTACGACTTTACTTCCCATCACTACCATTTGGTCTTTTTGAAAATGTCAAATCAACAGAATCCCACAGTATGTAACCTTCTGAGACTGGCTTCTTTCCCTCAGCGTACTATCTTTGCGATTCATCCATGTTGTTGTGGGTATAAATCATTTGTTCCTTTTTATTGCTGGCTAGTATTCCATTGTATAGACGTGCCAGTGCGTCTACCCATTCACCCCTTGGACACGTGGGTTGTTTCCATCTTTTGGTGATTATGAAGAAAGCTGCTATAAACATTTGTGTTCAGGTTTTTGTGTGAACGTACATTTCTGCTTTTCTAGGGTAAATACCCAGGAGTTGGATTGCTGGGACATATGGCAAATTTACATGTAACTTTCTAAGAAACTGCCCAACTCTTTCCCAGTGTTGCGAGACCATTTTCATTCCCATCAGCAGGGTATGAAAGCTCCAGTTGCTCTGCATCCCTGTCAGCACTCGGCATTTTCAACATTTTTTATTTTAGCCATTTGAATAGTTCAGTGGATTGCACCATGGTTTTAATTTGCATGCACCTATTGGCTAATGATGTTGAATATCTTTTCACATGTGTATTTTCCATCCTTATATCCTCTTTGGGAAAGTGTCTGTTCAGGTTTATTACCCATTTTTTAATTGCTTTTGTGATTTTCATTGTTGACTATTTTTTATACCTTCTGGATACCAGTGCTTTTGTGAATATGTGATTTGTAAATGTTTAGCTTGTTAAGGAATCATTCTGACAGCTAAGTGGGAAGGAAGCTAGCAGGCAGGGGTGGGAGCAGAAGGACCATTGCAGTGAGTGGACCATCGCAGTAGTTCATGGGGAGAGATGGTGGCAGTTTGGACTCAAGTCATTGATGTGGAAGAGGTGAGAAGTGGTCAAAATCAAGAAGTCTTTCCAGAGTAGCGCCATCTGAACTTGGTGATGGATGAGATGTGGAATGTGAGGGAAAAGAGGAGTCAAGGATGGGAGCACTGCTGGAGGGGCTGAGGTTATAAATATAATTCAGGCATGGCCTCTGCCCTCACGTAGTTCACAGCCAAGTGAGAGGAGCAGCGCTGCAAGTCGTTCACCGGGAATGTGACCAGGTGTGCTCTCAGCGGTCATGGGGAAAGTATTGGGAGAGCACAGGTGATGGAGAAATCACAAAGTGTAAGGTCTCCAAGACCAGCGCTCTGGATGGCAGCTCTCAGACTGTAGTATGTATAAGAAGCAGGTGGGAGGGTGTTAAAAATGCAGCTGGCTAGTCTCCCACCCCCAAAGTAGGCGGTCTGTGGTTACCAAGCACCACACATCCTTCCCTGCAGGTGATTGATGGGCCGACCACACTATGAGAAACCCTTGGCGGAGCTGGGAAAACTTCACAGAGGAGGTGATGTTTGAGGTGGGGCATCAGGGCTTGATAGGGATTCTGACTTGGAGAAAGCTGGGAGAAGCACAGCCTGGCAAAGGGAAAAGCGAAAGCAAAAGATCGGAAGAATGTTGAGAATGGCTGGAGACGAGCGTCAGTACAGATTGGGTGACAGTGAGAATTATTGATCAGAGAGTACATGGCTGTTTAGTGACGGGTGGGAGTCACGTGTCTTCCTGTGCTCAGTGAGTCTTAAAGCAGCAGCTCACCTGCTCCCCGGTTACTAACAAGGTACCCGCTGTGGTGAAATGTACCAGGTGGACCCAGAGCGGGGTGTGCAGAGTGGCTGCTACACTTTCAAGCCTCATGTGATGGAGCGCCTTTGAAGAAAGCTACTGCTTTGGGTTAACACTATTTTTATTTTGCTCTGGGCCAGTTAATTACAATAAGGTATATCTTGTGTGAGGTTTGAAAGAACAACAGAAAATGTTGTAATCCTGTGCTGCCCCTAAAAGTTGTTGTTATATGTGGGATTGTTTGCCCTCATTCTAAATGGCCCGAGATTATTATGTTTTTAGAGTTGTTCTAAATCTGTCTTTCTCCTTAACTTCCCCTGTTTCAAGCAGCTAGTGTACTTTCCTCCAGCAAAATTCTTTCTGATTTACCACATCAGAAAGAATTACTTACATCTGTTTGATTGAAGTAAGGGAAGGAAAGCAACTAAATATTATTTCCTAAGGAAGAATCAATAGAATGTGACTAACGGGCTTTTCTCCTTTCTGTAAGGTTCAGAGAGAGGTGCTGTAGACTGGCGGGCTTGGGGCCTTTTCCCTTTATTTCACGGTTCTCGGTGTGTTGGTGTCTTAGTAAATTTGGGCTGTTATAACAAATTACCATCGACCAGGTGCTTAAATGACAGATATTTATTTCTCACCATTCCGGAGGCGGGGGAGTCCGTCATCAGGGTGCCAGTGTGGCGGGGTTGTGGTAAGGCTCCTCTTCGAGGGTTGCACACGGCCATCTTATTGCGGCCTCACACGGTGGAGAGCAGGGAGAGAAGAAGGATGCTCTCGCCTGTGTCCTCTTATGAGGGCATCACCCTCCTGACCTAATTATCTCCCATAGGCCCCCATCTGCATATACCATCATTTGGGAAATTAGTGCTTGACCATATGAGTTTGCGGGGACGGGAGGGCCATACACATTAGGTCCATAGCCGTTGGGTAACTGAGTCGGATCCGCGAAAGACCCCCGGGCAGTGGAGAAGAACTGCCGTGGGATCTGGGAGAGTTTGACGTTTCCTTTGGCAGAGGGCGAGGGCGTTCTGGCGGGGCTTCCTGGGCAAAGCCTGTCTGAGCTGAGTTTTGAAAGGTGAATGGAGTTCATGAATCCGATGGGATGGGGAAGGGCTTCGAGGAAACTAAAGAGGAGGGCATCCCAGGAAGCAGGAACAGCACATTCAGAGGCATACGACTGCATGGTAGGTAAGGGGATACGTGTTTCGTGCACAGAACGGTGCCAGGTAAAGCTGAAGACGGAGCTGGCCCAGGTCAACAGGGTCTCTGCGCTGCGTGGAGGAGCTTGCACAGACTCGTACATCCAGGAGCAACTGCTACATTTAAGCAGAGCAGTGATGTGGTCAGGTTTCCGTCTTAAAAAAAATGTCTGGCAGTCTATGCTGTGCAAATGGATTTGGAGGAGACCTCATTGGATGCACTGCACTGGTGCGTGAAAGAGATTATGCATGCCCGAGTCAGAGGTTGAGAGGGAGGGAGGGAAGCAGCCCTTTCCTTCATCCCCACACCCGGAATAAACTTCTTTTCTCTGTGATGGGGCCATAGGGAGGGAAATTTGAACAATTCCTGTCCTCAAAAAGTTCATAATGTAGGGACCTCTGAGAAACCCTTGACAATCAAGAGATGGATTCAGTCAGCTTCTTTGATCTACAGATATCTTTTGAACACTTACTACATGCCAACCATCTCTGGTCGGTGCTGGAGATATGACAGTGAAAAAAGAAACAGAAGCCCCTGTCCTCGTGGGGATCACATTCAGGTTGGGGGGAAGCACAGAAGCACTATGTATTTTACAGCAAAAGTAAAATGTAAACTGTGTTAGATGGCAGCGGGTTTTACAGAGAAAACTCAAGTGGGGAAGGAGAGAACGGGTGTCGGGAGAGGGGCTGCAGCCTTTTAAAAGGAGACATTTGAATAAAGAGCCAAAGCAGGCAAGGGAATGTTATCACAAGCCTACAAGTATAAAGGCTGAAGCACCTCGCTGGAGGCAGGGTGGTGTAGCGGCTTTCAGCGTGGGATTTGGGCTAGTAGACTTCAGTCTGAATCCTGGCTCCATGCTGTCCTGGCTGGGTAACCTTGGACATGTCCTCTCACCTCCTTGAATACGGATTACTTTATCCATAAAATGGGATTGGTTTTGCCCGTCTCCCAAGATTGCCATGAGGCTGGAAAGAGACCCTCACTGCTGAGTGCCGAGCCTGGCTGTAATGCAGGACATGGTGAGGCCAAAAAGGAACACCCACGGAGCCATAGATGGGGGAGTCATACCAGTATACTCTCGCTGGTGGCATCCGCCTCTCTGCAATCCGCTCTTGCTAGCTCAGCCACCATCTTCTTGCTAGCCCCCATTTGCTGCTAGCGTAGCCATGGCAGTTGTATTAGTGGCCAATGGCTCACTGGTTACAGCTGACGGCCAACTAGCCACAGCTGATGGCCGTCCAATCACAGTTGATGGCCATTTACTACCTGAGCCAGCACCTTTCTATGTGAGGCCGAGAGCCTGGAAACTGCTTTCTGGGATTCTGTCCCCACACTGGCACACTGAGAAGGCTCACTGTAGGGTACCTTTTCTTGATGCTGAGGATGATTCTGGTGTCATGGAAAGGGGGCCCTGTGAGGTGAACCCCGGAGGTTCTGAAGCAGGATTTCCTGACCAGAGTTCTCTGCTCCGCTGCCTCAGGCTCTGCAGAACAGTCGGGCTGTGGGGCAGAAGCCCAAGTCCCAGAACAGCCTGGTCGCTTCCTCTGGCATCTCAGGGGTCCTTCCTTACCCCGCCAAGTTCCAACCTGACTGCCAGGCAGGATTCCTAACTTGCCTCTTCTGTGAAATGGGATGACTTGGCTGCCTGGGGTCCAGTTGTATCACTAGATTCCTCCCTCCATACCTGCTGCCATTTCCATAAAGAGGGTGCTGCAGCACGCTGCGGACAAGGAGCCAGGGACTCAGTGTCATGCCAGGTTCTGTGGCCCTGGAAGGTCTCGTTGTATCCTGAGAAGGATTCTCTCCCCAGGCAGGGCCAACTCCTCTGGGAAAGGATGCGAGAAAAGCGTTTTGTGATTACACGTTGTGTGGAGGTGAAAGAGAGCGCTGCTGGACGTGAAGACCAGTCGGCTTTTGTTCAGCCGCTTGACCAGTGAGCGCAGCAGAAAGGGCTGTTTTCTGCAGGGGCTGGAGGAGGCAGCTGCTGCTGGAGCCACGGCAGTCCCAGCTGTGCAAAAGCTCTTCCCTGCTGTGGTGTGACAGCAGAGAGGGTTGTATTCTGGAAGGAGTCCATAGTGGCTGGCTGCGGGGAATCTCTGGGTGGAAATCTGATGCCGGGATATGAAAGCTCTGCTTGCCTTGGGTGCTTCCCTCTGCCTGTCCCATGTCATCAACGCTTAAGTATCCTAGCGCCTGGCCCAAGGGGACATTACTGCAGCTTGGCTAAAGCCAGCTGCCTTTGAGGGGAGGAGTCCAGAGGCAGCCCGCAGGGGAGTGATGGAGAGCAGGGGGCATTGCCTGGGTCTCCTTCTAATCTGTTCCTTTTTTCTCTTTTCATTTTCTGAGTCTTTTGTTTTCATCCATTTTTCTTTATTCAGTTTCATTCTTTTATTCATGCACTCTAGTCTGTTTCTCTTTTCCTTCCTTCCTTTCGTCCTTATTTTCTTCTCTCTTCCACCCTTCCTTCCTTCCTTCTTTTCATCTACTCATTCATTTGTTAACTCAGTGTCAAGCCCTCTAGCATTTTGTGGGGACAGAGCCCCAAAGAGTAGTTTACAGGCTCTTGGCCTCACGTGGAAGGGTGCTGGCTCGGGTGGTGGATGGCGGTCGGCTGTGGCTGATTGGCCGTCGGCTGTGGCGGGTTAGCCGATTGGCCGCTGGTATAACTGCTGTGACTACGGAGGAGAGCCGAGGATTGCCAAGGAGAGCGAGCCGAAGAGAGCGGAAGAGAGGAGAGGAACAGAGTCGAGGAGAGGGGAGGAGTCTTCGGTCGGTCGGTTGGCGGAAAGGCTGACGGCAGGTCGCGTGTCCCGTGGGCCCAGCCTCCAGTGAGACCATAGTGGTATGACTCCCCTACCTATGGCTCCGTGGGTGTTCCTTTTTGGCCTCACCATGTCCTGCGTTCTTGTGTGGGGAGCGGGAGCAGAGACCCCGCAGGCCGCCCTGCCTGAAAAATGGTGCGGCGAGCAGGGTCTCCCGCACGACACATTTTCTCAGCCCTGGGCTAGCACTGGTAACACCTTTCCTGCAGCTCCCCAGCTCAGTTGCTCCAGCAGAGAAGAAGGATGAGGAGAAACAAACGGGCAAAACTTAGGGTTAGGGGTGGAGAGACTCTGCAGTCAGACCCTCCATTTTAGAGTTTGGTCACTTCCTCGCTGTGTTACCACAGGCAGGTCACTGGAGCTTTCTGAGCTTCAGATGACGATGCTTCAGCTCTAACATCGGAGTAACAGAACCTTCTCTGTAGAATTGCTAGGAGTGAGAATGCGGAAATGTGCTTAACCGAGGGCCTGGCAAGTAGCAAGCATTCCGTCCATGTTGTTACTATGAATACAGTCTGACAAGTATTATCAGCAATCAGTATCAAGGAAGGCAGAGAAAGAAACCACTCTGCTGTGTCCGGGTCTTGCCCTTGAAAGTGAGAAGCAGAGATATGCACCTGAGTTCTTCGGGATGAAGCAGCCCAGGGGTGCAGAGGTGACAGAATGACTTGGCTGGGGGGGGTACCGCTAGTGTGGGGTGAGGAGCCCAACCGCCTGGGCCGAATCCTGACCCCACACTGAGTCACAGGGGCCCCTGGGCGATTTACGCTCCCTTCTCGGTGTCTCAGTTTCCTCTGCATAGAAAGTGGGCATTATAACAAAGGATTTCTGTTGGGACTAATTGGTTTAATATATGAACAGACTTAAAACCGTACCGAACACATAGGAAGCGTTATATAAATATTAGCTGCTGCTGTTGTTATGATCATCATTAGAGCAAAGGTCATACAGCCAGCCGGCAACGGTGCCCGCACCTGCTCCTGTGGCGAAAATAGGCACGCCAGCCTTGCCCACACCTGCTGCTTTACCTGAGGAGTCAGGCTGCCAGCTTTCCTAGTCTACAGGAGGAGACTGTGTCCTCATTGCTGCAGCTGAGCCTGCATTTCCAGAACTTTCTGAGCCGGTGCCCGGACTCAGGTTCCCCAAGGTGAAGGGCACTGCAGTACCTGCCACAGAGTGCTGCCCAGTAGGTGCCAGGCTATCAAGAAGTATCTCCGCTGATGTGTGAGTTGAGAGAAGGGTGGGCTAGTAGCAGCCCGGAGTATCTGGAGACAGACTAGATGGAGCTAGATGCAAGATTTAATTTTGCCACTTACCTGGTATGTGTTTCAAGTCGCTGAACCCCCCTGAGCCTCAGTTGCTTCAACTGTAAAATGGGGTTGGTATTTGCTTCACAGGGTTGTGTGAGGATTGATGAGACGATGCTTTGGTGAGAGATGACGGTGGCTCGGAACCTAGTGGTGACCGTGGAGTTGAAAGAAGTAAATCGATTGGAGGCTGTGTTGGAGAGAAGAGTTGATGATGGCCTGGGAGTGGGAGGCTGCAAAGGCAGGAATCATGGGATTCCTCACATTTCTAGCGTAAATGCAACCGAGTGGGCTATTTCCTGAGATGGGGAGGAGAGAAGGGGGCAGTTTGGGTTGGACAAGATAGAGGGAAATCAGGAGTTCTGTTATGGATACAAAAGATTTAAGGTGCCTAATAGCGTGCCTTTGCTCTTCCAAGTGAACTTGCTAAATCCTCATTAGGGTGGCATCTGGCCACCAGAAACACGGCCAGGGCCCAGGCTGACTATTTGCCCTGTCAAAGCTTCCTGGGCAACGACCGTGTTTCCCCGAAAATGAGACCTAGCCGGACAATCAGCTCTAATGGGTCTTTTGGAGCAAAAAATTAATATAAGACTCGATCTTATATTACTATAAGATCGGGTATAATATAATATCGGGTATAATATAATATAATATACTAGGTCTTATATTAATTTTTGCTCCAAAAGACGCATTAGAGTTGATTGTCTGACTAAGTCTTATTTTCAGGGAAACATTAGGTAAGAAGATAAGATTGAAGGCTGCATAGTTTCTCTCTCTCTCTCTCTCTCTCTCTCTCTCTCTCTGTTTCTTTCTCTGTCTCCCTGTTTTTTTTTTCTGTTGCTCCTTGTCTCTGTCTCTCTCTGTATCTCTCCCTGTCTCTGTCTCTCTCTTTCTGTCTCTGTTTCCCTGTCTCTTTCTATCTCTCTATTTTTCTGTCTCTTTTTCCATGTGACTCAATGTCTCTCTCTTTCTGTGTCTCTATCTTTCTCTGTCTCTCTGATCTTATCTATGTGTCTCTCTTTTCCTGTCTCTGTGTCTCTCTCTGTCTAACTCTGTCAATCTCTGTCTCTCTTTGTCCCTGTCTCCCTGTTTCTATCATTCTTTGTCTCTCTGTCTCTTTATCTATCTCTTCTCTCTCTTTATCTCTGTGTCTCTGCCTCTCTCCCTCACCTATCAATAGCTTCACTCAGGTATTCCAGATGACTGGTGTTCCCCTCATTTCAGCCCGTCCTCTGCGTCCTCAGGGACTTTGTGGCCTGAGTGAGCCTCCCAAAGGTCTCCTTTGTCTCTAGGAAGAAGGTTACTGATTTAGCTCCATGTGTTTTCTGATCCAGCAGAAAGGAACACCTCATCTGTTCCCAGACCTGGGCAGTGCTGGCATCTCTCCCTTGTCTCCAGGTGCCCGGCTCTGCCTGCTGCCATCTCCAACTCAATGAGTCCGAGCCAGATACTGTGGCTCCCCCAAACCCGCAGTGACGGGTGTGCTCAGGGCTCTGCAGGGACAGAGGGCAGCTCTCTTGGTCCCCGTTGGTTGGTGACAGTAGTCAAGGAAGCCTCCCTGGAGAAGGATGAGCTGAGTCAGAAATACAAACCAGCTGAGCACTTAGGAAAGCAAAGGGAAGGTCACGCCAGGCAGAGAGAACGGAGATGTGAAACCACGGGGATGGGGCCAGAGCATGGGGATGGGGAATGGATTCCAGGCCCACGGAGGCCTGCGGCCCCATGACGTGATGGGAGATCAGTAGTCCCTGGCCCCAGATACACCTGGGCTTGCAGCCAGATTCCACAGGGGGGCAGTGCTGCCTAGTGGTTAGGACCACGCCCATGGAGCCAGGTTGCTGGGGTTTGAAGCGCAGCTCTGCCACTTATCAGCCGTGTCACTTGGGGCCTCAGTAGCCACATCTGAGAACAGCACGCGTATCTCACAAGGCTCGAGGAAGGGTGGCAGAAGTTCATGTGTATCAAGTGCTTAGAACAGTGCCTGGAAGAGTTGTAGTTATTATTTACAAATTGAGTGACCGGGAGTAAATTATCGTCTCTGGGCCTCAGTTTCCTCCTCTGTGAAATGGGGGCGTTAGCACTTCCTGGGCAGGGTTGTTGTAAGGGTTGGGGACCATCCATAGTCCGTTCATGTGCAATCCCTGGCTCCTGAAAGAGGCTCAGTAAACGGGGGTTGACACCACCACCACCAACCATCCTCGTGGTGATTATTATACTTCCATGTGGGCTATCCCGGCACCTAGTCCCTGCGTATTTACTCCCTCACTACGCCCCGCACGTATCATGGATCATCCAGCGGGGAGACTGGAAATGAAATACTGTAAGTCAGGGCCATGGTTGCCCTGAAACGATTATTTGCCTTTTTCTGGACAGCAGTGCTTTGCTGGTCACTCTGTCAGCTGTGTTGTCAGCTTTCCCCCATGTCATGTGAAACTCAGCTGCAGGGCCCTCTCGGAATCTGTTGTAAATTAGCATTCCACAGAGGCTGTCTGAAAAGGAAGAAGCTATGATAAGCACAAGGAAATCCTGAGGCCATTCCTCTCTCTGCTCCCTCCACTCATGTGGAATTGGATTTTCCCCGTGGTCCCCACTGATGATGAACCTGGGGAGCACATGGCAGACTCCTGGGCATCACGCCCGGCCTCCCTAGATGCCCTGTCCCTGTCTGCTCTCATCCAGTCTGCGTCTTGGGAAGGCAACATTCTCTAGTTAGACCTGGACCCAGGACCCAGACTGCCTGGGTCTGAATCCCTTCTCTACCACAGAACCAGACAGAAGGCCTTGGGCAAGTCACTTCATCTCCCTGGGCCTCAGTGTCCATATCTGTAAAATGGACGTGGTGTTAATAGTGGTTTATATCTCTTAAGATTTTTATGATGACTAAATGAACCAATGTAAAGTAAAACTCACCTGTCTTTGCTGGGCTCTTGGCTCTTTATTCATAAAATGAGCATAAAATGAGGTAGTTGAACTGTATCCTCTTTAAGATTCTACTTCAGAATTTTAGGCACTGAAACACGTGCATATAAATTCTGCTTCTGCCACAGGGCTACTGTTTGATCTTAGATAAGTAACTTAATCCCTCAGAGGTTTCATTTTATTTATTTAAAGGAAATGATAATACCTACAAGACAGATTCTAATGAATATCTCAATAAGAAGATAAAGAGAATTAATTTCTCAATGGAAACTATCAAGTCCCTTTCACATTTAAAATGTGTTCCTGAAACAATGGCTCTGATTTAATGGAGGAATAAAAGATGAAGAATCAGGAAGGAGGAAAAGAATGGAAGGGAAGGAAGAAGTGGTGGGGGGAAGAAGGAAGGGAGGGAGGAAGAAAGGAAGGAAGGAAGAAGGCAGGAAGGAAAGAAGAAGGAAGGAAGGAAGGAAGGAAGGAGTAAGTTGATTTTCCAGAGACAGCAGGACTCCAGCAGGGGCCAGTTATTGGGGAAGGATTCTGGGATCCCAGTCAAGGTTTTAAGACCGAGCTTGGATGCTGGGGTCTCCGATTTTCAGAGCCCAACTGGTCAAATAAAAGAACCTGGGCCAAGATCAGCCCTTGGGTCACTGATAGATTTAATTTTAGGGATGTTAGGGAGTAGTATTTTTTATTTTGAGAATTATTGGGGTACAATATGTTTCTCCAGGGCCCATCAGCTCCAAGTTGTTGTCCTTCAGTCTAATTGTGGAGGGCGCAGCTCAGCTCCAAGTCTAGTTGCTGTTTTCAATCTTTAGTTGCAGGGGGCACAGCCCACCAGCCCATGTGGGAATTGAACCAACAACGGTGTTGTTGAGAGCTCACACTCTAACCAACTGAGCCATCCGGCCGCCCCTCTGGCAGCTCAGGGGCAGCTGAGTCTTCAGTCTAGTTGTGGAGGGAGCAGCTCACTGGCCCATGTGGGAATCGAACCAGCAACCCTGTTGTTCAGAGCTTGTGCTCTAACCCACTGAGCCATCTGGCCGCCCTAGGTGTAGTATTTTGAGCTTGGAATTATACACAAGTCTGGGGTACCTTTGGACTCCAAGCAGAAAATGTGACTTGGGGAGGCCCCAAGAACCCACCTCTTGTAGCTTGTTTTGGAAAAGTGAATGAATCACAAGTCCTTTTAAACAGGGTCACAGAGTATATTGGTTAGCATTTTCTCAGGAAATCAAGAAAGATGCCATTCATTCATTCATTCATTCATTCATTCAGTTATTTCCTGAGGACCTACAAGGTACTATGGGTACAGAGCTGAAATACAGACCCTACCCTGGGTGATCTGAAATCTAAACCAATCATCACTGTATCAGGAGCCACTATGATAACAAACAACCACAAAGTCTTGATGGCATAGATGATAAGCATCCGTTTGGTCATGTGTCTTTAGGTTGGTAGGGAATTGACTAATCTTAGAGGGCTGATGTGGGCGGCTCTAAGATACAGCGGGAGCCTACGTCTTCTCCACGTGTCTCTCCTCCTCATTGGATCCGTGGGCCAGCCCACAGGACGTGTCCCCAGGCAGTGGCGGCAGTGCAAGAGAGCAAGTAGAAGCACATGGCGTTTCTTAGGTCCATGGCTCAGAACTGGTGCCCTGTCAGGCCCACCCTCGTTCCATCAGCCAAAACCAGTCCCATGGCTGGTGCAGTCACTGGGCAGGGCAGCCACTCATCTCAGCCTCTAGTAGAAGCAACTGCAAAGTCACCTGGCAAACTATGTAGATCCTGGGAAGGGTGAAGAATTGTGGCTAGTAATTCAAACTACAAATTTGCCCACCCCACCATAGGTATATTTATTTATTTACAAACCACGAATGCTTTACTGATATATTGGGTCCGTAAAATGAACATACAAATAAGAAGTTTAGGGGTGAGGTCAAAAAATGATACAGAAGTTCAAACACTTTTTTCCCTGTATAGCCCAGGGTCGCAGCTTGGAAATCCCTGGGGGGTGCACTTCCCATTGTGCAGAGTCTGGTCTGGACAAGTCTCTCTCAAAATGTGGTGCAAATGACTGCAGCGAGTCATTTGGATCATGTTGGATAGCTTGTTAAATACAGATTCTGGGCCACTGAGGATGGAGCCTGGGAATTTGGATTGTTAGAAAGCATCCCAGGTGATATGGGTGCATGTTAGAGTTTGTAAATCAACAGAGCAATCAGCCTATGGTGGAAGGAAACCAAAGGGTGGTTTCTAAGAACCCCCCTTACCCATCATGGAGTGTGCTGGGGGTGGTCAGGACGGCTCTCCTGAATGAGTGATGCAGGAGATGAGTTCTGAAGGAAGGGGACACTTAACCACGCTGAGAAGGAGAAGGCTGTGCCAGGCAGAGCTTGCTGCATTTTGAGAGTTGTCCTTAAGAGAGGTCTCACCCTATTCAGGGAGCCCCACGTGGCGTATGTGATCAGAGCAGAGGATCAGGTAAGATGTCCTCAAGAGTGAGTCAACAGATGAGTATGATTTAGCCAGAGAAGGGACATGAGGGTGGTGTGGGGGCAGAAGGGGCCTGCTCCAAGCTGGGGGTGATAGAGCTGGCATTCCCAGCCTGAATGTTACCTTGGAGGTCATGGGCAACCACAGAAAAGTGTCTGCACAAAGTGATGTGATCCTGTCTAGTCTAAGGGCCTGAGAGGTGGGGAAGGACTAACTGCCTGTACAATTCAGCCCTGGGACTTGTGGGAATGAGGGGGCCTGGCAATGAGAAGAGGAGAGACATGCCGTGGAATTGTAGCGCCGTTTACGAGACAGAATCCATGGAGGCCTGGGGAACAAGAAGCAGGGAGGACTATGAGTGAAACGTTACCTGCAGGGCTTGAGCCTGACTGATGTGATGTGAAGGGGTGAAGGAGGCAGACAAGCTCCTTCAGGAGAAGATCTTGCACGGAGGGGCTAGCGTTCTCGAGGATCACCAAGGGGGGCATCTCTCTGGCCCCCGCGTAGAATGAAATGCCTAGAAATAATAATGTGACGTATACCCACAAGACCACATGGTTTGTTTTACAGTAAGTTAACGTCACTACAATTCACCTTTATTTATTTTGAAGGGCCTTTCATGGACAGCAGTCACCGAGGGGGACTCAAGATGACCGTTTAGCTCCAGACCTCAGGTTATCAAGGGCCTCTGTGTAGATTTTTGCCCCGACTTTCAGTTGAAGGTCTTGCTCAATCCGAGGCAAATCAGTGTGACTGATTGTCAGAGAGCACCAAGCTTATATCCCATTCCTCCCTGGGGCTGCCTGGGAAGCTCGATAAATTCTGTTTGCAAATAAATCCAGTGGTTGTTTTGCAGATCACACAGTTATAGCTGCTTTATAATTTTAGGTTAAGAGCTTTAATTTGCTTTCATTTGATCCTGTTTTGGCATTTCTCTATTTGCATGTATTTTGGATTGGGGAGGGTGGTCTTGAATAGGTGGAAGAATTTCACTTCTCTTGATCTCAAGGAGACGCTCTCAAAATTTCCAACAAGGGGAGTGAGTTGTTTGGTGCAGAAGGCTCACTGACCCACAAGTCCTGGCTCCCAAGCCCGAGACCTCCGTGGTGGGGGACCCACGGGGTCCCACCTGTGGGAACGAGAGTGTTGTCCCCCACAGGAGATCAAGGCCCGTGTGAGTGAATTTGAACACATCAAAGACAGCACACACTTTCGTATAACTGTGGCTGGAAAAGAACTCTGAGGATGAAAGGCCCAGCAGTTAGATATGTGTGGAGATGGAGCCACTCTCGCGGCAGATGCATGCTTGACCTTTTCTCGGGAAGTTAAGCATTGCTTAACCCTGCAACTTGAGTGGCACGGCCTCTGGGTTCTCAGGCTCACCCTACGCTCCCACACTGCCTCTGCTCATCAATATACTGATGAAGCCCGGCCTATGTTATCTCCATGCATTTTTAAACTTTCTGCTCGTGCCGAAAGGGTTTTAGCAGCTATCAATTATCCAAACACTGGTTCCTAATGGGGGAGGAAGAAGGACATCTTTTAGCTCTCATTGAGCAGAGATGGAGGGGGGGGGCAGTTATGTGTCTTGCTGTGTTTCCATGGGGGCAGAGCTCACTAAAAAATGATACCAGGTATTCCTTTGCGTTATTCCAATTTTGGTTCAGCTTAGGCTTCTGTGTCAGGCAGTGTGATCGCTGCTTTCTTTGATGGAATCACACATTTAATCTTTGCAAACAAAAGGTGAGGATGGCTTAATTTCACTCCTGTTATTTTACACAAGTTCACGCAACAAAAGTATGTTGAACCCCTACTCTAGGCGAGGCACTTTCCTGGGTGCTTAGGATACAGCAGGGAACAAATCAGACAGTGATCTCTGTTCTTGGAGGCTTACGTTTTACCAGAGGGAGCAGAGCATCAACAATAAGCAACATAAGTGAGTCCGTTCTATAGTTCCTAGAAGACAGTATGTGTGAACGATAGAACAAGTGGAATAGGGTAGGAGAGATTCCGAGGACCGGGTGTCAGGGGAGGCCTCCCTGAGAAGGTGACGTGTGAGCAAACGTCTGAAGATGGATCGAGCCCTGCAGGGTTCCACAGAAAGAGCGTTCAGGTGAAGGCACTGCCAGTGCCAGGGTGGCCGCTGAGCAGGACGTTCAGTCATTGCAATGTATCTTCTTCCTGTATTTTCTAAGAAAGGTCCCAGGCCTTGAATATTCCTTATCTAATGTACCTTTGCAGGAGAGCCAGGCGTTTGCCCCTGAAACAGCCTGTTGTCGACATTTGCAGAGCCCTTGAAAGATTAAAAGCCATTTTGGGGGGGGGGGTGTGAGGTTTGGGGGTGGGTATGGAACTCTCCTGCAACCTGGTTATGATGGTGGCTACACGAATGTGTGAAAATTAAGAACTGTCCACCAAAAAAGTCTACCTTCCTCTATGTTAACTTAAAAAATACATCTTTTGAAAAGCGTTTTACTTTGGTCTGCCCAAAGACCTGTGAAGTAGGAAGGTGGGGATTCGTGTGTCCACTTCGCAGGTCAGGAACCCGTGGCCTAGATGTTACTCAGCTGGAAGCGGCAGGGCTGGGTCTCAAAGTCAGGTCCACGCAAAGCCCGTTCTCATGTCAATACTGCGGTCCCCGCCGCGTTGCCTCCCACGCTCACGCTGACCACACGGTCAGGCCTCTGGCAATGGGCAACACACACTGTCTAAAAAGCAGTCCGACCAATGAGAACAACAGCGAGCGGACTGCTCAGCAAGTGCCAGGCACTGTTCTAGACACTCTCCTTAGATGACGTCACTTACTTTTCACAAGAACCCTGTGAGATGTGCTATTACACTATCTCCATTTTACAGATGAGGAAACTGAGGCCCAGAGAGGTTAAGAAATTTACCTGAACCTACTGTGCTGGTAGTAGTGGCCGAGCTGGGATTAGAACACAGGCCGTCTGGTTTCAGGGGGCAGGAGCTTAAATCACCTTCAGGCTTACGCACGCTGACTAGCTGTGTCCAGCACCAGACAGGAGACCACGGTCGTCCTTGTCCTGGGTATTGGTAGGGGTCTTGCCCTTGAAGAATCCTTTTTTTTTAAATTTCAGTAAAGCATTTTTTTTTCTTTTTAGTTTTAAGGTTCACAAAAAAACAGGAGGAAGGTACATAGGTGTCTCACATCCCCCCTGCCCCTACACATTCATAGCCTCCCCCGTTATCAACACCCCCCACCAGTGATGTATTTGTTACAATTGATGAATCTCTATTGACACATCGTAATCACCCAAAGTCCATTGTTTACATTATGGTTCACTCTTGGGGTTGTGCATTATGTAGATTTGGACAAATGTATAATGACGTGTACCCATCTTTAAGGTATCGCACAGGGTGATTTTCATGCCTTAAACATCCTCCGTGCCCTACTTATTCTTGCCTCACACCCCCACCCCCCTCAAAGCCTGGCAATCTCTGGTCCTTTTACAGTTGACCCTTGAACAACACAAGTTTGAACCGTACGGTTCTTTTTCAATAAGTTCTGTAAGTGTGTTTTCTTTTTTAAAAATGATTTTCTTAATAACATTTTCTTTTACCTAGCTTACTTTATTGTAATAATTCAGTATATAATACATATGCCGTACAAAATATGTGTTAATCAACTATTTATTTTGTCAGTAAGGCTTCCCGTCAACAGTTGGCTACTAGTACTTAGTTTTGGGGGTGTCAAAAGTTATACACAGATTTTTGGCTGCATGAGGGTTTGGCATCTGTAACCCCTGTGTTATTCAAGGGCCAACTATCTCTATAGTTTTGCCTTTTCACGAATGTCATATAGTTGGAATGACACAATATGTGGCCTTTACAGATTGGCTTCTTTCACTTAGTAACATGCACTTAAGGTTCCTCTATGAGTTTTCATGGCTGGATAGCTTGCTTCGCTTTAATAAATAGTATTCCTTGTCTGGATGTACCAGTTTATCCATTCACCTACATCCTGGTTGTAGAAAGACATCTTGGCTGCTTCTAAGTTTTGGTGACTATCAGTAAACATCCTGCCATAAACATCTGTATGCAGGTTTTTAGTGTGGGCAGAAGTTTTCAAGTCCTTTGGGTAAATACCAAGGAGTGTGATTGCTGGATTGTATGGTAAGAGTTTGTTAAGTTTTATAAGAAACCACCGAACTGTCTTCCCAAGTGTCTATACCATTCTGCATTCTCACCAGCAATGAATGAGAGTTCCTGTTGCTCTACCTCCTCACCAGCATTTGGTGGTGTCTGTGTTCCATGGTTTAGCCATTCTAATAGGTGTGTAGTGGCATCTCAAGGTTGTTTTAATTTGCATTTCCTTGATAACACATGACGTGAAGCGTCTTTTCATATGTTTATTTGCCATCGGTATATATTCCAGGGTGATGTGTTTGTTAAGGTCTTTGGCTCATTTTTAAATTGAGTACCATGTGAACCAAGACTCCAGTAGGAATGATGAAGAGGAGAAGACGGTATTAAAGACGTTTGGGGAGACAGAACTGACAGGGTCTGGTTACTGAGTGGCTGGAATTGGTGAGGGTTAAGGAGTAGGGTGTGAGACTCAGGTTTCTGGCCTAAATGAGTGGACTGATAATGGTACTTCTGGGAGGCAGTGGGGGGGCCCAGGTGCATAAATTCATCTGAGGATAAGCAAGGAAATGAATCTGGGGTGTCTATGAGATACCTGAGCAGAGATGTCCATTCTCCTGTCCAGGCTGATCAGTTGCTCATTTTTTCCCAAAGTAGCTGGTGCCACTGTGAGGCGGCTGTCATTCTCATGTACTTTTTCCCATTTTGATGCAATACCTGTATATCTATGATTTGTACTTTACTCCGTCTTGTGTCTCTACCAACAAGTCTGAAAAGTCTCCAGCCTTATGTTGTAACCCTTCCCAGTAAAGTGTTTCTTCCCACCAGAGCCTCTAAGAAGTAAGCTTGCAAAGGTGCTTTATAAAGTGTTTGTTCTTGTTTTATTTTTCTTGTCTGGTGTGGTCACTCCTTCCCTCTAGTGGTCATTAGTGGGGCAGCATGGGGCTGAGGACTCTGCTGGCCTGCTACACTCTGTCCCAGAAAGTCTTCCTGCCCCTTTTCCTCCCAGAACCTCTCTCATCCCCACCTTGTCCCACTACCAGATTAAGGTTGGCTTTGAAGAGATATCCAGTGTCTAGTGGCACAAGAAGTGAGTGACTTCAAGGGAAGGCACCTTGAAATCACATAATCCAACTTCCTTTTCACACTTAAGGACCCACAGTCTCCTAGTGTGTCTGGCTGCTTCCATACGCATCCTCTACAGTCTGGTTTCTACATAGTAGGCAGACTAGATTATGTCTCTCTTATTTATAACCCTCCAGTGGCTTACTTAAACACTTGGATTAAAATCAAAATTATTTTCAGCATGGCTGTTCATGATGTGGCCCCTCCTTACTTCTCTAAACATTTTCTTGTGAAAATCTCCTCCTTGTTTCCTGGTTGGGCTAGCCGTCCTTCTGTTCTTCAAATTCTCTAACTCTTTCCTACCTCAGGGCCTTTGCATATGTACTTTCCGTTCCCCTCATTTTTCATGTATCAGCTTAAAGGTCAACTCCTCAGAGAGGCCTTCCCTGCCCCTTTCCATGTTAATCCCTAAAACAGCAAGCACTTTGTGTATTCCTTACTAGCTCTTGCTCCAATCCATAAATATTTGTTCACGTGTTCATTATCTGCCCCTCTTTACCAGACTGTAAAGAGGCCTGAGGTGGGAAAAGTTACAGGAAGAGCCGTTGATTAACAATGGAGTTGGTCAAATGATAATGGGGTGATTCTCCTGAAGGTAGGGAAGTCCCACCCATGTAAACTTGATCAGATTTCCTAAAGAAGGAATTGTCAAATAATCTCTAAGATCCCTACAACGTTAACATTTTGTTAACTTTTCTAACTTGTAGTTTAAAAATGAGAGAGGTTCAGTTCCAGTAATGACTCAATAGCTTGTGCTGTGCTAACCATCTCATAGATGATAATCGTAAAGCTTGGATAAAATGTTTGAAAGAAACTATTTGAGGTTCCTGGATTAAAAGCAAAAAGTAGGTAGATTATGAGGGGATTTGACCCTTGGAAGAAGGGAACCACTAAGTGAGATCCATATTTATGTGGCTCTTCCTTGAAAACACCCCCTGCCCCCCCAGTCCAGGTGGCATAGAGCAGCTCGACCCACAACAGAAAGCCGTAGTTTTATTGGTTTGACAACTCAGCGGACAGAGTACAGGCTAACAGAGTAGCTGGAGAATGAGGAAAGCTAAAGAGATGCCCGTTTCTTGCTCTCAGTAAGATCAAGTGAGGTCTCTTGTTAAAACTGGGTTGCCGTTCAACCTCTCTTTCAGCCCATTTCTGCTTTTTGTACTTGTACACAGTTGTTCATCCCGATAATACTCTCCAGTAAACTTCCTGCTTACAAATCACCACGGCAGAGTCAGCTTCCTGGCTCGGGAACCTGACTTTACAACAATCTAATTGATATTTATAGAACATTACACCTGACTACTGCAAAATACACATGCTTTTCAAGTGCTCATGGAACAATCATCAAGATAGAGCATATTGAGCCATAAAATTAATCTCAATGAATGTCAAAGATGTCAAAGGATGAAAATCTTATAGACTGTTCATTAATCAAAAATGAATCGTATCAAAAGCAATAACAATAAAATATCTGAAAGAGCCCTGGAATTTAAAAATTAAATATGTGATTAAATAACACATGGGTCAAAAGAGAATCACAAAGAAAGAATAATTTGATTTGAACAATAATGAAAATGCAACGTCAAATTTCTGAGATGCAGCAGGAACAGTGCATAGAGGGAAATGTATTACTTTAAATATTTATAGCAGAAAAGAAGAAAGATTTAAAATTAATGATCCACGTTTCTATCTTAAGCATCTAGAAAAAAAAACAAATTAAATGCTTAAATCCAAAGTAAGAAGAGAAGAAGTAATAAAGAGCAGATATAAGTGAAACATAACCAGCTTACCTGTTTAAAATGGACCAAAGACTTAGACACTTTGCAAAAGAAGGTATATCCATGGCCAGTAAACCCCTGAGAGTCACTCAATCTCATTTGGTATCAGAGATAAGATAGACTAAATTAAAAACACAACAAGATACTATTTTACACCCATCAGAATGGCTAAGATTAAAGACTGACAACAACCACTGAACTTTACAATGAATGTGCAAAATGGTACAACGACTGGGAAACTCTTTGACCGTTTCTTATAAAGTTAAACATATGCCTACCCTATGACCCAAAAATTACCTTCTAGGTATGTATTTTCCCAAAGAAAAGCCTCTCTCTCTCTCTCTCATTCCCTCGACACAAAGACTTAAATTAAAAAATCCACATAACAATTCTATTTACAGTACCCCCAAACTGGAAACATTTCAAATGTCCATCAACAAGACAATGCAATAACAACTTGTGGTTTATTCATCTAGTGGAAAATTACTCAGTGATAAAAAGCAGAATGTCTTTTGATACATATAGCATAGCTGAGTCTCAAAACCGTTATGTTGAGGGAAAGAAGCCATTCACCAAAGAAGCATATATGTGATTACATTTATATGAAGTTCAGGAATAGGTAAGGTTAATATATGATGGTGGACATCAGTGTTTGCCTATAGGGGTGAGTGGATTGACCAGAAAGGGGTGCAGGAGAACTTTCTGAGGGGAATTTAATAAGTCTTATACCAGTGGATACATTTATCAGAACAAAGAATTGTACATTTGAGAATCGTGCATCTCACTCTAAATTTTACTTCAATAAAAATATAAAATAAACTTAGCAAAAAAATATAAGGGGTCTAATTGCCTGGTTTAAATAATCATTTTTCTCAATAGGATATTTTAATTTGAAATGAAAAATTTTTTTTTCTAAACTTATTTTGTTCTGTTCAGAAAAGCAATCCATATGTTTCTTAGTCTGGTAGGGCTGCCATAACAAAACGCGATGGACTGAGTGGCTTAAACAACAGAAATTGATTTCTCACAGTTCTGGAGGCTGGAAGTCCAAGTTCAGGGTGCCAGCATGGTCAGTCTCTGGTGAGAGCTGTCTTCCTGGTTTGCAGAGAGAGCTGCCTTCTCTCTGTGTCCTCACATGCTGGAAGGAGAGCAAGCTCTCAGGTGTCTCTTCTTGCATGGCCACTAATCCCATCAGGAGGGCCCTCCCCTCATGGCTTTGTCTAACCGGTTACCTCCCAGAGGCCTCACCTCCAAATACCAGCACATTGGCGGTTAGGGCTTCAACATATGAATTTGGGGGAGTACACAATGCAGTCCATAGCGTATATATTCTAGAAGATCTGGAATTATAGGTAAGGGAAAAGAAAAAGGAGAAAAAACCCATGTAATTGCATTACCCAAATATAATCACTGTTAACATTCTGATATATTTTCTTTACAGAGTTTTGTTATTTCAAATTTTATGTGCTGGGAGTCATTTTGGACCTATAATTTTGTATCATGATGTTTTTATTTACGACACGAACTTTTTTTTATTGTTGCTAAAATCCCATTTTAAGTACGCTTTTTTAATAGCCACAAAATGTGTCACTGTGATTGTGCTATAATTGATTCGTTATCCTGTGATTGAGCGTTGCAATCCTTTCCCGTATTTTGCTAGTACAAATAATGCAGTGGTAAATACACTGTGCAGGGGGCTCTTTCTGACAGTCTGATTCCTCTCTTGGGATAGAATTCCAAAAAATGGAAACTGTAGGTTAAAAGGGTTTGCTCTAGTTACATGTTGCCAGATTCCTTTTCAAAAGGGTGTTCCCACTTCATGTTGCCCCCAGCATTGGAGCAGAAGGTGCCACATCTGTTTGCTCGCCAGGGGCGGAGGCTGTTTCCACTAATATGTGTGTTGGTTTATTTCCACAGGTAAACAAAGACAGCTGAAGCAGACTCCTGCAGGATTCCCCTGGCTCTTCTGGTCCAAGACCCTAGCACGCCCTCTCCCCGGCAGCCTGTGGTCGAGGCCTCACCTAGACAAGTCTGAGGAGGAACAAGCCATCTCATCCATCCACAGCCATGAATTTCCTCCGGCGGCGGCTCTCCGACAGCAGCTTTGTGGCCAACCTGCCTAATGGCTACATGACGGACCTGCAGCGCCCAGACAGCTCCACCAGCTCCCCTGCTTCCCCGGCCATGGAGCGGAGGCACCCGCAGCCCCTGGCAGCCTCCTTCTCCTCTCCAGGGTCCAGCCTTTTTAGCTCCTTCTCCAGTGCCATGAAGCAGACCTCGCAGGCCCCCTCGGGGCTGATGGAGCCTCTGGGCCCCTCCACACCTGTCGTTCAGAAGCCCAGGATCCTGTTGGTGATCGATGACGCCCACACAGACTGGTAAGCAGGAACTGCAGGTCCTCACATCTGGGGGCAAGAGAAGGGATGGGGCTTATCTCACTCTTGTGGGGGAGGCAGTGGCCGAGCTCAGTGGTACAGAGACTGGCTGGAGGGGAGAAAACGAACATTTGCCACGTGGTTACTGCGTGCCAGGTGCACGGTGCCTAATTTGTGCCGCACACTCTCCCTGGGCTTTTCCATGTACAGGTCCACAGTCCGTCACCTGCAAATCGAAAATGCAAAAAGCACTGAAAACTAGAAATTATTTTATAATTCATTTGACTGCCAAGCCTGATCTGAAGGAAAGTGAGACTGTAACAGTCTTCATTATACCACTCGCTGTGCTTGTTCCAGGGCTGTGCTGCAAACATCTTAATATGTCTGATACGGGCTACTGCCCAGAGCCCACCGGAAGCATTATAGAATATGTGATATGTGATATATGATATATAATATATGGTATATGCACCATCTTGTCTTTCTAAAAACAGAAAACTTTTTAAAAATAACTTTTTAGTTTTTAATTACAGTCGATATATAATAATACGTTAGTGTTAGGTGTACTACATAGTGATTACATATTTATATAACTTACAGGGTGATCACCCTGATAAATTTAGTACCCAGCTGACACCATACATAGTTATTATAATACTGTTGATTATATTTCTTATGCTGTACTTCACCTCCCCATGACTATATTTTGTAACTACACATTTGTACTTCTTAATCCCTTCACCTTTTTTACCCTTCCTCCTATCCCCCCCTGCTATCTGACAACCCTCAAAATGTTCTCTGTATCTGTGAGTTTGTTTCTGTTTTGATTGTTTATTTTGTTCTTCAGGTTCCATATATAAGTGAAATCATATGGCATTTGTCTTTGTCTGTCTGACTTCACTCAGCACAGTACCCTCTAGGTCCATCCATGTTGTTGCAGATGGCAAGATTTCATTCTTTTCTGTGGCTGAGTAATAGTCCATTGTATATATGTACCACCTCGTCTTTATCCATTCATCTATTGATGGACAACCGGGCTGCCTCCGCGTCTTAGCCATTGTAAACAATGCTGCAGTGAACATATGGATGCACATGTCCCTTCATAGTAGTATTTTGGGTTTCTTCAGATAAATACCCAGAAGTGGGATTACTGGGTCCTGCTTTGTCTCTTGTTACAGTCTTAGTTTTAAAGTCTATTTTGTCTGGTCTAAGTATTACTACAGCAAGTTTTTTGTTGTTATTGTTGTTTCCATTTTCACAAAATATTTTTTTCCATCCCTTTACTTTCAGTCTACGTGTGTCTTTTGATCTGAAGTGAGGCTCTTGTAAGCAGCATATGTAAGGGTCTTGTTTTCTTATGTATTCAGCCACCCTATGTCTTTTGATTGGACTATTTAATCCATTTACATTTAAAGTAACTATTGATAGATATGTAGTTATTCCCATTTTATTAGTCATATTTTTTATCTTTCCATCTTTCTTCCTCCTCCTCCTCCTCCTCCTCCTCCTCCTCCTCCTCCTCCTCCTCCTCCTCCTCCTCCTCCTCCTCCTCCTTCTTTTTCTTCTTCTTCAAGTAGCCCCTCTAACATTTCTTGTAATACTGGTTTGGTGGTGAAGAACTCCTTTAGCTTTTTCCTGTGTGGGAAGCTCTTTTATCTGTCCTTCGATTCTAAATGATGGCTTTGCTGGGTAGAGTAATCTCGGTTGTAGGTCCTTGCTTTTCATCACTTTGAATATTTTGTGCCAGTCCCTTCTGGCCTGCAAAGTTTCTGCTGAGAAATCAGCTGACAGTCTTATGGGAGCTCCCTTGTAGGTAACTAACTGCTTTTCTCTGATGCTTTTAAGATTCTCTCTTTATCTTTAACCTTTGGCCTTTTAATTATAATGTGTCTTGGTGTTGGCTTCTTTGGGTTCATGTTATTTGGAACCCGTTGCACTTCCTGGGCTTGTATGTCTATTTTCTTTGCCAGGTTAGGGAAGTTTTCCATCATTATTTTTTCAAATAGGTTTTCAATTCCTTGCTCTCTCTCTCTTCTTCTTTGGGTACCCGTATGATGCAAATGTTAGTACACTTGATATTGTCCCAGAGGCCCTTTAAACTTTCTCATTTTTTTGTATTCTTTTTTCTTTTTGCTGTTCTGACTGTGTTCTGCTACCTTATCTTCCAAATTGCTAATTTGATCGTCTCCTTCATCTAATCTACTGTTGATTCCCTCTAATGTATTCTTTATTTCAGTTTTTGTATTCTCCATTTCTGACTGGTTCTTCCTTATGTTTTCACTCTCCAATTTTAATATTTCCTATCTCTTTCTTGAAGTTTTCATTGAGATCATTAAGCATCCTTGTAACCAGTGTTCTGAACTTTGCGTCTGATAGATCGCTTGTCTCCATTTTATTTAATTTTTCTTTTTCTGGAGCTTTGTTTTGTTCTTTCATTTGGGATATGTTTCTTTGTCTCCCAATTTTGGCTGCCTCCCTGTGTTTGTTTCTATGTGCTAGGTAGGGCTGCTATATCTTCCCATGTTTATAGAGTGGCCTTATGTAGTAGGTATTTATGGGGCCCAGTGATGCTGTCTCCCTCGTCACCTGAACCAAGTGCTCCAAGTGTGTCCCTTGTGAGGGTTTTGTATGCCCTCCTGTTGTAGGTGAGCCTTGGTTGCTCTTTGCATGTCAATGAGAAGGATTGACCCTCAGACCTATTGGTTGTCAGCACTGGCAATGACCCCGGTGGAGGGGCTGTTGTGCAGAAGCTGACCCAATGGAGCAGGCATGGCTTTAGCAGGGCTCTGGTACCTTCTTAGTCTGCCCTTTGGATGTGTCTTTTGTGGAGATGCTTGGATGGTGCTCTGGTGTGGTCTGAAGCTGGCCACCTGGTGTATTGGTTCTAGGGTCTCTTAGGAAGGTCTCTATTGCAGCCCAAGGTCAGCCACTGCTTGTGACATACCTGGGGCAACTTGGTATGAGCTACACAGTGATCTTCAGATTGTTGACACTTGTGCTGGGCTTAGAGGTGTTTGGGAGAGGCTAAGCTGCAAACTGAGGCCAGCTGTTGCTACTGCTGGACTTGGGGCTGCTTAGGAAGAGGTATGAGGCATGCTGAGGTTAGATGCTGCCTGTTTGGGGTTTGTGAGATTTTAGGAAAGTCTGCAGCGTGGGCCAAGATAGGCTGTTTGTATGGAAAAGTCACTGGAAGCGACTTGGGTAGGCTCTGTAACTTGGGTGGGGTGGAACCTTGGGGAATCACTGGGGTGGGGCTACTGGTGTTAGCCAGGTTAATGCAGACACAGATATAGTGGCTGCCTATGTCTGCACACCAGGAGGAGGAAGAGCTCAACAAAGAAACAATAGAGTCTGCCAGCACTTCTGTCTGGGATAAAGCTGCCCCTCCAGCCCTTGCCACGAAGACAGACAGTTCACGTCCTTCTTTTATGTCCCTGGCACCATAGAAGCTGCTGCTTCAACACCGGAGCTCACAGCAAGTGAGTCCATCAGTGGGTAAATCCATGCCTGGGCCTTTTAAGAGGAACACCTGGTGGGACTCCAGCCACCCTCCGTGTCACTCAGCCACAGTTTCTGGTGGTTTTCACAGCCATGAGTTGTGGGGACTTTTCTTCCTGGCACTGGAACTCTGGGCTGGAGAGTCTGGTGTGGGGCTCCTCAGGGGGAACCTTTGCAACCTAGATATCCCTCCACCATGCGGGTGTGAGACTAGCCCATTCCACATCTCTGTACCTCCTACCAGTCTCTATGTGGCTTTTTCTGTATATTCTTAGTTGTAGGGCTTTTGTTCAGTTAGACTTCAGCAATTCTCAATGATGGTTCTATAGTTTAGTTATAATTTTGAGGTGGTCATGAGAGGAGGTGAGCATAGCATTTACCTACTCCGCCATCTTGCCTGGAAAAACCAAACAGATAACTTATAAAATCTGAAATAACTCTGGCAAGTTGCTTAACCTCTCTCAGCTCAGCCATCCTCACCCCATAAAATATTGCTATGAGGATAAAAGAAACCAACAAAGGTCCGCAGTCCTTATTTAAACCCTTGGGACCAGAGTACCTGAGTTTGCATCCCAGATCTTCCATGTACTGGTAGACTGGCCCAGAGACTGTCCTCTTAACACCAAATGACATGCCTTCCAGCCTCTTCTCAGGCACTTCTGCTTGATGGTAAGCTCCCCTTGGGCAGAGAATTGATGAGTGTATTGTCAGTTGGACAGCAGTTGTTCCATCAGTATTTCCTGAGCACGAAGTTAGTGCAAGATACAGCCACAGGGGCTCAAATAAGTGGTGAACAGGCCCTGTTCACATGGAGCTACAGTTGGAGAATAGATCTTAATTCCAAATTTTTGGTAGAGAGAGCTGATAAATATTGCCAGTCGGAGACATGGAATCTGCAGTCCAGGAAGTAAGCCCAGATGTGGAGACATGGACGTTGGTCATCCAAGGCAGTCTGACAGTTGACTCTCGGAGCACCCTCGGGGCTGGAGAGCAAGGTTGCATGCATGTGTTTCTAAAGGCTGCCACATACTAGGCACCCAGTAAATATGTATTAAAGGAATAAATTAATGCATCTGGTTCACTAAGCATAACAGATGTTCCATTATTCTAACATGCATGTGTAACTCACGTCCATTCCTTGAGAAGTTAACTCAGATTGGGAATGATTGAGGAGGAGATAGTTATAGTTTATAATACATATTCAATACAGTCAACATTAAAGCGTCTTTAGCAGGTTCAGAGGTCAGTCCTTACTTTCCTGCTACAAAATCACTTCATCTTCACCACAGTGGGCATGTGCGTATCCTCTGGTCGGATCCAGTCTGCTTAGTCTTCAGTGTGGCTGTTTGCTTGAAGGCTCTCGTCATGCAGCCTTGTTCATCTCTGCTTGTGTGTATATGTGCTTATGTAAAGCACCCTCTTTAGGTTCTGAGCTGAGGGGTTGATTTCTGCAGAGGTCTTGCCTCCAGGCACTCTCGCCTGGGCAATCCTGCAGCTAGTCAGCCTGGTAATTTAAATGCCTGTGTGCCTTCTGCAGTTCTCTGTTTCTCTTTAATCCAATACTTGACCTTGATTTTGAGTGTTCTCTGCTGACTCTGTTTTCCCTGGCTCAGTCAGGGTTTACTATGATATGGTGATGGGGTATTAAAAACCTATTTGTCAGGAATGCTGTATGATATCTCTTATATGTGGAATGTAAATAACCCAACTCGAAAAAGACAGAGAGTGGAACGGTGGTTACCAGGGGCTGTGGGAATAGGAGAGATGCTGTTTAAGGGTACATACTTACAACTAGTAGATAAATAGGTCCTGGAGATCTAATGCATAGCACAGTGATTATAGACAACAAAACTGTGTTAGAAACATTAAACTTGCTAAGAGATCAGATCTTAATTATTCCCACCACAAAAAGCAATGATTACTTATGGGACTGAATAGGGGTGTTAGCTTGTGCTAAAATGACAATCATATTGCAATATGAATGTATCAAATCGATATGTTTTATACCTTAAACTTACACAATATTATATGTCAATTATACCTCCATGAAAAAAAGAACTATTTAGCAGGAAAGTTACTTCCTATATGGAGGTCGAACTAACAGCATGGTGCCATGGTTCAGAACACAGACATCCGAGCTAGGCTGTCTGGGTTCAAATCCTAGCTCTACCCCTTTGAAGCTATATGGCCTTTGCAAGATCCTGCACCTACATGGGAATAATACCTACTTTGTTGAGTGAATGAATGTAAGTAGGGTTAAAATCCAAGTTAATATAAAAGTGCTTAGGACGTGTCTGGTAGACAGTAAGTGTTACGCGTATGTTATTATCACAGACTATTATGGCCTTAGGCAGCATTCATCATTTGGACAGCAGCCCCTTGTAGGCATGCCTGTTTAATCTTTTCATGCCCAGTATTGGGCAGAGTGGATTAGGATTTACCTTACCTGTGCTGGGCTTTTCTACTGGTCACTTTCCCGCTAACTCTCTGGTGATGAAGTTATTAATCGCTGTCCCTATCCCAGTGCCCGTAGGGTATGTAGTATCGTGTAGGAGCACAGTGAATGAGGTTGAAATGCAATGAATGGCCTCAGCCAAGTAACATGGACATTTTGACTTCAGTCTTCAATCTCTGTAATCCACAGGCATGACCAATGCGTGAAGTTTAGGCTGTGCACACTGGTGGGGGACACAATTTTGGCCGGAGGAATTTCTCCCAGTCTATTGCAGACATGCTTATATGCCCACACTTTAATTAGGTCTTGAGAAGAGCAATCTTTTTCTTGCCCTTCAGTGGATAAAACAGGAGAAGTGAGAAGCTGAGACTCATGAACTCTCCTGGAAGTTGGCTCTGCACTCATTGAATGTTTGTGATGGAGGCTTCCTGCTCGCTGACACAGCAGCTTCTCATGCAGAACTCCGTTTTACATTCTTTACAAACCTCCTAACCTCCCTTAATCTCAATACATTTCCAACTTTCTCTGAATTGATGCTGGCTGCCTCAGACTCCTCACCCTTCCCGGTAGGGTGCGCTAAGCTTAGATGGTGGTCCCCGCTGCCAGGAGAGGCCAGCAGGTGGCGGGCCAGCCCCACTGTCCCTGGGAGGCTTTGGCAGAGCCTGGGCTGCCTCGGTCAGGCCCCTGCCCAGCCCCTCCTTCATTGTGGAACTGTCTCCTGAGAGGAAGAAGTTGTTAAAGGGGGAAAGCCAGTTCACACAGCCCCTTTCTTTCCCCTTTGAGATGATAATGAGGGGGGAGATGATCCACCATCTGGGCTGAGGGGGACCCACCGGGAACAATGCCGCTCCCTTTTCTACCTTCTACTCAGCCCCAGATCCTTCTGTCTTTCCCATTCCCAATCCAAGGCCTTCCTGCAGAATCAGGTTTCTTTGCCGGCAAGGGAGTTACAGGAACCCTCTACTCTCCCCTTCCTGGCAGAGGCTACTTGCAGACTCTGTGAACCAGCTTGGGCCCCCCAAGGACTATCGGATACCTGGCCGGTGACCTGGGGGGAAGGACTTTTTTTCTTCTGAGGAGAAAGAGAGGGTCCCACAGACACCTTTCCTGGGAAGAAGAACTCATGGCTGAGCATTTTAAGAACCCACCACTTTTGGGGGTTGCCCCGGGAGGTGCACCTAGCTAGGGCAAGGGTGTTTGGGGATCTTTGGACCAGCCCCCCCATAAGGTCTGGCTCAATAGTAAGTCTGAACTAAATTTGTTCTTGGGATGAGGGAAAGATCAGTCTTGAGAACCACGAGGGAAAGGGCAAATAAAACACGTGGATTTCAAGCTCAGTTTTCGTCAGCCCTACTGCTTCTCCATTCATTCTCTTAGAATTTTCTAGCAGCTTTACTGGTCTGGGGCCTCCAGTTTTGACGTCACCTTGTTACATTCCATGTTCCCACTGAGGGGTCCTTTTCTGAAACACAAATCTGATCAGTTTGCTCCAACGCCCTGCTTTGCATCCCCTTTTATAATCCTTTAGTGGTGCATCATTGCCCTCAAGTTCAAATTCAAAGCCCTGAGCATGTCTCCCTCTAGTTCTGCAGCTCTACTTCCTGCTTTGCTGTTTATTCCAAAGAAATGGCAACCAACTCGTAGTTCTCCCACAAAGCTTTTTGCCCTGGCACATTCTGTTCCCTGCTACCTGGACTGCCCTTCCCTATCTTGTTCACGTGGCCAATTTCCTCTCATCCTTAAAAGCCTGGTCAGGTGTCACCCCTTCTGTGGCGTCTTCCCTGACACACCCCACATGACAATAGAGCTAAGTGCCACCTCCCTGTATGACTTACCACACACCTCATTGTGCGCTGGCTGCACACGTCCCACTGTTGTAACTGGCTGTTCAGTGGCTGTCTTTTCTGCAAGAGCAAGGCAGTGTCTTATTCTTCTTTGTACCCCTGGTGGTCAGCACAGTAGAAGTGTTCGATTGGCAGATGTCAGTCAGGGGAGCGTGTAGGGGGCGTGCTGGGGCCTGGGACTCACCTTCCCTCAGAAGTGGGCAGTGCAGTCTACACAACTGAGGGGTTTCTGTTCGTACTCACCTATGGGTAAAATCTTGGCTCTTTATTTTCAAGTTTGCTAGAGTCACTGTAAGGCTATTTGAGATTGTTAACAATAACAAAAAAAGGCAAAATTTTTTACTATTGCCCCCAGAATGTACCAGAACTCCAGGTTTGATTTTCAAAATTGAAACATTGATCATGACCAAAAAAAAAAAAAAAAAAAAAAAAAAAGACTGCTCACAACCATGTTGGGGTTTGGAGGTGATGCCTGCTCTCAGGTTTACCTACAAGGTGTCCGGATTCTGGATGGGCTTGGGGAGGGGTGTGGGGGTGAGCGGGGCACAGAAGCAGCGAAGCCTTTGCCCCCCGCCCCCCTTCCCTCCAGTGGTCTCTGGAACCCTTCTCTCCTCTTACCTCACCGGTGGCCTTGTTCCCAGCATGTCTGCTATTCCGTTTCAACAATGATTTATTGTTACCTTCCCTTTTGTTCTCCACCCTTCCCTATGGTTTCTTTTTCCTTTTTTTGTTTTATTGGTTGGGGAGGAAATGAAAAGAAGATTCTTGGTTTGACACACCCGTCAGCTACCATCCTTCCAGCTTGGAGTCTAGCAGGCTATACCTTCCTACTAAATCAAGCTAATGATACCCATGAAAGCATCTTGTACATTTCTACATTCGCGAGAGTTATTACGCTGTATGGTGATTTGTGTCCCCCCCCCACCCCACCACTCCTAGACGCTGTCCTGTGTCCCAGGGCAGGCAGATAGTCAGGAAGTGTCTGTTGATTGAATGAGTCATTTTGAAAATGATGAGTTATTGGTAATGACAGATAGGGGGGTGACAGTAAAATTAAGGAGTGACTTGGTGGCATTCTTAAGTCCCCCTTTTCCCTCTCGTCTCCTACCCGACCCAACAGAAAATCACAGTGGCCATGGTGAGAATATTGATACCACGGAATCTGGCAAATGCTACCGCCCAGGCCCTTCAGTTCTCCCCAGAGAGCCTGTTGTGAAGCATTTGCCGGCTGCTCATTGCTCAGCACTTCCTGAATTGGGGGAGGGGCTGCGTGTTACAGGTGAGGAGGCAGCGTAGAGAGCGATGACTTACCTGCTCAAGGAACCAGAGCAGGAGGCTGGCTGGGCTGGGACTTGATGCGGACAAACTCCTGGAAAGGCATCTCTGATGGTGCCACGCCTCCTGCTGCCCACCGCCCAGAGTTTCGGTGTTTGGCACCAGGTAGACGCTGACAAGGCCTGGGGGAGAAATGAATGATTGCACAGGAGAATAAACATGAGGTCTTAGAGGATGGGGTCACGTCTCCATCATTGTCCCATGGCAAACAGTTATGCCCTTTCCATGACCAGACAGGGTGCCGAATGGTTTTCACAGATTCTCCAGTGTCACCGTCCCAACAACTGTGTGGAGTACAATTCATCTTCTCACTTTATAAATGAGGAAAACTGAGGCTCTGAGCTCAGTATCCAGATGGATGCCCCTGGCATCTTGGATGCAGCTCACACTGTCCTCGACGCCCTGTTCTCTTGTCCTTCTTCCCACTCCTGCCCGTGCCCAGGCCTGTGCCGGGAGGGAGGGTGCAGGCCTGCCGAGCCAGCATCCGGAGCCCCACACCTGTGCACCCCCCCCCCCCCACACACACACCTGGCATCTGAGAGCAGCGGGAGTGGACGGGGTGGCAAGACTCCATGTGACGGCTGGCGGGCAAGCCCAACAGCCTGGTGACCTCACCCTCAGAGGAAAGCGTCCCACCTTGAGCCAGGCGGCCCCACCCTGACGGTGCCCCTGGGCAGCCAGAATGTTAAGGTGCCAGGGAAAAGGGACACCCATGAGCTCAGGTTTGACAATTGGATCCTTTGTCAAAACTGCCCTGGGACTTATCCTCTTCATAAAGCACCAACGGAGCACCGACAGGGTCTTGCTGTTCCTTCTCCCTGTGTTTTGATGTTAAAGATGTGACTTCCTAACATGTGTCAGACATGTTTCCTAAGAGAGTTCAAGTGGGAAAGAAGATAAAAATGCAGACAACTCAGAGCTCACGGGGGCAAGTCGGGGTGGAAGTGCCTGCCCTACCACTCACCAGTGCTGTGGTCTCGGCCGAGCTGCTTTATCTTTCTGTGCCTCAGTTTCCTCACCTGCACAGTGGGGATCATAGTGCCACTACCTTCGCCATACCGCTGAGCTCACCAGGTGGCATGCGGCTCCATGGAGGCTCCTCTCCTCACAGGCGCTCTTCCGCCTGTACAGTGGGTCACCTGCGACACAGGGTTGTGCTAGGACATAGGCCGGGAGAGGCAGAGCTCGTGCGTCCCTCGTGTAACCTCCTCGGAGCCTAGCACAGTGCCTGCCTGGCACAGGGTACAATAGGGTAGATGGAGGTTTCATTCATGAGTCCGGGGACGCGCTTGCTAAACGCTGTAATTATCATCCCAAGAAATAATTCAAGATTGAGGAAGCCCTGGGGGAGAGAGTTTCTCAGAAAACACTCAGCCGTCCTGGACTTCAGGAAGAGTGTCGGATGTGTCTGTCCATCTGTCCGTGCTCTTCCGGAGGTTCCCTCTCCTCCTTCCTGTCCGGCTGATTCCCCAGAGGCTTCAGCCTCCACCTCAGGGGCCTGACGACTGCAGAGCGTCTCAGCGCACCCTCAAAGCCTCGCAGTGGATCTGATTGGCCCCATGGTGACCAAGACATTCCGCTTCTCACTGTGCCACCTGCGGGGGGGGGGGGGGGGTTTGAACGCAGAGCTGGCATCACCAGAAATGGCTTTGGGGAAGACTTTCCAGATTTAGCAAATAAAAATGTGGGACACCAGTGACTCCTTAGATAAACAACGAGTCAGTATAAGTATATCCCATGCAATATTTGGCACAGACTTACACTACCTAATTATGCGTTGTTCACCTGGAATTCGAATTCAACTGGCTGGCCTGTGTTTGATCTGGCCACCTTATTTCTGGGGATGGCTGTAAGAGCTGGTACCCGGCCCTGCTAACACAGGCCCTGGCCTTGGCACTTCCTTGCTTTCTGGTCAGGGAGCCAAACCAGGCCCCTCAAGTAACCCCATTCACAGAGAGTGTGTGATGAGGACTGAGGACATCCCCCCACCAGTGGGGAGGGAGCAGAATGGAGTGGACGGCCTGAGGCAGACGGCCTGAGGCAGACCGCCTGGGTCGCATTCTCCCTCTCACTTAATGACCTTCGGCCAGTCTCACCTTCAGACCGCCTGTTCCTCAGCTGTCAGGCAAGGACCACCATGGCATGTCCTTTGTGAAGGGTTATTGTAAAGATTAGAGATGGTGGCACGGGTGGCGCTGGTGCGCGGGGCTTAGGCCGCCATAACAGGCACCGAAGTGGTAACTGTTAGTAACAATGAATTGCAATTACTAATTGCTGGTGAATATAATAGCATTGGGAGCCAGGCGGAAGGAAGCCACTTGGCGTGCTTCTCAGTTCAGCTGGATATGCTTGAGGGCTGTCTTCCAGAAGCCCTGGAGGAGGGGTGTCTGGATGCTGGGAGGCTGGCAGATACTCTGTTCTGAAGATGAGAAGATGGGGGCTGGAGTCGGTCCCCTTCTCCTAAAGTTGGCCAAGGGGCTCCTTGGAGACTGTTGGCTCTAGGAAACAAAATCCTTATGCCCCCCCCCCCCCCTCCGCCACTTTCCTACCCCCAAGACTCTCCTTGAACAATGACAGGCCCTGACCATTTCATGTGGGGAAATGCGGGGGTGGAAGGGAAAGGGAGATAGGAAAGACCCGATGTCACCTTCCTCCTTGATCCGGTCACTGCAACACACAGGCCAGGAAACACCACCTGGACTAGCACTGGACTTTTGGACTCAACCCGCCTGCTCTGGGCACCCTGCCCCTCCCCCCGGAAGGCCTGGCCCTGGTGCCTGGGGGAGGGGAGGGGCCTTGGACATTCCCCAGCGGCCTACCCAGTCGCCTGGAGACAGGCTCCCTTTTCCCAGGCCCGGCCCCTTTTATCAGGGACACAATGTGCACACACAGTGAGGGCCTTGTGTGGCACCCAAGCCCCAAGCCCTTTGACTTGAGGAATTTTTCAAGTGCTGACCTCTCTCCGTGAGGTCTTTGAACCGTCCAATCCAGAGGCCTGCTGCCCCTGTCGCTTCGTACCCCAGCTCCTGCAGGGAGAGAGGGCAGGAGGGGAAAACAGTGGAGAGTTGTCTCCCGCCCCCAAGAGTCTTCACCCTCTGAAACTGGGGCTAGAAAGTCTGGGGGAAATGTCTTTGAGCAGAAGGGAATATGGGGAGAAATCTGATGGGTGCTGTTTCTTCCTAATTTCTCCCTTCTCTGCTGATGCTATGGGATCTTAATGGGACCACTTTCCTCTCAGCCTCGGTTTCCTCATAAGTCGAACAATGACGATGGAGTGGGATCAAAGTCCCCAAAAGACTGTTTCCATCAGAATGACATTCAGATTTCCAGGCACCACCACACACCTTTGGTATTGGACAGAGTCTGTTGTTTGTGAGAAAAAGAAACAGATTTTGGCTGACTTAGGCAACATGGGGATTTATTGGAAATATGTGGGAGGCTCACAGACTCAAAAGAAAATATGAAGACCTGAGTTTTGGGGCAGTCGGGACCCAGGGCTCCCTCGGAGTCAAGGAGGCAGGAACTGGTGGGGCAGTCACTGGAGAAGTCAGCGCCTGCTCCTTCCCAGCCGGTACCTCTCAGCTCAAGAATCCAATTCCTAGGGAAGGAGAGATCTGGCTGGTTGCACAGTATGTCCTTGGGACGGTCCCACCAAGGCTGTGTGCAAGAGCGAGGCTTGGTTCCATCAGTGCAAATGCAATGGCGGTGCTGTTACTAGAAGTCAGAATGGATGCAGGACTGGCCCCACTGAGATGCCCCCATAGAACTCAATATCTAGAGTGGAGCTCGGGAAACTATTTTTTAAAAATAATGTAGAGCCAAGTTTAGAAAGTGTCGAGTTAGAGGACTTGTTTTATGTGGCTCCCCATCAGTAGAACTGGAACCAGTGGGGCCAACAAAGAGGGAGACGTATTTCAGCTCAATATACAGAATAGAAAAGTCATCCTAAGATCAAGTGGACTGCCGGCAAGGGAGTGAGCTCCCCGTCACTTGTAGGTGTTCAAGCACAGCTGGGCTGGCCGTTTGGGAGGAATAACGCAGAAGAGGCTCAGACTCTAAAGGGGTCAGCCTGTAAAGCCTCAAAGGATTCTGGGACCTGTAGCTTTTCATTTTGTTCTCTCCGACTTTGTGTCTCATTCACTGTTCCTGCTCTTGCCCTGGTTTTTTCCGAGTTCAACAGTGTAGCTTGTGAGTCGTCCCTCCCAAACATGGTTTTCTCGCCCAGGCCCTCTGAATGACCTTCTTTCGAAGGAGTCCCGCCGATGCCCTGGGCTTTCTTAGCAATAGCTCTTCCTGTTCCTACAGACGTCACACTGCCCAGTTACAGCCCTGCCCTGGGGGAGGCAGGTCGCTGGGCACATGCCACCCTCATTACAGACTGTCTCCCCTCCCGGGGCCTGTGGAAGCCTGCCTGGGACGTGTTTCCTGGGCAGGAGGAGGCTGTCTGTGATGGCAAGACGGGGGGTGGTTGCTTCGTGTCCACTTGTCTCACTTCCCACCCTGGCTGTGCAGGAAGGGCCGGGGTATGTGCTTCCTGAAGATTTGCACGGGGCTAATTGCCGTCTTCAGAATGGAATTAGTTAAATTAGGGGTTGCTTGTGCAGCTGCTCACAGGAGACATGCCAGGCGGTGAGTGAAGGGACAGGTGGTAGGAAAAGGGACAGGCATAGAGAAATACTTCCCCGCTATGAGTAAGACTACAGCTCTATGAAAACTGTATCTGCCATTTGGTTTCCACTTCCGCGAGGTGACAGGGAGCAACGGGCACTGCGGTGGGCATGAGAACTGGGGTCCCCTTTGAAGGCAATAGCTGGGGTCCACTCAGCCGATTTCTACCATGTGAGAATAAGGGCCTGGTGTTGCCATTACTGATTTTCAAGAGAAGCCAGACATCGGAAGTTTTATATAAATTTTCTATTTTAAAATTAAAAGTATACAATTTAATTCCAATAAAAACAGGACTGTGGACTCTGAGGTGTGCCAGTTGGCAATTTCTGATAAAGAAGACAGGAATCAGGGCAAATATTCAGTCTAGCCCTTCTTCTGAGCCTGTGTCCTTGCTAGATTGTAAGAACCAGGATGTCAGGGGCGGGGGGTTGGTTGTTCAGTGCAATTCCTAGGGACTAGCACAGTGCTGAGCACATGGGGGACCCTGGATGGATAGATGGATGGATGGATGGATGGATGGATGGATGGATGGATGGATGGATAGATGGATGGAAGGAAGGTTGGATGGATGATGAATGGATGATGGAGGGATGAATCAAGAGATAAATGGATGGATGGATGATGGATAGATGGCTGGCTGGCTGGCAGGCTGGCTGGATAAGTGGATGGATGGATGGAGGGAGGGAGGGAAAATAACTTCTCTCAGCCTTCTCCTTCTGTGCCCTCCCCTTCTTACCTTGACAGGCCCCACAATCCCGTTCTAAAGCGAGCAAGCAGTCAGTATTCCTGTGGCCCTCTTCTTATCCTCCCTGTACCATGTAAACCCCTCTTCTGGAATGATTGCTATCAGTCCCTTGCACCTTGGTATGAATTGCCTCTCGGTGTACTCCCTTCCCATGGGCACTTCCCCAGGTTGGGCTCTTAGTAGCTGGTCATTAAATGTTTGCTGAGGGAAGAGCTTGTCTTTCTACATGTTATCCCTTTTGGTGGAATGAAAGCTGTGGACGTTCAGATATCTAGGAATAAGGGTGACACAGTGTTGTGTCTTTGGAGGGGAGAGGGGTGGGGACTGGGAGACGACATTCTAGCCCTGTCACTGTAGTCACTGTGAGTGGGTGGCTGATGATTTTGTTTACCCTAAAGGCCTGTGCCAGGGAGGTTTCCATCATGCTAGACATGAGGTGGGAGTCCCATTTAGCACAAGGAAGGAACTGTCACCGTCCTCCTCTTGGAGAGAGGAGATGACATGTCACTTCCCAAGGGCACAACTAAGTGACCTCGTCCCTCTACCCATGCAGTTGAAGGATAGGAGAGAGAGGAACATGAAGAGACGATGTCTTGTGTGTCGGGATATCGTCGATGGGGGCCTGGGGCAGGCATAGGAATGTGCTTCACTTTACAAATGACATTGGGCTCGGGAAGGTTGATGTTTGTCTGCGGCAGTGCTGGGAAGTACATGGCAGAGTGGGACAGGACCTGGGTCTGTCTCTAATGCTAGCAGTGCCCACCCACCTCGTCCCCTGGAGAGGTGAAGTCCTGCCCTAGCGGCCCACAGGTGTGCAACACACTTACTAGCACATTTCGGGCAGCTTCCCAGAGGCCTTCCAATCTGCATTCTCATTTAATCCTCATGACAACCTTATGCGTAGATTTTCCCTACCCCCATTCTACAGATGAGGAAGTAGAGGCTGGTCCAAAATCACGCAGCAGGTGCCAGAGCTGCCAGCTCAAATCTAGACCTTCTGCTTCAATATTATGGCTCATTTTTCCTGCCCATCTAGGAACATGCCCCAGGGCAATTCATCACCCTCTCTGAGTGCCCACAGTACCTGCCCATTCATATGCCCTTCTCTGCTCTCACACATACACACATCCAGGCCCTCTCATATTCCTCTTCGAAACCCTTGGCCCTGGCAAAGAATAGGTACCAAATATTGAGTGGATTGATGGATGAACTGGGCCTCTCACCCTGGTCCTCAGACTGCGTTGGGCTCCTGTTCAGGGGGCTGACCTGGATCCCTGGGCGAAAGCCCTGTGTGGTCATCAACTATTTATGTGTCTCCCCCTCCAGTTATTTAGGAAGCCTCCTGAGGCCAAGAACTAAGCTGTTTTCATCCTTATTTCCTTAGAGCCTGCGGGCTCTGGCACATAGTAGATGGTCAATAAAAATGTGTTAAGTGTCTTCCAAAGAAGCCTTCCGAACTAAGTCAGCTCTCCCCACTCCCTTGTCTGTTCTCCATCAGTTTGTGCATTTTGTTCACAGTACTCATCATTTCTTTTTCACTTGGTTAGATTTCTGACTTTTCTAAGAGCATGTTAGCTCCACCAGAGTGGGAACCATGCCAACGTTTCCCTCCATGCCTCGTAAGGTGCCCAGTCCATACGAGGCTCAGTAAACAGTGGTTAAATGAGACAGTAAATAAATGATGCGAACTGTGACCAGACCTAGCTATAAAAATATTCTCTACTGCTGTCAAACGCCTATGAGGGGATGTTTGTCACATCCTGTGGCTTGGGAGCCTAGTGGGTTTCAGTTCCTTAACGCTACAGATCCCCCTCAGAGGGTCCCTCCCTTTCCTAACTCACTGGAGCCCCCTAATTGCAGGGCGGTACAGAGAGGCTGCCCCATCGTTGGAGGATCCCCTCTGGCAGCAGGAAGGGGCCAGGAGGGTTCGGTATCTGGGAGTAAGTAACAGCCACACTCGGATCTCCACACTGGACCTCCATGTTCCAAGGCCCTGCTTTCGCCACACCTCCATCCAGCCCAGCTGCCATGTGACTCTCCTGTCTTGCTAACCGGGAAAGCCCTGCGTGTGCCTGACTTTAGCCCTGTCCTGCGTGGTCCATCATCCGTCTGCCCCTGCTGCTGTCCAGTCCACAAGAGAGCAGCTCACATGTTGCGTCAGAAACAGACAATCTCTCAATGGAACTGCGTTTCTGCACGCCTCCCCCCCCACCCCTGCCCCAACAGGGGCGGCCTGCGGAAAGATCCCTGTGCCGGAGACAGACCCTTCCTGACCTGACCCCTCCTCCCTGGGGAGGGCATTACCGAGGCCGAGCCACGTTGACTCTCCGTCCCAGAGGGTTTACTGGAAGGGTGCTGCGTGGACACAGGTGGATCCTGTTTGTATTAATTCTCTTCCTTCTGCCTCTGCCACAGCCATGAAAGAACTCAGTACCCGCGCCTCATAAATCTTTCTCTCCCACCACATCCCGCCTCCCCCAGTCGGGATTTCCCACCCCAGGCAGCGCTGGTTTTATAATATTCTCCTTCCTGGTACCTCTGATGTGGCAGTCAAATATGAGACCACCCACAGAGATGGCAGCTTGGTAGAATCAAGAGCTGCCCCCACCCCCTTCCCAAGGCCAGGGGCTTGACTGATTGGCTGGGAGATTCAGGAAGCTCATTATGAGAATAAACATATTAGGGCATGAGGAAGAGGTCTGCATTAGGGAGACGGAGCCCTTGGCCCAGGGGGATCGTCCACTGTACCTGAGATCAAGCAGCTGGGCAAGTACGGAGGCAGCCACCTCAGCCCCCAAGGCATCTAGAATTCCAGACCCTCCCTACCCTTCCCTGTGCCAGACAGAACTGTTCAGAGGCAGCTCAAGCCTGAATGAGCCCCCGGCAAGGAGGCAGCAGTCTGTGTGGCCGGTCAGGAGACAGCCTTCTGACTGCCGGCCAAGCAGGGGGATGGACCGCCTGACCTTCAGCTCCAGCCTGCGTCTGTCTGCCAGATCCTGCAGTAAAAATCCCAGAGATGGGCATAGCAAGTGTTTTCTCCTGGGAAGGTGAGGCTTTTGAAGGCCAGAGCGACTTGGGTGGTACGGCTGTAGTGCAAAGGGCTATGGGTTCCGGGTTAGAAACAAGTCGAGGGCTGCCAGTCGTGCAGGTTGGACACTGTACAATATGACCCCACATCGTAGGTGGTGGATTTGTAAGTGTTGTTACACCAGTGTACCTGTAGATGGCAGTAATGTGTCTTGAGGACAGGGTACCCTCCAGCCTATCCCTGGAAGACATTATTCATTTACGCAGTCAGCATACATTTGTTAAACATGTGCCTGTGCCCTGGCACTTTGAGCCGGAGACTGGAGATTCAGTGAGCATGGAGACACGGTTTCGGGTTTCCAGGTTCTCACAGACAAGGTGTAGGGGGCAGGGGACAAACAACGTGTAATTAGAACACAGAGTGATGTGTATGACACAATAGTTACATACAGCACACTGTGGGAACCCAGCGGAGGGCCACCTAACCCAGCCTCATGAGGGGGGTGCTTTCAAGGCCAGTTTGATAGAGTAGGTGAGGACCTTGGAACATGAGAAACAGGCAGCCCCGCGGAGAAGAGCAGGAAGCCATCCTCAGCTGAGAAAACACGTGTGTGAAGGTTCAGAGGCAGAAAAGTGTAGGATGTATTTAAGAAATCACAGAAAGTTGAGTGGGTCCGTATGGTGGGCGGAAAAGTGGCGGAGAAATGGGCCAGAGGTCAGCAGGGCCCAGACCATGAAGGACTCAGAGGGTCCGGACTGAATCCCCCAAATCTTAAAAGCACGAGATCTAACTCACTGTTGCCACTGAGAGAGGTATTGTGTGACTTTGAACAGGATTTCTCCATCTGGAATATGTGGGAACTGCCCGTGCCCCACCACCTCTCAGGATGACACATAGGAAGGGTGTGAGGGGCTCGAGACCTTGTCCAATGGCATCTATTTATGATTAACATCATCCACCACTTAGTGCACTGATGGGACAGCTCACAGTGAGGTAAATTGTAATTCTGTTGTGTCACCTCCACGAGTGGAAGACTGTATTTCGTTTGCTTGTGGGTCCCCTCTGCACAGCATCCCTAGGCACAGAGTAAGCACTCTCTCTACATAGAAAGCGTTCTTCGTTGTTGCTGAGTCTATTTCAGACTCTAGGCTATGTACTTGGGAGCTTCCTATGTGCCAGGAGCTCTTCTAAGTGCTTTCTATGTCTTGCCTCATTTACTCCTCACAGCAACCCTGTGTGGTAGCTACTGTGATTATTCCCACTTCCCAGATGGATGTGGAAACTGAGGCACATGGAGGTTGAGTGAGTTACGACCCAGGGTTGCCTAGCCAGTGAGCGAGGGAGCTGGGCTTACATCCAGTCAGCCTGGCCCTGAGCCCTCTGCACTCTATTGCCTTGTTGCATAGAGGAGCACGTTAATTTCTCACCATAACCTTGGCTGGTAGATGTGATTCACCACTTGCCCAATGAAGGAACTATGACCAGAGCAGTTGCGTACCTTGTCTTAGAACACATGGTGAGTGAATAGTAGAGCTAAGACTTTACCCAAGTATGATTTCAAATCCATGCTTTTTCCAGTTTATGAGTCATTGCATTCAATTATGAGTGATCAGTTATCAATCTGACGTCCCAGGCCCACACAATACCTCGGTTAGACCCTTGACGTAAGGCCTGCTCTGGACCTTACTAGCTCTACCCCTCCTGACAGCAAACAAGGGCCCTGCAGTAGGGCCTTGCAAATTTCACCCTTAGGACCGTGCACCCTAGAATTCCCTGTCCAAAGGGACCCAAGGCCTAATTCCAGGTCCATCCTTCCAAAGCATGGCCAAGGGACAGCTGTTAATCGGGCGGGGTGAGACAGTGAAGCGTGGCCATGTGGCCTGGGCCTTCCACGAGCCTGCACAGAAGCCCCAGTGGGGAAGGACAGAGCGGAGGATGGGAGAAGAATTAGAGACGACAATGGGAACCTCCAGTGAGCTGGCAGTCCCCATGCTGTGAGGTTCTGGGTGGAACCCCTAGAGTTCTGAGAAGTCTAAATTCTTCCAGGTCATTATGAAGTTGTATTTATCAAAGAAGGAAGGCAGACATGTCTTATTTAAATGTTTTCTAGCTCCATTTATCAATTTTAAATATTAGTCCTATGATACATAGGCCTCTTTTTGCCCCAGGCTCCACAAAATATTAGAGATGGGCTAATCTCAGTGTCTGGAGTTTGCTAGCACTACCTTTAAGAATTCGTGATAAAATCTACAAACTATGTGAAAAGGTTCCCTTTGTATAAGGCTGATTTTACACACACATTGTCTAAGACCATCCTGGAAGAAAGCAAAATCTTGCTTTCATGTCATACTAACAGCTCCTGTCCCACTAAAATCCTGCCCAGCCCACATCTAAACCTGTGAACACTGTAAGAAAAAGTGGCATTCATACTGGAGCTATCCATCAGTGATGCGGGCAGTGCTGGGAAGAGGTGAATGCCAGGGGCATCCACTGAGTGTAGATAGGCTTTGGAAGCAGATAGATTGAAACTTGGTCGGAGAATCTTTAGAAAGGATTCTTTCTTTCACAAATGGAAGGTTGAAAAAAATAGATGGCAATGTCAGTGTTCCAAGGAAAAGAATAAAAGGAGAAACTAAGAAGAAGCTTGTTGGGTGTGCTGATTACAAATTACTGATTAGAACTCAATCATGAGGCCACACCTAGCTGAATGCAGAGTTGGAATATACATTTTTTGGTGCCAATCTATAAATTCTTTTACTGCGGGGTGGGGGGAAGGAGAATGGGTATAACAATCAAAGAGATGTCTCTCTGCCCCAGAGAAGATTTATGGAAACGCTTAACAGTGCTCCGATTACAGCAGGTGACTAACAAGTATTCATTTCACAAACAATCAACAAGAGCAAATGGATACTTGTTACTTTTGCTTTGTGGGAGGACATCTAAAACCAGGAGCGCCCCTAAAACCAGGAGCGCCCCGACATTCGCCGCTGTTTTCCGGGGTTGAGCAAAAACACAGGTGTGGAATTAGAAGCCAGGACTCAAGAAAAGCATTTAATTTCTCTGGGTTTCAGTTTCCTTGTCTATAGGATGGAAATAATAATACCTACCACGTGGTGGTGGTTGTCAGTGTTAAATGAAAAAGATTCGAGGACAAAGCCTGGAACAGTTTCCGGCACAGAGTAAAGACTCAAATGTTTTTGTTTGGTTTGGTTTTTTCATCTGTCTCTTCAATCATTTATTCACTCGACAAGTATTAATTGAGCTCCTACTGTGTGTGAAGTACTCTGGTCGGTGTTGGGAATAGAATGAGGAATATGATAGATGGTTCCTGACTTCGAGGAATTAACTGAGTGATAGTTTAGCGGACGCGGGCATTAAATGTAGTTACTAATGATAATTTTAATAAGTGCTATGAAAGAAAAATAGAGTATGACAAGAGAATCTGTATGAGAGGTGAAGGAGGTCAAGATTAGGGTGCTTTTGGAGGAAAATGGGCAAATGGATGGATTTGAGAAATACCTAGAATGTAGAATCAGTGGGGATTGGGAGAGAGAAAGAGGTAAGGAGAATGATGTCTGTGTTTCTGCCTTGAGTAATGAGTAGATGGGATGCCATTTACTGATAATGGGAAAACAGAAGGCAGGGGTGTAAAGGAAAAAGGATGGATGGATGGATGGATGGATGGATGGATGGATGGATGGATGGACGGATGGATGGACAGACAAAGGAACAGATAAGATCTGCTTCACTGGACAGATGGACAAAAAGAGAAATGAGTAGAGAAATTGGATAGATCAATTTAATAAGTCCTTTATGGAGCATAGAGGGTGTAACTCAATAAAATAATTCTGTAGTATTTATTTACATAGGATTCTTTATCTCATTTGATCCTTAAAATGACCCTTAGAAATATATCCTGTGGGTATTAATTTCTTCCTTTTCGCGAGGATAAAACGGAGACACAGGGAGGTCAAGCAACTTTCAGAACCAGAGCCTGCGTCTGCAGCCCTCCCTGCCAGTGCTCTTCTCCCTCTCCTGTGCAAGTGCTTATAAATAGTGAGAAACCAGCAGTACGGTAGCAGGAGTTCGGTGGAGAATGTGTGTGGATATACCCCTCTGGGCCTGCAGGAGAAGGGAGAAAGCGAGTAACGCAGTCTCCATCCTCACTCAGAGATTTCTTCCTCTCCTTCGCAGGGCCAAGTATTTCCATGGAAAGAAGGTGAATGGAGAGATTGAGATCCGAGTGGAGCAGGTAGGTTGGAGCGGAAACTTTCGCGCTACCACCCTGACCTTTCTACAGCTGGAGCCGTTCCCAGGAGCACCGTGGTCCCCAATCTTATGTGGCTCTAATGAACCAAGATTACCAAAACATCCTGGCTTACACCTGGGAGTCTCATTCAATTCTAGGATTATTTGGTCCAATGGTTTTCAGGCTTTTTGTTTTAGCAGCAGAACCTTCCTTCAAAGGAAATCTCAAGCAGGAGACCATTCTGTAAACTAGAGACAAGTAGAGCTTCTCTGACAGGAGTGGGCATGGGGAGCCCACAGTCCTGCTCCATCGCGTTCTCACCCCCCCCACCCCCGCCCTGCTGCCCGCCTGCGTCCCCGCCATGGTCCCTGCGTCATGGAACCACTTGGGCTGGGGAGCACGGTGGGTTTGAATCCTGGCTCCCTCATTTTCTAGGGATTGGGCAGGTGACTTAATCTCCCTGTGACCCATTTTCCTTGTATCATTATTGTTGGGGTTAAATTGTTTAAAGCCTCAAAGAAGATTAGACGAACGGGAACTCGCTCAAGGCTAATAGGAAGTCAGTGGCAGAATTAGCACTAGAACCTGTGCTCTCAGATCTAGGGCTCCCCCCTCCAGTCAGCGAACACTTGTTGAGGACCTACTCAGTGCCAGGACTTGTGCTTGGCTGTAGGTGAGCATGTCAGAGCATGATTCTAGGTTCAGATACCAACTAACCATGTGACTTTGGGTGAGTAATACTTAGTGCTCTCTGCAGGTCGGTTTCTTCATGTATACAATTAGGGGAATAATAGCATCAACGCTGTAGGGTAGCTGTGAGCAGCAAATGAGTTAGTCCATGAAAAGGACTTAGAACAGTGCCTGGCACACACCAGCACTTAGTAAACTTCATTTATCATCATCATCATCATCAAAGGCAAACAGTTAACAAGATAGAAAAGGTCGCTGCTATAAGATGAACTCAGAAAAGTGCAATAAAAAAATAATAATAAAGGGGTGTGATTTTTCCAGCACTCTGAGTCTGGTGTGTTGGAGGAACAGAACGCTTTTCTGAGCATCCAATTTGAGTTGGCTTAGTATTAAAACACCTCCCGCTTGAATTCCAGTTTGATCCTGTGGCTTTCAAGTCAGTCCAGGGTCAATGGGTTTTCCTTCCCTGGCTGGGTATTTTTGTTCACTTAACAAATGTTTGTCAAATGTCTACATCCTGACTGCCTTATGCTCTGCTAGCTAGCTAACGTGGGGAACGAAGATAAAGCAGCAGACACTCTGTCTCCAAAAGCTTGTGGTCTAGGAAGGGAGGCAAGGTAAGTCGTCACAGAACCTCAAGACAGGGAGAGCCCAGGAAGGAGGGGTCCACACTTAGCGGAATGGGCAGCAGAGGCCACTTTAACTGGGGCAGCCAGAAGTGCCTTTGAGGAGAGGGGGGTATTTTAAATGGACCTTGAAGGATGGGGAGGATTTCAACAAGTGGAGATGGCAACATAAAGAGTATATGAGATGGAAGCGGCATGAGCAAAGCTGAGGACACCAGAAGTGCAGGGTGTGGAATGGTGGGGAGTCCAGTTTGCTTGACTCCACAGAAAGACGCGTCATCTTCCCCTGACCATAACCTACTCGTCCTCCCAAGCTTCCTGCCTCAGCGAAGTGTGCCATCACCTACCTTCCACCTTCGCCAGGACCCTGCACTGCCTGCTGGATTCCCCCTTCTCCTCCTGCCGCTGTGCCCGTTCACTCACAGCCCCTCTTGGCCTCCTGTATCTGTCCAGTGCGTCCACTTCTCTCCGTCCCCATTGCCTAGATCCTTGGCTGAACCGCCATCAACTGTCATCCAATCTTCCTCATCACCAGACTCCTCACTCCATCTTTTCACTCACTTCCAACTTATTGTTTGTACTATAGCCAGAGTGAGCTTTCCAGGAAAGCAAATCAGATTATTAAACGTGTTAACTTAAAAACCCCTTCCTCAAAGACTCCTTCTCTGAGACCTCCCACCCCGATAGCCCGCAGGTAACCAGGTTATTCCCTTTCACATTACCGCAGCGTTTCCTTCCCAGCCCTTATCTGAGTTTCTAACCACATATCTAGATGTGAGATTACTTGCATGAGGGTAGGGACCGTGGCTGTTTGGCTCTCTCTCTGTCAAGTAGCACAGGGCCTGGCACGTACTGGAACTGAAGCAAATATTTGCAGAATGAATAACTTATAGATTCCATGGATTCCAGGCTGCTTGTCAGTTTCCAAGGGAGATAAATCACTGCTCCTTAATCTCTCCTCAAAAATCTGAGTTTCCCATAAACCAACTGGAAAATGCTCAGTTGCCAGCTTAGCGAGCCCTGTCTCCTTCCATTTGTGCAAACCTCAGAGGCATGTTTTAATATTTATCCTTTTTTCTCAGTGCTGCCCCTGGCTCAATGTGTGGGTACAGAGTCCACGAGCAGGAGCATCAGAGGGAATTGCCCAAAGGGTAACTCGCTCAGGGGCTCTAGGGCCACTCAGCCAGTCTCTGAGGACTACGGTCACACTGGCAAACATTTCACATGGTCCTGATGGCCAGCCATCCCCCTCCATGGAAGCCAGAAGGCAAATTAGCCAAGAGAGCAATTAGCAAGTCATTTGAACACTTTTTTCCCTGGAAGACATACCTTCTTAAACCCCATCTTAGAGTCTGAATCATTTGTCTTTTCCCATCCATCTGGATCAATGGGTGGGTCAACGCATTGCTGTCAACCCCCTAGCAATGTCACGTGCGTCCTCTAGCACTTGGGAGAAGGCTTCGGATGGAAGCCACTGTTTAGTCTGAGCTGGGTTCACATTTTGGAAGTCTGTCTCCCAACTAAGGGCCAAATTAACCAGATAATTGCACTGTCTGGGTTTTGCTGGACAGAGCGAATGAGTTAGTTGTGGTTGGCCGGGAGGCAGCCTCCGCCCCTTCTCTCCACCCTTTCCCCCCAGTTCAAAAACTGCTTGCTTCAGCTCTTGCAGAGCCAGAAATCCAGATACCCTGGGGAGGCCCGTGGGGGGGACTGCATCATGTTGCATCCCATTACCCAGAATGCCCTACTGGCTCTGCAGGGCTTCACAGCAGCGTCCTAGTGGGGCCTGAGGGGTTCCCGCCAGGGTGGTTGGCATGTCAAGTTCCCTTCTGTTTATATTTGAGGCAAAGGGTCTTTTTCTCCACAGGTACAAGTCACCCCTCTGTGGAACTAAGCAATGAGGTTGATGAATGGATTAATATCAAGTAGGCTCAGTTCTGAGAGACTCGCGGACTCGGCATTGGTGGAACAGGCCTTGGATTTCATTCTTCTCTAATGGAAAAAAAAAGGCTAAAATTACCATGGTCCGTCTTTCCTCAGGGTTCATGGAGGTACCAAAGCGTAAGGAACACTAATGCCTTGTTCCGGCAGATGGAGAGAAAGGCAAGAGAAGGTGGAGACCTTGCCCTTGAATCTAATGAAGGAAGCTGGGGAAGCCACAGATTGACACACGAATGCATGTCTTGTGTGATGCTAGAGTAGGGATGGGCTTGGGTAGGTGTGTGTGGTCCTCGAGAAGCCTGATGGCTGGGGTTGTGTTCCTCTGCTGCCCTTTCTGAATTTCCTCCACCTAAATGTCTTCTGGAAGCCAAGGTAGGATTTTTCCCTTAAAATATTTTAAACACTCAAGACCATCGTCTCTATTTTTCCTCATACCCACTTTAACCTTCCATCCGCAGTTCTTCCTGGGGCAACCTTTCTTAGAACGGACCTTAGCTGTAGATGTTGAGTCTAAAGACCATGGGATATTTCAAGAAATAGTTGTCGGCGAGGCAGAGCAATGGAAATTGGATGCTACTGCAGGTTCGTGTATTGGTAACAGATTGAACACTAGCCCTGTTAGGAGATGACTGCGTGGTAGAAACGCACCTCGAGAGGAATGTATCAGATGGCTTGCCAAAGAGCTCCGCCCGTGCCTTTCTTCTCCTCTTCCTTCTTGCCAGTGACTTACAGAATTACCTTTGCTGATGACTTGAAGCTGGATGGGAGAGAGAATGTACTGGATTACATGTGATACAATCACATCAAAAGGGGATATGGGAGAAAGTCCTGGTCCAAAATTCAGCTGAAGAGGAGCAGGATTGGAGAGACTTAGTTTGTTAAAATGAAAAAAAAAAAAAAAAAAAAAAAAGACCTAAGATTTGAGTTGAGCAAATAGTTAACGTTTGTGGGAGGAAGTGTGGTGTAAAGGTTAAGATAGTGGCTCCAGAGTAAGATAACGAGAGAGACTCTCAGCGCCACCGTCTTTAGGCGGCATTGACTTTCCACTTATAACATCTCTAAGTATCAGTTTACTCTTCGGCAAGATGAGGATAACGATTCCTCCCCGTAGAGGGATTGTGCAGGTTAACTGAGTTTGTGTGCACGATATGCTTCGCGCAGTTCCGGGCTCAGAGATTAAGTGCGCGGTAAACTATAGTTATGGTTGTTAATCCCCTCAAACCTGATGCCACTTCAGGCTGTATTATCAAAGTGCAACATTTAGCATACAGGAAGGTGATGGTTCTCACACACACACACACACACGCACACACACGCACACACACGCTAGTCGGACTCTCCCGAGAGACCCAGCTGCAGTGTCACACTGTAAGGGCGTAATAGCAACCTGGAATGCCTTCTGAAGAGAGTGGTTAGAGAGGAGAGTGACATCTGTGAGCAAAAAGGATCAGCGTAAGGAACTCTAGATGTTTAGTCCAAAACAAGAGAGGTATTTGATAGGACCCAGTGTACTCTTTGCACATAGCTGCCTCCTGACTGCATAATTGAAAACAGTAGCAGCTGCCATATGCGAATGTCGAACACTTACAAGATAAGAACACTTTATTGTTGGGATGGGCACGAGCGTTGCCTTCTTCTCATGGAAACGGAGGCTCAGAGGGAGTACGTGATTGCCTGATGTATGACTGGCAGGAGCCTGTTTTCGAACCCCCCGTCTTACCCACTGCAGTTTTCTGCTGTTGTTGAAGAACGAGAACAATGACCAAATGTATTGCTTAAATCACTTTACATGCTTGTTCTTATTTCAGCCTCACCACACCCCTTTGATGGGTGCTATGCCTCTCCCCATAGCAGAGAAGAAACTGAGGCTCAGAAAGGTGGAACACTCTGCTTGAAATGAGTCGTAGAGGAGGGGTTTGAACCCAGGTTTCATCTGCACATCTGCTAACACCACCCTATGTTGTTTCACTGGGACTGGCGTTCAGGCTAATGGTACAATCCCACGAGAAGACGGATTTCACCTGGGTATAAACAAAACTGTTAAGCAGTGCTGACTAACGACGGATGGGCCGTCCCCTTTGGTAGGGAGGGAGTCCCCTGTGCTGGAAATGCTGCAGCAGAAACTGGATGGTTAGTTTGGGGACTATTTCATAGGAAATTTATGTAGCTAGCAGGAAATAACTTTGTGTTCTTTTGTTTAGTTTTTGAGTAAAGGTAATCTATTCGCACAGTCCAAAATTGAAAAGGTAAAAAATGGTATCTGGTGAAAAGTCTGCCCCCAACCCTGCCCCCACCAGTATAGTTAGGAGCTCACTGAACCATTATCACTATTCCTTGGACAACTTCCGGAGAGAGTTTTAAATGCAGTGATCAAATACACATAGATGTTTATTTTCCTTTGCTTTTCATAAGTAGTTGTTGGTCAGAAAATCATAAACCATTGTAGGTATTTCAGAGGAGGATTTAATAAAGAGGATTGATCTCCAATGGGTCGAAAGGCGGCATCATATTACCCAGAGCCACAGCAGTCCTACATTTACTGTTGTCACTGCCACTGCTGCTGTGGGAACGGTCACCATTGCCAGTGGAGATCCAGGAGCCTGCATTCCCACGGGTGCTACAGTTTCTGCTGTTGCTGTTGGTGAAACTTCCACAGCTACCACCCGAAGCAGAATGGTTGCTACCATCTTCCTAACTTCAACTCTTGCATGGATGCCTCCCCTGGGTAGAAACAAACCTGGAACCACGTGGCAAAAGAATCTGGGAAGTGTAGCTGTAGGCTTTCGGCCCCCACAGTGCGGGAGGGAATACAGAAGGGTGTGTGTGGGGGGCTGGGTGACACAGCCCGTCCCCTTAGCTGCTCCACATCCAGACATCCCCGTCTTCTTAGCCATACACCCAGCTTCCTGACTTTTCACTTCATAGATCTGGGAGTTTATTCTATGAGAGTATGTGCAGGGCTGCCTCATTCTTATCAGTGATGGCCTAGGGTGCTGTCATGGATATGCCATCGTTTATTTTCCATAATTTTGCTATTAGGAATGATGCCAAACCTATGTGATTTCAAACGTTTGTTTGTGTAGCCATAGGATTGCGTCCTAAAAACACAACTGGTTCCCAAAGCATTGCAGGTAGTGAGTGCTTTCACGCACTTTGAGGAATGAAGGACGTCCTCCTCGCTGCTGGAATTGCTACCAGCAGACAGCCGTCAGCTCTCTTTCGAAAGTGCCTCACTCAGGTGAGGAGACCTGCCTTGTCTAAGGTCCTGTCTCTTTCCTGGGAGCAGCTGCATCAATAACTGGCTGGTACAGGCTATAAAGACCTAACCCCTTGACCCCAATTTAGGACTACCCTGAAGGGCCTCGCCAGCTTCAGAACTCTTTGTGGAATTGGCAAAGACCTCTCCTGAGATGGCATTGCACCCCCACTTCTCCTCTAACCAGTTCTTCTTTCCTTCCGGTGGCGGTGATTCCCCGAGCATTCCCTAAGCTGCCTCCCACAGGCTACTGTCCATCTCAGAGTCTACCTCCCAAGACATTTATGATTCTGGTATGTTCTGACACATTAGCCTCTGTACGGTTGCATAGATGATCTATGAGAGCCTGCTTGCTGGTCTGGATTTCCCGGACTCTTCACACGCGTGGCTCTGGAGTCCATGCCGCACAGAATGCTCGCCTGGTTCCAGCCCAGACGACAACGGCTGAACTCTGAAGTGCTCCATAACTTGCTCTTCCTATGTGACCTCCTTGAGTTTGAAATTCACCAGAGCTTGGCGTTTCTCTGCAGGGCTGAGTCCGACAGAACTCGACCCGCTCTGATCCACTAAGCCTTGTTTTGTTAACACAATCCTGCAAGATTTATTTGTTTGGCTTGGCTTCCCCTGACCTCAGACGTTCTGTTTTGTATTATTTTTAAAAGCGTGCAGGTCTCCATGGAAGCCTTTTTCTTTTCAAATCTAAGAACCAGCTGGGGGAGAAAAAAAAAGCAGGTGGGACAGTAGGGCGGATTAGCTGAAACATAACTCATTAGAGGAGCAAGTGTGTCTCTCAACTATGGCAGTGATTAATGTGGGTTTATCACCATCCTGGATCTATTTTTAGGCTCACACCAATTTAAGAAGACAATACAGAAGCAATGGTGATGGTGATGGTAGTAAACTTTTATCAAACATTTATCGTGTGCTAGGTGCCATGTCAAGTGATTCCCATGTGTTAACTCATTTCACCCTCACGATATGCCCGTTACTGAGGAAACTGAGGCTCAGAGAGCTTAAATGAATTGCCCAGGCAGGGTCACACAGTAGTAAGAATGCGAGGAAGCTGGAATTTGAACCCAGGTTCAGCTGACTCCAGGGTCCTGATTCTTAACTGAGTAGATCTATTAGAATGTATGTTGGGTCTTGAATTTGTCTGCATCGAGCTTTTGCCTTCTCCCTGTCCTTGGGTTCCTTGAGTACGTAATCCCACTGTCCCTTCCCATCTCACCCTGCTCTTTTGATCTCCTGGAGAAATTACAAATTCTTATGAGCTATTCTTCCAGCAAAAGATTCCTCCTTTCCTGACCAGCCCTATTGGCTCTCCCTCATCATTTGATGTTTCTGGCTTATTGCTGCGTAATTCCCCTGTTAACCATTCTGTTTGTTCTTTGTTTTCCCTTAAGAGTGACTGTTTACTATTCATCTTTAAGTGTAACTCTGTGTCTTCAGACTACATGAATAGTATAATAGTTCAGACTCTGGAGCCAGACCACCTGGGTTTGAATTCTTGGCTCTGCCACTTCCTGAGTGACCTAGAGCAAATAATTTGACTTCTCTGTGCCTCAGTTTGCTCGTGTATAAAATTAACATAATAACAGTCATAATAAGTACTTACAGAGTTGGTGTGAGATTGAAATAAAATACCGCATGTGAAGCACTCAAAGTGGATCCTAGGATACAGAAAGAGCTTGATACGTGTTACAGCTGTTTTTCTGACCGCTTCACATCATTGAACACCGTAGTTTCTAGGTGTCAGTCTCTGGGATTATTCAGAAATGGGAACGATATAAGCCATGTTCTAAAGAAATTTGCTGTTTAGTTAGGGGATAAGAAACAGAAACAGTTCATGTTTTTGTGTATTTTTTAATTTCCATATATGCCCCATCATATTTCCCATTGACGCATGGCACTCTCTAGGACCTGGCATAAACTGCTAACTTTTCCTTGAGAGCAGACGCACAGGTCCTAGGTTCAGTGTTTTTGAGTGAGTGTGTCATTGAAGGTGGAGCCAGAAAGGGACCTTGAGGATCATTAATCCAACCTCCTGGTTGAAAGGCTGAGAAGTTCAGAGAGGGGAAGTGACGAGCACCCAGCACACACCTCAAAGTATTTCTGGAATCCAAGGTGTGGAGAACACAGGCTCCCGTCTCTCATGTCTTTGCTTTTCCTACAACGTCTCCCCAACATTATTATGTCTTCCTGTTTTAAGCCATTAGTCCCTTCTGATGGTTTTAATAGCAAACAAATGAACCGAATGCTCTAGTCATGAAGTTCATATTTTCCCCCTTTACCTGCAAGAGGATTTCTTCTGGGGAGGGCGGGCGGGGGTGGTGGTGCTGGGATGGAGTGCTGAGTGCCAGCTGGTAGCTAAAGGAGGGCTCTGAACAGTTGGGGTGGGGGACAGTGGGGGACTGTGAGACCGTGCGTGGATGAGCCCCCGCTGACTCTGAATGCAACGAGGACTGCTTTACAGGTTGGGTGACCCTTTGGGGCTCTCCTTCCTCCTTGGTTTGGCTGTACCACCCATTGGCACCTTAACCAGCGATAAGAAGAAAGGAGCCATGGGAATCAAAGCAAGGCCATCTTCTTGCACTGGGAAGTCCCGCTTATAGTGCCTTAGCCTCTACCTGTTATTTTGGTAATTTACTCTTCCTGACTGCAAACTCACTCCATCAACCTCTGCCTTGCCCTGATATTAACAGAGGGTTAGTATCAGATAAATGAAACTCCAATGGAAACTAAGTAGTGGTTCTGAAAGAGAACTCAATGAGCGCTTTCACTTCTTGAGGGATGTGTAATTAAAAAAATGAACAGAACTTGTCTTAGCTGAACCTGCTCCTTCATTCAAGAAACACTGGGCACCTGCTCTGTACTTGCCCTGGCTGACAGGGCCCTCCACCCGCAAAGTGTTCCCCTTCTGGTGGAAAGTTAGATACTGGGCGGTCACGGTAGTGTGACAAGGCTGTCACAGAGATCTGCCCAGGGCATAGTGCAGCACAGAAGAGGGATCGCCGACCTTGCCTGGAACGTTCTCAGGAGAGGCTTCACAGAGCAGCTGATGCTCCGTGGGCGTTTGGGGAAGAGAATAAGCCGTGTCCGGCCGAGAAAAGGGCAGATGTGCACATCGGGCCGCCCGGCTAAAGAGCATGTTTTAAATCTCAGTTTATCACGTGTGGGGAAAGTGGCCCGAGGACACGGTGCCTGAGAAAGGGTAATGGGAGATGATGCCGGAAAAGAAGAGAGTGAACCATCGATGCAGGCTTGGCTTTGTGTAGCAAGGCATGCAACTAGAAATTGTGTCCTAGTGGCAGCGGGGACATTGTTGTGGCACTTTTTAAGCTATGGAGTCGTAGGATGATGTTTTCCTTTAAGGGTGCACATGAAAATAGTGGTTGTAGAAGATAGACTGGGTAGGAATGGAGGCGTGAGACTGAAGGCTGGGAAACACAGCTCTGAATGCGGTGAAAGGCATTTTGCTCTTGAATATTATACCCGGGGAAGGGGTTCATGCAAAGGCCTTTGTAACTACGTAGTAAGTGAATGCATGCATAGTCCTGCCGCCTGTGTTTCTGGCCCTTTAAACTTCATTCTCATACCTGTAACTTATATTTGAAAGTGGAAGAGAAGAGATGACCTATTTTCCTGAAAGCAGAAAGGCTGGAACCAGACCCACATGAGGTGTTGAGCTGGCATCACGTAAACACAAGCCACGGTCACCTGCATGTTATTGACCACGTGAGTCCCGGCCGCGTGCCCTGAGCCATTTCACATCCCACCTTCCAACTGACTCCCAACCTACCTCCTCTCTGGCCTTGTGATGCCTTTGGCCACTTACCGTGTCCCTCCTCTGCCCGCTTCTGCCCTCCTCCCGCCACTTCCCCAGCTCTGACCTTTGTTTGGCTGCTCTTCACATTTGCTGCCAGCTCTGCTGTCGTCGCCACCATTTGGGGTCTGGCTCGCTCCCTGATGAGAGGAGCCCCCCAGGGTCCACCCCAGCCCTGCCAGCAGCCCCGGCCCACATGTGCTTACACACAGGCTTCGGTCTTTGCATTTCAGTAGGAATCAGGGGTTATTAATTAACCCGGGGTGGAACCTATTATGAAACATCCCAGAAAGCTGGAACAAACCAAAGGGACTTCTGAATTCACAGCAGGGAAAAATGCTTTTTAATTGACTTGGATGACTTCACCACAAAAATCTGTCTGGCTGTTATGCTAAACTAGAAACTAATCTATTAGATTGTCTAAGGAATCTCCCAGCCCACCCTGACCAGAATCTCCTGAGGAGGGGAGTGGGGCCGACACAGAAACAGGACTATGCTTTGAAATGGCTTCTTTTGGATCAGACCCAGTCTGGCTGCGTTTCCCTGGGAAAGAGAAGGGAGGCTGATATCTGAGAGTGAGTATCCGTGCCCCTCTGGATCTATCTTGACGTGAGCTTTTCTAAGGCACTACTTACTTTAGAATAGAATTTAGCCTAAGCTGAGCCTGTCCTGAACCACTTCTCTCAGGGAGTTTAGAGGGTGACATGAGAGAATTTTCACGGATAGTGTTGTATATAGATGACAGCTGTCCAGCCTGGGCTCAGAAGGGATTAATGATAATAGCCAGTCTCTAATCACACACTAAGTGCCAGGCACATGCTGAGCACTTCCTATGGATTCGTTTATGTAATTCTCATCACTGCCCTATGAAGAACAGACACCATGAGTTACCCCATTCTCCAGATGACAAAACTAAGCCTCAGAGAGGTTACCCAAGGACACACAGCGTATAAGGGGCAGAACTGGCATTCACAGTCTAACTTCAGATGCTATTGTTCCTGGGAAGGTGTATCCTGAAGAAATAAAATCTGGAGAACACTTGGCGATTTCCTTCTCATATGTAAAGGGCTGGCTTGTTGTGTGGGACTCAAACTTGGCCTCCAAGGTCCTCTGTGAGTCAGCTCCCACCCACCTTTCCTACCTCATCCCCTCTATTTCTCCAGGTGCAGCTCAGGCATTTATTTCTATTCTGTTTCTTCTGACCACCCCTCATATCCAGGCAGAGTGAGGTGCCTCTTCCATGCTGTCACACACCGCATGCATATTTCTACAATTAAACTTGCCCAGATGACCTTGAAATTGCTCATTCACCCACCTATTACTCCCTGTAGACTCTGGGCTCATGGACAGTATCTCGATTCATTCTACAAATATTTATTGAGTGCCTACTGTGTACTAGGTGCTAGGACTACAATGGTGATTCAAAGCAGATGTCTTGACCAGATGGAGCTTCGAGTCTAATGGGTGAGACAGATATTAATCACATAGTCTCTCTCTCTCTCTCTCTGTGTCTCCCCCCCCACCCCCCGCCACACACACACCCCATAATTACAAGCGGCATTAGGATCTGTGAAAGAAACACGCACAGTGCTATCGTGACATATGTTAGGCAGGCTAGCACTGGCCACTTCTTCAGGTACATATAGATGCTCCAAGTCCCCAGATACATAATATGTGCTCAAGAAATACTTATCAAGCTTATCTGAAGTAGGGGAAAATGAAAATATTGGATCTGCTTTAAGAATTTCCCCGGAGACAGACCCACCCAGGTTTCCTTCTGCATGGCAAACAACACTGGTAAGCGCAGCCTGACACTAGTGATACAGTAAAGCGGTGACACGTTACGGTACAGGTAAAGCAGTGCTCGGCATGAATACTCAGTGAGCACAATGTGCCAGCCACTGTCTGAGAGGTTATCTGTATAAATTCATTGACTCCTCAGACCCCACCAAGTACATGCTGATGGAACTGAGGCTCAGACTGGTTAAGTGTGCTGCCCAAGGCCACACAGCGGCCGGGCGGCAGGACTGAGGGACATGCCTCCCTCGTCCGTAGAACGGGGGCCTGCCATGGCACCGCCTTGCCCAAGGTTGCGTGCTGCTGGTTCTGGGAGAGCCAGACAACCCCCTGCCCTGGTCTCCTCCTTGCCCAGTTTGGCTTTGGGAGTTCTCAGAGGAAGAACTCGGCAATGAGAAGAGACCAGTGCCAGACAGGACATGGAACCATGAGTGCCATCATAGGATAAGGTTGCGTTTGGACAGAAGGAACATTCACTGTTGCAGATCAGCTGTGTGCTCTTCTTGCTCTGATGCCTCTCGCATGTGGCTATAGGTCCTTCAGGAACTGCTGAGGCCTAAGTCTCATTAGCATTGAGAGGAGGACATCAAAGCCAGGACGGTAGAACAGGTGTTTGCACAGTTGGGGCAGAATTGTGATTGGACCTGTGTCTGCCTGGTCCCAAAGCTCATCATTTTCCCCTTGGTTCACCTGTGGTCCAGCCAGACCTGGAAGAAAGGTTTCCTTCTTCTGGCGTAAGCAGTTTCTCAGATCTGTTTTCTCGAAGACCGTAGACAGCCCCTCTGGGTTTTCTGACCCCCCTTTATCTTTGCTGCTGGAGCCTTTCTTTACTCCCTGAGCAACAACCCTCAGGCTCCCCTCATGAGCTCATGGGTGGGTTCTCAACCTGTTTAAGATGGAACTGAACCAGCTGACCTCCCACCCACCGTACCTCGGGGCCTTCATTCTGTCCAGACAAGGAGGAGACAGATAGCCCATCCCTCTGGCTGTCAGGAAAAGCAGGGGACGCAGAGGGGTTGAACCTCCCTGGCTGGGCCAGCCAAGTGCCAGGAACCCCAACGTTGCATTCATTGGACAGACCCAGGTTTGGATCACTCATCTCAATTTGCTTATTCTTTTTTTCAGTACATGTGCTGACGGAGCGAGCTCATTTGCTTATTCTTGTACGCCTGCTTTGGTCTCTCTCTGGCTCCCTTTGCTCTCCATGTCCCGGCTCCTCGATGTCTATGGGATGAAGGCCAGCGTCTTCAGGCAGCACCACCGCCCTCCCCATCCAGGCACCGCCTGCCTTCCTCCCCACCTCCTCTTTGCTCTCCCTACTCAGTGGTCCCCGAACGTCTTTGGTGGAGCCAAGTACTTCATTTGGATGGTCTCTTGCCCATAGTGGCTTTCCCTCAGGTTTTGCATCTCAGTTTCCAAAAATGTTGTTTCGATGAATATCTGTCTCTGTCCATTCCTCCATCCATCCATCCATCCATCCATCCATCCATCCATCCATCCATCCATCCATATACTTATCTGTTTATGCATTCACCCATCTTTCTAGAATCTAAGTCTCCCTACTCCTTGTGTGTGTGTGTGTGTGTGTGTGTGTGTGTGTGTGTGGTCTCTAATCAGTTCAGAACTAGGGCTTCTTTACCCGAAACACCTTCATGAAACTTAATATGTAATAATAATAATAACCTTCGGCACTTGCTATGTAAATACACACACCCCACGTATGCCTGGTACTCTGCCAAGATTTACTATATATTGCCTCACTTTATCCTTGTGGTGACCTTGTGAGTGATCTATTACTGCTACACGTGAAGAAACTGAGGTTCTGGGAGGTCTAGCCATGCAACTTGTAATTGGGAACGCCAGGATTTGAACTCCGGGCTCCCAAGCAGCCCATATTCTATAAAACACTTTATTTTCCCAGTTCCCCCTGCTGACTCACCCCTCGTTCCTGGGATGCACATCTGCTATCCCCATCACTCTTCTGTGTGGCTTCTGGTTTCTTCTAATCCTTCCTTTAGCTGCCCTTTGCATACATTTTTCGGGGGAAATGACATTAAGATTCTGAAAGCCAATAGGCTCATTCTCACTAATTCTTATTACAACTCTATAGTCTTTTATTTGTGTGGAGGAAAATTGTTTGTTGCCTCAGAAGAAAGAAGAGATATTTTGAGAGAGTTTGGTGTGATGGACAGAGCTATGCCTTGGCTCAGAAGAGCATGGGACCAAATCCTGGCCCTGTCTCTGTTTACCTATTAGGACTGTGGGCAGGTGACTCAGTGTTCTAAGCCTCCGTTTCTTTAGTTGCAAAATGGAGATGGTAATAGCCTTACTTCTACGTCTATCACATTGGAAGAATTTCGTTCGTTTTATTAATAGTTAAATCAGGGTGGACCCCGGAGCTAGGCTGACTCATTTGTAAAAGGAGGAACTGGCGAATGCGGGGAGCATTTTCTACCTGCTAGCCCTCCCCCAGCCTTCACAAACACCACTGCTCAATGAAAGCGCACTTTTCAGCCAAGCTTAGGGCAGCCTCATTATTTTGCACACAGCAACCAGAGCTGGCAGCAAGGTGAAACCCACTGGGTGACCCCGAAGGAACTTTCAGTCCTCACAGTCTGTGGGTTTGATACGAGCCTACTTAAAAAAGATAGTAAATTATGGATAAGGTGGCTGGATCCTAGACAGGTGAGCTCAGTTGGTGAACATATGATGGGAATGAAACCAAGAGCCACCGATAGCAGAACTCTGACTGCTACTCTGGCGATCTCTAACCCGGAGTTGTCTACTCACGCCGCTGTTTTCCAGCCATACTTTTTAGAGCACTTGGGCTGCACAAGGGTACCTGGGGTTGCAAACTATTGAGCCTCTTTGGAAGGGGGGGAGGAGGAGGGTGAGAGAGCCTAACTCATCTATCCTCTGTACCCATAATTGTCAACTGGAGCAGTTTTACCCCCCAGGAGACATTTAGCAATGCCTGGAAACATTTTAGTTGTCACCACAGGGGCATGGTGCTGACTCCATGGGTAGAGGCCAGGGATGCTACTGAACATCCTACAATATACAAGACGGCCTCTCATAACAAAGAATCAGCCAGCTCAAAATGTCAGTGTGCCAAGGCTGAGAAATGCTGTTCTGGGCTGAAACAACTCAAAGACCTTTTGTGTGGAGAGCCCCGTGGTACCCTAAAGACAGGAGATGGTCATCCAGTGTATGAGACAATGTGGGCTCACAGACCACTCTGAAGAAACTTCCCCTTCACTGTCTTTTGGGCAGCACGTTGCCTTGGGTCCGGGACAGAGAACAGGGTCTTTCTACTTCATTCTTACAGGCAAAGACACCGAGGCAGAAGCTTCTGTTATTTCCCAACAAGCCACAGCTGGGAAGTGTCAAGAAGGAAATTGAAACCTGGGTCTGCCTTACCATGTTCAGTGACCTTTGCCACACACCCCACACCCCTACGTGTGTCCCCTGGCTCTGTGCTCAGTAACCCAGCAGAGGTTAGAGCCAGTTGAAATCCTGAAGGGCTAGACCAAGCTTGTTGTTGTACAAGTAACGGGCATTTGTTTTAGTGGAGTATGGTAAGACAAGCAGACGTGGAAATGACTGTCACGAGGGAAGAAGTGTGTTGTATTCATAGTCCTCTAAAAGCAGGAAGCACAGTATGCCATGTTGGTGGGGCTGGGGGTGGGGGGGCTTGGGGGGGCCAGGAGGGGCACATGGAGAAGCACCAGGGCCAGAGAGGAGGCAGAGGGAATGAGGGAAGTGTGGGCAAGAGCCTTCCCCGTGGTTTCTGGGGAAGGAAAGGACAGGGCAGCAGAAGCAGGTTTAGGATTGGCTGATCTGAATAATTTCAGCACGCTCTGGGATCTCGGGGTCCTAGTTGTTCCCCCTGGTTGGCTGGTATCTGGCCCTGGGGTGATCGGGCAGGAGGACAGTGGCCTGGGGTGTGAGAGCCCATCAGGGGAAGTAGTTGGGAGTAGGGGTTCTGGATTGGCTGGCTTGCATTTGGACGGCACTCTCTATGGGAGCTGTTTGTTCTCTCCAGGAATTGGCTAATCCCACGAGACGCGGTCCCTCCAGGGTCGACAAGGCCCGAAGATGTCAAAGCCTTAGAAATTAGAAAATGAGATATGGTAATACACCTGTCTAACTCCCGAGCTTTACCAAAGCACTGCTGCTTTTTAATAGTTTGACAAAACCGGACATTTGTTTGCAACTAAATCTTATATAAAGCCCAGTATCTAAACAAATTGAAACATAGAAATGACTGCTTTGTTTGATGCATAGCTGAAAGACCCTGAAACCTTTCAACCTTCAAAAACAGGGTCCGAGCCCCCCGTGCCCTGTTGGACTGCTGTTCAGAAGTCATTCTCCTGCTGTAATTCTTCCTGAGCTTCAGTCCTCTGCCCTCCTTGTCTCGAGTTTTGCCAGGGTTAGAAGGAGCCTAGCAGAGTAGTTAAGCGTAAGGACCCTGAAGCCAGACTGCTTATGTTTGTATTCCTGGTCTGTTACCTCCCAGCTGTGTGACCTTGGGAAATATATTTACTCTCATCCCACCTTAGTGCTCCCAGCTATAAAGTGGGCATAATAATAATAGGACCGATGTTATGGGGTTACTATCCGAATTAATTGAGTTAATACCTGCACAGCCTTTAGAACAGTGCCTGGCACATAGTAACTGCTTCGAAAAATGAAAAACGATTATAAGTTGTAATTCTAATACAAACGTAATTTATGATACTGAATTACAATACAAATGTTATTATATTGGCACTGGAACTACCAATGGTGTTCATACAGTCATACTCATAATAACATCACTGCTTTTGTTTCTACTTCTCCCAAAACCACAGCCGCCGTTTCTCCTGCTATAGCTCCTACGTGGGAAACTGTTGCCACCACCGCCCCTGGGCATTGCTCCCGCCACGGGGAAGCAATGTCAGTGAAGTCCGTAGAGTCAAAGCAGGTGTGAAGGGGCAGAAAAAGACAAGCTGTCACTGCTGGGCCACTGCTGACATGCGTGTCCGCTTTCTCTTGTGTCCTCTCTGCACTTCCCTTGTGCTGGGTTTCGGGGAAGTTATTTATGAAGTCCGCAGGCACATGGGGCCACTGTCGATGAGGTCGTGCATGTGAGTCTACATTTACGAGGTGTTTTCTCTGAGCCTGCAAGGTCAGAAATGACCCGTCACAGCTCTTTGTGGCCCTGGACGTGCAAGTGCCATTGTGAGTGAAGAATGTCATTCATTGGCTCAGCCGCTCAGAGGGCCTGCCTCTCCCCGGCATGTGGACAGAAACCTCCTTGCCTTGGCTTCTTGACACGTGAGTGCATGACTGCAGGGGGGGTCTCTTCCCCTGACACCGCCCCTGGGGTCCCCATTTGGGGATGAGATTCGGGCTGGCTTGGAACCCCAGCTGGGTCACACTGTCTTAGAATGACTGTGGCCCGTTGGGACAAAAATGAGCATCTAAGGAGAGAAACTCAGCCTTTAGAAACACGAGTCCATATTGAGCAAAAGGGATCGGGGAAACAGCCCATCTGCAATGGGGAAAGTTGTGCTTGGGCTACCCCCTTCCTGAGCCCAGCCTTAATCTGGAGATATTTCATAGTGAACTTTCGAAGGGGTGAGTGGCTCCTACCAAGCTGCCTTCAATGCTTGGAGCAGAAACCTACGGGGGCTTGCAAACCAACCTCGTGAAGAGCAATTGTCTTGTCTCCGAACTCCCAAAGCCTGCTCCAAACCAAACACATGAGCTGTGCCGGCAGGCGAAGCTTGGGCCTTTCTTCTTTTTCATTTTAGAAACTCCATGTGTGCGTTATTTTAAATAGGCGCCAGTGCACGAGGCGCTTTTAACAAGATTGAAAACAGATGGGGTCTTCGGCTGTTCAGTAGCGCCAGGAACTAACATGGCAAGTGCTAAGCCGTCCTGTGTCCAGGCAACACTCGTTTTCTTCGTGAAGGACACGTCTGGCCAGGCCTCTCATTCCTGGGGAGCATGAGTCTGCTTCCTGCATCAGGTGTGTCAGCCAGGGGAAGGAAATATCTCCTTTCACTGCATTTACCCGGGGGTTTGCATTTACTTAACCCTTTGGCAGCTTGGGAGGAAGGAGGATTGTGTTATTCGTGGAGGCCCCAGGCTCTGGAGCTGGAAGCTGTTAGGTCTAACTTCCTTATTAGAAATGGGGTGATGATCTTCCACCGCTTACATCTCTCCAAAGGCTCCCCATGTCACCCCGAGTAATAGCCAAAATCCTTCCCTTGGCTGGAGGCTCTTTCTGCTTCGACTTCTCTGCTCTTCCTGCCCCTGTCTTTCTTGGCTCCTCTGATCCAGCCATGCTGGCCTTTTCACTGTTCCTCAAAAATCAAGCGACAGAAAACAAGTGTTGGTGAGGATGTAGGGAAATTGGAACCTTTGTGCATTGCTGGTAGGAATGTAAACTGTGCAATCACTGGGGAAAACAGTGGGGTGATTCCTCAAAGCGTTAAACATAGAATGACCAGAAGACCCAGTAGTCCCACTTGGGGATATATACCCAAAGGAACTGAAAGCAGGGACTCGAACAGATGTTTGTACGTCCGTGTACATGGCAGCATTACGCACAAGAGCCAGAAGGTAGAAGTCACCTAGATGTTCATCAACAGGTCAACAAAATGTGGTATATCCATACTATGGAATAATATTCAGCCTTAAAAAGGAATGGAGTTCTGGCACATGCTACAACATGGGTAAACCCTGAAAATATTAGGCGAAGTGAAATAAGCCAGACGTAACAGGACAAAGGTTGTATGAGTCCACTTATATGGGGTACCTAGCGGAGTCCGCGTCATAGAGGCAGAAAGGAAAATGACGACTACCAGCGACTGGGGGAAGGAGGGCTCAGTGTTTCATGGGTACAGAGAGTTTGTTGGGTGATACAGAAGTTCTGGAGACGGATGGTGGTGATGGTTACCCGACAATGAGAATGCACTGAATTAAACACTGTTAAAAAGTAATTAAAATGCTAAATTTTATGTTGTGTGTATTTTCCCATAATGCAAAGAAACTGAAAAACGGAAGCAAGCACATCCTGCCCTGGGGCCTTTGCTCTCTTGCTGTCCTCTTTGGAGCCCTCTTCCCGCAGGTATTGGCACAGCTCGTGCCCTTCCTGTGTTCGAGCTCTTTGCATAACTGTCACCTCCTCAGAGATGCTGGGCCACCCTCTCCAAAATGGCACCCCCGGGCACACTTCTCAGCCACTCTCTTCCATGTCACCTGACTCATTTTCTTAACAGCATTTGGCTCTCTGAGTGCAAAATGTTCTGGTCTTTGCAAAGTACCCAGCAGCATTGAGCCAGCGCCTCCGTGTGTGGCGTTCAAACCTGGCCATATTCCTGGAAGGCCCAGTGGAAGGAAGTGGCAGGCCCTCACCTGGGGGTGCTGGGCTGTCCCCTGGATGTTCAGATTGGGTTAAATGGAGGGAAGGTGGGGCACAGACAGATAGTGGGAGGCAGTTCTGGGAAGAGAAAGTCCGCACTGTGGGTAGCAGTAGGTAGAAAAGGGAAGTGGGATTTTGTTTTCATCCAGACAACCCTGAAATTGGTGTTGGACCTTGAACATGAAAAATATAAAACTGTGTTAAGGTTGGATAGAGCATTTTAATTTCTCAGAGCTTTGATGGATAAGAGGTTCCTGTTATCACATTATAACTTTCCATTTTTGTTTTGGGAAAAAAGTCTGCAGCAGTTACATTGCATCAGCCCTATGTAAGCTCCTTTGGTATCTCCCCTGACCATGCTTGGCCGGGTGGTGCGTGCCCCATTCTCGCCTCTGCTCACCCCAGGTAGCGCCTCTGCCTGGAGCACCAGCCGGTCACCTTCTTCACCTTCAGTTGCTGAACAACGGACTTTGCTTCCACAGCCCAGTCTCCAAGTCCCTGAACCCATCTGTGGTCCATCTGGAGAAATGGGGAGAGTCTTTCATACTTGGCTTGCTTGATCCTATACGCACACTTTTCTGAACACTCAGCAGAATGGTGTTTAAATGGAGCCCAGCTCAGCAATGAGGAGAAGTAGATGTCAAGGGGACAGTTCCAGTCGTTTTTTTCTGTACAGCTAAGCTGTGGTCTTAAAATCTCTGAACATTTGCCTGATCCGTTGCAGGCAGCAAAATCCGTTCCTAGGTCCCCCAGCCTCGTAAAGCTCCTGAAATGAAGAGACATGAGGCTGTGGTGATCCCGCCATTCTGTCCCCTGTAAAGGCTCCTCCTCTTCCCTTTCAATGAACACTCTTCCTGATCGTGGGACATTATCAAAAGCCCTCCCACCTGTGAATTTTCCCCTAGTGGAGGGAGAAGTTCAGTGGATGTTTTACTTTCTCAGATGCTGTTTTTCTTGTGAGCACAGTTCTCTTGGGAACCTGAGTGGGAAGGGGTGACCATCAGGACGGACTTAGGGTGTGCCTGGGTCCTTTGCTTGCCGGCCACCACGGCTCCACCTTGACCCCTAACGAGTGTGAGTCTCTGCTTTGGAGAACTGAACTTGGCCGTGGAGATATTCCTTAGCAATCAGAATGCTGCATTTACTGGTGATTTTTCTCCAACTGGACTCCCTAACTTCTTGTGTTGCCAAATGTGGTGGTGATGATGGCGGTGATGATAATGAATGTTCCTTATCTTCCCTGACGCTGGTGAAGATGAGGACGTTGGGGAGGGGGGTGGGGGTGCTGCTGCCCTCTTACCGTCCCCCGCAGAATGCACTTCTTACTGTGGTCCCATCCAGCGTCCCCTCTGTGACTTCATCTCCCAGTCGCCCCCTCACTGGCCCTATTCCAGCCACACGGGCTTCCTTGCTGTGCCTTGAGCGCTGCACACATGCTCCAGCCTCAGGGCCTTTGTACTTGCTGTTCTGTCCACCTGGAAAGCCCGTCTCCTCCCCTCTTGTTTGTATGGTTTGCTCCCTCACTTTGTTCACATCACCGATCAAGTGCCACTGACCGGGCGCCCCCTCCTCTTTGCGATAACACTCACTTCTGGGCACTGTCCTCTGAGGCCTCCATGTTTTCTCTCCTGATAGGTTGTTTACTGTGACTGGTCCATTTCTCCCACTGGATATAGATTCCATGAGAACATGGGTTTTTGTCTGTTACTTTCACTGCCGTGTCATTAGTCTCTCTCCTGGGCATCATAGCTGCTCAAGATTAATTTATTAATTGAATGAATTAACGGATGGATACCGAGTCACACAGACCTGAGTTCAAGGTCTTGCTCTCTTGTTCAGTAGTCTTGTGATCTTGGCCGAGTCATTTGTTTTCTCTGCTCCTCAGCGTTCTCATCAGCTAATGGGGTTGCTAAACCTGACCTTCACATCAAGAGGTTATTGCAATGATCAAATTAAATAACATAACCAGGATAGCCAACGTTGATTACACACTGATTTTCATTTTGACACCTTGCTAAGGGCTTTTAAATGGATTAATTCATTGAACGCCCACAACCACCCTAGGAAGGCACTGCTCTTAGCTTCATTTTACAGATGGGAACTGAGGCATAGACAGGCTAACTAACTAACTTGCCTAAGGTGTGCACATTCAAACTCATGTGGTCTGATTCTAAAAACCACTGTGTTATGCCAAGCACTTTGTAGACTGCAAACCACTGCTGTTGATTTTTTTTTTTTTTTTTTTACTAATGTGGTGACCTTTAACTAATTTTGGATATTCCATTACTGGAACATTTAGGAGTGAAGGATTTTTATCGTATTATTTTTCCTATCTTTTTATATTTACATTTAACATGTTTTTCTGTATTTATCTATGTCTGCTTTGCCCGCTACACACACACACACACACACACACACACACACACACACACACACAGGAATATTATGATTTTTTGATGAGTGGAAGGTGCCTTTGCATCTACCCTCAGTCGCACCCTGCTCGGCACGGCAGGCGGGAGGTTCTTCCGGGCAGACACCCACCCTGACCCAATGGCCCAAGTCTTCACAGACATGCCCGGCACTGCTCCGGAGCAAAATGTCCTTGTGTGTAATGGGCCACTACGTGAGTTTGCAGACTCTCAAGGCCTCTTTTTGTCTGCAAGGTGAGTCTACACTGGTGGAGAAGACCTCAGCCTCGAAATGCCACTCCAGGGAGTCACTGAGCCTGCTGGGCCCTTGAAGCTAAAAACAAGGGTCCTTGAAGCTAAAAACAGGGCCTGTGCTGGGCCGTGTAGGAAGCAGTTCTCGCAGACAGCAGGCCTGGGGCCGCCTGCCGCGTGGTACCAGCAGGGGGTCATTGGGGCAGGCAGAGTGGTGAACGAGGGCCACAGCTGTCATCTGTGCTGACAGATGCTGCAAACTGACGTGGAGAAGACATGGGAAGATGTAACGCTGAGGGCGGCCACAGACACAGTGAGGTCGGAGGCTGGCCCATCTCTGCACATTAGAACACGACTCACCTCCAATAAACTGTTGCAGCGGGACGGGTGTCGGCCTGGGTTGGGTTCCAGCTGATGTCATTCCGGGTGTAATTTTGGGCAAAGCCACTCTGCCTCCCTGGGCCTCACCTTTGACGTCTGCAAAGTAGGCATTCCTTCATTCAGTGATATTACTGAGCGCCTGGGCTGTACGCTGGGATGGAGCTGTGAACAACACAGACAAAATGCCTGCCCCCTGGCGCTTCCATTCTAGCGTGAGTGATGGACAAGGCAGTATTTAATTGGGAAGGATGTAAATATTGATGTCAGATGGGGATGAGGGCTACGGGGAAGATTAAACCAGGAAATGGGGCTTTGAGTACAGTAGGCGCTTTTCAGGGACTTGCCTGTTGGGGGCGCCATGGAGCAGAGGTGTGAGTGGCGTGAGGAAGCAGATCGGCGCTCCAGCTCTGGGAAGAGCTTAGAGGCTGAGGGCCTGGAGGCTGGAGCTTGTTCAGTGTGTGTGACAAGAGAAAGGAGGCCTGTGTGGCGATGGCAGACTGAGTCAGAACTGGGGTGACGGGTTGGTGGGAGGCAATGTCAAGGAGGTCATCAAAGTCTAAACCATGTGGGGCCTCATAGAGCAGGTAGGGCGTAGGTTGTCTGTATTTAGTACTGCTTTTTAAATTATTGCTGCCGTTTATCCTTTTAATGAGCCTCTTAGACTCTGTGAGACTCTGTGAAAGAACTTAAGTTGCGAAGGAGAACACAGTACATACAGAATGCTGATTTTTGAAAAAGAATTTTGTTGATGACAGTTTAGTTCCCAGGAGTAAGCCTAACAATCAGTTAGTGATTAGGATGGAATTTTGATGACAACTTGCAGGAGGACTCAGGAATGCCCTAATCCTAACTTGACAATCACTACCACTGCCTCTGTCGCAGGTTCCTCCGGTAGCTGAAAACACAAGGAGGAATCACAGAGTCAGAATGCCAGTAAGTGGTAGCTGGTCTAGGCCCGTCCCCCCGTGCAGGGTTCTCAGCTAACAAACGCTACCCTGAATCCGTCCGTCTAGGCTCTAGGCCACAGCAGGGTCACCTCTTACCAAAATCTCATTTGTGGATGCTACTTACTAAATACGTTGCTGTTGTTACACAAGCGTTCCAAGGTGCAGCAAACACAATCATGAAAAGAGAGAGCAGGATATCTGTGCTGTCGGGGAATCAGAGCTTTTGCTGCCAACTCACGGAAGAGAGTGTGGCAGAGGGAAAGGTGGAGGCCGGCGTTAGCTTCTTTGAGGAGCTACAAGGCAGGAGGGAGGAAGCTAATAGGACGACCACCGCGATCAGCAGACACTCAGCTACACAGAAGCAGAACGTGGAAGCCAGAATCACACATGGTTGCCGAGCTTTTCAACCCAGCAGGGACCCTGCCCACTGTTACATGTAGCACTGCGGTGTCCTGACCATTGGTTAACAAGAGTTCCTGTGTACGAGGTACAGTGAGGAAGCTTCGGGAAGAGGGTCAGAAGTCGTCCTAATGTTAGGAACTGAGGCTGGGGGTACCGGGGGCTGCCCACCTTCTCCTATCCACTCACTGTCTCTGTCTGTCTGTCTTTTTCTTCCTGCAAAATATATAGGGAGTGCCTAAGGCCATGGAAACGGGCACACTCTAAGGGCTTAAGGGTGCAGTTTGGACCAGATAGGTCTTCACTAACTGACAAGAACGTCCAGTATCTTATCAGCCACCCTTGGATTCCAGAACAATCTGTCTGCCAGCGTCTTGCCTTTCTCAGGAACTCTGGACAACATCTCTTTGTGTCAAAATCCTCCTCCCGTTGGGCGTCACGGTCAAGGCTGATAGCTGCTACCTCCACATTCCCACACATTTTTGGTTTCTTGTGTACATTCCATTCAGTCATCCAATACCAAGTCCCAATTTCTGTTTCTTTCCCATTGATCTGTTGGCCTAACAGCATCCTTCAACTTATTATAATAATGATGATTGCAATCACCATTTTCCATTCTGTCATCAACATCATTATCATTGCAAATGCCACTCTTAGTAACGAAACATGACTATCCTTGCGCTTTAGTAATGTTATCTGCTCGGCATCACATACTTGCTAAATGCAGTTCCACTGAGAGTGCAGTGAAAGACCCTGCAGGGAACTGAATGCATTCCATCTCGTTCCCGTGTGTGTGTGTGTGTGTGTGTGTTTGTGTGTCTATACACGTGCATGCATGTGTATTTTCTTGGAACTGAACATGTATTTCATTATAAACAGGTGCTTATATCTCCTGATCTAGGGAGCTATAGAAGAGGTTTTGTGAGTGGGTATGATTCTAACCATGTCTAGCACCAATGGCAGAGCCTGGAACTTAGAACATGCTGCATAAGTATTTGTGGTTAAATAGCTAATCACTCCCCTCCTCTGTAGCCTTTAGCATTTCCCAGTGGCCTCCCAAAGATGTCTTCACCCTGATTCCTGGAACCTGTGAAAATGATACTCAAAAAGGATTTGCAGATATGGTGATGATTGTGGCCGTTTTTCTTTAAATAATTCTTTATGTTCCCTTTTCTTCTTCTGAGACTTCAATTACACGTGTATTAGACTGTTTGATATTGTCCCATAGCTCACTGAGGTGTGTGGTTTTATTTGTTTGTTTTTTAGTATTTTTGTTCCTGGTATTTTAGTATTTTAGTATTTTTGTTTAGTAGCTTTGTTTTGTATAGTTTGTATTGCTTTCTCTTCAAGTTCATCAGTAGTTTCTTCTGCAATGTCTAATCTGCTGTTAATTCCATATAGTGCACTTTCCACTTAAGCTATTATGTATTTTTTACCTCTAGAAGTTTTATTTTTCCATTTCTCTACTCATTATGTTAATGTTTTTTTCTTTTACATTTTTGAGACTGTGGAACATATTTACAATAGTTGTTTTAACTTCCATTTTTGCTCTTCCCATCCTGTTCCTTATTTCTGGATCTGTTCTTATGGATTGAGTGCTCTTTATTATGGGTATTTTCCTGGTTCCTTGCATGCCTGACAATTTATGATCAAATGCCACAAATTTTACACTGTGAATTTTACACGTTGGGTGCTGAATTTTGTTGTATTCCTTTAAGTAGTGTTGTCCTTTGTTCTGGGATGCAGTTTAATTTCTCGGAATATGGTTGATACCTTCAGGGCGTGCTTTTAAGCTTTTCTCAGGGCAGATCTAGAGAGAGTGATTAATCATCTAAACCTGCCTGGGACTAAGGTTCCCAGGACACAACTTTTTAAAAAACCAGGGCGAAGGGGTTTTTGAGAAGCAGGCGTTTCAGGTTTAAAATTGGGAAAGCTCCTAGCAAACTCAGACAAATTAAATACCCTGCAGCTAGCGTGTACTGTAGTCCAGGGCTAATGTAGCCCCACCACTAAATGTTGAGAACCCTGCTCACGTACAAGGTCTTAACATGTTACCTGTTGAGAACATGAACTATCCCCAGCATGTGTGAGTTCTGGAGAGTCTTGGGTCTACTACTGTTTGGGGATGGTTCTTTCCCTGGCCTTAAGTAGTGTTCTTTCATGCCTGCTCCGATCAGTACTCAGTCAAAAAATTACAGGTCTCCCTGGAGGTCTGTTTCTGTGTAGTTCCATCTTTTCCCATATTCTGTCCTGCAAATTCTACCTGCCTTGGCCTCCGGGAACTCTCATCTCCGAGTCCTCAGCTCAGTGAGACTGCTGAGCTCTGTGGCCTTCTCCCACACACAGCATTGTCCCACGTGCTCCACGGCCTGGAAACTGCCTCCCAGGAGTCAGCTGCCCTAATCATAGGGATAATTTCACTTGTTTCCTTTTTGCAGGGATCACAGTCCTGTCATGCTTGTTGCCCACTGTCGAAAAACTGTTACCTAATATACTTTGTTTTTCTAGTTGTTTAAGGTGAGAGTGTAAATATAGTCCCTGTTCCTTCCTTGTAGCCATAAGCAGAAGTCTTTACTTTGTGTAATTTATAGCTCAATATATTTTTTTAATTATGTTAACATATTTGAAGGGGTTATTACTCTTTTTCTGGTCATACCATTTTTTTGTACATTCAGTTTACTCTGACGAAGACAATGAACTTTTTGAAAATATTAATGGCAACTTTACAGAGCTCCTCCTTGCGTGTCTCAGCCCTGTGCTAGGTGTTTCATATACATTATCTGGGGTCTTTACAAAAAAACGTTTAAAGATAGGTGTTATGCATATTGTTATCTCCATTATTTTAGAGATGTTAAAACTGAGATTCAAAGTAGTTAGTAACTTGATCAAACTCATCGGCTAATATATTACACACCTTACAGTTAAATGCAATCTTTCTGAATATTCATTTATCCCCAGCACAGGGCTTAATGTGCAGTATTCATAAAGACATCACATAAGAAAACAGTGGGGGCCAAAGGGGTCTTGAGGTCAAAGGGTTAACTTATGCAGAAAATGTAAGTGACCTGATGATAACATTTTACAGTATAGGTGAATGGCTGATGTTTTACCTTGTGTGTGTGTGTGTGTGTGTGTGTGTGAGAGAGAGAGAGAGAATGTGCATATATCTGTATACGTGTATGTGTTAGCTGGAGTGGGTAAAGCAGCTTACCGAACCATATTGACCTTTGAATGTCATGCCTGTGCATGCAATACTGAAATTGCATTTAATTTCCTAAATTATTGTATTAGTTTCCAAGGACTATCATGAGAAATCATTACAAACTTGGTGGCTTAAAACAACAGAAATGTGTTCTCACCATCCTGGAGGCCAAAAGTCTAAAATCAAGGTGCCGGTATGTCTACCACTCCCTCTGAAGCCCCCCGGGGAGATCCTTCCATGCCCCTTCCAGCTTCTAGTGAGTCCTGGAGTTCCTTGGCTTTTCACAGTGTAACTCCAGTCTCTTCCACTGTCTTCACGTAGCCTTCTTTCCTGGGTCTCTCTCCCCTTATCTTCTTTTATAAGGACTTGTCATTGGATTTAGGGCCCCCCCCCCATTAATTCAGGGTGATCTCATCTTGTGATCCTTCATTCCATCTGCAAAGACCCTATTTCCAAAAAGTCACACTTGCAGGTGTCACCAGGTAGGATGTGGACATATTTTTTAGGTGGATACAGTTCATTTGCTACAGTTTCTCAGAGCTCTGGAGCTCTTCAAAATTGGCTGCTCTTGAAGATGCTATCAGGAGGGCCATCCTGCTCTCTTGAAGAAGTGGCTTGGACCCCTGTGTTCATTTCCATGGCTGTGCAAGCTTTTAGAAAGTTACATACAGAAGAGTTCCCTTTCTTTGATACCCTAACTCTCTATGCTCAATCCAACAGAAACTTGCTACCCTGCAGCCTAGGCATTTACTTTCTGTGATTACTCATAAATCATGACTGGGAAATAACTCTAGACAACCCAATCTGAACACGATGACCTTGTCTCTTGTATGTGCAAGCCTGAGTGTGTCTTCTCTCCAGGTGTCTTTCTTTCCGTTTGGGCAATGAGGCAGCCTCTGGGTCTTTGCCACCTTTGAGTAGAAAATTCTACCATCCAAGACTCTGATTCACTCTCTTTCTTTATGTATTAGGTGCCCGACTCTTCTGTGTTGAAACTTTCTGCTAATTTCTTTTTCTCTGCAAACACGAGCAGCAACTTTTCTTGCTAATGCTTCTTTGTGATCTTGCCAATAAAGTATCTTAAACGTGATGGGACGGCATTTTTAAGGCATTAGACTTAATAACTAGGTCATTACCACTATTTACGAACCTGGACTCATTAACCGGGCTCTTTGCTTTTCACCTTACTACAGCATAATGAGGTCATTAATTAGAGCAAAAGGCATAAAGCACTCGGGCCTTGTTTTAAGGCCATTTGGGGAGATGGCTAAGTCTTTGGTCATAATTTCTGTTCAGTGTTTCCAAGGTTGCCATGAAATGATAGTTCCCTTCAATGTAAACTAGTTTTTCTCTTTAAATGGGTTATTTTTAGGTTCCCAAAATTCCCAATTGTAATCTACCCAGTGCCTTATTCAGCTGAACAGTGGGGGATATGGGGGGCAGCAATTAAAAGCACAGCTGGAGCCAGACCGCCTGGGTGTAACTCTTGGCTCTGCTTCTTACTGTGTGACATTGTGCAAGTTATTTCATCTCTCTCTGCCTCAGTTTTCTTTCTTTCTTTCTTACTTTCTTTTTTTTTAAATCTGGACAAGTGTGAGGATTAAATGAATACATACATGAAAAATGCTTAGGACAGTATCTGGCACACGATGAGTATTTTATACGTGTGAGCAATTATTTTTTTCTTTTAAGTCCTAAGAAATAGCTTTTGATATCTACTGTAAATGTGAGACAGCTTGGTTCTCTATACTTTCTGGGATGGAGTTACAGGTTGAATTGTGTCTCCCTAAAATTTGTATGTTGAAGTCCTAACCCCCACCACTTCAGAATGAAGTGGTCTTATTTGGAGATAGGATTTTTTCGGAGGTAACCAAGTTAAAATGAGGTCATGGAGCAGGCCCTACTCCAGCTGACTGCTGTCCTTATAAAAAGGGGAACGTGATACAGAGACACACAGAGAGGGAAGACAGCGTGATGAAACATGGGGAGGGAGAAGATAGGCGTCTACAAGCCAAGGAGAGAGGCCTGGAACAGATCCTTCCCTCATAGCCCTCAGAAGGAACCAACCCTACCGACACCCTGATTTTGGATTTCCAGCCTCCAGAACTATGAGAAAAGAAATTTCTGCTGCTTAAGCCACCTAGGGGTGGTACTTTGTTATGGCAGCCCTAGAGAACAAAATACAGATGGTTCTAACATCAAATTGCTATCCCCTGAGGGAGCATTTAATCTGGTAGGAGGGCTGTATTCCATAGGACTCTGGTCACAAGCAACAGAAATACACTAAATTATGCGTAAGCAAATAATAGAACAAAGATGAACTTATAAGGATACAGATGCATCTCATAAAATCTAGTTGCAGGATTATAGCTGGCCCATAAGTATCAAGAGAACTCTCATCTTTTGCCTCTGTCCCTCTGTGGTGATTTTGGTCTCTCTCTCTCCTCCTCTCTCCTCTCTCCTCTCTCCTCTCTCCTCTCTCCTCTCTCCCCTCTCCCCTCTCCCCTCTCCCCTCTCCCCTCTCCCCTCTCCCCTTTCTCTCTCTCCCTCCTTCCTCTCTCTACTCTTTCTTCTTTCCTCTCTCCCTCCCTCTCCCTCTCTCTCCACCCTGATTTTCTGTGCTTCCCCAATCCAGATGGCAAAAAACATAGTCCTAATTGCACCCAGGCTTGTGTATTAAAGATACAGCCCTCTAGAGAAAGCTGTATGAATTGCTCAGCAGATTCTAATTGTAATGGAAGGGCATCTATTCCTCCACCCTGGGTCAGGGGCCAACCCCATCAGTTGTGACCAGGGGAACGGTGTTTCACTGCACAGACATGGTGCTTCTACTGTAGTCATGTGGATGGAATGAGGGGAGGGGCCACGACCAAAAAAGGGAACAGATGGCAGATAACCTGAGGAGGGTTCCATTAGCAGTGCTAAGTGGTCACGTAGCTGCAGAGCCACACCATGGCATAGCAAGAAGCTGAAGAGGTCTAGAGAAAATGTTATATTGAACAGCATTTGGCCTCTTATAGTCCTGGAGCATCTGCCACCTTCACGAGATAGAATTTAGTCGTGGTGAAGAGCATGGATCCTAGAATCAGAGACACATGGATTTCAGTTCAACTTTGCCTTTTGTTAATTATGTAACCTTGGACTTGCCAGTGTATGCCTCTCTGCACCTCAGCCTCCTCATCTTTCAACAAGGGAAATAAATACCATTAGCGCCTTTCTAAGTTTCAGGTGAGGTATAAATGTGCACTGGGCACATGGGATTGCCCCATACGTGTTTGCAGTTGTTAGCATCATTAATACCTGATGAATCCTTTTCTGCTTTGCTCTCTCCTTCAGGCTGAATTCTCAGAGTTGAACCTCGCCGCCTATGTTACTGGGGGCTGCATGGTGGACATACAGGTCATGAGAAGTGGGACCAAAGTTGTGAGGTAAGGATGACAGGGATGCAGGGAACCTTCAGCTGCGAGGTGCGTCTGGGACACCTCGCATAGCCAACCCCTCTGTCTATTTCCTATGACCCAGCTCCTCCATTATTACCTGTACTTTCCCAGCCAGAAGGTCTGCTTCTAATGCGTTCTAGGTGTTGTTACAATAGGAGTGACTAGTGGCACAAATAATATGGAGAAACAATGGTGGGGTCCTGGAATGAGCCGTGGGCTTGGAGAGAAAAGACTTGGGTTCCGTTTCTGGCTTTGCGGTTCTATTTGAACATATCATGTAGTCTCTTGCCCTCTGACTCTCATGGGCAGCACGAGGATAGCAGCTCTGAAGCAGGAGGCACGTTTGTGAGAGCACCCGATTCATTGCAAAGTGCGGCACAAATGTAAGGGTTTATTAGAACGAGCTACATCCTGCTTCCGGCAGTATGGCAGATGGAATATTTGGAGAACCCCCTCCCAGGACACCAAACCTAAAAGGACGGGATATGATATTTTCCATGAAATCTGTTCATAATATGGGCTGAGCTGGAAGGGAAATGAGGGAGTTCTTCAAAAGGCCAGAAATGTCAAGAAAGTGAAAATCCATAGGAGTGATAAATAGTAAATAGTTGTAGTAATATATTTTTATCTAGTTAAGCCACCCAGAGGATGATACAAGCTAAGTCCTGGGAGGGGTTAGATGGGGAAGAAATAGGATTAGAGAAAATAAGATTCAGATTTGGGGAAGTAGAGAAAACAGGGAGAACTTTGAGGAAAAGGTGGCATTTTTTTCTGAGTCTTGTCAACTGGTGGACTATGGGCATTTCATGCATTCTAAGAGTAGGAAATAGTCTTTTTAAATGGAGAGAGACTAAAAAAAAAGAGTACATCTTGGAAATTATGATAATTCAGCCATCATTTACTGAGTATCAATCTTGTGCCAAGAAACACATTACGTGGCTTCCTATTTCCAACAATGGTGGGGTAGATTATTTGGACTAACTTTTCTACAGAAAATAACTTAAAAACTGGTTTTAAATAGTCTTCAGAGCCTTTCAAGAGGAGTTACTAGAAGAGAATGATGGGGAAATGGAAACTCAAAGAGATAAATGAGTACAAAAGCTACCTTTGTCCCTGAGGGTATTTCCTAAGTCTGTCAAATTTGAAATTGGTTTTGATTGCCTGTCAGGGGCAAGGGAGACAGAAATCAATACCCAGGGCCACTCAAGGTAGGGAATGTAATGGTAGACCCTCCCCACAATAAGCTGAGACCAAAAGGACGACATCTTCAAGGTGAATGTGAATTACAAGTAGATGAACCCTCACAAGTAAGTGCAGATTGAACTGCAGTTTATTGGTCTTCCAGGGAACCTCACGCATGCAACTTGGTTTATGGTGATCCCACACATCTCAGAAGTAAAAACATATCCTATGTAGAAGAAGGCACTTTCATCCTAGGCTCCAAATAATTACTCAAATAAGTTTTTTGTACAATAGCTAGCACGTAGTCAAAGATAACCAGGCACAGACACCATGAATGAGAAGGAACAGGAGCAATAGACAACAGAAAGAGACCCTCATATCTCAGATATTGGAATTCTCAGATATAGATTCTCAAAAGAAAAAAATCATACAGGTTAAGTTAAAATGTATCAGGTTTGAGGATATCTTCAGGGAATAGTAAACTAAAAAGTGATACAACCAATTTTTTTTATTTTTAAATAGAACTTCTAGAAATGAAAAATACAATAACCCAACCCAAGTCATTGGATGTGTTGTGTTTAACAGCATATTAGACACCATTGAAAAGGTGTTAATAAAGTGAAATGTAGAGCTGAAGAAATTATCTCAAAACACAGAGAAAAAGATTGGAAAAGTCAGAAGAGATGGTTAAATCTCATGAGAAGGTCTAGCATTGATTTAATCAGAGTCTCAAAAAAAGAAGGAAAAGAGAATGGAACAGAGGCAGTACTTTAAGAAACAATGACTCAAAATCATTCAGAAAGATCTCTACAACCACCAAAAACAGAAGCTCAAAAGATTTAAAGTAGGATAAATAAAAAGAATTCTATACCAAGACACAATAGTGTGAGTGCAGAAAGATAGGGAAAAAAAATTAGCCAGAGAAGAAAAGGCAGATTGCTTTCATTGAACTAACAGACTGACATTCGGTTCCAAGGGGTGGAAAGGTAACCCTTAGGGGCCAAAAGAAAATAATCGCCAACCTATAATTCTATCCTTAGGGAAACATATTTTATGAATGAGGGCAAAATAAAAACATTTACCATGACAAGACCCTCAATCAGGGAAATTGTAAAGTATGGACTCTAGGCAAAAAGAAAACAACCCCAGAGTAACAGAGTAGCAAGAAGAATGAAGAACAAAGACGGTGGTTCAATGTTAATAAACAGTAAGTTAGAAGGGGCTGGGGGTAAATTAAGGTGTTCTGAGGCCCTTGTATTGTCCGGGAGGAAAGTCAATGTATTGGTTAATAACAGGCTTTGAAAGGTCAAAGATGAATGATGTAATTTCTGGGTAATTGCTAAAAAAACAAAACAAAGCAGAACAAATCAGAATGTAGTATTTTAAAAGTACAAAGCAGGAGAAAAGAAATAATACAAGAAGTCAAGAAAGGTGAGAAATATTAGCCTCGAACGGGTATGATGAAGAAGATGGTAGACTTAAATCCAAATATATCAGCAGGCTGACATCATTGTGAATGGCTTGTACAGTAGTACTGGTTATTCAAATATGGACATTTTTCTGTACAAGTTGATAAGTAGCCCCTGTCCTGAACCCTCTGAATGCCTTCAGCCACCCTCGCCCCATGGATGGGCATGGCCATTGGGCTGCTCTTTCGCCCCCCAGTTCACCACACTGCTATCCTGCAGTCCATGTCTGTTCCTCCCGTGATAAGAGGATGCCCAGAATTGTAGGGGAGACACACCCTTGGAAGCAGTGGTGGGACCCCAGAGAGCCAACGCTTTGTTCCCTCTGTCCCTTCAAGGCTGCAAATGCCTAAGAGTCCTCTGGCCTCGCCCTCTCATGATCACTTGTGAGAATTGCAACCTCCCCAAAGTACCCTACGCATTGTTAAATATTTATTGTATCACCAATATATATTAGTAATTACATTAAATGTAAATGGACTAAATGTGTTCATTTACAGAGCATCTATGTAAGATTGTCAGAGTAGGTTTTTAAAAATCCAAGTATATTCCATTAAAGACATTCATCTAAAACATGAGAATATACACACAACACAAGAGTCACCTTTGGAGCACACACAGAGGAGAAGAAGGAAGTGGTGCAAGTCAAATGTAAAGGACACATACTACATAAGATAACCCAGCAAGAACTAAGTACTCTAGGGGATCTACCTAATACATCGAAGCAAACACAGAGAGTCAGCCAGAATGGGGAAACAAAGAAACATGTCCCAAATAAAAGAACAGAAGAAACCTCCAGAAATGGAACCAAACGAAACAGAGGTAACCAACCTATCAGAGACAGAGTTCAGAACACTGATGATAAGAATGTTTAAGGAGCTTAGAGACGACATAAAGAAGGATAGAGAAATCATAATTAACAACCAGTTAGAACTAAAGAACACAATTACCGAAATAAAGAACTCACTTGAAGGAATTACCAGCAGGTTAGATGAAGCAGAGGATCGAATCAGCGACTTAGAAGACAAGTTAGCAGAGATCACCCGAACAGAACAACAGAAAGAAAAAAGAATAAAAAACAATGAAAATGGTTTAAGAGACCTCTGGGATAACATCAAGCGCAACAACATGTGCATCATAGGAATACCAGAAGGTGAAGAGAGGAAGCAAGGGATTGAGAACATATTTGAAGTAATAATGTTTGAAAACTTCCCTAACCTGGTGAAGGAAACCGACATACAAGCCCAGGAAGTGCAGAGAGTTCCAACCAGGATAAACCCAAACAGGTCCACACCAAGACACATTATAGTTAAAATGGTAAAGTTTAAAGACAAAGAGAGAATCCTAAAAGCAGCAAGAGAAAAACAGCGGGTTACATACAAGGGAACTCCCATAAGACTATCAAATGACTTTTCTACAGAAACATTAAAGGCCAGGAGGGAGTGACAGGAGATACTCAAAGTGATGGAAAACAAAGGCCTACAACCTAGATTGCTTTATCCAGCAAGGCTATCATTTAAAGTTGATGGAGAGATAAAGAGCTTCCCAGAAAAGAATAAGCTAAAGGAATTTATTACCACCAAGCCAGCATTGCAAGAAATACTAAAAGGACTTCTGTAAATAGAAGAAAGATGAAAACAATCTAACTACAAATTTAAAAATGGCAATAACTATGTACCTATCAATAATCACTTTAAATATAAATGGATTAAATGCTCCAGTCAAAAGACATAGGGTAGCTGAGTGGATAAGAAAGCAAGACCCTTGTATATGCTATATACAAGAGACTCACCTCAGATCAAAAGACACACACAGGCTGAAAGTGAAGGGTTGGAGTAAGATATTTCATGCAAATGGAAATGAGAAAAAAACTGGAGTTGCAATACTTATATCTGACAAAATAGACTTTAAAATGAAGAACATATTAAAAGACAAAGATGGGCACTATATAATAATAAAGGGATCGATCCGACAAGAGGACATAACCCTAGTAAACATCTATGCACCCAACATAGGAGCACCTAAATATATAAAACAGATATTGACTGATATAAAGACAGAGATCAACAGTAACACTATCATAGTAGGGAACTTCATCACCCCTCTGACAACAAGGGACAGGCCTTCCAGACAGAAAATCAATATGGAAACAACAGCCTTAAATGATACATTGGACCACTTGGATATAATCGATATTTTCAGAGTATTTCACCCCAAAGCTGCAGAATACACGTTCTTCTCAAGCGCACATGGAACATTTTCCAAGATAGACCATATGTTAGGCCACAAAACAAGTCCTGATAAATTGAAATCATACCAAATGTCTTCTCTGACCACAGTGCTATGAAATTAGAAATGAACTACAGGAAAAAAAAAAAAACTGGAAGACACACCAATTCATGGAGGCTGAATAACATGTTACTAAATAATGAATGGGTCAACCAGGAGATCAAAGAAGAAATCAAAAGATATCTCGAGACAAATGAAAATGAAAACACGATGACCCAAAATCTATGGGATGCCGCGAAAGCAGTCCTAAGAGGGCAATTCATAGCATTGCAGGCCTACCTAAAGAAACAAGAAAAATCACTAATCAACGGTTTATCTTCACACTTAAGGGATCTGGAAAAAGAACAGCAAAATAAGCCCAAAGGGAGTACAAGGAAGGATATAATAAAGATCAGAGCAGAAATAAATGAAATAGAAACCAGAAAAACAATACAAAAGCTCAATGAATCCAAGAGTTGGTTCTTAGAGAAGATAAACAAAATCGACAAACCTTTAGCCAGAGTCATTAAAAGAAAGAGAGAGAGGACCCAAATTAATAAAATCAGAAATGAAAGAGGAGAAGTGACAACAGACACTGCAGAAATACAAAAAATTTTAAGGAATTACTATGAGCAACTATATGCCAACAAATTTGACAATCTGGAAGAAATGGACAGTTTTCTAGAGGCGTACAACCTTCCAAGGCTAACTCAAGAAGAAACAGAAAACCTGAATAGACTGATTATCACCAGGGAAATTGAATCAGTAATCAACAATCTCCCAACAAACAAAAGCTCTGGACCAGATGGCTTTACAGGTGAATTTTACAAAACGTTCAAAAAAGAATTATCACCTATTCTCCTCAAGCTCTTCCAAAAAATCCAGAAGGAGAGAAGACTCCCAAACGCTTTTTACAAAGCCACTATCACCCTGATCCCAAAATCAGACAGACACCACAAAAAAAGAAAACTACAGGCCGATAAAAAGAAAAAACTAAAAATAAAAAATAAAACATAAGAATATAGAAAGTTGGAAAGTTAAAGGAGATATATATGGCATGTAACTACTGCACAGAAGAAAGCTAGCCAATGTAGTTATATTAATATCAGGGAAAATAGGCTTCCAGATGAAAAGCATTACTAGGGAAAAGAAAGAAATCCATTATGATAAAGGATTCATTACCCAGGAGAGATCATTTTAAATTTATATGCATCAAATAAAACTGCCTCAAAATATACTTCAAAAATTGGCAAAACTACAGTAAGAAATAACCAGTTCGTCATCATGGGAGATTTCAAGAGTGGTACATACATTCGTTTACTCCTCACAGCAGCCTCATTTTGCACAGAAGAACCATAAAAAACCTAAAATGCAATATTCAGGAATCTGTGTATGTTCATATTTGGGGTTATTGGCGCTGATGTCCTGCTTCCCTATTTGGGAAAGGGACTGACTCGTCTTCTTCTGTGATGTGTAGAAACCAGAACACCTATCCCATTAGTCCTCAAATTTGACTGCAGATTAGAATCTCATGAGAAATGCTTTAGAATCCCAGTGCCCAGGCAATATGCCCTACCAATTACACTAGATTCTCTGAAGGTGGGATTTGGGCATCAGTAGTTTTAAAGCTCCCCAGGGGATTACAATGGGCAGCCTGATGGAAGACGTCCCCAGGGTACTCTCACCTTGGCCCAGCACTGGGGCTGGGTCAGCTGTAAAACTGACGATCCTCTGGGTGTGCTGCCCAAATAAGAGTCACCTTGCAAAAGTAGACATCTCCAAGCCTCATTGTAAATGTGCCATCTTCTTCCTGAACTTACAAATTTTTTTTACACAATTAAATTTACAAAAATGTTCAAGGCATTTCCTAGTCAGCTAGTCTCCCAGGACTTTTAGGAATGGCAGGCTTTGAAGACAGTTGTTGTGGGTTGAATTGTGTACCTCTCTACCCCCCCCCCCCAAAAAAAAAAAAAAAAGAAAAGAAAAGATGTATTAAAGTTCTAACCTCTAGGACCTCAGAATGTCACCTTATTTGGAAATAGGGTTGTTGCAAATATAATTAGTTAAGATGAGGTCGTACTGGAGTAGGGTGGGCCCTGAATCCAATGTAGCTGATGTCCTTATGAGAAAAAGGAAATGTGGACACAGAGACACAGGGAAAATGCCACGTGATGATAGAGGCAGACATTAGAGGGATGTGTCTATAGGCCAAGGAACACCAAGGATTGCCATCAGTGACCAGAAACTAAGAGACAGGCCTGGGACAAATTCTCGCTCAGCCCTCAGAAGAAACCAACCGTCCCAACAACTTGACTTCCGACCCCTAGCCTCTAGAACAGTGAGAGAATAAATTTCTGTTGCTTTAAGCCATCCAATTTACAGTACTTTGTGAAGGCAGCTCTAGAAAACGAATACAATAGTGCCTCCTACACACGTACAAACCTCCGGAGCTCTTGCTAAAATGCAGGTTCTTATCTGTTCAGTGTTCGGGTAGGACCCGAGGTTCTGGATTTCCTACGAGCTCCCAGATGTCGGTGCTTCTGGAAATGCAGAGCAGTTTGAGCAGCAAGGGTGTGGACAAGCCCCCACCTGACGCTGACACTGCTGGTGGAAGACCGTACCTTGGGTAGCCAGGGCTGTGCGGGCAGTGCCAGTATAGCCAAAGTCCTCTGTTCAGGGCTCCATGGGGCTATTGAGGTTTATTCTGTCCCTGCCTGGGATGGTGCCTCCAGTCTCAGCCAGGAAGCTCGTTTTGGCCAGCCAGTTTACAGACCTGTGAGAACGCGCATGCAGAGTAGGTGCCCCCTGCCTCACTCACTGTGTGTCCTAGAGGTGGGGTCAGTAAAATCGTCCTCAGGCATATGGTGCTATTCCAATTTCTCACTGTGGCCTCCCAAAGCAAGAGTTTTGAGCAGTGCTCTTGACTTGCAATGTGTTCTTTCAAAGAGACTCGTGTTGTACTGACAATGCCCGTAAACACTTCCAAGCATGCAATATGAGCAAGACCTAGGTCTTCCAAAGGCTTGCTCTGGGAGCTCTTTCAGGGAAGTTGACCTGTGGTAGAGCGGACCACTGCTGACTTTCTCCAGCATCTATTCCTTTTGCATTGGGGAATAGCACCTCGATTTTCCTTTGGGTGACCCCCCTCCCCAACTTGCAGTCCGTGTGGTGTCTGGAACTCATGACACATAAGCAGCCCTAGAATCAGACTACCCCACTGGGACCCATGCCAGGCCAATGAGAATCCATTGTGAGACTTTTGCTGGAACTCTTGGGTGAGAGACACATATGTTCTACTGTGGCTGCTGAGCTGGTGGATAGATGCCCAGAACTGCTGATGGCTATCTCTCTTCCACCTCAGGGGAACGATCTGTTGAGATTGAAGCCAGGACAAAGGAAGACACAGCTGGGGGAGGGACGGAGGGAGGGAAGAAGGGAGGGAGGGGGAGAGAGAGCGAGAGAGAATATGACCCGATGATGTTATTTGAGGCCCGGGATCCAGACACTCATCTCCAAATCTGAGCCCCCTCCCCTCCCCAAACAAAAATCTCTTTTTGATTAAGCCAACTGGAATTGCACATGCAGAATTCATGAATTTTTATTTAACAACACTTTATAGCATTTCCAACGTGCTAGGCACTGTTCCAAGCGCTTAACATGTATTGACTCATTTCATCCTTTCAACAACCCTATAAGGTGTGTGCTATTATAACCCACATTTTCTAGATAAGGAGGCTGAAGCACCAGTAAGTTGGGTGATAGCATCAAGGTCTCCAGGTGATAAGTGGCAAAGCCAGGATTCAAGCCTAGGAGGTCGGGCCCCAGAGCCTGTGTGTGGCAACCTTGCACTGGACTAGCTCCTTACCAAGGGGGAGACTGTTTCACAGTTGGAGCTGCTTAAAGATGCAGTAAGTTCCCCATTATGAGTGGTATGCAAAAGTATGACAACCATGTGGCAGAAAAATATTGAAGGGATCCAAGCATCTGACTTCAGATTATAGGAATTTAGTGAAATGAAAGGACACTAATTAGTAACATGAAAACATATGAAAGCATAAAACTCATTGATAATAGTAAGTATTTGGTCGGATTAAGAATACTCTAATACTGTAATGGTCGGTGTAAGTCACTTTTAACTCTCAAGGTTAAAAGACGAAAGTGTTAAAAATAACTATAGTTACAATGATTTGTTAATGAATACACAAGATGAAAAGATGTAAGGTGTATACTGACGTCAAAAACATAACACGTAGTGAGGGGGAAGGAAAAGAGTAGAGTTTTTGTAGGTGATTGAAGTTAAGTTGTTATCAACTTAAAATAGACTGTCCTAACTATAAGGTGTTTTATGTAAGCTTCATGGTAACCATACAGCCAAAACCTATAGTAAACGCACAACACAGAAAAAGAAAGGATTCAAAACACATCACTGCAGAAAATCATCAAATCACAAAGGAACACAGCAAGAGAGGAAGAAAGGCACAAAGGAACTACAAACCAGCCAGAAAACCATGAACAAAATGGAGATAGGAAGCCTTACCTATCAATAGCTACTTTAAACATAAATGGATTGAATTCTCCAACCAAAAGACACAGTGTCTGAATTTAAAAAGAAAAGATCCAACAATATTCTGCCTATAAGACAGTGACTTTCGCTTTAAGACTCACATAGGCTGAAAGTGGAGAGGTGGAAAAAGATATCCCATGAAAATAGAAACCAAAAGAGAGCAGGGGTAGCTATACTTTCTCAGACAAAATAGACTTTAAGTCAGAAACTATAACAAGAGACAAGGAAAGACAGTAAATAATGATAAAGGGGTCAATTCATCAAGAGGATATAATAATTATAATATGTATGTAGTATAATAATAATTGTAACTGTATATGTACCCAACATCAGGGCACCTAAATATATAAAGCAAATATTAGCAAATCTGAAAGGAGAAACAGTGATACAATATTGGTAGAGAACTTCACTACCCATTTTCAACAATGGATAGATGATACAGGCAGAAAATCAGTGAGAAAACCTTGGGCTCGAAATACACTTGTACCGGCGGACTTACCAAACATGCAGAGAACATTCCTTTCATCCAACAGCAGCAGAATGTATATTCTCAGGTGTACACAGAACATTCTCCAGGATAGATCATGCATTAGGGCACAAAACAAGTCTTCACAAATTTAAGAAGATTGAAATCATATCAAATATCTTTTCCAACTAGTTTTATAAAACTAGAAATAAATATCAGGAAGAAAGCTAAACTAAAAAAAATGGTTAACTATGTGAGGCGATGGATATGTCAATTCCCTTGATCATGGTAATCATTTCATTAGACACACACACACACGCACGCATGCACGCACGCACGAGGTCTGACAATTAAGTTCCAGAACTTGTTGCAACAATGTTGCTGATCTTGTTTTGATATCAGAGGGATTATTCATTATGAATGTGAACCAACTGGACAAAAGTTAACCAAGTTTACTATTTGGAAGTGCTGAAAAACCTGCATGAAAAAGTTAGCCGACCTGACTTTTTCGCCAACAATTCATGGCTCTTGCATCACGACAGTGCACCAGCTCACATGGCACTGTTTGTGTGGGAGTTTTGAGCCAGTAAACAAATAACTGTATTGGAACACCCTCCCTACTCACCTGATCTGGCCCCCAATGACTTCTTTCTTTACCTGAAGATAAAGGAAATGTTGAAAGGAAGACATTTGGATGACATTCAGGACATCAAGGGTAATACGACAACAGCTCTGATGGCTATTCCAGAAAAAGTGTTCCAACATTGCTTTGCAGGGTTGACTAGGCACTGGTGTCTGTGCATAGCTTTCCAAGGGGAGTACTTCAAAGGTGACCGTAGTGATATTCAGCAATGAGGTATGCAGCACTTTTCTGGGGTGAATTCGTGAACTTAATTGTCCGACCTCATATATATATGTATATATAGATACACATACACTATACACCTTATCTACATAACAAAACATGTTGTACACCATAAATATATACAATTTTTATTTGTGAATCGTAAAATTAGTAAACTTGGGAGGAAAAATAAGAAAGTGGCAGCACTTGGATTTGAATCCAGGTCTCTGATTCTGTGCCAAGTGAATGTCCACGTGTCCTCAAATCCTGAGACTTTGTTATTCTCTTTGTTGCATTACCCCTGTCCACCCCAGGGCATCTGGTCCTGCTGAGCTCGCCCGAGGCCGCAGAGGTGGACAGAAAGCAGCAGGAAGTAGCCATTTCTCCAGGGGGCAGAGTGTCAGCATTGCTCTTTCTTAGAAATCTCCTGCTCTGACCTGAGACTTTACCTTGCTGCGCCTCAGTTTCTTTATCTGTAAAAGGCGATCATATCATTTTCGTGTCGTTTTTGTAAGGCTCACATGAGCTATTACATGTGAGAAGTTTGTTCATTTCATGCCACAAATATTGATTAAGGGCCGACTCTGTTTCAGGCTCCATTTCAGATATTGAGATTTGTCGAAAACAGAATTCACCCCCAAGTAGTTCAAATAAAGAGATTTTAATGAAGGAACCACTAACAGAAGAGTGTGAGGGGCTAAGGGAACACGAGACATCTAACAACAGCAAACATCAGGAAGCCATTATCATCCCTAGGGGAACGAACAAGCAGTGGTGATAGAATTACTAGTCTTAATCTAGTATGTTTCATCTAGACTTGAGCGGGAGAGCCGCTCAGTGGAAGCCGTAGGTGTGGAGCAACTCAGCTGCTTCCCAAGTCATGGCACTGAAGCAGGGTGGGCATTCGGAAGAAATACCACCAGCCTGCCCTGCCCCCCATTCTCCTGCTGGGGCCTCGCTTTGGCCAGAGCCACGCAGAGACCAGTGAGCCAGGTTGATACTGCCTGCAGAGGTCAGCCTCCTGGGGCTCAGAGCAGAGTAGGGAAGGTGGGGTGGGAGCAAGAGGGCAGAGAAATAGAATAACTCTCTTAGAAAATCATCAGTGAACGAAATAGACTTAGTCTGTTCCAGTTCAGATTCTAGTAATGCTTTGCAAATGGCAAAGTACTGCAGACACATTGGTTAAATCATCCGTAACTACAGTCATTACATTGATAGCACCCCTTCCTCTGGCTTCTGTCAAACACCCAAACTACAGGTGGCCAGCTGGAGGTGCCTAAGAGCGACCCAGACATTGAGGTTCGCAGTAAAGTTGCAAAATAGGGAGCAGAGCAGGGGCCATTCCAAGGCACGTTAAGATTCGTGCTCTGTGGATGGCCGTGGCCATTCTGGGCCGAAATTCAAGCCTGGCTCTGCACTGGAGCAATAAAAAAAAGGGCAGCCATGTCCATACAGACAGATGGAATTCGAAATACAGGACAGGAGAAACCAAGAATGAGAAACACCCAAGAGGCAGACATTAATGAGGCCCCAGCCTAATTACGCAAGCCACGTTCTCCATTTCCAGCATTAGGCAACCCTGAGTTACAGGCACCCGTTCAAACCACAGTGGCTGATAGTGTGTATCCGCTCATTAGAAGGTCAGACCTTGGAGAGGGTTGGAGAAAAGGAGCCAGGAAGCATAAGTAACACAAGACCTTGAGGAAAGGCAGCAGAGACTCAAAAATTCCCCGGTACCCACTCTCGACTTACTATTTCCAGGGAGGTTGTTTGGGACAAGACAGAGATACCTGGGCCTTTCCCAGAGGAGAGGATATTTTATAAAATCTTAGAGGTCCAGAATTGGGCGGGCCCCTTAGAGTTTTCTGTGTGCCCCCGTTTTTACAGATGGGCAAAGTGTGGCCGGGGAGGGGGCAGGGAGGAGGGCAACCGTCCACAGCCTCCTAGCATGTGAGCTCCTCAGCCAGGATGAGCTCTCAGCTTTCCTGATCTCTATGGGGGGCCTCTCAAGCATCCTATCAAAGAGCATTATAAAACACTTGTGCCTTTCCTTTTTATTTCATACATTATCGCCCAGTCTCCGGAGCATCCTGAACTTGGAATTTCAAATTCCACATATGCATTCATTCAACAAATATCGCCTGAGCGCATTCAGAGCACCGGGCGCAGTCCGACAAACATTACAAAGAGTGCAGTTTCTGCTCCGGCTTCTCGGGCTGTGTCTGTTTGGAAAAGCGCTCCCTTTAACTCTCCTAAGTGGTTGCACACCCACTGAGCTGCTCCTACTTTCCTTTCTTTCATGCGTTAAAGATGTGCCAGGCACAGACGATACAGCAGCGACAAAATAGACAATACCCCCTGTGGAGGCGAGGTTCAAGTTGCAGAAAAACGAGCAACATGCAAGTAAGCAAATACACGTTCTAATGGCAGATGGTGAGACATGGGTAAAGCAAAAGAGACAGTTACTGGTGTTTTGAGGAAGGGTGACAGGGAAGGCCTCTCTGAACAGAAACCTGAATAAAGTGAGCGGAACGTGACATATGCATTTGGGGAGGCGCTTCTCTCTTTCTCTCTTGACTTTGAGTGGGCGTGCACATAGGTGAGGGGCAGCTTGGGGGCCAGAAGAGGCAAAGAAGAAAAGCAGAGACCTTCCTTGGCTCGGCACACTCAGGTCCATCGGGGTCATGTTTCTCCACCCTCTTCTCTGCCTTTGGCACCCCCTCCTCTGTGCTCACAAGCATCTAGGACTTGCCCAGGGAGGTGGGGTGTCTTCATGGCCCAGGGCCCACACAGAGAGGCAGGGCAGATGGCCCGTGGTGGATCCCAGCTCTGCCACCTGCAAGCCGGAAGGCCCTGGGTGAGTCTCCCCACAGTTCTGGCTCTTGGTTTCCCCGTCTTTGAAGTGGGAACAAGTATGTATGAGTGATATGTGTGAAGTAGGTAGAGTGGTGTCTGGTGGACATTCTTTGCACTGTTCTTCCTTCTTCCTGAAACACTTCTGCAGATGTTGCCTCGTCTCACCCTCTTATTTCCTTTCAAATTTCTGATCAGATGCCACCTCCTCAGAGAGACCTTGCCAGACCATACTATCCCCACTCTCCTGGCCCAACTATGCATATTTTTCTTCAAGCATTTATCACTGCCTGAAATGATAGATAGATAGATAGATAGAGGATAGATAGATAGATAGATATACTAGATAGAAAGATAGATAATAGATGGTTGATTGAAAGATTAGATACATTAATAATATAACATATAAGAGAATATATATTTTAGACAAATATGCTACTATGTAATTATATAGACTAGATACATGCATGAATATATAATAAACATAATACATAAAATTTGTAACACATTTTCTATGTATAGATAAGATGTGCTACTATGTAATTTTGTTCCCACTGTGTTCCCAGGCCCTAGACAGTGTCTGTCACATATCAGGGTCTCAGTAACTATTTGTTCAATGAATGAAGGAACGAACCAGCCCTTAACCCACAGCTGTGCCGTCTTATTCTTACTGCTCTTCCGGCACCGTGCCTGATTCAGACGGGCAATAATTATTATTTACCTCTCATGTCTCCCACGGGACTGGCCCCTCCTTGAGGATCAGGTTAAGGGTTGCTTTTCCGAATTGTACCCCCAGTGTCTGGCACAGTGCCTAAGTCTTTGCTGAAAGCATTCAGGACCCGCCGACCCTTTGAATGAGTAAGAATCCCACAACTCTGCAAAGTAAAGAGCTCGCCGGAGGACTCCAGCCGCAGCTTGCACCCGGCTCCGACTTGCTGCCCTGTCCACCGCCCACTGCCTCCTCTCCCGGGGAGGGGACAATGAGTCATTGAGGGTCCCAGCAGAGCAGCCTTGGAGGGGGCTAGGCCCCGATCGATCTCTTTGCCCAGGGCCTTTGCCCTCCCCAGTGCTGGAGAAAGCAGGATCCCGGGGGCTTGCAGAGGTGGGGCGTGGGAACGGGAAGAGCCGCACAAGAAAAAGACAGTGAGAGTCTGTAAAGACATGCCAGGCTCCGCTGCCCCTGCTTCTCCAGCCAACAGACCAGCAGCAGATGTGCCAACTCCCCCAGGAGAGGGAGCGGCGCTCTGACAGAGAAAAACAGCGTTGACTCCTGATTCCCAGAACCATAGAAATGGGTGGGAGAGACCTGGGGGGCCCACCAGAGAGCCCCCACGGTCCTGCACACCTTCCACATGCTGTAGCCACTCCAGAAAATGGCTCCAGCGCTGGGTCCGACTTCCCTGTCCCCCCTTCCCTCTCATCCCCTCACCCCCACCCTGGGATTCACTCCCCACCTGACACAGTCAACTAGGGGAGAAATTGCCCTGATGGTCACTTCACCGTTTTGATTTTGGCCGTTTGTCATTCAGAAGCAATCACCTTTTACTAAAAGGCAACTGTGAACTTTTCAGTGGCGGGTGTCACCCCCTTTTGAAAGACATGAAGGAGCACTTCCCGAGAAGGGTAATGCCTAATGCAAGGTCCCACCTCTAATGAGTAGAGGAGTGGGGCTCAGACTCCAGTGATTTCACATCACACGCCCTTCCACTCGGTGGACACAGCTTGACACTGGGGAAAACGTTTGCGTTGAGTCCAGTGGCCCTGGGTTCGAATCTCTATAAGTAACCTCACCTCCTGATTCCCAGGGTCTGCAACTAAAATGCAAATAATGCCCCCTTTATGGACTAAAGGACGAAAAGTGTGTTAGTGCCTGAAACAGTGGGTGCTCTCTAAGTGTTCGCTCTGCCCCTTCCTCACCCTCTCACCCTGCCTTTCCTGGTTCCCCAGGGTGAGGCTGGTGGGGAGGCGGGAGGGGAGAGTGTGACTCCCCAACCCCTGCGACAGGCCCGCGTGATCACCTGGTGCCAAACTGTTTTCAGACTCTCTCTTCATTTAAGCATGTCTGTGTGCTTCCTGAGGCCTGGTGGTCCCCCAGGTCAGTGACGTTCAGACTTTTGCGTGAAGGCACATAATTTGGGAACGCTCTGCCCTACTTCGTGAAATGCAGATGCTCAGGCCCATTACCAGAAAGGCTCCTGGCTGTGGCCCTGGCATGTGGTCGAGTGCCACCTGTGAGATTCGCTACCAGCAGTCCAAGGACCCCACTTTAAAAACCAGCGAACGCATAGCCTGGGAGGGGGTGTGGCAGGCAGATAACTCAAACATAGAACAAATGTTATTGTCATGTGTTCTTCATAGTTTTAACATAAATGTGGACATGTTAGCAACAGTCATATCAAAATTAAAAATCGAGTTGAATGTGCCTCGAGAAGTGAGAGGGTCCACGTCTAGCTCTCCCAGTTCCTGACTGCGGGGCCTGGGGGACTCCTTGTCTTCTCTCTGAGTCGGTTTCCTCGTTTGTAAGTGACGGTGGCAATTCCAGCCTCATAGGACAGTGGAAGGAATCCGAAGACATTAAGTGTATGTAGGTGATATACACGATAATCTACGAAGGGGTGTGTAAACATTAAATGTGAGACGAAGGTGACAATTTTTTGCTGGGACATTTCTTCATTTTGATCATAAATAATATTTCTGTGCTATGAAGCCTGTTTTCTGGCAGGCTGGAATCTATCCTTTACTTTCTGCAGTGTTTGTCCTGATGCAGAGTGATAGGTATGTGAGAATGAAGTCAACCCGTAGACCGTCAGCCCTTCATTGCCTCAGAGAGGGAACCAGTACCACCATCAGTGGGGTACGTGGGCTCTGCAGACCCCTGAGTTTCTCCTACTGATGGTGACGATGGTGTGTGTGTGTAACTTTTTTTCTTACCAGCATTTTCTGATTCTCCACCATCACTCCTACCATATCACCTTTCTCACCTGGATTTCTGCAGTACGCTCCCACTGGTCTCCTTGCTTCTGCTATTACCCCCGTCTCAATTATCAATTGCTATGTAGTGGACGACCCCCAGCCTTAGTTGCTTAAAACCACAGCCATTTTATTTGCTTGCAGCCTGAGGGTCAGGAATTTGGGCAGGGCTCGGTTAGCTGGTTTTTCTGTTGCATGTAGTATCGGCGGGTGAGTCACTGAGCTGCATGCAGCTGGTGGCTCGGCTGGGCTGGAAGGTCCCAGTAGGCTTCACACTCATGTCTGGTGCCTCTCCACGTGGTCTCTCTTTCTCCACATTTCTATTGAGCTTCTTCATAGCAATGTGGTCTCAGGATAATCAGACTTCTTATACGGCAGCAGGGTTTCAAGAGGGCAGGTTACAAGAGGGGTGGAAGGTGCGGATATCTTAAAGGCCAGCATCATTTCTGCTACATGCTAGTGGCCAAAGACAAGCGTGGGGGAAAACTAGATTGAAGGACACCCACCTCTCAATGAGAGGAGCAGAGAATCTGAGGACATGTTAATAATCCACCACGTCCCCTTTCAATCCATTCTCTGCACAGCAACCAGAGCGATTGTTCTGAAATTAAACCAGATACCAAGACCATGTGTAAAACCCTCCAAGGGCTTCCCATCCCTCTGAGAGTGAAATTCACCCTCCTGACTGTAGTCTGCAAGGCCCCAGATGGAGTAGACTTCGGCTCTCTCTCCACCTTCCTTCCCCTCGGCCACAGTGACTCCTCGTCCATCGTGTTCTTTAAACAGGTCAAGTGGCTTCTCACCTCCTCGGGGCCTTTGCACTTGCTGTTCCTTCAACCCAGGGATGTTTTCTCCCAGGGACGAGCACAGTTCACCCCCTCACTACATTTTGGCCTTGCTCAAACGTCACCACTTCCTTCTCTGCCCATCCATGCGATCCAAAATAACCTCCCCTGTGGCTCTCTCTACGCTCACCCAGCTTTATCTTTTCACAGCATTCAGCTCTGCTGCCGTGCTTGTGAATGTGGTCCTTGCCTGTCTCTGGCACTAGAACATAAGCTTTTTGGGCAGGGATCTTGTCTGTTTCGCAAATCACCGCATCCCGAGCACCTACAATGGTGGCTAGCATAATTGGAGTTAAATGAGTGACTGATGCTTTCATCCTGCCTTTGTTTTATTTCCTAAATTTGAGCCCACTGCCCCACCCCAGACTGGCAGGTCCTCGTAGGTAGCGGTCTTGTTGCTTTCATCATTTCAGCCAGCTGGCACCTAGCATAGTACTTGATAACTATCCTTTGGGAGCTAGATTTGAATTCTACCCCTTGTTTGAAGTCCTAAGCTTACTCTTTTAGAAATTCCCGCTGTCCTGCTTTGCTCTGAAGCATCAATTGAGCTCTTGCTATGTTCCATGTAATGTGATAAGCGCGTGAATAATACGCATTCTCTTATTTAAACCTCAAAGCAAGTTCACATGATATGGCCTGGTACTATCCCCATATAACAGATGGGGAAACTGAGTCACCGTATGGCTAAGTCACTTACCTGAGGTCACACGGAAAACGGAGGAGCCAGGATTTCAATGCAGGCTATGTCTAAACCCATGCTCCTCACAGCTATGGATCCTGTGTCCCACATGACAGAGTCTCTGGTGGTGCTTCGTCTGTTCTGCACCATTTCATTCCTGCCCTGTGCTTGCGCAGCTTATTTCCTCAGTTAACTCAGATTTGTATTTTTTTTTTGGATCCTCTTTCAAGCCAGCTCTGTCACTGACTGGATCTGTCACTTACATTGGGAAACTTGACGACCCGACCCGTTCTGTGCCTCATTTCCCCAGATACAAAACAGAGATAATGGTTGTACCTAATCCGAGGTGTGGTTGAGAGAATGAAGCGCGCTAATTCACCAAAACGACTTACAACAGGACCTTCCATATAATTAGCACTTAATAAGCTTTAGTTTTTACTCGTATTTTTTCTTTTTCCCAAAACACGAAGCACAGCCTTAGCCGCAGGACGTACACTCGAATAAATACTTTTGCCTCAGCCAATAAGCAGTGAGCCCTTTTACGTGCTCCGAAACACCATCACAGGATACCCACTGTCTCCTCAGAAACAGGTTGGTTTTTGTTTGTTTGTTTCTTTTTTAGATTCAGGTGTACAAAACAATGTAATAGCTAGACATTTACATCCCTCACGAAGCGATAAGCCCCCGCTCCTGACCTACTGCCCTTCTGACATCCGCACGAGGGTTGCGTCCTGACACCTTTTGCGGTTCTTCTCATTGTCCTGTCCTTTCACGTTCAGCCAGTGGGAACTGAGTGCCTGCCTTGTGCCAGGCTTTCTCGAGGCACTTTCGATACACTGTGTCACTTTATATTCTTGTCCCATATCACAGATGGAGAAACTGAACTTCTCAGAACTTACGTAACTTGCTCCAAGGAGCCCATCAAAAAGAAATGAAGGAAAACCTAGCTGGTCCTCTGCATTTTCCCCTGCCCGCCTCCAGTCTATTTTCTACACAGAGCCAGAATGAGTTTTTTGTTTGTTTGTTTCTGTTTATTTTTAGTTGATAGGCTTAATTTTTTTAGAGAGGTTTTCGGTTCCCAGCAAAATTGAGGAAAGTAGAGAATTCCTTATACTCCCTTCCCCCACATATGAACAGCCGCCCCATTATCAACACCCCCCACCAGAGTGATACATTTGTTACAATTGATCAACCTACATGATACGTCATTATCACCCGAAGTTCCTCATTTACATTAGGGTTCACTCTTGGGGTTGCACATTTTAGGAGTTTTGACAGAAATATAATGGCATGTATCTACCATTATAGAATCACACAGAATAGTTTCACTGCCCTAAAAAGCCCGTGCTTTGACTATTTATCCCCGCCTTCCCCTCACCCCTACCAACCACTGATCTTGTCACTGTCTCCGTAGTTTTGCCTTTTCCAGAATGTCCTAGAGTTGGACCCATATAATAGGTACCCTTTTTAGAGTGAGCTTTTAATTTGATCACGTCGCTCCATCAGTTAAAACCCGTCAGTGCTTTCCTTGTACTCTTAGGATAAAGGCCAAAATCTTCACCGTGGTCTGCGTGCTCTGGCCCCTGCCCACCTCTCCAGCCCCTTCTGCTCTCTTTGCGACACAGCGACACCCACTTTTTCTCAGTTTTCAATCCTCACCTGTTGTTTCCCATCACAGGTCTTCATATATTCTGTTCCCTCTACTTGGAAAGTTCTTTCCTCTCCATGTCACCTAGAAAGCTCCCACTCATCCTTCAGATCTCAGCTCAAGTGTCACGGCCTCGGAGAAACCACTTACACCCACTCAGATGAGATTCACGGTGGCTGATACTCAGCGGGCTTGCAATCCACTCTTCATTGAATAAGTGAAGGAACCTATATGAGTAGCTATTTTAAGTACTTACTATGCCCTGGGCACTTCATATTTATTAATATTATTTCTGTTTCTTACATCCTCTCTGCATGGTCAGTATGATAAGCTACATTTTGCTGACGGGAGATTGAGGTTCAGAGAAGTTCAGTATGTTGCCGAAAGTCCCACTGCTCATGAGGGGGTGGAGTTCGGGTTTGAATCCAGCTCTTTCTGAATTGAAAGTCTGGTTTCTTACAACTGTGCCACGCCCCCTGCTTTTTCTTAATGCCGGAGCCAGTGTTTGAGCCTCTGTTGGTGGCAGGGCACTGGGGCTTTCTGTGTGGGTGGGCTGGTGGCTACCCATTTCCATGGGTCAGGGGTCAGGGGAAAGGTTGTTGCCATTTAATAACGTGCAGCAGCAGCTCTGCAGTTGGGCGATTACAGCATTTGTTCACCATATGATGGTTTGGCTCCCATTCAGCTTCCCAGAGAGAGCCATACAGCCATCTTTTATTACCACCCTCTGTGCTGAGAGAAAGAAACATAAAGAGGAAAAGTGACTGTGGCTGGCCTTTGCTTTGGGCCATCACACAGCGCTTCCTGCCGGCACAGCCTCCGTGCTCCTTCCTCTCCTCCGGGGCTCCACACAGCAGCAGCGGCGCAAGGCGGAGGCCTTTCTTTGTCTCTCGTCCAGCCCAATTTTCTCTCTCCCTGTACTTCTCCTGACCAAATGCTGAGGCAGGAGAAGAGTGAGCATCGTCGTATAAGGTTGTGCAGCTCGTGCACTGCTTGCTGAACGGTGTATGATGCCTTCCAGGGGGGGGCTGAATGTCAGCCTGTTCTCTGCTCACCCGGGTTCTAATTTGGGGGTTGCCTCTACCCTTTTTCTAATTTGCACAAAGATGTCTGACAGATCAGTAGGAAAGGCTGGAGAACGTGGCTTGGAGAAAAGACTGTCAGCTCGCCCTGCGCTCTGGCAGTCAAATACCTCCTCTCTTCTTGGGATCTGCATTCACTAATGACCGGCCTCCAGACCCTGCTGGCAGCAGAACTCCTATGAGCATAAATCAGGGGAGTCATCGTGAATCCTCTTCCATCTCGGCTTGGAACTCCTTAAGTAAATTACTAGGACAAAGCCCCTGACCTCTGGAGTCAAGAGCAAAGCAGCTTCGGCTAAGTGTTAAGACCACAGACCGTTCAATTGAGCCAATCTGAATTTAAGTCCTCCATCCATCACTCACCAGCTGTGTGACCTCGGGGCACTCAATTCACCTCACTGAGCCTCGTTCCCTCCACGGTGAAACACAGTGGTCCTTAGAAAGATTAGTAGTAATAATTTATGGTCACGATAAAACATGGCTGCCATCACTTGCTTACTGGGTGCCTGCCACTGTTCTAAGCACCTGTAGAGGGATGAGGTCCTTTAGTCCTCTGAATAATCTATTTTCCAGGTAAAGAATCTGAGGCACACAGAGATGGACACAAAGATGGTAAATTGGTGAAGCCTGGATTTGAACCAGGGCCTTTTACTAGCTCTCAAGTAAAGCACATAGAAGCCAAGTCCGGCTCCTGGCACCAAGAAAGTGCTCCACAAATAAGAGCCATTGCATTATCTGCAGCGGCCGCTGCAGCTGCCAGGGTCAGAGGCTGCCAGTACAAGGGGACAGTCCATCGGTCCTCCTCCATGTCTGTGGTTCTCAACCCCAGTGCCGCAGCGGTACCTCCGGTCTATTTCAGATTGTTGGGAGGCTGAATGGACAGGATTCCAGCTCCCTTCTTCCCACCTCACCACCTTCACCCAGAGAATCAGTTCCACATTCATCTATTTATATATTTAAATTCCAAGTAAAAATTTGTTTGAAAAAGAACTCTGCTGCCAAGCAAGAGTTTAAAAACACATAGCCCAGCCTAACCCGTTCATTTTAAAATAAATGTGCCGCAGAGAAGGTGAGTGCCTTGCTCAAGACACACAGGGAGTGAGTTGGAGACTGTGAGGGCAGAACTCCTGATTCCCGGAGCATAGCTTTTGGCTAAGCCTCCTCAGCATCTTGCTTTTTTCCCCTCAAGTTGCAACCAGAGAACAGATTTTGCTCACATCTCCCAACCCCCTCGTTCCAGTGCCCTTTCTCCCAGTCTCCAAGCATACCCCCTGTGTCTGTGCCTGCTCTGGGCGCACCTGTCACCTGTCATGCACATACTGCCAGGTGCCCCCAGTCCCAGACAGACAGACAGGGCACCACCCTGCTTCACAAAGCTGAGTCCGGGAGGCTGGCCTCCCACTGGTGGCTCCATCTCTCGCTGTGCCGGTCAGACCTGAGCTCAGAGAGGAGGGAGGGCTGACAGGTTCCTAGTGTTAATGGGATACATTTGAGAAATGCTAAACCAACAGTCTTTGGAAATTCAGGCCAGCAGACAGGCCCAGAGCCTGCCAAATTTCTGCAGGGGTGGGAGGGGGTGGTTATGCTGAGGCAAAATTAGTGTCTTTTAAAAACCGGATGAAGACATTGTTTATTCAAGACCCTGGGAGCACAAAGATAAAACATACATAATGAATTTGGGGTCTTTCAGCAGACAGCTCTCCTAAACTGTCTCCATCATCATAAAAATTGCAGCCATCCACTGAGGCTGAGCAGTTTTGTGTAGATCCTCTCCCTGCAGGGAACTGTAAGGCACAGGTTAAGAAGCTGAAGTTCAGAGAGGTGAAGGAACTTGCTCAAGGTCACACAGCTGATGGATGAGAAGGAGCCAGAATTCAACCAGGCTTCTCCACCTCCCAAATTCACACTCTTTTGATTATGACTAGGTCCTCAGACTAAGACCCTGACCTCTAGGGTCAAGGGCAAAGCAGTTTAGGCTGGACTGTGGATTTAGATGGAGACCATTGAGATAATCTAACTTCAGACGGACAGCATATAGGTACAAAGACTGTTAAGACATCCTCAAAACACTCTATTACCTACCAATTAATTTAGGCTATTAGGGAAGGTTACCATAACAACTAGACCCAAGAATCTTGGCTTGTAAGGAGTGCAACAGAAAGGCTGAACATTCCCAGGTCCATCTGTTTCTCTAGACTTGACCGCTATAAGCTATGCTAAGGCTCGTCCATTCATTCATTCAGTGACTATTTATGAGCACCTTCCATGAGCCAGGCAGCATGCTAAACCCTGGGAAACGAGGAGGTATTGGCATCCATGAGGGGGGACATAGCCTGGCAGAGCTGAAAAGTCATGGGCTTCAGAGAAACACCTGGGTTCGTATCCAGTCTTTGTTTCCTTCTGACAGTGGCCATAATTTCTCTCTCTGAGCGTCCGTGCTGATCATGGGGTATCCACCGTGGTCAAGGGCAGGGGTCTGCACATTTTTTCCTTAAAGGGCCAGACAGCAAATATTTTCATCTTTGCAGCCCTTAGGGTCTCTGTCACAGCTACTGTACTCTGTTGTTGTGGCGTGCAAGTGGACATACACTATACATAAGTCAATGAGTGTAGCTGTGTGCCAATAAAACTTTATTTACAAGAACAGGTGGTGGGCTGGATTTGGCCAGAATTGGCCTATGAGTTATAGTTTGCTAACCTCTGGTTAAGAGTATGGCCTCTGGCCTGTGGCTACCTGGGTTCAAATCCTAGCTCTGCCCTTTACTGGCCATGTTGACCTTGGATAAATTATAAAGCTTCTCTGTGCTTTAGTGTCACCTTTTTTAAAACGGAGATGATGATGATTCTAGGGAATCTGTGAGGAATAAAATAATCCTCATAAGGCCCTTAAAAACCAGTGCCTGGCATGTTGTCAGCCTGCATCGTCGTTAGCTACGCATAGGGAGAGTAGTGTATGTGAACAAGTAATGATGTTAATACCTGCCCTTTGGGGCCAGAGGGTAAGAATCGGATGATGCTGTGCCTGTGACCTCCATTGGGGCATGGGTTTTTCAGTATTTTGTTCTTACTTTATCCTCCTCTAATAAAACTTTATTTACAAAAACAGGTGACCCCCCATAGGCCATAGCTTGCTCATTCGGTTTTGTAATGTTGCGTTAAAATATTATTTATCTTGATTATAATCATCTCTCCTTCAAACTTTGTGCCCAAGGTGAGTGCTTCACTCACCTCCCCTTTGTCCCAGCCTGGCCAAAGCTTAGAGCAGTATGTTTATTTAAAACCAGAGGCCTCTGTGCATGGGGTCTGGCATCGACTGGGTCTTTGATAGATGGAACCTTCCACATGTTTGCATGCCATTGTTTGCATGCCATAGGGATGAAGAGCTCAAGTTTCAGAGTCAGACTGCCTGGGTCCATATTCGGGCCCAGCCACTTACTGTGTGACTTTTTAAAGTTTCTTAGCCTCTCTGTGCCTCAGTCCCCTTAGTTGTAATATGAGGCTGATGATCATCCCTACCTTATAAAGATGCTGTGAGGATTTGATTTTATTTTTTATTTATTTTTTATATTGGGGAACAGTGTGTTTTTCCAGGGCCCTTCAGCTCCAAGTCATTGTCCTTCAATCTAGTTGTGGAGGGCGCAGCTCAGCTCTAAGTCGAGTCGCCATTTTCAATCTTAGTTGCAGGGGGGCGCAGCCCACCATCCCATGTGGGAATTGAACCAGTAACCTTGTTGTTGGGAGCTCGCGTTCTAACCAACTGAGCTGTCCAGCTGCCCCTCTGGCAACTCAGTGGCAGCTTGTTGTCGTCAATCTAGTTGTGGAGGGTGCAGCTCACTGGCCCATGTGGGAATCGAACCGGCAACCTTGTTCTTCAGCGCTCGTGCTCTAACCAGCTGAGCCATCTGGCTGCCCCGCTGTGAGGATTTTAAATGACTTGATCCATCTAATGTGCTTCGATGAGTATGGGACACATGACGAGCACTCAATGGATATTAACCTCTTTCTTATTTTCCTGCTGGTGTTAAGGGTCACCAGAGGGCAAAATGGCAGAAAGGAGTAGGGCATCTAAGCAGAACAGGGTGGAACGGTTTCAGAGAAGTGGGATTTTCAGTTCTTGAGCCTCGTCAAGCATCAGGACCATCCGATGACCTTGCCTATTAGGCAAATTCCTGTCCCTGCTTCTCAGGAATTTGGATGTGTTATGTTTGTGGCCCAAGAATCCCCTTTTTCAACAGGCCCAGCGAGTGTGTCGCAAGGGGTCCCAGGAGCACACGTTGAGAAACACCAGATCTTTGGTTTCCAGGGAACAATGTCTCTCTCGCTCAGGCCTGCTGCTTCCTGAGAACAAGCAGATCAGCCCCCTTTAGTCTCCTTTCCTCCCTTCGTCTCCCTGGAGGGGGCTCTGCTTCCATGTGGGGTCAGTTAGATTCAGCTGCTCCCAGGCCTCTCCCCAGGGCCTCCAGCTGTGCAAACCTGTGGCCCTCTTGTTTCAGAGGCTTCCCAGCGAGTGTTTTGAGGGCTCGGCTAACGGTGCCTCCACTGCTGTGTCCCTCAGCTGCTGAATGTGGGACCGCTCTGCCAGGGATGCACTGCAAACAGGTTTTCCCCTCAGTTTGCAGTGCTGTCTCTGGGATTTTTTACTGTCAAAGAGCAGAACACCAGCATTTCTTCCCCCAGGGCTGGGGATGTGAGAGCTGCAGGAAGCTTAGAACAGAGCTGAACGTACAGAAGGGCAGAGGCAACGTGGCAGGCAGGCAGCCACACAGACCTGCTTCAAACCCCCGTGCCTCTGGTACTTTTCACACAGGCGCAGCTTTGGGGAAGTGACTTAATATCCATATGCCTCTTGGATCCCTCTTCTTTAAACAGGGACAATCCCGGCATTGCTCAGTGTTTGAAGAGAGTTGGGTTTAGGTGGGTCGAGGGGAGATAAGTAGATCTCTTCTCCTCTGCTCACCTCTCCTCTACCTGACCATCGAGCCACTATGCCTCATTCTCTAGGATGTTTCTTGGTTTTGCGTGTGTGTTTCCTGTCCTCCCAGCTAGATTGCAGGTGCGATGAAGTCACCAGCTAGAGTGATGCTCTGTGTCAGTTTGCCACTCACCTAAAGATTACTGAATACCAACTTCGTGGTATTGGGAATTTCCACTAATGGGAAATTCCAGTTTCTCTTGTATTTTTGAAACACAAAACAAAACAAAACAACAACAACCTTATTTGCCATCCCTCTTCATTTCATGACTACATGAAATAACCTGGAAGCGTCTGACTCATCCTAAACCCAATTGCTTTTTGAAATGAGATTATAGCAAATTATGTAGCTGTCAAGAAATTCCAAGGTCACCTGATGCCACGTAGTGGCTTTATAGTTGACAAAACTGAGGCTCAGAGATAGGAAGTGGCTTGCAATTGAGATCCTCACCTGAACGACAGAACACAGAAAATGATGAGAATGACTGTTTATAGTTCTCCCACACCTGGTACATAACGTGTACCATTATAGATTGACAGGAGAAAAGTTCCCTGATTATCTACAAGGGGTGCCTTTGGACATTGGGCTTAATTTTCTCCCAGAACTAGTTGAGAATGGCTGAGCTGGATAGCAGAGCTGTGTCTATCTAGTCTGGACACCTTACCCCACCTGGAAGCTTCCTACAGTGGATGAGAGTCACAGCCCAGTGATTAGTGGAAGGAAAAGACTATCTCATTTCTTGTCCGACTGCTTTGTAAAATCCAAATGCCCTGTAAACATAAGGGGCTTTGTCTGCTTGTTTGGAAGGGGGTAGAAAAACACTGCCAGAGATAGAAGCAATATGCCTCTAAAACCCAAGTTCTGGTTTGACTGTATATATACTGAGGAAGGCTAACTGTTGTGGAAAAAGAAACAAACTAGGTGGCCTAACACAAATCTATTTTTCACTCACTTAAGAGTTCAATGTGACAGAAATTTAGCTGTTAGTTACTCAGGAGTCCAGCCAGGCCTTTTCCATCTTGTGGCTCCATCATCTGTAGGTCTTCAGATTCCTCTGCAGGCTGTCTGCATCTGTTAGCTGATGAGAAAAAGAAGGTAGAAAACTGCTTGCAAAGACTTTTATGGACCAAGCAAGCTCCTACCTCATTATTATCAGCATTTCATTCATTCCATTGGTCAGAACTTAGTCACATGGCTGTACCCAACCACAAGGCCTGCTGGGAAATGTAGTCCACCTGGTTACCCAGGTGAAAAACGAAACAAGTTTGGCCAACAAGTGTCTAGTCTCTGCTACACTTTGAAACTGAGCAAGTCTCTTCTATTGCCCATATTTTAATTCAGGAAATGAGGCCTCCTTACGTCATAGGATTGTGCCAAGGATTAAGAGAGAGAATGGCTGTTCTAGTGCTCAGTAAGAGGAAATGCAGGTAAACTGCTGCTGTTATTAACCTCATCACCTCCTGAATGCCTGGCCCAGGACAAAGTACATAGTAGGTGCCAAACAAACCACTGTGCCATTGATGGTCTTTCCACCAGCCTTCTGAATGCATGCTTTTGCCTCAGCTCGCTGGTATGTCGTTCACACACACATCTTTTTGACAACTCACCCACTGCCGTCACTCATTGCCAACTGCCCCTGCCAGCTATGAACTAGAAGACAGGAAGGGTTTTATCCGAAGCCTGAAACCTCCTGAAAGGATGAGGCCTCCCTTCTGGGGCCCCTGGAAGGCTGCCCATTACACCTCACATTCTTTTCAGCCTAGAGGCCGATGGTAACCATGAGCTTACTGAGTGGTTACCGCAGCCAGCTATGGAGGCCGCTGCTGACGCATGAAGCTCGTGGCTTGTGGCCTGGAGACCTGGGTTCTGGGAGCTCCATTGTTGCTCACAAGGAGGAGAAAAGGCCCCAGAGATGCTGTCAGCACTTGGTCTTCAGTGGGGCACCTGGCTCACCGTATTTAAGTGGGCACCACAAATGTTTACGACAAAGGTCGGTGCTCAGGTGGCAACAATAGTACCAGCTTACCCTTATATAACGTTGAGTATGTGCTAGGCACTGGGACTAATTTAGTCTTCAAGATAACCCTTATGAGATAGGTATCATTATTATAGCAATTTCGTAGAGGAGACAATTGGGACCCAAAACCATCACCGCCCTTACCCAAGGTCAATTACAGGAACAGACATAGAGGCAACAGACATAGAGTGTCAATTGCCATTTCTCTGACCTTGAATATCTTGCTTAAGACTGCAGACAGTGAATCCAGACCGCCATAGTTTAAATCTCGGCTCTGCCATGTTTTAGCTGTGCTAACTTGGGCAAATTATTAACTGCTCTGAACCTCATCTGTGGAGTACGTCTACAATCACTGGCTCTTTTTGCCCCTAAGGGCTGTATTTAATCTAGGCTACTAGTCTGCAACTTCAAATCTGTCCTATTTCCCAGCAGAAGTGAAAATGACCGTGCAGCAGATGCCAACAGGTATGGAAACTGGGGGTCAGAAAGAAACCTCCCCATGGCCAGTGAGGGAACCAGATCTCCCAGTAGAACTTAGGCCTATAAATCTGCCTATAGATTCATCATTCTTTTCTTTGCATGTTTTGTAAACGCCTCTATTTCCAGAACCTGGTGTGGATGTTTTGAAATGAGCAGCTCTACCACTTATTAGCAGGTTGACCTTAAACAAGGTACTTCCTTAATCCTTAATTTTCTCATATGAAAAACAGGCTCATAAAAACTCTTTTCTACAAGGTTGTGGGGATTGAATGAGAACAGGTATGTCAGACTGCTTCCTCTAATCCCAGGCTTTGGAAGTATGGGCCAGTCTTCACTGGGATACCTGTATTCACTGGAATACCACCTCCCCTCCAGAAGATATCCTTGTCATGGCCAACTCCCAACCATCTTGCTGATTCCCTCTTAACTCTCAGTTGTGTTTAGAAGCCCTCACCGGCTGCATTCTCCCAGCCTGGGGTTTGGGGACTGTGTGTGCTACACTCATCAGATTGCTGGCCTGTATCCTTGCTTGTCTCCCAACCCCATCCTGGACTCAAGAGCTGCATTCATCTTCAGCACCAAGCCTTAAGCTCATGCAAAATAAATGTGTGTTGGGAGCAGCAACAACCCAAAGGTTAGCATGGAATGTGCCTCCATTTCCTTCCCATCAGAGCAGAGTTGGAGAGTCCTGGCTCCAGGTTCATCCTCCCCAGCTATACTGTGCAGCCCCCCAGCTCCTGGAGGGATCTCTGTGCCCCTGCTAAGAGGTGGCCTTCACTATTTTTGCGGCTCTGCTCTCTTCACATGCTGGGAGGAAGGGGCCTGGCTGTAGCTCTAGCTGGCAGGGCTGGGCCAGCTCAGAGAATGATTGGCAGACATTGTAAGGCAGAAAGGCAGTGTGGCCATTGGGTTCCAAAGTGCAGCATTTAGAGCTAGAATGCCTGAGTTTGAACCCTGGCGGGATCACTTCCCACCTTTGTGTCTTTTGCAAGTTACTGAAATCTCCTTGGCCTCAGTTTTCTCATCTGTAAAATGGTAACTGGCTTTGGGAGATTGTTCTAAGGGTTAAGGAATTACAAACTGTTAAGCTCTTAGAATAGAAGTGGTACATGGTAAGTATAATAGGTGAAAAACGAAACAGGCAAAGCAGGATACTTGGCCAATCCTTGCAAGGGACCTAAAAGAAGGGAAGGGTAGTTATGAGGTGTGTGGTCAGGGAAAGGTTCGCCGAGACGAAGGCATTTCACCTGGGTCTGGAAGGATGGAGAGGGGCTGCTTTGGTGGCAGGAAAGGATAAGCGTTCATGCTTACGCGGCATCAACTACAAGTCAGACACTGTATGTGCTTGACATGCATTTGCTCACTCAGGGCTCGTGTTCCCAGGGAGGAAACTGATGTTAAAGCAGCTTAAGTATCACCTTAAGACTCTGCTAGGAAGGCCAGCAGAATTGACATTTGTACCCAGATCTTGCTGGCTCCAAAGCGTGTTTTCCAACGTTTATCTGTACCAGGAATGTGGCGCTTTGTCGCACTCACAGCACTGCTTTATTCAACGTTCGAATACTTGTAACTGCCTAGAAGGCCAGCTCCCATTCATAAGTGTCCTCTAAGCACATGGCATCTGCCGTGCTTCCAGCACCCAAGCAGACTGATGAGTACTGAAGACTGCAACTTACATCGTTTTGCATCTCCTGTATTTTCCTCTCCATCTCCTAACACTCAGCCATTCAACAGACCATTGTGAGTCCTTACTGTGTGCTGAATGCATCTATGGGACGCTGTTGCTACATCAGTAAACCAGACAGACATCCTCTCTGCCCTCATGTGCCTTATAGTGTAATGGGCAAGGACCAGAGATAATCAATCAAATGTGTCACGTCAGCATCTAAGTAGGGAAGTACCATGTTTCCCCGAAAATCAGACCGGGTCTTATATTAATTTTTGCTCCAAAAGACGCATTAGGACTCATGTTCAGAGGATGTCATCCTGAAAAATCATGCTAGGGCTTCTTTTCCGGTTAAGTCTTATTTTTGGGAAAACATGGTCATAAGAACTGAGTCTTGCCCAGAAGAGCTATTCAATAAATGTCAGTCAGTTGTCTGGGAGGGGTGGTAATGACTGTAGTATACAATGCCTGGTCCTTGTATCCTCGGGGACAAATATATGGCACACAGGCCATCTGCCAGGCATTCCACTAGGGCACCTAGGAATGAACTCTGGATTGTATATAGCTATTGCCCTCATGGAGCTTACAGCCTAACACGGAGGCTGACATGTAATTTAAAACATAATTGTACAGTTAGAGAAGCCTGCGCAAAGGGCTGGTTAATAAGAAAAAGCTTTCCCCGTTGTAATATATAGGACATGGATTTTGTTTTGTTCACTGTGCATCCCTTCGAGGAGTGCCTGGCACATAGTAGGTATTTAATAAATCGTTATTGAATAAACAAATGACCATGACATCCACAGTCCGTTTTGAAGGCTGAGGAGAATGTTGTCAGGAAACGTCCTAGGACTTGGCAGGGCCAGGATGTTAGAGCTCCCATCAGGACTGAAAGAGGAGGACGGCCTGCTCCGAGCAAGGATCTATGAAGGAGGTCCGGGGCCGAGTGGCAGCTTAAGATCTACTCCACTTCAACCCTCTCTTGGCTCAAATCCATCTTTACAAGCTGGTCTCTGGGTTTTGATTGGAAAGCTCTGCTGGAGAAACAGCCAGAAGGTCATCCTCTCAGACTATTTTAGCGGGAAAGGGCCTCGGAGGTTGTAATGTGTCACCTCCTCATTTTACCCACAAAGGGACTAAGACTCAAGAAGGGAATGAAGTTGATGAAGGTCACAGGCGGGTGCGGGTCAGGGCTAGGACAGGAAGCGGGGCTGTTCACGCCAGGCCGATGTTCTGTCCATTGCACGAGCCTTTGTAATTAATTAATTAATGTTGATTGTAAGCAGCAGAGCCCTATTGTCCACATGAAAGCTGATGTGGATAAACTCAGAGCTGCCCTGGATAAAGCCACATGGAGGGCCAGTGGTGGGGCCCCTAGTCTCCATCACGGACCAGCTCCTTCCCGACACATTCCTACACTCTTTCTTTGATAGAGACAGTTAACGTTTTCTCAATCTTTTGAAAGTGTATATAAACAGTGCCTCGATTCCCTAACCCCACTCCTGCTTACAAAAAAGATCTCTTTTCTTAATAAGTCCCATTTCAAAACTACTGCCCTGTAGACAACACAACGAAAACTCTTAGCCCAGTACCCGGCACACAGTAAGTGCTACAGAAATGTTCATTATTATCATTTTTATTGTGTATTTGGCTCAGTCCATAGAAATCAGAAGGTGGGGGATGCTTGTGAGCCTCCTGCTATCCTGTTTCCCCAAAACTAAGACCTAGCCGGACATTCAGTTCTAATGCGTCTTTTGGAGCAAAATTAACATATGACCCGGTCTTATTTTACTATAATGTAAGACCGGTTCTTATCTAACATAATATAATGTAAGACCAGGTCTTATCTAACATAATACACAACCGGGTCTTATATTACTTTTTGCTCCAAAATGCACATTGGAGCTAGGTCTTATTTTCGGGAAACACGGTATGAGCCAGGCACAGGACTAGATCCTGACCACAGCTTACCTTGGTTGATCTTCCTAACCAGCGGTGATCTTCAACACCGCTATCTGCATATTACAGCTGAGGACACTGAGACTCAGGAGGTCAGCTGCTTCCCTGTGGTCACACAGGTGGTAAGGACTGAGATAGGGCACCAGCCCAGGTTTTTTGACAGCCCGAATCCCTCCCTCCCAAAGACAGACGCAGAGACTTAGACACACACACACACACACACACACACACACACACACACACACACACGAGTTCAGCATTCCTTCTGTCAGACTAACCTGCCTACCATGGTTTCATTTAGTTCTGATAATAGTACCATTTCTTCATTCAGTGAACTTTATTGAGCACCTACTATGTTCCAGGACTTCTACTAAGCCCTGCTGCAAGCATATACAGCACAGATGCATAGGTGTCCGGACATCCTGTGAGTAATTACAAGTGTGATGAGTATTAACAAAGGGAGAAAAGAGAGTGGACTCTGAGCATGTGTTATTATCCCTATTATATAGATGAGGAAACTGAGGCACAGGTAGGTTAAAGACTCACAATCACAGGACAAATAATAATAAAAATGGCTGCAATTCATTCTGTGCTAACTACAAGCCAGGCGTTTTTTATGAACTCACTTAAATCCTCTTGACTCTATGAAGTAAATACTGTTGTTCTGTTCATTTTCCAAAAGGAACATGAGTCACAGAACATGAAAGTAAAGTGGTTGAGATCACAGGGCAAGGAAGTGCCTGAGTCAGGATTTGAACCCAGGCACACCGGCCCCAGAGCCTTTTGGGTCCAGGTCTGACTGGCTCTGCCGCTGCTGTTTCTGCAGGAGGAAAGAGGTGGAAGCAGGCTCCCAGTCCCTGCCCTTCCGGGGGCATCCTGGGAACCCCCTCCATGTGGAACTGTGTAATTGTCCTGCCTGAGAGCTCTGCTGTAGGAAAGCAAGGAGCCCTTTCCGGGGCAGTGACAGCCCCAAATCAGCATCCTGCAGGGCAGCCTGGCTCAGAAAGCACCTCCCTGAATAAGCAGTGCTCCCCAAGCCTGGGCCTCAGATCTCAGGCAATTAGAGGCAGATTCATGCTTCAGGAATCTGAGACCTCGGCCCAGAGGAAAGCAATGTCCCCCGCCCGCCAGAGCACTTTTATCTCAAAGTGGCAGGCGCCAGGTCCAGGCACTCACACATTCCTGAAGTGCTGTGGGTGCTCAGCGGATGGGCAGGTGGCTTGGCTGGGGTGGCGTCGGAGAGTGGGGAGACCCAGAGAGAGCCGGAGGAATTCGGAGGGGCAGTGCCTGCAGCCCAAGGCCTCGGAGAGCGAAGTGGGTCCAACAGAGCCTCAGGAGGGCTGGGGGGAGAGCACAGGTTACCAATGTCACCGGAGAATATATGATTTCTGAACTGCCACATCGTGAGAACCTCACTCATTTTTACAAACACGATATTAGAAGAGTTAGAGACACAGTGTTCACTTGAGTCGTCTCCTGTAATCCAGCCTCACAATAAGCCCGTGGTCTCTCATCTGTAAACTGAGAACGACGCTCATTATTAAATGAGGTGAGGATCAAAATGAGGTCACATTTGGAAAGAATTTTACATCACGTTTGCCCCTTCCTCCCAGAGTTGTTTTTGAATGCATGAAAATGCTTTAAACACAAACAAGCAAATCTAAAAAGTATTGTCTTTTGCTATGTCATATTATTACAATTAATGTCAAATCCTGAGGTTATCCCCAAAATGCTTACCTTCTTTCATTACCATATTATTATGGTTTTGTCATCCACTGATTTATCTAAACCTTCTTTGAAGGCAGTTAAGTTTTCAGCCTCTTATCTCTTATGAGAATGAGCTACTAAGTTTACTTTAGAATGAAAGAAGTATAAGGACTCTTGCTTTTTAAAAAAATCATGGTGTACATCTTTCAGGCTTCAGTGTCATATTTGTGTGTATGTGTTTGGCTTTCAAGCTAGACTCTAAACTCCCAAGGGAGGACCCATGTCTAATTCTCAGCTACGATTAGCATTTATTGAGCATTTTTCTATGCGCCAGGCACTGTTCTAAGTGTCTTACATTCATTCGTTCATTTAATCCTCCCAACAACCTTATAAACAGTATTGTTGTGATCTCTACTTTACAAGCAAGGAAACCGACACACAGAGAGAGGCTAAATCACATGTCTACCTGGGTGGTTGGGCTGGGCTTTCAAGCCAGGTGATCTGGCCCCAGAGGCCCCAGTTCACTGCCTCCCTTGCAGCCCCTCACTCAGAACCCTAGGAGGCACCCAGAAATGCTTTTGAGTTTCGTTTAAGGCCGTTCCCTTCCCCAGTCTTACTCTGGTGTGTAACTGGGAGAAACGAGGTTCAGAGATGTGGGATAATTGGGTGGGTCAGGAATGCGTTCACGACATGTAACAGAAAACCTGACATGTTGCACTGCTGGCAATAAAGCCATTTCTTTTTTCTCACATAATAAGAGTCTAAATGTAGGTGTTTCCAGATTGGGTACAGCGAGAGAATTTGCTGTCAAGGATCCAGACTCATCTTGTCTTTCTGTCCTCCATGCTTAGCATATTGGCTTTTTCTTCTCATGCTCAATACCTTCGTGTCTGTATTAATGTGGGTTCTCCAGAGAAACAGAACCAATAGGAGATAGATAGATAGACAGATAGATAGATAGATAGATAGATAGATAGATAGATTTATTTTTATTTTTTTTAGTAGTTTCAGGTGTGCAAAACAACGTAATGATTATACATTTACACCCCTCACAAAGTGGTAACCCCCTCAAGTATACTGCCTATCTGACACCATACATTCGTGAAAGTAACTGTCCCAACTTGGCTGCCATCGTTGGAGGAATCGTGTCAGTGTTCAGGTCAGGAAGAAGAGGTGGGGCTGTACCTCTCCATATGTCTCTTCCCTTTCAGAGAAGCAAAAACTTTCCCAGAAGCCCCTGGCAGATTTCCATGTTTATCTCGTTGGCCAGAATAGGGTCACACGGCTAAAACTAGGTACAAGGGAGGTTGGGAAATTAAGTATCTGGCTTTCTAGCCTCAACAATAGAAAGATGAAAGAGAAGGTGAGTTGTGGGGTTAGCCAGCTAACAGCATTTATCATAGTAACCTATACAAGGTCATAGAATCAATAATAGAAAAGTTAGAATTAGGACCCTAGACTATGTTCCTCTTTCTATAATATATAAAAGAGAATGACATTTTATTCTCTAGGCTATAGTTTGGCATCTGTAGCCCTTACTCCATGATTCTTTCTGTTTCTCAGTAGTGATTCACCTGCCTCTAGCTCCCAGCCTATAAGTATTACAGGGTGGAGACTTTCATAGGATAAACCGCACAGAAGTGGACCAGTAACAGGGGCTCAGGATCTAGTCCCCTGGAACAAGACTCACCCTGTTGAACAAACACATATTGAGCAGCTACTATCTCCCTCTCAAAATATTTGGTTGTGATAGTGTCGCAAGAAAGAAGGTACCATCGGTGTACGGGGTGAGTTTACAGCCGGTGGAAAACCAAGATACGAAACACATGTGTGCCACTGGGGGCGTGAGGGCCGTGACAGAGAAGTGTAGGGGCTACAGGGGGGCACGACAGAAAGTCCAGCTCACCTGCAATGCTCAGGGAAGGCTTTTGCTACAAAGAAGATGATAGTTGAGCCAAGCCTGAGTGGATGAATAGGTAGTTACCAAACAGACCAGGTAGAGAAGGCTGTTCCAGGCCCAGCGAGCAGTGTCCAGAGTGTGGAGGTGTGAGCCAGTCGGTTCTCCCAACTCTGGAGTGAAAATGCTTCTTCTCCACACGTGTACAATCGTGAGGCTACCAGCATTCTGTCCCTGGAAGGCCTTGATTTCCAGTGTCTTCCACTTAAGGGCCCAAGTCTCCCCATTTTTAAGATTCTACTCAAGGGCCGACTCCTCCAGGAAACTCTTTCTGACTGATGTAGGCTGCCCTTCTCTGTACCGCCGTGTCATCTCTACCATGTCCCTTATCTTTGTAGCATAGCTGTGAATATGTGAGTCTCTCCCGGTGTTCCGTGGGCTCTGTGAGGGCAAAGATACACCTTGCTCATCTCCACAGCCCAGTGCCCGGCACTGTACAATAAGCAGAGGAGGATGGAGTGACTAGTAAGCTCTGGAGGTGGACAGAGCAGACCTGGTTATTCCCACCGACGGATGAAGGCACTGAGGTGCAGAGTGTTAGGCCATGGTCTCACAGGGACACAACATCCACTGACCCCAGATTCCGCCATGTTGCCTCCAGAAGCAAGCAGGACCTACCCTTTTTATTTTGTAAGAGCCGGGAATAGGGTCCAGATGGTCAGAATTCCTGGCCCTATCTCAGTGTCCTAAGTCAGCTTCACCTTCTCCCAAGCTTCTTTTTGAATTCCCATTTCTCATACTCTCCAACCTTCTCTCTTTTTTTGTTTGAACTCACCTCTCTAAGTTTTGGTTACTCACTCATCTACCCACCTCCCGCTCCAGAAATGGGCAACTTCTCCCAGATAATCAGGAGTCTGCAACAAGCCGGCATTCCCAAAGCCTCTGGATAACCCAGGGCAAAGAACTATTCATCATCTTCCTGGCCAAGACCTACATTTCCACTTTCTGGAACTTTCTAATCAAAAGGACGGAGGTGGGTGATGGGGTGGGAGGTGATTCTGAGGGCTTTCGGGTGCTGTGATGGGCCAGCCTAAATGTCCGTTTCTCAGAAATGATTTCCTAGACCCCTTCTTTTTTATCCACTTTTCAGCTTTATCGAGATAGAACTGACAAATAACATTGTGTAAGTTGCAGGTATACAATGTAAGATTTTATATATATAAAATGATTACCAAAGTAAGGCCAGTTAACACCTCTCTCACCTCACAGTTATCTTTTTGTGTGTGGTGAGGACATTTAAGATCTACTCTCTCAGCAACTTTCAAGTATACGATACAATATCAACTATAGTCACCAGGCTGTAATTAAATTACACCCCCAGAACTTAACCATCTTATACCTCAAAGTTCTCTCACCCCTGTACAAGCATCCAGTTTTCACTTCTTACAGTCCCCTAACTATTAGGCTTGTGCAAAAGTAATTGCAGTTTTTGCAATTATTTTTAACCTGTTCAACTGTAGTTACTTTTGCACTAACCTAATATTTCTTTCACAGCACTCATCATAATGTGTAATTGTATGTGTGTGTGTCCTTGGGTTTTGTCTTTCCACCCACTGCCCCATGAGAGCAGGAATCCCACCTAGCCTGTCACCTCCATATCTTCAGCTCCCAGCACGGCACCTGGTACTATAACAAATATTTGTTGAATGAAAAAAACACACCGAGTCTTTAAAAAATACCTGGTTTTCAAATAATACCTTTTATAGAGACCTGGAATTTACTTCTGATTGTACTGTCTCCTCTAATTTTCATTCACAATTCTGTGAGGTAAGTTTTAGGGTACCTAGTTTGCATGGAAGGAAACTGAGATTCAGAAGGCGTAGTGGTCGGCCCAGAGTCATGCTATTACCAGGGGCGGTACCTGAGTGAATTACATGGAGGTAAGTACCGAGCACCTGCTGCCTTTCTTAGTGTGTGTGGCCCTGAGAACAGTCTCACGTATCAGACGGTGTGATTTTTAGAGATAAGCCAACTGAGGCACAGAGAGTCGAAGCAAGGAATGGCTGAGCTAGGGTTTGAACCCAGGTAGGATGGCAAACATCCATTTCTACTGTGGCATTTGCAAATAAATCCAGATGCAAATAATTTCTTAGAGGATCCTGGAGACACTGCAGTGAACATTCTGGGCTGCCTGCAGAAAGGAGGAAATTGCTCTGTGCCTGGTGATAGAAAACCTGGGCAATTACAAAGAAGCAGCAGGATTTAGAAGCCATGGGAAATACTCGAAAAATCCATCAGTGTTCAGTGCAGAAACTGTTGTAAGGATTTTCAAGCAGAAAGGAACTTAATATAAGGATTTAGGTCTCTAGAATGTCGTGGAAGGGCTGCAGAAGTGGGCTCCAGGCTGGGCCTCCAAGAAGGTTCTGGAACTCTGTAGAATTGACCCACCAGATGGCCAGGGTCTCAGTTTAAGAGCACTCTGCCATAGCTGGGGTTCAGAGAAAGCCTCTGGAAGCTGCTGCCTCCACTGCTCCCTGGCACCCAACTAGCTGGAGCAGGGCCCTGGAGAAACCACAGACACACACACTCGTGCTTCCGTTTACGTGTCTGCCAGCAGGGAACAGCCAAAGAGGGAAGGGAGATGATCTCTACCTCACTTCAACTCTGCAAAGTTCAGCAAGTGCTTCTCATCAGCCAAATCTGCTTTATATTCAGAATCCTCGCCGCAAAGGAGTCTAGAAAAGTTCCCAGCGTTCCATCCTCTGCAGGAGAGGAACACACACGTGCAGGAGAGTGGATTGTCAGTTGTCTGAGCAGCCACCCCAGGAGGCACAAGAAGCTTCCATACATCTCACACCACTGGGACAGTAAGAGCCAGAAAAGCTAGAATGCCTGCGGGCTGTCACTGTGGACCTTTCTGTAACCTCAACCCCATAACTCCCTTGGGAGGAAAAAGCCTATTTAAAGAAATGACAAGTTTAGGGAAAACATTGCAAACGATGGCAAAGGATCACTACCTCCATATATAAATAATGCTTATAAGTCCACACAGATGGATATCCCAGTATACAAATAAGCACTAGATACAAACATGTAATTCACTAAAAAGAAGAAATAGCCTGTGAACAACAGGTAAAAAAGGTGCTAATTCTCAATAATTATCAAGGAACAAATAAAGGAAACCAGGAGATGTTTTGATTTTGGCATGCACTGATCCCTGTGAAATGGTGCAAAAAGATTACAAAATGGCACGTACGAGTCTGTATAATTCCATCTTATTTAGAAATATATGCACTTACAGGTTTGTTTACATATTGAAAATATGGGAGGAAATACATTGGAATGTAAACACTGTCTCTGAATGTTGGGACTGCTGCTTTCTTTCACCCTCTTCTTTATATGTTGCTGTGCTATTTGATTTTTTTCCCTTTAAATAAGCACATGTCATATTTATTAATAGAAAACTCCCCACAAAACTATTTTTTTTCCTTTGGGGGAAAAATTTAGCCTCAGAGAAGCTTGTTGACACAGTCACTGCCCTTACCCTCCTCCAGAGTCTTTAGAAAACCAACCCTCGCAAGGCCCCTAGAACTGAGGAATGGAGCTTGGGGCAAAGGTGAGTAATTAGAGTTGGGGCTGGAGGAACAGTGAGGAGGGTGATGTGTTAATTTTAGCATCTCTGATAGAAACTTGTTCCAAGATTCCTATACTGTCCCCTCACACATGCTCAGCTCTGTGCTCCGGCCCCCGCCCCAGTAACTGCCAGGCGAACACAGGCACTAACAGACTTCAGATTGCAACAAAATGCTTGAAATCTCTGATGCTTTAAATAGAGGTGTTTGGCACCCTTTTGGATGGCAGGTCTGGCAGAGCTGGGGCCCTCAGCTCTCACCCTGGCTGAAGGTCCCACGATGAAGCCACTTGAATGCCAGCTTTCCCTTCAATCTCTAAGGTAGTTCTCCCAGTCATTTCTAAACTGGGCAATACCTCCTGCCCATGCAGACTTCTAGCTCAAAACTTGGGGGAGGGGGGTGGCTCTTGCATTCCTGCTCCATCTCCTCTGTCATTTAACCTCTTGTTCTTTCTCCTCCATCCCTTCTACAGGACAAGGTCTTAGAATACACTATTAAAAGTATACTTTGTGGGCCCTTTCTAGAATCATAGTACTTTATCTTTTAAGTGACCTTAAAAATAATGTAAGTGATCATAGCGCTCTTTTATTTAGGGTTTGTCAAATGCTAATCATGTTACAAACATATTATTTTCTTAAAACAACCCATGGGATGGCACTGTCTTAAGATTGAACACCCACTTAACCAAAGAAGATAATTAAAAAATGGCCAATAAACACATGAAATGATGCCAAGCATCATTAAGCATCAGGAAAATGCAGATTAAAAACTCTAATGACATATCAAATTAAAAAGACTGACGATGCAAACTGTGAGCAGGGACGTGGAGCCACTGGAACTCTCCCTACACTGCTGGCGGGAGTGTGACATGGTTCTACCTCGTTAGACATCAGTTTGACAGTTTCTTATAAAGTTCAATATATACCTATCATATAACCCAGCCATTCTCGTACTAGATGTTTCCCCAAGAGAAATGAAACATGTCTACTAAATGACTCGTGTAAGGATTTTCATAGCAACTTTGTTCATAATAGCCCCAAGCTGGAGACAACCCAGATGCCCATCCACTGGTGAATGCATAAACAAAATGTGGTGCATCCACGTAATGGAATACTTCTCAGTGATAAAAAGGAACAGACTCCTAAGCGATGTGTGTTACTTTTCTATGCTGAGTAACAAATCACCACAAACTTACTCACTTAAGACTACCTGTACAGTAAGTCTCACTTAACGTTGTTGGTTGATGACAGGTTCTGTGGCTTTACGTGAAAGGATGTATAATGAAACCAATTTTACCACAGGTTAATCAATGTGAAGGAGAGTTAAGTTTCTACCCCATCTCATCAACATTATAACAAAACCACATCGAGTGAAACAAAGTTATTTGAGGTCTTGCTATATTCATTATCTCACAGTTTCTGTGGATCAACCTGGGCACAACTCTGTCAAATCTTCTGCAAGATGGCAGTCAAGATGTCATCCAGGGCTAGGTTCTTATCTGGAGGCTTGAGTGGCATTGGAATCATTTCTAATCTCATCCAAGTTGTTGGCAGAATTCATTTCCTGTGGCTGTTAAGACTGAGGGCCCTGGCTTTTTGTTAGTTGCCTGCCAGAGGCTGCCCTCTGTTCCTAGAGGTTGCCTGTAGTTTCTTGTCACGTGGCCCTTTACATAGGTCTTCTCACAATATGGCAGCTTGTTTCTTCAAAGCACTCAAGGGAGAAAGAGAGAGAGTCCATTGGCAAAACAGATCTATAATGTAGCATGATCATTGAGAGTGATATCCCATCACCCTTGCCATGTTCTAGAAGCAAGTCACCGGTCCCATTCACACTCAGGGGGAGGCATTATATGTGGACACGAACACCAGGAAGCAGAGGTCATGTGGAATTGCCTTCTAGTCCATCCTCCATAACGTATAACACAGATGAATGAACCTCAAAGACGTTATGCTGAGCAAAAGAAGCTAGATACAAAAGACTACAAACTTTATAATTCCATTGATAGGAACTTCTGAAACAAGCAAAACTAATCCACAGTTCCTGAAATACCAGTGGTTACCTAGGGTCAAGAGAATGGGGGGTGGACTGTAGCGAGCAAGCAACCTTCTGCGGTGATGAAAATATGAATCTTAACTGGCAACGTGGTTACATGGATGTATACATTTATCAGAACGCATCAAACTCTACATTTCAAATGAGTATATTTTATTTTATGCAAAATTTACTTCTATAAAGTATGTATTTTAAATGACCCTATGAATTGCACATTTTTGTCACCATTTTACTTAGGAGGAAGCTAAGGTCCAAAATTTGCCCACAGTCACACAGCTGGTGGAGCTGGGATTCTAAGTCAGGTCTAACGGCAAACTCCACTTTCTCTGTGACATCTGATTTTCCTCCGCGTTGCAGTTTTCACAAAGGAGAAACATGGAGGCCTGGAGAGCTAAAGAAATGTTCTCAAGGTCTCACAGAAGTGGCAGAGAATCTCAAGGTTGTGTTTTCTGATTCCAAGTCAAGAGCTCTTTGTACACCTAGGTCTTCCAGGCCTCGCTAAAGCCTCGTAGTGGATTTGAAGTGTTCTTGTTGCATTTTAAAATGTATCCACATGTGTCATTGTAAATACACTTAATATTTTTCTCTTGAAACACATAATCCTATGAGCCAATTCTTTAAAGAACATGAAAAAAAAGGTTTCAGAAAGTATAGTGTATACTGCTGAGACAGTATACTGTCTACTACTGTTGGTCGCCTGCCTTCTTTTGTGCCTACCAAATCCTGAGTTTATTCAGATGTTTGGTAGCCATAGCGCTTCATGGCAACATAGGCCCCTCCTTGATGCAAGGGAAGAATCTTGGTTAGTTTCAGCCAGTCGTGGTCATTCGTTCCCACAGAGAGACATGTGTTTAGGAAAGGGCCTGAGAGGCAGTTTGGACCAGTGAGGCCTGAGAGGTGCCTGCCAGGGCACTCTGGAAAGTCCACCACAACTCTTAAAAGCCACTCAAGAAGGGCTCTTTCTCACAGTCATGAGGGTATACGCCGAGAGCGGGGATGACTCACTGATAACATGAAGGGACAGTGCGAGGACAAAAGTCCATCCCTCAGAATCAGAGTCAGAAGGGCACGAAGCATGGTCCTTGAAGATGATGCTGAGACTCTGATTTACTCACCCCGTGACTGTCATTACTCGTGAGGCAACTGACATGACTACTCAGTGATTTAATACATTTTCTTTATTGATTTAGTCATCACTATTATTTGCAGCCAAAATCATTTTGCATACAGAAGATATAGCAGAGGCTGTCAAACGTCTTTGTTTTTTTGTGTCCAATTCCATAGTGCAATTCTTATAAAAACTTGTATGCACTCAATTACATTCAAAATTGGTGGCAGGCAATTGATATTATACATTGTGTGAATGCTAAGATTAGTTTCATTCTCAGGAGAGATTGTTGATAGCTATAGATTAGAAACAACCTAGCTATCCATCTGTAGGGGACTGATTAAATAAATTAGAGTACAGCCATATTACGAGCTACAATTCTTAAACGTAAAGAAGCATCTCCATTTGTACTGATATGAAATGATTTCCAAGATACGCTGCTAAGTAGAAAAACAAGAGTCAGAACAGTACACAGAAGACTTTGAAGTCCACAGTCATGGAAAAACATCTGAAGTTTATTGCCATGACTATTGTTGTACGGGAAAGGAACTTGGAAGGTGGACACAGACCCTAAATAGAACTTGCACCATGGAGGCGCCCACTGAGGACATTCAGCGATGGTGGGACGCTAGGAAGCCATGTTGCCAGCTACATTTTCACAGCAGGAAAGCTGTGACGCCTGGTGGTGGACCTGCAACAGGAAACAGCTGGCAAGACCAACTTCCTGAGGAGAAAGCGTCAAGGACTGGGTGGGCTCGCAGCGGGGCTATTGCACGTGATCTCACGTACATGAGACACCCATTTTTAAGATAGTAAAGAAATTTTTAAAAAATTGTATGCGTAGAAACTCTGGCAAGTCTTACAAATAAATGCTGTCTGCCTATCGGCATCACTATTTAGCTAACATAACTAACGTTAATCCAGGACTTCCAGTGTGCCAGGCACTGGCCCCAACTCTATATCTGGGTTGGTTGATTGTATTCTCGAAGCATCTCTAGAAAGTGCCTGTCATTGTTACCATCCTGGTTTTTACCGATGGGTAAACCGAGGCACCGAAAAGTTAACTAATGTTCTGGGATCACACAGCTGTTAAGCTTGGGCCCCAAGTCCATGCCCTAAAGACTCCACTAATCGACCTCTGGGGTTACTGGAAGGATTAACAGCGCATATGTGCTTAGCCAGTGTTTCCCCTACCAGTGGTTCTCAAAGAGTGGTCCACGTACCAGCAGTGTTAGAATTTCTCAGGAGTATATTTAAATTCGTAGAAATGTTGCCCAGGTTCAGCCAGACCTGTACCCCATGCCGATGTGTTTCTTGGCTGCCACTGAGTATGTGAAGTCCCACCCAGCAGGGGAAAGAAGAAATCCAGGCCCAGCTGGACCTTGGGGAAACATACCTGCGTATTGTATCTATAGTTATCACCTTGCTTTTTGTCCAGCAGCCATTTTATTGACCATCAGTATGGACTCAGCAGGGAATTATCCTGTGATCAATTGGTGACCCCTGATGTGGTCTTAGGAGGTCACCCAGGCTGGCTGTGTGATCTGTGCGTACCAAAACCAGCTAAGTAATTCCTCTCCTCAGCTTAGCTTCTCCATGGGCTAGAGATCTCGAACTCTTCCTGCTTTTGCAATGCCTGTCACATCACAGATGCTCAGTAACTGCGCATTGAGTGAAGAAACCATCTCAGTTCACCTGGTAGCAGCTGTCTGTTTTGCAAGCGGTTCTCAGCCTTGGCTCTCTGTTACAGTCACCTGGAGAACTGCGTAGCAATCCCAGCCTCAAGCCAATCACATCAGAATATCTGAGGGCGGGGAAGTGAGGGAAGGACTGGGTGTGAATAATTTTGAGGATCCCCAGGTGATTCCAATGTGCAGTCAAGCTCGAGAGCCCCCAAGCTAGAGCGAAGGGGCCAGCGTGCTGTGCTGCGGGCTGATCTGCTACTGCCAAACCAGCAAGAGTCACAGTTGGAGACACAATGGGTAAAACCCAGATGGCTTCCTCGAAAGCTGCTCCTACCCTCTTCTTCTTTGATGGGCGTGAGCTGAGCTGGAAGTAGCCAAGATCCTGTCTTAAGAAGTTCCTGTGCACTGTGAAAGGTATGGCTGGAAGCGTTTATGCTGGAAACCCTGACTGGGTGACAGTCCTAAAAATTATTGCCATCTGCCTCCCAGCAGGGAGGGCAGAGCCCACATTTGCTCCCTCCACGCTCTGCTGCTTCTCTTCCATCAGCTGCTCAATCCTCACCCTGCCCCCTCTCCCCCCAAGTGGCTCCGTTTAGTCTAACAATTTTATGGAGTATCTACATTCCTTGCAATAGGCCAGGCCCTGGAAATACAGATGTAAATCCCACATCACCCCTTTCCTGGTGGGGTTCACAGCCCAGAGGGAGGAACAGGAAGTAAATCATCAGTTCGGATGTGGTGTGATAAAGGCCTTGATGGATACTCACACTGAGATGTGAGAGCTTAGCGGAGGGGGCTTGAGGGGGCTCCAGAAGGCTTCCCAGAAGAGGCAGTAACAACACAGAGGCACTTTTCTTTTGAAATATTCCTGTGTATTGTAAAGTTTGGAATAATTTTAAACATAGTTAGTTAACCAGACCAGTTGAACAAATATTAACATTTGGTCACATTCACTTCAGATCCTTTTCAAAAAATCATTCTAAACTCTTTCAAACATAGGAAAAGTACAGAGAATAATATAACAAACACCCATATACTGAGGTCGTTGAGAACTCCCGCTCTGGAGCTAGACTACCTGGCTCTGCAGTGTGACATGGGAGAGGTTACTTAACCTCTCTGTGCCTCTGTCTTATTTAAAAAGCAAACAAACAGAAAAACAACCAGACACCTACCTCAAAAGGTTACTTCTCAGGATTAAAAGAAAGCTCTTAAAAAGAAAAAAGTACTTTATGCATACCATGTGCTTAATAAAATAGTAACTGTTGTTACCTGTACATGACGCAGCTTGTCTACCCTCAGCATCCTGCTTGTTTATTTTCGATCTTTTCATGAAGAGTAGAATACCGTAGATACTTTTAAAGCCCCCTTTATGCACCCCTCTCTGTTCTGACTGCTAAGGAAGAGTCCAGGTTAGCCAGGAGGTCGGGAGTTGGGAGGAGGGGGCGTCCACTGCAGGGCGCGGGGCGGGGAGACCCCGACTCTGTGGTCAGAAAGGAGGCTCAGCGGTGGGCAGAGGGGGAGGCTGGAGCGGGGGCTCAGGGGGGTCCACCCAGAGCACAGGCACTGCCCCTGACCCCCGCCCCGGAGCCCCCGTCCCTTTACAGCCCACTCTCTCCTCGCTCCCAGGAAACTTTCAGGGTCTCTTTGAATGGCTCTCTTCAATACGGAAACCTCACTCTTACTTGCTCCCCAATCTGGAAAATTTCACCATGTCTGGGCTCGCTTTGAGAGAAGAGGGGAGACCCCCGGAGTGCAGGAAGGGGGCTTAGTGTCCCTGAAGTCATTTTCCCTGAAGTCATTGCCACCTGAGTGCCCCACGGGCAGGAAATGGGTGATTTAGGGCTGTCGCCCAGCCAGAGCGGTTAGGCTCCCAGGCCCCAGGTCATTGCTTTCCGAGAACTGTGCACCCCACCAGGTGGATATTGCTGAGTGATTTGATAAGAGAGCCACCTGACTTGTACAACAGTTAACGTGACAAAAGCACATGTGTGGCTTGTCAGGCATGGATGTCTGTGGGGAAGGCCTTGGGTATAGTATGTACTAGCACCCAGCCTCTGGTGGAAATGTGCTCTCCCGTCACCCCCCAGCAGGGCCATCATTTTTTATCTCGGAATGGGCTTTCCCCCTCTTCCCCTCCCCTCCCCTTCTCCAGCATCCGTTCCAGCTGCTGCTAAGGAACAGCTGCTCTGAGGCCCATCTCTCATCAGCTGCCTTATCTCCCTGATGAATAACGTCCCCCTTCCCCGAGCAGCGGCAGCCTGGCAGGTGGCCCGCCCCCAGCATGGAGCAGGCTGCTGACAGCACTTGCAGCCCAGGCAGCTGTCCCACAGCAAGGCGCTCCCCTCCCCACGGGCTCCGCCTCGGGTGAGGGCAAACTCCCTGCCTCACACAGACATGCCACCGATGCTCACAAAGCAGCGGCTCACAAAGCCAACTATTCCAAGCACATCGCAGCACTCCCTGTGTGTAGTCACCATTCTGGGTGTTGGAAAACAGGCACACGGGTCCTGCCCCTCAGGAGTGGGGACTGGATGAGAATGTGAGTTGTACCTGCGCGTGCAGACCTCTGTGTTTTGTAGTCCTGTGACCTTGGGCGCACGTTGAATCACTCCAGGTCTCAGTTTACCTCATCCGCCAAATGGACTAATCATAGTGGTGTGTAGATGCTGTGGTTTTCTGTTCAGATCCCCTTCACCAGCCAGTGTACCCATCCCCCAGCGCTGCAAGGCCGTGGTGATGGCTGTACCTCCGTCCTCCTGCAGAGCCTTTGGCTGATGATACCTCCATCCCTGACACAACCAAGCGGCCAACTCCCTCTTCCACCACCCCCCCCCACCTTTCCGGGGATGGGTAACTGACTGATATTGGGGATGCAAAAGCCCAGCCATCTCCCCTCAAGGTGGGACAACTTGGTGGCACTAAGTATGCTCCAGGGGCCCCTGTGGGTCAGGCCGAGACTAGACTTACCCACGACTACACCCCTCCTTGGGACGTCCCCTTTCTGTCCCGCTTCCCTCACCCCCTTACAGCTTTTCTTCAAGAGCACACCCTCCCTCCGTGAATCATGGGCTGGAAACCTGTTTTGGGCTCTGCTTCGAGGGGACCCAGCCCAAGATAAGTACCTACTTCACAGGGGCTTTGTGTGAGGATCTGATGAGATAAGGCTTGAAAAGCCCCTTGTAGGTGCCTGGTACTTGGCAAGTACCCAGTCTTCGGTAATCATGACGCTTATAAACTATGTGACAGAAAGTCACAAGGGAACTGAGACAGATGTGACAGAGAGGTGGGTGTTGAAAGCCTTGGTTCCAAGTCTGGAATTACAGACAGTCATTCCAGAAAGGGCCCTTGGAGGTCATGTAGCCCAGATTTTCTTTTTTTTGCTAATAAAGAAACTGAGCCCCAGAGAGGAGAGACCTACAGAAAGTCAGGGGCAGAGCTAGGACTAGACGTGGTTGTGATTTTGCCACATTCCGCATGTTATTTTGGCATCTCAGATTCTTTTCCCTGCTCGTTGTTGAAGGGTTATTGACTTGAGATGGACTAGGACCCTGAGAAGTGAAGCCAGACCACACTCCACCTTCCATGTGCATCTCCTGCTACGTGCTTGGCACATGCTGGACACCAGGAAAAGATTTACAAACCTATAGACCAACCCCTGGTGGTTACAGGGAGCCTCACTGTTTCCCAAGTATGTGTGTGTCGGTTAACTTGACCCCAGGAGGTGAATAACACCAGCCCATTCTACAGGTGAGCATTGAAAGACCCGTAAGAGCAGACAGGTGGGCATGAGCGTCCCTGGACTTGTCTTGTTTCCATATGTAAAACATAGGAATATTCTTAATTTCCATGATGCTCTCTGTGAATGGTCATTAGCTGTCCCTTTCATTTCCCCCACTATGTAAAGATGTACAGAGTTACACATGTGAGACAGATCGTGGCTTCAGGGAGTCAGCTGTCATCCCTTGTGGTTGGAGTGTAGGGTGCATCCTGGGGGGGAGGAGGTGGCCAGGGTGGATCAAGAAGTAGACCCAAACCAATCAGACGCAAGACTCCATTATCATGCCACAGCATTTTGAGCTTTGATCTGCAAACAGTGGACAGCCCCCAAAACCCTTGGTCCCGGAGCATGACACGCTCAGATGTGTTTCCTGCGAAGATCTCCCTGGGCAATGTACAGAGGAGACTTGAAAGGGAAGACCCTGCCCCAGGTGGAAACAGCCTTGGGCAGGTAAAGAGGAAGTAGGAGACCACAACCTGTGAGCTGTCAGGAGAGTGTGGGTGATTGCCACACGAGTGAGAAACCCTGAGGGTAACAGGAACGGAGGAGAGGGAGGAATTGCTGAGGAAGTGGGATTCGAATTGGGGGACTATTTGAGGGGTAGTTCCCTAAGCTTGGGAAGTGGCGTGGACAGAGCTCAGTATGAACGGATGAGATGAGTGTGGAGGCAGCAGGGCCAGTGAGCCTGGGCAGAAGGCTTTCTTAGGAGTGCAGGGGAGTGGGGGCTGAGAGGAGGCCCGGGCCACTTCTGGGGAGCACTGAACCCAGGGGCGGAAGTATGAACTCCGGTTGGTGGACGTACCGGAGTGTTTGAACAGCAGAGTGGCGTGAGGAGAGCAGGCTTCCAAGATTAGTCCAGGAGTGGGGGGCAGAATAGGTCGGTAGCCGGGGAGTTACGTCCCCAAGGAGGAAACCATGCACTGACCACTTTCGGGCCACAAGGCTTGTCCTGGCAAGTTTGGATTGCCCATACAGTGTGGTCCTGTGTTTAAAATGTGTGTGTGTTTGTGTGTGAAGTTATCGTTGATACTATGTAACATTACATTAATTTCAGGTGTACAACATAATGATTCGATATTTGCATATATTGCGAAATGATCACCACAATAAGTCTAGTTAACATCTGTCACCACACATAGTTACAAAAATGTTTTTTTTTTTCCCTAAAAGTAGAGTCTTTTTCTAGAAAGGAGAGATTTTGTGCAAAATATTTCACATCAAAGGCAGGCTTCTGGCTTCATTTGAAAAAGCAGATGGCTTGGTGAGACCGGACTAAGGCTTTCTGCATGGCCATGATATGCTGGCATGGAGTCCCATCTGTCCCCAGGAGGTGCCACTTTGAGTTTCGGTGGTATTTTCCCCATAGCACTTCTGCTTTATTTTGGTTACCAGTCTGCACAGTGATTTTAAAAAAATTTTTGGATGAGTAGTCAGCATTTAAGTAATTGAGAATTTCATATAAATATCCAGATTTGGGCTTCTGTTTAAACGTCATCAGGGCCCCTCGGGACTCGGGACCTCATGCCTGTGTTGCTGTCATGGTTGGCACTCCGGCCATTCTCTAGTGCTGCACTGGACGCAGTGCCCACGTCTCCCTCCGTGCTGTCCACAGAGGCCTGTGTTAGCTGCCCTTGGTCATAGGGGTCTCCGACGGAAAAACACAACGTTTCTTGTACTCAAGTCGTTATCAAAAGTGGAAAAATGAAAACTAGAGTAAGACGTGCATGCTGCCAAAAAAGGTCAGAGAGAGAGCATTGTGGAAATGAAGGCTGTCCCTGTGTGTTTAATACGGAAACCAGGGGATTATGTGTTAGAGGAATACCAGCAAAGATGTCGCTAGAAAAGACTGGCCCACTTCCTTTAGCTGATGGTCCCTGCTGGGACCCTGTGGCCTGGAGCTTGGGAAACTCTGTGGTAGAGGCAGATAAATCGCTAACACTCACCACTCAGCAGTCTGCATTCTGAGCCGGGCCCTGTGCTACAGAGAGGAAAGAGATGACGGACTTATGACGTGGGGTTAGGAGGTACAGGTCTGTTGAGGGTTCTAGGCAGGAGGCAACGGAGTGGGGAGCAGAGAGAGAAGGGAGGGAGAAGTATAGGGGCAAATCCTGGACTGGTATGGAGGGCAGAGTCAGCCACTTTGAGGGCAGAGTCAGCCGGGTGTCCGAGAGAATCAGAGGACTGCAGGATGACATCTCCTGGGTTCCTGGGAGCACGGGGGGCCCTTCAACAGACATCAGGAGATGCTCTCTGGGGGAGGCCAGGCCTAGGGTCTGAGCACAGTGGGTGTGAGGTGATGGGGACGTGCTTAGCTGGGTGGATGGTACTGCTTGACCGCGGTCATGCACGCTGGCCTCGAAGCACTCAAGTCTCATGCGGACCTCGTCCTGCTGGGCTTAATCTCGCCATGCCTTAATTTCTTGAAAAATAAAGGTATCCAGACTCTCCTCCTTAGAGGGTCATTGTGAAGTTTAGAGATAGCATCATTAAAAGCCTAAAAATGATTCCTGGGGAAGTACTCTCTACCTCTGCGTCATTTTCACTATTGCCTGTGAGGACGAGGTGGGAAACTCACTGAATAGAGATGAGTTCACGGGGCAGAGAGCCAACACTGAGCCTTGGGCAAGAGCCACAGGAAGGGAGTTGCTGGGAGGAAGCAGCTGGGAAACAAGGAGAGAGGGCATCTCCGAGATGGGGGAGGAGGTTTGGGCGGGAGGACAGACAAATGCTGCCGAGGCCACTGAGGACCAGACAAGCTCCCAGCAGGTGGATTTACCTGGAAGGGGTAGATTTACCCTCCAGAGGACTCTTGGAAATGTCTTGAGACATTTTTGGTTGTCGCACTGGGCATGGAGGCGCTATTGTGTCTACTGGATGGAGGCCAGCGGTGTTTTTTAAAGTCCTACAATGAACTGAACAGCTCCCCCCGACAGCCTCCCTCACCCCACAACAAAGAATTATCCAGCTCCAAAATGTCAATAATGCAGAGACTGGGAAACCCTTCTCTACAGCCAGCAGTCCTGTGGGTTTGACTTGGGGTTCTATTACCAACAGATGTGTGACTTTGACAAGTTCCTTGACTGCTCTGTGCCTCAGTTTCCTTACCTGGAAAATGTAGATGATGATAACAGCTGCTTCCTATAGGACCGTTGTCAGGCTTCAGTGTGTGAATATATGCAGAGGGCTAGAATAAGGCTCATGGTACATTAGCTATTACTAGAGATCAGGGAAAGCGAGGGCATAGCAAAAGCCATTTGACCTTGGGGTTTGGCATTCAGGAGCGACTTCACTGGGGTAGAAAGGGGCTGGCAGGCAGATATAGAGGGTTATGGAGATGGGTGCATGGGATTTGGAACCACCAGGCATGGACCACCTTGTCTAACAAGTGTAGCAATGGAAGGAAGTGTGGGCTTGGCTGCTTATGGCTGCCAGGCCAAGTGGAGGGGACTTGCTTCAGATTCAGTAATTTATTGATGCCAAGTGAAAGTTCTTGTTAATACCCGAACCATACTATAACAAAAGTGGAAATTTCCAAAACAACAGAACTCACCTGCAGCCTCACCACGTTAACACATTAGCGATTTTCCATCTCCCCTTCCAGGATAATTTTTATAATGTTTTAGTCATAACACAGATTCTGCTTTCTATTGGTTTATGTCACATGGAATTGTCCCATAAGCATTTTCCATGATGTTACACCATCGTTACATTTATCATTTTTCCAAAATGAAAATAACCTCGTTGTTTTTTCCTGGTTGTAAAAATGCTCTGTGCTCTTTTCCTTTCCTTTCCTTTCCTTTCCTTTCCTTTCCTTCCCTTCCCTTCCCTACCCTCTTCTCCTCCCCCCTCCCCCCTCCCCTCCCCCTCCCCTCCCTCCCCTTCCCTTCCCTTCCTTTCCTTTCCTTTTAAAATGCAGATAGTACCACAAAGTCTGAAGAAGAATGTTATAACCGCATGTCCCATCCCACCCTTCAGAGACAATCAGGTTAGCATTTTGGTGAACACCTTTCCAAACAAGTCATGCATTTATCAATGTGTTGATTTGTTAATTTTTTTAAAATGTAAACTTGAACATTACTTACCTGTCAATTCATTTTCAACCTTGAATAGAAGGTTTTCGGATTGTTGGGACTGGGGGTGTTGTTTTGGGAAGTGGGGAGGGGGCTGCGGGAGGGTGCACACAAGACCAAAGGAAGCCAGAAAGTTCTGAAAGCAGCTAGAAAGAGGAAATATTGGGGGCGTGCAGTGTATTTGTTTCCTGAGGCTGCTGTAACGAAGTGCCATGGGCTGGGTGACTTAAACAACAAATTTATTCTCTCCTAGTCCTGGAGTCTGGAAGGCTGAGATCCAGGTGCCAGCAGGGCCATGTTCCCTCGCAAGGACCTAGGGAGGCTCCTTCCTGACCTCCTCCTGGGTTCTGCTGGTTGCCAGCAATCCTTGGTGTTCCTTGGGTATACACGTCCCTCCTACCTCTGACTCCTTCATCACGTGGTGGTCTCCTCTTCCTCTCTGTGTGTCTGTGTCCAAATTTCCCACTTCTTATAAAGATACCAGTCATTGGATCAGGGCCCACTCTAGTCCAATATGACCTCCTCTTAACTTGACTAAGTCTGCAAAGACCTATTTCCAAATAAGCTCACACTGGCAGGTAACAGGGCTTAGGATTTCAATGTATCCTTCCGAGGGACACAAGTCAACGCATCACATGTGGGGTCCCTGGGTGATGGAGGAGTAAGATGCAGCAGGAAGGACGCCTTCTCTGAAACGAAAGGGAAGGAAGAGTCCAGGAGACAGAGATTAAGATTCTGAGGCTGAAAAGGGACACGAGGAAGCCCACTTCCTCCATTAACTCGTGTCTGTGTTTTATTAACCTCCTAGTCGTTTACAGAGAGGGCCCTGGGATTCATCAGCGAGCCCAGCTCTCCGCAAAGCCCGCTGGGCCCCTTCCCCACCCTCGTCATCATGCCGTGCAGCTGGCAGCTGCCTGCGGCCCCCCAGGCCTCACGGCAGCATCCGGTTGTCCGCTCACCACCAGAATCTTGGTTGGCTGCCACCTAATTTCTTTTCGGCCAGGGCTAATTTCTTGCAGTCCTTGGGCTGGTGGGAAACATAGCTGATTCCCAAAGTCCTTCCATATGGCCCATTCTAACCCCTCCGTGTACAAAGTGTGCACGTGTCCTCTCCTCTGTCCTTGCGGCAGGACAGCAGTCCGTAAGCTTGCAGGAGCATAGTGACATTTCCATGTCTTGTGGTCCCCTCCCCTTTTCCTCAGGCCACTTGTTTTTGATGGTTCGCTCAGGTCTCTTGGTCGCCTTTTCCCAGATTCGGTACTGAGGTGGAGGGAAATGGAGAAGGCTCATGAGTGTGGAGACAGTTAAGAGGAAACCTGGTCTCCCTGCTGGGGGACACCGGGGTCAGACAGTCCAGAGCCTACCCAGGCAAGCTGGGGTTCGGCCTGGGTGTGATGGGTCAGCATGTGACCAAAATCAGCATCATCGTCATCCTTTGTCAACCTGGCTCCTGAAGAACAAGGGACAGTTATAGAGTAGCAGCCAAGCAGCTGAGAATAACGTGGCTTCTGCTCATTAACTTAGGACCCAGGCAAAACCCAGCCAAGATCTTTTCTTGCCATCACAGTCTTCTGCCTACGGGAGGGTGTTATTATACTTCTGTGCTGGTTGAAAAGTCACTCAGCCTTTGGCCCCTGCCTCCTGCCGCTGCCTGAAGCACGCAGTAATCTCCCAGCCACAGATCACCTGCCCCATCTCCACCATTTAATTATAGGTTGTCCTTGGTTTCCTCTCCAGTGCTGACAGCCACTTCTGAGAAAGACCTGGGATCAGAAACCCAAATAATATAGCTCACATTAGGCCTAAAGCCAAAATCACAAGAAAACCCAGGGACAGCCTGCAGCCAGGATATGCCAACTTGTGTGGGATGGAAGGAGGCCTTCTTGCCCAGGCAAGACCCACACAGGGTGTGGGCCCAGGGGGACCTGTGGCGACATAATCCAGGAAGGACGGGGCTCGTGAGCATTGTCGGGGCTTTTACCCAACCTCACCTCTTGCTGCCACCTCACCAGACCTTCTGTTCCCGCCATGTAACCAGTCGCAAACTTTGCCATTTCCTCCCAGGATCAGTCAGAGCAATAGTGATGGCAAGGGACAGACCTGATTCAACAAGTACAGGCAAAACAGGGAATGTCACAGCGCAAATCATGCAGAGGATACAAACGGCTCTGGTGGCAGGCTCAGCAGGCTCAGGGATTCCACGAGTACAGGCTTTTGTCTCCCTCTTTGTCTCTGTTCCCAGTAGCATTTCTGTTCCAGAGGGGATCCCTCCGGGTAGCAAGAGAATGGTCTCCATCAGCCCCAGTTCCCATCACGCTGGCTTACCTGGCCACGCCTCTCCTTGCACTCAAGAATTCTAACGGGCCTGTGACATCAGAGATGCAATTCTTAGACCAGTTACTGCCCAGGGGAACGTGGTTTTCTGATTGGAGAGGATTTTGGTCATGGGCTCTTTTTCAAAAAAAAAAAAAAAAAAAAAAAGCAGAAGCAGAAGAAAGGAGGACACTGAGCATACAAAACAACACAAAAAAAGGTTCAGCCCCCTCCACCCCCCACTACGAGGGCCCATCCGTTTAGTTGCAGGTGCAGTTCTCTCGACCTGGAATACCCTCAAAACTCTGCCCATGTGACAAATCCCTACTTTTCTTTCGAGACCCAATCCTTCCAGTACACACTTGTCCACATCCACCCCAGACAGAGCTGAATACAGCTTCCTACGTGACTTGTGATATCCTTCACACATTTCCTGGTTCATTTAACATATTCTTATCCTGTAGCATTGCACTCAACTCCCCTTGGATCGTGAGTTTCCTGCAAGCAGGGATCAGGTGTCGGTCATCTCAGGATATCCAGCCTCTAGCAGGGTGCTTGTCAGGGCCTTACCACTGCTGGTTGTCACACCCTTGAATGTTCCCTGACTCGACAGAGAAGCTGGGGTGCTGGGTACGGAGAGAGGGCCTGCGTGCCACCGGTCACCTGGCTGGAGTCACTAATTCTTCTGCATTCCTTGCGAATCCCTCACACCTCAGGCTATCAGGAAGGACACTGTGCATTCCATATAGCAATGAATGGCAGAATTCAAACACATGCCTGGTTTGCCCTCATGGAAAGTGCTTATTTTTCACATATTGTATCTGAGAATCTTAAGAGGTCCGGGGGGGGGGGGGGGGTCCAACTTAATTCCCTGGGGTTAAAATTCTCTTAGTGATGCTAACATACCTCCAAAAATATGGAACTTGTTACCTTGTAAAGCAGCTCCTGACTTATTAGGGGCCACTGTTATATCTCCTGCTAGTTTGGCCATCAGTCCTTGTTCTCTTCTCTAGGACCACAAGGAAAGAGGTCCATCCCGTTTCCAGTGGATATTCCATTTTGTGTTCATTCATTCATTCAGTTGTTCATTCATTCATTCATTCATACATTAACTCCATCATCCATTGAAAACCACCGGTAAGACCTGTTTTGTCCAAGGCAGGCATGTTCCCTGTTTTCATTGAGCTGACATATTCAGAGAGGAGAGACAGACAATAAGCAACTAAACAGATAAACGGGAGAAATACAGTTGTCACAAGGGCTGTGAGTAAAGGAAACCAGGGCAGTATGAAGGTTGGGGCAAATTTCCACAGAGTGAACAGGACAGGTTTTTTGGGGAAGTGCGTTTGAGCCAACGAGTGAATGATGACAACAAGGTCCCCACACCCAGTTTGGGAGGAAGCGTCCAGGCAGAGGAATTAGAGGAAGGGAGCGTGTCAGTCTGGCTCGAGTGGGCATGAGGGAGAAAGGAAGGTAGAAATGAGCATGGAGGCGTGGACGGGAGCCTGGTAGCTGTGGAGAGGAGCTTAGGGTCGGTCGTGAGAAAGAGGGATTTCAGCAGGGATGCGAGGTGTCATTTGGAAAGATGACTTTGAATATGGAATCTGAGGTAGGTTCCCCGACCCTTAAGAGCAGGTGACCCCTACTTTTATTTCAAAGAATCAGAAAGATTCTGATTTAGAGGTGAGTCCTAGAAACCCTGGAGGGAGAGCCCAATAATAGCTGGGGCTAGAGTTGCTGTATCCACAGACAGGTCACCGGATGCTCCCCTTGGAAAATGGTCTTAGAAGGGCACCCTCTTTTTTTTCTAGATTTCCACCCTCCAGCTGTGTCCCTCTTACGAGTTCTGCACAAACAGGAGCTTCGCTAGCATGAGACCTTACAGGCACACACTGCTTAATGACAAGGATGTGCTCTGAGAAATGAGTCCTAAGGGGTTTTCGTCATTGTGCCAACATCATAGAATATATTCACACAAACCTAGATGGTACTGCCTACCCCACGCCGAGGCTCTATACCAAACAACACGAGAGTCAGTCAAGCGCAAGAGAAAGTGATGCAATCGAGACATGGTAAATGCCAGCTAGATGAGGCCGCCGCTGGCATAACATGGCATACTGTTTTACAGCAAACTGTTTTATATATACATAGAAAGGGTACAACTCTAAAATAATGGTAAAAACTAGTACAGTAAATACATAAACCTATAACAGTCATTTTATTATCGTTATCGAATATTACTTCCTGTGCATAATTGTATGTGTTTATACTTGTGTGTGACTGGCAGCGCAGTAGGTTTGTTAACACCAGTGTCACCACAAGCACGTAAGTAATGGGTGTCGTCCTGCCAGCACAAGGTGATAGGAATACCTCAGCTCCATTATAATCTTACAGGGCCACCATTGTCCCTGCACTTTGTTGTTGAGCAAAATGTCGTCCTATGGCGTCTGACTGCAGTTATTTCCTCCTGGAGTGAAGTGGAGTTACCCCTCATGAGACACCATGTTTGCTGCCACTGTGGTCTGGGAAACCCCCGTTCCAGGAGGAGGGGGCATCTCACTGTCAGAACCAGGCCCTGGAGGACACTGCAAGCATCAAATCAGAAAGAGAAATCAGAAGGGACAGACTGCTAGATGTGACTCAGAGGGAATGGAAAATGTGTTTACATGTTTTTTTCCAAAGATGCACAGCCATAAAACAAACAAACAAAAAAAGTAAGCAACGAGTAAAAGCCTTGCCACACACGACAGATGAGGGGCAGCATCGTAATACACAGGGCTCATGTCAGGAGGGCCCCATTTTTTAAAATGGGGAAAGATATGAGCAGTCTGATATGCAAAAGAAAATGCAAATGGTGAGTGAAAGTACTCAAAGTCACTAAAATCAGAGAAATGCAAACTCAAGCAGCAGTGAGATGCAGGGTATCTTTGGGGGGGAGAGTTACTTATCAAATTGAAAAATGTGTTTTTAGAAAACTGAGGTGCTGGCAAGGCTGGAGTGGGTGGAACCTGCTGCAACTGGTGACGTACACCTTTAAAGAAGAGGCACTGTCTGGGGTACCTTAAAAAAAGTTCATACCCTTTAACCCAGTAATCCACTTCTTAAATCTATTTTAAGGAAATAGTTTAACGTGAAGGAATTGACGTGTGTACAAATATGGACATGTGTGAAATGTTGGAAATAATAGCCTACGTGATATAGGAGATGATTGGTTGACTTCATTATGATACATACATTCAGTGGACTATTCGGCAGCCATTAGAAATGATATTTTTAGAGATATTTCGATAGTAGGGGAAATATAATATTATAATATATAATATATAATATAATATATAATATTATCACACTATAATATGTGGAAAATAGCAAAATAATAATAGAAAGCATGAAATCAATTATGAGTGTGAATGCATATTATATACATTAAAAGTAGATAATTGAATTGTACTGTACATATAGACAACATGTAAAAAGGTTATTAGGGATTTTCTCTGAGTTGAGAATTACAGGTAATTTTGTTTGCTTCTCTGTGTTATCCAAGACTTTTTTTCTTTTATATAATGAACATGTATTACTTTCAAAACCAGCTAAAAGCAGAAAATGGTTGTATTTTAAGTCAGTGTTCCCTATTGTCATCAGATCCCATTTAGAGAGACACACGTGGCCCCTCATCCCTCCCTTCCATCTGTCTTACTCAAGAGCCAGCAAAGTGGGGCACAAAGAGCAGGAAAGCAGGAGGAGAGAACCGACCGCAATCTCCTGCTCTACCATGGTTTTGCCAGGTGACCTGGGATGTGTCACTGCTTTGCTACGAGCCTCCGTTTCCCTGTACTTAAAATACACTACTTGGACTGGTTCAGTTCTGAGAATGCAATCAGGACATAGACATACTAACGCCAAGCTTCAAACCCACCCCTAACCCTAACCACAGAGTGACATGATTGCCCGTTTCTGTGGGCACAGTATCAGCCATACCCGTGATGTCACAGTCCACGTGGGCACCTCGGGACAAGTTACAACTTAGCCAGGGAGACCCTTGCCATTTCCTTGGGGGACGAGGAGGTGATGTTCATGTACATCATTCCTTCAGCCCAGACTTATTACATCCCTGTTTCCATGGTGCCAGGCCCTGGAGTGTGCAATGAGGCCCAGGCTCAGAACTATTTAGCAAATGTCTGCCTCTGTAGCATCTTTCCTTCTGTCTCCAGTGGGGGCAGGCCCTTTCCCTGTGAGAGTCATTTTAATTTACCTTTGACGTATTTTAAAGAGACACCATTTATTTGAAGCTAAGTGTGTGACCCTGGCCAAGCCAAGTAGATCATACCATTTTGAGTGTCAACTACCTACCGTGAGGCTGATTTTCTCATGTGCCTTAGAAGTGAGAAATCCAGAAACAGATGGATTCCTGGTAGCTTGAGTGAAACAATGTGTCCGTCCCCCTGGAGCTATGGGATGGAGGTTAAAGCGTATGGACTTGGAACCAGATGACCTGAGTTCCAGCGGGGCTCTCCTGCTTCCCAGCTTTGTAACTCAGGGAAATGCATCACTTCTCTGAGCTGTCGTGTTCCCATCTGTAGAATGAGGAAATGGTCCCGACCTTACCCAGCTCTGCTTGAGCCCTAATCAGGATTGTGTCTCCAGAGGGACCTCAGAATGTGCTCGGCCATCGCATTAGTGCTCCTGCTGTTTCCTTGAAAGGGACAAGAGGCACTTGAAATACACAGAAGGGAAGCCATGCTGCATGGTGGTTGGAAACCAGGGCGGTGAGGCTGCACAGACCTGGCCCTGCCACTTACCTGAGTACGTGACTTACGCTTCTGAGCCTCAACATGCTTCTCTGTAAAATGCAGTGGATGGCGGCAATCCCGCATCCCAGGGCCTTGTGGGGACTCAGTAACGTAACATGTGCGCATCGTGGGGATTCCGTAACGTCATGTAATATGTGCAGTCGTTTTAGTGCCTGTTCAGATTCCCTGACTTGTTTGATACATTTTCCTCTGATGGTACATGAAGTATCTGTTCAACGTAGAACATTCAGAAAACAGCCCACACAAGATGAAGAAGTAGGGGTGTTTTTCAGTCCTTTTCCCAGCAGGCTGTGGGCTGACGCCCTGGGTGACGCTACTGTGGGCCCCTCTCTCCGCAGATCCTTCAAGCCGGACTTCATCCTGGTCCGTCAGCACGCCTACAGCATGGCCCTGGGAGAGGATTACCGCAGCCTGCTCATCGGCCTCCAGTACGGAGGGCTGCCCGCCGTCAACTCCCTCTACTCCGTCTATAACTTCTGCAGCAAGCCCTGGGTGGTAAGTGACAGACCCGGAGCCCAGGGGGGGCAGGAGGGCTCCCGGCCCTGAAATGGGCCTGTTCCTCAGCATGGCGGCCTCGGTGATGAACCGAGTTGTTTTCAGCAACTGAATAAGTGACTTGGCTCCCAGCCCCCTTCTTGTAACTATTGCCTGACAAATAACAGCCTGTTATGATACAGTGCTACCTTAGAATAATATCCATAGTAAGAGGCGGTGCTGTGCTGTTCTTGCTGATGTTCTATCAGTCATTTTGTTAACAGTGGGCAGTGTTTATTGAGCACTTAGTAATGACCCGGAAATCGTGCTGCCTGGTGTTTAGCCCACCATGTGGCATGCGGGCTCATGCCTCCATTTTACAGAAAAAGAAACACCGTTTCAGAGCAATAAAGGAACTCACCCAGAGTCATGGAGACAGTGAGGGTGAGGCAGGAACTTGAAGCCCTCTTTCCAACCCCCAAGACTTGATTTCCCCCACCTTTTATTCATTCATTGCATTCATTCGCTTGATTTGAGTCTCCATTTCAGTGTTACTGGTGAGAGAGGCTTTTCCTAAAATACCACCCTTCCATGCCCCCCAAATGCTCTCAAATCCCTTACCCTGCTTTCATTCTTCCCAAATTACTTATCTCCACATAGAATGATATGTTTATCCATTCATTTGTGATTCCCCTGCTAGAAGTCATTCTTTCATGCAACAGATGTTTATTGGGCAGCCCCTGTATTCCAGGCATTGTTCTAAGTCCTAGGACCAAGGCAGTGAGAGATGAGACCCAAATCCTTGCCCCATGGATCATACATTCTCGCGGGAAGGGGCACATGCAGTACATTAATAAATATGCCAGATATGCAGTGTATCATGTGATACGTGCCAAGGGTAACGATAAAGCGGGGAGGGGGCTAGGAAATGTGGAGGTAGAGGGTTGTAGAATGTGCTCCATGAAGCTCTTAGCTATCTTGTCTCTTGTTTTGTTGTCTGTCTGCTGGTAGGAGGGCAGTGGTGGAGAGCGTGGACTCTGGAGCCTGACTGCCTCGGCCCAGGATCTTCCATTTACAAGCTGTGTAGCCTTGAGCACTTTGCTTAACCTCTCGGAGTTGATTTGCCACATTTGTAAAATGATGGTAAAATGAGGGACTTCCTGGTAGGGTCATGAGTTCGTTAATACAGGTCAAGTGCTTAGATGCTGGCTGGCATGAAGTACACACGCAATACATGGTGACACTTAATATTGTCTCTAGAAGTTGGAGCAAGGTCTCTGCAGAGTTTCCACTCAGTAGTTACTGAATGGATACATGCAGTCAACGAATGGCTATGCATCATCTTTAACCACTAGTGTTGTGGCTCTGGTCTCCTTCTCATGCTCCCCTCATTGGGAGTTTTGGCCCATGGCCTCCCAGATTCAAGTGCCACTGTCCCAGGGGGGTCGTCGCAAGTATTGACCCACCCCCTTTGTGTTCCCACATAGTCAGTTCACTGTGCTGGCCCTTCCCGGGCTTGTTGCACTGCGTCCTCAGAAGCCCCGTGAGTCGGTTTTGTTACTGTCTCTCTTGTACAGAAGAGTGAGGCTCACGTAGCTAATAGTAAGGGGTGCAGCCGGGCATCTCCAAACCTCGTGTGTTTGATTGTGGAATTACTCTCCCTCTCTGGACTGTGGTGGCCTTGTCTGCTAAATGAGGAATCCCCCATCATTTGCCTTATATCGGAGGCCTCTCAAACCCTTGACATTGACTCTATGCGGCACCACAGGTGCAGGCCACGGCCCATGAGTTTGCGGTCCCATCCTGGCCTGGTGCAGACAGTTCTTAAGTCACCCCATTCTCTGTTGAGCTCTTAGCATTGTGTTACCCCCAAGGCAGTTGGGCGCAAGACATGGCTCCATGTCTAACATTGAGCATCCACCTTAGGCCACAAATTGCAGTTTTTTCCTTCTTCCTGATCAGAGTCTACTTTGCTCTTCCATGCTTACGTCCCCCAGCAGCTCCCCTATGCCTTCCAGGTGACCCCAAGGTCGTCGGTCCGCTTCAGGCTCCCGGTGGTGTGTGCTAGGTTACCCTCTGACCTCTTCTCTTATGCTGCCCCCCCCCCCATCAAAGGCCACAGCATGGCAGCCACAGAGCGTCTCCAGCACATGCTCTCCCACTGCCCACCAGGAGTGCCCTTCTTCCTGCTCTGACGTCCTCTGACCCCCTCCCTCCCCATTCTGTCCCTTTTCCCATTTCCACAACTGCCCTGGCCTCCTTCCAGCAAGACATTGTTATCATCTCAACCATCCGCCCAGAGTCTGTCTTCTCGCAAGGCCTGGTCTGCCATAGTCAACTGGTGGCCCCACCACTAAGGCTCAGTGTCATGCAGAAAGGGCGCTGCCAAGGAGGCCGCCTGGTGTGCGGGAAGGAGAAGAGTGTAAGTCTGAGACCTGCTTTTCAGAAGCTTCCCCTCTCGTCCTGGAGACAGTAGCTTCCTCCGTGGAAGGGGTGTGGCTCCAGCCATGGGAAATGAGTAGGGTTGTAAACGCAGAGCAGAACTTTCTATGATTAAATATAAGGTCTAACAGTTGAGTGTCCCCATGGACTGGTCACTGCTATTGACAACACTGTATGTTTAAACCTTACAACCGTGCTGTGAGGTTGCACCTCTGGTTTTCTCTATTTACAAATATGGAAACTGAAGCTCAGAAACCTAAAGTGACTTCCCAAGATACAGAGCTAGTAAGTGTTGGAGCGAGTATTTGAACTCAGAGTCTATACCATAAACCACTGCTTAGTAGGTCTCCCTAGGAAGGAGGGCAGGGCAGGCAGGGGACATGGCGTGAATGTCAGCAGGTGAGGCTTGTGTGAAATGCTGAGGGTGTAGTAAGTGTTCGTTACAAGCCTGGCAGGAATGAAGGGGTTGATGCAGCCAGGGGGAGGGGCGAATGTCCAGCCAAGGACCCTGGTCTGTATCCCGCAGGCAGCGCACAGCTGCTGGGGCTCAGCTCAGAACAGTGAGATGCTCAAGGCGTCGGACCCAGTGGGAGGTTTCGCCAGACTAGGTGACAAATGTTGACCTGTGTTCTCTCTTCTGTCCTAGTTCTCTCAGCTCATTAAGATCTTACATTCCCTGGGTCCTGAGAAGTTCCCGCTTGTGGAGCAAACGTTTTTCCCCAACCATAAGCCAATGGTGAGTGTGCATTTTTACTCTGCTTTTGCGTATGACCCGGAACAAACATAAATGTCTATGTTCTGTCTATTTGAATGGAGTAGGTGGGCTCAGGGGTCTAGACCACCAGGGTCTAAGGAAAAGCTGTGACATTCTGCGGAGTACCTGGCTTTCCTAAGGGAAGAGTCATCTCTCCAGGTGAAATGTTAGGCAGTAGGACAAATGACAAAGGTGGACAGGATTCTTTGGGACATCAGGAATTTTTAGCAAATAAGAGGACAACTTGAAGTAGCACGTTGGAGCCAAAGGTTGATAATAAGTATAAAAGATGTTTCAAAGGGAGGGTGTCGTTTCATTCGCGCCCTGTGCCAGACCTGGTTTCAGCTCTTATTTTAATAAAAGCAGTAATGTTTGATTTGCATTGATTGTTGAAGGGCAGTTTCCTTGTGTGTCCTCTTTACATTCCGACATTTGAATATATCTGAGGTTGTCTCTGGGAAGTGGTTGGGGCTAGAGTTGGAGTGTGTGGTATAGCCTGCCATTCGGAGGACAGCTGGGTGGGAGAGGTTGCCATCGCTGTGAGCAGGGTGGAGAGCTCTCCGTCCCACAGCTGGCGGAAGTTGGCTAGAAGAGTTCTGGGCAGCTGGGCACAGCCCATGACATGCCTGCTTGCATGGTTGGTGGTCTTCTTAAATTGGTCAAAAGAATACGGGGCTACAGCCCCACACGTGCCTTGGGAAGAATGTGAGTCTTGGGGAACACGGTAGTTAATAGGGTGTCTGGTAGTACCAGCTGGGGACAGTGGCCTGTTTGTAGAATTCCAAGTGCAGGCTACTGAGCTGGGTACCCCTGTTTGGAGACAGTGATGGCCAGGCTCCCGGTGGGAGCCGTCTCCCCAGACGGAGAGGTTTTCCATGGATCACCTTTCACTTACATCTGATCGAGGTTGTGCTGCTGGGAATTGTAGGGCATGTGGAACCCAGCATATTCTAGAAAAACATGAACAGTGGAGAAAATTCCGGCTTTGTCATCAAACCAGCCTGAATTTGAATCCTAGGTCTGCTTAAGACTAGGCCTTGGGCAGTGAATTAATCTCTGTGCGCCTGAGCTGCCATCGCTGAAAACCATGGGTGACCGTGGAACAACCTCATGAGTTGTGGAGACTCAGTGAAGTCCCGTGTATGGAGGGCTGTGCCTGGCCTCTCACAGGGGCTCAAAGTAGAGTTGCTGTAAAATAGGGGCCAAGCTCTACCCTGGTACACTGTCAACAAAGGGGGAAAGTTGCTTGGAGGGTCCACAGCCACGCCAGCCCGCTGAGGGTGGTGGGCCCAGCTCTAAGCTCCGGGAGGGCTTTGCCAGCTATAGGGCGGCCGCATGCGCTCCTGGCGTTCCCCGCGAGGCTGAGCCCCACTCAGCATGTCAGGCAGGCATCTGGCACCGAGGGCTGCTGTGTGCGGCCTTCCCCTCCCCACTTCCATTTGGTTGACATTCTTAGGAAGAAAACAGGAAAGGCCGAGTCAGAGCTCCAGTATGAGAATACCTGTACCACTGATAGGTAATTAGATAACAATCCAGATTCTGGAGAACTCTGGCCAGAGAATCAGCGAGCAAGGTCAGGGCTGCATTAGCAGCCAGGAGGAAAATCTATGCTGCGTCTCCTGAAATCCCTCCTGCCTGGGAGAGGACTGGGGCAGAGTGGGTTCAAGCTAGAGGTGAGTGGAAGGAGGGCAGGGTGCATGGGCCTGGAGCCAGGGCAGTAGGACTGGTCTGAGAGCTGTACACCCGGCAGTGGCGACCAGGACACAAGGAGGCAAGAGACTGCAGGTGTGTGATAGAAATAAAACCACTTTACTGTTTAGCATAAAGGACACACTATAAAAAGTGAACATTATGCAACATTACAAGACAATATACATTCACGGAATATAAAATTCATAAATAACATGGAGGAAAACTGTAAACAGTGCTACAAAATTTAGCAACAAATACATTCCTTCTAGACAGGGTTTTCTCTGGTTGGTTTCTCTCCATCACTTCCGAGTCTCAGGACAGCAGACTGGCTAAAGTGGGCAGGCGGGGGTGTGGGAGAATCCACGAAGCCCCTCCCCTCCGAGCAGGAACCGGTCTCTAAGTTCTTTCCCTCCTCAGCTTCCCAAGAGCCAATTTGGAGGCTGTTGGTACCCACCTCTCCTACGCGCCCCCAGTTTGTTTTGCTTTTGCCATCAGATCTGCAAAGTGTTTTTCTTGGGTGAAACTATTTTACTGATACTTTTACTTTAGGCAGGCAGAAGCCAAACACGTGGGTGTCATCTTAGGGGAATCCGCGTTGACAATCGTCAAGCAGGACGAAGGGCTGGGGTAGGGGAGGGTGGTGTCTCTCTCCGTGTCTCGAGACAGAGCTGTTCCAGTAAATCATTTATTTCTTGAATTGCTCAAGAACCATGGTATGAGAAACGGTGCTCATGCGCTGTAGCCTGACCATCACATAGGCAAGTCTGGGGCTGGGTGAAGGCAGAGCTCTGGAGTCCCCCGTGTTACCTACCCTGGCCTGATGGAGCATTGACCCCGGGGGCAGAGCCTGGGTGTGGCGCTTCCCGGATAGGGAGGCAGGAGACGGCCAGGGAGGCTAAGAGATCCTGGAACTGTAGCTCTCACGGCCTGGGATTTTTAGGAGAAACCATGGCTTTGCAGTTGGGTGGGCAGAGGGACTAGGGGGAAATGGAATGGGAATGACCAGCCGACTGCCCAGGGCTTGTTAGTTGATACAGAGCATGGACGGTGGGTGTGCTTGCTATATTTTCCCCTCCTCCATTCTACTCCAGACAGCACTGGGATGCTGACAGAGAAGAGGCTGGAGGAGGCTCAAAGGCTAGTTTCTTCTCGTTTCCCCAATTCGCCAGTCTAGCTGCCTGCACAGTAGAAGTATTTACCCTCCATTCCACTGTAGAATTTGATTCAGGAAAATGGCGGCATGTGGGTTTCATTTTTCTTTTTTTCTCTTAAACACGATGTACACATATGACAGCCTACACATGACACAAGATTTAGCAAAATAAAACGCTCACGATATGATTGAAAATACAGAAGTGTCTCAGCTACATAAATGACTTTAAATTATACAGTAAGTGAACAGGTGAAATAAACAAAGCTATAGCTGATAGAAAGCTCAAAAACCGCCCTCTGCCAACATTGCTTTGCAAAGGAAACTCCTTTGCCCAGGACCTCCTGTGCTTGTTGCCAGGACCTGGCAGAGGCATTGTGGCTCCGCCAACTTGTCTGCAGGGAAATTTCAGCTGACTCATGCTCAGGCCTCACCCCAAGTCCCTCCTGTATGAGTGGAGGTGACCCCATCGGGGACCAAGAATGGTCAGATGCCTCACGGAGGCGAGGCTGGTGGCCGGTTGTGGGAGGGCACTCCTGCGGGTTGCATCAGGGGTTCCACCTCGTAAGACTTTGAGGTTGAAATAGAGAACATCTTAAAACACCAAGTCTGGGGGGGTCACCCCATAAAAGCCACTGGCCTGCTGACCTCAGCTCCTTCTGCTCAGACGGCCCCACTGAGAAGGCAAAGCCTCATGTTTCCCACGTGCCAAATGTCATGACCACAAGGTGGAAGGTACTAGGTAATGAACTCAATCCCAAGGACACTGCACGCGTGTCCCGTCTTCCCGCTCTGGGGTTCTGCCACACACCCTGCCTAGGCATCTGTGTGTGCATGCAAGACATTGCAACATGTCGTCTGCTTCTTTTTGTTCTCCTGTTTCAATTGGCAGCTGTTTCCTAAGCGGAATGAACTGAAGATACAAACACTAACAGAGGATAAATACCCATAATCTGAAAAAAGAGAGCAATCATGTTAAATGTCACCATCCCTACCATCCCCAAGTCTGTAAAATGTACATTATCATCTACGTTCGGCATCTCATTTTCAGCACTAAATTATAAAATACTTTTATTTCATTGGAGAATTTATATTATAGTTTTATTTCAACAAAACATGACAGAACCCCACAGCCGACCGCTGAGTCCGGCTCCCCCAGTGACCACCAATTTAAATCCATGAGGTGGAGACCTCAGAGGGGGCATTTGCCCACCACGGAGCGGGAGGAAGAGGAGCACTGTCCCCAAGCCCAGGGAAGGTGGCCGTCCAGCCTTGGCAGGACAATGCAGCTTTCCTCCTGTGCCCAGGGCCCTGACCCATATTAACTCACCTCCCATCTGAGCCAAGCCAGTAAGGCAGTTACGTGAAGGCCCCGAACGTGAATGAAGCAGGAGAAAAGGTGAGGGACAGAGGTCAGATGACCTCAGTTAGAGGAATGCCGAGGGTGTTCAGAATTTCAAATTTTAATTAAAATGCAAAAAAAAAAAAAAAAATCAACTTGGAATGTCTTGATTTTCTTCAAACAAGCAACAACAACAAAATAGAAGAGCTTAAACTACTGGCGTATTTAACAGCATTGAACAGAATTCTGTGTCCTGTAAAAAATCAGCTTATGTCCTTGTGTGGATATATGCAAATGTGTATGCAAACACATCCCCCCCTCGGTGAGCTAAATGCTACTTTGGAAATAGTATTCTCTGTCCAAGTCTACTTGGCTATACCTGTGGATAGTGTATGGTGTCTGTATTTCTCCCATTTACGTAAAGGCGAGCTCCTGGTCAAATCTACCCAAGGGTTTTCCAGGAGGAAATCTTGTGGGAGGCGGGGAGAGGAAAGACATTCATCTCAGTCTTTCACCTGAGCTTCTGTACAAGGCAGGCAAATTGCCTCCGGACCTCGGGCAGATGTTTAAGTCTTCACCCACTAAGAAAGCTCTGTTATGCCGGCCGGCCTGCTTGCTCCAGACTCAGAAACATCAGGGCCACCCAGGTGTCACTGGGCTGGGGGGATTGTGTGTGTGCTACATCATCTCACACCCTCTCTGGTAGTTTGTTCCTTCCCTCTCACACTGACATGCAGACACAGACAGACGGTGTCTGTTTGGGACATGCAGTAGCATCTCCTGGGTGGGGGAGATCTTCTGCATACCTTGAGTCTATCTGCTCGCTCGCTGCCCTCGACTGATCCTGAAACAGCTGGCCTTTCAGTGGCTTCCTTGTCTGTGGCCTTTCTGTACTGGGGTGGAGAAGAAGGGCCGAGGGAGGAGGGTCTGGGAGATGATGAGGTGGGGAAGAATCAGGAGGGGTCAGTATGACAATGCCCAAGTGGGATAGTTTTTTGATTTTTGTTTTCCTAAAAAAATATAGATTACGTTATCATGAAGAAGAGGAGTGTACGTTTCCCCGTTCTCTCTGGCAGGGCACCAGAAATTCCTGGGTGGACATGGGTGATGTCAAAACCAAAAGAAGGGCTTGGGAGTGGGGGCAGGGGGGCAGGAGGATGTTTCCAAATAAACTCCATAGGACAGCATAGACTTTTCTTTAAGTGTTCGAAGTGCTAAATTTGCGAGAAAACAGGCACTAATTTCATTGTCATCATCTGGGAAAAGTTAGTGTCCGAGGGAAGCTCAGCGGGAAGGGAGGGAGGTGCGGTGGGGCAGGGTCTGGCGCTCAGGGGTCTGTGGCATTGATGACGCTTTTATCCGGGGGGGCCCATCCTCGGTACCAGCTGCAGTAGCCACCCTTCTGCCGGATGCATGCGTAGTGTTTGGACTGGTAGCCGGGGTAGCCGAAATTGGAGAGCATGTCGGTCCAGAGACACTCGTTCTTGGAGCTCACAAAGCAAGGCAGGTAGTAGCAGGACTTGATCTGCAATTAGATAACAGCCATCGGTTGGTAGATCCCGCTAGGGTGGACCTAGGCCTGATGCTTGCCCGAGTCTGGATTCAGAACCTGGGACCACTGCACGTGCAGCCCAGCCACATCAGTCCCTTAGAGACAATAATATAAATAATACTAACACTTACTGAGCACCTACCATGTGCCAGACATTCTGCTGAGTGCTGCTGTTATTCTCTTTGATTCTCGTAACAGATATAGCTCGCTTTTACAGATAAGGAAATAGAGGCTCAGAGAGGTTAAGTAACTTGCTCCAGGTCACACAGCCAGCAAGCTGTAGAATCAGACATGTGAGAGAGCTTTTCCCTCTCAAATGGTAATAGGCAAGGATGAGAGATCTGAGTTGTTGTAGGGAAACTGAAGAATGAGAAAGATTAATGCATAAACTCTGAGTCCCACGGCCCTAGGCTGGAAAGAAGACTTCACGAGCTGTGTGACCTAGGGCTGGTTACTTAAGGTCTCTGAGCCTCTATTCACTCATGCAGAATAGGGCTAATAGGAATGGAAACCACACAGAGTGGTGAGAACCAAGTGAGAGAACAGACCAGCTCCCACCCACAGCAGCAAGGCTGTATGGCTGGGCCCCGTGCTTGGGCCAAGGAGCTGGGCCTGGTGGAAGCGTCACTTTCTGTAGTGTGTGGGATCAGCAGTCCTACCTCGGCTTGCCCACCTGGGGGTGGGGGTGGGGGCACCAATGAGTCCGCTGCTCGGGCGAGCCCACTTGGGACTACCTGGTAGGACCTGCCAGTGCCAGGACCCTGTACCTGCCACCAACTTGAGCCGCGGGAGGGGCCGGACTCTGGAGAGCATTTGTGCCCCAGCAGCTGCCAAGTGGCACAGAGCCAGCTGATTCCAGCAGAAAGGCATTCTTCTCTCGCCTTCTCTGCTGCTCAGGCTGGGGGCCACATTCCTTACCACCCCCACTCGGACCTGCTCGTCTGCCCTGGCCCCACACTCACTCCTTCCAGCACACGCCCCAGTGCCCAGCACAGCAGGAGCTGGGAGCCAGCACCTGCCCTGCTGCCCGTCCCGGAGGCTTACCTTGCAATTACAACCCAGGTGATACCGATAGTTCAGCCCCTTGCGCTGCGAGATGGTGAGCTGGTCCCACCGCTCCACGAAGTTGCAGAGTCCCGTGTACACCTTACCATCATAGATACGGCCTAGAGGAGGACAGAGGGCGGTTAAGGGGAGCCCAGCCCAAAGGGAAAGAATTCACACCGACGGAGTACCCACCTTAGGCCAGGTACTATGCTACAGACATTTCAGTCCTGTGATTTTATTTCATCCTCCCCAACACCTTTTAAGATGAGCTGCAGCCCCATTTTCCAGATGGGGAAAATGAACTCAGAGAGGTTAAGTGGTTTGCAGAAGTTCTCAAACCATGAAGGGCTGGACGTGGGACTAGGGACCAGCTCTTCACTTCTCACATCAATGGTTTTTGGTTTTGGTATTTTCTTTCCTACATCGACTGCCTAAAAGGGGGTAACTCTCAAAGCTGGACCTAGTAAATGGACTGTGAGGTGGAGAGAAATAGGCACTGGCAATCCCTTTTAACTTAACAGTAGAGCTGAGAAACTGCAAAACTAGGAGATTTCCTCCACAGGGTCAGTGGTGGTGGAGCTGAGACTAAACCCCAGCCTCAGTGTAGGAACCTCAGCTCCCAACACTGGCTAAGCAAGATGGACTCAAGACTGGATACTGGTTATAGTTCACTGGGCACAATGCAAAGGTCCCTGGGACACTTTGGGGTCAACTACTCCTTCCCCATCCTTCTGAAGTGAAGGAACGGTGGACCCTGGCCACACCCTGGCCTAGATGCTCGAGTTGGCTGTTACCTGTCAGCAGGTACTGGTACTTGTTGACCTCCAGCTTAACGCCACAGAGACTTTCGGAAGCTTCCGTGTGGATGTACTGCACGTGGGGCATCTTGGTGAAGCCTCGGTACATCTGTGGGCAGAAGGAACATCATGGGAGGAGGACCAGGGCTCAGGAGGCATGCTGTCATTGGGTCTGTGGGAATCTGATCCCCTCATTGGCCATCGTGCGGCCAGTCACTCACCCACCCACCCCAGGTCCTTCCCTCCTCATGAGGCCACCTAGTCTCCTCGTGGCTGAGCCATCATTGGTGTTTTCCCAGAGAAAACTTCCTGTTCAGCCAGTCACATCTCCCACTCCAACACCCCCACCATACGCCTCCGGAGATATACATTTCTCTATTTGCAACCCCTGCATAGAAATCCAGAGATGAATTTGCTGTGAAAGGGGTCCTGCCAGCCTCCCCAACCTCGGGATCTGAGCTCCAAGAAGGCAGCCAGCCAGCCAGCGTTTTCATGACATCTTTCTGCCATTTTCCAGTGTATAAAGGCATTCTCACCTTCTCCTCACCGCATCCTCCCAAGAACCCTAAGAGGCAGGTATTATTATACCCATTTTACAGATGAGGACTCTGAGAGAAATTCTGTTTGGCTGGCAAAAGTTGAGGTCAGGCCAGGGGCTCTCCATGCTTTTATTCTTCTGAGCATCAGATGAAAGCATTGGGTTCTTTTACCCCAGGTAAAGCATATACAGATGTTCAAAACGCCTAGATTTTTAACTACTTTATAATTATGAAATTGCTGCTCTGTGGGCATTTTTATCTACAACATAATCTGATACAGTAGTTCTCAACTGGAGGCGATTCTCTCCCCACCCCAGGACACATTCGGCAATGTCTGGAGACATTTTTGGTTGTCACAATTGCGAGGTGATGGGGAAGGGTTGCTACTGGCATCTGTGGGTAGAGGCCAGGGGTGCTGCTAAATACCCTGTGATGCATGAGAAGCCCTCACAGCAAAGAATTATCTGGCCCCAAATGTCAATACTGCCAACGTGAGAAATTCTGCTCCAATATTAACCCATTTAATCCCAATAAAGCCCTATGAGGCAAGAACTATTATGCCCATTTTATAGATGAGGAACCTGAGGCCCAGGCAGGTTAATGGCTTCTCTAAGGCCGCACAGCTGGTAAATAGCAGAGGTAGGAATCCAAGCGGGGGAATTTGTTCCAGAGTCCATGCTTTTATCCGTTACACTATGGTATCTCCCACTGCAGCCCCACAAGTTCATGTCCAAGGGCCTCTGACACAGGCCAATGTCACGTATGACTACTATGCCTCCATCATCAGCATGCTCCCAGAGCCACTGGTGTGAACATAACGGAGGCTGAACCCACTTGGTGCTTCTGGGTCGAGTCCACGAGCATTACATGGGTCCATCAAGACGGCTGTGCTGAGTGTGAGCTGGTGGAGTGGGATGGGGCGCTGAGGTGTTGTCAATTCCCAGGATCCCTCTAGTTCTCAGAGGCTACGGGCCATGGTCGCCTGGTGGTCTCTGGGCTTATCCCAATGGTTTACAATAGGACAGGGTCCCTACTTTAGCTCCTGGCATGCGTTATTAATTTACTTATGGTAATTAATAAAAAGCCAGACATCACCTCATGGCGTCGTCTCATCTAAGTGCCTCCCATTTGTTATAATGGGCTATTTTTTTTCTCCTTTTCTTTTAAGTGGCGACTGGCTGGCGGGGGTGGGTGGTCCACAAGGAGCTCTGCCATCACAAAGGGTCTGTGAGACTGACAGAGTTTGGGAGCCTCTGCTTTTTTAAGGGGAGCAGCCATCACTGCAGATGGTTTTAATTTCCCTGGCCTCCCTTCTTAACCCTCTTCTCCCCCGAGATTGGCCGCTGAAGGAGGAAACGCAGCGAGGCGCCGCTAGAAGCGCTGTCCACACTCAGTTTTCAGTTGTGCCGTGGCGAGCAGGGGGAGTCCCATCACCACCCCCCATTTCCTCAGGGATGGATGGTGCCTCGCTGGCTTTCACAGGAACCGTGCTCAAGAGTGCTGCTGTGTGCATGCCGTCAGGTGTGGGCTTCAGAGAACTTCCCCACACTCAGTTCTGTGCCCAGCACCTTCTCATCTAGGTGTGGACGATCCTTGAGTTTGGGGCAAATGTGTCAATTCAGTTCTCGCTCTAGGTCTTTCGGGTCCAGCCTATGGGACCCTCAGTTCATTCCGTGTGGTCTTTCCCCTTCATCTGATCTCTGCTCTATGGGTGAGAACCAAGCCCCTGCTGAGAGTCCAGTAACTTCAACTGCTCAGTAAGAACTCAGCTCATCCAAATCACCTCGGCATCGTTGCTACTTTTAAATTTGCAAGCACCCTCGTTTTAACATGGCTTCTAGCACTGGCACACAGAGTGAAAATTGCCATCCACTACAAATGACTGGGTCTGACCAACACTGCCTTGCAGGGTCAAGGCTGAAAATCACAATATAGTCAGTATGTGGGAAAGGCAGATTTTGCTCATTTAGTTTTCTTCTCTTTATAATAATCCTACCTGCACCTAAATATTAATCCAAAAGCGTCAGGAGGTTTGTATTCATAGAGACCTAGAATTGGCTTGCCAGATTTAGGAGGGTTATAATGGGCTTATAATATCCTGAAATCAAAGCATCATAGAATCTCAGACTGGAAAAGGATGTGAATGGTAATCTAATCTAACTAATGCAATGGAGGATTACTGGGAAACCTGGGTTCTGGAGACAGACCAAGTCTGATTCTTGTCTCTGCCATTTATTAGCCACTTGGAAAGGGACTCAGTTTCTTTGTCTGTAAAATGGGGCAAAGGACTTATTTCATAAGGTGCTTTTGAGAATTAAAGGACTTAGAATAGCACTTGCCACACAAATTAGCTTAAAACCACTTAGACGCCAATTTGTAGTGAGCATGTCGCCCAGTCTCGTTTCTCAGTGCCGGTAGTTAAAGCTGGTTTGGATCGTTGGAGCTAAGCAGGTGCTTCTGCCCGAGCTCCACTGAGATATGGTTGACAAATAAACAGTGTATATATTTAAGGTGTATATATAAACAGTGTACATATAGGGAAGGGATTACTGCAGTACAGCTAGTTAAGGTATCTGTAACCTCATACAGTTACTTTTTGTGTGTATGTACGAGAACACTTAAGATAGACTCTCTTAGCAAATTTCAAGTATACGATACAGTATTGTTAATTATAGTCACCATGCTGTGCGTCAGATCTCCAAAATTTATTCATCTTGCATAACTGAAACTTTGTTCCCTTTGACCAACATCTCCCCAAGTCCCCCACCTCTCAGCCCCGAGTAACTACCATTCTACTCTCTGCTACTAAGAGTCTGACTTTTTTAGATTCCACAACAAAGTGAGATCATGCAGTATTTGTTCTTCTGCATCTGGCATATCTGAATTAACCTGTCTTCCAGGTTCATCCCGTTGTCACAAGTGACAAGATTTTCTTCTTTTTTAAGACTGGATAGTATTCCTGTGTGTGTGTGTGTGTGTGTGTGTGTGTGTGTGTGTGTGTGACCCTGGACTCTACAAGTCCCTGGGCCTCCCACCTTGGGAGGATCTACACAAAGCTCCTGAAAGTTAGCTTCCCTTGGGGTGAAGGGACAAATAATGGGAGAAAGAAGTTTCTGAGTTTAAGGGAATTTGCATCTTTCTATTGGAATGTTTGGTCTTCACTCTACATTGATAGCATGAGATGTCACCATTTTGTCAAATATTTCTGGCATGTGTACCGATGATTAGCACTGTGTGAACGCCACTTCACATCACAGCCTCTTTTACAGACCAAGCACCTGCGTTTCACAGCTCTTACTCCATTGAGATACCAAACGCACAGTCTTTCCCTTACAGAATGGCTGCCTAGCTGGGGAAGCAGAGGCATGAGTATGGAGGCAGTCTGTGCAGAAGGCTAATGAGAGACTCAGAGCATAACAGCCACAGACAATGGGAGGAGGAGACCGTTCCCTGTGTGCTGGGGGCGGGGGTGTCAGAGAGGCTTCCAGCTGGAGCTTCAAAGGCGAGACCCTGTATTGCTCATTTGATTAGACAAACCACTGAAGGAAGGAAGTCCCCGGGGGCCAAGCATTCCGATTGCCCAGCAGATCTATCCTGCCAGAGTGAGGACACGCACAGCACATGACCAGCAGGCCTTCCCATGGGACCCCTCCCAGGACCATCGGGGACAAAATGTCCCCCACGTGCTGTCCCCTGCAGCTGGCCTACGAGCATATCCCTCCTGCACAAACTACAGCCTCTGGCAAAGGTGACCGCTTTCTCATGGTCCTGGTAGGAGATAAGGTCCCCACAGATTGGAGCAGCCAATTCTGGAAACTTCCACCTTTGCACCACAGCCCAGTGGCTCAGCTCCAGCTCATCTCCAAGTTTGGGTTTGCAATGAGCTCCCTCAACATTCTAACACCTCCCCCCCACCACACACCTGTGGCTCTCTGTGCACGTTGAATGTGCCTGAGAGATTGTTCAGAGGCTCGGGAATTAGAATATGGGAGAGGGTTTGTCTGTCTTCCATCTGGGTGAGGGTTTTTTTGTTTTGTTTTGTTTTTTGGCGGGGTAACTCTGAGAATGAACAGAGAGGTGAGACGGGGTGGCTTGAATTCTCATGTTCTCGAAGTTCCTTTAGTCCCACTCTAAGGGAACCCTTGCTTACCCCATCTCACTCTCTGGGTAGACTCTCTAATCCACTAGAACAAAGCGCCCCAGGGACCAGTGCCAAAACTCATGCAGGCTCGCCTCTCTGACCTGTCCCCCTTCCCTCCTACGAAGATTTTTTTTTGGATACACTCTTTGCAGGACAGTTGCAAGTCAGGAGCTACACAGCTGCATGACAAACCCACAAACTCAAGCTAACCTCTTTTTGCTCCCTGGGGGAACTAGGTCCAGATGGGGTGGGGGTAGTCCCCAAAGTGGACAGGAATGGTTAGTCGTCCTGCTTCTCCACTGGTCTGTCACCTCCTTGTAGGCAAAGCTTAGAGTTTGGCTCTGGTTTGCCACTTTCTAGCGGTACGATCTTGATACTGTGTATCTGTTCCATAGGGTTATTGTGGGTATTGAGCCAGGTCAAGGCTCAGCAGAATATAGCAAAGGCTCAACAAATATTACTTGCATGGAGTCTTACGTTCACTCTAACAAGTGTTGTCTTTGTAGCCCCAGCTAGAAGCACAGTGCTAAGCAGACAGGGTGAGCGTGAGGGGAGAGAGAGGGAGGGCTTGGATGGTGTACTCCTACGTCCTGCACCGTCTCTGAAACCTGGTGCCTGGAGGCCGGCAGAACCCAGTGGCCACTCTGGATAGAAGAGCAATGACCAGTTCTGTGGACTGTCTCATACTGAGCTGGTAGGAGGGGCAGAGTTAATAAAAGCCATTGGATAGTGGTTGATGACCAGAGTAAGATGGCAAGGAGATTTGGGGAGTGGTGTAAAGAACACACAGGATTGGGAAGGATTCCTGACACCTCAGCTAGGGAGCCAGATCTACCTTTAATTAAATGCAGGACTCTGAGCAAGTCATTTCCCGTTTGAGGCTCTGTCAGAAGGAAAACGAGGGATTTTGTCTTCTACTGTCCAGCACGTTGTTCCGTGAACCTGGGTAAAGGATGGTGAATGGACAGCAGAAGAGCAGCACCCTGGGAGCAGGGGGGTGTGCTCTGAAGCTGAAGGGGGAACGAATGTTATTTGGCCTCTAAACACTCCCCCCTCCAAGTGGCTGGTCTGATGCCAATGAGGGGAAATGGGACATTCTGCCCACAGGAAGGGTCTCCGACCAGCCTGGCATCCAGGTCCCAGAGGAAGGAGGGAAGCTAGGCTAGCTCAGGAACCACTGCCTCCCACTTCCCTTCCTCACAGCTCTCTGCTGACCCCAGTGTCTCAAATGTGAAGGATTGTTCCAGAGCAGGCAAGGCATGTGTTTCCTAAACCTCTGCTTTTGTCTAAGATGCTTTGGCATTTACCCGCCAGCTGCCAGGGGTTGCACAGTGGGTTTGGGGGCTTGTTGTGGCTCTCATTGGTCCCCCTCTGCCCACTGTCCTCATCCCACGGCCATCTGAAAACATAAGCAGGTCCTGTGACCAAGCTTGGGAAGCCAAGGGCAACGGGCCAGGGCTGACTCTGGATATTACATAACCAGAGGCCGTGGATGTTTCCAAAACTGAATCCAAAGCGACAGGTTCAAAAACTTAGTACATCTGACCTCAGGCCTGAGGGTGCAGGAAGAGTGAGACCACGACGTCTGCCTCTGGGATGGATGGGTGCCACCCGTGGGCTGTGTCACTCCCCCCAGTGCTTTCTCTCCAGGCCAGTGGGCTCTCACCCTCATTCCCCCATTAGATGGACAAGCATTCATCAGTGCCTGCTGCGTGATGGGCCCTGCCCTGACTGCTGTGCATGCTAATATGAGCAGTGAGTAAAGGGGCTGGCAGTCGCCCTGGACCTGAGTGCACCCGTCTTGAACTTCTGATTTGTCACACACATGTGTCCTCTCTCCCTGCCTGACTAGTTCCTAAATGCAGGAACCCCATCTTCCGAGCAGCCTCCGCGGCGCCTACACATAGGGAGGTGCTTACCAAGGTGGGGTGCTGGACCAGTTGTGAAATTATTGAAGGTGAGGCCCCTGTCCTCTCTGCCAAGGCAAACATAACTATTCCTTTCCAGCATCTAAAGCGCTCCTGCTTAGAAGTAACAGGGCCAGTGTGCCAGGGCACTTAGAATCCTGAGCCGGAGGGTCCCCACGGGCACCAAGCCCAACCCTGCACTGTTAACAATGGCAAAGCTGAGGCCCAGGGAAAGGGGTGATTCCAAGGTGAGCCAGTTAGGAGTGGAGCTGAGACCAGGAAGCAGGGTCGGTAGGTTTCTAATCTGATGCTCTTTTCCTTAAGACAGATTTCCTTGACGGGCCTTATAGTGGTAACGTGCTCAGGACTATAGTTAGTTACATGAATGTGCTTAGTAAACGGTGCTAACACGCTGGGAAAATAGGTGAGGAGGGTGCCGTTCCTATCTCAGGATGAGGTTTCTGTGATCAGCAAATTCAATGTAAAAATTCGAGGAGTTAAACCTACGTTACAACCTCAATGGCTGCACCAGACCTGTAGGCGTTGTTGAAACTCAAAAAGTCAAAGCTCGAAAGAGGCTGGAAGACCAATCCAGACCAAGCTCCTCATTTTACAGATGGGAAAACTGAGGCTCAGAGGGGGCAGTGATTTGGCCAAGGTCTCATAGTTACCAGGTAACAAGGCTGTCTGCTGTCTGGTTCCAGAGCCCACACTCTTAACAACTGCCTCTGAGGGACTCCCCCCAGGCTAGCTGTGGGATAAAGCAGCCACCATTCCCCCTCTTCCCGCCCATCCCTTTCTGCTGCCTCACAAACACCCTCTCCAGCAGGGCAGAAGGGCTGGGTCTGGGGCTCAGACACTGAGCAAACACACATCCTGGTTCCAAACCACTTTGCCTCCACTGACCAGGCCTCCACTGGCAGAAAAACAAAAGCGAACCCAGAAGCCCTCCTGGAGCCCGGCTGCCGTCACTCACCTTCATCTGCTTAATGGTGTAGACCAGTGTACCAAACGGCCCCTCCTTCACCAGCTTCTTTCCCACCACCCTGGCCCGGATCACTGCAGAGAAAGGGAACACAGAGACAGGCAGGAGGTTAGGGAGGCCTGAACCACATCACGAACCCCATCGTGAGGGGGATCCCCAGCCCCCAGGGTGCCTAGCACTGCTTTCTTACCTTTGAGCCAACTAGAATAGACAACTGTGTTTATTAGAGCAGCAATTCAGATGAGGGAGACTGGGGGTGGGGGGGAGGAGTGGAGAAAGAAGGGAAGGCGGTCATGATTCGAGTTATTGCCTCTGAATGTCCACAGTGGCTGGCCCTGGAAATTCCTAGGCTGCAGGGGCCTGGAGGGGTCGCTTGACTGTGGTTCCACCATAATCCAAAACCTAGTTCACCTGTTAGGGCTTCTTGCCCTCCGTCCATTGCCCACCTGCCACTCCCATGGCCTCCCAGACCTACTCTTTCTACCAGGACCCGTTCCTGAGCCTCGTGTGGCGCCCTTCCTTGGCATGTATGAATTCATTCCCTCCTGACATGCCCAGAGTTGCTATGCACCCAGCCTCCCCATCATGCCCCAGTCAGTGTTCTGATGGGAACCTGGTTACCCAGCACTCACATGGCAAAGGACGCAGTCGAGTGTCACTCACCGAGAGTGCAGCAGAGGAGGGAGGGGTTGGCAGTGTGGGCTCAGGAGCCAACGGAACCGTTCTCATGCCAGCCCTGCTCTTTCTAACTCTAATGACAGTGGGCAAGAAACTTTGTTTCTGGCCTCCAACTTTCCTCTTCTAATGAAACCAGTGTAATAAGGGCACCAATCTCCTGATTTGAAGGGAGTAGGCAAGATAATGCATGTGAAAGTGTTGGCACTGTGTCTCGGACACAGTGTACGTTACAGAAATGTGAATGCCATCATTATCATCATTATGACCCAAAATGGGATGGGCTGACCATGGAAGGATTGTTCCCAAAAGATAGCTCCCATTTCGTGCAAAGCACATTTCACTCATTTACTCCTCGCAACCCCCAGACAGGGCGGTATTAGTGACCACCTGATAGCAGATAAGGGAACTGACAGAGAACTGAAGCCACTTCCTCTTTCTGAGCCATGAGTTTCTCATCTGTAAAGAGGACGTAAATAACTCCACCTATGCCAGGGAACTGGAGTGAGGATTAAACAAAAGATCCTGTGAAATGTCTTAACTACAGCATCTAGGAGAAAGCCGGTGCTCAGTAAATATTGGTTGACTATGAACACGAAAATCATTAGGTCCAGCATGAGAAAGGCTGGACGAGAGGCATTTATGCAGTGGGAACACAGGGAAGAGAGGGGTTGGCTTTGAGAGTATAAGAGGAGTTTTCACTTTTTGTGGAAAAGAAGCACTTAATAGCTGTCGTCAAATACTTGTAAAACCAGCACATGGGGGACAGGTCTTGAAGACAGCATTCAGAAGTCGCATCGAAGTCGCGTTCATTGGCTCAAAGAAAAAGTCTTCTACCGTGTTTCTCTGAAAATAAGACCTAGCTGGACCATCAGCTCTAATGCGTCTTTTGGAGCAAAAATTAATAGAAGACCCAGTCTTATACTATGTTATATTATAGAAGACCGGGTCTTATTTTACTCTAAGACTGGGTCTTCTATTAATTTTTGTTCCAAAAGATTCATTAGAGCTGATGGTCCGGCTAGGTCTTATTTTCAGAGAAACACGGTAGTAAAAGAACCATAACAAAAGGTGGGGTGGGGCGGAACAGGGCAGGATGGGGGACGCCATAGAGGCAAAGAATTTCATTCATGAGGGTCTGGATGCTCTCATGCTAAGACCTTGACCAGAATGGAATGGATTTTGCATGTATAGCAGCCATGCTTTGAATAGCAAATTCAGTGCGCGCGAGTGCACACACACACACACACACACACACACACACACACACACACACCCATTCTGGTAACTCCATTATTCTTCTCCATTTTGGACGTCCCACCATGTTTCTCAATTCATTGACTGTAATCTCATAAACAATTCTTTAATAGGAACCAATTCCCCCATCCCAACTGGACTCTGTCCTGTTTCTTCCCAAACGAGCTTGGATCCTACTTTCCCCGTCAGACATGAAGTCAGGACTCTGAAGCATGAACGGCCCCTCCAGACCTTCTTGCCAGGGATGGCAAAACACGGAGCCCACTGGCACAGTCAGCAGTTTCGCGGCGGCAGCTCCAATTGGGAGGAGGCGAGGGGCTGTTTCCAAGTCTGCTGTAAAAACGAGAGGCTGGCAGGATCCCTTGAGATTCCGCCTGCACCTCTAACTTCACAGCAGTCTCCTCGGCAGGGAGCCACCCTCCCAGAGGCCCCAGGACTGTTTCCTCCACGTTAACCCCCACAGGCAGGTTGTAACAGCTTCCCTGTTGGGCAGAAAGCTCACGGGCCAGGACTTTGCTATTGATTCTTCCTGAATCGATTTGGCTCCATCTTTTTCTGCTTCATTAACACAGAAGGTAAACTAGGGACTCCATCTCTGCCGAGGGGGGGAAATAGCAAAAGGTCCTTTAAATAGCAACATCGACCCTTGCCTGGCTCAACAACAACAACAAAAAATGGCTTGACTTCATTTAGACGTAACATGCCATAAGCAGACCTGTCCCATAAATCTGGGTACTTCTGGAAGCTTCTGCACACACAGGGAGCCAATTCCTTCCTTACCCTGAAATGGCCTGAGCTTGGAACCTTTTCATCTGAGGAATAGTTCCCATGAACAGAGAGTAAGTATTTGTAGTCAGGAAGCCACATCTGAGTTTGAGTTCCCCCATTACCATGTGGCCTCAGGCAAACCCCTCTGTGTCCCCTGAATTCTTTCCTCCTAAATTTCTCTGATTGTCTTGGCCCAGTGCCCCTCATGTGGCTTACAAATGATGCACTCATTACTAGTGGAGCAGAAGCACGGCGTAGCATTGACGAGCCCGGAGCCTGACTCCCTTGGTTCACATCCCAGCACTGGCACCCTGTGACCTTGGGGAAGTTACCACACCTCTCTGTGCCTTCATTTCCTAATTTCTAAAACGGGCACAATGACTACAGTACCTCATAAAGTTTCTTTTTTGTTTGTTTGTTTGTTTTTTAACCTCATAAAGTTTCGTGAGGGTTAAATAACAAACACGGTGAACAGCGGCCCAGCCCAAGCCCCACATATCTTACTAACATTCACCTCTCTACCGTGACTGCCATCATTGTTTGTCCATCCTGGAGCACCTGGAGGCTTCTAATACACCCTGTAAGCTACGGCCTGGGGTTTTGCCCTAGGATAGGAAGATAGACACACTCAATCAAATGCCCTGGCCTTGCAAAATGTCAGGAAGCGATGGGGGAGCACACACACGCTGATCAGAACAAAAGTGCCCGCAGCACCTACTTCTTCACAAATACCTGTCCCATCTCATCACCCACGTGCAACCCAAGCACAGGCTCCCAGGACCAAACGAGGTCCCGTGGTCGTGATCCAGAAAGACTGAGGCCGAGATAGCCCGGTGGAGAGGCCACACCAGTGTTTCCCTTGCGAAAACAAAACTGCACTCAAATTAAGTGACATTCTGCTCTCCTAAATAGATTCGCAAAGTCCCTCCCGAGTGACCTGGCAGGCCAATCCCAAGCTCCGCCTGTTCGGTCTGTGAGTTAATATGTCTTTCTTTGCTTCGGTTTCGCCTCCGCAATTTAAATGCGTGCTATTTTGTGCTTTCCTTTTTGGCAATAAGGGTGCTCCCGAGGCATTCGCTGGCCCAGGGGCCACCGTGGACAGGGGAGGGGTGATTTGCTCCAACAACAACAGAAGACAGTTTCCAAACTGGGAGCTGGCAGCCTGTCAGGCCATTCCCGCCACCTTGATGTGGCAGCTAGAAGCCAGCTACACAGATGGGCTGGCCGACACCGGGTTTCTTTATTCCCCTTCGTGCTGGGGAGTGGCCTGCCCAGTGTCCTCCAGCAGCTAAACCAACATGGGTGGAAACTGGGTTGGTGTCCGGGAAACTGGGTTGGGTGCTAGGGAAGGTGACAACAAGAAATCCAAGTCCCATTTCCTACCTCCACAGAGTGCAGTCTAGCGAGTGGGGAGACAGAGTTTAAAAGTTCATGGCGAGAGAGCTGATCGCCAAGGTACAGAGCACCCCCTGGAAAGGGGGATGAGGTGTACCCCGAAACTCAGCCTGGGAGCTTCTCCTACTCCTGGGAACGGAATCTGTGCTTCTGGGGATACGGAGAAAACAGTAAAGAGTATTTTAATTGAAAAGGATGTAAGAAGAAACTGACCAGGCTATGTGTGCTTGTCATTAGTACATTGATTAGTAAGTATACGTGGGGTCCTCTGAAACATACACACCTGAGGCTCCAGATACAAAGGTATATATATCCCTGTATTATTATCTCGGCTTTCCTTAAATAACTTTTTTTTGTGGGGGGGCTATTAAGGGCTTGTAAAAACAAAGGGAGCAAGGCGCATCTCTTCCAGAAACGTATTAGGTTGGTGCAAAACTGATTGCGGTTTAAAAGGTTAAAAATTGCAAAAAACTGCAATTACCTTTGCACCAACCTAATAATTGTGTGCTGCCGGCCCACACCTCCATCCACAGTAACTTATAGCACAAGCTGCACGAGTTTGGAACCAAAACCAAGTCCAATGGCAAACAGGATTCAACTTCCAGTGCAGCTTACAGGTGTGTCCAGAAACAGCATATTCAGAGGGGGAAAAGGCCCGTGAGCTGGCCCCTGACTCCTACCCTCTCCTTCCACCTCCCATCCAACCATCTTTAGTCAAATCCAGACTTTTCTACTCTGAGTCGATGGTTGGACTTTCCTCCTGGTGGGCTGGAAGGCTGAGTTTGGCTGCTTTTTGGATCAAGGATCCCTTCACTGGACTAATGTACACCAGCTTAAGACCGGGTTCTGCCCATCTTAGCATCCTGTCAAGAGCACTGCGGATCCCCTCCATGACGTAGGACTCGGCTCAGCCATCTAGGGGGTGACATACACCCACTGCCCCCTTCCTGTCTCTCCAAAGGCCCTGTAGAATGATTTTCCTGGCTCAAAGTATGGTTTTTAGATGGACAACCAGGGTAAGTAAGGCACACCTGGACAGCAGGTATTAATAGAATGAATTTATCCAAAAGCTATCCGTGTCCACCCCAGGGAGGAGTTGGTTCCTGTGACCGGCCCCCGCAGTCAGGATCTAGGCAGAAAGCCTGGGCCTCGGGCTCACCTGCCTTCTCAGGCCTGGATTTGGAGGAAAGAGAGGTCTGGCAGTGTTAGAATGATCCCCAGTCCCATGGAAGCACGCCAGCAACGCGGAAGGAAGGATGCCTGTTATCCAACTTGTCTAAGAGTCACTTGATGTTTGTTTCCTGATTGTCATCCTCACAGGATGGCAAAGGAAGGGTCCTTTCTGAGGCCAGACATAAGCAAGAGGCCCCACAGCAAGGCAGGCCCCCAGCCCATCTGGCTCTGTAAGCAATCCCCTGGTCCTGTGCTGTACCATGCCTCTTGCCTGTCCGAGGAGGGCGGAGCCAGGCTCCCTTGCTCCTCCAGCTGTCCGCCTGCTAATTAACCATCAGCTCCTTGCACTTCGTTGTATCAGTTAGTCTAGAGGAGAGGGAAGGAACTAGAACACAGTGGTAACAACTACCGTTTATTAAACCCCTCCTATGTGCCAGGCAGTGTGTCTGTCATCTCACTGTACCCTCGTGGTAACCTTATGAGGTGGCTGTTATTGTCCCCGTTTTCTAACTGAGGAAAAGAGGATCAGGAACCCTGAGGGCAGGTTTGCATCCCCTAGAAAAAAATGGGTGAGTCCCCCAGGAAAGCAGACTCCCTAAAAACATTTCCATGGGATTTGTACTGATTGCAAAATAGCTCATAATTCTTCCCCACCCCCACCGTCAGCTCTGCTAAGGATCAGAGAAGAGAAATGGTCTCTAGGAGGAAGGACCCCCTGATAAGCCCCCAATGACCCCCCCACATCCCCTTGACCACTCACCACCTTTTCCCAATAACTCACACACACGCATATCCTCTGATTAGAAATAAGAATCTACAAGTAATCACCATTAGCAATATAACAGAATATCGTCTGTTTAGCATACTATGCTCTCCATCCAGGCTTTCGTGGAAGGAAAAAAACAACAACACAACTTAAAACCACAAAACCCGAGGTCCTAAGGTTTCTCACAACACTAGAATCTGAGGTTAGACTGATTAATCAGATGAGACAATGTCTGTGTAATAAGGCACTTTGTAACCCTGAAGCTAAACAAATGATATACTGTCGTTTGCTGATGGTGATTTCTTATAGATTCTTCAATGTGCTCATCAGAGGCAGACAGCGGGGGGGCCCAAGATGGAGCATTTCCTCCTCCCACCACCAGTGGCCCTTTGCAAGGTCCTCCTCAATTATCTGCCGCCTCTTTGGGGACACTCTGTTGATGCCCATGTTTAAGAAAAGAGCCTTCGGAACTCAGGGTGAAGGGCAGAGGCCTGAGGGGCCTGTCCAGCTGGACCCTTCAGGTTCCCAGGCTGTTTGTCACCACAACCCCAAACCCCAAACCCCAGAAGCCCCTGTACAGACTCAGAAGTTGAAAGATCAAGGAAACCCCTGGAGAAGTGGACGTGATATACTAGAATGCACAGGCATGGAGCACGGGGACCTGGGTGAAGTCACTGCCCTGTCACTGTGTGACCTTGGGCAAGTCACTTCCATAAATATATAACTTGGGGTGATGTTAACCAACCCCTGAAGCGTTCCTGGGATGACCTAAGCCCCCACTCCGCACTCCGCCAGTGCAGCGCTTGTCATAATCAGCCATGACCGCCACCGTGCTCCGTCTGGTCAGCGCTGGGTCCCTCTGCCTCCTCTTACTTCCATCCAGCCTGCGGCTTGCATACCATCCGTACAAAGGGCAGCTCACACATTTCTGCAACCTCCAACCCAGAACTCCCATGACCTTAAGGCATATATCCAGGCGTCTACATTTCGTCTGCGTTTACATCTGGAAGTTTAATAAGACGTCTTGAGTGCAACCATCTCAAACTGAGCTCCTGGGAGGGGCCCTCACCCACAGCTGGGCCCCCCATTGCCTTCCCCATCCCAGGAAGCTGGTAGCTGTCCCAGGCCAGCCCCCCAGCCTCCTCACTACCCCTCCGTCACGCCAAACGCAGCTCAGAGCCTTTGCCCTTGCCATCCCTCTGCTAGAACACTCTGCCTTCAGTAGCCAAACGGCCCCTTCTCTCACCTGTTTCAAATGTCCCCTGGTCAGGGGGCCTTCCCTGCTCCCCCCACACCCCTCCCCACCCTGCATTCCCTCTGTCCCCTGGCAGGCCTCACTGTGGCAATCCGTAGCGCTCACCACCGTCTGACTTACTATAAATCCACTTGTTTGTGCATTGCTGGGTTCTCCCCACTAGGATGTAAGCTTCACAAGCGGGCAGGTTCTTTGTTTTACTGACTGCTGTAACACAGCAGGCCCCTGACATGTATGTGCTGAGTATGAAGCTAAGAGTGCCACACACAGAGGGTGACTCAAGAAAATAAAGATAAATAACTCCCTGGGTAACCTGTAGCAAATGATCTAGTCTTTCTGAGGTTTATTCGATCAGAAGGGGATACTGGTAGTTCTGAGTCCATAGGGTCAGATAAACACCTGTTCAGCAGTGGGTTACGGAGCGTGGTGCTGGCGCACAGGGACACGGAGGTCCGTGAGGCCCAGAGGAACTCAGGAGCCAGAGTTTAGAAAGACAGGCAAGGAGACAGGTGAGTGACATTCAAGGATGGCAAACACGGACTTATGAGCAAGAACAAAGGGCCAGGATGGCACCAAGAGTGGCAAAGTGTGTCCTGGGAGGATGGGTGTCAAGAGCTCCTTGGAGGTGACAGTGGATCTGGGCCTTAGTCCATTCTGGAGAAGAGATGCAGTTTGCTTATCTGAATCCGGAGGAGGCAGAAGCCTGGCCCAGACCTGAGGGGAGGGGCTAAGGAAAGCAGCTGGGAGTGAGGCAGAATCCATAGGCTCTGAGCAAAGCCAGGGCAGACCCCCACCTTTCCGGGAAGATGGTCCAAGAGAAGAGAGAACATGAGGGGTGCCGGGCAGGGCAGCCTGTCTGCGGAAAGAATGCTCCTCAAAGAAGTCTCACAGATAGGCTCTTCCTGCATCCTACCCTGGTCCCCTGAGGGCACTTCTCTCTTGTTAGTTTCAAAGGCCCTTTTTGTTCAAGTCAAAGCCAAAGCCAGACAGTGAAGATGTACCCCCAGTCAAGATAGGGAGTCTCCAGTTCAAAGCCCGTCCTGACTAACTCTTTCCGCTAAGTAAAAATATTAATCTTGGTTTTATTTAAGCAGGTTTTTTTGGCAAGAAATGAACCCTTGCGGCTAAAAATAAACCCAAATACACACACACATACACTCAGAAAAATCTGGAGAGCTGCAAATCATTTCAACCCAAGTTTCCATCTCAGGGAAAGCTATTAAAACCGAGAGGATATTAAAACCACTCTCTGCACAGAGACTCTTGTTTCTCAGTGCCTGCCTTGTGTTCTGGGGTCCCCCAGGCAAAGCTGTCCTGGGGGTGCCCTGTGCTGGGCCCCCGGCAGAGAGGGAGGAGGGGCATGTGCTCCCCCCGTACCTTGTAAGCACTGTGGGTTTCTGCTTGAGCAGTCCAGGAAACACACAGGGGCCCCACTGACGTCTGTTGTATATGCAATGAAGGGGCCCGGAGAGGGAAGCAGAGGGAACAGGCCCAGGAAGGTCAAGTCGCCTGGGACTTGGAGATTATCCACAAGGAACACAAGCAAAATCAGTATCTCACTCCTGCATTCATGGTTTACGTGGTGGTCTTGATTTGAAACCGTTAAAAGACAAACTTTAAGAGTCACCACCTGGGCACGTGCCTAGACTTGGGATTAACACATTTCATTTCCACTTGGACCACTTTTCTTTCTTTTTTTTGTTTTTTGTTTTTTGAGCAATAAGTAGTTTATTATTATTTTTTTATATTAGTTTCAGGTGCACAAGACAAAGTAATACTTAGACGTTTATCATGTATATCCCTCACACTGTGTGAACCCTCCTGACCCCATCCACTATCCCTCTGACATCGCACAGAGCCATTACATTTCGAACCACTTTTAAAGTCATCCACCCCCAATGTCTTCCTGTCGCCACAGCCCACAGCGGAGAAAGATATGGATCATTTGGGCCAAGACAGGGCAACATCCCAGGACCGGGTCGTTCCTGGATTCAGGGGTGACTTACCTGGGGAGTGAGGATCATTTCGGGAGGGAGATGGTGTTTCTGTGATCTGGGAGTCTGCCCCAAAGTGTTCACCAAGCATGATTAGCATCGCTGAGGCTTTTGCTCTGCAAAGCGTGGTCAGGAGGGGAACGTCAGCACCGCCAAGCACAGAAAGCGCCTCGCTTGGCTGGGAATGTCTGCTTGTGTCCTGGGCTCCCTGGGCGAGAACCACCTGTCTTCTTGTCTCCCAAGATAGAAATAAGCCTCTTGAAGGTAGAGGTCTTGTCTGCTTGCTGACTGTTCAGTCCCCAAGACGTGGCATAGGCTCTGAGCCATGCAGTCACTCTAACACTTCTGCATGAACAGCAAACGAGTGGATGGAACGATTCCACGCATCCCCGCGAGGAGGAGGAGGAAGGGTGAGGAGCAAGTGGCGGCTGTACCGCTGACCTTCTTTACGATGCTGAGCCTTGGGTTTCTCCTCTGTGGGTGGAGTTTGGGTGCTGCCCCTCCAAAGAGACATGTTAACTGGGGCCTCCTGTAACAGGACCCCGTGACTCACCTCTCTTTGGATGTGAATCTTTAGTATTTGGGCATTGGGGTCCCATTTCGCCTTCTCAGATCACACGGTTTCCTGCTTCCCTCCTCTTTTCTGGGTGACCCTTTGGAACTAGGACTCCAAGAGCCTAAACGTGAAACCCTTTCTGTCTTCCTTTATCATATTACCTTCAATTCCCTCCTGTAGCGCCATTCATTCATTCAACAAACGTTTTGGGGAACCCTTGTCACATTCTAGGCACTGTCCCTTCCATCTAGTAACTCAGACCTGTTGAGTGCCAACGAATTGATCATGGAGGCACAGCTTGTGCATAAAGAACGGAAGCTGAGCAGAAGACAGGACGGACTCGTGTGGCCGGGGCAGTCAGAGGGCTTCCTGGAGGAGGTGGCATTTCAGCTGGCTGGGCCTTGCAGGAAGACAGGTGGGCAGGTGGCTGGGGAGCAAGTCATTCTCACTGAGACAAGAGACATCACAAGACAAGTCAGTGTAGTGGGGATGGGGGTACGCAATGAGGATGCCGGAGACTTCAGAATGGTAGAATGTGAGGTGGGGCCCAGCTTCGGAGAATGTGTGTGCACTGCCGAGCACTTCAGAATAATCCTGTGGATACCATGAAGCCAAGGGAGGCTCAGGTGAGTGTGAGTGAGGTGGTTGTTCCTGTTCGTTCCTCGGAGAATGAGGGGGGCTGTGAGAGGACAACTTCTCCCACTTTCTGAACTTTGAGGTGCTGACGTTCCCCTCCTGACCACACTTTGCAGAGCAAAAGCCTCAGCGATTCTAATCACGCTTGGTGCACACTTTGGGACAGTCACTTACCGGCCTCCTAGAACCCCAGAACACAGAAAGACCACCTCCCTTCTAAAATGGTCAGCCCAGAATCCAGCCCCGCTGGTGCTATGGACACGTGGTGCTGGGGAACGGCGTCCTGCTGAAGCTGGGACCTGAGAAATCTCCAGAAGTCGGCCAAACAAAAGAGAATGAAAAGGCCTTCAGGTAGAGGAAGGTGCAGAGGCATCAGCCTGGAGGTTGGAGAGGCCAGCCGCTTAGAGTGACAGAAAGCAGAGTGTGTGGCACGGGGCAAGGGACAGGGGAAGCCAAGAGGTAAGCAGGGATGCCCAGCTTTGTAGGACGGGTCTTGCTCCCACACGTGACAGTGTCATTTCTCAGATGGGTTTCCACTCTCTGAGGGCGATGACGTAGACATCACTTTGTCCCTGCCCGCAGCCTTTAGGACCCCATGTGCCAAAGGGATAGGTCCTCAAAGCCTCAAGACACCCCCAAAACAAATCCGGGCTTCGCTTGGCCCACTTTGCATCAGACCCACCAGTGGTCCCATTCCATTGCACACCCCATTTCTGATTTTCAAAGTTAAGGTTTAATGAATCCCTGTCTCCCCACCCCCACCACACACACCCTCTTTCCTCTCAAGCCCCTTAGCCTTGTAGAGTGTTTTGGCCTTGCGTGTTGGGCTGGCTCATCTCCGGCGTGTCCCAGAGTCCAGGGTGCACGCCGACCTCTAGAAAGTTCTATCCCACCCAGGGTTCAGAGATGCCGCCCTGTTCATAGTCATGCGGGCTCATAGGCGAGGGGTGCTCAGAACACCCCCCACCCCGAGTGCTCCAGCCCTCCCCAGGGGCCCATGGGAAACTTTATCCCACACAAGAAGCCACCAGAATAGCAGCCTGGTCTTCAACCACGGCCCCTTTGAAGCAGTGCCCAGAAAAATACCGTGCCGACGAATGGTTCTCAGAACTTGGAGCTTTCAGGTCAGGTCATTCTGTGAGACCAGAACAGCTGGCATCATCTCAGGAACCGTCTATAGTATTTATTTTCCTACTAATGGGGATTTTGTTTGCTAGGGCAGCCGAGGGACTGCAGGAGAGGCCCAGCCCCTGGACCACCGTTAAGCCCAGGGACTGCCCTCATTTGCATGCCAGACCTGCAGATGCCTCTTCACAGACAGTGAATCTGTTCCCAGAATGCTCCGGGGATGGGCGGGGGACTTTGTGTGGTTTGAACAAGCAGAAATGTCCTCTCACTACTCTGTCTCTGGGGATGGTACAGCACCGATGCCAAGCAGACCCTGGAACATTTATAATTTACCCTTTGGGTAGCTTTTAAAATAGTCAAGGCTTCCCCCTCCTCTCTTTACTTCTCTCTTTAACTTCCTAACTTGGACCGGGACGATTGCGGACTGAACTTGGAGGGTCCCAATGAAAACGGGTACCCCCGTGCCCAGGCTCACTCAGTACCTCCCCACCAGGTCACGACCAGGCACCCAGAGAGTGGGCACTCAGGCAGAAGCAGGTATGAGGAAGTGCAAGGTCTTCAAGCCCCAAGACAGTTATCAAGGACAGCTAATGTCGAGGGTGTGGAGGAATGACTGGAGATAAGATGAAGCGCCTCTTCAGGAGGCCAACCTCTGTTTTAAACGAAGTAAATAAGAATGCTAACTGCTGCCCTCTTTGGTCAAAGCGGGTAATGGCAGCATTAAAGCACCAATCCCTAGGAACAACCTGTCTTGAGGGACAGTGTGATGGGGAGAGGGTGTCAGTGGTAAAGAAGAAAAAGGCCACCTACCCCTGGACCCCTAAATGCAATCCATGGTGTCTGAGCACCTTGTTTATTTAGTAAGGAGTTCTTGAGTAGCGACTACATACCAGGCACTGTGTGGGGTGGCAGAAACAGTGAGCAAAACAGCACACCTACAAAAAGTACATCTAATCCTTAAAACTAACTTGCAAGAGACATAACATTACTTCCATCGGGTAGGTAAAGAAAACAAGACTCAGGGATAGATAAGACACTTGCCAGAGTCACACAGCTAGGAATGAAATCCACACATACCTGCAGCACAGCTCATCTTGTTTCCACTACTGGACACTTCACAGATCTGCAGCAATCGGCCAGCACGTCAAATGCATCAGAAATTCAGAGGAATGGAAAATCCCCAAGGCTGAATTACCAGAGAAGGCCTCATATAAGCCACAGAGGGTGAGAACTATGAAGTGGGTTGACTCCCCCCAAACGGAGAAGTCCAGTAATCAGCCTTAAAGCCCCAGGGCTTGGGCCTCAGGACCAAGGACAGTGGCAAAGGGGAGACAAGAAAACTTCTGGCCACCTGACGGGCAGCCCTGGCCTAACTGTGCTCAGCTGCACGGCCTCAGGGTCTTTGTACGTGCCACGGAACTCTGCTCATAGGTCTTCCTGACCGGGATAACGCAGGGCAACTCAGGACACGTTTTCCTTCTGCACGGAACTCTCTTGTGTCCCCCTTACCTAGGACTTTTATTCATTCTCACATTTCAATTCAAGGGACACTTCCTCAGAGGGAAACTGCACATCCGACTGCCCCCACATCAGATTCAAACAGAACTACTGCTATATATTCTCATAGTCCCCAGTTTGTATGTATATGTTTGTGCATTCCTTTGAATAATCTCTTCACACACACACACACACACACACACACACACACAAATTGTGCTGAGATCATGTCTTGCTTTGCTCACCTTCTATCCCCATATCTCACACAGTGCCTGAATATAGTAGGTGCTCAGTAAAGAGGTGCTGGGTGAAAGAAGACCTCTTTTGCACCTTGGCACCTACTTATGGCTCGCTAACAGTCTCCCGCTCTCCATCTTTCTTTACTGTGCGGTGGTTGCCACAGCTGTATGTAGCTGCAACTTTCCAAGGCCAATTCCCCTGCCATGAGCTGACCAAGAAAAATGTGTTGGGCTTTGCTCATGGAAAGAAAAGAGGGGACTATTCCAGGCAGTGGGAACAGCGTAAGCAAGTGCACAGTGGTCAGACAGCCTGGAGTGTCAGAAGTCAGGTGGCTAAGGGACCATGCAGCCTCCGGCTGGGGAGAAGCAGAGGACATCCCTTAGCTCATTTGTGACCCAGGCAAATGTGAGGTTGTCTTGGTGAGAGGAGCTGGATGGGGACACTTCTCAGGACTGTCCCACACTCTGGGTCTGTACAGCCTGGCACTGCTTCTCTGTGCCCAGGGTCCCCAGCCCCCGGCCCCCCGCCTGGTCCCATCGTGATAACCTTCCACTGCTGTGCTCAGTCTTATGCGTGTCTTGGAGGGTGGACTTCTGAACCCAGCCCACCAGCTCTTCCAAGCTGGGTAAGCTACATAAGCTCTTCAAGCCTCAGTTATCTCATTCTAAAGAAAGGTGAAAAGTACATTTGTAAGGATGGAAAATAATAAAGATAGGAGCCACCTGGCATGCATTTTTCAAAGATAACCCAAACCCCTTTCTCCCCACCCCATCCCCACCCTGTCTCTTCCCAACATTCAGGCTTGTTCCCTCCCAAGAGAGTCGTCTGTGGACCAAATGGGACCACTGAGTGTTAGGTACATGAAGAGCCCTACAGGCGATTCCCAGGTCTCATGTGGGTCCCTGTCCCGCTGCCAGGAGGCCTCCTGACCAGACCCGACCCGAGGAGTCATGCTGCCCGGTTCTGTAGGCCACCCAGAGAGTAGCTCTCCCGACAGAGCATCTGTCTGTCTGGCCGTACTCTCTGAAGGACGGCTGGCCCGATAAACGGTCCATGTGCTTGACCACAGCTAGCCCTGTTGCTAGGAGCCGGGCGCTGTCTAGGCCAATTCCCACGCCACAGAGCATCCACTGCTCAAGCGTCTTCCCCCATCATCTCTGCCGTCCGTCTGAGGGCTGGCGGGGCTTCAAAGAGTGGCGGCATGAAACCCAGAGCTTCTCGCTCCACCTGTCCATGGGAAGCTCATACTGAAAGATGGGCTGAGATTGTCCCGGAAGCTCACCCCCAACCACTGCTCATAGTCTTCCTGACTGAGATAACGCAGGGCAACTCGGGACACGTTTTCCTTCCTCGCATGGTGCTCTCCGAGTATAAGTGAGGAGAGTACCAGAGATGAACACGTCTGGCCAGACACTGCCACAAGCAGCAGGTCTTGGGGGGGTGGGCAGGTAATGCCCAACTTTCCCTGTGGATAAGACTGTTGTCACTGATTGTGATGCTAATTATAATGCTGTCAGCAATACCATGTGCCGTCTTCTAGCAAGTACTTGCAATGCGCATTCAGTGCTAGTGGCTTTACTTGGATTACCCCATTTGAGCCTATAAAGGAAGTGCTCTCATTGGCCCTCTCATCTAGAAATAAGGCTTCTAGAGCCTTTCTAAGTGACTTTCCCAAGATCATCTAACTAGAAAGAGGTGGACCCCACATGCCAGTCCCAGCAGCCTGACTCTGGAGCTGCAGCTTTTCACCCCTGCGTCATACCTCCCTTCCAGAAGCACATTTTGACGACAGCGCAGTATGACAGGCACATTTCACAGGCCACAGACTCAAGGTTGGGCACCTTCATGATCACTCAGTGTAACTTCCTCTGAATTCCGTCTGCGATCCCAAGCCAAGGTTAATTGGGCAAGCATGCAGACAGCTCTGACCTAGGTCAGCCTGGTCCGTTGGAGCCCTTTTTTGGCCGTACCAAATTCTTCTTTATACTGCCTCCTGTGGCCGTCCCTCAACTAGCTGGCATCTTAGCTTTACACAGAATAAGATAGTTGAAGAGCTTGGTCATGTTCCCTAAATCATCTCCAGAAGAAAGACTTTCATAGATTTTATGGCCCTTCCCCACCTGTGACATGGTTCCAAGTCCCCTCGTCATCTCTGTCTCACTCAGGGCCTTTGGCGCTCTAATTGTGTTGGTGGGGAATGAATGCAAATTTCCCAGGGGTTGCTGCCCAGTGTTCAAAGTTGAGAGAGACTTGACCTTCTCCACTCTGGATCCTTTCACTGTTGGCAGTGCAGTTTAAGACGTCACGACCATCCATCAAAAACCTCTCGTGTTTTCCAAATAGCTTCTATCTCCCAAGTTTGACAGGAGTTGATAAATAACACTATTTACTCCACTATATAACTGCACTTATTTGGGTGGGGAGGTAAAGGAATTTGGGGTGAGGGGAAGAGGAAGTCTTATTACATAGAAAGTGTTGAGCAGTAGAAAGACTCCTAGGCCACGGATTGGGAGCTGGATTTTCTTTCTAGTTCTTCCATTCATTTGCTGGGTGAATTTGACAAATCACTTCTCTCTTACAGCCCTCTTTTTTTCCCTTTCTTTTTACTGTGGAAAATGAGGAGGTTGGACTGGATGTCGTCAAGGGTCCCTTACAACCTAAAGGTCACCATCACTTTATATTTCTACTTCATGCGTTTCCCCTGGGTCCTACTTTCTCTTTATCAGTAATGGTCCAGGATGTCATGTTCTCCCTGTTGGCAAGGTCTAGAATCATGTCTCTGAAAAGTTGATCAAACTCAAGTACGGAATTAGGATACTTCAGGTACCTCCTCGGCCCTTGTCTTAAAGATCTTTCTGGTCCTGATATCTGTCTGGATGATTTGAAGTTGCCAACCTGGGGACAGCAGCCAAGTATGGAACTGGCTCCTAAGTCACCCTACCTGGTCCATCAATTCCAAAATTTGAGTAGCCGTCATCAGTTTTCTTTGAGCCACTATCCTGTTTTTTTTGTTGTTTTTTTTGGTAATAACATCCTATTTTCTAAGCTGACAGGCCAGCAAAGAGTTTATTTCCAAAAATGTAAGCAAACATGGGATAATTTCAGTGGTTAAAGTACATTATGGAAGCAGGGGCGTAGGATGCAATGTCTTCTGCTCTACATGTTCCCGTCCACCTACAGAAGAATTCGCAAGAATGTGGGAAGAGGGCTTCTGCGTTTAATCTCCCAGTTGTACATGGATCCGAGGTAATAAAAATGCTTCCAGGATGGCATCTCCAGGGCGCCTATGTTCTAATGATCTTACATGTACCCAGTGGGGCTATGCCATAGCCTCGAAGACAATATTCAGCCACGCTTGTCCTGACGATTTGGTTCAACAGTAGCTAAGACAGAGATCTGAAGAATGTGGACGCTCCATCCCACTCCACTGTGCTAAGTACCTTGAAACAACTCACCTCTCCTCTGGGTCCTTCCGGTTCCCCTGTCGCGTGGGACAGGGCGCCAGCAGCCCCATCCTCCCCAGGTGGCTTATTTCAGATGCTCCTTGAGCTCAGAACAAGCCGTTCTTAAAACAAGAGGGAGCTTTTTCCTCTTCTCCCAACCTCAGGTCCCCACGCCCCGCTGAAAGGCATACATTGAGGCATAAAGGCCGAGCTGCCACCTTGCTCCCGACTTTCACCTCAGTTCAACCTCAGTGAGGCTACAGCCCAGCCCAGGAGATTTCTATTTTTGAAACAGATGGAATAGTCAATATTTTTCACTCTGTCAATATTTTTACCTTCATCTCCCTCCTCCTGCCCCCATGCCCCTGGTTGTGGGGGGGAAACAAGATTTTTTTTTAAGGCCACACAAAAACAAAACCGGGTCTAGGCTGAGGCCGGCAGATCGTGATGTTCTCGGCGGAATTTGCTACGTGCCAGCAAAGACCGTCAGCAAGATCTGCAGGAAACACCTTGCGGAATCCACTGGGAGAAACGGGCCACCGAGAAGTAGGAGGCAGATACACTCTGGGTCCGTGTGACTGGCGCTCGAGGTCAGGGTACAGGAAATGGGTGCGGGATTCCAGGCCCGGGGAGGGTGAACACACAGCTGTGTGTGTATGGGGGGGGCAGTTGGGGGGGCTGCAGATCCCTCTGGTGTTTTCCACCGGGAATTCCTTTAACTTGCGTATCTGTCCCCAGCTGCCTACGCATGATCTGTACTGAGGGGTCCCAGTAAGAAAGGTCAAAGGCAGAAACATCAGAGACCCTTCCCAAGGGCCTTCTCTGCCAAGGTGTAGCAAAGCCACATTTTCTATGAAAGAGGGACACACGGTGCAGTGGTCAAGGACGTGAGGACTTGGGCACCAAAGAACCTGGGGTTGAATCCCAGCTCCAACTTCTATGAGCGGCAGACTCTCAGGCAAATCACCCAACCCCTCGGGCCCTGGCAAATGGAGATGCGGTTGGCCCTGTCTCAAGAGGTGGTCTTGAGGATGAAGTGAGACATTGGATGTAAGGAACTTAGCTCGGTGCCCGGCTAAGGAACCTTTCCACAAACAGTGGTGACGATGATTATTTCATAAGCTGCCCCCTTGCCCAAGGCAGTGAAGAGGCTAGAGGGCAGCAGGAGAAAGAACAAAGCAGTTCTAAGGAGACAGAAAAGAAAATGCATGGGACCCATACGGAGCATTGCAAGCTCACAACCTGGCTGCCCACCTTCCCCTTTTGTGGTGTCGGCTGCCCCACTTACTCTTGTTCTGGGCATTGCAATTTCAGGTCAGGCTGAAGCGAGGGACGTTCGCTGGTAGCAGTCCAAGTGGAGTGAACACCCAGAGCAGAGCAAGAGACAGAGAGACGAAGCACATGCTAATGAATAATTACGTCCTTCAGTGTCCCATCTTGGTCCCTTTCTACCCAGGGACAGGGGGAGGTTAGGTGAGCCCAAAGTGGTCCATCAGTGTGTGTGGGTGAGCCCCCCAAACCTTCCTTCCAGAGAAGCTGTGGGTGTGGGGAGCCAGCGCTGCTGTGCAAAGGGAGGACTGAGAGCCATGGAGTTGGCAGGCCTGCTCTGGCCAGACTCCGCGGCCAGAGCCCGGCATTGTCCTGGCTGGAGGAGGGAACAGCCAGAAGCCAGCTTTCTGTGGGGAGGCCGTGGACGTGTGAAGGCCGGACGCAGTCCAATGAGGGACTGATGGAAACCAGGGCTGTTTTCACAGCAAAGAGGGTGGGCAGCCTACTATGGTAGGGACGCTGGCTAGATGGAGCATCAAGCACCCATCGATCGATCCCCAGGTCACGCAGCAAACCCACACAAGGGTGACAGTGAAATACCACGGGCACCCCCACCCCCAAGCTCTCAACCTCTGCTCCGCTGCTTGGTAATAATTATGGGTCTTCTTTCAGCACCACCAGCACAGTAAGCTGGAGGCAATGCTCTGAACCACCGTGAGTGATCAAGAAAGGGAGGTTCCCATCAAAGAGGGCACCAGTTTTAATGTTCGGCTCAACTCATGCTCGGGCTTGGGACTGAAGGCGGCAGTGGTGGAGGGGGAGGGGGGCTGCTGAGAATTGCTGAGCTGCATTTAGCACTGCCTTTTTTATCCCTGCCCCCTTCTTCAGTGGTACTACCCTCTGGCAGGCAGAGACGGTGGCAGCTTCAGCTGATCGTTTGTGCCAAGTTCAAATCCACAACAGCGAGCAAGCCGGTGGTCTCCTCCCATCCACACCACTATCTCTGGGGCAGTGGGGAAGCAAGGACTGATTTGCCTCAGAGATCCCTGAGTGTGTCCTCCCCTTCCCGCTAATAAGAAGACTGTGAATTTCCGTATGTGGCTGTCCCCCCCCCAGCTTGGCCAATGGACTCTTCGGCCCCAATGCCACTCCTCTGTTGGCCCCAGCACTGAATCTGAGAAGGTTCAATCCATGTGCAGATGAGCCAAACACACAGCAGTAATGCATGCGGGACGGCCACACATCCTGTCTCTCAGGGCCAGCTCGGGAGTCTGCAGTGGTCAGACAAGAACTCCAGCGGAGTCGGAAAACCTCGGTTCCAGCTACCTGGACCACTAACTCGTGGGGTAGCCTTGGGCAAGTTATTCCCCGGGACGGGACGCAAAGAGGTTGAAAAAAGCCCCTTAAAAGTCTACAAGTCCATATGGCCCTGCCCGAGGCCAAGAAAGCTCATCTAGATGGCAAAGAAAACTTCTTTAAATTCTGGTCATATCTCCTTGGGTGTGCACCACTCAGCAAGTGGCTGGATGGCTGACCCCTTTCTGAGGCTCTCAACACAACTGCCGACCGAGGGCAGAATCTCCCAGGGGCCTGTATCTCTCTAAGATCTGTGGCTTCACATCAACATGAAAGAATGTTGTCCTGAGAGGCTGTCTGCTCCTAAGTGGCCCTGGGAGAACTTTTCCTCTTGAGTTTCAGCCACTCTAGGCGGGAGCCTGGAGCTAAGTTGGAGTCCAGCATTGCCTCTCACTAGGCTGGGTGAACTGGGGCAAGACACTGCCCCTGACCTTCAACTGCCTGATCTACCAAAAGGCACTTAACACAGAGTATTAGAGTTTCAAGCCTGTTCGCAGCACTGAACAAGACAAATGAGGTCTCTACACTCTTGGTGCTAAACAATGTATAGAGGAGGCAGACCGAACAGTAAACAAGCATCCACTGTGGTGCCAGTGGTAGAGAATGGTCGTGGCGTGTGGTGGTATTTTAAGACAGAGTGGACAGAGAAGGTGGCCTTCAAATTGAAATCTTCCTGATGAAAAGGTGCCAGCCAATGAAAATCTGGGGACAGTGTGTTCCAGGGAAAGGGGACAGCAGGTTCAGAGGCTGAGACAGGGACAGACATGGAGCCCGGAGCATTCGAGGAACAGCTAGAAGCCCGCTGTGGCCACAGCAAGGCAAGGGGGGACAGAGGCCAGATCCGTCAGGGCCTTTTAGAACTTGTTAAGGAGTTGGGGGCCACTGGAAGGCTTGGAGCAGGGCGCTGCCAAGATCTGCATGACATTTTAGAAAGGTCACCGTGGCTGCTTTTTGGAGAACGGATGGGGGCAGCAGGCTGGAGTGAAAGCAAGGGAATTAATAACAGTCATAACCACCCCTTCCCTGCCCATCCCCCAGGGTCACTGTAAGGTTCCCATGAGATTCATGCTGACACCTAGAAAAGTCCAGCGGCGTGGATGGAGGCACGTATCCTCACATGTTTGAAAACCACTTTTACAAGTAGGAGTTTGCAGGGCTAGGCACCAGCTTTTTGGAGCTGTGTCCCTGTATGGATTTCAAGGAAACCAGGTTGGGTGGCAGGTTCTGCCCTGCCCGAGCTATGCAGCTGTCGAGGCCCAGATAAATTCACATATTTAAACCAGGAGCTTTGCTCTCGGCCACGCCTGGCTCTGCTTGTGCTGCTGGTGCCGGACGGGAGTAAGCTAACACCCAGCAATGTGGAGAAGCTGACACCCCACGCAGGCTCACTGCTGGATTCCTGGCAAAATCTCATCTCTCCTGGCCTCACATTCAGGAAAGCGCAGGAGAGCCGGAGATTTGTGCACTTGGGGATTTTTTATTTCCGAGAGGCCCCTTGTAAGGATCAGCACCCCGAGAAAATGCACCCCAGTGCTCAGAGCAGCAGGGCTTGAAAGCATCATGGGATCGTCTGCCTTCTGCTGGGGTTTGGGGCACTGGCTTGGAAGCCAGAGGTCTGGATCCAAACTCCGTCTCTGCCTCTAGGTTTGCTCAAGTGGAGTGAAGAGAGGGGCGGCAGCAGCACCCTCTCAGGCTGTTGGGGAGCCAGGGGAGAGCAGATGTGGAAAGGCCTGGCTTAGTTCCTGCCTTCCTTCACTCTCTCGCTCACTGGACCCTTCAGGGTGACAAGCTTTGGGCTAAAGAGGGGACACCCCGGTGCTCAGTAAATGCCTGGAGAATCTGAAGATGCACCGCAAATTATATCCCAGCTAAAACGTCCTAGTATTAAAATGCCAGGAAGTTCACAGAAGAGAGTAATTAACAGGACGATATATATCCAAGGACCCCACCCCCGCCCCCCACTGATACCAAAATCCTCAGATGCTCAAATCCCTTGTATAAAATGGCATGGTATTTGCATGCAACCTACGCATACCCTCCCGTCTACTTTAAACCATCTCTAGAGTACGTATAATACCTTATACAATAGAAACGCTACGCAAAGAGTTGGTGTGCTGTGTTGTTTAAGGAATAATGACAAGAAAAAAGTCTGTGCGTGCTCAGCACAGACGCAACCGTCACAGGCCTAAGTATACAGAGTACGGTCAGCAAAAACGAAAGTTTGGTTTTCCAAATATTTTCGACCGAGGTTGGTTGAATCTGTGGGTGCAGAACTTGTGGATAGGGAAGGCTCACCATACTGAGTAGTTTTTTTCTTTTTTTAAAATTAAGTGTTAACTTCTCAGGACCTCAGTTACATGTCATCTGTACAATAGAGACACTGAAATATCCTAAGGCCTCACAGCTGGAATTTGACAAAATGAGATGGAGGTATCTGTTTTTCTACTGTAGCTCCTGGTCCACACACTACCTATGTTTTTCTGGGGCTTTCTCCATGCTTTTTATTTTCTTGGGTTACTTCTTTTTCATGCAAGTAATACAACTTTACTTAAGAAAAGTTGGGAGGGAAAAAAGATAAACAAAAAGAAAACTGGACAATAAATTTTTAAAAGAACCTAAACTCTCCCACTACCCAGTGATAACCATGCTTCATATTCATGTTACCTTCAAGACTTTCTCCCGTGCTCATATAAACCTGTGGATATGTCCCCCCTGCCATAATAGAATCATATAGAACATACTTGTTGGTGATCTTGGGTTTTTCCAGTCAATTCATATAGCTCTGCCTGATCGCCCTGAATAGCTGTATTGTTTTCAATTGCACAGATATATACCAACTTGGACATTGTTTTAAACAACTCTGTGATAAACACCCTCGTGTGTTTACATTGGTGTACACGTACACATATACTTATGTAAACGTTTATACACACACATATATACACAGACTTATATATGTGCACACATACACCCTCTTCTCATACCTACCTGGTTTTCCCTCTGGATCTAGAAATTATCGCCACTTTTTACACCTGTCATTTTAATATTCAGTGAATCCAAGTCAACACACCCTTCCCACTCGTGAGCCAGCTGCTCTGCCAACAGCTAAGTCTTGCAGTGAGCACAACTAAGGAAGCATTAGGCGCAGTTTCTCAGGTCCTACAACTCACTCCTACATCCGCCCATCCTAGCATTCACAGCTCCTGTCCCTACCCCACCTGGGTCAGCTGGTGATCAGGCCAGAAAGAAACCCTATTTGCCTGAGTCCCGTCCCTTTTCTGCCTTGTTGGACCCAGCCTGCTAGTTCAAAGTTTTTACAAGGTCTGAGTAACCATCCCAGGACAGGCAGGGCCAAGAGAAGCCCAATCTTTTATGTCGTAAAATCACGGGTGGAGGCCACCTCCCCAAACAAGGTCCCTTCCAGCCTCGGCATGCCCCCTTCTGCTTATAAAAGCTGCTTGCTTGGAAAGGGCAGTTTTAGTATGCTGCACGGGTAGAGAGCATCCCTTCTGGTCTAAGAGTGAATGCAAACTCTCTTCCCCTCTCTTTGCTCAGTGTCAAAGGCAGTTGCCTCAAACACTGGTCCTGAAGCAAAAGAATGACATCAAAAGGAGAGGAAACACACCAGAATGTTTTTTCTGTGAAGAGAGTCATAGTAATAAACCATCCAACTAATGAAAGTAACTTCCTTCTATATGTATTCCGGGAATTTGCGCCACACATACATGTCCTCTAACCAGTCTGAACTCAATGATTCTGTTTGGCATAAACGTATGCATAATTTCTCTCTCTCTCTCTTTCTCTCTTTCAAAATGTCTGATTCCTGAGTGAGCTTCTGCGCTATCTTCTGTCTCAGGTAGTGACTGTGGGATTCAAGACACAGCATGTAATTGTCTTATTCTTATGTTGTGCCCTCCCTTCCCCCTCCCCCCAAACAACCCAGCTGCTCCATCTGGGGCTGCTCGCCCGAGACTGTGATCTGTCCCAATGGCGAACGCTCAGATGGAGTTCCCGAGAGATGGTTCTGTGTCGTACAGGCATTTAAGCGTTCTCCAACTTGCTGAACGCGACTCTGGATTTCTGTGTGCTGACCTCCTAAGACGCCGCTCCATGACCTTTACAGCCACAGGTGGCAAAGGTCTTCCCCTACAAGTGCCCTGTGGCAAGGGATTGTAGGGACACCTGGTTTTATAGGTGTGGAGATGGGGGCTCTGAAATAGCGTGACCAGCCTCAGGCAGCACCCATGACTGAGGGTCTCCGACGACTGCAGACTAGCCCCTTTCACTCCCTCCCGGCCTGCATGAGAGCACGCCAAGCCTCCTGTGACCTCAGCCGGTCACCCGGCTGCAGGTTCGGAGCCAGCCTTCACAGCCCAGGTTTCTTTTGGCGATGCTTCTCCATCCCTCCGATTGCTATTCTCGCTGGTGTTCGCTCACCCAGTCCCAGACCACTCCCTTCCGAGCCTGGCCAGCTCTGTGCCAATCCACTGCACCCCCAGCTATTTCTGGGCTGGAACAGGGAGAGTCCACTGCACCCTGGTTTCTCACAGGAGACTCTCTTTGGCAAACCCCCAGGTGCAAATCTGGTTCAGCTATTTAGAAGAGAAGCACAGGAAACCCAACCCACACACAGCCCCCAATGGGGACACCCCCTCCTGCATCCCTGGGGCAAGTCCCAGCAGGTTCTACTCACTGCAGGTCCCTCAGAGACAGGAAATCCAGCTCAGGTGCTCAGAAACAGAACAGATGGGTGATAGAAGTTGCCAGGAACCCACCACAGGATGGAGGAGTCCTCCTGGGGAGTCAAAGGTGAGCCCCCAGGAAAGAGGCAGGCTGCTACTGGCTCTCCACAGCTGGTGCTCTGGACCCACTAATCGAGGGGATCTGAGTCCTTACTTTCCCACCATTGTTCTTTTATCTGATTATAAAAATAATGTGTCACCATTGTGAAATTTCATTTTCCAGAAAATACTGGTCAAAATTAAAATCACCCCAAATCCGACAAAGCAGACAGAACTAGTGCTGATATTTTGGTAGACAGACATTCGGACTTTCCTCTAAGCATCTATACACATATTCATGTCTTCTTCTTTTTTTCTTTTTTTTTTTTAACAAATGGGCTTCTGTTACTCAAAAGTGCATTATGGGAATATCCCCATATCATTATATGGAGACTACCTCAAGCTATTTTATGGTTGTCCGGTAGCACACTATGAATACACCATAATTTGAGCAACTTATGCATGGTAGACATTTAGATTAATCCCTTTTGTGTGTGAAATTATAAACAGTGCAGCCATGGACCCCATTGCTTATTTCTTTGGACTAAATTTCTAGAAATGAGACTGCCGGTTATAGGTACGCACAGCTATGAGGCCCTTGATTCTCAGCGCCAGACTGTCCTCCAGAGAAGCCATAGCCAGTGCTTTTCCCATCAGCAGCCTGTGAAGGTGACAGACCAAACTCTGTGCGGATGGGAACGCAAGTGCCAGGATGCCCCACACCAGTCCAGGGACATTATCTGGAAATCCCCTAAAGGCATCTGCTCACGAAGCAAACTAGTTGCTGGCAGCTGGGGAAACAGCAGACGGGAGGGGCTCCAGCTGCTCTCACAGTAGTAAGCAGGCAGCATGAGGCGGTGAGTGAGGGGGGCCATACGAGGCTCCCTGTGTCTCCCCCAAAGCGTCCCTCTGCTGAGAGGGGCATAGGGTGTAAGGAGGGGCTACATGGGGTGGTGATAAATACCTGGCCTGAAAATACCATCACTGGAAGCTGCCTCTTCCACTCCCCACCCAGCTGTGTGACCCTGGGAAAGTGGTTCACCTCTCTGGGCCTCTGTTTTTCCATCTGTTCTGACATTCTTAATTCTTTGATCTCAGAACCAGCCTTAAGACCAGAGCAGGCAGACCCCCACCATCCTCCCTCCATTCACCTTTCTTCGGTCTCCCTATTATTTTTATAAACGCGCCCTTCATGAAGAGCCACACCCACCTTTCTCGGCTTCTGTTTTTATTAGCATCACCCTCATCCATTGTAGCGATGAGCAGGATAGAGTGGATCTTCGTTGGAAAGTGAAACACATGTTTTTCAAATTAAGCTTCAGTTCAACCTAAGCTGAGAGCCCTTGGCATCTGTCACACATCTCCCCATCTTCCCATCAGCCCTGCAGTATAAATGTGGTCTTGCCCATTTGCAGTTGCGAAAATGAGGCTTCGAATTTACAACATTTCAATCAAACACCCCAGGATGGAAGAAAGAGCTGATTTAACCTCACATCTATTCGACTCTTATCTCCATCCTTTCTACAACCCTCCCATGTCTCTCCAACCAGCCCTACAGAAGGATTTTTCATGCTCAGAAACATGAAATTCTCTAGGGAGGGCTGAGAGGTGCAAAAGCATGAAGTCACCTGGATTTCTCAGATGGGTCATGCTTGGCTCAGGGACCTTGAAGCCAATTAACATGTCTCCCCTTAACTTTTATTATCTATAAAATGGGCAGTGAGAGAACTAATTAGCAACGTCTGGCAAGACCTGCTCGGTCTCCTTATCATTCCTGCAGTACTTCTCGTCCAATCGGTCAGCAGAAAGTCTCCTTTCCTTCTTCCAGAAACCAACATCTATAGACTTGGCTTACAAATAGGTGTGAGCAAGCTTCTGCAATCCTCTACCCCGGAACACATCCCAGACGCCAAACGACCACTCCCTCCAGCGCCCTCCCCCTCCACCTGGGTCCCAGGTGCTTCCTGGAGCCTGGAGGTAACCAGGTCCTCGTGATGCTGGGACATGAATTCTCTGGGACCCGTGCCCATCCCTAACCAAACATGTTGCAGAATCACAATTTTTTAGTGACACGTGAGTCAGGAGAAATCTCAGGCTGATTCTAAAGACTGACCCTCATCCGAAAAGTAAATGGGTTTTTTTTTTAATTGCCAACAAGCTGGATGCCCATTGGTTCCTCAATCCAGGAACCAGGAGCCTAATTCCAGCCTCAGCTTTTCTAGGTCCCCAAGTGGTTCATGAGGCTACAGTAGAATGACTGCACAGGCAAAGCAGACACACACAGACACACACACACACTCACGAGAAGAAGGGAATGCTAGGCAAGGACCTGTGGTCACATCCAAAAGGAATGAGAATGGCCTTGGGCACAGAGCCAAATGCTAAGAGGGCCTGGCCAGGCGAAAGGCCTGACTCACTGCCCTTGCTGAGCCAGGAGTGACACTTACACTGCACCTTGCTGTGAATCAGAAAAAGGCATCACCTCTAGGAGTTGGCAGCCTGTACCACACACCACACTGAAAAAACCCTTTAAGGTCCCGCTGCTCTCAGGCTCCAGAAAAAACACAAGTTGATGGGTTTCCGAGGAAACCATGCAGTAGGAAAGGCACCACAGAAAACCGTCATGGTGGCACAAACTCCCCTTGGGCCCATGGGCAGAATAGGAAGTCAGGCAATGCGTGGTCTGCAAGGAAGCTGAGACACTGGCCGCTCCAGGACCCCCATTTTTGTTTTCTGAACCTTTGAAAACAAAAGATGTGGTGGGAAAGAGGGCCCTTGAGTGGGCTTCCTGCAGCCCTTCAATTATCCAAGCTGGAACTGTGGAAATGGGAGAGTAGCTCCCATGGCCATGAGGGTCAAGGCCATGGCCAATTCATCCTCGTGGCCTCAGCACCTCACCCGGTGCCTGGAACATAGTAGATGCTCAATAAATCCTTGTTCAAGGACTAGATATGTCTCTAGCGAATGTATTCCTGGGAACTGTACACGGTCATGACAACCATGTACCCAGCTGGGCAGGAGACACCCATATTGGGAGATGATGGCGGGCAAGCAAGGCTCACGCCTGCTGGTCTCAATGAATGACCAATGGCTAGCAGTTGGTAAGAAGACAGAAGCTGAGACACAGCCTTCTGGAACACGGGATCAGACTGGGCTTGGGAAGGAGGCCACAGGTCCTGCATACATGGCACCCAGCCCTCTGCGTATCCTGAGATGCCTTCTCTCTAAGCCACTTCAGCCCCGTGGCCCCAGAATCTGCCCCAGCAGAGAAGCAGCTCCTTGTGGGGGTAACCCAGCACCGGCCCAAGATTAAATCAGATTATTTCCTCTTTCACTGCCTCCCTCCCAAGTGGAAAAAACAAGAAACCAACATTCCCTTGAGCAATCTGAAACCCTGTGACCCCCGGGCCAAGTGGCAGGATCAGCGCTACCTTCGGTCCCCTCCACTTGCCTCTGGCTCACCTATCCTTAGGCGCAGAGGCCAGCCATTGAGGTTATTTATAACTGTGTCAGAGGAGAAGGTGGCAGGAAATAGGAAATTAGGCAGGAGGGGGCAAGGAGCAGTGGCAGGGGCCAAGTGACCCCGTTGGCCTGGAATCCACCGCCTGCCTGGCCTGTGGCGTCAGCGTCCCATGACAGGGAATTCTTCCCCAGCCCACATTCCTCCTGGCCTGAGAGCCTTACCTGCTGCTCTCCTCGCCAGCCACGTCCCTGTCCCCAGGCCCCGGGGGAAGCGGTTTCATCCTGAGGCTTTTCCTCAGTTGGCCACAGTCACATGCACTTTCCAACTGGAGTGAAAGGTCTGGGAGCTGGGGAACAGACAGTAAGCCCGGCCCTGGTGGGGGGCGGGGGTGAGCAAACACCCAGCCTTTCACCTCCACCCGCCCACCCCCTTCTCTTTCCTTTTCTCTCTCATTTAAATATCCTGAGAGCCAAGACAGAATGGTCAATGCTTAGGACCCAAGACTTCTCATTAACTACAGCAAGGGCCCTCAAGAGAAGGTGACTCACCTAGAATCACAGAGCCGAAGAGAGCAGAGCCAGGCCTGGGACCCTCCCCCTTGGGGACACTGGCCCCATTCTCTACACCTGCACCCCGTCCCCCAGGACGCTGGCTAGCCAGGCTCTTCAGGTACCAGTGTGAATATACTGCATGCACTGTACAGGCTGGGGGCGTCCACCCTTGCCTGTGCACAGAGGCCTGAACAGGAGCTGGAATCCCACGTGGCCAGCTGAAATCCTGTGTGGACGGAGGCAAAGTGTCCAAGGAATTCATTCCCTAAGACATTCCCAGCAACCCCTAACTTTCAGACAATTTCGCATTGTTAGGTCATCCTTCTTTTCATTTGTTTTCACACACCGTCACCAACTCAGTGATTCTCTAGACAAGCGTTCTGCATTGGGTGGATGGGGGGATGATTACAGGTGACCTTCAGGAAGGTCTCTGAACCTCTAGAAATCTAGATGTGCAGCTTTAAGCAGAGTCTCAAAGAGGCTCCTGTCCCCAAAGTGATTCAGACGCCCATGGAAGAGACGTAGAGGACAGAGAGGGGAGTTCTCAGGCTGCGAACGTGGGGCGCGCACACAGGTACGTCCCCTTGCTGCTCATGACCTGCTCTCCACAGTACTTACCCCTGGACCCCCAAGTCTCAACTACCTCACCTTCCCACCAGCCACACTTTCCCTCCATCAAGCCCCTCAGGGTGTAAACACGATACTAGGATTTAAAGATCTGATGTGTGCCCTCAACTGAGCCAAGTAAGATTGTAAAACAAGTCACGGGCATTGGATGGATCCTTAACTCTGGCCAAGGTGGGACCTTGAAGGTCACTCCTCCCTTGCCCCTTGCCCTTCCGGCCCCTATAAGGTGCCCACTCACACGGATGCAGTCATTTGTTGAGCATCCCCAGGTGAGCCTCCTCCCTGTGCCGCGCACGTGACACTTCTGACTTTCTCCACAGTCACAGGGCACAAGCGGTTTTCAGAATCTTCACCTGGGCAGTAGCTTGCCAATGGGGTTTATAGGTCCTTCTTGGGAAAAATTAGTTTCTGGATCACACATGTTTACGAAGCACTGTATTAACCAGAGCTAAACAGGTTACCAGGCAGCAGGACTTCTCAGAGCCTTTACTATGCTCACGGTCTTTGTATATCTCCAAGAGGGGAAGACAGTACACAGCTCTCCTAAATGTGCTGACTGAAAGAAGGTTCCTCGTGACTAGTGTTTGGAGGATCACACCCTGAGAAACACGGCTGTAGGCCTTCCCACAGTGTGTGCACGGAAATCTCCTCTGCGCCATCCGCAAAATTCACCTGATGAGTTTCAGGAGGTGGTGATGCTGAATTTCTGCTAGGAAGGAACCTCAGTTCTGAACCAGACAAGGAGCGAGCCTTCGGGAAGGACCCAGGAGCTCGGCAGTAGAGGATGGATCAAGGTTTCATGGCACATCTGGAGGTTCTCATCTTAAGGCCCCAAGGACTAGACTCTAGGAAGTGTCCTGGGGGACAGACACTGAAGTTGTGGTAATAGCACAAAGGGAAGGACATCCACGCTAGTTCCCATCTTTCAAGCCTGGTGGGCAACAAGCCAGAAATAAGGCAGAAGCAAAGTGAGCGTCTTTCCCTGGCGTTAGAACCGCCTGCCGTTTTCCTGGTCAAAAATAAAGACATTGGCCCCAAGACAACAAAAGTAAAGAAGTCAAGGTAACAGAGAGCTCTGTCCTGCAGGAACATGCAAATAATCTCAGTCTGAAGTGTGTGTGTGTGTGTGTGTGTGTGTGTGTGTGTGTATGTGTGAGAGAGAAAGAGAGAGAGAGAGAGAGAGATCGTACAGAGCACAGAGTCTTACTGGCTAAGGTTCCCTCAATGACCCATTTTCAGTATTTGTTTATTCCTGTAGTTCACTCCCATTTATTGAGCACCTACTAAGTGGGAGGGCCTGTGGTCCAGAATACCCATCAATTTCCCAGCAGCAAGGCTATTCTTAGTTTTCTGGTGTCTATTTAAAGAGTGTTAATCCTCTCAGCCTCGCCCCCTGCAATTAGATGCATACCACCTTCCAACCTGGTACACAGATCTCGCCCAACTGGGAAGGCAGAATGGACAAGTGTTCTTCCCACCCTCCTCCCCTGGGCCAGGAATTTGGCCTTCACAGGCTAAGACAGCCTGGGAATCAGCCAAGCCAGAGGCCATGTGCCTGCTTTGCTTGGACCCTTCAGCTAGTGCTGGAGTCCAGAGCCTGCCTGTTCTGGTCCTTACTTGGCAGCATAGCGAGGCCACAGAGTGGGATGGTGCAGGAAGACCGTGGACCAGGGAACAGACACACTCGCTCAAATACCATCTGTACCCATGGCATGGCTGGGTGACCTTGGGCGTAATTTGTGATAAAGAGCTCAGATTCTGGAGTCCGGTGGCCTGGGCTCAAATCCTGGCTCCACCACGTACATAGTAGCTGTATTCTAGGAAATGCCTTAGCCTCTCTCGGCCTCAGTTTTCCCATCTGTAAAGTGGAACGGTGGTGATGATAATAATAATTCTTAATATGAAGGTTTAATAAAGAACAGACCATATATATATATATTTCTTAGAACATCTGCCAGTAAATATTAGCTGCTTTAGAGGAATCTCCTCTAGAGAATCTGCAGATTTCCTCATCTGCAAAACAGAAATAAGACCACCTTCTCATTGGGTGGTTAGGAGCGTTTAAAAAGATCATGCATGAAAAGGTCTTGGAATATAAAAATCATTCAACAAATGTGACGTATTATCAAATACGAGTATTACTTTTATTCTAGTTTCAGCTCTATCTCTTAGGCCCATCTACCCCCACCTCTCAGGATCTCAGTTTCCCCATTTGTCAGGTGAGAGCAGCCAGGTGGCTTCCACAGCATCACAGCACTGGGGGCCCACGTGGCCTGAAAGGCACTTGCAGCAAAGCAAAGTCAGTAGCCTTGGAGCCTCGATCATCCCCAACGCACCCCCAGTTTCCCCACATCGCCGTGCATGCAGCTCATAAAACAACTAGCAGGAGAAGAAAAACATGCCTTGCATTCGCAAATATTATCTCGATTCACACTGTCCGTTCAATGTGGTGGCCTTGACCCACAGGTGGCTATTCAACACTTGAAATGTGGACCCAGGAGCTCGGCGGTCCTGAGATATACTATGATTGTAAAATACATGTCAGATTTCAAAACCGTAAAGATTTAAAAACGCTACTAATTGTATTAATTGATTACATATTGAAATGATAATAGCTTGGATATACGGCATTAAGTAGAGTGTTCTTGGACCTATTTTTTTCTCTCTTTTAATTGTGGCTATGAAAAAATTTTAAATGACCTCCACGGCCCTCATCTGTATCTTGCAATATTATTTCTCCTGGACCGTGCTGGTCTAGCCTTACCTTTTCTGTCTCCCTGCTTATCAGTCGCCCGGTAAGAAATTCTTCTCTGAGGGATACAGAAGGAATTTGAACTATTCGGGATTAACTTTTTTAAACAAAATAAAACTCAGATGTTAACTATCCAGGTGGAGCATTACATTGTAAGAGCCTCCAGGACTCTGCTCCAGCTTAACGGAGCCCTGAAAAAATAAAATCTATCAAGCTGACAGAGCGCCCCATGACTTTCACACACTGTCAGCACCCCAGGGTCACAGCCGCAGTCTGGTTTCCCAGGCCATCTCTTGTCTTCTCTGTTAGAAAAGGATCGGCAATGGCTTTGGCTTTACTTTCCAGGACAGTCGCTACTAATCAGCACACTCGCTTAGCATCTCAGAACAGCTTTTTCTCATTGGATTGGTCAGTGCCTAACATGTCAAGACTGATTTTTCTTCTTTCTCTCTCTCTCTCGCTCTCTCTTTCTCTTTCGCAAAGACAAGTGCACTCTTGCCTGGAAAGGCTATCTTCCTCGAATGTCCTTTCATTCAGGATATTTCTATTGCATGCCTCCTATGCACCGGGCAGTGAGCTGGTGAGTAAGACGTGACTCCTTGTACTGCAGCTCACTGACCATCTAGGGGGAGGCACCAAGTATTGATAATACGATGGCAGACATTATCAAGCCCGTACGGCATGCCGGGCAATGGGCCAAGCCCACAACTCCCGTTATCTCAGTGAATTCGCCCACAGTCCTCTGAAGTGAAGAGTACTATTATGGCACAGTCCATTTTACAGATCAGAAAAGTGAGGCTGAGAAGGACTGACTTGCCTGTGATCATACAGCTGGTAACGAATGAAGCTACGGTTTGAACCGGGCAGTCTAACTCCAGGAGCTGTGCGCTTAACCACCTCAGCAACTGTGGAAAGTGTGACAAGCACGTGAGCAGTGTTCTCTGGGAAGAAAGAGGGTAAGTACATCATTTTGTCTGAAAAAGCGGTTGGTCTTAGGCACTCAGAGATCTATAAGCCAAAGGAAATTCAAGGTCATCTGGATTCAAAGTCCCAGAACTGGTAACCCATAAGGCTGAGTCTGACCCCGAGATAGGTTTTTGTTTGTTTCTTTTTCGTTGCGCCAACGTTTAAAAATCAGATTTCACAGTACGAATTTGGATTTCGTGCGTTTCCTAAGAGACTGGAAATCTCGGGCTACAGGCCTCGCATTCTGATAGCTTGGAGCTGGATACGGGCTGTCCCCTTCAGAAGGGACATGAAGTCTCAGTTCAGCACAGTTGCCACCAGTCTGTTGTCTTCCCCACTCCAAAGCCAGAGAGGAGTAACTACGTGTCATCACATGTGCCCACTGTTTTGTTGTTTGTCTTCTAATGAAGAATTTCTTTTTTCTTATTTGTTAGGCACTGACCAATTTTTTCACAGTGCCCATTTCTCCCTCCAAAGAGGGGAAACGAGAGACTAGGGAACCACATACCTATTTCTGGGTAGAAGTGACTAATGTTTCAATGTTTCATATGCAAACATCCCGTTTCTGAGGCTGGCCTCTGTAGACATTTAGGGTTGTGACCTAGATGAGAGGTAAGGAAACCCAGGCCAAGAGAAAAATCAATGCAAGAAGGATCCGGAATTCCCACCTAGACCTGCTTTCCTCAGGGCCAGCCTTTCCCCACTGTACCCATTTGTTCAGAAATGTACGTTGAGAACAATATGGAAGGGGAGATTTGTTTGCATCTCTCCGTCCTTCTGGTAAACGTTTGTATCAGGAAGCGACAGGCATGGGTTCATTAGGGGGTCTCTGTCCTATTGTTGGCAAGGGAAGTAGAATGTGATTGCCCAAAAGGGCATATGCTTGGTCTGACTCTTCCAAACCCCCTCCTCATCCGTGTACACCAAGGTCCATCAGATCACACCCATCTACATCACAGGACTTCGTCCGAGCCCGTCTTTCATGAATAGTCTTTTGTGCTCCAGATGTTGGAGCCAAGCCATTCGCCAGATTTTCTGGAGCAAGGAGCTGCTTAGGTAGCCTGTGGGTCAGCAGACTGGGTTCTGCTGAATGCTGGGTCTCAGTCCCAACGCTCGTCCGTCAGCTTAAGTCATGGTGTCAAAGGGGTTCACAAGAATTTTTACCAAGCCCTCCAGCAATCAACGACGGACACTGAAGTGACCTTGATGTTTAATTCTAGCCATCAACTTGTCTGCGAGGTTGCTATCTGGTTGGCAGATCAGCTCTGCTCCCAACAGGAAGTTTGGTGGTCAAATCTGTCATCCGATGAAGTATGTCAGCTCATTAGTGGTTTTGTTCAGCCGAAGCCCTCATCCACTATCACAGCCCCAAAGATCATGTCGCTTATCTTAATAGACCATATTTCTAAAGAAGTTACCTCCTAAAAGGTGTTGGGGATGTATTTGGTGCTCAATTAATTATTCAGCTCGACTAGAGATCCCCTCCCAAGGGAACTTAGAGCCCAAAACACTTCACAGATGGTAGGCTCAGGAAAATATCGATGACTGTAAAATATATGTGAAAAAAGTGCCACAAAGAGCCAATCCTGCTATTTCACAGATAAGAGCCTGAAATTCAGGGAAGTTGACCTCACCAAGGTGATTCCAGAATCAGGTGGTGACCCAGAACTAGAACCCAGGTGTCCTGACTCCAGGCCGGTGCTCACGCGTGTCCATCCACACTTCTCCCAACCCTGTGGTCGATGGTATACGGGGGTAGGCGGGGACAGGGGTAGGACTCAAGGTCCAAGTTCAGTGTCACCGATCCATTTCCCAGGCCTTCTCATTGGCTACCCCAGTATCTTTTCCCTGTTCCCATAGAGGCAGATGTACAAGAGCAATGGAGAGAGGGAAGGGAAGCATGTGACCCTTGAAAAGAGTGGCGGACTTGCTCTCAGAAGATGTGGTTTCCAGTCCCAATTCTGTGCATCGGCCGTGTGGCGGGCTCTTGAACCACATCAGTCCTCACACTCTACATCTGTTTATGGGAACAATGTCCCCCACCGTCCTGCTTTCCCCCCTGGGCTGCTGTGGTTATCGCATAAGAGCAAGTGGACTTAAGACTCTAAACTGTGAATGTCATGAAAATACAGAGTAGGAAATTTTGTGGTTCATTTCTCTGTCCTGTGGGAGGCAGTGTGACAAAGTGGAAAAGCATTCAACATGGGGCGGGGCGGGGGCTGGGGGAGGGTGGTCAAACAGCCATGATTTTTAAACTCGGCTCTCTGTATGTGAGCCGGAAAAATGTCACATCGCCCCTAGGAGCCCCATTGGATGTGGCAGAGCGAGAATCCCTGCTCTGACATATCACATCACAACACATTTATTGAGCTTTTAGGATGTGGAAGATTCTGTGCTAAACACTGGCCATGAGTTATTTCACTCAATCACCAACCCAATGTGTTACGTACTATTATTTCCCCATTTTGCAGATGAGGAAATTGAGGCCCAAGCTTGTGAGCTCACAAGAGCTACTGTTTCCAAAGGCGGTGAGTCTGTTAATGATGATAAAGTCTAGGTTAAAAGGAGAACCCGCCTAATTCATGAGCTGCAAGCACGTTAGCCAAAAACCAGTAATCCCTCAAGTAACAAAGCCACTTCTTCATGAAGTCCAACCCAGGTTGCAAGGTTCCCCTTCCCCATGCCCTAATCTGGGCATTGCAGGAGCCTTGAGATTTCTGAATGAAACAGTCCTCTGCAGGCAACAGGGCTGGGCTATCAGATGCCTGGCACCCTCGTTCCAAGAGGGATCAAAGATGGGTGGAGGGGGAGGGGATAATTGCCCTGCAATATTTAAGGTCTCTAGTTCCGGAATGGTCTGCTCAGGATTTCCCCTCTTCCCCACTCCGCACCCCCATCTTCCGAGGGCTCTGTTTTTCCACCAGCTGAACTTTACCTTGGGCTTTCTGAAGCCAAATCTTACAGCTTTCCTTCCCTTCCCCACCCCCACAAAAAGCCAGGTGGCCACAGGCCTGGGAATACTTTAAGTCGCTACTTTCTGCGCAGAGCATGCCACCATTAGGTGATAAGGTTTACGTGAGCATAAATCAGCATGGACCGTCTCGTCCCTTCTGTGGCAGCTAAACCATCCCAGCCTCACAGATGGCTCATACACGGACCAGGAAAGGTTCAGTGGGCCCCCTCCCTGCCTCCAGACACTAATGTTTTAGCAACCAAGCAAAAAGTCCTCTTAGTTCCACTATGGCTGGGACACACTCCTTGTGACCTCCTGTCAAACACTATTTAGGGAGTCCCTTTAGCTAGAATCAATACTCTTCTGCTCCAGCCTATCAGAGATTAATACAGGAAAATAAATACCTGAACCCATGTCACCCCCTCTGAAAAGGTATACAACTCAACCGGGACCCATCAGCAACCGGCTTACCTGCCAGCCCCACTCTCAGCACTGTGGGTATATAGAAAAAAATGGCCAGGGTAGTAAATGTGTGGACATTTACTCCTCCCCACGAGGAGGAGAGATGGTAAACTGGTGTGACACGAAAGAACCATTCTCAGAGTGGAGAAGAACAGTGATCTACTAAAGGGTCCATGAGCTATTTTCAGCATTTCAATAAGCCAACCCAAACCATACACTACAATCATCCAATAACCCAAGAGACTGCTTCCCAGGCTTAAGAAAACACCGGATTTCTTTGCTTTGGGCTGCAACTAATTGGTGTATTAGCTGCTTATGTCAAAATAATGACTAGCTAGTATCAGCAGTGATAGATATAGTTTAATTGGGTTTTTTTTTAATGGAAAAATAATAGTCAACACATGAAGCTGTGGTGGATAAGTTTTTGAAACATGGAATTCATTAAAGGAAAATTTGTGAAAGTGGTTCTTGGTGTTGAAAAGGCTGGGAACCGCTGATTCAGTGGAAAGAGCACCGGGTTAGGAATTAGAAATAGGGTTCGAGGCTTTGTTTTGTTCCTACCGTACTGTAGTAATTGGGGGGCAGTAGGAGAGGCCGGGCGGGAGAGGCTGGCTAGGGGAGAAAATCAAAGTGGAGTATACAGAGCGGAACCCCACCAATGGAGAGTCAGAAAACCAACGCGAGCAAAGGTGCAGAAGGGGTGCATCTTCCTAAGTCCAAAAAGTCCTAGCTCTTGGTCTATAAGAGAGACTGATTCAGAATACAGGTTTTGGAGCTCGACTAGCAAGTGTAGGTTCCAGCGCCTCTGTTTCTTAGCTGTGTGACCTTGGACTAGCGAGTTCACCTCTCCAGCCCCTGGGGTGCCTGACAGGCAAGTAAGGAGCTTGGTACAGTGTCTGGCGCATCGTATGTGTACCTTAATGAAAGGTAGCGATTGTCTCTGGCGATGCCCTGCTGGGGTGGCATTTAGAAATCTCCACGTTTGCTTCTCTGGGAGGGTGTTGGAGTATTATGTCCGGAAGATGGGACTGGATGGACTTATTAAGTAATGCAGACAGCGTAGCAGGTGCCTCCCCTCTCAGAGGGCTTAGATGCAGGCATCCCTTTGGGTAGCACACAGCCTCTAGGTTTCGCCCAGCCCCAAAATGACCCCCTCTGTGAATTTCCCATGAAGCTTTGCAGAATTTGTTTGTTTGCTAAAGATGGTGTTTTAAAACATAAAATTTGGTCAAGGTGTAATTATTCCCTGGCACCCATGCCAGGAAAATGGGACCAAATGAGACCTGAAGAATGAGACGTTAATGAGGGGTGTTGGGCCAAGACCCAGAGGGAGAATAGGAGCAGCTGGAGCTGGAAGGCCAGTGATGAGCGGATTGTGAAGAGGTAGACGTTGCAAGACTGGCCCTGAAGAGCCGTCTGATGACCAGTTATCCCAAGAGGCCACTGAAGGGTTTTAATCAGGGTAGCAAAATTCTCTCTTAAACCAGCCTTCCCAGTTGCCATAATGACTGAGGAGCCCCAGCTTCTTTCTTGGCTGGGACCCCCCCCCCCGCCTCCCTCTCCAAAATCCATCTCCATCTCCATGGTCATCCCACCACTCTCATCCAGACACCATCCAAATGTAAGGACAGAGGGGTAGGGGGACGAAGGGATGAGTCCGCTTTTTGCCACCATGAGCCTGGCCAGGGCCTGTCAACTAGGGGCCATCTCTGAGTCAGCAAATAAACCCTGCGCACGTGTCTTCAAAATACAGCCACATGTGCTTAGCCCTGGGTTTAGGTGAAACCCAAAGTCAAGCCATTTCATGTAATGAAAGCCCCACTGCTTACTGTGAAAGCAAAACAATTAAACCATCTTCAACTGAATTACTCCAACGGCACCAAGTCAAGGACCATGGCTTTCCTGGCACTTAAGCCCCTCTGTCCCTATACAAATGCTTCCATCAGCTTAGTCCAAGTGGCCCTAATTTTGCTCACTTTCAAAGAAAATAGCAGAAGTCCTAGACAGTCAAGAGAAGCTATACATTGTTTTCCCCTTTGAGAGAAGCACGGAAATATCCCATAGGGCTGTAAGAATTCCTGCAACCCTTCTGGCTGCATATCTGGAAAGAGCTGTTAGCACCGCCACTCTGGGGGGCAAATTACCAGGAACCATGAGAATGTAAAAGGCTCATACTTTATGTCCAGTAATTCCAACTGTGTATTTGCCATAGAGCAATATGTGGACCCATGAACAAGAGGAATGTACAATAACTGTAAGCATGAAAAGCTGTTAGAAACCTAGATATCTATCAATAGGTGAATGGCTCAATAAGTATATATCAGCACCTATAAGGATATTATATCATTATAACAATATAACAGTATATAGTCATCTATATAATATAATATGACATATTATATAACATAATGTAATATATAGTATAGTAGTTGATTATATTTTTGAGCCAGGCTACATAGGATTTAAATACAGGCTCTGCTCTAACCTTGAGCAATTTACCTAATTTTCTCAGCCTCAATTTCCTCATCTGTAAGTGGAGATGACAGTAGCACACCTGCCCTCTAGGACTGTTGAGAGAATTAAACGGGTTAACGCATATTAATTATTTAGAATGGTGCCTGGCACAGAGTAATCACTCCAAATGCATTTTTTAAAATTATAACCTTATGGAATATTATACCTAAAAAGGAAGAAGTAGCTCCATATGTATATTAACTGAGAACAACCTCATAAAAAAAAAAAAAAAGCAGAATGCTATATGTGGTATTCCACTATATATAGTGTTCTACCACTCGTGTTTTTAAGGGAAAAAGCAACTATAAATTTTCTATGGGTACCTATGTATGAAAATGCACAGGGAGGAAAGGGTCTGGAGAGGGAGCTAGAATTAGAGGATGTGACCAAAAAGGGCCTCACCTTTATCTGATGATGGATAGATAGATCGATAGTAGATGGATAGATAGATACATAATAGAGAGATGGTTGATAGATAGATGATGGACAGACGGACATAGATATACACACATATACATATACATATGAACATAGACTGTATTCACATAATGCTTGTAACTTTACAATGTAGATAAAAATTAAAAGGCTGAGGTGATACAAATTATTATTCCCCTTTTATAAATAAGGAAACTAAAGTTAGAGACGCCCATAATGTGCCTGAGCGCACACAGCCAAGCCGCCCCACAGGAGGGCTTTCAGCCCAGCTCTGCCGGCCCCACGGCCTTTCCACCACCCCACACTGCTTCTCCAGGCCACCCAGAAGATGACTATGACAAAGGTGACAAGAAGGGGCTTCCAAGTCCACACCGGCTAGAGTGGTCAACGCCAAACGCAATGGAGAATTGTGTTGTTGTTTTTTGTTTTTCATCAGTGTGAACCTGCTGGAATGTGCTGGTCAGCAATGGACCTGAATGGTTCCTGCTGTTCCCGCAAAACAAACAAAAGTCCCTCCACCCAGGGACAGAAGTGGCCACTTTTCTAGCCTTATCTATCCAGAGATTGTGAAAGGGACCCAGAACGGTGGGAGGGGCACCTTCTCCAGCCAGCCAGAACTCAGTCTCTCTCTCTCTGGTTTTCCACCCACCACACTGGCCATCACCTCACCCTGGGCAGCCCCAGCTCCTCGCCACCTAGAAGGGGAAGAGTCTTGAAGCCTGAGAAGTCTTGTCTCTAAAATCTCTACTTCCTCCTGGGCCTCAGGGAGACAAACTGAGTCACTTTTTGACTTGGTGGTTTTGAGGGTCTCTTCCAGTTCTAATAGCCAAAGAACATCAGAGATTTTCCTTCTATTTTTCTCTATTTATACGCTAGTATAATAATAATAATAGTTTCTCCCTCCCATATGATGATGTTTGATGAAAACTTCTGGCCAGTTGGCTGGCTTCATATTATTAATAAAAACTTCCCAAATCAATAAGGAAAGCATTCGTCACATGTTAAGTCCATTCCATCTTGGTCCTCGGAGGAGTTGTGTGACTTAGAATGTCAAGAGTAAATGAAAGTTGAAAAGCTTTTGAAGAATGGAACAACTAACAATGAATTTAGCCTTCCCGTTTAGCAGCTGGGTGACCTTAGCCAAGCACAACTTCTCCTAGCCTCCGAGTTTTCCATTGAAAAACTGGGTATAACACCTGCTCTTCAGGTTGCTGGGTGGATGAAAGCCCTTAGATTTGTGAAGTGCTTGTACCCAGCAAGAGTCTAAGAGATACCCCTTCACTCCTCTTTCCAAGGTTCCCCAGATGTGCAAGGCCTGGGTACCCTCCCCAAGTGGCTGGCTTCTCTCTGAAGTCTGATCCTTTTTTCCCCCCCTTAAGTCACAAAGCCCAGTGTGGAGTCTAATTGTGAGTATGAGCGAGAGGGAATGAATCTGGCTTCTTTGAAAATGGCTTCTTTGCTATTATAAAACCACAACTTCAGATCTGATACCGAAAGAATCTGCTGGCACTGGTCCCTGTCAAAACAACTCAGAGATATCCAGGGACCATCCTCCAAGACTGGCAGCGGGCCCCCAAGCTGAGCCTCACTCTCAAATTCCCAGCACGCTCAGGGGGCAGTCCCCTAACACTCCATCTCAAAGCCCTGTTAGTCTATGCTGGGGCGGGGGCGGGGGGGAATGTCCACAGAGAAGGGCTTGGTTCTTCTGAAGCAAAATTCTCTTGGCTGCACCCCCTACTGCAGAAATACTCCCCCTTATACACACACACACGCGCACGCACACGTGTGCACACACACACATCCCAATTTTCAGAAGGCTCTTGGCACTGCCTGTCCCTTCCTGAGCTGGACAGAGCTGCTGGAGCAGGATCTACCCGGCCAAGGCTGCCTTCTTCATTCCCACCCCCTCCCTTTCCTCCTCCAGAGTCAAGGTTTTGTCAGGAGTTTCAAGGGCATGACTGGTGGAGAGGGGGCCACAGATAGGTGGCTGCTGCCAAGTCCTTTCTGTTCCCCCACAGTATGTTTTATAAGCCAGCATGTAGTTTATTCTTCTCCTAAACACTTCACCAGGGTGCAGGGCCTGGAGTTGCCATAGAAACACCTTTTAACTCCTCCTCACCCAGAAGACAGTGCCAATCCCCAGGGCTTTAGGGGAGAAGGGCAAAAAGAGACACCTGTGGATGAGGAGAAAGGAGAGGGAAGGCCATGGGGGGGTTTCCTTAGAAAGAGCCAAGCCAAGCATGTCATGCCCTTTACCCAGCAACATGGCACCTGGCCACAAGGAGGAAAAATAGTCAGGGAGGTTCTGGAAGAGGAAGCTGGTAGGCTGGCTTGAGAATATTTAATGGGCTACAGCATTGATTGGTGGGGTCATAGGGGTCAAGGGGAATTGGGGAGCTGCTATCAACTTCCTTCAGAGAGAGAACTGGCAGGGTCTGCAACCAGGACTGGAAACTAGAAAGGCTACGACTAGGAAAACTGGGAGCCCCCTGCTGGACGCCAGCGGGTACTGTAAGGCAGCAGAGGTCAACAAGCAAGCAGCCCACATCCACACCTCCCATTTTTAAAAGCATTATCTCATCGCCCCACTAGTGCAGTCACCACACCGAGCCCAGGCAGAACAGTTTAGGATCGGGGCCAGCGTATCAAAGATTTTTTATTCCTGTATTAATTTTGCAACCGCAATGTTCTGGTTTTTCTGTAGTTCCTGGCAACTTAGCTTTTCTCTGGTCAGTTTATGGGGGTGGGGTGTGTGTGAGTGATATTTCTTGAATAAATCCAGAGAAATTACAAGAAACTTTCTGCATCAGCCCAGATCGCCAGCAGGAAACAGAATCAGGCAGTGTCCCCTTTAGAAGCGGGGTTTCCTTGTTTCTGTTCACCCACTGTTCCCTGGTCCACTTGCAGGGTGGCAACCCAAAGCCAAGGGCGAGGGACTCCCTCTGCCCACATACCCAAAAGTCTAATGGAACACTGTCATTGGAACACCGAGCCATTGTCACGCAGAAGAGGACACCCTGACTCCGCCTGTCAGCCTCCTGGCCCCAACGTATGCTCCTCACTGAGCAAGACCCAACCCACCAGCAGCAGCAGCTCCCAACACTCCTCAGGTGGGAAGGTCACCTATGGGCTGAGAAGAAACAGGCTAAGTGGAACTTGGGTGGAAGCAGTCAGGAGAAGGGAGAAAACCTTCCAGGCCTCAGGCAACCCCGAAGAATCCTTCCAGGCAATCCACAAACCCTGGAGCCAGCCAGGATCCCCCAGAGAGGGAAGGGTGTGCAACACAGGCTCTGGGAAACCTCTAACAAGGGTGACCCCCAGCCATACCAACACCGGCCTCTGCCAAGTGGACTGACCTGGTCACCACAGCCACCTCCCTGACTTCTCCTAAGCGAGGCCGGCCCGTCAGCAGCACCCCTCCCAACTTCAGCTGCCTCCCCTGCCAGGCTCCTGCGTCCTCCCCCTCCTTCCCTGCAGCACACTTGTGGAGGCCCTTACCCAGGACTCAGTGGAAAATTTCCTTCCCCTTTATGACTGTACTTAAAATACACATGCTCCATTCTTCACCTCTGAATCGACACAGGCAGAGCGGCTAGACTGTCCCACCCCAAACCCAGCACACACACACACACACACACACACACACACACACACACACACGGCGGGGGCCACTGGACTTGCATGCTTTATGAGCTGGAAAGGAGAGGAGAGATGGTTTCCAGCTGCTACTCCACCTCTGGCCATCCAAACAAGTGTCCCGAGCACTCCCAAACAGGGTCTCCCAGGACACTCTCAAGGCCCTCCATAAAAACTGGGTCTCCTTCTTACTGAGGCTTTCTCATCAAGGCCCAAGTCCAGTCTGGAATTGGCACCAGGATGTTACCTGTGGCATCTTTATTCTTTTGGTGACAAATCTATTTTCCACTGCTCCTTTGCCCCCTCCCCGCACACATTCAAGAAAAAAAAATTGCCTTCCTGTGAATTCTCACTGTTATGTGATAAGTGACCTCCCCCACACACACACACAGACACAGACACACACGCCACCTCTTGCATGCTATCAGCCTCTCAAACATAGTTCCTCCGGGCGAGGGTCAACCCCACAGCTTTCTTCTCATTTTTCCCCTCAAATCCACCCACACTTGGCAGTTCAAGAAGCTCAGTTAGCATTTGCCTGGGAAGCTCTAGGCTGGTCTGAGTCTCAATGAAAAGAATGAACTTGGGAGCAGGAGTATGCAAACTCAGAAAACTTCAAGTTTTTCCTGCAACTTTTTGTGCACATGGCTGCCAACTTAAAGAAAAGAAAAAGAAAACTATTCAACATCCCAGCAGTTTAGTTGGCATTCCAAGTTTTAGGAACCCTCTCCCACCATTCTCCCCCAGCCCTTCCTCCCTCCATCGTGAAAAGGAAATTTTTCCATATGTCAAAAGGACCCATAGGGACCTCATTCCCTAAAAGGAGAGAGCACAGGCTGCAAAGGGTTCATTCAGCCATTGCGGGGTCTCTCTACAGGGCATCTCCCTCTTGGCTACGCCAGAGCCCCCGCCGCAAGTCCAGGCAGAAAAAAAGAGGGGAGTTCGCCACGCCACCCCGCGCAGTCCGGGCTGCAGCGCGCGAGGGGGGCACTGCGGAGCCCCAGCGGGGACACCGGGATCGCTTACCTATGTCAGAGTTGCAGAAGGAGTCCTGGGGGTGGCTGGGCGAGCACGTGCACGCCTCGGCACCCCAGTCCCCCAAGCTCCAGCTGCCCAGGAGCACGACGAGCCCGAGCCACGGAGTCATTGCGGTTGCCGCTGCAGGAGCTGCCGCTCGCCTCTTCAGAGTTGCGGTGCGCGCCGCCGGCGGGGCCGCTGCAGCCGGAGCTCGCCCACCCGGCCGTGCAGGGCAACTTCGGCCTCCGGTGTGCTGCCCACCGAGTATCCGGCGGGACGGGACGGGTCGCGGCGAGGCTGCCTCGGCGCTGGCGCACGACTCCGCGGGCCGGCGCTCTCTCTGGGTCAAGGAGCGGGAGCTGGAGCCGGCGCTGGAGGAGTAGGAGCAGGAGAAGCCGTCTGAGAACCCGCTCTGCGCCGCTGCCCGGCGGCCGAGTGATATAACGCGGTCCTCCCCCCCGGCACTCCCTCGCGGGCTCCCGGGGCCCGCCCCTCCGACCAATCGCGGCGCCGCATTACCTCATCGGGCCTCCGAAAAGGGGGCGGGTCCGGGGGCACGGGGCGACGGGGCGGGGTCACCCGGGACGGTTCAGATCCTTATAGGGAATAATGCGGCTGTGGGCACGCGAGTGGGTGGACTGGGACCGGCCTCCGACCCGGGCTCGCAGACGGCCCTCGGAACAATCCCCGCGTGCCCCCTTTCACCCGCACCTTTGCCACACGCCCACCCCGCCCTCTGGGCTCCTCTGACCTAAACCAGAATCCACTACCACCCCTCGCAGTACCAACCTCTCCGCAGATCAGAGGTGGCCCTGGCCCTGGAGACTTTGCACCCGGTAGAAAAGCTTAGGAGAAAGGCTACCTCTCCACCTTCTCTGGAGAGGGCAGGATCTGGAGGGAAAAAACAGGTAGATGACCTACCTTCTCTAACCCCCACCTCCAGCCCCTGACTTTCCTGTCTGAGGAAGCCATCTGCCTTTTGGAGCTGGCTGTAATAGTAGAAGGTCGGTTCCCCAGACTCACGCGGAGTAAATCGTGAAGTCATTCAACATACACTGTTCTGGGTGCTGGGATGAGCCAAGCAAAGTTCTTGCTCCCACGGAACTTACCGGCAATACGTCAGGAAATCCATGAATACGTAGGGTAATTGTCTATGGTGATAGTGCTATGAAGAAAATAAAACAAAGTCATGCGTTAGAAATGAAGGTGGAGGGATAAGAACAGGAAAGTCTCTCCGAGGAGGTGACATCCTAGCTGAGATGTGAACAAAATGGCTTAGCCATGTGGCATCCGGCAGGAGAGAACACCAGCCAGGGAGAACAGCAAGAGCCTTGAACTTACTTGGAAAACAGTTAAGTAGAAAGGACAGGAGGCATTGGTAACCTCACTTAGGGCAGACAGGTCTCCATCCTTCAGCAAGGAATTTGGGGTGAACTGATCCGAAATGGCGGTAAGACCAGATCCTGGAAGATTAGCCAGGATTCTAGACTATGAACTATAATGGATAATTGCTAGTAACTAATACTATGACTATCCTTATTATTAAGTAACATCTTGATTCTGCTTTATATTTTATATCCCTCACTTTATTATATCTCACAATCATCCTTCTGGGTAGGGAAAACTCACAGTTTTAATCACACTTTCCAGGTGAGGAAACTGGTACAGAAAGGTGACATGACTTGGCAACCAGCCAGGGACTCAATTCATTCATTTCTACCTTAAGAGAATTAGCCCTAAGGGTGTGAATGCCCTTTTGCAGCTGGCATCTTCTATCTTTTTACTCTTGCGTCTCTCTTCGTTTTCTCTACCAACTCATCTCATTTAGAAAGACACTTGAATGTTTGAGCTATGAAAATATTAAAAGTTTGGAACAAAAAAGCACTGGGAATACTGCTCAGAAATGCAAGTTCAACCTCGTTCTCAGAAACTATTTACACCTCAGAAAAGTCACACTTGGGATGGCAGAAGCAGAAGATTTCACTGGAAATGGTATTTCCAAGATTTTTTAAAATTCTCTTTTCTCCCTTAAAAATTTTAGCTATAAGGAAAGGACTCTAGTTTTTACAGTTTTCTGTCTTGTCGCCTTCCCCATTTTTAAGACCCTTCCCACCTCAACTGTATCTATAACCTGACTCATGTAGATCTTTCCTTCTCTCCATATTTACTCCAGTAGTTTGCTCATTGTTTCACAGGATATGGTTGTACTATTTCCCCAACGTCACTAGAAACACTTTGAGTTCTGAGATACTTGGCCACACTGCTTTTTAGGCCTCAGAAGACAAAATAAGGTCACAGGAAACTTGAGTGTAGGTGTGGCCACCAGTCCATTGAGTCTTGTGCCGTGGACACTCAGGAGACTGCTCCAAGGATCCAAGTTGAATGAGGGCATACTTGGTGGAATTTGTGAGCTTCCCTTATCCCTGCACAGTGCCAGTCATGTGGAAGGTATTATGAGCCTTTCCAGACCAAATCCACTTTGGATAAGCATCTCACGTGATAGAAGCCCTGTCTCCTCGTTTTTCTTTTCACTTTACAGTTTTATCCAGAATGCCAATGTTTTCTCCCAGGGAAGGCTTGCCTAGAATATGTGAGGACGAGGCAGGTAAGTTTTGCTGAACTTCAAGCCGCAGGTTCCTTGTAGAAAGCATCTGACACATTTGATTATGGCAGTGACTTGGTTATGTAAGCGCAAAAGTCATCTGATTGTTTTTCCAGCTGAAAGGTAATGAAATTGCCTTTTGGTTTATTTCCTCTTGCTCCTATCCTAAGATGTCCACTTATCGTCTTTGGAGTTCAGCTGCCCTTTCAGTTGAGTAGTTCTCCCTAATGTCTCTGCCCACCCATATAAGGTCAACTCAGTGCTCACCCCGAGGAAGAGAAAGAGCGAGCCCCGTGAATGCTTGTTGGGGGGAGCCCTTCTGCCAGGGTCAGCCCCTCCAGCGAGCAAAACTCACAGCCACCAATCTGGTTGCCATAGTGTCCATGGACCTAGTAACATGTAAGAATTGCTTTTTCAAGGCCACTTTATAAGCTAGATGGAGTGAACCTGGGGCTAATGATAGGAATGAAGATATTGGCTCTCCTACTTTCGCTTGACAGCTAAGAACAATGATAGATTTATAAACCTTGGAAGAGCAGGAGAAGTTTCAGCCTGTAGCTGGCCTGTCCTCAAACCTACCAGACTGACCCGATATTCCCTTTCCTGGAACTTTTCTAGGAAAGGTGAGTCCATGACCATCCTCTTCATATCAAGTGACAGAATGCTGGGATCTGTGGGACATCTCTCACAGATGTTTAGAAGTCCCATCCTGGGGAAATAAGGTGCAGACCGGTGAAGGAATTGGCCCAGCACCACATGGCCAGCTCGTGGCCTCGCTAAGATCGTGCTGCAGCCCCCTGACCCCTCCCCTGTTGTCCCCTCCCCTGGGCTCTCTCCCATACACTCACGGGTCTCAGTCCCCCCACTGCAGCACATGACCTAATGCTTGCACTCTGGCCATGCCGCTCACCATCCTAGATCTGCATTTCAAATCTGCCAATGAGTTCATTTCAAAATCTTTGTATAGTGACCGACTTGTGGAGAATTCCACCTGCACTGATGTCTATTATGATAATCATCACCTCTGAGCCAATTGGAACGAATACGGCTCTCTGCTCTCAGAAGTTTATCTTTGGTGTGTTTATTTTTTCCTTCCTAAATTATTGTCTGATGCCTTTTGAAAACATTCCAAGCATAGTGCTACAAAGAGATACATGGAAACTTTCCGTCTGGGGGACAAAAGATGCTTGGGTGAAAAAAAAAAAAGAAAAAAAATCTGAGATTTGTTTCAAAAGTTGCTACAGAAGAACAGTTGTGTGTGTGGACAGGTTACCTCACCTATCAAGGCCTCCATTTCCATTTGTATTGGATGAAAGATATAACTCAGTGGTCTCCAAGATCCCCCCTTTGGTTTGAAAAGTCTGAGATTCCCAGGGAAAATCTCAGGGTCAAAGTGAGTGTTTCTGAAGGGAAGACAGATCTTGCCATTTAGACAGGTTTGAGGCAAATCAAATGTGCCCAACACTGAAGCGCATCTGCCATTCTCTCCATCAACACATATTGAGAGTCTCTCCCCCATGACTCAGGCTGCAAACAAAGATTGTGATGGTGAAGGCATAGGAGAGACTGAGGTCTTGTTTCTGATAGAGCCCCATTGTAATCTCTTGTTTTACTGTCTGTTTGTCTCTTGGACCAGAAGCACTAAAAGATGAGGAAATACATCTTTTATTGTCTCCATACATTATTTCCAAATTCACTGGACTTCTATACTGGGTTCAGATCGCAGCTTAAATGTCACCTTCTCCAGGAAGCCTTTCCTGATTCCCCTCCCCAGCCTTCATCAACCCTCTCCTGTGTATCCCCAAAGCTTCCTGTGCTTCTTTCTTTCACACCACTTAGTTGACTATAATTGATTGTTTACCTGTCTGCTTCTCTTCCTGGACTGTAAGCCCTTTGCGGACAGGGATGGAGTTTTGGGAACAAAGAAGTCAGTAAGTGTTAGTTGAATGAGTCAGTGATTGGCCCCACCAACCCCTTCCCAGTATTCAGATGGGCAGGTGGAGCTCACGGAGCCCTATCCCTCTGGCCAGTGCTAGGGGGTGCTGTAAGCCTGAGAACACCCATCCCGTCAGCCTGCAGTCTCAGACAGTCTCGCTGAAGGCAGCAGCAGCACAATTCCACACTCATCAGTGGGGTGCGGGTGCCTTTGCGTGGGTGAAGCGAACCCCTCCCGTCTGCAATAGCCACAAAGCTCTCAGTCAGCACCCCGTCTGGGTCCGCAGCTGCCCAGCTTCTCCACCCTCCAGCTGGCCATACATCAACCCAAGGGGAGACTTGCTCTTGGGAAGAGAGAATCCTTGTGAATCATGGGTTTGGGGGGATCAGGGATCTGGGAACACAGCCGAGGATGCCACAGCCCCACTCTTCCTGAGCTGACCTCTGGAAATCAAACCCGGAGAAGGTGCTGACACGACAAGTATTGTTTCTCTTGCCCCATGGGGGAATACCTTTTTGCTCCCCTGCTCCTTCCTTGGCTCCTTCTTCTCCAGACCCTCGCCACAATGCCTTCCCCAAGCCCACGGACCATCTGAAAGTCATTCCATTCAAATTGGCCTCTCCCAAGCAACAGACAGCCCTGGTCCACCACCACCCCCCCATATGCCCTCAGTGGGGCTGCGGCCCAGCCCTGGGGCATTAGGGACCTAAGATGGTAGGTACTTCAGGTTCTTTCTGTGTCTGGCCCTCGCAGGGAGTAAACACCTTTTCTCGTTTCCATCTGGAGCCAATTTCATGGCAGTAAAATTGCAGAACGTTCTTGCCCCTGCTCTCCCCCAGCCCTGCCAGGGAGTGAAGACCCCTCAAGAAGAGCGTCTGGCTGCTTCACTTGAACCCTGGGGTTTTCACATTTCTTTCCACCCCCAGCGACTCCCGGGGATTTTAAGCCAGAAAACACATGTGCACTGCACAGACATTTTGTGCCCCGTGTTTTCTGGGGTGGTGGGAGATGGGAAACAGAATATTCCAGCTCTTGCCGTTTTTGCTTTTTAACGACTGTGTGCTCAGTTGTTCATTCCTGAGAAGACTAGCCTGAAGTGGAGGGAGAACTTCTCCTCGTCGACCCGGTCTTAATGTCTTCCTTATGCCCGAGGCGTTCGTGTGTTTTTCCTTTACCTCTGGTGGCTCCTTTGTGCTTTCTCTGAAGGTTGCATGCTCAGCTTTGCACAGTAGATGCACATGAGTGTCTCTGGTGTGTACTCTCAGGCCTGGGGAGGGAATGGGATGGATGGATGCTCGTTCTCCTGGGAGACTGGGCTGGAAATCCTGTCTCTGCCAAGGCACTCGAGCTCTTTTCAGTGGAACCTGCTGCAGCTGAAACGGACTTGTCTTAGGCTACAGGGACGATGCACAGAGCATTGGACACCCCTGATCCTGTTCTCCCTTAACCTCGGCAGCTGAGACTGCACTGGCTGGGTTTTCACGTTTTACCTCTCCACCTGTACCTTCTCAGTCTTCTTGGCAGACTCTGCAGGCTCCTCCTGACACTAAAATGTAGGTGTTTCCCAATTTCCCGTCCTTGGCTGCCTTCCCTCCTCTTCTGGCTAATCCCACCCTCTCCCCCGGTTCTACTTATCACTGTGCCATGTGTGCTGGAATGGGTACAACTGGCCCTGTAATCAGCAGTACCCCTCTGAGCTGCAGTCTGCATCCAACTTCCCCCTGGACAATGACACCTGGAGGTCCCATGGCCTCCTCAGACTCCAAAGGGTCCAAAGCGCATTGTCTTTTTCCCTCAGCCCAGCTGTGGTGTTACCCATCTCCACCAATGGGCACCATCATTTGCCAAGTCCCATCAATTCTCACTCCACACATCTTCTAACCATCCGCTTCTCCCCATTCCCACCGTGTCTGCCTCGGATCAGGCTCCCAAAGATTCTTTCCTGACAATTTCAATAGTCACATAATTGGTCACCCTACCCCGAGTCTTTCTCTATCAAATTCAACTTTTGCACTGCCGCTCCTGTAAAGTTTATCAGATATAAATCTAAAATCATGCTGTCTTGTGCTTTAGGTGATTAATTTGCTCTCCATGCCTGTCTGAACAAAGTCTTCCACTCCAAAGAGAGGCACGCAAGGCTCTCTGGGATCTGGCTCTTCCCAGGGCTCCACAGAGGAGGTCCATTCACATAGAATATAATGCGATGGCTGCCCCTGCAGTTATGCAACAGCAGACCTGTCCTCGCTGGCCTCTCCAAACTTATGCCCTAATTCCCATTTCCCAACCCTTTCTACTTCAGCCATCATTTTCCTGCTCTGAGGCTTTGTTCACACTGCACTCTTTGTCTGGAATGCATCTACCACCAATATAATCCCTACCTCTCATCTGTCAGGATTCTTTTACTTTCAGGATTCAGCTAGAGTCATTTCCCTTCCCTGCAACATTCATCAACTTTGGGATGATAAGCTGGGAAAGATTTCTAAGACAAGAAAAGGGGAAGGAACTCGCATTAGTTGAGTTCCAGCTCCGTACAATTCACTTTTCAATACAGTGTTTCCTCCAATCCTCACAACTCTAACTAATAGATATTATTTTATGCCCATTTTACAGTCAAGAAAACGGAGGCAAAAATATTAACTCGGAAAGGTATCTGCACCCCCATATTCATTGCAGCATTATTTTCAATAGCCAAAATATGAAAACAACCTAAGTACCTAAGTGTCCATCAATGAATAAATGGATAGAGAAATTATGGAACATTATTCAGACATTAGAAAGGATGATAGCTTGCCATTTTCGACAACATAGATGAACCCTGAGGGCATTATGCTAAATGAAATAAGTCAGAGAAAGACAAATACTATATGATCTCACTTACACGTGGAATTTTTTTAAAAGAATGCAAGCTCATAGATACATAGATCAGATTAGTGTGTGGGAGTGGATGAAAGGAGTCAGAAGGTAAAAATAAAACTGAAGCTCAAAGGAGTAAAATTCCACATCCAGTTTCTTACAAGCGAGAAAGTAGCAGAGCTGTGGTTTAAACCCAGAGGTCTCCTTCCCAAACAGCACTCTTTCTAGAGACTACAAACCCACTATACCCGTAGGTTCATTGGGACACTTGAAGTGCTGGTGATTCCTTCCTTGTCTTTTCGGTTCCCATTGGATGCTCAGAGCTCTTGGTCACTGTACGATACAACCAAGCAGAGAGGCACGGTACCTCCCCACCAACTGCTGGTGAGGACGCTTTATCATCAAGCCAGTGAGATGCGTCTCTTGCTCTGTGCCTGGTTTGCAGTGGAGAAAAGGCAGGAGAAATGACATGGCAGGCAATTTCTGATGGTGTGGGTGTGCCCTTTCTTCCTCAGAATTTGGATGCAAGCCACAAGAAAATCACATTTGTATTACAAAGAAAGGACCCAGAAACGAGAACAAGCTGATGGAATACTGATTCGTACACTTTAATAGCTACTGAATATGGCTTCATTTCCTCCTGAAATGTCAAGCATGAGACTCAGACAATATACGAGGATTCTGTCCTAGTTCTACCACACACAGTAGCTGGGTGACCTTGAGGAAATCAATGAACCCCCTTTCTTCAAATGTAAAACCAGGGAGTTGGATTTTATCTTTCAGAACTTCCCAATGGAATGTTCTGGAAGGCAGTCTGACAAGGAGATTAGGGACCAAGGCTCCTAATAAACCTGGGTTTTGGTTCTTCTTCACTCTTGCACCGTGACCTTGAACAAGTTCCTTAACCTCTCAGAACCTCAGATGTCCAGTGGTAAAATGGAGGGGAGGTTCATACCTCGTAGGACCTTCAGGAGAATCAAACGAGGTATGGTGAATAAGGCACTTGGCACGGGGCCTGGCACGTAGTAAATTCTCACTGAGAACCTACATAAGTAGAGCGTCTCTTGCCCCAGTTCTCCCCCAGGCTGTGGTCCTACAGGAGGAGAGATGAGTGAGACCAGCCTCTGCCCTCAAGTAGCCTATGACCTGTGTTATTCAGGAGAAGCATATTCCCATGTTCCCTTTGACCATGTAAGTAATACCCAAAGGAGGATGGGGAAAGGAGGAGGCAAAGAAAACAAAAACTCCATAGTAATAGCTAATTCTTACAGAGTGCCTACTGGGTACTGGGCATTCTTCTGAGTGATTTGCATACATTAATTCAGACTAATTCTTACAGCAAAAGCTGTGAAGTAGATGGGATTATCCTCACCACCCCTGTTTTCTTCAGATAGGGAAACAAATGTACGGAGAGATTATGTATTTTGCTCAAAATCACCTGGCCAAAATGCTGCAGTGCAGGGGTTTGAAACCAGAGCGTGTGGCTCAAGAACCCATGCTCTTAACCACCCTGCCAGCGGCCTCTTCATGGAGAATATGAACATGCAGATACAAGGGGGAGATGCCCAGTGCCTGGCACCGGGTGAGTCTCCATTCCCAGAATATCTCGCACCCACTGATCAGGTTGTATGAGAACGTGACTCAGATGTGACCCCTATCAGAAGAGATACTCACTAGGGCAGAAAGTACATCAGCAGACCTCCTGGAGAATAATATGCGATAGAGTCACGATGATTTCCAGCCGATGGAATGAGCACAGAAGCTAGAATCAGGACCCCTTTCAAGTCCCAACTCCTCTGTTTCAGTTTCTCTCTAAGCTTCTACTTCTTCTCTATAAACTGAGGACAAACATCTAATTCACTGACGTAGTTTCAAGGATTAAAAAAAATCGATAAATAACTTTGGCTGATCATTTATTATGTGCCAGGCCCTGTTCTATGTACTTTACAGATAGAAATGTATTTAATTCTCACAAGTCTGTGGTGTAAGGGCTGTTATTATCATGCCCATTTTACAGAAAAGGAAGTTGAGGCACAGAGAGGCTGGGTAACTTGTCCAAAGTCACACAAGTTCATAAGGGTTGGATCCGGTTCTGTGCTTATAGCCACCTCTCTGCGCTCCAGTGATCAGTTGAAAACATTTTGTGAACATTAAATGTTACCTTTGTTCTGTCCTACCATAGCCACATCTTAGGTCTTTGTTCAGGCGGTAGGCTGTTCCCTTGTCCTTAGAGTGCCTTGTCTAGAGCAGGGAGGAGTGAATTCTGGAGCCCCCAGTGGTGGGCTAGTTTAGGAGAGCTGATTATTCAATTTCCTAGAATTTTGCAGGTCAGTTGCTGAGCACAGCCGTTATTAAAAATTGAATTATATAAACTTATAATTAAATAAGTTGTATTAAAAACAAGGGTAATAAACATTTAGAACTCACCACTTCCTAATTGTTGTATTACATTATACTCCTATTTAAGCTCTAGAGGTAATTTCCAACTATTGCATCTGTATGGTGGAAATATTCCATAATATTCTTATATTATATTCTTATAATATACAATGTGCACATTCTTCCTACCTCTGCATTCAGCGTCATCACATCGGAACTTAAAATTGGCCACGATTGGAGTATTTACACCATAGCAATTGGCAGATGGTACAAATCAGGGCTTCGTGTCCTGGAGAGCTAGTTAAATATTTATCAGCTCACCATTTCTTTGCTGTGTGACCTTGGACAAGTAACTTCTGTGCCTCAGTTTTCTCATCTGTAAAATAGGGACAGCATTAGTGCCTACTTCATAGAGTTGTGAGAAATAAATAGGATGATATATGGAAAAGTATTTAGTAGAAAGAAAGCTTAGCACAAAATCAGCCATCAATGGGTGGCCACTGTCAATATTACTGTTAAGACAAGATTACTATTGGGCGTCGTCTCCTACAAGTAGCCTTTCCTTCCACCCAAGCTGGGTGCCACCCATCAGCGATTATCTCTGCCTTGATATTCATCACACTATGCTGGGATTATCAAGTTTCTGTGTCATTTCCTCTCTTTAGAAAGTGAGTTAATTGGCAAAGTCTGATTGAGTTTTCTCTTCTGAGTATTTAACACAAGGTCTGACACACAGTAGGTCCTCAACGAACTATTAGATTAGTAGTGAAGCAAGAGTTCAGAAGCTACTGAAAACTCAGAATTAGGAAACTGGAGGCTCCTCTCATCACATACAACTTTTAAGAAATTCTTTTCCACATTTAAGCACTACTGAGATACTGTGTTTGGGGTTCATGCCTTGGGAGTACCTTATAATGAGGTCATTTTGGAATTTCAGGAACTAAAATCCCCCTAACTTGGTGCCCAGACAGACCCACCGTACATTGAACTCCGTTTTATAGCAAAGTTCTCAGTGTGTACAATATAGATCCCCTATGACAGTCTTAGCGTGTCAAGTAGGAATATGACCAGTAACTTTCCGAACTGCTTGAAGGTAGCTGGAACTGCTTCTGCCGCAAGTATTTAGAGAAGAAAGATCTTGATGTCACATCAACAAACCTAAAAGAGATTGCACATACCTGGAGTGCTTTTCCAGGCCTGCGAGCCAGTGATTGGAGGCTGATTTCAGAGGAAAAGGAGGGAGAGGCTTGAAGGCATGTTGAAAAATAATTTTTGTCTGTTGTTCCTTTGTATGATCTGGTTGCTGGCTTATGCAACGCCTAGTAATTAAAATGGCTGGAATGCTTTGCATTTTTACAGTAACATGAAGGCGGCTAGGAGGCCTGGAACTGGGGCCAGCTGGAGCGAGGGCCCAGCAAGCCTACCCTGGCTGTCCCTTGGCCTGTCAGAGGTGGCTGGCAGTTGCCTTGGGGTGGAGGTTGGGGGTGGCGGGGAAGAGGGAGGAAGTCAAAGGGGTCAGGAATAGTTCCCACTGCTCTCCTCCACCCCTAGTCAGGTGCATCCAGGAGCACGGCTTCTAGAAGGAGGATATGCAAGGGCCACCCACCTTCTGGAAGTCTGTAACGATGAGTGGTGATGCCTGGGAATGATAAACAATGATAAAGCTATCCTTTATTAATATCTACTCTGCGTTGCGTCCTGTACTAATAACATTACATATATTATCTGATTTCAGAAAAAAAAATCAGATATAACACTCTCTTCCTCAAAACTCTCTGTGGATTCCTAGTGCGTTTAAAATCAATTCTACGTGCCCCACCCTTTGATGTAGCCCCCACCATCACTGCCCTTCTATCCACCGCTTTCCCTCGAGCCCCTCATGTTCCCACCACACTGGCCTCCTTCTCATCCTTTCAACCAAGCCAAGCTCAGTGCCCGCTCCAGGGCCGCCCTGCCGCCTCCCTCGGCCTTCCCCAGGTCTTGCCATGGCCACTGCCTTCTCTGTATTCAGCTTCCAGCTCAGATGTCACCTTCTCAGAGACATCCGCCCGTGCTAGAGTAGCACAACCATCCCCCATCACTCATGTCTCCCATCATCCAATTTTTCAGATTTCTTTTCAGTACTTATTGCTATCTGAAAAAAAAAAAAAAAAGAAAGAAATCTTCTTTGTTTATTTTTTTTTGTTCATTGTTTTTCCCAACTAGAATGGAAGTTCCTTGAGGTCAGGAACTGTCTTGTTAACTGCAGCGCCTAGATCAGTGTTCGATAAATATGTGTCAAGGTCATTAATCTTCACGACAACCCAACAGGCTAGACACCACTGTTCTCATCTTCCAGATGTGGTTAAATCAGGGCAGCTCAAGGAGGTTAACTCGGCCGCCCAAGGTCATCCCACTGGGAGTGATGTCACCAAGGTCTGTCAGGCCCCAAAGCCCAGGTTTTAGGATGGGTGCGCACCCCCTCCCCCCTGGGGCTGCTAGTTTAGGAAGTAGTGGGAAGATGGTGTCTCTGTGTTAAAGGAAGGAACCAGGACACAAGGCTAACAGCGAGCCCTTTAGTAGTAAAATGATGGTGGTCCCAAGAAATGAGCATGCAAGCGCGTGATGGGAACCTGCACCTCTGGTGTAGTCCAAGTTCTGCCCCCTGTTACCGGGGGTGATTGTTGGAATGTGCTAAAGGTGTCTGCCTGCACTTGCCCAGGGACGACTACGTGACAGTGTCCCTCTCCTGTCCTGAGATGGAGAGGCTGGTATGTTGCCTGGGTCACTAGAGTGGAAACCACACCGCGCAGGAATGAAGCTCTCCCTGACCATGTGCATATGTGCCTGCTGGTGGGTAACTTCCGGAATGACCAGCTGGGTTAGAAGCTGACCTCTAAAGCCTACAGGATGCTCTAGGTGGGGCAGCTGCGGTTCAGTGGGGAGCCTGTCAGTGTCTGTGCAATGCCTCCCTGGTACCACTGGGTTGCTCAGCCTGGCCTTCTCGGCCCTTCCTCCCTGGGACATGAGTTGTATTTTCTTCCCACCAGCAGCTTTTTAGAAAATATTTTATTTTGATGTAATTCCAACTTACAGAAAAATTGCGAGGACAGTTCAAAGAATTACCAGATACTTGTCACTCACATTTCCCAAATGTTAACATATTACTACATTTCCTCTCTTTCCCTCCCTCCTTCATCCCCACCCTTCTACACACACACACACACACACACACACACACACACACACACAACTGTTTAAAAATAAGCTGCAGACATGATGCCTCTTCAGCCCTAAATATTTCAGTGTGTATTTCCTAACCACAAGACCACCGTCAGCTTTACAGTGTGGGATAGTTCTGCCCTTGGGGTTTGCATTCTATCTCTTACTAACTCTCTCTCTTACTAACTGTGTGCCTTTATGTGAAGATTTTATTTCTCTGGGCCTCAGCTTCCTTATCTGTGAATTGGGGGCACCAAAATCTCTTACCTCATAAAGCTGATGTGAGAATTAAATGAGATACCCCGTGTTGAGGGCTCATCACTACGCTTGGGACGTGGGACGTATACAATAAGTAAATGAAAGTGTGTTTTTCTACAAGGCTGTATTTTTTCCTTCTTTGAAGCGGTTTGAATTCCTTGGATTTCCCTCTCTTCCTTCTTCTTACAGCCAATCCTCATAGGAAAAAACAAAATAGTCTCCAACATCCATTCACCCCTTATTTATTGAGCCCCTACCCTGGGTCTGACCCTGCTCTGGGTACTGAAATACAGCAGCAAACAGTACAGATGTGTCCCTGTTCTCACAGCTTGTATTTGCATGGTGGAGATAGACGTAGATGTGGAGCAAAGAGGTGAACCATTTTAATGTGTTGTAAATGCAATGAGAAAGAGAAAACCGATGCCTTGGGGTGGGGGGCAAGCAGGGGGCTTTCGTCAGGGTAACCAGAGACTTCTTGGATGAGGTGAAAGTTCTACTAGATCCTTCTAATCTGAGAAAATGCCTTCTGGGAAAATGTCAGGCACCATTTAGTTGCTCAATAAATGTTTTCCTCATGAAATGCATCCCCCTGGTGGGGTGCATGAGAGTTTTAAATCCTTCTGTAAGAACCTCATAATAGGAGCACACACTTCTCTACTACTTGCTTGGAGCCATGACCTTCATATATTATTCCATCAGCCTTCCTGGACTCCCTGTGAGATAGATGCTGTTAGCCTCATTTTGTAGATGAAGGGCCCGAGGCTCAGAGAAGCAAGTTCATTTGCCCAAGAACCAAGAGAAGGTAAAGAGGGGCCCTCTGAATGCACCAAAATTCCACCCAGAGCCACAAAACCCTTACTGCTCACAAGGAAGAAAATGGCAGGGTTTTGTTTGAGGAAAGAGCCCTGTGCTACGTAGGTGTCGGAAGGCACAGCTATAACCTGGCTCTGCCGCGTGAGCCGTAGAATCTCAGAATAGCTCTCCGTAGCACAGAGCTGGATGGCCCCTCATGGCTCCGCCCATTGTAACAGGTGAGTTTACCTGGCATTTTCCTTCCTCAGCCTCGTCTATGACAGACAAAAGTAACACAAAGATAGAAAGGAAGTAAAAGGAAAGCATGTGAGCTGTACTAGGTGAACACACCTGAGCCAGAGAGTCGGACTGTGATGGAGGGGGGCACGGCGGGGAATGGTGACTCCTCTGCCTCCTAACATCCAGCCCAGGGCTTGCACACAGTAGCGGCTCAAGCCTGCTCTCGCATAGACAAGTGCATTTGTTCTCTTATGTCAATTAGAAAAGCAGTGACATGATTTATGGCCACATCTCATGCAGTGTGAAGATAACGCCTGCAGTGACACACTGTTCTATTCCGGGACTCCTGTTTTAAGCCACTGAGATACGAGAGCATTTCCAAAGCAAGGTGGATGGGGAGAGTTCCCATTGTGGTTAGCTGGCTGCATTAGTTATCTATTGCTATGTGACAGTTTACCACACACTCAGTGGCTGACAACACACCTTATGTCCTCCTGGTTTCTGAGGGTCAGGAGTCCAGGCATGGCTTAGCTGGGTCTTCTGCAAGACTACAGACAAGATGTTGGCAGAGCTGCAGTTTCATCTGGGAGCTGACTGAGAAAGGATCTATTTCCTTGGTCGTTTGATTATTGTCAGCATTCAGTTTGCAATGGACTCAGTTTCTCTCTGGCTATGGACTACAATTCACCCCCACCTCCTACCCAATGACTCTCTCCATAGGCAGCTCACTATATGGCAAGTTGCTTCTTCAAAGCCAGCAGGGAAGAGTCTCCTCCCGAGATGGGCACTGCAGTCTTGTATAAGATGACCACATGCACGTCATCACGTACCTCCCGTCATTTTGCTGCATTCTGTTGTTGAAAGCATGCCATAGACCCTTCCTGCACTCAGGGAGGAAGTTGTGCAAGGATGTGAATACCAAGAGGAGTAGAGCATGGGGGCCACGTTGGCTCACCTCCAAACACAGTGATCAGAATGTTGAAAGCCCCAGAAATCATGGGGTGTGGAGAACAGTTGAAAGAACTTGAAAAGTTTAACCTGGAAAAGAGGGAACTAGTAATAATAAGCACTCATATTGCTTTCACCAATGACTTTTTACACATGCGCTCACTTAACCTTCAAACAGCCATATGAGGCAGATATTATTATGCCCATTTTACAGATGAGGAAACCGAGGCACCAATAGTTCATGCCAGTGGGCACAACTATTGAGTAGTCTTGCTGGGAGTGGAACCAAGGCAGTCTGCCTCCTGAGTTCATACCTAGCAAGGACTGTCAGTCATTAGAGGTGAGGTTGAGTTTACCCCAGAGACACTAGGACCCAAGGGTCAGAGCCATCAGGTAGGATTTGGGGCCTATCAAAGGCTCTGAGTCCGAATTCCAGGGCAGTTACCGGGTTCTGAGGAGCAGCTGCCCAGGTTAGACTAGGCACATGTGCTCCTGTGAACCACGGTCCCACCCCTCCCTACTGCTCTTCGAGTGAGGCCACAGCTCTGTCACTGCTCATCCTCCTGTGACTGCTCCATGAATTCCTAGGTGATTATAAAGTCATGGTGACAGGAGGAGGCAAAGGAGGAGGTAAGCTTTAGTGACAGGCGAGAAGCTCAGCAAATGGACGAAGGCAGCCACAGGGCAAGAATTCAAGTATCAGAGTGTCAGCTTCCACTATGAACTGAGACCAAGCCCCTCGCCTCCCTGGGTCTTTAGCTCCCTTCCCCATAGAATGGCAATGACAGTTGCTGGTCCCACTGGCCCTTTGGAGGTTCCAGTGAAATCCTGGAGACTGGATTAACTTCTAAACTTCCTCAAGGCCCAGCTCCATAGGCTAAGGGAAGCCAGATTCCTTGTGTTAGGACTACAAGACCTGAAAACCCCATTTCTTTTCTTTCTTATTCTGGAATTTTCCTTCAGAAATGGTTTTGAAGGGGAAAGAAACAAAACCCCAGCGCTTTGAGGAAATAGGAAGGGGAGGACTCATTGTGAAGGCAAGTTTCACTGTGAGGTAAGGAGCTCTTTGCTGAGGCTTTCTGTTCTGTATTAAAAACGAAAGCTGTTCTTCCAGGGGATGAAAAGAAGAAAGAGAAAGAGAAACATAGTCTGCTGCAGATGTACTCAGAACTTTAACTCTCTGCAGGAGAAACCTAAGGCAGCCCCAGGAGAAAGGAAAATGCATCCGAAAATGAGCTTGGAAACCCTTAAATAGCAATTGTGCCTTGGCCCAGCCTCAGTGCATCAACAACAATAATAATAAGAGCTAACACTTAAGTAGCACTTACTGTATGCCAGGCACTGATATAAGTACTTTACTATTAATTCCTTTAAGCTTCAACCCAGTCCAGTGAGGCAAATACATTATCATAATCTCCGTTGATAAGGGGAGAAACTGAAACCCAGAGAGGTTAGGTAACTTGCCCAAGGCCACACAGCCCATCAGTGGCAGAGCCAGGATTCTAACCTGTATAGTCTTGTTCTAAGATTTGTGCCCTTAACCATGACCTAATCAGACCCTCAAGGACTGACTGAGCAGGTACATGGATAAGGCTTCATGCTGGGTGTCACAGGAGTAGGAGGGAGAGGAAGGGACGCGTGAGGAAAAGACAAGACCCAAGAAGTTGGATCTTCCAAGCGAGTCTGCTTTCTGGCTGTGGGACCTCAGGCAAGATTGTGAGCAACTGAGTCTTGCAGGTCTTGACAGCTCCAGTGCCTTCTACAATTATAAAACAATTGATGGGCGGAGGGAGAAAGGGGTAGGAAGAGAGTAAGAAAAGAGAAAGGAAAAGAAACAGAAGCAATACTTGTAATAGCAGCTAGCTCTTATCAAGTGTCTGCCCACACTTCGGTGTAAAATGCCGAGGTGTACAAGGATGTAACAGAAACTAGGGCAGCCGACGGTGCACCATTCAGAGGCCCTTGGGCGGCCTTGTCTGCTCAGGCACAGCTCCATCTCTGGTCAACTGTACACCACTCCCCAGGACACAATCCTGACACACCCATCTATCTCACTTACCTCCTTGTCCTGTCCTCCCAGGGCCAGCGGCAGCCCTGGAAATTCCAGCCCAGTTCAGCAAAGCAGAAACCAGATACAGTGTCCCACACCAGTGAGCTGGCAGCTGCTTAATTTGTACGCAGGCAGGTAGGCAAAGGAAAACAGAAATCAAGGCGGAAGGCTTCAGGGGCCTCCCAACACAGAGGTTTGCTCAGCCTTACCGTCGAGGGCGTTCTTTGTTCCAGTTCCGTCGGCCATGTTTCACTTTTCTACCCTGGTTATCCTATTGCAGAATGGCGCACGAGTATTTGCCCAACCTGTATCGTCGATGGTACTGAGGGTTAAAGGAGCTGATATAGATGGTATCACAATGGTAACCTGCAAAGCATGTCAAAGTAGTAGTCCTATTTTTCCTATTAATGCATTTCCTGGGAAGGCTGTTTAAGTCTGGGCCTGAGAGTCACACAGACCTGGGTTTATTTCCAGCTCTGCCACTAGCCAGCTGTGCATCCTTGGGTAAGTCATTACACTTCTCTGGGCCAGGGAATAATAATGCCCACTTCAGAGAGTTGCAGTGAGGATGATACGAGACAGGGCCTGGCTCTTGGAAGAAACTTAATGAGGAGTGATAAGTAATTGTGTGTCTTTTAGTCACAGTTCTCCATCACATCATTCTCTCAGGGCTGCCTTCGCTGACCTCCAAGGCCAGATCAGAATCTGCTGTCACACGCCAGCATCCTCTATCAGTTCTTTGTAGCACACGTCTCAGTTTACATGGACTGAGATATCTGTTTGACTAGTAATAGCAGCCTCCCTCATGAGTCATATGGAGGCAGGGCTGGTGTCTGTCTTGGGCCATCAGTGCCACCCTCGTGCCTAACACAAGCCTGGCACATAATAGCTACTCAATAAATATTTGTGGAGTACATGAATGAAAGAAATGAGAAGTATCCCTAGTCTGCCAGTGTAGTCCATGTATTTGGAAGGGAGCGTTACAGATACGTTTTTGTTATTGTTTGTGAAAGTCCTGGAGTTTATTCATTTCTTTTTAAGAGATAATTAAAGCATGTTCAAGATTATCTTTTAAATAGTGTCATCCTCCTTAGCTTGCTTTTCATAGGCTTTCTTGGGGGGGGGGGGCTACGAGTCAATGCAAACCCGGGGGATTATACTGTGCTCAACAATAATTCTAGGAGATGCCTCCCAGGGCAATGCCAGCTGTCATGTCACGGGGTCTTAATGGAAACGGAAGGTTGAGAAATGCGGTCTTACCTCACAGATCCCCTTTGCCTTTTGTCTAGAAAATTGGAAATGAGAGTGGCCTTGTCTGTCCCTCGGGTGGTGTGAACACTGACAAGTGAATGCCTGTGAGATCGTAGGGTGAGAGCACAGTTATCTGCTTCCTGCCATGAAACTTCCTGCCTTCAGACGCTGCTCATCAATTCCTTACCCCTCGTGTATCTTGAGCAGCCAGGACCTGATAGGAGAAAAGCATCTTCCTCTTGGTGCGGCAGCCTGAAGACCTCGTTCATAGCACATCACCCTCCTTTGTAATCATTTGGTGTTTGCCACAGGTTTTAGGTGGTGTCCCCAGGAACTTTGTATCCAATAGTTAATTTTTCAGTCAATATGTAGCACTTAAAAAAAAAAAAAAACTTAATTAGCAAATTGAATTCACAAATTCATGGATATTCTTGCTTAGGATAAACCCAAAGCTGGCATTTTAAATAAGGGGGAGGGGAACAAAAAATCAGTTCAAAGAAAATACTCGGTTAATATTAATCGGAAGCTGTTACAAGAAAAATGGCAAAAATCATGCATGTGAAAAGCTAAGGCGTGAGTTTCAGAAACCCAGCAATTTTTTATTTTCTTGTCTCTTTTCCCATTAAGCTCTGAGTTCCTTTGGGATAAAGATTGTCTTTTATTCTTTACATCCCAAGCGCTAGCACAGTGCCTGACAGGTAGGAACTCAATAAATTCAGTGACTGTGGAATGCTTGGATGCAGAAGTGACGGATGGCTGAGTGGTGGCACAGGCTTGGCATCTCGGGCTCGGGCGAATCCACTGAGGTTGGAGCCTTCCCAATGCTTGGGAAGCAACAGTGCACCGAGAGGACCTTCCTGCTGAAACAGGTTTCTGTGTGATAATAATTGATAAAAGGAGGGCCAGCCTGGCTCCAGCCCATGACACGAAATCTAATGTGCCCAAATGCCCGTTTTCCCCCTTCTTGGGTTCTCCCCACAAGACAGAATTTCCAGCTGCCTGGAATGAAGGAGTCGCTGAGGTGACCAAACGCCACAGCTAGGCACAAGGGACACTTTGCACAGAACACACTAGCTGTGTGGCCTTGGATAGGTCACTTAATCCGTCCGTGCCTGTCTCCTTCTCGGAGGAATGAAGGAGTCATTACAGCGAAAGGAAATCTATGATCCTGGGAGGGGTTGGTTCTCAGTTGGAAACCGACGGGGACGGCAGATGGGAGAAGGCGCTGGTGAGCTGGTGCAAAGGCAGATTCAGGCTGGAAGAACTGACACCGTGATGTCCAGTGATCATCTGGATGGTCGGCATCGTGAGTGGCTCTGGGCGGTGACATCTGTGAGGGCATTCAGGGACACTCCCGGCTTTAGGAACTTTCCTGTGTGTTCCCCAGGGAGCAAGGAGTAGCTTCTGCTACGGGGGCCCCACCTACCTTAGACCTATAGTCATGGCAGCCTTGCGTGCCCAGCACGCAAGCAGATTTGCTTCCACTTTGAATTCTTATGCCTCCCCTAGGACCGCACTTAACAGTTTACTGAATGCTTTTCATGTCCTCTGTCCTGTCTGATCTCCATAGGATCCCAGAGGAGGCCATGTAGAGCGGTGCAGAGGGAGGGTGGTTACCTAAATGCTCAAGGCCATGTAGCTCAGGGCAAAGAACACCTGCTGTGGAGCAGAGAGGTGACCTCAGCTGGCCCAGAGGGTCGGCCTTGGAGCCAGACCCCTGTGTTCAAAGCTCTGCCGTGTGCCAGCTAGGTAACCCTAAGAAAGCTAGATCCCATCTGTAGGCTGTAGTTTTCTCCTTAAAATGGGATGATAACAGAACCAGACTAAAAGGGCTGTTGTGAATACTGAATAAACACCCTCTGGCACGTGTAAAGTGATCATATTACCTCATAGGTTATTTTGAGGATTTGTTAACATGATGGGTGCATTCGTTTCCCACGGCTGCCGTAACAAAGGACCACAAGCTGTGTGGCTTAAAACAACAGAAATGTATTATCTCATGGTTCTGGAAGCCAGAAATCCATTGAGCCGAAATCTCAGTGTCGGCAGCACTGGGCTCCCTCTGGAGGCTGTAGGGGAGATTCCCTTCCTTGTCTATTCTGGTCCCTGGTGGCTGCCAGCATTCCTTGGCTTGTGGCTTCATCATTCCGACCTCTGCCTCTACCTTCAGGTGGCCTTCTCTGTGTGTGGGTCAAACCTACCTCTGCCTTCCTCTTACAAGGACACATGTCGTGGTATTGTGGGCCCACCCAGATAATCTAGAATAATCTCCTCATCTCAAAATCTTTAATCACATCTGCAAAGACCCTTTTCCCAAGTAAAATAACATTTACAGGTTTCTGGGATTAGGATGTAGATATCTTTGGGGGGCCATTTTTCAGCCTCGCCCATGGCCCTGTACAGACCATTTGCTGACCCTGTTCTAGAAGGATAAGGAAGCCACTCCCAGACCGTTCAGCTCGCACCCTCTGAGTCTGCCATCTGGAGGCTCCTCAGCTCACTTTACATTTACCCCAGGGTCCTCCACTTTGTGAACCACTTCCCAGGACTGCCTATGTCTTCTGCACCCCCGCTCTCCTTCTCCCTGCAAAAAAAGTAATAAAATAACACCAACATCTGCAACAGTTTTTGACCTTCTGGTCCTGCTTTTATCTCCCTCTTGGCCTATTGCTGTCCTCAGGGACAGAAAGAATGAGAGAAGTTTTTAGCAGGCAAGTTCTGTTTTCCAGAGTAGGACCCTTTCTTCACCTTATTTTTCAGGCTTGATGGCTTTTCCAGATGTCCTAGGAGGGCTTTGCCCCGTCCTCTCTGGGCTAAGACAGTCTCCAGATGTCCTATTGAGCCTCAAGTAAACAGCCATCCTTCTCAAGGTGAACCACTCTACTCCCCAAGCCTCGTACAGACCAGGCCCCATGTAGCCGCTCACTAAGAAATGTACTCTTTCTCCTCGTTCAAAGTTTGATCACGGCAATAGAGATATGTTAATTCCTGGGTATCCTCATTGGCTTATCAACCTAGTGCGAATGTGGTGAGAAATGAATGTTTACTGTGGGAACGAATGAATACATGCGAGCACCTGCGTAGTCTGCTCCATCTAGAGGGTGCATCTTTTTGCACCGTCCTCAAGCTTGAAAATGAACAAAGGGCATTGTCCATCTTTTGCTGGGGTGTTTGAAATGGCCAGTCATGCACACTTAGTCTGGGCAGCAAAGTTCTGGGGATCAGAATGTCGTGTGATCCTCCCCTGTGAGCGAGGCAGGCAGATGTTATTATCGTTTTAAAGGAGGGAAACTGAGGCTTAGAGAGGTCAGGTAACTGACCTAATGTCAGGCAGATAGGAGGTGGCAGACTTGGCCCTGGAGCCCAGTCCCCACCTAGTGTTGTTTCCACCTGCCTGGGCGAGGTCCACTGTAACAGGCAGTGTAGAGGGTACGAGAGTCTGGCCAGGAAGCTAGGTGGCTGCTTCTGGTGTCTTCCCTGTCACTAAATCTGCAGGTGAACTTTTTTTTCTCAGGTACTTAGAATTTTAACATCTGTGTGGTGGATAACTTAAGGGGGCCAGGATGGTTACACAAAATAATAATGCTAACCATTTAATTGAGCACTTACTATATGCCAGGCAGTATTCTCGGTGCTTTACATAAATTAACTCACTTACTCCTCACAGCGTCTTTATGAGTAACTCTTATTCCAGCCACTTTACAGACGAGAAAACTGAGACACAGAATTGTTAAGAACCTTGATTCAGAGCCACACACACCTATACGTTGGGGAGTATGAAGGAATAAGGAAGGTGGTATATTATATAGGTGGGTGAGGGAAGGTCTCTTTGATGAGGCACACACATGAATAAAGGCAAAGAGAGAGAGCCATGTGGATATCTAGGAGAAGAGTTTTGGGGTCTTTTTGTCTTTTTTTTTTTTTAATTAAAGTTTATTGGGGTGACAATTGTTAGTAAAGTTACATAGATTTCAGGGGAAGCGTTTTTAGACCAAGGGAATATCAAGTGGAAAGGCCCTGAGATGGGGGCATCCTTGGTGTTCAAGGGAAGGCAAATGAGCAGAGGGAGTGAGAGGGATGAAATCAGAGATGGGATGGAGGAGGGGCAACTCATGCACGACCTTCTAACTCCTGGTAAGGAATTTGGCTTTTGTTCAGACTGAGATGGGAAGACATTTCAGGGCTTTGGGCAGAAGACTGGCACTTGATTTGCATTTGAAAACATCGCTCTGTCTGCCATGAGAAAAAGAGGCTGGTGGGGAGTAAGGGAGGCCAGGCCAGACACAAATAGCAGATACAGGCAATTGCAATGATCCAGGGGAGAAACGATGGCGACTACCCGGGAGTAGCCATAGATGTGGTAAAACGTAGTCAATTATGCCTTTATTTTGGAGGTGCTGCTGACAGAATTTGCCAAAGATTGGATGTGTGGTATGAGAGAAAGAGAAAAGTCAAGGTGGCACCAAGGCTTTGGCACTGATCAAACACAAGGAGTTGCCGTTCATGAGACGGGGAGTCTGCAGATCGAGCAGCCAGGGGCTGGGCAATCAGAGTTCAGCTGCTGCCATATTAAACTAGAACACCTATTAGGCATACAAGTGGAGATGTCAGAGAGACGGTCAAATCGGGGGAAGAGGGAGAGGATGGTCTGGGATATACATTTGAGAGCCATCCGTGTGTAGATGCTATTTAGTCATGAGACCGAATGGGATCCCCGAGAGAGGGAGAAAGGATGGAGAAGCCCAGAGACCAGAGTGCTTCAAAATTTAAAGGTCAGGAAGATGAGGCAGAATCAGCAAAGGTGACTGAAATCAACAATTGGTGAGACTCCAGACGGGTGTCCCAGAAGCCACGTAAGGAAGAAAGTGTTTCAAGGAGGTGGGGTGATCGATTGTGTCAAGTGCCACTGCTGGGTAAAATGACACGAGAGCTGAAATTGTGTCATTATCTTTAGCAAGGTGGACGTCATGGAAGCCCTTGCCAGGTGGGAGAGTGGGCGTGGGTTCATGAGAGACGGGAAGAGAAGAAGCAGAGTCCAGAAGTACGGACCTGTTGCTCTACAGGTGAATAGAAAACGCGGGTGGTAATTGGAGGAGTCTTACAGGGTCAAGAAAGGGTTTTCGTTTTTAAGGGAGGTATTGCAGTAGCGTGTCTGAGCGGTGATGGGATTGATCCGACTGTAAAAGAAAAGTTGATACAGGAGAGAGAGGAGACATTGGTGGGGCAGTGTTCTAGAATCGGTGAAAGAGGGTGCTATCCGGAGCACAGGTGCAAGGTCCCCATGGGTAGGGGCACAGAGTTCATCCAAAGGAACAAGAGGGAAGGCACAGTGTATGGCGAGAGATACCAGAAGGGGGGTAATGTGCTGGTGGGAGCTCTGGAAGATCTCTTCTGATGTTTTCAGTGAAATAGGAAGTAAGGCCATTATCATAGAGAACCTAGAGGAGGACGACATATTAAAAGTGTGAGAAGAAAAGATACAATTGCGTAAAAGGGTGGGAGAGTGAATGGACTAGGGAAGTGTAATAGGATGAGAGAGAAGTCCTGAGTCTTCTCTCTCATAACTTCTCTAAAGTTAATGGTCATATTTTTTCCCCTACCATGTTCAGATGTGGTATATTCTGATCACCTTTGCAGCTGAGGGCAAAATAAGATGAAACAGAGTGACATTTGCAGTAGGAGGGCAAGATCAGTTTTGAATATGTGTTTGAGTGCCTATGGGAGTAGATGGCGAAGAGACAGTTGAATACGTGTGTGTGTGTGTGTGTGTGTGTGTGTGTGTGTGTGTGTGTGTATGATCTGAAGCTTAGAAAAAGATCTGGGATACAGGGAGAGTCATCAGCAAAGAGGTGGTCGTTGAAACTGAGAACATAGGTGAAATCGCTAAGAAAGAAAGTATAAAAAGAAGAGTGTTGGGCATAAACTTGGGAAACACCTTTATTTTGGGGGGTAGGAAGAGGAAAGGATCCATGAAAAAAGGCAGAGAAAGGAGTGAAAAATTAGATGAAGCATGTTTTTCCTGAAGCATACAAGTGAGACAGTTCAAAGGAAAGGAATTGAAGTCGTTGAGGGAGGCTGAGAGAAGTTGAAAGACCCCTGGATTTGCCCAGAAGGAAACTGGTACTGGGTCATCTCAGAACACTTAGCAGAAATGCAAATAAAAGGAACTTTTAAGCAAAAACATAAGGGGCATGAAAGAAAGACCCAAGAGAGCTGTGTACAAACAATAGGGTCTTCGGAAAGAGAAAACAGAGTTGTTAGAAGAGAAGAGAAACTTTAAAGATATATTAGAAGAAAATGTCCCTAAACTAAAGAAAGATCTGAGTCATCTGAACAAAGGGGATCTCTGAGTCCTAGAAAGATTAATGATGCAATAAATAGAAAGACAAAATCTGGTGACATCTCTGAGCTTCAGAGTAAAGAGCAAACCTGAAAAGCTTTCAGAGAAAGAGATTACAGGCTATTTACAAAGGAAACAGAAGGAGACAGGCAAGTGGCGGTCATCTATAAACTGGAATCTCAAAGACAGTGGAGCAATTTTCTCAGACTATTGAGAGATATGTGTATAATCCAGTATTCCGTTAGCCAGCCTGATGTCATTCATACTAGAGGGGCTTTAATATACAAAGACTCAAAGTATGCCATCCATCTAGTCTTTCTGAGAGAATTACTTAGGGATCTACTCCAGTCAAATGAAGAATAAATCAGAACAAAGATCTCAAAATTAGGGAAGACAAAACATACAATTGTGTGTGTGTGTGTGTGTGTGTGTGTGTGTGTGTGTGTGTGTGTGTGTGTGTTTAAAGTTACCAGCAACCCTTTGGGGGAGCAATCCTAGGAAAGTAAGAACAGAAGCTAGATTGCAGGGGATATAAAAGCCGTAGACAGAGAATACTCCTTCAAAAAATATGAAACTTGAACAAGAAGGGAAGATTATTTAAGGGAGCAATCAAAGCAAAACCCAAGCACATTTGTAAGCAGAGGACAAAGAGTTGTGAGCAGGCAGAGGTGGAACGTGTACAAACGTGTGACAGCCCTGACACATAGTAGGGAGTAAGTCAGTGCTAATGATTTAAAAACTGGGTCCCTTCTATTCCAAAAGGCACAGGACTTTAGCTAGCTTAGATTTGGGCGGGAGGGAGAAATATGGGATTGGCTGGCAGAAGGAGAGAAGGAGGAAAGGTTGGGGGAGGGGAGAGAGGTAAAGAAAACAGTTTACTGTAGATACCCAAAGACCAATCAGAATTGCATACATAAAGCACGTATTCTAGTATAAGTGTATTTAATACTGTAATCTGGGATCATAGCCCCATTGGTGCATCATTTGTCTAGGACTTGTGTATTACCCATTGCTGCACAACTAGCGTAGACCTCTGAAGGAAGGATACAAGGGACTGATTGTCTGGAAGTCCTAGACTGGGCACCTGGGGCAAAGGATCAAGACATTCGGTTCTCAGTGACATGACAAAAGTGGGGAAGTGCCATGGAAGCAGGGATGGGCCCCCAGGACAGAATCAGGTCACTTTATAAACAGCATTGCATAAGGATGGGGCCGGCTGTGTGATGCACTGGATTGGACAGATTCTAAGCTGCAGAGATTCAAATCTTGGTCCACATTTGCGGTAGGACCTTGGGCGAATGATTCCAGTTCTCTGAGCAGCAGCTTCCTCCTCTATACAAGCGGACCATGGTACAGACCTTCCAGAGCTTTTGTGACTGTCACATCTATTCAACAGGTTGTCGTGGATGCTAGGTACCAGGCACTGTTCCCAGGGCTGGGGATTCCTTGGTAAAGAAAACATTTCACGTTTCTTCCTCCCTAAGTGATGGAGGCAAGAAAAGCTGCAGGCACAGAGCCTGGGCATGAAAAGCACAGAAGGTGCTCAACATGTATCACTTCCATCCTATCCTTTCCCAAAGTGACTTCCCAAAGGCTCCACCCACCAGGCCCAGCCTTCCTCCCCTTGGGTGACAGACTGTTTGGCTCTGAGTACCTCCCCCCAAACTCCATACTGCAAAGGTGTAGCCTTCCTTGATTTTGAGCAAAACTCCCTGCAAACCATCTGGACAAAGAGCTGGAGGGGGCAGCCTAGTGTGTGGAGCCCCTGGGTTTCCAGGCCCGGCAGGAATCTCTAGCCCAGCTTGAATGGGGCCGCTCCCTATGGGGCCCCCTCGCTCAGGTTTGTCTCTTTGCCCCTCCCGGACATTCTTCCCCACAGCCTGCGTTTGAGGCGTGAGCTCCACAGGATCGCACACTCAGTAGTGTGTGATTTATTTGTTAAACACCCAATCCTTGTGTCTGTGCAAAGAGGTGCACAGCCCCAGGCCTCCTTCCTCCCCTCCCCTTCCTCAAGCCCTTTCCCAGGCTGTTTCCTCTCATCAGCATGCCTGTGTGCTCTCTCCCACGTGTCCAGCTCTCCCAGGGGGACTTCCCGCGTGTGCACACCCTCCTGGCCATGTGACCCTCCTCCACGGTCACCCTCTCGCCTGGATGAGCCTGTCATTTTCTCATTATCGTCACCACCCCAGACCCAAACTTGTGCTCAGCTTTCCTGTTTTCAATTAAACCTTGTCCTATCAGGAATCCTAGGCCACTTTGCTCTGTGGTCACCAGAGAGGGAAATGACAGCCTGCAGGGGTGAGGGGATTCCCACTGACCAGCACGGTGGACTTGGCCGGAGAGATTCTGGGGGTGGGTTAAAAGCTGTGGCGACTCCGTGGCAGATGGAGTGGGTGATCTAAGTTTGTGGTGGGTGTGGGGTGGGCTGCAGTTTCCTCCTTGTCTTATGATTTCTTTTCACAGCTGCGGTTCCCTGGAGCCCTAGCATTCCAGTTCCCAGAGCTAATTTTAGGTTCTTGGGACCGGCTTCTTCTAAGTGACCCTGGCCCCCGCCTTCCCCCTTCACTTAGCGTATTCAGTCTGGCCCTCTGGCTTACAAAATCCATACATGCTTGCACTCTCCCCTCAAATCACTGAGGAGGAATTGTCATCCAGGTCCCCACCCCCACCCCCACCAGCTCTAAGACCCTCAGGAAGCAGGAAACTGAATTGGGGGGCGGGGGTAAGGGATAGGAATCCTGGAGGGACCAAGGGGGTGAGAGTGGGGAGCGACTTCCTGCCTCCAAATAAGGAGATGATGTTTATCACCTCAGTCTGAGCGCACAACCTTCTAACAGCCTTTAAGGGTGACTATGAGGGAGGAAGACGGGGAGCAGGAATGAGAATGAGGACAGACAGATGGACGCCTGTCGTTCCCCCAGCCCAGTATTTACACAGCGCGGGACCCTGCGCCTACTGGAGTGGCTGCCTGCAGTCTCACTGGATTCTCCGGTCACAAGGTAGAACTTCCAGTGTGTTTAAAGTGGAAGAGACACATGTCATCTGCTCCGTGCCTCTAATTCCACAGCAGGGGGAGCTAAGGCCCAGAGAGGAGATGTGACTTCCCCAAGGTGGGGTCTGAGACCAAGATGACGCGAGTGAAGCCAGAGCCTGGGCCAAGACTAGAATCTGGGTCTCCTGCTCCACAGCTAAGGGTTCTCTCAGATACCAAGCTGCCATCAGCTGTGGCTCTGCCCCGTGTCTTGTCACTTGAGAACAGGTCACTGATTCCTCCGTCACCCTCAGCGGTGGGGCCATCGGGTGCCTCCTTCCCAGACGTGCTTTCTCAGCTCAGCCTCAGCCTGCCTCCTTCCCAAGGATGAAGTGGACGCTCTGAGTGGAGGGGTGGTCCCTGGGGAAATGAGCAGGCCACCTGCCGTGGGCCCAACGCTGGCCTCCGTGAGCTCTTCCAGAGAAAGGGGCAGATGCCGTGTCTGCACTTGATCTTGGTCTCTGCCAGTTCAGCAGGAAACTTGATTAAGAACTGGGCCCTCTACGCCAAATTTTGGGAGCATCCGTCATCAAAAACCATGCCTGGCCATCGGCGGTTACTGTCCTGTTCCCTCTAAATTCTTCCCTACTATTCGAACTTGCTTTTTCCATGCCCTGTTCTCCTTCCCCCTTTCCTCTCAGCTGCATTCAGTTCCTTCCTCTCCATTTGGGACTTTCCTCATATCGGGAAGAAAGTAAAAGGTTCCCCTTGGGGTGGAATCTTCCAGGGGCTTCACAGGACCTCTCAGTCTCCCAGCCACTGGTCACTCCAGCCACTCTTTTGATATGCTGGATCCCTAAGGCAGTGGCTAACAGCCTGCGGACAGACTGTCTGGATTTGAGTCCCGCTCTGCCTCAGTTTCCACATCTGTAAAGTGAAAATAAATAGTGTAGGGCTCTTGTAAAGATTAATGAGTTCACATGATATATGGAAATATAAATATTCATCAAGCAGCCCTCTTAAGATTAGAGCAGTTTATTAATTTATTGTATATATGTTATACTTTTAAAAAAGATTAAATGAGCTCATGCATTTAAATTAGTTCATACATTTAAAGCATTTGGTGCCTGACACATAGTAAGTGCTCAATAATGATATTGTTATAGTAGCTATTATTGTTTAACCTTGTTCCCTTTGAAGACTAATTATTTCTTGCTCTTAAGTATTTAGAATAATGATAATATCTCTTGTTTGACTAATTCTTTTCAGCTTACCAAGCATTTTCCTATGCATTCTCTCGCTTTCGGTTATCACAAAAGTCCTTTCAGATGGCCACTATATCCCCCCACTTTACAGATGGGGAAGCTGAGGCTCAGAAAGATGGAGTTGACTTGCCTAGATCATCCAGCCAGTAGATGGAGAAGTAGGACATGCCCCCAAGTCCCTGTCACTCTCAGGCAAGGGCTCAACCCCACCTTGCTCTATCCCTCGCCAACTCTATTCTCAGATCCTACCCACCAACTTCCGGGTTACAGACACTGGATTTCCTCGACTCTAGAGATCTCTATGTCTTAGGGAAGTGACCTACGCAAGGTCCCATGGCTAAATATGCCAAAGCTGAAATAAAACCCACGTCTCTTGAATTTCCAGTCTGGCACTATTTCCTCCACAACCTTTTATCTTGTTGGCCTATTTCCAATTTCAATGCATTATAACAAAGAGAAAGACTTTTTTATTTGTTGTTCCCACTGAATTAAAGGAACCAAAACCATTGCATTAGGAATTGGGATATATTACAACATGGGTGAAGAACGTACGGACATGGGGCAAGAGGGTTCCAATTCATATTCCACTGCTACAGCCATCGTGCTTGTCCCTCAAGTTACTGCTCTTGCATCGTGCAGTTCAAACCCCTGGCCCATTCCTTCTTCAGGAAGACGGCAGCCTCTGGAACCTGTGAGATGGAGAAAACCAATGCTAAGATACCCATCCCAGACCTCGCTGTGGAGAAAAGATACTGGGTACTGCTGTTATCTGCATCCTTCAGACGCCCCACAGGACTCTGCTTTCAGGTCTCCTGCTTCCCCACCCCCAACCTAACAATCTCCTGATGCAGTTATTTTAAGGAAAGTTCCACAGGCAAAAACCTCACAGGAACACTGATGTTTGAGGGTTTGGTTCTTCCTGCCTCCCATTGGAGACTGGTTTTGAGGTTGTTTCGCTGAATCATTTGGCAAAAAGTAAATAAATAAATGGAGGAAGGAAATCTTGCTCAAAAGGAATTCTCTTGCCTCCCGCAAAAACAAAGCAGCTGTCATCACCAAAGGAATCTGTAGTACCTGGCCTCTCGGGGGCCATACTTCATCCTAAGAGTTCTCAGGCAACCTCCCCAGAGAAGAATTTGCTCAGTCCCTCCAAGCGGTTCTCAGAACTGGGATGCCAACCCTCAAGGTTAAGCTGGCTGCATCCCAGGGCCTCTGAGAGGCCTGACCTTGCAGTTGTCCTTCCCCGCCACCCCCACCCCCAGACTAGGATAGAAGAAGAACCAGGAGTGACCCGTACCTGGGCCTGACATCCCATCAGCGTACTGGGCTTCCTTTGGGGTCTTATGCACATGACTTCCACCGGCCACCCTTTGCCTCTCGCTCATGTTCCATTACTTCCCTGGGCTCCTCTCCTCCTTAATAATAAAAGGACACAGAGCTCTTGATAACCAGCTAGTCCAGTCCCCTCATGTGGCCGACATGGAGACTAAGGCCAGGAGAGAGAGCAGCGTGACTGACCTGGGACACGTGGCACCTTTGTGCAGAGCCAAGGCTAGAATGGAAGACACTCAGTGAATCCTGACCTCTAGAGGCTGGCAGCAGCCAGCTTCGCTGCATTGGAGAACTGGCTGGGACTCCGTGTGCCCCAGAGCTCCCCCTGCTCGAGTGAAAGTGTAGGGAAATGGAAGATTGAGAGAAACACTGAAGCAGACCCCTTGGAGCCTCTTGACCAGTTTTGAAGTCTCCTGGTCCATCACTATGGGTAGAGTCTTCTTAAAGCATCTCACTGAGCATCTCTTCTGTCCTGCCAGCCTCAGTCCAAGTCCACTCCCAGGATCCCTGGCATTCAAGGCCGCTGACATGTCCTCACTTTCTTTCCCAGTCCGTCTTAACCCTGCCTCTCTCAGCCATGGTAGAAGGCAGAGAAACCACACTCTGTGCCTGGTGAGTCCCAGGAGCCTGGGTATTGGGATTGGGCTGAGGTGGACATGCCGATGGGACCCTGTATGTGCCTCTGTCAACCTTCCCTGCTTGGTGGAAGACAGGCCACCTTCAGGAGGCCACCACGCTCACTGTGAGCCCCTGGACCCATCTGTCACCATCTCTAAGCCCCGTTTCCTCATGTGTGTGATATTGCTTCCTACCTCATGCCCTGGAGAAGAGGGGAGGTAATGGCATGACTTAGAGAAAAGCAAAGCTTCGGGCAGCTCAGTAAGTAAGTGTTCACTTCTCTCCATCACCTGAATGGCAGGGCAGAGGAGCGGAAATGGAGGGAGAGCTCTCTCCTGGAATGTTTCAACTCCACCGGAAGAGGGAGGGCCTGGGCATGTGCGAGTCCCTGGCTGGTGGTGGAGGTAGGGCGGGAGCTTGCAAGGAGTAAGCAACTGTGTGCGGGAACATCGCTCCTCACTACCAGCTCTGTCTAGACAAGCGCCTCAGAATTGCCGCATCTCAAGGTTGGGAGGAACCACCTTTCCAAAAGGTCAAATAGTCTAGTCAGAGGCTGATTTGAAAACACGCTTCTGTTAGCTTTTCCATGATCCAGAATTTCATCCCCACCACATCATAGCAAGACCACGATTTTCATCATCAGCTCATGGTTGTTGAGCTCGTTCTACGTGCCCCGAGTTTCCTTACGTTTGGTCTCATTCATCCTCTCATGAGCCCCAGAGTCTGACCACCATTTTGCTGTGAGGTATTTGTGGGTCGAGAAGGTTAGATCGTTTTCCTAAGGCCACACAGCTAATAATTTCATTTCACAAACACTTGTTGAGCACCTAGTATGTGCCAGGTCGGCCTGGAAATATAGCAGTGAGCAGGGTAACCTGGATACCCAGCTGATCCCAGAGTGCTCTCGCCTCTCTCTCGTGGCCTCTTCCATCCGGGAACCACAATTTGATACAGGGCTTGAATCACTGTGAAAGATTTTGCAAGGTTGGGATAAACTTTTTTTTTTTTAAGCAGTACAGAGGTCTTTTTTTTTTACATTTATGCCATGAATTCATAGGGAATGGGTTGCAGCAGCTCTGGCTCCTTTCTATTGGTTCTCACAGAGTGTGTTCTCTGGGTAGAGCAGGCTGGCATTTCACTTGAACCCAGGTACCTTTCTCTTTGGTTTCCTTCTTTTTCTGGTCATTTTCCTTCACCCGTTTCAGGAAGCTATCTCGGCTCTTTGAGTGCTTCATACGCTCAATATGAACATTAATTCTCTTGGCAAGAATCTTGCCCTTGTTTGTTTGCTACAATACCAAGTGCATGCTGGGTAACATTGTAGACCTTTCTGGTTTTGCCAGGAACATTGGTGGGACGTTCCTTTTTGAACAGTGCCCATCCCCTTGCTGTCTACAGTATCACCTTTCTGGTAGATTCGCATGTATGTGGCCAAAGGAACAACTGCATGTTTTCTAAAAGACCTAGAGAACATAGAGTGGGGGTCTCTCCTCTTTCCCTTTGTGTTTCATTCATTTTGACGAATTACTGGAAGATGGCGGTCCTGGCCGAAAAGCTGGGCTAAAATCTTCATGTAACACTTAAAACACGTGAACAATGGTTCTGTACGGGGGCAGTACCGTCCCTTGGGATGCAGGTTGGAAACGGGTGGACAGACTTTGTCATCACAAGCAATGGGCCCTCACTGGGAGGGGACAGGGATGCGTACAGGACAGTTCTGCACAGCCAAGAGCATCCCCGCACCCCACAGGACCCTTGACTATCCCAGCGGACAAGCCAGAGACACAAACACCCATTTGTAGTTATCTGAACCTACAACCAAACGCCCCATTAAATTCAAACACAAAGCGTTTGACCGGGGAGCAGTTCCATATATACCCTTTCCTCCAAATAGTGCAACTACCCTGTAAATTTAGGGAAGATGCCGCTTTGTTTTGTTTGAACATTACCGAGAGTTATTTCAAAATATCATGTCACCGATGGCCTTTGAGTTGGTAAGGAAACATGTGAATCAATCCACACTTGGAGCTCCTGACTTCATAGTGATTCAATGCATATGTGCAAGCATTGCATTGTCTTATACACTGTAGTCCTGAGTGAGTGTTTATAAATGGAAGCACATTATTGTATCTCCTCTCTGCTATAAATTATTTCTCTTTGATTTCTCCTTTCTATTACATTTAGGGCACCCTGTTAATTTAAAAAAATTGTTTATGTAGGTTAACTATGAATTTCATTTCAATATAGTACAAGGGGCATTTGTGATATTTGTGATAGAATATTTGTGATAGATACAGGATATCAGTGATAGAAGGGGGCATTGGGTGTGAGAAGGTGGGGGTGGGGCCATGACACAGGTGAAGGGTCACCAGCAGCAGGAGGGCCAAGAGCTCTTCCTGTCACTCCACTGCTGACAGGGAGTGGAAGCTGCGCTTACAGAACTTGGAATCGACGTGGGGCATGACTTCCTGGCCGAGAAAGCTGTTGTCATTAGAGCAGATAACAAGGAAAGACCACGGAGGCTGGTGTCAAAAGACATGAGTTTGAATCTTGGGTCCACCACTTCCTGACGTTAACACCAGGCGAAACCTCCCTCCGTGGCCTTTGTTCCTACATGGTAAACATGGCCCCTTGGACCAGATGAGGTGATCTTGTGGTGTAACATTTCATGGTTCTAGGTCAGTCTTCCAGGGCTCTCAAGACTCCTTGTGCTTCTGGAACAGTCTACGTGATGTGTCTGGAGGCAGGGGGTGAAGGGGATAAGAGCATCCATTCAGTTTGAACCTAGCTACGCCACCTTGGACAGGTCATTTGATTTCTCTGAGCCTTAGTTTTAGCCTCAGAAAAATGGGAATTAGAACAATCCTACCTCATTGGGGTTATGTAACATTTGGGGTTTAAGAAGATAGCATCACCAAAAGATGCCAGGACCAGTAGTTCTCCATAAATGTTAGATGTTGGTTCCCGTCCTCCAACCTCCCCCCACCTTCCTCCAACGCCCCAGCCCAGTTCCCAGCCTCTGTTCCCCTCCCTACTCTCCTGTCCCTTCCATCCCAGAGCTGGGCTGGGGAGGGAGGAAATGGGGTCACCACTTTGATCTCACACAGAAAACAAAGAAGTCCCCCTACGCTGGGGAGTTTCCACCTCCCTCTCTGGCCAGCTGTGGGGTCCGTGGGGAGATAAGTGACTAAGATAGGGAAATTTGCTGGAGTCCTCTCTGGCCCTGGCCCAAAGCCCAACCCACTGGGAAAAGCAGAGGAAAAGGGATTCTCAGCTGGGACATTCTACACAGGGCTTGACCAATGGTGATGGACACTCACCTTCCCTTTCAGCAAGGGCTGCAGGCGCAAAGAAATCACGGTGTGAACTGTATGGATGTTCAGAGAATTTTGAGAACTTGCTGGAATTCGTAATGTCGATCTGAGTGAGGGGCAGAGGGAGCCAGGTGAAGGGGCTTGTTTGCCTTGCTCAGGGCCTGGATCTTCACATGGTAGGAGGTCTGCAGTAACAGAGGATGGCCCGGGTGGCTTTGGAAAGTTCGCTAGTCCAGGACTGGAGGATGCCCAAGGAAGAGGGAAGAAACACGGGCGCCTGCCTCTCCCAAAAAGCCCCCTACAGGGCACCCTTGGCAACAAGGCCTTCAGCCTGGAGCTTCCCCTTATTGTAGCCAGCTCTGGAAGGCTTGTGCCCACCACGGTGCAGTCATTCGGGCCAGCTCTTCCAGAAGCCATTTCATTTCAAGAGGCATCAAAACTTCCTTCCAGGGGTGTGGTTTGCCAACTATACCCGGAGGAGCCCTGGGGAAGCATCTTAGGATGAGGCAGAGGTTGAGCTGACCGGCCCTGGGCCCCTAACCCTGTGTCATATTAGGCATTAGTGGCTTGGACCTGAGGAGACACAGGGACCCACTTTCCAGTGAAGACCAACAATCAAGGAAGGGGAAGACCAACTCCATCCTTGAATGTGAAACTAAAGCCCCTGGGAGTGGGGGTCACCTCTCCCAGGGAGGATAGGGGCAGGAAAGGCTTCCTAAAGAGGATGTCAGATTTGAGAAGAGTCTTGAAGAAAGAAAGGGGTTCAGCTGGTTGGAGAAGAGGTGAGGAGGGCATTTCAGGCTGAGGGAATAGCTCCTGCAAATCCCTAGAGCTATGGGTCACCACCAAGGTCGGGGGGCTTAAGTCTTATGCTTAAGTCTTTGATCCATTTTGAATTAATTTTGGTACATGGTGACAGATAGCAGTCCAGTTTCATTCTTTTGCACGTGGCTATCCAATTCTCCCAGCCCCACTTATTGAAGAGGCTGTCTTTTCTCCATTGTATATTTTTTGCTTCTTTGTCAAAAATTGTCCATCCATATTTATGTGGTTTTATTTCTGGGTTCTCAATTCTACTCCATTGATCTGTGTGTCTGTTTTTCTGCCAGTACCATGCTGTTTTGATTATTGTTGCCCTGTAGTACAAGCTAAAGTCAGGGAGTGTGATACCTCCAGCATTGTTCTTTTTTCTTAAGATTGCTTTGGCTATTCGGGGTCTTTTGTGGTTCCAAACAAATCTGATTATTTTATGTTCTATTTCTTTAAAAAATGCCATTGGAATTTTGATGGGGATTGCATTGAATCTGTATATTGCTTTGGGTAATATGGCCATTTTAACTATGTTGATTCTTCCAATCCATGAGCACGGAATGTCTTTCCATTTCTTTGTGTCTTCCTCAATTTCTTTTAAAAATGTCTTATAGTTTTCAGCATATAGGTCTTTCACATCCTTGGTTAAATTTATTCCTAGGTATTTTACTCTTTTTGCTGCAATTGCGAAAGGAATTGTTGTTGTTTTTTTTTTACTTCAAGTGGTTGTGGGAAAGTATAGGGAGGAAAAGAACTGATTTGGGGTCAGACACACCTGTGTTCAAATCACTGCTCTGCCGCCTACAGCCCGTCACCCTGTCTGAACCTCAGTTTCTCATCTGTAAAGGGAATAATTCCTCATTAAATGGTAAGCTACCTGAGGGCGGGTACTCTGTCTCTTGTTCGCTGCGGCAAGCCCAAGGCCTGAAACAGTGCCTGGCCCAGGGTGAGTCCTCAGTCTGTGCTTGCCGTGTGATGATTGGGTGAAAGACACAGTCCACGTGAAGTGTCTGACCCAAAGTAGATGCTCAAGAATAGGGGTGCTTTTTTTTTTTTTAGGGGTGCTTTTGAAGCATGGGGTTCATAGAGGACTCTATGGATGAGAATGTAAAGGTGGTGGGACCTTGGATGCCAGAAATTCAGACTTTTGCTGTTAACAGCGGGGAGCAATGAAGGTCTCTGATGGATCCCCGGGGTCACTAGGTGTAAGTCCCTGGGGGGAGTCTGATTGTGTCTGGGGCCCTTCCTGTGGTGGAACCAACCCTCCCTGAGACCCTCCCTGGGAAGCTCCTCACGTGTCATTGTCACAGGGTGGTCAGGATCTTCCAGAGGCACCTCTGGAGACAGCGTGAGTCAGGGATTGGGAATTTCTGAATGTGACCAGCTGTCAATCCCTTGGGGTTGGACCTCGGGGCTGGGAATAAGCACTCGCCTGCCCAACTTGAAGTCACTGGGGGTCGGCTCCAAAGCCCTGTAGGACCTATGACCTTTGACTCTTCATGCCCTCTGACCTCTCCCTGCCAGGCTCTAGTGTTTGGTTTGCTGTCAGGAAAATAGGGTTCCGGCTGAAAGGAGGGGCAGTGCTGCTGGTCGACTTCCATCCATGTGTCTTACTCGGGGGCCCTGGGAGCTCCCCAGAACCAGCGCTGCTTAACAGTCAGGGTTGATCCTGAACCACATGGATTTCCTCCTGGCATTGAGCCCAGCCTGAGAGCATCCAGCTGAGGCCAGAGCTTTCCCAAGTGTCCTCGGCTTCCCCCTGGATGGGTCCTGAGGCTTCGGCTCTCCTCCCTCCATGTCTCTGCTCCCACACCCTTTCTGTCAGAGAAGCCAGCTCCTGCATTCCCACGGGCAAAATGGGGCATCCACCACTGCTGGCACTTCAGCTGTGCCCACGGCCACCTCTGTTTCAGGGCCTTTCCTGGATGCAGAAAAGGTTGACAAAGGAATCGGGACTCCAGAAGGAGTGTAAATGACTGGGCGTGGACCAGTCTTGTCTGTAAGATAGGAATAATAGAGCGCATCTGCAGGTTGCTGTGAGGATTAAACGGTGTGAGGCTGGGAAGGGGACAGTGAGATGGCACATGGCAGGGCTCAGTCAGAGGCAGGTAGTGGGAGGAGAAGGAGTCATGGTAGCAGTGGTGGTGGCAGGAGTGGTACTGGGAGTGGTGGCGGTGGTAATAGCAGTCGCAGTGGTAGTGACAGTGGTGGCGGCAGCAGCAATAGCAGCAGCGTGTAATTGACTGAGGTAGAGTGAGAGGCACTCGAGAAAGAAATGTAGCAGCACGAAGACGCCTAAGGAGCTGCCATCGAGCAGTGCACCCTGCAGCCTGTGCTGAGACCCGACGGAGGCTCAGTCAGAGCAGGCTCAGTGGAGGAGGTGAGACCTGGGAGGGGAGGGGAGTGAGGGCTGTTCCAAACCGAGTCAGCGGCCCACATACAGCACCAGGGTGGCCGGGGACATGGACCGTGTGCAGAGAGCACTGGCGTGGCACTTAGTCCCCAGACAGCCGGTGTATCCTGAAAGCTCCCTGATGCTCCTGGAGTCCCTCTCAGTCAGGACTCATCAAGTTTCACGCCTGGGGACCTGCATTCATGCGCTCGCTCTACAAGTATTCACTGAGCACTTGCTAATTTCTTTTTAGCAAAGACTTGACTTTTTTTTAGAGCAGTTTTCGGTTCACCACAAAGTGGAGAGGAAGGTACAGAGACTCCCCATGGACCCCCGGCCCCCACACATGCACAGCCTCCCCGTTACCAGCATCCCTCCCCCGCGTGGCACGTATATTACCAAGGACGGACCTCCACTGACACATCATATTCTCCCAAAGTCTGCAGTTGACATTAGCGTTCCGTGTGTTATACATTCTATGGGTTTGGACACACGTATAAGGACACGTATCCATCATTATCATATCATAGTATTTTCGCTGAGCCCAAAACCCTCTGTGCTCTGCCTGTTCATCCTGACCTTCCCCTCTACCCCCCCCCCAACCACTGATCTCTTTACTGTCTCCATAGTTTTGCCTTTTCCAGAATGTCATATGTTTGAACTCACACAGTATGTAGCCTTTTCAGACTGGCTTCTTTACTTAGTAATAGGCACTTAAGATTCCTCCACGAGTTTTCATGGCTTCATAGCTCTTTTTTTTTTTTAGCACCGAATAATATTCCATTATTTATTTATCTATCCATTTATCCACCGTTTATCCATTCACCTACCAAAGGCCAGCTTAATGGCTTCTGAGTTTGGGCAATTATAAGTAAAGCCGCGAACCGTGTGCAGATTTTGGAGTAGAAACAAGTTTTCCACTCTTTGGGTGAATACCAAGGAGTCTGATTGCTCGATTATATGGTAAGGCTACGTTTCGTTTTATAAGAAACCACCAAACCGTCTTCCCAAGTGTGTATGCCATTCTGCATTCTCACCAGCAATGACTGACAGTTCCTGCTGCTCCACCTCCTCGCCAGCATTTGGTGCTGTCAGTGTTCTGGATTTGGGCCATTCTAATAGGTGTGTAGCGGCATCTCATTGTTGTTTTAATTTGCATTTCCATGATGACACATGACATGGAGCATCTTTTCATATGTTTATTTGCCATCGGTATATCTTTTTTGGTGAAGTGACTGTTAAGGTCTTTGGCCTATTTTTTCATTGTGTTGTTTGTCCTCTTATTGTAGAGTTTTAAGAATTCTTTGTGTATTTTGGGGAATGGTCCTTTATCAGATGCGTCTTTTGGACACTCCTTTCCCTCTTGCCTCATTAGCTGTTCCTTCTCACTCTTCTCTGCTCTTTCCTGGGCATCTCTCTACCTCTTCCTATTGGCTGGGGTCTGGGGTCAGGGCTCAGTGCTCTGTCCACCTTCTCTTCTCTCCCTGCACCCACACCTTTACTCCTTTGTTGATCTCACCCAGTGTCATGGTTTTAAAAGCCAGGACTCCAGACTCATGTATCCAAGATTGCTATGCGGTATCTCCTCAGGACATTTAGTCACTCAAGTTCACAGGTCGAAAACTGAACTCCTGATTTTTTCCCCCAAACTCACTTCTTCCTCAGCCTTCCCCATCTAAGTGAACTTAGGCAACGCTGCCTTTGACCCCAAACCTTGGCGTCTTCCTAGAGTGCCCCTCTCCCACTGTCCCTTCTCACCCACAATGCATTTCCTCAGCACATCCTGTAATCTTTGCCGTCACAAATCCACCCAGAATCCTACGAGCTCTCCCCTGGCTACGGCAGTTCTGCCCTTGCCCACGTTGAGTATCTTCTCGGCGGAGCAGATGACACTGAGCAGTGGACGTCTGCCCCTCAGTTCTCCAAGTGGCTCCAGTGGCTCCCATCTCAGAGGCAGAATCAAAGTCATCGCCAGGTCCTACCTGGTGCCACGTGTCATTGCTACCTCCTGTTATTTCTACCCCACTCTGTCATTGCTCTGACTTCATCCCCACTCTGTGAAAGGGATTCCGAGCAATAGGAGTCCAGTCACCAGCTGTAGTTTGGACACAACAGGTGTGCTCTACCTCTAGGGCCACTTCCCTTGCTCTCCCCTACCTGGAATCACCTTCTCCCAGATATCCACGTGGCTCTGTCCCTTACCTAGATCAGATTTGTTTCTCAAATGTCACTTTCTCAAGACCTTTCCCTGGCCACACTATTTGAACTTGAACTCATCCCAGTCTTTATCTGCTTTCTCTATCTGCTTCTTCCACTTTATTTTGCCCTGTGGCTCATATCCCAGCTAACATACTGTATAGTGACATATTTGGATGTCCATTGTCTGTCCCCCACCTCACCTACTTTATTCAGCACTGTATCTCTAGCACTTAGAACAGGGCCAGCACACCATAGGTGTTTAAAGAATGAATTTGTGAAAGATATCCCTTGGGATATTGACTTCACCCGCACCCACCTCCAATCCTGGCCCACTGCCTTGAACTTCACTTGTGGACATTGGTTCTCACTGCATTTGGAGATGTCCTCAGACTCTCATTCAAATAGACTCCTATTTTGTCCTGATTAGTTGCCCTCCAGAGAAGCTTGGCATCCAAGTTTGACCTGGGACTGCTGACCATACTCCTGTCTCCAACCACATTTCTAACCCCATTAATGCTTATCATTTTCCAGAAAGAGGCTGGGCTGGGAGGTAGGCCTACAGCACTATAAAGCAGGTATCTTCAGAAAATCTAATGCGCCATAGTCCAAGAGAGATCAGCAGGGACAGCTATTTGGAGAAGGAATTAGAAGAGGGCAGAATGTCCCAAAGGTTTTAATAAACCATGGTGGAGGGGAGTCCAGGAAGGGGAACCCAAGCATGTCCCCAGGATGGAGTTCTGGTCATTTACTAAGCCAGAAGAGTGTCATGTGACGGCTCAGGAAGGCCGAGGGAGACAGAGGACACAGTGTCCCTGGGGAGGGGGGTTGGCATCTGAGCCAAAGACCAGGAGCTTATTAATGGTCCATCTGAATTGACCCCATGCCGTGCAGGGGTCCCCTCCCCGCTGTTCGAGGATAAACCCACTAGTTTCCAAGGGCACTTTGCACACAGCTTAGTCTAAGCACCTTCCAAGTTGTATCATGATTATCTACACGACGGCTGGTTTCTTCTCCAAAGGTGCTGCGCCCCAGGAGCTCATCTTGGTACCCCCAGGAATAAGCCCAGGGATTGTAATAGAGAGCATTCCTAAATACTGAATGAATAAATGAATACTCTCATTCCCCCTCCAAGGAAAGGAAGAGTGGGACTCAACTTCAGTACTATTGGTGTTGGATACGCTTCATTGATTCAACCCTGATCACACCCCCATTAGGTCTTGTTTGCATAATAGTTCTGAGATAGTCGCTGTCAGCCTTGTTTTATTAATGACAAAACTGAAGGTCAGAGAGAATGTCATCTACCCAAGGTTATACCGCTTATAGCTGGCAGATTGGAATTTGAACCCAGATCTCTCTGGCCCCAAATCCCATGCTCTTTCTCTTGGGCCACCCTCTCTTGAATAAAGACTTATCAAGTACCTCCTATATGCCCACTACTGCGTTAAGGCACGTAACTTAGGTAAGTTGTTCTATTTAATCCTTGTATAATGGACCCATTTCATTCCTTCTTACAAATAGAGAAACCAAGAGTCAGTAAGATTACTACGTAGTAGCCCAAAGCCACTCAGCTACTAAGTTTCAAAGCTAGGTTGGAACCCGGCTTTGTGTGACCCCGACACTTTTGACCCCCAGCTCTTACCACTGCACCACCCCACCCAGGACACAAGGCCGTGTCCAGGCTGAGTGACTCCTGGTGATGGGAACAGGCTCTCGGGAGCAAGAGCTCAGTCTGAGTCTCCCTGGCACCTGTCCCAGCTTTGCACACTGTGGCCAGTGTACCCTCACCTTGACCGGGCCTGGACAAGAATCCCAGGAATCAGTGGCTAGAGTAGGCCCAGGACAGGTCAGTCACCACAGCTGGAGAAACAAGGCCAACAACATGCCTCTCCCCTGACAATGGCTCATGAGTTCATCTCTAGGCACCAGAGGCTACTCACTACATGGTTCCAGCTTGGTGCAGTGTCGCAGTACGGCAGGGGACTGAGAGCTCACCATTCTAGGATCTGAGTTCTTGCATGCAAATCTAGTCTGTTCACTGCCTGTATCCTCTTCAGTTTGTTCCGCATTCCTTCTGAGTCTTACTTTACTCGTCTGTAAAATGGGGTTAATAATATAACCTGTCTCATAGGGTCATAGATTAGATTAAATGGGACAATGTTGATAGCATGCTTGGAACAAAGAACTTCACAAGTGTTCAATAAATGGCAGCCCCAATTATAATCATTTTTTTAATGCGCATGGGTTGAGAAAGACTGAACAATTCGTTAAGGCACCAATGAATGGGGGAACTAATATAGGCCTCATGGATACCACGTCCCACCTTTTTCTGGGAAGAAGGACACTGGACCTGGAGTCCAGACACTCAACTTCAGTCTGTCTGTGTGGCCTCCAACCAAGTCACTTCATCTCTCCACTTTGTCCTACTCATCTGAAAAGCAAAAGTGGTGATATTGAAACTGGCCCTACTTAGCCCCTAGTATTCCCATGAGACTTGATCGAACTAGTAGGTGTGGAAATACTAAGTAAAGCATAAAAGTCTGCAGAAATGTGAGCTATGGTGTTGAGACGGTTTCTCTTTCTTGTCCCCCACCCCACCCATGCTCTCCACAGCCAGCAGTCTCTCTCCCACCCTTTTTGGCTCTTGGTTATCCTGGAATCTCAGTTGATTCCCAGAAAGAATTTGGAGCACAGCATAAATTGTGCAAAGGTTGCGTCCAAAGTCTCCGGCAGCTAAGCCTGGCCCCAGCCCTTCCTCCTTGAAAATGTCTGGCCTGATGGGAAAGAATGTAGGCTGGCAGTTCAGTCCCATTCAAGTTCACAGGCATCTGTTGAGCATCTGCTCTGCGCCAGGCCCTGGGCACTGAGGAGCGGGGATGAACAAGACGGTCTCTGCCCTCAGAAGCTCATAGTCCAGTGGAGACATAGTCACATCACAGGCAAAGGACAATACGATACAATAGGGCAGGTAGCGCAGTGACTGGGAGCCCAGAGGAAGGCACTGCACATGGCCTGGGAGAATTAGGGAAGGCTTCCTGGAGGAGGGGACATTTGAGAGGAGCTGAACTTCACAGAGTCATGTCCAAATATGGAAGCCTTCACCATCCTAGAAGCTTTTCATGCCGGTGGTCATAGATTTGTCAACACACCAAGGTAGAAGAGGCTTTAAAATATTATTTCATCCAGCTTTCATTACAAAGGGGCCTGGAGAGCTGAAGTGACTTTCTCAGGTCACCCAGCGAGGTGTGCTGAAAACACCATGTAGCTTTTATGTGAAGATCACTGTCTCTCCTTGGACATCCATTTCCAATCAGACTACCTCCCTGGGAAATGACACCAGTGCGTCTTCAAAATAAATCCAGAGGGGGATTCTTAGAGCCCCCTGTTCTTCTACCCGCCTTAAGCTGCCACAGCGAACTTTTTTCCTTGCACAGCACTTTACACAGGTTATCACCTCCCACTCAGTCTTCCCAGCAACCTGTGAAGTGACCGTCATTTAACATAGTTTACAGATAAACGTACTGAGCCTGGACAAAATCTTTAAGATTGTGAAACTGAGAAATTGATTTCAGAAGTTAGGGAGCCCTGAATCAGCATCATGATTTGACTGCAAACTGGAAAGTCCATTTTTTAAAATGACACGTGTGTAACTTTCCTTGCCCTCTCCTCTTTTCTCCTTCTTTCTTACTCTTTTATAAAATCATTTTCTAAGAAGCAGGAATTACTGGTTGGTACCTGCTGCAGTATGGTCTCTGGACTGGTTCTATCTTTTCTGCCTTGGGCCCTGCCTCAGTTCTCTCTCTCTCTCTCTCTCTCTCTTTCTCTCTCTGCTTTCTCTTTCTGTGTGTGTCTGTCTCTATCGGTCCTCTCTCTGCTCCCTGCTCCTTCCCCTCCCAGGAACGCCAGGCAGGTACTGGGAAGTGCCCATGGCTTTGCTCCGACCAGCCCAGGGTTGCACGGTGGCTGCCCCTTGCAGACCTCTCTGAGCTCCCAGGGTCCAGTTCCTGGGCCAGTGGGAGGGGGAAACCGCTGAGTAATCTTGCCTGGCCCCTGCCCAGAGCTACACATTTCCCTGGCAAGAAAGGAAAGAGGAGCTCCAGAAAAGATTGATCTGAGACAGTCCCCTCCCATCCCCTTCGCCCCCAAAAATCTGGTTTGAGGAAGGGTGGAGTCCTGCCTTCCAGATGTTGGCCTGAGGCTGGAGCGGTTTGCAGAAGAGCCGGGCAGTGACTTCACAGCCTGCCTAAGCAAGGGGAGCTGAGCGGAGGGCATGGATGGGGAAACGGGAGTCAATACTAGTGAAAAGCAAAGTCCACACTCTCCATCTGCTCTGGATGGGGAGGTGGGCGCTGGCAGCTCAGGGTTTAGAGAGAGAGGAATAGAAATCCAACATGCTTTCTGTCCCCACTAGCTGGGCTCCAATCCTGGTTCCTCCCATTCGTTCATGGCAGCGTGCCTCTGGACCCCTGGATTTCCTTCCCTGGCCCTTAATTCCTTACCTGTCAGATCGGAATCTGTAATAGTCACTAGCACAGAGCTTGGCAATGCACCTGGGTCCCTTCCACCACCTTCCAGAAAGTCTTCCTGGACAAACCCAAGTCCCCCCACTCTACTGCTGTCTGCTCCCTGCAGCCCTTTATGGGTCTTTATTGCCACGACAGGCCTCCCTCCAGATCACCTCCTGGCACTGGCAACAGCCACCCCGTATTGTTACTGCTGTTGTCACCGTTATTGTCGTTAGTCCTCAGACTGTTGTCTCCTCACTGACTCAGAGAGCTGCTGTTTCTTGCTGGCAACGTCTTACATTCACCATAAAGAACTGGGTGATGGACACACAATGGGATTTATAGATGATGTAATACAGAATTGTACACCTGAAATCTATGTAATTTTACTAACAATTGTCACCCCAATAAATTTAATGAAAAAAAAAAAAAAAGAACTGGGTGACAGCAAGGACGTGAGGGTCAGCGAGACCCAGGCTGGTATCGGACCTCCTCTTCCTGTCAGTTGTGCACCTGGGCAAGGACTTAACTACAAAATGAAGATAATGAGGGCAGGATGGGAGTCTAAAGGTGAAATATGACGACGAGGCACACAGTAAGCGCACAGTAAGCCCTCCGTGAGTCAGGGATCTGACTTCAGCTGTTACTGCGTGGCATTTTAGATCTCTTGGTACCTACCACAGTGCTGGGGATAAAGTGCTGGGCGTTCAGTAAGTAGAGATGGGCTAGAATGGGACAGCTGGCACGCATCAGTTGTTTCCATCAGTGGCTTTCTGTCACAGTTCATTTTGGACGGTGGCTCCTGGGAATGCCCAACCTCTCAGAGGATTTCAGGAAGCTTCTAGGTCTGAGGCCCCAGAGAGGGGAAACGGTTTGCTTAAACTCCCGATAAACACATTAACAGGGTTGTTTGTTTTCGATTAAAATGAAGAGGAGATAGCATCTGAGCTTCACTGGTCCCTAACTCCTGAGGGCAGTAATGTATAAATCACTCTCTGGCAGCACTTTGCACGAAGGAGAGGGAGTGAGAGCAAGGAGTGGCCTGGGAGGGCACGAAAGGGGACGCTTTCTTAATAACCCCTTCGCCAAGCTGGCGAAGTACATCCGATTCTCTCTAAGCAGTTCACTTGCTCGAGATCCTAACTGGAGGTGTGCAGAATCGGGAGTCAAATCCAGGTCTGCCTGACCCCAGAGCTGGGTTTTCCATGACACCTGCTGCCTCTGAATGCCACTAAGTAGAAAAAGTGGCCTCCAAAGAGGAGGCTTAGACCCCAAGAAGACCGGCTCCCTGCCTCCTTAGGGGACCTCAGGTCACCGGGGCTCCAAGAGGGAAGGAACAGGGTGGGGGTGAGGGTGGAAGAGGTTGACCACCCAGGTGGGCTTTCAAGCTCACCTGTGCTCATTGGAGCCCCTGGTGAGGGATAGCTGAAGACTCTTGTCACCTGAGACAGCCCTATGTCAGCCCGGGAAGGGTGTGCGGGGCTGTGGGGTGGAAGTAACTTATCTCTGCTGCTCTCATTTTTAAACATGCAACCACTTTGATGACATTCATGGAACCCGTGAGATTTAAACATCTTTCTGAGCGTGTCGGAACGTCAGCAACAACAGCTTAGCCATCAGCCCCTCTCCTCGCTCCCTCCCTCTCCCTCTGCTCTGCCTCCAGTCTTGCTCCCCCTGCTTAGTTTACTAGCAGGTTACTAGCTGGCTCAGGGCACTGGGATGACCAAGAATTGTCTGCAGAGGCAGCGAATGGTTGTTTAAGTCCCGTCCTGCTGGTGAGACGCTGTATGTTCAGAATCAGAGCCGGACTATTAGGCTTTAGGTCACCGTGACTTCCCACGGGCCCACCTCCACTAGCCCTTACGAATCCACAAACATGTCTCTGCTTGGCCCAGCGTTGGCAAACAACATTTCCTATAGTGACGATTGTCACGTCATTTCCCATCCTTCCTGACCTTTCACCCCTAGCCTCAGCTGCCGAGCCAGCAAGTATTGAAACTTCGATTTGAGCCATGTTTTCTGCCCTTCTGTCCTCTGTTTGTCTGGAAGTTTCTGCAAGACCCTAGGAGAGCCCAAGCAGAAGCCCAAGAGCCATCTTGGGCTGTGTGGCCAAGGGCCTGGTGCTTCAACTTCCTGTCTGGTAAAATGGGAAGTTTTAAACTAGAAAGGTAAATATCTAGGTGTGGGGACAGAGCCAGGAGTGCAGTTTCCAGGCTTGGCCTCATGTGGAAAGGTGCTCACTCGGGTAGTAAATGGCCATCAACTGTGAATGGATGGCCATCAGCTGTGGCTAGTTGGCCGTCAGCTGTAACCAGTGAGCCATTGGCCACTAATATAACTGCCCTTGGCTACGCTAGCGGCAGATGGGGGCTAGCAAGAAGATGGTGGCTGAGCTAACAAGAGCGGATTGCAGCTAGCAGGGCGGATTGAAGCTAGCAAGTGAGGTTGGTTGGCGGAGAGAGAGTGGACGGCAGGTTGTGGATAGTGTGGCTCCTGCTTCCTGTGTCTCCAACCCAGCCGCCAGCGAGAATATAGTGGTATGACTCCCCTCTCTATGGCTCCGTGGGTGTTCCTTTTTGGCCTCACCATGTCCTGCGTTCTTATGTGGGGAGTGGGACCAGAGACCCCGCATGACACCCTGCATGACACAAGGTTAAAGAGCAAATTTCGTATTTGCTTTATCTTAGTTATCAATGGGAGTTTGGAACCCTTTGGTTTGGGACACTTGCTATAATGGGGTCAATTACAGATGTTGGGGAGGATGTTTCGTAAAGAGACCCCGTGAGAAATCATGCATAAAGGAAATACCATCTCCTGGTAATTTATCACTGACTAAAGGTTTGTACTAAAGCTGAGAGTTCTGTTTAGTAAGTTTTTTTTAACAGCATGTCCCACAAGGGAAAGGCACACGTTAATATGGTATAATGATTAAGAACTAGGCTCCAGATGTTGGAATCCCTGCTCTGGCACTTTCAGCAAGGTGCATAACCTGTCTGGGCCTCAGTTTGCTCATCTGTAAAATAGGGACAATAATATCACTGTGTGCGGTTGTGTGGGGACTGAATGAGTGGGCCGGCCTAAAATGCTGAGCGCAGGTCCTGTGCAAGTCCCAGCCGGTGATTGTCACCTCTGCATCTCTCCCCTCCTCCCCAGTGTTTTGGTGGGAAACATTTGGAACCCATTTTTGACGCTCAGGATAGAGAGCCAGAGTCTCTATTCTTCCTGGAAATAAAATTAGTTGAACACAAATGGAAACATTTATCTACAGTGCCCACTGTACTGGGCCCCAAATCTACTCCTTCCATCCCTTTGGCTGCCCCAAAAGTTGTAAGCGTTGCCTCTCTGAGAAGCCCAAGGTTGGAATAGACCATCAAGGTCAACTCCTCTGATCACTGTTGGGATATTGGGGTCTGTTCGCTAACTGGGTTCTGTTCCCTTCAAAGCTGCCCTCCCACCTCTCCTTGAGTGCTTCCTGTGACAAGAACTCATCACATCCTGGACGCCCCACCTCTTTTCCAGGTGGTTCTAATTGGGAGGAACATTCCTCCTGAACTGAGCTCAACTCTGAGTCACTGCAGAAGCAACTCCAATCAGATCATGTCCCTGTTAGTTCACCTCTGCTCTTTCCCCATGGCCCCCGGGGTTATGTCCAAACTCCTAAGACCCCCTCCCACCCAAGAGTCCCCGTGTTCTCTCCAGCCTCTACCCCACAGCCTTATACTCCGGCCACACTCCAGGTCCCATCTACTCTGAAGTGTCGCATACCATTTCATCACTCCATTACTGTGCATGTGCTCTCTCTTTACTTTTCTGATGAACAATCTCCTTCACATTCTCTAAGACTCGGATCAAAACCCATCTCTTCCAGGAGCCTGGCCATCTCCCCAAAAGGCTTCAGGGTTTCAGGGTTCCATTCTCCGAGTTTCTCCTGCACTTCTCCTTTTTCACTGTACGCATCTGTTTACGTGCTTGTCTCCCCCACTTGTGGCAGCTCATTATTTGTTTTCGACATGGTATCGCCGCCCCCCACTCCAGGCCTAGTTTAACACTGGCACAGAATAAGTGTCCAGAAAGTATTTACCCAGGGAGCATGTGAGGACTAAATTAGCGGGTAATTCCACCCACTGGCGCAAGTCCCATCCGTCTTCACACAACTGCCCTTCAATTACAGGACGACAGTCCTCATGTTCCCTGGAAACCTTCTCTTCTCCAAGCTTCCATTCCCAGTTCCGCCCGCCTTCCCTTACCTGATGTGGTTTCAAGTCCCCCTTTGGTCCCCTCATTCTCCTCTGGACGAATTTCAGCTCTTTTGTGTCCTCAATGTACACATTCCAAAGCTAAACCCTAGGTCGCCATGGTGGCCTGGCATGTGCCGGGGGCAGCAGGACTGTCCCACTTGTTCTAGGCACAAAGTGGCTCACAGTGTGGAAAGAGCATTGGAATTAGAACCAACTGGACATGGGTTCAGACTCTAACTCTGGAAGCCATCAGCCCTGTAAAGAGGGGTGATACTCAAAATAGTTAACACCTGGCGTGGCCCAGGAGTTGACCAGTCAATTCTAGCTTTAGAGCAGGGTCAGAAAGCCCCCGCCGTGCCCACTGTAATCCCTTTAGTTTTGGGATCATAGGATGAGAGTGGAGAGAAAGTAATCTGAGCAGCAGCTAATTAGCAACCAGTACAGAAATATCTGAATATTTTATTAGCTGGTACAGCGATACCTGCTTGTATGCACTGGATATCATTCCTGGCTATCACCAGCTTCAAGTGACTTCAAAGCTCTGAGCCTCAGTTTCTTCATCTGTGAAATGGAGTTGAAAGTAGTGCCTGCTGTTGGGGTCTTTGAAGGGGCACAAACAGTGACATTCCACCTCCCTGACAACATTCAGAACTAATTAAGGAATAAATGGGGAGAAATGAGCAGGTGGGAATGAAAACATCACCTTTCCTACCTGAGAAAGGTTCAGTTGGAAGGAACCTCCCAGGGAAGGTTTTTCCACCATAGGTCATTAACAAATAGAGCCCACAGGAGACCACATATCTCTTGGCTTGAGACTGCAGGAGAGTGGGCTCCTAACTGAACCCGGAATTAGCCCTACTCACCTTTAAGGTCACAGGCTACACGGGCCCAGGGTCAGCCTCCCCCACAATGTGGTCACCCCCTACATCTCCAGCCTCGCCCCTGTTACACCTTATGTTCCTGCCCCAGGGAGCTTTCTGGCAGTTTCTAAACATGCCATGCCCTCTGATAACCCCATGCCTTATCTGATGTTCTTTTTTCCTGGAATCCGTTGTCTTCCCTCATCTGACTGACAAACGCCTGCTCATTTATTGATACTGGCCCTCCTCCAGAACCTAATCCTACCTGTGAACTTAAACTTAAATTGGGGTCCCTGGATGTCATGCTTGATTCCTGGGGGCAATAGGGAACCATCAGGGAATAGTAACCGGCGGGAGTCACTCTTACAGGAAACCAGATATGAGGAAGAACTTCACTCATATCCAGAGTCATGCAGCGAGAGCTTCATTCTGGCTCTGTATTTACGTACAGGGAGGGTGTGAGGGGGCGCGTCCACCTATGAGGTGCCTTTCTCTCCCATCCAATATATGCAATAGCCTTTCAGTTTCTATTTCCCAATGGAGCCCCGTGTTTCTTGCTCACTGATGAAATAAGTGTGGATTCTACTTCTTGACCTAGTGTCACTTCGTGACACATATGGAAGCAGCATTTTTCAGGCTTGTGCCATGGTTTGTATTATCTCTGGTAATGGAGTTGCTTAGTCCTGAGCATTCTGCCTCCTAGGGAAGGTTTTTCCACCATAGGTCATTAACAAACAGAGCCCACCGGAGACCACGTATCTCTTACGTCTGTCGGTAAGCTAGAAAGGTAAGAAAAAATTCAAGAATTGACAGACAGGGAGGGCTTAGCACACGGTACCTGGTACAGAGTAAACACGAAATAAGTGGCAGTGGTTGTGGTTAGTATTACTGTGTTAGGATAAGTAATGCTCAGTTGCTACAACAGACGGACCCTTGAAATCTCAGTGGCTTACCACAACGAAGACTAATTTCTTGCTCATGCACTATCTGCTGTGAGCCAGGCCGTCCTCCCCCGTCCGGTAACTACACCATCTGGAATACTTGGCCTCCACGGTCACCGCAATAGGAAAGAAGGGAAAATGGAGGAGGTAGATCCGCTCTTAACTGCCTTTTCCTGGAAGTGGTGCCTCAACCCCATTGCTCATAGTCCATTGGCCAGAACTGTTACAAGGGCCTTGCCTGACTTTAGGGAGGATGGAAAATGGACGGGACCCCTGGGGTATTTGAGGTTAATACCATCTCTGTCACAGTTATTTAGGTCGGTAGAGATAGATTTGCTCCCTCACCCAATTTCTAAAAGGATTTGGGAACAATGAGACCATGTGTACAAAAGATTCATAAGAATGGCTTGGTGACATTACTTAGCCCCATTAAACCTAGTTTCCTCTTTAGTAAAGTGGGGATACCGAGAGTGCTTACCTCGTGAGGTTGCTTTGAGGTTTGGGTGATGAATACGACAGCCCATAGGATCTGGCTGACCTATTATGAGTACAAAAATTTTATATGTTCTATAAAAATATTAGTTGAGTCTGGAGCTCAGATCATATTGGCTCTTTGGGTCAATAACATCATTGAACATATTGAATTTAGCATATACACAAAACGGTGAACTGTTGTTTGCGATTCTCCTTTTTCTGTGCTTCTGGAGCTGGTTCTTTCAACCCATTGCTTCATTGTCAGAGCTGTGTCTGCTTGCTTACTGGTGTGACCAGGGCTTAGCATGTTGTTTGGCCCTGAGCTGGTACTCAGTACATGTTTGATGAATAAACAAGGAGTAGCATTTCAATGACATTGAAGGATACATAGGCTTTGAGCAAGTAAGGAAGGGGCCAGCCGGGTCTTTGAGCCTCCTTTCTAGGAGGCTTCCTGATATGTTGGGCATTTGGGCCCTTGGGTTCTCAAACTATTACATATTCTGCTTCTGACTTGCAGTATAATGCTGATCACATTGCTTCCATCCCTGCCTGTTTCTCCATCTGTAAAATGGGAGACTGTAGAGTGTGATTCTTAAGGATGTAGATTCTGTAGACAGACTGCCTTTGTTCGAATACTGGTTCTAAATTTTACCCATTGTATATTTTTGGACAATTTTATTCTCTCTCTTGAGCCTCAGTTTTCCCATCCGTGAAAAGGGCATACTAAGAGTACCTACCTTATAAGATTGTTGTGGGGACTCAAGGAGAAAACTGTTGTCTGACATGAATCCAGTAATGTTGGGTAATATTAAAATGAGGGGATGGGTATTCTATGCTATGAATACTATTCAGCAACAAAAGAGAATAAACTGTTGATACAAGCAACAATACAGTAATGCACAATATATCTCAAAAATTTATATGCTGAGCAAAAGGAGCCAGATGCAAGAGTGTATACTATATAACTCTATTTTTATGCAACTCTAGAAAAGACAAAACTAATCTCGAGTGGCAGAAAGCAGGTCCATGGTGCCTGGAGCCTGGAGTGAAGGGATCTGTGATGGTTCATTTTATGTGTTAAATGGGCTAAGAGATGCCCAGAGAGCTGGTAAGACATTCTTTCTGGGTGTGTCCAGGAGGCTGTTTCCAGAAGAGATTAGCATGTGAGTTGGTAGACGGTGTGAAGAAGAGTATCCTCACCCCTTCAGAGGGCATCCCCCAATCCATTCCGGGCCTGACTAGCCCCAAAAGGTGGAGGAAGGGCACATCCCCCCATTACTTGAGCTGGGGCGTCCATCTTGTCCTGCCCTTGGACATCAGCACTCTGGGACTCAGATCGGGCCTTATCCCATCAGCGGCCCTTGGCTCTCATGCCTTCAGACTCAGGCTAAATTACACCACTGACTTTCCCTGGTCTCCCCCTTGCAGATGGAAGATTGTGAGAGTTCTCGCCTCCATCACTGAGTGAGCCAATTCCTATAGTAAATCTCCTCTTATGTGTGTGTGTGTGTACATCTGTATGTATCCTATTGGATGTTTCTCTGAGAACCCCGACTCATACAGAGTCTCACCATAAAGGGGCACGATGGAATTTAGGGGGTGATGGAAATGTTCTGTGTCTTGATTATGACAAGGGTCCCATGGGTGTATCCATTTGTCAACATTCATAGACCTGAACACTTGAAATTAATGGGGGTTTGGGGGCATGTAAATTATATATCAGTAAAGTAAATTTAAAAATGAACAAAACAAAACAAAAATGAGAGGATTGTACCAGATGACTTCTTACTCTGATTATAGGGGATCTGACCAGTGGGGCCCCTGCGCTGCCCACCGAGTAGGGCCTGCTGGCCTGAAGCACATTTTCTGCAGTTCTCCCTTCCTCTGGGCCTCTGCCCCCCCTGTTCACATCTGGACTCATTCTCTGCCCTCGGGCCTGTCCACTGCAGCCCTCTGCTTTGTCAGGAAACCAAGAATATGGTGCAGGCTAGATCCTAGACATGAGTGGGAGCCTCAGATATTAGCTCATAATGGGAGGGAAATGGCAGCAGCACCCCCACAGAGCTGGGGGATCTGGTGACCCCGCTGGCTGCGAGGGTCTGCTGACCATGATTCACGAGTCAGCGTGGGAGGCCGCAGGGCCGTTACACGAGGGTGATGCGTCAGGGTCTGGCCTCCTCTTCCTGGTCATTAGCAACTATGTCGGGAATAAGACAGACCCCTTCTTTTAGGGAATCGGAACTCCCAGAGCCACTGAATTCCAGCGTTAGATCTGAGGGGAAGCTGGAAAGGAGACAGGAATGAGGGTCCAGCCTACGCTAGGTGATTTACACACAATTGTTTCCTTTCCACTGCAACACGATGTGTTTGAACTGCTAATACCGTGTTTCCCCGAAAATAAGACCTAGCCAGACAATCAGCTCTAATGCGTCTTTTGGAGCAAACATTAATATAAGACCCGGTCTTATTTTACTATAATATAAGACCAGGTCTTCATACTATACTATAATATAATACCAGGTCTTATATTAATTTTTGCTCCAAAAGATGCTTCAGAACTGATTGTCCGGCTAGGTCTTATTTTCGGGGAAACACAGCAGTAACAGTAACAGGTTCACATTAATAGAGAATTTACTGTGTGCCAGGCTCTTCCTTCAGCACTTTACATCCATTACCTCAGCTAACCTTGATAACAACCCTGGGACGTAGATGCCATCATTATCCTCATTCTGCAGATGAAGAAATGAGGGCACAGAGAGGTTAAGTAACTTGTCCAAGGTCTCACAGCTAGAAGTGGCAGAGCTGGAACTTGAACCCAGTCCGTCTGATACCAGAGCCTGCAGGAAGCAGATGCCTCGCAGCCTTCCTCTCCACACACACAAAGCAAGTGACGAGAAACAGGGAGCTCGGTGTTTACTGTGTTCCATGGAAGAACCCAGTGGCAGAAGTAAGAGTGAGACCTTCCGCCGCTTCTGGCTCCCAAATCTTGCACAGGTGCACGCGATCAGGGGCCCCTACGCCACACTGGAGCCTTAGCTCCAGAGAAGTCCAGGAATGTCGTCTGAGCTTCTTTTGATTCTTCCAGAACAGGTAGGCAGTGGCATGGATGCTGAAGACCATGTCTACCTTAAGAGGTAACTTAGGGCTGGAGGAATCGAGGGCTGTGGAGGGGACGCATGGGAGGGTTAGGTGGGACTCTTGGATTTCCAGCAGCAGAAACCAATGGAAGTAAACACACTTCAACAGGGATTTAACCTAAGACACGTGGGGAATGTCTCGTGGAATCCAAAGGCTATCATATGTCCAGGAATTATCTGGAACTGGAAACACGGTCAGAATGTTCCCTGCATCTCTGGTCTCAGCCTCACTCTGTACATCAACTGCCTCCTTCTCTTTCCTTAATGAAAGGCCTCCGCTGCTTCTCCGACCCACGCGGCAGGAAGCACGGCTGCCCGTACAAGGCCAGTCTCACAGAGTCATTACCTGTCTGTCAGTCGGTTTCTTTCTCTTTCCCTCCCCCAATGCCAAGTGCCCAGGGTAGAGCCTTGGTTGCGCGGGGGTCCCGTGCCTGCGCCTGGTCGTATGTATGAAGGCTGGGAAAGCAGGGACGTGTTGTACTAAACAGCAGTTGCCCATCCTCTTTCCCCACCCATCCCCTGCCCCTGGAGATAAAGGTGGGCAGTTAAGATAGTGGGGAGGGGCAGCTGTTGGTCCACAGGCTGAGAACACTCCCCAAGATGCAGCCTGTGCACATGGAGCCACTGCATACCATTCCCTAGCCTAATCGGGTCTCGGGGAGTTTTTCAGATTGTTCCAATGTGCAAAGATGCCTCCAAGCTATTGACACTCAGACAACAAACGAGGGATTGCATCTGTTTACCCACCCCAGGCCCCACGCACATGGCAGCAACAATTCTAGACGGTCTTCATTTATTTCTGGACCTTTTCTCACTCAGCTCATGTCTCCTCTAGAGTCTTGGCTCTTTGCTCAGCTCAATCCTGGCTGCTGTCCCCTTGGACTAATTGTCAATTCTTGGTTTCCACACTGGGAATCTCTGTTCTCTCAACCAGGTTTTGACTGAGCATGACCCTGTGGTCCTATCGTGTCCCTCCATGTCCAGTGTCCTCAGGAAGGTCATTGCCCACTGCCTTAAAACTCACCCTCCATCCCTTGTTGCCGAGCAACCTGGCTGGGCCAATTAGAGACACCCATGTTGAGGGCTTCAAGGACATCTCATGGACTTTGGCCGTTTTTATACTTGGCCAAACTCTTGGGCTTTGATTCAGCATTCTGCGAGTTTGGACTCTCCACCGACCACCATGCCAGATGCCAGGACCCAGAGATGAAGACTGTAAAACTGTTGCCTTCGAGGAGACCACAGATCTGGCAAAGGTGGAGCTCCAGCAAGCGCCTGCCGTGTTAAACCAAGAGCCAGCTATGAGGAACTGCGGCTCTCCTGGGCCCAGACAGCCAAAGGAGAGCACGCGACAGCCCAGAATGTCAGAGATAATTCTGACCCTGGCATTGGAAGCTGGAAGATAAGAAGCCTTTGTTCGTTCCTCCTCCCTGGGCACAATGAGGTATTCATGCTATTCCCCTCGGGACTTGTGAAGCATTTTAGGCCCAAGAAAGGTCTGTGCGTCATCATCATTGTGTAATATGGCTGCCCTCTTTCCCCTTCACCCCTTGACATATCCTGGTCAGGCAAGATAAATTTCTGTTGATGCTTTAGCTGCTGTGGCCACCATAAATCAAGCTTCCTTCAATGGCATTTGATTTTGCCTCCCAAGGAGTTGGAAATCCGGGGGCCACTTCCATCGATCCCACCTCCTGTCTTCTGGCACCATGTAAACAGGTCGACCATTCAGTTGGTGAATTGGTGCCGATCTATGGAAGGACACTGCAGTAAGAAGAGAAACCATCGCCTCTGAGGTTTCACTGCCCTGAGTTTGAATCCCTTACCAGCTGTGAAGCCGTGGACAATTTTCTTAACCTCTCTGAACCTCAGGTTTTTGTTTTGTTCTTTGTCCAATGTGTAAAATAAGTCTTCTGGAAACACCTTCAAAGAGTCGATGTCAGGATTCAGTGAAACAGTATATGTAAATCCTCTAGCACGTTGCCTGACACACTCAATAAATATGGCTCCCATCTGTAGGTCCTAAGCAAGTTTGGGGAAGGAGATGGACCTGGTCCTCACCTTCAAGAAACTTATGATCTTTATCCTAAAGATAGGTTCTTTATCATAAAGGTGGGTGATTTGACCCACCTGTGTGGAAACAGCCCCATCTGTAAGTCAGGTAATAAGATCTACCCCAGAGGATGTGTAGGTACCGCTACTCCTCACTTCCCCAATAGATAACGAGGCACAGACAGATTGAATGACCCTTCATGACCACAGAGCTGGAAAGTTGTATTGCTGGGAGATGAACGTGCCCTCTGGCTCCAGTGCCCATGTCCTTACCGCTTTGCTCTGTTGCCTGCACCATCTTGCTGGGCGAGGTGAGTGTGAGAAGAGACCAGGAAGCAGAAGGTTGTGGGAAGAGGGTCAGATTTGGAGTCAGGCAGGTTGGAATCTAATTTCACAATGATGGTGACGGCAGGCAGGTCAGTCTGTTTCCTCATGTGCAAAGTGGCACCCATCATGCCTCTGGGTGAGAGCCCGTACAGAGATCCTTCGAGATCCATTGCTTTGACATGTGGTTGTTGGAAGCCCGCAATGTGTCAGACACTGTCCTAGGTGTTGGGGATGAAGCCTGGGGCAAAAGACATGAGCTTGCTACCGAGCAAGTCCTTGCCTCGATGTCTAATGAGAGGATAAGATCACGTACTTGGAAGTACTTCCCAGACAGGTTTGTATTACTGTGAAAGCACGTGAAAGTGCTTGCAGCTTTAGAGGGAGTTAATGAAAACAAAACTACAATAATAACAGCAACAGTTAACATGCATTAAGCATTTTCTCTGCACCCAGCCTTATTATGTTAAGCTCTTTGTCTAGATTTTCTCAATCATCCCCTCAAAACCTTGCATCGTACTCAGTTCCCATTTACACGTGAGAAAACTGAGGCTCAGAGAGGTTGTTCCTTAATAGCCAGTTGAACGGTGGTGTTGTTTTCAAACCTCTGAAGGCAGTCTGCTTTCAGAGCCTCTCGTCCCAACTATCACACCATATAGCTTCCACTGCCTCTGGTTCCTTGTGTCTCAGTTATATATTTAGAAGCATCTGGAAGTCTTGGTGAGGGCTTTATCGTTAAGTGTGGGGAATTTAGCCCACAAGCCTCCACTGTCTCGTCAAGCCTTGTCTTGATTTGGCTCCTACTTTAGACACAAAGAAAAAAGACTCAGCTGCAAGGGCTGGGGAGCAGGGCCCCGTGGCACTCGCTGGCCAGGCCTCCCAGCTTGGCAGCTACCTCACCACTGGCCTTTACATCACTGCTGGCCACGCCAAGAGCCTGGGTTGTGTCCTGAATCTAAAAGCCTAGCCGTAGGCTTTTATGAAGCTGTATCTTTCTGAGAACTTCCTGGGCATTGCTCACTTGTCCTCTATCAGTTGCCCCAGAACCAGTGCTGGCAGCCTCCTCGCAGATTTATAGACCATGGAGCTGGAGCCTCCATACAGAGGACGTGACCTTTGCGAAGTCACCCAGTACAATTGGGTGCAGAGATGTCTCCCAAACCCAGGTTACTTGAATCCTAGTCTCAAAATGTCATCTGAAGCCTTAATGCCCAGGAGCTTTATGTCACACAGGTAGGCACAGCAGAGGTCAGACAGGACGTCTGTGTTCCTGACTCTTAATCCAAGACCCTTAATCCAAGACCCATTCCCCTGCATGGCACTGCATTCGTTCTTTCACTCAACAGGTATTGATTGCTCACCTACTATGTGCCTCAGTGGGCACTAGGGATAGCAAGGTGGATGAGGCAATGTGGTCCCTGCCGTTGCAGGGCCCACAGGCCAGCAGGGAAGACAACTGCTTAGCAGGTAATTACAATGGTGATCAATAGTGTAAAGAGAAAAGCACAGGGGGCTCTGGGACCCTGTATCGGGTGACATGCTTTGTGCAGGGGATCAAAAAAGGCTATTCTGGAAAGTGACATTTATGGGGACACATAGAATGAGGGGGTTTTTCAGGTGAAGGGGAGCGAGGGGTGCTCTAAGCAGAGATACTGCATGTGCGACCAGAGAGAGGCTCATTCCAGAAACCGAAACACAGTGAAGGGAGCGTGGCAGGAGAGGTGGCTAGTGGGCAGGTCAAGGCAAGAGAAAGCGTGCTTTGAGGTCTGTATGAGTTTCCCACGCTGCGGAACAAACCACCACAAATTCATCAGCTTCAGATAACACGCACTTAGCACATCACAGTTTTCGCGGGTCAGACGGCACCAAACCCGAATTTATCAGCAAATCCCAACCAAATACACCATTCAGGAGTTAACGCCACTCATGACACGATCATACAAAAGCGAAACCAGAGCACAGTTAGCGTTTGGACCACAACGCTCTTAAAGTCATTATGAGTTCATCTTCTGCCATCCAGATATGTAGGAAATTGCATAGCATTCGGAAAGCCAATCTTTTAATTCATGATGAGAAAATCAGCTGAAGTGAGAAAAGCCTGTCATCTTCATGTGTAGCCCATTCTCGCTGTGAAAGCAGAAGCACGTAGAAGCCGCCACATGCTCTGGTGGCCATTTAGCCTGTGTCTCAGAAGTGTCAGTGAAGGGGAGTCCGTCGTAGCGAATGGTTGACAGTACAGGGCTAAGACACCCTCGTGCAGCCACCTTGCAGCAGGTCCAGTTGGGGCAATGGGATGGAAAATACTCAAGCTATGCCCTCGGTAAATGGTAGCCTCTATTGTCTGAGGCTATTTGTGTCAGACAATGTCGCTGTCTCAGGGCCGTGGACTAGGTGACCTCCACGTTGTATCACAGTGCGGATGTGCTGTGATTCCAAGGGCAGCTGTTACTGATGCCGGAGGAACAGAGTGGAGCGTGGGCACATAGCCCTCCTGAAAAATTCTAAACCTTTGCCGTCATTATAAATACCGTCATCAGGCGTAACAGAAGTATGGAAAGCAGTCCCACGTTTAGGATAGGCTATTAAGCGACACTGATATCCCCTTAAAGCCTCACCATAACCCTGTTGCATGGTTTCTCTCACTCTCCTTTTGCTCTTGAAGAAAGAGGAAACTGAGGCTCAAAGAGTTAGAATAACTTGCCCAAGGTCAGTCACCAAGCAAATGGAAGACAAGGGATTCCAATTACATTCAACACACAGCCCCCCTGCAGCACAGACGACATGGATCGTGCTTTGCACGCCTGCTGAGCAAGTGCTTGCTGTAAATCCAACTTCGCTCCCACTCAAGAAAGTAGATCAGATTGCGAGCCAGTGAGAATGATGTCATTGCAGGGATAACCTTGAGCCCACTTTAATTTATTGAAAGAGGAAGCGTTGGTCCAAACATCAGTACTCTTACTAATATGGTAACTGCTGGCTTGAAAGTGCCCAAACACATGGTAGTCCCCTCTGGGTGGTCCCCAATTATTTTGGAGGGTCCCCCATAGGTGCCTCACATCTGCCCTTAGAATGTCCTCTGAGCTGTAATCCTATGTGGGTATCAATCACCTCTTTTCCTTTCACTGTCTCTGCCTTCCACTTGTCTATGTCCGTCGTCCACATGGCTTCCTATTGTCTCCTCCCCACTGAATCGACGCTATATTTTTGTACCCAGGTCATGAAATACCTCATTCATTCATTCATTCATTCATTCATTCAGCTAATGTTTATTGACGGTCTGCTTTGCACCATGCACTCTTCTCAGGCCTGGGGAAGGAATGGTGGACGAGACTGATAGATCCCGGCGCTTGTGTAGCGGGTGTTCTAGTTGGGGGCGTGAAGAATAGACAATTAACAGTGGGTAGCTGAATAAATAAATAAGAAAATTTCAAACAGAGATGAGAAATATGATGGAAATAAATAAGACTGCCTGAGTGGGAAAGCAGTAGATAGGATGGTGTATCAGACGTCGTGACGCCCCACTCCACGTCTCCTCGGCCCAACTTGGAGGTCGCTGGGACAGACATCACTCCACTCGCTTTTCACCATCTCTCCTCCTAAGCGCTTTCTCTGGTGCCACAGGATGTGCTGCAGCCAGACACAGTTTGACCACCCCCAGGGCAACTTTCAACCAAGTAGGGAAAGAGCCAGTGGGTAAGTGCTGCCATTTCTCCATCTTTTGGTGGGACAGTTTTGGGGCACGTTCTACATGATATTTCAGAGGTCCCCAGCAGGACCGAGCCGTTTCCTGCTGGCATCACCAACCCAGGACTGTTTCCTTCTGAAGCCTCTAGGGAAGAAAATCCCTTTCCTTGTCATTTTCGGTTTCCAGAGGCCACCTGCATTCCTTGGCTCGTGGCCCTTTCCTCACATGACTCCAACCTCTGCTTCTGTCATCACACCTCTTCCTCTGACTCTGACCCTCCTGCCTCCCTCTTATGAGGATCCTTGCTATGACACTGGACCCCACCGCATAATCCAAGATAATCTCTCCATCTCAAGATCTTTAACTTAATCACACCTGCCACATAAGTCTATCTGGGCACCTAAGAACGTACTCAGAGGCTCTGGGGATTAGGACATCTTTGGGGGAGCCATTGTTCTCTCTCCCGCTCTCAGTAAGTGGGTTTTTACATGTAGAGGTCAGAACTAAACTTTGTGCCAAGCTTCCTAAGAAATAAATGGGGACTTGTGGCCTCAGATGGCACACCAGCACCAGCCAGCCCGTCCAAGTGGCAGGCAAAAGCGTGGAGGTGACTCCGTGTGATGTGTCCCCACCCCTGGGAAACCAACGCATGTCCCCCTGGCATCATCCTCACCAGCAGCAGAAACCCTGGTGCAATGGAAAGAATCCCCTGGACCCGGGTTCTAATCGCCACACCTAGTAGATGTTTGACAAATGTTTGACCTGCCCACTGCTCTCAGTATCCACCTGCTCGCTGGGCTCAGGCCCTTCACCTGACACGGCATCCTTGCTTCCCACAGTCATAGCATTTCTAGCAATTTATCAAAATTCACTGTTCTGTCTTCCCCCACCCCCCCACCAGAGCTCTTTAGGCGCAAAGTGACTGGTGCTTACTGGGCATTTAATACATCAAAAACTAAAAATTGTATTGAGTTCTTACTATTTGTCAGGCACCCTACTAAGAGTTTCATGTGGATTATCACATTGAATCTTTCCAACAATCCTATTAGCTGAATGGTCTTATTATCCCCCATTTTATTTAAAAAAAAAGTTACGGAGGCACAGAGAGGTTAAGTAACTTGCCTAAGGTCACCCAGCTAGGAAAAGGCACTCAGAGCCTAGGTTGAACTCTGGTCTTCTGATCCAGAGTTTGTGCTCGGGAACAATTGCCCTATCTTGGAAGGGATGAATGGGCCGTATTCTGCAGGGAGGATTATGGAAGAGCATTGGATGCGGTGCTGGTTTTTCCCTGCTTACTGGGTGACTTAAGAAAGTTGCTTCCCCTCTCTGGGCCTCTGTGTCAACATGAGGGGCTTGCTCAGAAAAGAGCAGGTTTGCTGTACGCAGCCTTCTGTGTTTCCAACTCTGGTAGCCTGTCTGGCCACCTCACCTTGCTTTGACCTGAAAATATCACACCCAGGAGACGTGGCATTTGCTGTCCCATGGCCACGTACGGTCAGCAGCAGCGGGGCCAGACTCCCAAGGCCCCTTCCCGTGGTTCGGCCAACAGCTCCCCCATCCCCAGGGCCTCCTGGCAAGGATGCCGGCAACAGCCGCCGGCAGCCGCAAGCATGTGCTGTTTCTGTGGTTTCTACTTAGACCAGTTTCCTATTTCAACCTGCCAGTTCCTTAAAAGCATTAGGCTGAGGTTTTACCGAATGACTCCACTCTATTTTCACAAAGGGGTGGAGGGGCTCCGCCTGGGAGCCAAGCCCAGAGCACAAATTCCACATGAATTAAGGATATACAAAGCTTGCAAGTCCGTGTCCCAGAGAAAAAGTCGTCTGGCGGGGGGTGGCTTTCAGAGACTGGAGAGAGTTCTTCTACCTACCTGATTCATGGGTTAAACTTGCGAAGGAGGCTGCCTCCCTTCCCTTGTCTGGGTCTCAGTTTCCCCCTCTGTTACATGAGGGGTTGGATCCTCCCTCTAGGTGCTGGCACCCCTAGGTCTCTGGGTCAGAACGGTGTGTACAGACCGTTCCAGAGTGATGGTGGTTTGATTTACAATTGTTTGACTTTGCAATGCTGCAGAAGAGACATGCATAAGAGATGATATGAGACAGTCAACACTTTATTATAAAATCAGCTTGTGTTAGATGATGTTGCCCAACTGGAGACTAATGCAAGTGTCCTGTGACACGTCAGGTAGGCTGGCCTAAGCTATGACGTTCGCTAGGTTACTGTATTAAATGCATTTTCGATTTACAGTATTTTCAGTACTGATGTTGGGTTTCTCGGGACATAACCCCATCAGATGAGTCACGGAGCCCCTGAATTAAGGTAATTGCATCACTAGTAGCCAACACGTGGATGGCACTTTCTGTGTTCTTCTAAGTACTTCATAAATATTGATTCTCTTAACACGCCTAGTAACACTCTGAAGGGGACCTTCTTACTATCCCCATTTTGTAGATGGGAAACCGAAGTGAGGTTGACTCATTTGCCCATGGTCACGTGGCCTGAAAGTGGTCAAATCAAGATTTGAACCCTGGCAGTTTGGCCCCAGAGCCCACCCTGCTAGATCTCTCATAAGACCTTTCTGGGGGTAGACAGCTTACTATTGAGCAGAGTACAGTCAAACTGGCCTCAGAGGGCCCAGGTCTGAGTCCTGGACCCATCATCTGAGTGACCTTGTAGATGTCACTGAATTCCTTAAAACGTCAGTTTCCTCATCTATAAAATGGGGTTATTGGACCCAGGCTGCTAATGTCCCAGAGACTGTGAAAAATTGGAGGTGATGACTATTCATGAAGAAGCTCAGGAACAAGATAAGGAGTCTCCTAACAGAGGCTTATATTATTATTATTATTATTATTATTATTATTCCCACAGAAGTCTGATCTCTACACCCTCTACCTAGACCTGCCATCTAGATCTGCTTCTACTAGGGAGGGACTCCAAGCAGAAGAGCCAGTTGGAATCCTGACCTTTCCAAAGCCCCCTCCCTAGCCTGGAGGTGGGAAGGGGGCAGTACCTTCTTAACAGCCTCTTGTCGGAGCCCACAGCCCTGTAAGGACCAGGGGCTTCCCCTCACCCCTGGCGTTTGTGTGCAGGCATCTGTGATGGGCCCCTGTATGGCCAGCCTCGGCCACTAACTAAAGACTTCTACCTGCCTTCTTGGCACCCCCTGAGTACCTAGGAGGCATCTCCAGTTTAATCTTCCCAAACAGAACTCTTGACTGCCTTCTTGAAACCTGCTCCTGCCACACTTCTCCATCTCACTAAGTGCCATGACCGTATACCCAGGTTCCTCGCGCTAAAACTTTCTATCCCTCTTTCTCCTTCACCGTCCATATCCAATCTGTGAGCGACTTATGTGACCTCTTTGTTGGATTCTATCCCCCCAAGGCTTCCTGATTCTGCCTTCTTCTGGCCACGTGGCTGCCACCACCATGGGCCAGGGGAGAGATGATAGTAGCGACCATTATCTTGTACTTCCACCCCAGTAGCCTCCAACCAGCCTCGCTGTGTACACCTTACCTCCTGCCTCCCGTAAGTCTGTTCTTCACACAGCCAGAGGGATCCTTCTGAGAATACAGAACATTTTGTGTCAGCCCCCTCAGAATGCCCCATGGCTTCCAACTGGACAAAGATGAAACTCCGTGCATGATTTCTAGGTCCTTTGGGAGGTACTTAAGCATCTGGCCACATCGGGTACCACTCTCTCTCTTCTTGCTCGTTTGCTCCTGCCACACTGGCTTTCTTTCTGTCTCAAACAAGCCAAGCTCCTTCCCACCTCAGGACCTTCACACCAGTGGTTCCCTGCCTGTAATACTCTGCCCTTACATGTTCCTGTGACTGGCCCTTTGTTACCACTCAGGTTTGAATTCAGATGTTGCCCTCTCAGAGAACGTTCCCCTACCACCTGTTTAAATGTATTCCCTGCTTCCCAACCACTCCTCTCAGAGAGATGCGTCTATTGGGTTTTTTTAGAGCACTTACCATCATCTGACATTCGCATGTTTAATTATTGTTCACTCATTTACCATCTTCCCCCATCACCAGGAGGATCATGACGGCTGAGACATGTATGTGTTTTCATGGCTGTATCCACAGTGTATCTCCAGTGGGAGTGGGAGTGGGGCTTTGCACATGAAAAGTGCTCAGTAAATATTTGTCAAATGAATCCATGAACTTGCTGTGACCTGGAACGAGTTAACTCTCTGGCCTTCAGTTACCCCATCAGTAAAATGAAGGAGACAGGTCATATCAAAGGACTCTTCTGGCTCTGATTCTGCACACACAAGTTCCCTTTGGGACGGACGGACGGACGGACGGATGGATGGATGGATAAGTGGGTGGATAAGTAGATGGATGGATGGATGGATGGATGGATGGATGGATGGATGGACAGCGAAACAGATGAATGACTTCTGGGGGTTTTATTGAAGCCACCTAGGACAAAGTAATTCTCAGGAAAAAGATAGGGACAGGGAAAAGGGGCAGATAATCTAGTGGGAGTTTACTTTTTCTACCCCAGTTGAGAGAGAGGCATGATCCCCTTTCTCCTGCTCACCCCATAAACCACCTTTCCTCGTGGCTACATCAGGCATATGGCAGTAGCAGCCGCCTGCAGAGAGCTCCGCCTAGGAGATAAAAGGAACCAAAGGAATGTGCTGGCAAGGCTGGCGTCCCTGTCCTCTCAGGGGTGTAAATGGCTTTCCTGCTCCCACAGGTTCAAAGAACACTTCATTTCACAGCAAAAGTACAGCTAATGAGAAACAGATTCTCTGGCTTTGGCCACAGCTCTGAGAGCCGAGGAGGCAAAGAGAAGCCCCCAAGAACCTGGATGGGAACGTCTGCACTGAAGGGCCTTTTCCTCCCCCTCTCTCTGGGGCCACAGAGCTGTCTCAACAGCAGAGGAAAGGGGTTGTTGAGAGCTGGGGGTGGGGGCAAAATCAGAGTCCACATAGGTGCTTGAAAGGGGCCTTGGAGAGGGGGGCTTCTGAGCGGTGGTCCTTCCAGTCATGCTCAGTTCTTTTCTTTTTACGCCTGGAAACCAAGTTGGGCCAACACCTAATGATAACAACAATAGCTTCCTTGTTCTGGGGGCTGCCAAGGTGCCAGGTGGCACAGTGGGAAGGCAACAGGCGTTGAGGCCGCAAGACGTGGTTTGTGGACTGTGGGCCTCAGTCTTCTCAGCTGCCCCGTGACACACTGGTGCTGCTCACTGAGAACCCGGTGTTGCTGTCCATCGTGCAGTGAAAACAACACTAGGTTGAAGCCCAGAAGGTCTGGGCGGTAGCTGGGTTCTGCTGGGTGTGTGACCTTGGGCAAGGCAGGCTGGGTCAGTGAGCCTCGGATAACAAAAAAGACCTACGTTCACCTTCTGGTTCTTCTTCTCTCTGTGTGGGGAGTGCTTGGGCCAGGCACTTGCCATCTCTCAGCCTCTCGTTCCTCATCTGTAACCAGCACCCATCACATCAACTTCATGGTCACGGGGGCAAGAACTAAGTGAGAAGAGACACAGAAACTACAAGCACTGAGCAGATGCTTGAAGATGAGGCTGGTTTGCCCAAAGGCCTTAGAAGGAACAGGGCGATCTGTGACCAAACCAGAAGACAAGCGCAGGCTGGACCCGTGGCCAAATGATACAATAAAGTTAACAATAGTGGATTGATTGTGATGCCCCATGCGTATGCTCAAGTCTTAGTCTATTTTCACAAAAATCACGTGGGGGCAGGACTGCTGTTTCTCTTAAATAGCTAGAACCAGGAGAAGGTTGGACTCCTGAAGATGTGCCAAGTCACTCAGCTATTTTTCAAAGATTCTCCCTGTAATCTTCTCTCCTCTCCTCTGGGTGCCTACCTGCCTCCTCGAATGCAACCTGTGTCCAATCTTCAGTGGACGCAAAGTACCCAGTCTGGATAGCTAGCTGGTCCCTTTGCCTGCCTTCCTCTCCAGGGTATTAAAAGGAGTATTTCCCTCATTCAAAGAAACATACCTTGAATACTTACTATCTGCTGGGCATTTGACATACAACAGTGAACGGAACAGAAAAAGAAAAATCCCTGTCCTCATGGAGCATCCATTCTGGAGTGGGACGTAAAACGAATAAATGGACAAGTAAAAATATTGAACATCAAGTCACAGTTTCACTGGGATTAGTTTATTAAAGATTAGTAAGATACTTATCTGTGGGCCCCTAAAATAATATGGTTTTTGCATTATTCATTATAATATTTAACACCACCTATGTACCAGGCATTATGTTAGGAACTGAGATTAAAAAGATGAGTAACACATGTGCTTTGCCTTTCATGAACTCCCATTTTAGTAGGAGAAACAGATGTATTAAATAATTTTTAATTTAATTTAAATTTTTTATTATCAGTTTCAGGTGTACAAAACAACATAGTGATTAGACATTTACACCCCTTACAGAGTGATAACCCACCCAATCTACTACCCCTCTGACATCATACAGAGCAATTATAGTACCATTGACTATATTCCCTATGCTGTACTTTACATCCCATGACTATACATTTTTAAAATTATAGCTGACATTCCATATTATTTTACATTAGTTTCGGGTGTATCATATTAAGTAATTTCAATACACAGTGCTAAAACTGTTTTGGAGGAATTTCCCACATTACCTCAAAGAGGGGATGAGACGAGAACCACGAGAAACCTGAAGAAGGCATCATAGAGAAGATAACATCTGAGCTTGACCTTCAAAGATAAGGATGATTTCACCAGACAGAAATGTAGGGAAAGAGTCCCTGGCAATAAGAGCAGACATAGAAGCAAAAATATGCACAGCATGTTTGGGAACACAGAGAGTTCATTCCCATGTAGGTTAAAAACAGGGTGGGCGTAGGGGAGAAAGGAGACTGGAGAACATTATGGGAACTCCAGGTGCCATTAGTAGTAATGAAGAGTCATAGGAGGTCGCTGAGTAAGAGCTTGACCCACTCACACATGTATTTTACTCACCTATCTTCTTCTTCACTAATCCTTTCTTCAGCTGTGTCTAAACTGATGTTAAACCTATCTTTGGGGTATGTAAAATGAGTTATTTTGTATTTCAGTTCTAGAATTTCTGGTTGATTTTTGTCACTTTAATTTCTCTGCAGAAATGTTCAATCTTCTGTTTTCTTAAACATATTAATCAGTCATATCAGAGTCTATGGCTGATAACGCCAATGTATGGATTACCCGTGTGTCTGCTTATATTGTCTAGCTTTTCTTTCAGTGTTTTCAGTTCTTTGGTCTTGTCTCCTAGTATGCTTGGCTGCCTTTGGGTCAGGTGTCCATCAGTGACCACCACTTGCTCAAAGAAATAGCTTAGAGCCTTTTCCTTGGCAGAACATTGAAGGCAGAACAGTGTTCCTCTGAAAGACGTGATAGTAGTGGGTACCGTTACTGACTTATTTCGTGGGGCAGAATCTGGGGAAATTCTGATGAAGAGGGCAGGTCAGTAAGGAGGGGCTCTGAAAGGAGATGAGGAAGAATGTGGGAGACAAGGGTGTGGACTCTCCAGCCTTGGCCCCCTCCATAGTAATTGCCTGCTACCCAGACTGGGAGCAGTACAGCATCAATCACTTTCCGCTCCACCCTGCTCCAGCTGGGAAACACATCCTGGCTGTGTAAACTAACCTTACGAGTCTAATTCCAAGAAGGCTAAGGAATTTGACAGGAAAAAACACAAGCTAGTCGCCTTAGATCTCTGTCTGGTCTTGATGTGATTGGATCTGAAACAGCCACAGAGAGCCTCCTTATTTGACGTGTTGAACTTACAGAGATACGTACACGTTTGCAGGCATAAGAGGAAGGTGTAAGATGAAGCCACCAAAGGGGTGAGGCCATACAGGCCTCCACACAGGAACTGAGACCCAGGCTTCCATTTCAAGTCAGAGCCCCAGTGGAGGTTGTTTGACAGGCCTTGTCACTCAGCTTCCAAAAATCTGTTTCCACAGCCAAGAATCCTTTACCTCTGTCCCCACTCTCCATCTTGACTATTCGTGGGCGTTGGAGGCAGCTCAGAGGTGGCAGTTTTCAAGTGCAGAGTGAGCCATCTCTGCCAAGAGCTTGTCTTGCCAATTGCTTCCTTGGCCCCAGCCCTCAGCTTGCCCAAGTCTGACGTCACCCTTAACCCCCACACACACCCCCAGAATAAAGAGCCACCTCAGAGCCTGTGACTGCCAGACCCGGTCCTACTCCATCCTAACCTTTCTAGAAGACAGGTCTCAGAGAGACAGAAATCCCTCCCAGCCACATGCACAGCCCTCACTGCTCGGGGTGGTCTGACTACCCCAGATCTTCTCTGCTGGGGGCCTGATCATCTGATATGGGAGGGACGGATGATGTCAGCTACTGGTCCCCCAGAAGATGAAAGCTTCCAGTCCACATGTACCCAGGAGCCTCAGGGGGCCTCACAGAGGGTTTTTTCGTCTTGTTGAGTCTGAGATGACTCCAACCTTGGCTCTGAAGTAGAAGGTATTGCGCTGTGGGCTTAGCGGTTGGATCTCGTGAGTTCCCATGCTGGCTCTGCTGCCCCCAGCTCTGTGGCCTTGGGCAAGTGCTTACCCTCCATTTCTTTATCTCTTCCTTCACTGTGTAGAGTGGAGATGGTTATCTCGTGGGGTTATATCTGGATTAAATGAGTTGATACATGTAAATTTCTTAGAGCAGTGTCTGGGACCTAAGCAGTGGTCAGCGGGTAACAGCAGGAGAGGCAAATGCAGAATTAGTAGTTAATGGGTAGAGAGCTTCAATTGGGGAAATTAAAAAAAAAAAAATGAAATAAAACTCTGAGGATGAATGGTGGTGATGGTTGCACAACAATGGCAACTGAACTATACACTTAATGGCACTGAACTATACACTTAAAATTGGTTAAAATGGTAAATTGCATGTACGTAAATGTTACCACAATTTTAAAACGTAACAGCTGTTGTTACTTGATGGAGCCACCGTCAGCTCCTCATGGAGCTCTAGTATAAATATGGCTTCTTTGCCAGATGGAAGGAGGAAAGGCCTTCTCTTCCAGTATGGAGCTTAGATTCCACACTGGGCTCCGGTCCCTTCTCCCACTGGAGAGAATTGAACTCTCAAGTCCTCCAGGGGTTCCACCAAGGAACCTGGTTACCTGGGGAGCCCTCTGAATCACAGACAGTGAGGCACACATATGCACAGACGTTTCAAAGAGAAGCATGCCCAAGGAGGCAGACAGGCAGGGCTGCTGACGGGAGGAGGTGATCTAGGAGAGAACTTTGGTCCCTGGAGGTGGGGGCTCTGACTGCTCCAGATAAGACCCGGAAGGAAACTGGATGGGGTGGGGCGGCGTGACCAACCGCACACTTATTACACTGTCCAGGTCTTGGTTCAGGCTCCTGCCCACGTGCAGCAGCCTCTCTCTCCTCTGACCTTCTGCAGAACCTCCCAAGCTCCTCCATGCTCTCAGGCTGAGCTGTTAGCCAGCTCCTGCAGAGGATTCTCCCTGCTTCTCTACTTCTCCCTGGGCCCATTCTCTGCACTGAGCATCAAAGCCTCAAAGTATTACTCAGTGCCAGCTCAGCTGTTGTTCACCAGTCGCTTCGTGTCTGTCACTTCTGTCTCCTCCTTAAAGGTGAAAGCTGTGGCTTTTCTTCTCTGCATCTCTTTTCTTGCACACTGCCCCGAACTGTGCAGAGCACACGTCTACTTTTTTAATTGATGGCATGTTGATGAATTTTAAGAAACAACAACAACAACAAAAACATATATTTCACGTCAACAGTTCCATAGGATATCAAGAGGTATTATGAGAAAAGAGGATTCCATTGTCAAATGTGTTTGGGAAATACAGAGCTAAGTAAAGCTAAACAGGTTTATTTATCACAGGACATACCAGAAACTATAACATAACTAACAGTTATTTTAGTAATGTGCTGAGGTCAGCTCTTACCAGCTCCCGAGAGACAATTCTGCACATCTCTTCCCAATGCCATGTGCAATGATGCAACACTGGTAACTTGAAATAGGCCACGGTGGGAGGATTTACACCACGGGAATCAGGAAACACTACAGATCTGGGGGTTTGCTTTTATTTTTTCATAAATCTGGTTTAGAAGTACATAACTGAATACCATTTCAGAAAGAGACCATGGCCTAGGGGTTTTCTTAAGGTATTTGACCATAAAATTCCATTATCACCTTGTGGGAAGCATTTTGGGGGACGTAGTGTTCCACAAAGCATCCTTTGGGGAAAGTTGGCCTATGCAAAAGCACTTTAACTAAATGCCTAGAGGGACTAAGAGGAACTTATATTATTAATTGAGCATCTACTGTGTGCCCAGCATAATGAAGGTGTTCTATGTACATTACCTCATTTAATGCCCACAACAACCGTTGGGGAGGTATAATTATTAGCCACATTTTACAGATGAAGAAATGAAAGATCAAAGAATTTTCCCAACTTCCCATGGCCAGGAAGGCGCAGCACAAAACCTATCTTAATCAGAGATTATAATGTTTACGGGAGGGTATTTGCAACAACATTTAGGTAGTCGTTTTAGAAGAGTTTGTTAAATGATTTGTGGACATGTCATGAGCTGTGCTTAGGATCTAGTCATCTAGATGTGCCAGAGACACTTCTAGAAAATAACAGAAAAGTTACTAAAACTCTTAGATGGTCCACATCCTGTCTTCTCCCTATTCATCATCTGCCGTGGGCTCGTACTCCAGAATATCCCAGATTTCGGAACTTCCCGAGCACTTAAAAACAACAAAAATACCAGTGCCTGAAGCCCACCCATTCCTCAAGACAATTCTAACCTGCAGCCAGCATTGAGAACTACTGAAACTGATATGGAAGGGCCCTTCCTTAGAGACCAGGCAGACTCTCATTTATAGATGGGGAAACTGAGGCCCACAGAGGGGAAGTGCCCTGTCCAGAGTCACACAGCAGTGATTTGCAGAACATTAGAGCAAAGCCTAGGCCTCTTGGCTCCTGTGTGATTTTCTTTCTACTTAGCACGAAAGATCTTCAGACCTCACTGCTTAAAAAGAGATTATTGCAGCTGAACTCTAAACCCATTTTGGATAGCTGAGAGTTGGCTACTTTCCCACCAAGGGAATCTTATCAGCTATGGGTGTTCAGAAAAAGACGCTCTTTTGTGCAAGGAGGCCATTATCCGAAGCTGCGTAAAGAATAAGGCCACAGCGTCTTTCTATGCCCCTTGTGCTCCTCTTGGAGGAAGCCAGCCCCCGGTCCAGCCTCAAATGGTTGGGTTACTGGGAAGTTCACCCTGAGGGATTGGCCCTGCATTTTGCTTTCTGAGGGATGGATTCCTTTGATATTGATGCAGATTTTGATTGTTCCCTGGAATGTCTGTTTGCTGAGACAAGCTGTCAAGTCTGAATGGGGGCCCAGCCCACCTGGGCAAGGAGTGTCAAAGTCAGGGCCCATGACCTTCAGAAATAAGCTGGAGCCCACTGAAGGCGTGAGAAGCACAGCAAGGGCCGGAAAGTGTCCCTTGAAGAACAGGGAAGCACTGGGGGCAGAAAAACCCTAAATTTAGGTAACACTTAAAGCCCATAAACCATTTTCCATAAAGCCTGCGGTGTTTAATCTTGAGCATGTCACTTTCTGATATGCCTTTGAAGGTGATTTAAGTGCAGACATGATCTGATGACTGAATGAGTTAATTTGATGTACAGAATTATTGACCATAAGTCAGTTAAATGCTGGAGGTGGTCTATTGCAGTGGCTGGCTTTGATTTTAAAATAGCTCATTCATTCATTCACACATTGAATAAATTTATCAAGCTTCTGGGATGGGTTTAGGGACACAGGGATAGACACAAAAAAAATCTCTCTACTCATGAAGCTTAAAATGAATGGGGAAGGGGACAGGGAAGAGTCACATAATACAAAAACAAATGAGCGAGTGACTAAGGAGATAAAGTAGTGAGTGGACACATGCTGTGGAGGAAGTGTGCAGGTGGAAGTGATAGAGGCCAAGCCCAGGGAGAATGCTTTGGGATGAGGGTCACAGGAAACTTCTCAGGGCTGCAGATCAAACTAGAGGGAGGACATTCCAGGCAGGGAGAACAGGGTATGTGAAGGCCCAGAGGCAGGACGGAGCTTGACTCCAAAACACTCAAGAAGGCCAGTGGGGCTGAAGCAGACAGAGTGAGAAAGGGGCAAAGGGAAGGAGATGACATTGGGTAGATCAGCAGAGGTCAGGCCTTGTTTCAAGTGCAGTGGGAAGCCACTGGAAGGTTTGAAGCTGGCAAACCACCTCAGATGTCCTGGGAAATATATCAAGACCCCGAATCACATGGTCTTGTAAGCGAGATGGCTCATCAGCTAGCCCCCTCGTGCTGACCATGGTAAGGGGGCCAACCCAGCTTTACTGCAGTGAATTTTCTTCCCTTCATTAATTCATGAGCTCAATCAGTACCTGCTCACCTGCAAGGCATGTCCTTGACACGGGAACACTGGGAGCAAATCATCACAAGTCCGGAGGAGCTTACAGCTAGTGGGGGAGACAAAACAATAAGGTAATCATATAATGTGCAATTGTGATAAGTTCTATATGGAAAATGAAACAGTAAGGTTATGGAGAGCTCATGGGGAGGTAGGAAGGAGGAAGCCACATCAAATGAGACAGTCAGGGTAGGCTTCTCTGGGGAGCTGATATTTGAGCAGAAACCAGAATGAAAAGAAGTCTCTGGCCGTGGGGTAACTAGCGAGTGCTCCAGGCAGAGAAAAGAGCAAGTGCAGAGGCAGCCTTGATTGCAGGGTCAGGGGGAAGCCCTTCCTGCTCAGATTTCATCTGCGTGAGTTTGTCAGACCGGTATTAAAAAGCCAGAAGGACCAGGAAGTAAGCTGGTAGCCCACGTGACCATAGTCAGCTACCAGGCCAGAGCCAGGGCTGGAAAGGGGAGGCAGCTTGCCAAGCTGAAGACCAGGCATCAGACCCCCATCCGAAGATCCTGGACCTCACTTCACCTGTCTCTGGCCTGCAGACTAAATCCTGGAAGAATGCATCTCCAAGAAGATGTTCAAACTCGGTCTTATTACGTCCCCGTTTTGGCCAATGAGATGAGTGGGCAAAGATGAAAATGATAGGTAATTCTCAGAAGAGTTGAACAGGCCTCTTGGCTTGTAAGGAACTGAGATTCCTTCAAATGATCGCGAGTTAACAAGAGGGAGGGGACATGGACAGTTATTTTGAGGACAGTTGCACAGGAATCAGAAAAGGAGGACAAGAAAGCACTTGGGGAGGGCAGGGAGTTGAAGAATCTTGCTTCTCTAGTAACACAACACAATCACTCTGCTCGCTCTCTGCCTCTTAAAACCAGTTCCTCTTCCTTACTCCTAGTCTTCTCTCCCGTGTTCCTTTGACCAGTGCTTGGCTCACTGGCCCCTTTTGTCCAATGAGAAATCCTTCTCATGTTCCCAAAGCAAATTCCCAAAAGACACAATCTTTGGGGCTCAGATCATCTCTTCATGCCAAGTGATTCGCGTTTCTTCACCCAGGCATCCACTCCTGGTCCAGTCAGCGATAGCAAAACTCTGCACTGGAACTTTTGGGGCTCTCATAAAAATCCTGGCTGTCAAGGGTTGTGTAGGGAGGACTACTCATCCCAGTTGGCCTGGGACTTTCCAAGTTTTAAAACAAAAAGTCTCATGACCCACGACCCTCCTCAGTTCTCGACAAACTGGGACAGTTAGTCACTCTACAGTTGTGGGTGGGATGGTTCTCTTTGAAGTTCTGGAAGTACAGCTAGAGTTGCAGACATCTTCGGCATGTCAGTGGTAGCCAGAATATGGGGAAATCAGTATTTGTATCCACTGATGGTGGGAGTAAAAATTATTATGACTTTTCTGGGGGGAAATCTGGAAATAGGTATGAAACGTCAAAACTATGTTTATTCTTTGACTTAAAAACACTTTGGTAATTTATCCAAAATAATCGGCTCAGGGTACAAATAATTATGGGCAAATCCATTTATTGAAGCAGTGTTTGTATAAGTAAAATAATGGAAGTAACTTAAATAACTACCAAGAAGGAATTAGTGAAATGCATCAGGATATATTCAGTGAATACTTTGCAACTATTGAAAATAACGATGTGGTTTTCTAAATACTGACACAGAACTTTTTCATGAAAGATTCTTAACAAAAAAGGAGATGATTAAATATTTGTTATTATGTAAATAATCACATTTATGTAAAAAAGGGGGAAATGTAATGAAAAAAGTTGTAGAAACATTCCAGTGGTGAGATTGTAGATGGTATTCATCTTTAAACTGTTTTGATTTTTCTGAATATTTTGCAATGAGTAATTATTATTTCCATATTTGGAATTTTCCCCATTTTTTAAAAAAAACATAAAAGATCCCAGTCCAACAAACCTGATGAAATAGTGTTTTTATGCCGAAAAAGTTTTTATTTTCCAATTTTGTTCTGGTTCATTAATTTTAGAACACATAGAGGTTTGATTCAGGTTTCAACGGATCCACTTGGGTTTGGTTTTGTTTAAAAACAAAAACAACATTGATTCCATCTGAATTGCATTTATAGAAAATTAATATTGGGGTTTGGTTTAGGGTTCAGCCAGTTGCGCGGTTGGTTCCTATTCTTGGTTCATAGTCTGATGCCGTTCAAGTCGTTCCTCAGAATTCCCACAATAACCCTAAGTAATTGGAATGAAGGCAAAGAGGTTTGGAGCCTGAATTATCCATAAAATTGCTGTCTCTCAGCCTGGAAGGCCCTGCAAGTGGCCATTTCCCCAGGGCACAGAACAAAGCCACAGCTGAGACCTTTCCAGAAGGCCTGTTGGCCCTGACCACAGTGTGGTCGGAGCCACCCTGCCTTGCGACCTCGGCTTCACTGCAGCTCTTAACCTCTGCTTGCTCCCACAAGATGGGAGCTGGGGCCACTGCCCAGCAGGGCCTGGGGGCTTCCGTCTCCATGCCAAGCCTGTGTGATCCCAGCTGTGCAACCTGCAGTAAAATTCCTGCAGCGTGAGGGCATCCTTAGGCCAAAGCTACCCACACTAGGAAATGGCTTCCTTGAGGATGGTGTGGATGAAGACCAGAGCTCCTCTCCAACAAGACGTGCATCTTGCTCTTTTTTAACAGTTTTTTTTTGTTTTGTTTTGTTTTTTGAGGTGTGCTCACTGGCTGTGGGGAGGGCTCCTAGAAGGAGACACACAAGTGAGGAGAGGGAGGCCAGCACCATGCATGTCAGTTCCTGCCTCAGACAAGCCACTTCTGTGAAGTGGGCAGCACACCCACCAGCCACCAGGCAGGGTCCCCAAAGGGCCCTGGTAGGACGCTGCTCCTTGATGTTTTCCCAGGGACCCTGCAAGCCTCAACTGGGATGGTTTTAGAGCTGCATTCCCCTGGAACCACTGGGTGGGTGACCTTGGGAAAGGGTCTTCAACGGCACCTCAGTTTCCCTGTTTGTGAACAAGCAGGGGAGAAGCACACCTCTCTCCCAGGGTGGACATGATATGAAATGAAATAATCTTTCTGAAATTGCCTACTACGCAGCCTGCCACCAGTGGGGTCCCAAGGGCAGTGGGAACGGGCCACCTGGGGCGCAGGCAAAAATGGGCGACATTGCCTGTAGGTGATTTTAAAACCATTATAAAGCTCACTAAAATCCCCTCAGCTTTTTCTGACCCCCACATATCAACATTTCTAAACCATGTCAGTGAAACACTTCATCACGCATGGAGACCACTCCAACCCTGCCCCCCGACCTGGGCACACCGTGGCTGGACACACATTGCACACTTCATAAATGATAGCTACTGCTCTGGTATTATTACATGTTATGAAAAATTCTATACAACTGGCTGTCATTCCCAGACAAGAAGAATCCATTTTTCCACTATGAATACTAAGCTTTCATATCACAGATGGGGAAATCCTGAGCCAATCATCTCATGGCTCTAAACTTCACTTTCTCTCGCGCATTGCAGAGCGCTGGCAATCCAGAAAACGTTCCATGTCCCTTCCTAGCTCTCACACTGGCCCTGTGAGGTAGGTACAATTGTGCCCATTTTCCACATGAGGAGACAGAGGCTTCAGCAGGTGATGTGACCAGCCAGGGACAGTTGTGGAAATGAGACACTGGGCCTCCAAGCCCCTTCCCCACCAGCCCGCTGGAGGCCAGGGCTTACGGCATTGTCTCCAGAGATTATCAGGAGGAGAGAACAGACCTCACCATTAGCATTAACTGGCTGGAGAGAAGCAAGGGAAAGTGCTCCAACTTCATATGAGGCCCTCCTCCCACTTGGTGTCTCATTTGGGCCTCACAGAAGCCTCAAGAGGCGGGTACTATCGTCCCCAGTTCACAGGAAAACACACCATCTCAGGAACATGACGTTTACCTACCTGGAGGCACGCGGACAAATAAGAGGCAGAGCCCAAAAGTCAGCCCTGCTCAGTTTGAGGCTATGTGCCTCCCTCCCTCAGAGGCCTGAGCGAAGGGAAGGCTTGACCGCATGGGTGGCTGGGAAGGGGGTGAAGGACTTCTGAACAAGGGATGTTTGGCAAAAGGAATGCTGTGTCCCACGCTTCTCAGAAGCACTTCCAAGTTGAGATCTGGGGCTGAAAGGGATGATTCAAGTTGTCTCCATATGGCCTGGGTTTCTCCGCCCTTATACTGACATAAGTCCCGGTCACTTGCATGGCAAGTACCCACAGCTCCTGGAGAGGTGAAGAAACATGTCCACATCCACTCATGGATTCCAAGTTTGCACCATTTGAGAGAGTCCGAGACTGGGAATATTCATTCATTCCTTCATTCCCCATCATGGGGTTTTTTATCAGTACTATTATTATTATTAAATTAATATATGCGCATACTAGAAATTGAAAAGATGCTGAAGGGAGGACAGCAAAAAGCAAAAGGGGGTCATCTTAAAGGAGCGTGAGCATTGAAATGTGGGTGGGATGACGTAGGAGGCTTGCATGATGAAGTGTTTCACTGACATGGTTTAGAAATGTTGATATGCAGGGGTCAGAAAAAACTGATGGGATCTTAGTGAGCTTTATAATGGTTTTTAAATCATCTACGGGCAATGTCGCCCCTTTTTGCCTGCGCCCCAGGTGGACCGTTCCCACTGCCCTTGGGACCCCACTGGTGGCAGGCTGCGTAGTAGGCAATTTCAGAAAGATTATTTCACTTCATATCATGTCCACCCTGGGAGGGAGGTGTGCTTCTCCCCTGCTTGTTCACAAACAGGGAAACTGAGGTGCCGTTGAAGACCCTTTCCCAAGGTCACGCACCCAGTGGTTCCAGGGGAATGCAGCTCTAAAACCATCCTGGCAGGAGGAAGATGGTGGTTTCTTGGAGAAGGAGGAAGGAGATCAGGAGAAGTGTCCGGCCCTCCAGGGAATGACAGGGGCCAGGGAAGAAGAGGTACCAATAGAGTGGAAGTGAGTGATTTTGGAGTAGAGAGAGGAGGGAGCAGACCTGGGATGAGAGGCAGGACGCCCCCAGAGAAGGGGCAAAAGCAAACAGTGGGGTGTAGGTGGGAATGACTGGTCAGAGGCCAGAGAGAGAGCTTCAGCACCAACGCACTGTGCACCAGCGGCTGTAAATCGATACAAAACGTTGCATCGTTTTTCTGCAGATTAATTCCTTCTCGGCCACCGCCTCCAATCTGCCCCTCAGTTCGCCCCTTCCTTCCTCTCAGTCTCTCTCTCTCTTTCTACCTCTTGGTCTCTCCCTTCTGCCCAAAGGACTCCCTTTCACATTTCTTTTTGTACAAATCGACTGGCCGTGAATCATCCCAGCTTTTGTTGATGTGTAAAAGTCTTCATTTTTGCCTTAATTTTTTAAAGATATGCTTGTTGGGTACAGACTCCTAATTTGCCCATTTTCTGTTTCAGCACTTTAGGCACATTGTTTCATTCTCTTCTGGCATACAGGGTTTCCGCCAAGAAATGTGCTGTCATTCTGGTCTTTGTCGCTCTGTAGTAAGGTATCTTTTTTTCCCTCTGGCTGCTTTTAAAATGTCTGTGTTGTCACTGACTTTCTGCAATTTGATTATAATGGTTTTCTCAATATGGTTTTCTTTATGTTTCTTTTTTTCTGTTTGAGATTTATGGAGCTCTTAGGTTTAACATTGCCATGAAATTTGGAAAGATGTGTCTATTGCTTTTAATTTGCTTTGCTGTACTCATTTCTTCTTCTGGGACTCTAAGTAAACATCCGAGTGTGATATTGACCCCTGGCCACTGAGGCTCTGTATGAGCTTCTTCACAACTGAAAGAGCTTTGAGGGGAGGGGGCTCTTTTAAGCTTTGTTGTGATAGATCCAGATCAGCCTTTATTTGGGGACTAATTTAGTTTCATTACTAAGGTGTGATCCTTTTGAGAACTCTGTTCTTTGCCTCTGAATTACAAGGTTTCTCTGCTCTGGCGGTTGGAAACACAAACTCCTCCTATCCTATGTGAGTGCTAGGAATTGTTCGGCCTACTGCTTTCCAGTGCTTTTCCCCCCAATGTCTGGGAGTTTCCTCTCATGTATGCTCAGATCAGTATTCAGTCAAAGACTCCAGGGGACCCCTCTGAAGATCTGGGGAGTCTCGGCATCTCTCTCTCTCTCTTCCTCTCTCTCTCTCTCTCTCTTTCTCTCTCTCTCTCTTTCAAGGTCCCTCCCCTTCAGTGTTCTGTCCACAAATTCTAGCTGTCTCGACATCTCCGAACTTCACTCTCTGCCTCCTTAACTCAGTGAGACTGTCAGCCTCTGTTTCAGTGCCCCTTGGTGAGGCGGCCTGGAAACTGGCTCCAAGCAGTAAGCTGGGACAATCCCAGGGCTCACCTGTTTGCTTCTTTTCTCGCAGGGACTGCAGTCCTGTGCTGCCTGTTACCCAGTGTGTGAAAAACATTGTTTTATCTGTTCTGCCCAGTTTCCTACTGGTTTATAGTGTTAGGGCAGTTCCCATCACAGTAAATCGTTCATGGGTGGACTCCACAGTCCCCACTGAGACTAAGTAGGCGCATGATCAAATCAAATGTATGTTTAGAAAAAAACAACAGCCTCACTGCTCTGTGGAGAATACATTGAAAGCAATAGTGGATTCTAGATGGCCAGTTCTGAGTCTGTTGAAGCAAGACATTATGTTGACTTCCATTCAGGGAAACAGCCATTGAGCTGGGACAAAGGGAGGCATATTTTAAATGTTTTTAACTTATAGGACTCCGTGATTGATTGAATGCGAGGGGGTGGATGAGGGAGAAGTAGTGGCTGAGGATGACCCATTTCTGGAACGACACACTGAGTAAATGATAGTGTCATTTACTCTAACAGAACAATGGAAATTTGGGGTAAAAGACCATGAGTTCTGTTTGAAGAAGTTATGTTCCCTGTGACGTTGTGTGGGATTCTGGTCTGGAGCTCAAAAGAGAGCGAGACAAGAGCTGCCTACTATTATGTAGCATTGAAAACTCCAAGGGATGGATGGGATATTTTTCACTTACTTCCTGGAAGCGTTTGCCGTGTGAGTGTTGGTCTAATCCCCTTAAGCTGTGATGTCCGAAAGGGTAGGCTTGGTGTGTTTTTCTCTTTGTATCCCCCCAAGTGCCTGGCACACTGCTTGCACAGGCAGGTGTTCAGTGAGTGTTAGTAAAAGGGACAGTGACTTTTGGGGACTCCTTCTGTCACGCTTCTGACCGTCCCCTTCCCTCCTGGTTGTCTGAAAGGTTGCCTCAGGCTTCACTGTTCTAGGTTGTTTTCCTGGTTGTTGGCAGACTTTTCAAATTCGCATGTTACTCATCAGCAGGGGGTTATGACTCTCTCGCACTGACAATAGGGCCTGTGTCATGTCCACTGGGGTCTCACGTCCTATTGTGGAGCTGGAGTTGGGACCAGCTATGCAGGAGCCCACATCCCCTTGCAGGGTGGCGGCTGCCCAAGGCTCGGGCTGCTTGAGGAAAATCTCTAGGATCCCCAAGGGACACTGACGCCTTTGGATTTCACAGGTTTCACATAAGCCTAAGACCCTCACAGTCTGTATGGTCCATCCCTGAGTTAACCCTGAAAGTTGCCCAAAGGAGGGAAGAGCCAAACCTGTTTTGTTTTTGTTTTTTTAAAGATTTTATTGGGGAAGGGGAACAGGACTTTATTGGGGAACAGTGTGTACTTCCAGGACTTTTTTTTTTCTCCCAAGTCAAGTTGTCCTTTCAATCTTAGTTGTGGAGGGTGCCATTCAGCTTCAAGTTGTTGTCCTTTCAGTCTTAGTTGTGGAGGGCGCAGCTCAGCTCCAGGTCCAGTTGCTGTTGCTAGTTGCAGGGGGCGCAGGCCACCATCCCTTGCAGGAGTCAAACCAGCAACCCTGTGGTTGAGAGGACGCGCTGTAACCAACTGAACCATCTGGGAGCTCAGCGGCAGCTCAGCGGCAGCTCAGCTCAAGGTGCCGTGTTCAATCTTAGTTGCAGGGGGCGCTGCCCACCATTCCTTGTGAGACTCAAGGAATCAAACTGGCAACCTTGTGGTTGAGAGCCCACTGGCCCATGTGGGATTCGAACCGTCAGCCTTCGGAATTAGGAGCACAGAGCTCCAACCGCCTGAGCCACCGGGCCGGCCCCCCAAACCTGTTTTAAAAGATGAATCATCTGAAAGCCTTGGAGTTCAGAGGCCTTATAGAAATTTCAGGCAGAACATTTCAATTATTAGAAAGAGTTTTATTCTAGGGATCAGAGAACCTAAGTTCTGGGCGTGATATTATTCTACAATGTAAAAAAGAGAACGACCCATCTCTGGTCTCCAGTTTCCCCATCTCACATTGAGAAGATTGGACCAGGTGACCTCCAAGTGCCCTCAAATTTCTGACATTCAGAAGAATTTCATGTGTCGGCAGTATGAGTCATGGGCCCTGCCTTAAGGTGATTCAAATCTTAGAATTGAGTTGAAGGGTAGAATCCCTCTGATAGCCCACTAAGATAACTTATTTCCTGCAAATGTACTTATATGGGAATCTGGAAAGGCCTTGCTGATTAGAAATAAAAGTCCCACCTTGGACTTCACAACTGAAAGAGCTTTTAGCGTCTTAAAACTTTATCCTGAAATGAATCTTATATATATATTTAGTCTATCCTCATCTTTTGAAGATGAATAAATGGGGTCCCAAGAGGGGCTGTGACTTGTCCAAGGTCTCACAGTGAGTCCGTGGTTGAGCCTAACCCAGCTTCCCACACATACCAACCTACATCCCACAAAGCTGTTTCTCTACCACCTCTTCCCTTTTGGCACCACCTCCTGTCTCTGCAAGCTCTGCTGTCTCTGCAGTGGAACATTCCTGCACACAGGGGATTAAAAGAGCAGGGGTGGAATGCTAAATCTCCCTGCCCATTGGCAATAGCCTTTCTGCTCAACGGAGCCCAGCAGACCTTGGCTCAGGAGAAGCCAACAGCCCATGTGCAGCCCTGGGCTGTCAGAACCAACTTCAATCCACATGCCAGGGGCTGTCCGCACACTGCTGTCTGTCAGGTAAAGCCCCCAAAACAAGTGCTCTGGGGTGGAGGCACTGCTGAGTTTGGGTATTGTCCTGGAGTCCTTCTGGGCCAACTCTGTCAATGTGCCCTGCCAAGCTCAGTGGAGCCATGGGAGACACTGGGCCAAGCTTGGTGTGAAGCCAGGCCAAGTGTCAGTGTCCAGCGCCAAGGCTCAATGTCTGCTCAGTGGAGAAAGAGGTCCAGATGCCTGTGTCCCGTCGACCTCTGATTGGCTTTCTGACCTTACCTCTGACCTGATGGGGCCTCATGACCTTGTGTGGATATAATGGACACCGTGTCACCTTGCCATCTTGGAACACATTATCCATTGTCTCCCATCTTATGTCACTGAGTACTTGCAGAAGGCTAAGGTCTCATATCTTCCTCCCCTACAGAGAGGACAAATAATATTTACTCTCTATGGTTAGCTCTCAGTTACCCAGGAAATAGGAATTAAGGGTATAGATGCTCTAAAATTCTTCCAATAACAATGAATATTTCCAAACCCATTGACTAATGACCTAAAATGATCCAGGAGCTTTGCTAGGTACTAAGGAGAACTAACAATGCACCATCATTGTCCTTCAGGGGTTTTCTAATGATAGTGAAAAACAAACAAGATTTATTATTATTTATAAACCACTGGCTTCTAAGGAGGGTGGGTCCTGCAAACAGAAGGACTTTGCCGAGTCCTTGGGTCTGAAATATCTGGGACAAGGCTGAATTGTTCTGTGGAAGAGAGTGAGAGATTTTCGGAAGCGGATGAGTGAATGGGGGACAGAGCGGATATAAACTGTCAGGATAGGACCCTGTGTGACGTAAGAGTGAAAAAGAAGCCCTGGTTTGCATCTCGTCCAAAGAAACAGGAAAGAAGCTGCATTAAGTGGAAATTCATGAAGTTATGTGATGTCAAAGTCCCTTTCGACTTCCCCTTGAAGTCTTCAGTAAAATCCACCATGTGAGTTGTTTGTGTGTGTGTGTGTGTGTTGTTGTTGTTGTTGTTGTTTTTTATCTGATGTATGTGAAGAGGTCCAGAGTCCTATGTAATGGAGAGCTTGAGGCCAAGATAGGGTATATCAGTTATCCGTTGCCACATGAATGGTATGTAACAAACAACCCTCAGACCTCAATATACAATAGTAACTATTTATTGCTTATGAAGCTGAGATCAGCCAGCATTGTCTAAGAGGCTCTTCTGATCTTGACTGATCTTGCCCATATGTCTGGGGTCAGCTAGGTAGGGGCTAATTCAGGATAGCCTTGCCTCTGCTTCCCATGTCTCTCCTGCCCCAGCAGGCGAGCCTAGGCATGTTCTCATGTTGACGGCAGAGTTAGAAGAGCTCAAGCAGAAATGTGCAAGTGCACGTTCAAGGCTCTGTTTGCTTCGAGTCTTTTAACATCCCATTGGCCAGGTTTCAGTCAGATGACTGAACTCAGACTCAAGGAGTGGAAAATGTACTTTGCCTGTTAATGAACAGTGACCGACAGCATTCCAGGTGGTAGCTGTTCCATCAGCCTGAGGATTACTTGGAGCAGAGTCCCCAGCTGACCCTCTGTGGACATGTAGCATGAGCAAGAAATAAGCCTTCTTTGTTCTAAGATACAGGATTGTGTTGCCACAGTCAACCTAGCAAACCTAGTCTACTATTACTGCTATAACCGTCTCATATTGATTGCTTACAGTGTGCCAGGGACTATCTTAGGAATTGTATGTACCTTTGATGTTTATTCATTCAACCACTACTGAATGTGTCTTTCATGTCTAAGATTAAACTCAGCTCACCCTCATAACAATCCAGCAGGACAGATATGGTCATCTCAATGTTATAGGCTCAGAAACTGAAGCTCAAATTGCTTAAATAATTTGCCCAAGGTCATATAGCCAATCAATGGCAGAGCAGGACTTAAATACAGGTCTGTTGGAGTGCAACAATCAAGCTCTTAGCTACTCTGTTCTATTTTCTACTGAGGCCCCTTCCTGGGGACTGTCCGCTTGCGAGACGTAACTTGCTATAGGAAATGGATTTGAATATAGCGGGCCACGTAAAGCAGGGCGTTTAAAACAGGAAAGAGCCCTTTCCTTGGTCAGACGCCCTCACACGTTTGATTCTCACCCTAGTCCCACTTAAGGTCCATGACTTTTAACACCAGCTGGAGTGGTAGCGTACCTGGCAGCTTCACCAGTGAGTTATGTTTCCCCAGACACAGAGAGATTTTCTTTCCCCAGCGTCAATCTTACAGGCAAGCTGCAAGGAGAGGCATTGTTAAATGTTGGCTCGGCAGCAAGAAGCCTGCTGAGCCATGGGCCAGGCTCAGAAATCATCAGGGCAGGGTTGAATCAGTGCAGGGAGACAGGAGACACACGCCTCGAAGCAAAGCATGATGGGAAGGGGAAGGGGAGAGGAAAGGATGGAGCGCGGACAATCTCTACTCATACTTTTCTCTTAAAGAGAGAAGAGAAAGGGGATAGAAAGATTAAGTCGAGAATGGGGGAGACGGGAAGAGCAGCTTTCACCTGCTCAGGACAGCAATTCATTCATTCATTCACCCAGGAAGCATTTATTAAGCATCGACTGTGTCAGCCGTCATGCTGGGTGCTGGAAATATATCAAACAGTAAGGTCACGGGCTCCATTGAGAGGAGATCACAGATTCGTAGGGGAGACAGACTTGTAAACATGTGGAAAGATGTTTACTGTACTCCCTACTCTGAAAACAACACAGAGAATGAAAATAGTAGAGAAAATTCCATCTTCAATAAAACTAGGAAATGGCTGTGGAAATGAAATGATGAACTGTTTACCAGAGTTCATTCTTGTCTTTCCATAATGCTGGAGAGGAGTGGGTAGGGGTCAGCTGCCCAGGCAGGGACCACATTTCCCAGCCTCCCCATTGCATTTCGTTGAGCCACGTGACTGAGTAGTTCTCAGAGTTGGAGTGTGAACTGAAGTGATCCATGTCACTTCTGGGCCAAGGTAGTTAAGAGATGGATATGCTTTCTCCCCTTCCTCTTGCTGGGTACGGGCACCTCCAAGACCCCACCAAACAGAAGGAGGCCAGGCCCCTGAATCGTCATGTGACAGGCTGCCCCCTAGCCAGGAGCGTCTTCACTGGACGCTCATGAAAGTGAGAAATGAGCTTGTATCATGCTACACCATTGAAAATTGGGGGTGGGGCTGTTTGTTACAGAAACTAATGTTACTCCAAATAAAACAGGCTAAAATCCATATCTGCTGCATTCAGTGAAGCATGGACTTCCCTGAAGAAAGACAAGAGGAGCCATGTACATTGCCAGATTTCTTTGAAAGTAAGAAAGAGGATCCCTAAAGGCTGAATGAATGATCATTTCCTGGAGAACAAAGGAACAGAGGTGAGGGTGGGCCATGGAAGAGAGAGGTTCCCCATAGTGACTCAGTTCCACAAGGAGGGGGCAAGGGAGACAGGGCTGAAGGAGGTGCTATGTAGGTGGCGAGGATGAGGTGTTTTTTTAAACTCTGATGGCCATTCCTTAAATGTCTTAAAGGTAAGATAAGAGAGAGAGGGAGGCAACAGTCAGCCTTGCAGCTAATCGCCAGAATGAGACGCAAGCATTAAATGGACGATCAAAGGACCCATGAGCTGTGGGTCTTCCTTGTGACTCACACTGACCTCGTCCCTGGGCAGTGGTGGTGGTGGAGGGTGTGGAGAGGAGGGTGGCAGGAGAAGGGACCTAGGCTAGATGTACCCACAGGGCAGAGCCCATTTGGTAACAGATTTGGAGATGAGAAACTCAAGCAGAGTCTGCTTGCAGCCCCAGCTCACTCTCCCTTCCCACCCCATTATATGCCTGAGAAAAATCACAGACCAGAGTAAAACATTCCCAAAGTAAAATGACAAATAAGCAGACAGGATCCAACATGGGGTGAAATTTTTGAAAATAAATACAACTCTTCTAGAGCGAATAACATTAGCATGAGCAAGATGTGGAATTAATATATTTGGTTGAGAGCAGAGCCAGGATCTGGAGAGTAGGGATAAGAAATGAAAGAAAAGGAAGACTAATAAGGACAATGAAATAAAATAAAAGCAATGCTCGTGAAATATAAAGGCTATGCATACCGGGCATTCCTGAAGGAAAGACCAGAACAATGTTGTACAAACCTATTCAAAGATATTATAGAAGAAAACTTTTCTGAACCAAAGAAATGCCTGAATCGATGGAATAAAAAAATAACCTTACTATATCAGAGGACTTTGATGGGGAGTGTTCAGATAGGAAAATCAGGAAATATTATAAAGGAAAAGTCAGGCTGGCCTGCAACTTTATCCTTTAGTGCCAAAAAACATGGTAGCAAATGAGTGCAAAATGTTGAAGGTAATGAGTGTGTTCTCCGATTTGGCAGCCAGCCTGGTTCTTTCATGTATAAAAGTAGCTGAAAGACATTCGCCAACACACAGACTCAGAGAAAATAGCACACAGCACTTATTAGTTCAAGGGGTAGGAGTCTAGGGGACTTGATAACAAAATCTAATTCCCCCAAAAGATAGATCAAAATTACCAATTTAGGAATGGAGAAGCTATGAAATGCATGAGTTGGTGGTGAACATTATATTCATTTAAATATAGAACTAAGGCTAAACAGCTGTGGGGATTATGGTTACAGAACAGAATGTAAATATTCTAAACCACAGAAGAATGAACAGGAACAGCTTAACCAACAACAATGGCAGAGGAGGGGGTGTGGGTGGATGTGCACGTGCCCCAATTTCTACATCTTTCATGGTGGAGAGCCCGTGCATTGGCAAACACATAAAAGTGATAAATTTAGAAATGGATGTTTAAGTATATTGTTTAAAGTTATCAGGGTGACCACTTCAATAGACTACACACTTTCCAAACCATTAGAAGAATGGGGGGTGGGGGGAGAAGAAACCTCATAAATAAAATGAGAGGGAGAGGGGGACGGGGAAGGGGAGGAGGAGGGGGAGGGGGAGGGGGAGGGGAGGGGGAGGGGGAGTAGAAAAAGAAAAAGAAGGAGAAGAAGAAGGAAGGGAAGGAGGGGGAACGAGGAAGGAAGGGATCACATAGCAAAAAATAGAAAACAAAATAAACATTTTTAAAAAATAAAACAAGATGACATGATTTTAGGCTGAACATATTGGTAGGGCACTAATGTAAACAAAATGTACTTTTCTACAAACAGAAAGGCCCTATAAGTGAAAAGTGCAAGCTGAAAAACATTAGCATGACCCATTCTGGATCGCATAACTATACATACCAGTGTTCTCGTATGTGCTTATTTATGCATAGAAGTTTCTGGAAGCCTTCCAAAGAAATTGCTAATAGTGATTAGCTTCGGGGGTGGTGCTGGAAAAATTGGAGGGGGAGAGGGATTTTATTCTTCACTTTATACAGAAACCATGTGTTACATCTGTGGTTTAAAATGTAACTTAAATATCAAGTAAGTATAATACAAGATGAAAATGGCCGTAATGGCAGAACATACAAAGGGTTTGGGGAGGTGACAGGAAGGAATAACTAATTTTGCCTGAGTGAGTTAGGAAAGGTTTTAGAAAGTAGATGACGTGTGAGCTGGGCCTTGAAGAATGACTGTCATTTTTTTGGAGGTGCAGATCAAGCAGATGAGGCAGAGGCAACAGTGGCAGAGAGTGCATGCGTCTTTCACAAATGATGTGTATTCCCCAGGGAGGTGGGAGCACAGGGCCCTCATGTTTGAGGCGTGGCTCTGCTCCCAGGGCCCGAATGCAGGCTAATTGACAAGCCCTAGAGAAATCTGAAAAGAGTGCAAAAGAAAGAAGAGGACTTTTGCGAGGGAAGGAGCAGGCTGGCCGTGCTCTGAGCTCCAGCAGGAGGGCAGGCGTGCACAGGTGACTCAGGGCCTGGCTGCATCGCTGCTCGGGTCGGTTTCCCCATCCTCTTGGCTGCACTGCCTGTGTCCACAGGAGCAGGCAGCCGGTGTTTGCAGCAGTGTCTGCATGGAAGGACCTACTGGGTTGTGTGTTTGGTCAAGACTCTGTTTTGGTTGCGTGTCTGCTTTATTCTTTTCTCTCTCTATGGGCAAGCTTTTTATTATTTTTATTTTATTTTCCTTTTCTGTACCAATGGCCACTCCAACTCTAGAGTAAGATCATGAACCTCATGATGGCCTGTGAGGTGGGAATCGTGGATCCTATTTTACAGATGTAGCAACCGAGACTCCGAGCACTGCAGTCACCCAGTCACCCACCTATTAGGTGGCAGAGCTGGGATTTGAAGCAGGTCTGTCTGGCTCTAACACCCAGAGGCCATTCACTTTCCACCCCCCGAGGCCCCCACTGACACTCATACAATACTAATACCCAACAAGAGTGCCTCCACCGCTTCCCTAGATTGGACTTTCCAGCTGCCAATCTCAACAGACTCCCTTCTCTATGGTCTTTTACTCCCACCACCACCGCCCCAGCCTTACCAACAGCTAGAGGAGGAAAGAAATTTTTTTTTTTTTAGTGCTTATTTGCTGGGTGTTTCCACCACTAACCCTAAAAGAGAGATGATTATTCCTATTTCACAGTCAAGGAAATTGAGGCTTGAGGGATTAAGTCAGTTGCCCAAAGCCCCAGGGCTAACATCGGGAAGAACAAGGATTCAAAGCTGGCTTTGCTCACTCCCCGGCCATTGTCTGAGGCTGTCTCTCCTGGAACACCAGCCCAGGTAGTGGAGCACAGCCCCAGGACAGCCACAGCACTAAAAATACAACCCAGCATGGGGGCAAAGGATTGGTTCCCTAGAGCAAGCAAATTGGGAAACAAACATGGCTAGACAGCCCCCAGGTGGGGAATTTGGGAGGAATTCCCAAATGGAAGATGGGGGAGCTCTGCCCGAGGGTCAGGTAGAAAAAGTCTTTCTGAAAAAATGGGTCCAGAGACTTGGAGATAAAACATGGCTACCCTCCAAGCCTCGGGATTTTGGACTTGTTTCCCAAATTCCTATCAGAAATACCATAATTAAAAGGGATTGAAAGCAGGTCATTACATCCCAAGCAGCAGACAGGGGGAATCAAGAGTTTTCAGGCTACTCAGAGCCAGTTAACAAAGCGAAAAATATGTTTCTTTCCCCAGATGCTAAGCAAGTAGCATTCCTCTGGGCAAGACTTCCTGCTACTCATAAGTATATATGTGTACCAATTCCGAATCAAGAAACAGCAGAAGGTAGATATCCACCCAGTCATCAGAAACAGAAGCACCGGACAGGACACCGGGCTAAGGCATGGGGTTGTATGTTCTCATGTGCCACAGACCTCTGGAGTCACTTATCGGCCCCACTGACCCCCAGTTTCCTCATCTGTGAAATGGCCAGCACGGAAGTAATGTTGAAGGCTCCACTGGACATTCTGATTGATAGAGATGTACAAATATAGGCAAAGATTTAACCAGCATCTTTCGACAAATATTTACTGAGTGCTGTGCTGTGTACTCTGACCATTACTGGGCATGTAAAGAAGTGAACAAGACAGACAAAGTCTTTATCCTGGGGGTACCCTGAAGTCTCATGGAGGTGGTGGATAGGAAATAAATATAAGTAGTTTGTTATTGAGGTACAATTGTGCTAAGTGCTATGAAGGTGAACCACACGATGGCCTGGCCCGGGAAGCATTCCTCCAAAAGGTGACATGTGGGGCCGGCCCGGTGGCTTAGGCGGTTGGAGCTCCATGCTCCTAACTCCAAAGGCTACTGGTTCGATTCCCACATGGGCCAGTGGGCTCTCAACCACAAGGTTGCCGGTTTGATTCCTCGAGTCCCGCAAGGGATGGTGGGCTCTACCCCCTGCAACTAAGATTGAACACGGCACCTTGAGCTGAGCTGCCTCCCGGATGGCTCAGTTGTTTGGAGCGTGGGCTCTCAACCACAAGGTTGCCAGTTTGATTCCTCGAGTCCCGCAAGGGATGGTGGGCTGCGCCTCCTGCAACTAACAATGGCAACTGGACCTAGAGCTGAGTTGCGCCCTCCACAACTAAGATTGAAAGGACAACAACTTGACCTGGAAAAAAAGTCCTGGAAGTACACACTGTTCCCCAATAAAGTCCTGTTCCCCTTCCCCAATAAAATCTTAAAGGAAAATAAAAAAAAGGTGACATGTAGGCTGAGAATAAAAATCACAATAGCTAATACTTACATAGCACTTAGGATGGGCCAGCACTGTTCTGAGACCTCGAAGATTAGTTGGCATTAACACTAAGAAGAGACGTGGAGGGAGAATTTCAGACAAGAGGAATGGTGTGGGTAAAGTCCTTCAGAGGAGAGGAAAACGGAAGATTAGAGGAGCTGAAAGGCCACAGTGAAAGGGAGAGAGTTACAAGATGGGGTATAGAGGGAGGTGGGGCCATGCCGGGTCTTAGCGTAAATTTTGGAAACCAGGAAAGGTTTAAAGCAGTAAAGAAATGAGACCAGAGAGTAGTTGGGAAGCGAATGCATTGGGCCCAGTGAGAGATAACAGGGGCTTGGACTTAGTAGCAGTGGAAAGGGAGGGAATCAGGATGCATGCAAGATATATTCTGGAGGTAGTCTGAATGGGTATTCATGCTTGACCAGTGCCAAGGATAACACACAGCCCTCTGGCCTGGGCATCTAATGGGATGCTAGTGCCAGTTCCCTGAGATGGGGAAAGCTGGAGGAAGACATGGATGGTGGGGAAAGTTCCAGTTTAGTAGTGGCATGGCAAAAACGGTTCCAGTCTGAGAATCAGAATCCCGTTGTTCTAGTATTGGCTCTGCTAATATTTAGTTGTATGACCCTGGATCAGTCATCCAAATCAAATATAGCAATTGGACTAAATTACCTGCAACAGTCTTTCCAGCTTTAAAGTCTCCTTGTTTACAGCAGGCATTTCAAATGGGTGACTTGGGGGCTGGATTCAGGCCACAAGAGTTGACCCACACTGAGTTTAATCATTGGTACATTCCCATCACAATCCAGATTTCTGGCTTTTCTTGAGAAAAAAAGAAAAAAGACAAGGTCTGCAACACCGGGACTGTGATTTCTCTTACATGTGGACTCTAAAGAACAAAATAAACAAAAAGAAACTAACTCATAGATACAGAGAATATTTTGATGGTTGCCAATGGGAGGGGGTTTGGGAATGGATGAAAAAGAGGAAAATGGATGAAAGAAGCTGCTATGCCTCTCTGTCTTAGTAGAGTGGCCTCACATAGTAGGTATCCCGTGGGGCCCAGTAGTTCCGTCTCCCTGGTCACCTGAGCTGGGTGCTCCAGGTGTGGCCCTTGTGTGTGCCCTCCTGTTGTAGTTGAGACTTGATTGCTGTTTGCATGTCAATGGTAGGGATTGACCCTCAGACTGATTGGTTGTGAGGACTGGCTATGACTACAGTGGAGGAGATGTTGTGCAGGGGCTGACCCTGTAGAGCAGGATTCACTTTAGCAGGGCTCTGGTGCCTGCCCCACCTGCCCTTTGGGTGTGTTGTCCTTGGAGGTGGCCAAGTGATGCACTGGCCCAGGCCACTTGCCCTGTCAGCCCCAGGGTCTCCTGGGAGGAGACCCACTGCTAGCCAAGTTCAGCTGCAGTCTGTGCCTTGCCTGGGGCCACCTGGCATGAGCCAGAAAGCAATCCAGAGATGTGCTTGGGGGCGCCTTGAGAGGCCAAGTTGCAAACCAAGGCCAGCTGTTGCTAGTGCCAGGCTTAGGGCTGCTCAGCCAGAGCATGAAGCCAGAGCTGCAGCCAGATGCTGCTTGTTTAGGTTTTGTGAACCTTTGAGAGATTTTAGGAAAGTCCACAGCATAAGCCAAGGCAGCCCATTTATACGGAAAAGCCACTGGAAGAGGTTTGGGTATACCTGAAAGTTGGGTGGGGTGGGGTCTCAGGGAATCACTAGGGTGGGGCAGATAAAAGGTGTAGCCAGTTTGATGGAGACTCAGATACTGTGTCTGCATGCGTCTGCACGCAGGGAGGGGGAGGGCTCAACAAAGAAACTATGGCTTCCGTCAGCTCCTCCGGTGGGGAGAAAGCTGCCCCTCCAGCTCTCATCCTGAAGTTAGACAACTCAGCTCCTCCCCACATGTCCCTGGTGTCTTTTGAGCCACTGCATCAGCGCTGGAGCTCAGAGTGAGTGAGTCCATCAGCACGTAAGTCCATGCGCAGTCCCTTTAAGAGGAGCACCTGGGAGGGCAGGCACCCTCTGTTCACTCAGCTACAATCTCTGCTGGTTTTCACAACAAGAAGTTATGGGGACTTCTCTCCCAGCACTGAAACCTTGGGCTGGGAAGGGGCTGGGACCACTTGCTCCTCAGGGGGGGACCTCCACAGCCAAGATATCCCTCCATATGTTTAATGGTCACACATGGATGTGGGACCAGTCCATTCGGCGTCTCTGCCCCTCCTACCAGTCTCAAGGTGGCTTCTTCTGTTCATTTGTCGTTGTAGGGCCTTGGTTCATTAGACTTCAGGTGATTCTCAGTAATGGTTGTTTTGTAGTTTAGTTGTAATTGATGTCGTCCTGAGAGGAAGTGAGCACAGCGTTTGCATACTCTGCCATCTTGACCGGAAAATCAGAATAATGTATTTTTAAGGCTTTAAAAAAGTATTGTCAAGTTGCCCTCCAGAAAGTTTGTTCCCATTTTCACCATTCGTCATCCCTCATGTCTTGCCAATACTGGATGCTATCACTTGAAAAAAATTCCCTGAAGGGGCTTTCCAGGTGGAGGCACATGAGGAAACCCTGTTGTCAATACAAACCATGCCTTGTTGTTATAGAACACTTGAGAGCAGGAATTGGCAGATTTCTTCAGGAAAGGACCAGATAGTAAATAGATGTTTCTGATTTAATGCTTACAGGGCCATAAAGTCTCTGTAGCAACTACTCAACTTTGCTATTGTTGTGAGAAAGCAGCTGTTGACAATACTTAAATAAAGGGGTATGGCTGTGTTCCAATAAAACTGTATTTACAAAAATAGTCAGTGGGCCAGATGTAGCCCATGGGCCATAGTTTGCCAACTCCTGCTTCCTCTCATTTCTTCCTCCTAACCATCTTGTGAAGTAAGTATGGCAGGAATGAGTGTGTGTGTTTGTTACACAGAGAAACTGAGGCTCAGAGAAACCAAGTAACAGCTAGTAATTGGAAAAGCTGGAAATTTGAACCCAGAGCCTGACTCCTAATTTAGAGCTCTCTCTCCTGCATGATGACCCTTTTTTCACGAATGTGTAGCAGTGCGAATTACATAAACAGCAATAAATGAAAAAAATGCCAAGCTCATTTTCCAAATTCGTAGTCCATTTGAGGACTCGGAGTTTGAGGGAGTGATTATAATTCAGTGCCTGAAAGTGCTTTGTAAAGCGCCCTGTGCTGTGAAGAGTTCATACGATGGTGGCATTTGCTGATGATGTGGTTGCTCTTTATGAAAAGAGCTTGATGGTGGCGGAAGGCAGTTGAATTAATAAACTCTTTCAGTTGCAAGTAACAGAAAATCCAACTCCAAACAGTTAAATGAAAAAAAGAAATTCATTGGTTGCCGAATCTCAGATCCAGGGGGCAAGGGCTTCAGGCACAGCTGGATCCAGGGCCTGAAAAGAAATCTTGAGGGTGCTGTCACTCTCTCCTCTCTCTGCTCTGCTTTTCTCTTTGTAAGTCTTTACGTAGCAAACAAGAAGGCCAGGCCCATGTGTGTTCAAAAGCTAGGGAGACTCACTCTCTTGACATCATATTTCAAAATTTCACAGAACTCTGATTGTCCCTTCTTCAGTCATGTGCCCACCACTGGATCAATCACTGTCCCCAGGGGCATCAGCACTTTCATTGACCACTCTTGTCGGGGGATCTACCATCGTACTTGCTACTCCATTAGGGTCACATTGAGTGGGAATGAATGAAAGCTACCAAAAGACCACTAACACAGCCAAACAACTTTAAGAGGTTTATATCCATCCATTCTGTGAGGGCTCCAATAACAAGAGCCTAAGAATTTCCCCAGTGTCTGTAGTGCTGTCTTGCCCTGCTCGTGTACTTCTAACCGTAAGGAAAAAATGGGAGCACACATTATTATGGGTTGAATTTTGTCCCCCAAAAAAGATATGTTGAAGTCCTAACCCCAGGTACTTTAGAATGTGATCTTATTCAGAAATAGGGTCATTGCAGATAGAATCAGTTAAGATGAAGTCATACGGTGGGCCCCTAACCCAATAGGACTGGTGTCCTTATAAGAAGACAGCCATGTGAAAACAGAGACACAGAAAGAATGTGTGATAAAGGCAGAGATTGGAGTGAGGCAGCTGTTAGCCAAAGAACACCCAAGATTGCCAGCAAACCACCAGAAGCTGGGAAGAGGCGAGGAAGGATTCCCCTACAGGTTTCAGAGGGGGTATGACCTTGACAGTACTTTGATTTCAGAATTCCAGCCTCCAGAACTGTGAGATAATAACGCTCTGCTCTTTTAAGCCACCCAATCTATTACAGCGGCACTAGGAAACTAATGTAGACATTCTGGCAGAGGAAATCGTATAAGGAGGGACGGAAGGGGATAAAAAGTATGGCCACGGAAGCCTTAAGAAGCGAGGGTTCCCAGAAGGAAGGGCTTGATCAGCCAGAATGTGGGAGGCAAAAAAGTGGAGAAAAGGTGTGTCAGGAGCATCTGCTGTATGAGTCCCCTCCAGGACAGAGACACAGCTGGGCCACAATGTTGATGTAGCTGTGAATTACTCCATTGGCACAACTGAGGCAAGTTTACTTGCCGTCACCACTCACTGTGAGTCACCATTCAGGGATTTTATTGGCCCAGCTTCTGGTTCCCCTGCAGCCCTGCTCACACCTACTTGTCTGCTCTTATATGGATGGCTTTTCAGTCTTTAGAGGACACACCCTAATATAGACATTTTCAAGTGCTTGGCTCTGCCGAGAAGAATGGCAATAGCTACCTGGCTTCAGGTGCCCAGTGCAAGCATCTGTTCTTAACAGCATATGTAACATCCTCATCAAGGCACCTCCCAAGTGCATATTTACTGAGGGGGAGCTTCCCCTGGGCATCCGCAAGAGGTTTCTTTGCCTCTAGAAGGGTCTGTGCCCACCTGTAGCCCAGGCATCTACTGTATTGGAGAAATAACACCATAACATTGAATGGTCAGAAGGTGTGAAATAAAAAGACTCATTTGTTTCTACTCAAAGCCTTATTTGCATTTGAGTGTGTCAAGCTACTAAAATAGCTTAGCTCCAATCTAAGTATTGGGGTTAATAAAGATCAGATGTGGTCTAAAGAGACAGTGAATGTGAAAGCCTGGCACTTTCTAGGTGCTCAGCAAGATACTTCCTTCCTACCTGTCTTCCAGGGCCTTCCACCCCAGAGGGGGATGTGTCACCCATATCTCTTGCCTGGGGTAAGGCAGTAACCTCTGGCCGGTCTCCCTACTTCCTTCCTTGCTCCTTCCCCATATCTATTTATTCTCAATAGCCAGAGTCTCCTTTCAAAATGTAAATCAGTTTATGTCACTCCTCTCCAGGATCCTCAAAAGGTGCCCCATCCCACTCATGGCAAAAGCCAAAGTTCTATAAGTCTCTACACCAGAGGTTCTCACTTTCAACGCTATTGATATTTGGACCTGGATAATTCTTTGGGGCAGGGGGAGGGGCCGTACTGTGCACTGTAGGATGTTTAGCATCACCTTTGACCTTTATTCAACCGATGCCAGTAGCATCCCCGCCCGAAGTTGTAACAACCAAAAATGTCTCCAGGCACTGTCAAATCACCCCTGGTTGAGAACCACACTCTACACCATCTCAGCCCCTGTTATCGCTGTACCTTCTCCTCCCTCATCCCACCAAGCTATAGTCCTGCCATGTGAGCTCCCACCCCAGAGCCTTTGCACAGGCTGTCAGCTTGGATGCTCTTCTCCCAGACGGAGTTCCCCAGACTCTCTCTTATCCCCCATGACGAACTCTCTCACCTTTTTCAAGTCTTTGCTCAAATAATACTATCTTGGTGTGGCTCCTTGACAATGATATTTGAAAGTGCATTTACCACCTGATGTCCTTAGGACTCTCTATCCCACCCACTTTGCTCTTTTTTCCATACCACTTACTACTTTCTAGTACTTCTTAACTTTTTTATTGTTTATCATTTTTGTGTATCTCCCTCCACTAGAATATAACCTCCATGAAAGCAGGGCTTTTGTTTGCTACATCCACTATTGTATTCTGAGTGCTTACAATACTTCCTGGCACATAGGAGGTATCCGATAAATAGTTGTTGAATAAACTGATGTGCTCCTCAGAATGGTGGATGGAGTCATCAGCTGTAAGAGCTTAACACGGTGGAGAAAGCACAGCCTTCCCAGTCAGGCAGAGCTGGATTTCAGTCTTGTTCTGGTCACATATTAACAGGGTAACCATGGTTGAGCACCTCTGCCTCTCTGAGTCTTGGTTTTCTCGTGTGGTAACTGGGATGATGTGAGTGTACCATGGTTGTTGGAAAGACTAAAAGTTGTGCGGATGAAAGCAACAGGACAAAGCCAGGTGCATAGTAGGTGCTCAATAATCGCTAAGATTATTATGACAAAAGGGATAAGTGAAACATGGAAAGGTTTATATTGTGCTGAGCCCTGTAGGATAAGTAGAATCTAACAAGTGAAGATGTGTGGAGAAGAGGAAGACACATTTTACTAAGCTTCACAACTTTCTTCTGGAGAAAAAAAGGAGTGATTCAGTCCAGCTTACATTTCTGGAACGGTGATATTTGATGCTCGTGCTGCCTAAATATATGGAAGAAACCTCAAGAGAGAGGAAAAAAATGAATTTGGCAATCCTTTGATTCTTGACTTTAGAGGTTGATTTTGAAATATGCCATGAGCATGAGAAGCTAATGAAGGGAGTTGTACTTGTAGGTTGGCCATTGAAATTTACAACTCTGACAGATAGGAAAATCTGAATCCGAAACGATGAAATTCATTTGGCAATTGAATAGAGAGGATTGCCTTCTGGAACAGAGTCAACCTAGCCCTAATGAGGCTTTGTGGGGTAAGGCAGGTAAACCAGTTGGCCAGTCTGTGTAAGCAATGCTATGAGAATGCTGTCAGCTAGGCTCTTTCCCATTCAAGCAAGTATATTGAATTGAAGGATGTACTAAGCTAGGTACTGGGTGGGGGAGGCGAGATACAGAGGAAAGCAGACCATGGCCTCTGTCCTCAAGTTGACTATCTGATGGAAGAGACAAACGAGGAAGCAATTCTGTACTAGAATTAAACGATGGCGAGGATTTGGGCAGAAGCAAAGAGCTGTGGAAGCATAGAGAAAGGAGTGAATAATTCTACCACGAAGAATTAGAGAAGACTGCCCAGAGAAGGTTGCATGTGAACAGGAGCCACAGAAAAGCAGGAAACATATACGAGGACGTGGCTAGGATAAGCGAGCTGTCTGAGGAGCCGCGGGGAGCTGTGTTTAGACGTAAGTAACCCTAACGTCACCCAGGGGAAAAAGAACATAGGGATCAAGGTTTATGTATTTATTCGTTCAATTGCAAAGTATTTACTGAACTTCTATTATGTGTCGGCGTTGAGGTGCTGAGGATATGGTGATGAAGACAGACTGGGCCCCTGCCTTCATGGAGCTTATAGTCTAGTATGAGAGGCAGAGCAGGAAGATGTAGACACATAAACAAGGTAATTTTGGAAAGTAATAAGCACCAAGAAAACTACTGTGCAGGTTTCGTTCTCCTCCCAAGCGCACCAAGTAAGTAGCACACTCCATCTTGGTAGGACAGAATAAGAAGTGGGGCAAGAGGCTCAGAATATTCCAGAAAATGTCCTCCTCATGGCAACAGAGGAATAAAGAAGAAACATTCTTTGTCCCTCCTCCCGAAAGACTAGATGGGATCCCCTAAGGAGAGTGTAGAGGGCTCAGAACCACATCCAGAGCGGGCAGCATTAAGGTTTCAGATAAAGATGTGAGCCAAGATCAAGGAAGAGAGGCCTGCAAGGGAGAAGAAAAGCCAGGAGAGTGGCCTGTCACACACGTCAGGAGTGGCAAGCATTTTTGTGAAGGAAGGCCTGGCTCCTGAGCCAAATGGTTTTGAGGGAAGAAATAAGTGAGAGAGGGTCTTTGGGTGACACTGATGATCTAAGCAAGAGCATTTTCAGCGGAGCAGTGAGGACAGAGCAATGGGGACAGAGCAGAGGGGACAGAGCAGTGGGGACAGAGCAATGGGGACAGAGCAGTGGGGACAGAGGTGTGGTTGGTGCTCATAGTCTTACCTGGGCTAATTGTCAAGGATCTGGCCTGGGTGTGGCTAGGGTGTCATGTGGGATCTGACACCCCACATTCTGAGGGAGTTGGGACTACATGGGGAAGGTCTAACAGGGAAGGCCTCTGAGAGCCTCCAGTGAGTTTGTGCTAGACTGGACTGGGCCACAGGTCTGGACCTCCCAGACATCTGCTTTTGATAAGGATGCAATAGGGCCAGTGGCTGGGGAAGGGTCCTCAGGGGAGATCCTGGGCTGGTATCATCCAAGATACCTGACATTTCTTGTATTTCACCACCCCGTCTTCCATGCTAGATCCAAATTCAGTTCTGACCCCATCTGTGTGACTGTGAAGGGCAATCAGTATTGCTTTTGATAAGCATGCAATAGGGCCAGTGGCTGGGGAAAGGTTCTCAGGGGAGATCTTGGGCTGGTATCACCCAAGATACCTGTCAGGTGTTGATCCAGGTGGGGCTTTTGCTTTTTCTTTCCCTTTTCACTCTACCATCCCTTCCTCGGAGTCAATTCTGGGGGCTTCAGAGTGTTCTGGACCACTGGGTAAGGAACCAGCTGGCAGCTGAACACCAAATGCCTGTTGGAACCCAGTGCTGCGTGTTCCCAGCTCCAGCCGGTGGCAGAAGATGCCTATCCAGTTGCCAAATCAGACCCTCACTCCGACCACAACCACTTTTCAGCTCCTAGGACCTTCCTGCTTCCCTCTGAGGCCTCATCTTCCTTGTGACACTTCATGGTTCCCCAAACAACATGTAACATCTCCTGGACTTTGACCATGCTGTCTCTTCCACACGGAATCCCCTTCTCTGAATTCACATCGACCACATGTACGGATGTGTGTGTGCAGACATACACCCAAGCAAAACGCTTTTCTGCAATGGGTTTTCCATGCTGCAAATCTTGTGCCATTTTGATATGACTCTCATCCATTCCTTTCAATGGTTTCAAAATACGCCTTGATGTGATTAGACCACAGTTTATTCCACCATTGCCCTACCAACGAGCCCCCCAAGTCTTCTATGAACAATGGTACAATGCAGTAAACATCCTGGAACATATGTTTTACATACCAGTGTATTTGGAAGGTTCTTCTTCCCCTGATACCCTGTGATTCTTTGTCCAAAAGTCAATTCCAGGATCTCTGCTGCTGAAAACAGCATTCCTGGTTACCCAGAAAGAGTGGATCTCTCCCTCCCCTGTGCAATCTAGTCCTGTGTCCAATCTAGTCCTGTGTCCAATCTAGTCTTGTGTCCAATCTAGTCCAGTCTACACCTTTGCTATGGCATTTTCAAGAGTGTGTTGAAATTTCTAGTAAAAGTCTTTTTGACAGGAAGCTCCTTGAGGGCTGCGTCAGTGCTACTCATCTCCGAATCCCCTGCGTTTAGCACAGTGCCTGCCGCACAATATGTGTCCAATAAATGTTTGTTGAGTTAAATTGCAAAGAATTTGGGCTTTTGAAACCAGACTGGGTAGAGTTTGAATCGTCGCGGTTCTGTCATGTGCTTGCTGTGTCGCTTAGTTTTCTCATCTGTGTAAGGGGGGAGAATACTCCCCAGCTGTGTATGGTTGTGGGCAGGGTCGAGATCATGCAGCACTCGGCCTGGCGTGTGGGTCGTGTTTGAAGTGGACACTGTGATGATTGGTGTGTGCTCGGAGAAGGACAGAGGGAGATCTTGGGTTGGCACTGGGCCCTTTCCATGCACCTCCAGGCTTTGCAGGTAGGAAAACTCCCCAGAACCAGCTGGCATTCCCCTGACAGATCCCAGATAAATTTACAGGTGCCAACCTGTCTGGTACCTGTTGCCTCCACCCATCTCATTATAAGTACCCAAGGCCTTCCCAGACGGAGATGACGGGCTTCCATTCCCCTGACACACCTGGTGGGCAGTGTGGGCATCGCCTGACACTGCTCTCCAAGGTGGAAGGCTTGATGAAGGGCCATCCCTACTGCTTTTGATAAGCATGCAATAGGGCCAGTGGCGGGGGAAGGGCCCTCAGGGGAGATCTTGGGCTGGCATCACCCAAGATACCTGTCAGGTGTTGATCCAGGTGGGGCTTTCCCTTTTCACTCTACCATCCCTGGACCACTGGATGAGGCTTGATCACACAATGGCAATTTGAATAAGAGTTGAACAATGTCTTGGGGGCACATACTTCCTCCTGCTGGACAATCCACCCTCGGTCCTCATGGGACAGTAAAATCAGGACACCTGAGCACGTTCAGCTTCTGGCCCCTCCAGGGGCTCCCAGGGCAGGGGTGGCAACCTGGCCCCCTCATTTGCTCCCTGTCTATGGTCTCGTCTCCTTCCTTATCACCAGCTCAGGGAGGGTTGCAACAAACAGATCACAAGCAGGCAGGTGGATCTGTGAGCTTCCCCTGAGCTTAGCCGATTTTTAGCTTAATACTCATAAATGTGGCACCTGCGATGTAGGGTTCCACAGTAACCTCCTTCCCCCAAGGCAATGACTCATCTCTGTAGAGGGTGACTTTGGAGGCAAGAGAAGAAATTCAGTGCTCTGGGGCCCAGGTAGGGGTGCAGAGGTGCACAAAGCATACTGTTTCTAACACCTCTGTGTCAGCCCAGCACACCAGACACCATCCATCTTCCCATCTGAGTTTCAGCAACAGACTCCCAGCCTTTCGTCTTATCCCACTCAAAACCCATGTCCGTAGAGCAGCCACAGCTAGACTTCCAAAGCTCACCTCTGTCCTGCTAGTCTCCAAGCTCCGTATTCATCGCAGGCCCCTGCGGCCCCAAACTCCTCAGCACCATCCGGCAGGGTCAAGCCCAGGCTCATTTCTCTGGCAGCATCGCATCTCTTCTCACCTTGTATGTGGTACAAGCCCCAGCAATGTTGAACTCGTGGCACTCACCATCTTTCTCTCACCCCTAAGCCGTTGCACGTGCAATTCCTGCTGTCTAGAACGAACACACACACGCACACGCACGCACACACTTTTCCATCTGACTTAATCCTAAATCGTCCTTGAACTCTCAGCTTAAACAGAGCTTGGTCCAGAAAGCCTCCCTGGCTCCCCAGGTCCTGCTGAGGCCCCCCTGCCAGGAGCTCCATAGCGCCCTGCACTCCGCTGTCGTGGTGCCATATTCGATGGGCCTGTTGGCTTGCTCGCCTTCCCTACTGGATGGAGAGCTGTTTGAGGTCAGAGGACATCTGCTGTGTGCTGTGCCTGGAACATGGAAGACAGACTCCATCGTTTCACACAATGACAAAATAGCCAGTGCTTTGCAGCAAGGCCCACTGTGGGGAGGGTCCTGTTTGGCCATGTTGGGTGTGTAACCCTTGACTCCTACTGCTGGGTCTCTTTCAGGAGGAGGGGACAATGATGAAGGAGGAGCCACCTGGCTCCTCTCTCTCCTTTTCTGACACAGTGTCCTATGTATTATGACACCCCTCTTCTCTCTCCCTTATCAGCTATCCATTGAGTAGCTCCCATTCCAAAGCATGACCCTCCCCTTGCCAAAGAACATCCCACCCACCCTCAATCCCAAGAAACTTTGTTTGTTTTGCTGAACCTATTCTACTTCCCTGGAAGAGGAAGGAGAGTTTTTGTTTTGTTTTTTACATCCCCCAGAAGGGGACCCACATCAGACGTTCTGTGGAGATCCATCTTTCCCCCATTTACACACAATTTGGGGCCCTTGAATGGGGATTGGGCCCCAGCCTAGCCAAGTATAAGTCCTGACAAAACAGACAGACACTTTTCTCTGTCCACATCAGTATCAGTGGCCAACCCGTCTGTGGCCTGATGGGAGGCAACCCTCTCCACAAAGCTCTCTTTCTCTGGCCATTTCCGCATTACACAGGATTCCCAGGGAAAGACCTAGATCTGGCTCCTTGACCCAGGACAAAGGGTTCCCCAGGCCCCACCCAGTTTCCCAATGTGGGAACCACCCGGCTGGCCGCCTCCCTGGCTCACGGGTCACAGAGAGAAAGAAGGGACTGTTAAGAGTGGCTTGAGTTCCCACATAGGAAAGTGCCAGCTCCAGACAGCATGGATTTGTGCTTGGGAGGATCTGTCCTCTCCCCCGGCCGAGGAGAATCATGTCCTGTGGAATCATGTCCTGTGGAGGACCAGGGGGAGCAGTGAAGGGTGGCTGGGCCATCCCTCCCCTAGGCAACAGGCAAACTGAAAACACACACGTGCCCTCAGGGAGAGGACTCCTCATCTAAACCTTAACCCCGAGAACAGCCATTCCCAGCATCCTCCAAGACAATATCTCTCTCCAACCCTGCACACACATCAGCTTTTCTCTATTTTTCAGAAAATTGCCCTAAACCAAAAGATACCACCCATTTTACTTGTGTTCCTAATCTGCATATATTTATAGAGCTGGAGCTATATATGCCCTTGGATGGGCAAGACATTGTATATAATTAGAGCTTGTACAGACCTTTTTTCATAAGTACGTCTCCTCAGGGGTCTGTAGATGGTACTTTATCTTCTATCACTAGTGAAAGGACAAATCTCACCAATGGCTAAGACAGATGGAAGCACAAAAGCAAAGGAGTAGAAATTCCCAGCCATTTGTGTGGACGTTCTTAATTATTACCTTTCTCTGTATCAACTGCTGTTCTCTGGAATTTAAGGCTCAAAGCCCCAGACAGTGCCCAATTTGAGTGTATGGGTGTAAGTAGCTATGTTTTTGTGGGGAATAGACAGAAGATCTATTGCGATCCTCAGCACCCTAACCAATACCCCAAGAACCCTTGTAAACTAAAGAAACTTTGAAAACAATCGAGTCACTTCAAGCTAATTTAACATCATCATTACAAATGAGGACACTGTGACCCACTGAAGAAAGAGATGTACCAAATAGCTTTATGTTGCCAGAGCCAGAACCCATGTCTTCTAACTTCCACCCAGTCCACCATGCTTTGCTCCATTACCAATAGAATTGATCTTGTCATTCTCAAACATCTGTAGAGGTCGCCTAAGGGATGGGCTGTTCAGCTTCATCTTTTTAGAAAGTGTGCCTATCGCCTCGCGCCCTCCTACTCCCCACTTGCTACACTTATCTCATTACTCCAAATATTGATCTCATCATTCATTGTGTAAGTAACACATACTTAGTGTGTAAAATTCAATCTCGACGTTGTGTGATCTCCACATATGCATCTTCTGCAGGAGCAGTTCTCTTGCACAGCACGCTTCCTGGAAATGACTGATTGCTCTCTATAGATAACAGCTGACCCAAGATGGGCCAATCTGATTTCTTCCCTGAGAGTTTTGACAACAGGATGTAAAAAGGGAGCCACCCCTTGCCAAAGGCTAAAACTGTAAGATATGAAACTTGCCTTGTGCCATTAGAAAGTCTCTACAGCAACAGAGACTGAATCCAAAATACAGAGCAGTAGGGTTAGGAGACAGAGAGAATCCCTGTTTGCAGCTTTTCTGAGGCCCAGCTTCATCTCTGGACTTCCTGTAACTTGAATGTCTAACCCTCCCTTGGATTTTGTGAACCACTACACTCTCCTTTGCACTTAAATTAATTGTTTAAAGTGGAGTTTCTTCCCCCTTGAAACCCAAAGCCAAAGAACAACAGTGTAACCATAGCCCCTCTACTTTTTTTGGCACCCATGTCCCAAATCTTTATTCTCCTTTTTATGAAATATATTTTGCTATAAAAATCAATGCATGTGAAGGAGTTATATTCAGTCCTAACTTCTAGATTCGCAACAAGAGGACTTAGAAGTATATAATTTAGAGGCAAAAGTGGAAATAACACAAGCTTCTTACTACCAATTTTCGACTCCTTTCAAGAAACCATGATGATGTATATGAGTTGGTATGAGTAATAGACTATGCCTTAAATACGATGGAAGTTAAATTTTCTTGTGCAATCGACACCTAGAAGTAGGCAGTCCAGGGCTAGTATGATGGCTCTGTTCCATGAAGACCTCAAGGATTCAAGCACCTACTAGCTCATTACCTTCATTCTATTCTTAGTTTCCTTATTTGCAAAATGTAGACATTCGTATGCCTGTCTCATGGCCCAACATGGCTGCTCCGGTCCCTGCCATTACATCTGCATTTCAGCCAGCAGGAAGGAGGAAAGGATGAAGAAGAGGGGGAAGAGCTATGTGTCAGCTCCCCCTTAAGGAAGTTTCTCAGAAGCGGTCATATAACACTTCCACTTAAATCTCACTTGCCAGAACATAGTCATATGGCCATGTCTAATTTGAAAGGAGCATGGGAAATAATAGTCTTGCCTCTTGGGAGTCACATGTACAACTATAAATTAGTGGTTCTTTAACCACAGAAGAAGGGCAGAATGGATGTTAGAAAACACCTGCCCACCATTACTATTGTTTTTACTTTTAACAGTTCTGCCATCTTTCTAGTAGTTACTCCAACAGTTGCAAGTGGAAAGACGGTCTCTCTCATAGTGCCTTCTCTTCCCCTGATGCCTTATCTGTACACACCTAGTGTTTATGACTCCCAACTAGTGGTTTGCAGAGCTGGGGAGAGTCGAATGAAACTCACTTGGAGGTTGGGGCCAAATGGATCTGTTAGACAATTCTGGAACAGACCCATGGTTCAATTTGCCTCTTCCCCAAAGATTTTTGGCCTGAAGCGTAGCCAGCCTGCTGGCTCATAAGGAATGACAAGCTAGACAGTGAATGACTAAGTTCCTACCCACTCTACTCCCACCCCCATTTTTTTAAAGAGAAATATCTTCCGACAGGACCTTCATAAGAGCAGGTGTGATGTAGTCATTATTCATTTATTTATTCGATACATAGTTTTGTAGGCAGGGTGGTAGATAAAGGGATGAACCCTAGCGTCTAAGAACCTCATGTCAAATCCCAGATCTACAAGCCTGGGGAAATTACTTCATCTGTCTAGGATACACTTTTCCTTATCTGTAAAATGTAGATTTACATACGTGCCTCCCAGGATTTTTGAGAGATGATATCAGGGCATCCAGGTTGGACATGTAATAATAAGAGCTCAATAAATACCAACTATTTTTATTAAGTGCCCACTCTGTTCCAGGACTGTGCTAAGAGTGTGGGAAATACAAGCGTGAGTCCTTGCCATTATGTGCTTCCTAGAAACATGGGGCACCATGAGCTTGCCCCATGGGATGCAATGGGGGCGTTCAGCAGAAGCATCTGAACAGTGAGACTTTTCATGGAGTCGGCAGCCAGATCCTGGAGGGCAGAGGGACCATGTGAAGGAGAAAAACCATACTTCCTCTTCCTCTTTCCTTCCCTGTCCCCAAATAGACTTACCTAACGCGTGTTTGTGTCCTGTGCGTTATGTTTGGATGGTCCTGATTCCATGCTCAGTCAGTCCCTTTACGTCAGTTCTGCAAGGGACTTGCTGTCTCCTTGAAATACTAGCAGCTTCCAACAACAACAAAACCACAGGAAGGAAGGGAGGGAGGGAGGGAGGGAGGGAGGGAGGGAGGGAGGGAGGGAGGGAGGGAGGGAGGGAGGAAGAAAGAAAGTAAAGGGGATGAGAGAGGGAAGGAGGAAGAGAGGAGAGATAAAATTAGTTGTTATTTTCATAGAAAAGACAGTAACAATTGAACAATTTAACTTCCATCATTACTTTTTAACACTTCTAAACAATTGATGGCTTAAAAAAAAACGAATTTAGAGTCTTGATGTATATTTTATAGTTCTGCGTACGTGAGGTGATTTTTCAAACATTTATCTCATTACTAAGTATAGAAGTAATAGACACTTAAAATTCAAACAATGAAAAGGACAAAGTGAAAAACAAATGGCACATACGTACCTGTAGTAGACCCATCAAACACGTTTAACATGCTCAGAGCAAAGACAGACAGAAATGGAGAGAGACTAAGATAAGCAATTTAAATCGTGCAGGAAAGACCTTCCTCCTTTCTCGTCTCCAGAGAAGGCCCAGCAAAAGGGGAGCTGCTCTTCCCACAGGGACTGATAACCAACGGAGGGACATTCTAGCGTTTTACGATACAGTAGATACTTTTCATGCAGCAGGGCCCCAAAATAGTTTAATAATTACTTTATCTCGTGCTCAATGGCAAAACCAGAAATTAGTTCCAATATTGAAGGAAAACATGGAGAGATGGTGGAGCTTTGTACTGTCTTTTATAGGTGATACTATGGATTTTCAAGGGTAGTTTTCAGCATATGCTTCTTTTTTGTCTTATTGTTATGCTTTAGAATCAAATCCCAGGATAACATACAATTCCCTCCTTCTTTCCCTCCTCCCTCTTTTCTTCTTTCCTTACTTCCAGCATTTTTTTTTTCTTTAATACCAATGAGATAATATTATGTATACTATTTGACAGTTAGTTTTCACCTAACAAATATCTTGACACATTTTCCATCAGCCTGGAGTAATGTATAGCATTAAAATTTATTAAATCAGTCCCTTCTGATGGTACAAAAGTGCTGCAAAGTCTTGGCACACATATCTTTGTATACATTTGTTTGGTTTTCTTTGTGTATGTGTAGGGTAAGTTCCTTAAAATGGACTGCTAGGTTGAAAGGTATGCACATTTTAATTTGCTAAATGGCCAGATTGCCTTCCAAATATATAATGGTGTGTACTCTGGTGTGTATTCATTTTCATCTCTATGAGAGTCACATAAAGGGTCTTATCTGTCTTGTAATTTGCGTAGTTTTCTGGTAGAGTGAAGGTCAATCAAGGTCATGAAAGGGGGGGGTCAGGGAAGGCTTCCAAGAGGAGGTTACTGTTAAACCATAGATTGAGAGATGGCATGATTTCAAACCCAGAGAAATGGGCAGAGGAAATTCTAGGTATAGGATGGAATATGAAGTCACAGAGGTTCCTGGAGCATGGCCGAGTGGGGAAGGTGGTGCGTTATACCTTGGCAAATTATTGACCATAAGGTGGTCTAGGTCCCAGCCCCAGACAAACAAGCAATTATGTTCTAATAAGGGAAAAGAGACAACAGAATAGAAGGCCAACTCCACGGCATGTTAGATGGTGGTAAGTGCTACAGGGAATAACAATCAGAGAAAGGGGACAGGGAATGTGCATGGGCTCGGGAGTAGGTTGCAGTTTTCGATAAGACCTGAGAAAACCTTATGAGAAGGCGACATTTAATAACGCCCTACAGAGGGTGAGGAAGTAAGCCTGGCAGATTTCTGGAGAAAGAGCATTTGGAATAGGGCACAGCAGGGACAAAAGTCCTAAGGTGAGAGAGTCTCTGGGGAGCTGGGCGAAGAGCAAGGAAGTCATGTGGCTAGACCAGAGAGAGTGACCAAAGGGGGCAAGTGACAGCTGAAGTCCAGGAGGCCCCAGGACTGGGTACTGCAAGGCTCTGTGGTCATTGTAAGGGTTAGGATGCTTTTAAGATGAAAGCCATTGGCAGGTTTTGAGCAGAGGGATGACGTGATCTGACTTATGGTTTAAGGGGCTCATTCTGGCTCAAAGACAGACAAGGGTCAAAACGGGGAGACCAGTTTAGAGGTTATGGGAATAATACAGGTGAGTGATGACAGTGATTTGGACCAAGGCACGGCAGAGACAGTGGTGGGAAATGGCTGGATTCTGGATGTATTTGGAAGACAGAGTCTTCATTCAGGATTTGCCTGTGGATTGGATGTGAGGTGCGAAAGATAAGGAAGAGTCAGGACAACTCTAAGGTTTCGACCTGACCAACTAGAGGGATCGAGCTGCCATTCACTGATGCGAGGAGCAGGTTGGGCTTGGGGGATATTCAAGGGCTCAATTTGGATATTAAATGCTTGTTTCTCATACAGTGCGATTTCCTTCTGTCTGCTTTGGAAGCAAGTTCTACTTCAAACAGAAAGCCCTGGACTCTCAGGGCTGTCAACACTCTCTGCTTACTCAGCTGTAGATGTAACACACTTACCTTGTACTGGCTGAGAGTCTTGTTGATCTCCTATGCATCACAGATCCACTGGGATTATGTTTTCATGGAGCATCCAGGAGGCTAGATGTGAACGGGAGGGCAAGGAATAGCGGTGGATGGGTATATTGCACATGGCTCCTTTGCTCGCGTACATGCTCCACTGTCCAATCAGTCATCACTTACACAAGTTCAAAGGTTAAATTGTTAAGAATTTCAAGACAGCAACAGGCAGAGAATTAAACCAAGCATGGAGCCCTTTTGAGTGTGAGGCCCGGTGCCACTGCCCAGGTCCCGTGCCCAGGAAGGCGACCCTACAGTCAGTCTCCCTCTGTGAACGCCATCGTGGCACTGGTCACACTGCCCCCATGAGGCTTGGTTTTCATCGTCTTCCCCCATTAGACTGTGATGTGTCTTGCTCAGTTACAGCACCAGTACCTAGCACAGTGCAGAACACATAGTAGGCCCTCCTTAAATTGTTGTGGAATGAATATTACTAGAAGAACAAGTCATTCTCTAATGCCGAGCCCATGATCCTCGGTGGATCTTTTCCATGACAGTTCTCATCACCTCTCATTTTATTCATTCATTCAGTATCTCCCGTGTACCCCCAAGAATGTCACAGTCTTGAGGGAGAATAGACATTGAAACAGAAAATCCATTCATCCATTCATGCAATTCAGAACCAAGAAGAGTGCTTGGTATACAGCACGTAGTCAATGGGTATTTGCTCTGGGTAAGACACCGTAAAGTCTAATGGCAAAGACAGATAATTCAGCATTGAAAATGGATACAGTGAGTTGTGCTACAGAAACTCATTGAAGGCACGATGGAGGCACAAAGAAAGGACAGCTAACCCAGCCTTGGGGTTCCAGAAAGATTTCTCAGAGGAAGTATCTTCTTAGAGGATAAAGTGCCCTAAAACGAAAGGCCTTCCAAGCAGCGCAAGCCACAAATGAAAAGGCATCAAGATGTGTAAAAACGTGATGTACTCAAGCAGCTCTATGCAGTTGGCGCAGAGTGTGATGGGAGAAATGCGGCTGGAGAGGTAGGTAATCAGAACTCAGTGTGATAAGTGCTATGGCAGCAGTGCAAACAAAGTCTTCTAGAAGAGCAAAAGAGCGAGCTGCAAATTTCTTTTCAGGGCAATGGTCGTTGGACTCAGTCTGAAGGGGAAATAGGAGTTCGCCTCAGAGAAGGGTATGAAGCGTATCCTAAAACCAGGAGAAAGGCCTGGAGTCATAAAATGGCCTGTTGTCTTTAATAAGTGGTAAGAATTCAGTGGCAAAGGTGCGGAGATGCATAATAAAAATAACAGTCCAACATTTATTGAGCATTTACTATGTGCCAGGCATTGCATTAACTATTGTATTAGCTCATTTCCTCTTAATGACAGCCTTATGAAATGGTTATTTGTATTATTCCCATTTTACAGATAAGGAAATTGGGAAGTTAAGTAATTTGGCCAAGGCCCCATCGCTAGTTAAGTGGTATATTTGGGAGTCAAGCCCAGGTCTATGAGATTCCAAAGCACATGCTTTGAAACACTAATTATACTGGTCCCATCATTGGTTGGCAGTAAAATCCAAATAGTCAAAGAGCTTTGGAGGAAAATGGTGCATTCAGTTGGGAGCATCCAAAGAAGGTGCTGAGAAGGCAGCTGTATATACACGTCTGTAGCTCAGAAAAGATGAATGGGCTGTAGATAAGATCTGGGAGGCACGAGCTAATTGGCAGTCGCTGAAACCGTGAACATAGATATGGGTGAGAAGAGAAGAGGACCTAGAGCAGAGCTCAATGCCACTCAGACATTTGCGAGAAGGGGTGGGGGGAGAGCAAAGGAGAAGCTGCAGAGGTAGGAAGGGAAAACGAAGGGTTTCTGCCTAGAAGCCAATGGGTACCAATGTCACACACTGCAGATATAGCCAGTCATATAAGGACCGCAAAAAGGCCTGTAGGTTTTGCAAATGATCTCACAAGTGACCTTGTATAGACCAGTTTCCTGAGACTGGTAGCTAAGAGGAAAGGGACAATTGCTAGATTTATAATAAAACTCAGAATGACTTCTCAGTTTTCACTATTCATGAAAAAAAATCACGCTTTGTCAAACTACATTTCCTGATTTGGGGTACAGGAAAATGCAGTGGCTGCAGCAAGGTGGAAGACGTAACTCAGCTGTGGGCTATATGGCAAGCCACTTACTTCCCCTCTTGGGGGCCTCAGTTCCCTCATCTGTAGATAAAGATACTGGAAGAGACACTCTAAGTTTTCTCCCGCATCCAAAATTCTATTCTCCACCATTCCAGATGCTCTTTGGGGATTTTGGTGTTGATGGGGAAGGTGAAATAAGACTTGGGCTCATTGAAAGAGAGGGCCGCCTTTAACTGTTGCAGTTCCCCTCATGGCCTGTTCCCTCTCGGTCTTGTTTTCTCCCCAGTCCTCTAAGGCGGCTCTAAGGTTGGAGCCTATGATGAGAAACACATGTTTCTAGGCAGCCCTGGTGTTGCACAATGCCGCCAATGGGAGAGCAAAAAAGAAAGAAAAAAAAAAAGAAAAAGGAAGGAAAGAAAAGCACTTTGGTATTCTCAGCCTCCACAGACAATTCTCCCATTGATGTGCCATGAGTCACAGCCAGCCGCCAGGCCATCGTGGTTTCTGAATCACTTTCTCCAAGAGGGGCGCCCCACTTGTTCCGGGGCTGGCTTTGGCCGGGGCTAGAATGAGAAGAGGTGGGGCCCTTCACAGACTCTCCGCCTGCTTTCCTCTTTGCTGAGCTCCCGCAGTGGAGGTAGAGGTGCCAGGCAGCAGGGCGGAGGGGCCTCAGGGGAAGGTGGCAGAGAAGCACGTTGCACCTGCTGTTCTAACTGGTAGACCCCCTTTACAGCACCAAAACTCATGCCTCCCTCCCAGGTTAGAGACGGAAATGAAGTAAACACCCAGATTAAAGGCCATAGTTTTCTCCAGAGGGCACAAGTTTTAGCCAGATCTGGACTTCCCATCTTCCCCACCTTGACTGTCTGGTTGACATGGACAGGCTGACATCTTTGGGGCAGAGGTAGATGTAAAGTTGATCCTGGCCATTCCTCCAATGACTCACATTAGGGTATCTTGGATGGCACCTTTTCGTCTCCCATCTTGAAATTGCCATCTTTGAGTACAAAGATTTTAACAGCCAAGATCCTCACCAGGATGATGGCATTCAAATGAGAGTCTGCTTTAAGTTCTTAGAATAAGCTTTATTCATTTGACAAGGAGTGTTAGTCTTCACTGTGGACCAGATTCTGTGTAGGCACCAAGGATTCCAAGAGGAAATGGATATGGTCCCAACTGTACAAAAGAGAAAGACAGTTAAATCAATGATGCAAATTCAATATGGCAAGTGCTCTGGTGGAGGGGCCCAGAGGAAATCTTCAAACACAGACTTGGGGACAAGGAAGCTGAGGGAAGGCATCCAGAAAGTTTGTTGGATTAAATAAGGCAACCTTCAGCACCATTTTCCTTTGTCCAACCACCAACCCCCAAGTCCCGACCCCCAGGACTTTCCAGAAGGTCAGAACCTTAATTGAACAGTGAAAATGTACCTACTCTCTGCCCCTGTAAGAGATGAAGTGATCTCTCCCCTCCATGCCAACAGAGGGTGCTGTTGCCCCCAACGCCAGCAGTTTGGGAATATGCTAGACCACCACCACTTTGTAGGCTTGTTGAGCCATGTCTGTTTCACCGCCCTAAAGATGGTGGGGACGCCTATGCTTGATGGGTTGATTTGGAAGCAATCCCCAAAATAAACAGGGTCTGGCATGGGTATTTATCTGATTGTAGTTACAGGTGAAGGGTAAAAGAGTACCTTTTAAGAAGTCCCCCGTCTGCATTCGGCTGGTTGAAGTCTCCCCGTAAGGAGCTGGATTTGGATATAAAGCTTCTTTAGAGCAAGCACTTTCTCTGAATCTCCTCTCTGTCTCACAGCCTCTACCAAAAGGTCAGGAAAGTAATAAGTGCTCTGCACGTGGATGCCACAGGGATCATTAATATAAAAAACCAGCCTGAATGATAGCAAGGGCTCTCTGTATCTTGCACCACTGTGGCCCTAGCACCTAGCACAGTGCCTGCCCCTACAAATATATGTTAAACAAATGAATAAACTCAGACACTTAGAAGTAAAGCTCTAGAAACAGCAAACATTGTTTGCTAGAAGAGAATATATATTGCCTGTGTGGTCTAGTAGAACCTCCTTTTTCTTAGGTGCAGCCCAGAAAGGTACAGTGACTTGCCCAAGGCCACACAGCTAGTCTCAGAGCTGGGACTGGTGGGCATGTCCTCTAACTTGCCACTCTGGGGGCCTGGCGGCGTCAGCCCACACTTATGTGAGGAATAAAGCAAGGCAGCACATTTGTCTGGAGCAGACACTTACTTGCCTAGGGTTATACCTGGTAGAGGAGCTTTCAACTGAGAATTTCTGAAATACCTTTTCAAGGACTCTAATCCTGGCCCGTGCTCCTAGGGAAATAAGGAACCGTAGCTAGTGTGCTAAATAAAGAGGTAAAGAATAGCCAGCAATCTGAGGGAGATAGCAAGAGCTGAAGTGCAGTCACTGAACACGCACAGCGTGGGGCAGTCGCAGGGCCATGTGGAGCGCTCAGCACCCAGGAGAAGTCAGTATATGTTAGCGGTAGCTGCTGTGACTATCAGTAAATACACTGTGCTACCTCACGCTCCCAGCCCTGTACACATTCTCTTCCCTGTGCCCGAAATGCCCTTTTCTCCCTCAAATGGACAACAGCTCCTTCTTCAAAATCCAGCTCGATGTCGCCTTTTGAGCTGCAAGGGAAGTTAATTGTGCCCTCATCTTTGTATGTCCCCCTACTGCGTGTTCCTCAGAAGTCCCACTGACACCCTGAACCTCCTCGTCCATCCCCTGGGGATAATGGCATCTGTCGATTGTTGATGCCTCATGGATCAGATGGGCAAACTCATAGTCTGCCTGTAGGCTGTGCAAATTACAAAGCCCTTGACAAGCATGAAAGGTGTGTTTTTATAATTATGGAAGGGATGTCAGCTGCCCAGCTTCTGATCTGCCAGGGCAGGGTCAGCCTGTCCCTTGCTGCCACCCAGGTGACCCGAGGCCCAGCCTGCAGCAGGACCCCCTCCCTGTCGTATGCATAAGCTCGCTTGGCAGCCCTGCTCCCCCACGCTTGCTTCCCAGGTGCTGGCAGCTATGCTGCTTGCCCATCCCGGGGGGCCAGGGAAGTCATGTGCTGGCTGTTAGCACAGGGAGCCCAGGCTGCACTGCCAGCACAGCCCACCCAGGGAGCCCCCACCCACTCCTGCCCACCGCCTTCCTCTGGTTGCTCCCGGGCTCTTGGGCCTCTCTGACTGCCATCCTCTCCCCCGTGCCTTTATTCTCCCCTCTGCCTGGCTTAAACTGTGCTTACAGAAAGAATGGAAAGGTCCCCTCCTGGCTCCACACCCCCTCTCTCTTGTTCCTCCCTCCTCCCCTGCAGCTTGCTTGAATGTCCTCAAATCCACCTTAGGGCCTTTCACAAGCCTTCCTTCATGCACTCATCAAGCATTGTGCGAAACACTTACTCTCTGCAAGGCATTGTGGGAAATTCAGCAATGTATTCATTGTAAGCACTCATTGTACAATACCAGCATTATTAGTTGAGTCTGTTCCCCTATGTATCGCCAACTGTTACTATCACTGACTACTCCATGCTTCCTAATGCTTTCATCCCTTTGCGCATGCTGTTCTCTATACCTAGAATGCCCTTTCCTACCTTCTCCCTGAGATGGACAAGGTCCAGCTCAATGTCCCCTTTGTTTGTTGCCTTTTATAAAAGCTCCTTCAAGGGAAGTTAACTGTGCTCTCATCGTTATACACATCCGTACTTTCCAACAATCATCCCTGTGCCTGGCAAAGACATGAGACTAAATTCTGAGGGGACCCTGACACTTTCTTCTACTTCCCCATTGCGCTGTGTTGCTTGGGCTCACAGAGCATTGTCAGTGGACTGCGAAATTTAGTAATGAACTTAAAAATTCGATGTCATAAGAGGCAGTTGTCAGAAACGATCCCTATAGTACCTATTACTGAATATGCAGCTTAGTCTTTATTTAACATTACTATTTGTCTCCTAATGTTATATATTGGCTAATGCTCTAGTGCATGTTCTTTTCTAATACCAATCGCTAATATTCTGTTTGGGTGTATTTTGTTTGTTTGCTCCTAAGACCCTAAAGAAAGTATAATGCAGGTGTTTAGCAGGAACTAAGAAATGGTCTTACAACCGATCCGACATTCTTTCGTGTACTCATACTTGCATCCGTTCGCTCACAAGGATTTATTGTGCACCTGTTATAACAATTATGTATCAGGGTGACTTATTGACACTCAGATGTGCAGAGAAAATGTCAGTTCTTTCCTTTCTAGAATTTCATAAGCATCCTCGCCCCACAGATGGTGGAGAAACTTACACTGTCCGTTTGTGCTATCTCAGCCTCTTGTGGTTTGAACTGTCTCCTTTCAGGCTAGGGATTGAGTCTGTCCCAGGTCTAACTCCCCGGCCAAGCTGGGTGAAGTTGTCCCTTTGGGATGACTTGATCCCTTTAGATAAATGCTCAGTCTTTCCAATTTCTACCTCCCCACCCCCATCTCCTTCCCAAGATGCTTTCTGGGTATACAGGGGCCACCTGTGTCTTTGGAGTATTGGGGTTGTCAAGGCAAGGGGAGAAAAGGTGGCAGCCTCCTGAGCTCATAATGGTCTTTGGCTGGTCTCCAGTGGGGGCTGTGAGTCTGAACTTTGGTAGTGTCTGGCTGGCATCTGTAGAGGATTGGTCAGACTGATCCTGTCCTGGGCATCCAGCTGATGAGTGACACTGGAGCATGACTCCTGGCTGGTCTGTCCTCTGAGAGTGTAGCCTGCTGCCCTTGCTGACTAAGCCCCACCTTGCTCCTGCTGGTGGTCTGCCCAGGTCTGCCTGGGCTCTTGCCTGGGCAAGGCCAGTGTCCAGCCTGACCAGCCGAAATGTGAGAGGCCCCTGGCTGAAGTATCACTCGGCCCTGGTAGCAACAACCTTCTCAGCAAGAGCCCCACTCTGAGCCTCTGCTAACTCCTAAATCCCTCTCAGGTACTTATGGAAGTCTCTGGTTCTTTTCCATGTCACAGGAGAATGAAGAGTGGCTCCAGAGGGCAAACTCAGGCGCTCGGAGGCTGTGAGAGGTCTCTTCTCAGTATTCCAAAAGAAAATGGGGCAGAAGTGCCCCCATGCCCCTCACCATCTTCCTCCTCAACCCAGCAAGGTGCCCTGAGCTAGCACTTTAGTTCAGAGGTAATATTGTCACCAGCTTCTCACCAGACCGTCCCTCTGCTTCTCTCTCTGTCTTCCTGCCCAGTCCTCTGAGGTGGAGAAGGCTAACTTTATTCTTCATTATCTCTGGCATGGACTTTCCTACATCATGTCTTCTTCCCGTGGCCATTCAGCCTCCTGGTTCAGCCCAAAAAGCAGAAGAGATATTCACTCTCTCCCTTAACAGAAACCCTATGTCCCAATCCTTACAGGTCGATAACAGCAAAAATAATTTGTTAGGTCTGTTTTTGCTTGATACTATGATCCTATAACAGAATCAAAAGTTCCTACTCTGAATATTAAAAGTTGAATATTGGTCCCCTATAACTCATGTGTTTGCTTTTTCACTCTGGGAGTAGGAAGTCTCAGTTTGCTCATCTATAAAATGGGGAGATAATAGAAGCCATTTCATAGGCTGTTGAGAAGATTAAATGAGATGACGTAGATCCAATGCTTGGCTCATGGTGAGTGATGGACAGATGTTAGCTTCTGAAATACTGTGTTGCTGTCACACTCATCCTCCCCAGGATAAGCATATGCTGGGCAAGTCACAGGGTGATTCCTCGAAGGAAATGCAAATAAGAGGACATTCCACATTATTATCTTCCCAAAAATATGATCCTGGTTTTAGCCGCTAATGTTTATTGAGCACTTACTGTGACTGAGTACTTTTTGAGTATTTACCAGACAAAATATCATCAGGAGAAGAGGGGCGTGGTGGTTAGATGGCGTGGAGGATATGAAATAGACAGTAAGAGCTTTAGGCAACCTGACAGGTCCAGGCTGCTCCTGGCTGACTTACGTGGTTGCTGGAACCAGTCTTCCCTCTCAGGCATGGGCCTAGCAAGAGATACCCTGGGCACTACAGCCCCCACTGTGGGTCCCAGAACCTGGCATCAAAGCCAGGACAGGAAGATCTTTTGCATCTGATCCAGGTGAGCAGTCTCTGAAAGAAGTGAGGGTCGAGACCAGGTACCAAAGGTTCAGTGTCACTTGTTCACAGACCATACCTACTTCTTACCTTCTATGGGCCTGAGATCAAGGGGTGAGAAAGGAAACAGGGAGGGAAAGATGAGATCTTTCCTGAGCACTCACGCAAATCCTCAATAACCAGTGAGCACAGGTTCTGTTTGAAAGTTTTAAAATTGAGGCTTGGAGACGTTGAGCAATTTTCTCAAGGTTACAAAGCTAGCAAGTGGCCGAATCAGACGTGTACCCAAGTCTTTCTGACCACGTCCACTCAGTACACTGTCTTCTCCAAAGCACACTTCCCCCTCCCAGCTGACCCCCAACCTCTCAGCTCCTGCATCTCCTGATGGGAAGCTGTCTGCTGCGTATGAGCAAATTAACATTGTCTCCTATTGGAAGCCTCCTGCAAAAATACAGAATCAGCCTGGTTCCTGCAGACCCTCTGCCAGAGACACTAACTGGATTTCATTGGATGTAGGGCCCCAGTATTTTTTTTTCTTAACTTCTTCTCTTACCTTTTTCTTACCTTTTTTTTTCATTACCTTGTGTTTTGTGGGTTTTTTTTAAGAAAAGTGGTGGGGCTGGGAAAAAGCAGTGGCGGAGGCAACTTGATAACTGATGGTTTTCTGAGTGCTTCAGCCTGAAAGAAGCCAACAGCTGCAACATATTGGTTACATGGAAATCATTAAGTCATTCTGGGAAGGAATGACAAATGTGTATGCCTGTGTATATATGGTAGACATGTGTTTACGTATGGAGTGAGGCACCCACAGAGGGAATTGCTTCAATATTGCCTCCAGGCCAAGAGCAGAAAAAAGACAGGCAATTAAAGCCCCATTGCAGGAGATGATTCTGAAAATCAAATTCGTGGTTAGTGTGAAGCTCGAACATAAAACGTAGGGGGGAATTGTCTGTTCCTTGACGTCTAACTTGAGAGGGACGCCCTTTAGCAAGAGGCAGCACAGGAGGGAGGAACCAGCCTAGAGCGGGTATCAAGAGCCCTCAGTTTTGATTTCTTCTCTGTCTATAACTAGGGTGTGACCCTGAGGAAGTTTCTTTTCCCTTTTGAGCCTTGGTTTCTCAGATGTAAAATAAGGGGATTTGACAAGATGGACTGTGGCATCACTTCCTGTTCACATTCCGTCAATGTGCAGTAAATTTTTATAGCCTAAATTCTGTGAGCCTGAACTTCTGCTTCTTAGAATAGAGCTGCCTGTTTCCACCCCCCCAACCCCACCGAAAAAGTGTTCCCTTTAGTAAAACCAGATTTTTATGTAAGTCTCATTTGCCTAGTTGTATATAACCAGTTGCATTCACAATTATGCTGTGCCCCAAAAGCAACTCTCCAGGAGGTAATACAATTGAAGCAAAACAATTAGTTATTTCCAGCAAAGGTGCTCATGGCCCAGACTTGGGTACACGTAAGGGCTGAAGCATGTTGTGGTTCATGGGACAAAGAACTAGCTTCTCCAGGTTTGGCCTTTGAAGTAGTAATAACAGGCCTGGAGGCACCTGAACGCATTGAGGTCTGTCCTTGGGCCATGGGGAAATCTGGCTTCTGTCCTATATTGTGTGTGTTGGAATGGAGACTGGAGGACGGAGAGGGCAGGAGCCAGTTGTTGGTCAGACCCAATTTGAATCTCTTGATGACCCTGAAGGTAGATAAGTTTTCATCTCTGTCTGCAAGTAAGTGGCAGAGTCTGGACTCAAACCAGTTCTCTTAACATTCCAGTAAGTATGCTCTTAACCCCAACACTGTAATGCGGAGTCTTTCAACCTCAGTGGTATTACTATTTTAGACCAGATAACTCTTTGTTGTGGGGGGGTGTTATGGACTGAATGATTGTGTCTCCCCCAAATTCACATGTTGAATCCCTGACCTCCAATGCAATAGTATTTGAAAGTGGGTGCTTTGGAAGGTAATTAGCTGTAGATTAGGTCGAGAGGGTCATACCCTCGTGATGGGATTAGTGCCCTTATAAGAAGAGAAAGGGAGAGGCTTCTCCCTGTGTTTTTCCACACTCACAAGAAAGACCATGTGAGCACACAACCAGAGGTGGCTGTCTACACACCAGGAAGAAGGCCCTCACCAAGAACCAAATCTGACGGCACCTTGTGTTTAGACTTTCCAGACTCCAGAACTGGGAGCAATAAATGCCTGTTGCTTAAGGCACTCAGTCTATGTATTTTGTTATAGTAGCCAGAGCTGACCAAGACAGGGGGACTGTCCTGTGCTTTGTGAGGTTTTTAGAAGCATCCCTGATCTCTACCCACTAGATACCAGTAGCAATCTGCCTCGTTGTGACAAATATATATGTCCTACTGCCAAATGTCCAGTGAAGGGAAAAATCATCCCCAGGTAATGTCCGCCCAAGGTAGGAGGAGAAAAAGGGCAGCCATAAGGCCCATAAAACACTGTGCTCGAATTCCAGTCTGAGGAACGAGCCTGGAGCTGGAGTTGAGCGCAGCATCAGTAGCAATTAAGGTGGCAGGGAGCATGTCAGGAACATGGCCAGCAGATCGATGACTTCAGATGTGAAAATACGGAGACGTCCAAAGCACCTTCTTGTGATGAGATATTAAGAATGGCTGAGCTGGCACACGTCTGAGCAGGCACTGGTGATCCTTAGTTCAAAGTCTTTTCATTCAGTCACTCAAGGCACGTGTGTCGAAGGCCTGCTGAGTTCCAAGCACTGAGCTGGCCTTGGGAAGCCAGGATGAATGAGCAGCACCACCCCGCCTTCCAGGAGCATGTGGTATTGGTAATGACATTGGTAACAACAGCCTTCCCTCGTGTCAGCTGAAGAGCTCCTGACCCTTTAGGATCCAAGGAACACTCCTTGGCCTTCCTCAGATATTTTTCTGATCGGTGGTGCCCTCATCTTCTCCAGAACCCACAGCCTTTGGGGTATTGAAGTCTTCACAGCCATTGTCCCCCCTGCACAAACACTAGCATCAGGCTCAGCTGCTTCCCCTGCTTCCACCACAAGCAGTGATTTCTGCACCACAGACGGTGGGTGTAGTGGACTCGCTAACCTCTTTAGTCAGGTCCTAGGAATGAGTCTCATCGCATGACGCTAAGCTTTCCTCCGTCTTGTTGGCCTTCCTTGCTCTCTCATCTCTACTCCTCTTGGTGAGCTTCCCCTGTTCACCACGATCTCCGTTTTCTTCCTGTTGTCCCATGCAGGGCAGTCCCTGCCACCATGAGGCCCTGGCTCCCGCTGACCCAGGCCCTTAGGAGGCTCTCCTTCTCTCCCAACCACTTAGCAAAGTATCTTCCCCACAAAAACTTCCCTCCCTAAGGAGAACGATGGGAGCCGCGGTGATAAAATAAAATTCGTATCAGTGTAGTAATGTGTGGTAATAAACACACAGCATAGTGAGCCAGACCATAGTCTCTAGAGTTCAAATCCCAGCCCTGCCTCTTCATCGCTGTGTGACCTTGGGCTTTTCACTTTCTTGCTCTGTGCCTCCATTTTCTCCTTCTTTTATAAAATGGGGATAATAGGGTTATCTTCCACTTCAGGTTGTTGTGAAGATTAGGAGGGTAAATAAGGGTGTAAAGTGCTTAAAACAGTGTCTGGCAGTTAGTACGTGCCCCATAAATGTTGGCTGTTGTGATCACTGAAGAATGAATAGAGGGACTTGGAGTTGAGCCAGCCTTACGACAGGGACAGCTCACAGGGCAGGGGAGTTGGAAGAGTTCTACAGGATGAGCAAGAGTTTGCCCCCAGGAACACCTCATGCCCTGGATTGTATGCAATCAGGGCCTTCTCAGCCTTGACAGCCTTCCCTCTTGACTTTCCCCATCGATTTCTCATTCCCACATGGCTCAGTGAGACACTTGGGAAAATATTTTCCAAAATAAATTTCAAGTCGTTATTCAACCCAAACCACCCGGTTCTGTGGCCCAGCCCTGTCTACTAATGTTACCGCCTGTCCCTATTTAGACTGAGGTTTTAGAATTGAGCAGCCCTTCACTAGGGCTTCCCTGTCTTGACACCCACTGCCTGAGTCATCCCGTGATGTCACAATCCCAGGTTTACGATGTTGGCCAGAGTGGTCTCAGGGATGACTATAGATGGGACCCGCCTGAAACCCGTCTGTGAAACCAGTCACGTTGTGTCTCACCTCCCACCACCCCATTCTTCCATGATGTCGTGGGAAGAGCATGTTCTGGAAATCAGACAGAATAGGCTTGCCTCCAAGCTGTACCCTTTCCTTTCTGTGTGACCTGGGACCAGGAGAGCTTTCTCGAAGTCTCAGTTTCCTTATTAGTAAATGGGGATGTTTGGGAATCAAATTCAATGGCCCACGTGAAAATGCCTGTGCCAGTATATAGGAGGGGTCATCGACATTTATTGCTACAATTACGATACGTAACAAATCACCCCAAAACTCGGTGGCTTAAAAAATAACCATTAATCTTGCTGGTGCTGGGAACTGACTGGTCTCGACTGGGTCTCCCTGGGATTCGCTCCCCTGGACGAGCACGCTGGCCGGGCACGTTCTCACCATGGCAAGTGTGGAAGTACAAGAGGGCCATGCCCGAGTGCACGAGCACATTTTAAGCCACTGCTTGTATTGTACCTGCTGGCATTCTGCTGACCAAAGCAAGTGACATGGCCAACCCCAAAATTAAGGACAAGAGAAGTATACTCTTCCTCCATGGAAACAAATTACATAGTCACCGGGAAAAAGGTATTGCTACAGAGAGCGTGAAGAATTGGGAACACTAATGCAATCTACTGCAATAAGTGGTCAGGAATATTCGTTTCCTTATTTCCAACTTTCCTCCGTATCCAGGGTCTTCTTGCTTTCCCATCGTGCTCGTCAAAACTCACTGTGAGGAAGGAATGTAAAATTCATGCTCACTGTATAAATGACCAATAACTGTTGGATAACACCTCGGCATGTGATCCATTTTAGCTTAAATAAATAAGTTTTAAAAGAAGCTCTTGCCTTTTAAGAGAAAGGAAGGACGATGACTGCCATAAATGGAAAACCAGTATCTCCTGCCATAAACAAAAGACGTTAACCACAAAAAGGTTTACAAAAACAAAGCAACGTTACGAAATTCATGCTACATACTCTTGTCTGCTATAAGCTCCAAGATAAAGTTAGAGGTCTGCAGACTCTGGGAGCTATGAAACAGCTCCAAGCTGAGACTCTCCTTGATGGAATCTGGAAATTTCCTTGAAAATGGAATAATCTTTTCCCCATGTGCTTCAGTCTATTTGATGCTTCATCCAAGCATCACCAGAACCATTGCGGGGACCACCAGGAACCCCAGCCCAGCCTCAGACGCCTGCAGTCTTAGAAAAGAGCCTGCAGTAGATGCTGAGAATAGACCATCAAGGGACCTTTTTGGTGGCCCTTCAATCCCTCTCCTGCCGACCCCCTTCGATTTGGTTTTCTTTGACTGAATGAGGGGCACTTTTAACGGCATCTTCTACGGGAAAGGGTCAGTTTTCTCCTGACACAGAGAATAAATGAAAGAGAGGAAACCTAGACACGCAAAAGCAGGTGACCAGCCCCAAGCCTGTGGCCGTTACAGGGAAATGCAAATCCAGAATGATTCAAGTCCAGGAAAGGTTCACTTGGTTTCCCCGCCACACAGGGCAGGAGCTTTCAGGGGAGTCGGCCCTATCTTTCATCCTGATGACTTCTTACTGTCTGTGCCTGATGCTGCTCACCAAAAATCCCTCCCACAAGCCCTACAGGTCTCCACTGACACCAATGGCCCCACCTGAAATATCCATCGTTAGCATGTCTCCTAAGAAATACAACCAGAAAGGGAGAGGGGCCATCGTTATATGCTGTCCCTGGATTCCTGCAATATCTGCCTTCAATCTTCTCACCTTTTCTTTGTTTCTGAGACTCTGTTCACAAAGGCAGTCCCATCAGAAGTGCCTCAGTCCTTCACTCAAACCTGAGCAAACCTTACCCAGAGTTTGCAATGCCTGGGGAGATTTTCTCTATGCTTCTGTAACGCTGCATTTGCAACCCTCCTGGAGCCCCTCTCGTAAGACATGCTGTTTTGTCTTTATTCATCTATTATCCCAAAAAAAGATCAGTACAGAGACGTGCTCAAGAAATGTTTAAAACTCAGATGTAAATCTTTATTAAAACTGCCAACACTAAGCAAGCATGTATGTAAGACTCTCAGCCCACCATCCCAGGAGGACTCAGATGCAAGAAATGGAACTGGATTTTTCTAGGATTCCGTTTATTTTTTATTTCAAGCACCAGCATGGATAACACTTAGTCCATGTGGGGTTCCCTCCCCTTCTAGAGTTGTGCCAAAGTTTTGGAGCTTAAGTTAGTTCCAAGGTATTGGGAGGGAACAGTCAGTGTCAATGTCATTGGTGCAACTGGCATCCAGAGAGACGTCTATCACCCTATGGCCCTCAGTTGACAAGCCACACAGCTTGAATCCAATCAACCTGTGGTCCCTTTCCGGTTTCTGTGGCTCCCGTGCCCTCCTGGATACACAGGAATCTTTCAGCTCTTCTCAGATCTCATTAGGCACAGGAAATTCTGTTGGAGGCTCCATCTACCCAGACAGTTCATGCAGCCATTTCATCTCTAGCTTCTTGCTGCCTCCCCAGTGATGTAGTTCTGCCAGAAATTAGTGCACAGGTCCCCTCTACCCCTGAATGTCACAGAATATCCTCGGGATTTGCCACCTACCCCAAGACTCATGCTCCAGAAGCAGGCTATCTCTCCCCACCCCCTCTCTCCCAAAATATCCACTTAGGTGGTTTTACCTCGTCATCTCCCCTTCCCCCCCATTCAGGGGACTTCTTTTTCTCATCTCAGAGAAGCCCTGCTCCCCGTCACCATATTTCTCCCAGATTTGTGGCCAAGCGTCTTTTTGGTTTTCCTAAGGACTCACAGGCTTTTGAAACTCAAAAGTCAGGAGGTGCTCCCTTTTCACTCTGCTCCCTACTGTCACATCCCTTTCCTGAAGCCGTGACCGCAGAACAGCCAAGGGGCTTAAATGGGGGAGGGTCTCAAGAGAAAAAGGACAAACAAACCAGAGTGGAAAACATTACCAGTCTAATTTTTCAGAAATCTCATCCAGCTTCACAAACACGAGACAAACATGAAAGCACATGTTACTTTTGGAGCACATCGTTGAAAGCAGCCACATTTAAGATATAAGGAGGTATTTTTCTGCTCTTCCTAGGCCCTTAGGTCTCTTTTAAGTATTCTTTGGCTTTAGGAAGGATACTGGGCTCCTTGTACTTGCCTTCTTAATTTTCTAAGGAAAATGTTCTGAAGGAAAGAATGCATGTCAAAACACCCGTTTTTACCTCCGAGACCTGTCCCGCTTCTGCCCCTTCTGTATTTCCTCTCAGAACTGGACATCCTTTCTCCAGCCCCCCCACCCCCACCCCACTCTTGGTGACTTCTCCCCGTCTTCCTACTGCCCAAGCGTTTCACTCCATGACATTTGAAATTATTCTCAGGAATTGAGCTGGGGTTGCGGGTGAGTAAGGCTGGGGGATACAGAGGCTCAGCGATTCCAGAGACCTGAACCCAGTTTCTCCCCCACTTTTGGGAAGCAGCCAGAAAAAGAGGAGAAAGGCAACCAGGCTTCAACACTGGGAGGCCCCACGCAGCCTCCCCACCCCCCCACCCCCGTGGAAGGAGGGAGGAGACCAGAGCCTGTGCTATTCCAAAGGGGATTTCTTCACTTCCTGGCAGGCTCCAGTACACAAACGTGTTTGTTTAGGAGGGAAAGGAATGTCATTGATTGCCCCGGTGGTGGTGGTGGTGGTGGTGAGGGGAAAACAAAAATAATCTGTCCAGTGGTTGGCTGTTTCCTGTGCATGTGTCTGTGAGCGTGAGTGTCTATCTGCAGCCCCAGCAAGTTCCCTGCTTGTTTGGGTTGGAAAGAATTCATTTGGGAGCGGTTGATGGAACCAGAGCCTGCTGAAAAGGCACCCCCACCCCCGGGGCCCCGGACACTCACCTGCCAGGACAGCTGCCACCTGGCGCCCAGGAGAAGGACCTTGGTTCTCAGTTACAGCTTTGGGGACTGGTGGACAGCACCTTCTTCCTCCTGCTGCAGCCCCTCTGCCTCCTCCCCTCCGTCTAGTCCTAATGTGGCCTTATATGACCCCCTCTTGTCGCCCCCAGTAAACTGTGGGCTTCTTAAAGAGCAGAGACTTGGTCTAATGCCTCTTTGCATCCCCTGCCTAGTATAGTTTATGGGCACACAGTAGGTATTCAGAACAGGCTTTGGGGACTGAACTCTTGCCTCCTAGGCCCCTCCTTTGATGCATCTTTCCTCCCCCTCTGTGTCTCATCTCTCTCTTTAAGCACAGTTAATGCTCTGCACCATCCTATGAGGTAAGTGTAGTTCTCCCCATTTTACCAACTGGGAGACTGAGCTCATGTCAAGTTCACACCTCTAGTAAAATATTAGAGCTTTGAAATATTGGGATTTGAAGTACAGCTTTCTCCCCTCAGTCCCTCTGTTTCTTCATTTGTCCTCCCTTATAAGCCTGCTCTGCCTACCCACGCATACGTTTCTAATTCCCCTCCTAAATAGTCTTAGAGACCTCACTCAGTGATTTCCAGAATATTCACCGAGGACCTAAGTAGACCCCTGTGGGACCAGATTAGGTGGTGGGAAGAAAGCCTGAGAGTAAACTTGATGCAAATGTCTGCTCAAATCTTACCCCCTCACAGAGGTCTCCCTTTTCCTTTCTTATAAGCTCATCTTTTAAAATGTAAATCACGTGCATATTTTATCATGTTTATAATGGACCCGCATAGTAATACAAGTATAATGTTTAAATAGATTTTTAAAATGCAAAGAACATCGTATATTAAGATGCACCCTCAAATTGTTTTGATCGGGCATCTGATCTAAAAAGCTTGGCATAGGACACTGACCAGGGTCCAAGTCCTTTCATGGCTTTGTGCTTCTGATCGCCCTTCTGGGAAGCAGAGGGGCTGCTTACCCGGAAGCACAGTGTGAAGCTTGTCAGAGGAAGTGCTCAGGAAGTGGGGGTTCCCATCTTTGGAGGCTGAGTAGGGCCAGTCTGCACCCCTGGGAATCCAGCGCTAGTAACTTGAGAAACCAGAAAAGGGTTCCTTAATCAGTAGGGTCCCCCACCTCCCTCAGAGGGTAGTTGTTTGGCTATCCTTTGAAGGGCTTTGTTGAGATATAATTTACCTGCTGGGCAATTGCCCATTTAAAGTGTACAATCTCGTGGTTTTTAGTGTATTCACAGATCTGCGAAACCATCTCCTTCGTCTTTGGAACATTTTCCTCCCCCTGAAAAGAAACCTCATACGCATTAAGCAGTCACACACCTAGGCAACTGCTAATCTGCTTTCTGTTTCTATAGATTTGCCTATTCTGGACAGTTCATATAAATGGAACCATGCAGAAGGTGGTTCCTTTCATATCTGGCTTTGTTTCACTTAGCATAATCCATGTTGTATCAATACTTTGTTCCTTTTTAGGACTGAATAATATTCCTTTGGGTGGCTATACCACATTTGGTTTCTCCATTCATTAGTTAATGGACATTTAGGCTGTTTCCACCTTTTGTCTAATATCAATGATGCTGCTGTAAACACTCGTGTGCAATTATTCGTGTGGACATATATTTTCACTTCTCTTGGGTAGATACCGAGGAATGGAATTGCTGGGTTAAGGACGCTTGTCTTATATGCAAATTCCTCGACCTCCAGACCCTCTGAGTCAGTCTCTCCAGGAAGAGGCCCAGAATGCGTATCTTAACACGCTCTGCAGGGATTTTGAAGTGCACTCGAGAGGCTCAGAACCACTGGACTCAAGTGAGCTGATACTCATTCTAAACACATGAACTCCACTGTTCGTATCGCAAGTCTGAAGGAGGCCAGCCCTGTCTGACTGCCTGTAATTTAATCACCATTTGTTGACACTTGTACACAATGTGTTTAGGCTTTTCTCATAGAGGATGAGGCCATGGGACCTCCTTTAATCCTTGCAACCTATCTGAGAGGCCGGTATTGCTGCACATAGACAGGGAGGTGAGCCAGCGCCCAGACACACCCCGCTAGCTGTAGCTGCCGGGCAAACCAGGGCCTCTGACTTGAAGCCCAGCCCCGTCCATAACACCTCTTCAGACTCTGTTTGCTGAATCCAAGATGAATCCATGTGCTCTGACAAGTATATTGATGCAGATTGTGAGGGGCTGGGGACGGGTCATACCTGCACAGCCCGTCTCCTATCCCAACAGGAGAACCCCTGGTGCTTTACTTGATGTCAAATCAATTAATCTTCGCAACAGCCCTTTGGGGCAAAGTGATAAATGAGGAAACCGAGGTATGGAGTGGAAGTAATTTGCCTAAAATCTTACGTCTCTATGGGGAAGAGCTGGGATAGAACTTAAGGGTTGTACCTTCGTAGCTAACATGAGTGGTCACTGTTTAAACCGTCAAGTGTTGGCCAAATGACTTTCTGTTATTATCCGTAACTACCTGAGTCACTAACAGAAGTGAGTGCCAAACATGGCAGTCCCCGGGTCTTGCAAACCCTGTATGCATTATTACATAAGTAGAAATGAGATTAAGAAAACAATGGATCAGTGATTGTCCTGGCTTTTTCATTTATTTCTCTACCAGTAATAGAATCAACCCTTGAGCCACGCTGAGAAATAAGTAGGAAGGAGAGGTTAAGGAGAGTGTTTGCCAAATAGCTGTTGAATGCCTAGAGGGCTTCTGCCCCAGCAGTGAGCTTCCTGTCCCAAATCCTTGAGCTGTAACTACAGATTCACAGTCATAAAATCTTCGGGCAGGAAGGAACTTTGGAGATTGTCTGGCCCACCCTTATAGTTCACAGAGAAAATAAAAACTAAGGCCCCAAACAGAAAGTGTCTTGCCCAAGGTCACACTGCCAGTTCCCATTAATTTAGGACTTACCAAATCCTGCACACTCATAAACAGTCTCATTTATTTAAGACACTGTGAGACCCTGAAAGAGGAAGTAGTTTGCCCGAGGTCACATAGTTACAAAATGTCAGATCTGGGATTCCAAATGCCAGGCAAGTACTCCAACTGCCGTAGCACACTGCCCAGCGGGGGACAGAGCCCCATGTCCAAATTGCCAATTCAAGTCTCCAGTGTCCTGGGGGATTCATCACACCCCTCCCCTTCCTACCATATCCCGGCAGCCGGTGCTGGAACAGCCAGGATTCCGTGATGGGCCTGGTGATATGGGCGCACACCCACTCACAGACACCGACACCCCTGCATTGTGCAACGAAGCCACTGGTCCAAGAGTTGCTGGAATACCTTTATCTGTCCAGGGCAGCCCCCATCTGCCAAAATGCAGCGTCTCTCTGGCGCCTGGTGAACCAACAGAAGGGGCGACGAGATCTTGGCCCTTCCCTATCTGACTTGTTTTTGTAGGAAGTAAAAATAAGAGCCAAAAGCAAATTCCCCACCTCATAGACTGTTCATTTCCTGCCTTTGGTGGCATAAAAAGGGCTCTGGCTTGGGCGAAGCAGGTTTTAGAGTGGAGTCTGACTACTCCTGGTTCAAATGCTACATCACCACTTGCTGTGTGACCTTGGGCAAGTCAGTTATTCTTTCTGGGCCTCCGTGTCCTCATCCACAAAACAAAAATCTTCACAGTGCTTACCTCATAGGGTGGTGGGAAGATTAAATGAGCTGATGAATATAAAACACGTCGATGTCTGGCACACAGTAGCTGTTTAATAAAAAATACGATTACTACTGAGCTTTTAGGAAAGATACAGCACCTAAGATTACCCGTCTTTGAAAGCCCAGGATTGTATCAGGTGGTTTCCTGCTCTAAGGAGCTGTGAATTCTTTGACTCCAGGTGGATTTTGATTGTCTTCTCCTTGCCCCTGAAGGAACTTCAGAATCCCCGTTCTTAAGCCTTAAGCAGAGCTGTGCAGAAGATGTGCTCAGGTGACCTAAGGGACTGAGGATTTTAAACTAGGTGCAACCAGTAACACCTCAACCATCAGCTGGCCTTTGAAGCCATCTTAAAATGTCCCTCCAGCTAGGGTTAGTGCTAGGGTTGGGATCAGCGTTGCTGTTGATTTCAGGTCAAGTTTGGCCTCGAGAGGCTCAGCAGTGTGGTGTACTAGACGGACGGGCGCTTTCAGGTGAAACACACCTGTATCTGACTTCCCATGGAAAGACAGGGGGCACACCTGTAGCCTGGGAAGGAGACGGGACAAAGGAGTCTGATCTTTCTCCCGGCAGCAGCAAACACCCCATTGAAGGGTTTTAAGAGAAAGGGTGTCTCAGCTGAGAAGGAGCTTTCTGGAGTGATGGAAATGTTTCAGATCTGTGGTCATACAGCTGTAACCATACATAGACAGCTATGGAGCCGTACTCTTTAGATATATATTTTTTACTGCCTGTAAACTAAACATTAACTTTTTTAAAAAGGCAAGTGTGTCACGCTAATAATACAAGGCAAAGCCACTACTCAGATCCACCAAAGACTAGGATTCGGGTGAGGCCACTGGGGTAGGATCCTGGAAGGGCAGTGTCAGATCCTACCTTTGTTTAACATGTTGGCATTTGGTTCACTGTGGATGTACTTGCATTGCCTTTTAGTTTTTAAAATGTCACACTCCCACATTTATTTGGATTGCTGAGTTTGGGGCACCCCCTTAACATCTGTGCCTGAAGCAAGTGCCTCACTCTCCTTACCCTCGTGCGGGCCGTGCCCAGCGAGCCCTGGCCCTCTCCAGGACACATGCTCTTAACCACATGTGGTCTCCCTCTCCTGGTCAGGGCGCCATCGTCGTTCAGTTCGAGGAGCTCTGACGAAGAACGTGCAAAGAGATACTTACACTGGGGAGCTGCATGAGAAGGACGATTGCAACAGAGACTCCAGGGCGCAGCTCTGGCAACACGCAAAGAAAAATATTTAGAAAGTGTTTAAATAAACGTGTGGATGACAGAAAAGTTAGTGAGGGCAGGGGGTGCCACTTGGGACCTGACGATTAGGAGGAGGTTAGCTGCTCATGAGCAAACTCCCTCCAACCAACATCCCCCTGACACCGAGCCACCTGCCCCAACAAGCCCCAGCTATCCCAAAGATTTGACCCAGAGAGTCTTTTCAGATCTTTCATAGTTACGTTCAGAATTATCAACCACTCAACACAAACATTTTAATGATGGTGTTTGTATATATTATAACAAGGATAGCAAATGACTCTTTGCATTGCATAGTGTTTTAAAGTTTGCAAATGCTTTTACATATGTTGCCCAGATGTCAGCTGGGCCTCTCTCCTTGCCTCTCTGAGATCGAGATAATTTTCTTGGACCTTCATCTGTTAACAGCTCACCTGGGCCTTTCCTCAGAGAGAAAGCTTGAGCCTCTTCCTCCAGAGAAAGCCCCACTATTCCATTTTGATTAGGAAAATTGAACACACACCAAAGGAGACATTCCCACTAACGGCACAGGTTACAGGAGAGAGAAATTGGGCATCTCCCAGCTGGTAGCTCCAGATTCAAGGGGCTTTTCATCTTCCTTTCTCGTTTTCTTGTCAGAGGAATTGTGAAGCCCCCGCACCACCCCAGACCTTCTCTTCAAACCTCTTTCTCCAGCCGCTTGTGGGCTACACTTTATCAGCACCAACTCGACAATGTACAGAAACCCCCAGGGCGGGGCGGATGACAGGCTGCTCCCACCAACCGGAGGCCTCTCCCTGCCTCTCTCCCCTCATTTCTCCTTAATTGTAAAGAGTTCATTTTGCAAAGAAGAATCCAAACTTGTAAATTAAACGAGGACACTAAGTGGCATAATATAAAAACACAAAACACCACAGGGAAAAGGGGAAGACAAAAGGCCGTGTTGCCCTCTGCACCCTGGAGCCTTTGAAACACTGTCCTGCCCCCTCACTCTCACCAGGGGGCTGAGAACTGAAGACAAGTGGGCAGCAGGCTGTGGGGTTTGCAAGGACGAGAATGAGAGCTTGGGGTCTCCTTCAATGATGCAGGGGTTCCCCAGGGGCCAGCTGGCTCCCTGGCCCCCTGTAAAAATACTCCTCTGTGTTTGTACAGGTGGAGCCAGCGGTAAGAAAGGATGAGTGTGTGTGTGTGTGTGTGTGTGTGTGTGTGTGTGTGTGTGTGTTTTCAGTCTGTGACTCTCTGAGAATATACTATCGCAGAGTTTCCCAGCGTGTGTCTGTGTGTGTCCCTGTGTCTGGGTATCTGGTGTGTCTCTGTGCAGAGGCATCGCCACGCTTCTACATGTGTGCAAGTTTTGTTTGCCATCTGCGTGTACATGTCGCACTGTTGTTAGGTGTGGGTGGTGTCGACATGTACCCCAGTGTCAGCTTCTGGGTGTGTCTGTGTCTCTGCGTGCCTGAGGAAGGTATAAGTCAAGGTGTGTGTGAGTGTGTGTGTGTGTGTTTGCAGTGTTGGTGTGTAGATGTGGACGGCGACAGGGGTGCTTTACGACTCTCAGAAGCCACAGCCAACGCACACACTCTCTTTGCGAAGCAAGTCATCTGTTTTCCTGGTTTTGTTTTTCTCCTCCCCGTGGGCTCCGGACCCTCCTTGAAAACAAAGGGAACTTTAAAAACTCAGCCCTTCCTGTGTTCCCAAATGTTCAGAATGCTGCGGTGAGTTTGAACAGTGCCAGCTCGGATGCCCAGCCCTGCCGCTGCCGCAGGAAGCCACCAGCCCTCCGGCTACCACCGCCTACGTCCACAACATGCCTGGGAGGGGGGTGGACAGGAGAGGGGAGTGTGCAGCTCACAGGCACCCCCGCTCCTGAGCCAGCATCAGACCCTACATGGGAACTGAGAGCCCACGTGGGGGGCAGAAGAGCATCATTTGGGGGCTTCTTCCAAACAGAGGGGTCCCTCGGAGTGGTAGGAGGGGAGGAGAGAGACAACACCTTCACATGGAAGTTATTACCAACCAACAAGGTGTGCAGGAGGGACCTTCCTTTCCATTTCACCAGGTCAGCTCTGGGCAGAAATAAACATTTTAATCATTTCAACACACATTTACTGAAAACCGACTATGTGTTAGACACCATGAAAGGTAAAGCTAGCCAGCTTTGCCACCCCAGGATTCATGGTCCCCACCGCCCCATTCGGGGCCTCTCAGCACCCTCCAATGTAACATGAGGAGGTAGAGCTGGTTATCTGCAAAGCCTCCTCCAGATCGGCAAGTCCATGCTTCTTAGTACAGCAACTTCATGCTCCGGTACACCTCCCTTCTCTGCCATTCCCCCATCAGAGCCTGTCAACAGCGTCCCCTTCCCTCCCACCTCTACCCAAATGCTCATCCGCTTTCCTCCCTTTCTTTCCTTCCCTCTGTCCATCCTCCTTCGCTTGAAGGTATAAATTACTGATAACTCATCTCCTTCGTCTGCACTTTGCTGAGATCCTCAGCCTTCATCCAATCCCGGTGTAATTCTGCCAGGGATGGCTCCACCCACCTCTCCAAGCTTGGGTCACACGTCATCCTCCACCTGCCTCTGGGTACCACACACTCTGCAGCATGTACACCCTCTGAAATACCTTCCTCCCCACCCCAGCCTCTCCTCAAGCCATTCCCTCTGTCTGTCTAGAACATTCTTTCCTCTACTCACGCCCAACCAATTTCCAGCCCTTGAGATCCTAGTCAACTTTCAAAGCCCATCTGTAACACTTCCAGCCTCTCCTGATTCCTCCCGTCCCTTCCCCCATAGACATGAACTGTCTTATTTGAAACGTTTCATATGATGCAGCATGTTCGGACTTTATTTTTTGTCATTGGTGTCTTTGTCTATTCTCCACAACATGACTGAGATCCTTAAAACTAAAAGTCAGAAAATGTATCTTTCTCATGCTTGAATCCCCATGTAGTATCTGTCACACACGTTCAGCAAATGTCTGTGCATGCGATGGTCTCGGTACAGCACTCAGGAGTGGAATTTCAGGAGTTGGGTGGCCTGGCTGGAGAGGATGGCACTGCTGGGGAAGGAGGTGGGCCGAGGAAAGGGAGGAACCTCAGAAATTGCAGCCAAATGGTCAACCAATGCCTGTCCCTGTGACAGGCCTCTGACCCTGGACATCCCTCTTACCCAAAAGGGCCTGAACTTGGGGACAAACATCCTGGATGCTAAAGTGGTCTTTGTGTTCTATCCAGAGCACAACTTTTCTAAGAAACCGAAAGCAAGGCAGGGTCAGGTAGCAAGAAGACTCTGGGCAAGGATGGCAAAGTCAAGTGCCTCTTAGCCAGCAAATGACCGAAGACAGTGGGGAGATGGAGGCGGGTGGGGGCAAACAAATACATCCTCCATCTAAAAGGAGCTCTGCCCTTGCCTGCAGAAACACAGGTGGCCAGACCCCCAACAATTACTCAAGAAAAGGCTCGTATCCAAGTTTTTATATAAAATCTACCACTTCATAGACGTTGGCAACTTATTCAATTTAAAAAAAAAAAAATCAACCACGCTGGGTAGACCCAATGAAATAGATCTGCAGGCCACATTCAGCCCAGGTGCTGCCAAATCAAGACTCTGCTTCGGTACGTGCCAGGTTCCTGGGTAACGTGAAGTGGCTGGCTCCCTGCTGAAGCTAAGTCAGAAACCCACTCATCCTGTCGAAAATGTCGGCTGTTCCGCTCAACTGACCATGGGTGTAGAAAAGGGGTGGCTGAGGGGGTAGGAGAATGTCTGGAATGCCTTCATGGTCCTTAAAGCCAAGATCTTTGCTCACTTTGGGTATCATGGCAATGGTTCCACCCCCTCCCCGCTGACATTCGTCCTTCACTGGCCCTCTGAGCACTCAAGTGTGCCATCCCTGGCCCAGCGTCTTCTCCTACATGACACTGCCTTGCTTTTTGTTCTTGGGAAAGTTGTGCTATAGATGGAAGAAACAGATCACTTCCGCATCCATGATCTTTCTCCCCAAGTTCGAGACCCTTTGGGTACAGATGTTACCTTGAGTATCATGACCTAAAGGACAGTCCAAAGACATAGATGCGGTCACCAACTTGCTGACTTGAGCAAATGATTTTTCTGAGATGCAAAGAGTGCGCTGTCTGTATAAAGAGAGGGCGGGACTAGCACACCTCTGAGTACCTTCCCGCTTCTGGCAAAGGAAATGTCAACCCTTGATTATGCAAGGGCTGGGCCCCCCAGTGACCAAAAGGAGTTGCTCTTGGCAGAGTCCCAGGCCTGGAGCCTAAGAAGGAGGCCTTGCCCCTAACTGACATGGTGATGTCTTCCTGGAGGTGTCTGGCCATGAACAGACCAGCCAATGTCTTCACATCCCTTTGTGAGGTGTAGTAGCCACACTATCTGTAGTATAGCACAGGCGTTGACCATCGGATCCGCTGGACAGATCCTTGGAGAGGCTGGATGGTAGGAATTACAGGGAGTTGGCTCAGGGAACTTATCAGAGCAGGTGGGATGGCAGGAAGGCACCCCAGCAAATGATTACCAATGGGAATGAAAGTATTTTAACAACGGCTGTACCCAGGCAGGTGTGTATCTGCTGAATATCAGCCCTCATCAGAATGCTGCCCTTCCTGTATGTAGCAAGGCAGACCCAGATGTCAGCAACAGATTGGGAAGGGAGCCCTCCCTCCCAGCCTCTGGGGACTTCAAGGGGACCCTCCCTCCCTCACAAGCTTGCTTCACTCCAGGGTCCCCACCCCAGGCCTCCCTGGGCATTGGCAAAGAGCAGGCACCCTTCCAAACACTGACTTCATGCTGACCATCAAATCCCCAAGCCAGGGAGGGAGCAATGATGTCATTGTCCCTGTGTTTCAGAAAAGCAATAATCAGACTCGGAAGAGGATCAACTTTCAAGGCAGAAGGCCAAACAGTTTATCTTGGCAAAGGCGTCTGAGGATTGCCTCATAGAAAGGGCTGGCATGCTCAAGAAGATCATTTGTTATGAGCTGGGAATCTGCAATGTCCTTGGAGTCAGGAAAACCTTGAGGACCCTGTTAAGATGGGGGATACCAACTCTGAAACAAATGGGCATTAGTGTCATCTCATCTGAACCCTCTCCTGGGGAAGGAGAGGGCACCTCAAAGCTCGAGAAAGCCTTTCTCCAACAGAGTTGTGTCACCTCACCCTGGACCCAAGTCCCCTCTTATTATTATAAAGATGTCACCAGTTTTCTCAATTTGAATAAGTTCCATGAAGGCAAGGACCTTGTTCATTACTGTATCCTAGCCTCTGGTACACAGCTGAGAAATCAATCAATATTAGCTGAATGAATGGCAAGAAGGAAAGAGCCATGAATTGGCATGTAGCATTGCTGGGTTCCAGGTATCCAGGGGCATAGCCAGGTTTTCCAGCAGGGTAGGTTGGGGTGGTGGGGGCACTGCCGTTGATTGGTACAGATGTGTGCTATATATCCAAAAAGATCTAGCCTTTAACTACCTACCTTCTCCCCATGGTTCACAATCCTTCCTTCATGCTTCTCACGACAGCTATCTGGTCAACCTGCTGTAGTCAAACACTGTTGAACAGGCCCCACCGCTACTCCTAAGCTATACTTCTCCGTGGCTCTAACCTGAGCTCGGTCACTTCAATCACCTTGGGCATGACCCTTCCCCTCTCTGGGCCTCAGTTTCCCCTTCTACAAAAAATAAGATACATTAGAATTACCCAGTGTTCTTAACTTTTAGAGGGGTGTGTCTCAGCCCCCTTTTAGAAACAAAAGAAACCCGTGGAGCCTCTCCCTTGAAAAATGCAACTCCTCACGCGTACAAAGGAACATTTTTGCATCCAGTCCCTGGAGGTCCACAGCCCCTTGCAGCCCAGGGTCAGAGCCTTTCCCACTTGCGGATCTGTAAGTCCCTCCAGGCTCTGACTTTCTGGAATGTTAACCAAAGTGTGACTGTGAGAAAACATTCTAGCTGCCCTCCTTTGAGGCCACACCGGGGGTGTGTGTGGGGGTGGGGGGGAGCTCCGCTCAGCTGCCCCTCAGGAATGGAGGACTTTGGGCTGCACTAATGGCCCCCAATACAGCCCCTAGTTTCCTCAAGACCCAGGCTTCATGGAAATGACGCAGGAAGGAAAAGGAAATCCAGGCAGCTCAGCCTAAAAGGAATTTCCTCTTCTCTGCTTCTCCTTCCAACTTGGCCTTTCAAGGTTTGATGGAGGTGGGGAAAAAATGCTAAAAGATTTTTTTTGATTGAGGCCCAGAGAAGGAGGTGGAGATGGGCCACAAAATAGAGAGGTCAGGCATGGATACATGGCAGGGGACATTGATGAGAGTGGGTGGGGCCTCTGTGTATTCTCCAGGACAAATTGGACTTTTCCAGCCCTCTGGTTTTTGAAAGCTATTTATGAAGCTGGACTAATCCAGCCCAGCTGTGCAACTATAAGTAAACAGGGCCTTTTGTGCAGGTTCAGAACCAGCCCTCTTCCCAGCCTGTACTCACAGAACTCAGTCCATCCTTTCTGTAGGGAAGGTGTGAGGTGTCGAGGTCAGGCAGGTGAAGTTGAATCTGAGCCCAGGACTCGTCCCTCCCTATGTGTCATCATACTTGACCCTGGCAGGCCTCACCTATACACCAGGAGGGTCACACAAATCTGAGTCAGGATGGCTGCTCCTTTGCTTCTTCGCTGCGGGAACCTGGCAGGTGCTTCTTAATTTCTCTGAGCTTCAGTTTTCCCACCTGCAAAATGGCCGTAATGATGCCTACCTCATAGAGTTACAGGGCAGGAGAAACGAGGAAATAAAAGTGGAAGTGCTGTAGTGCCCAGTACAGAGCTGGTGCCCAGTAGATGCTGCCTGCTTCTCTTGGCCACTTCGTAGCTCCTTTATCCTTCTCTCTAGAGTAGAAATGAATGTCAATGGAGACCTGGAATGAATTAGGAAAGAGGCACTCCCTACAAGGGGTGGGGGGCGATTTGGGAAAGGCAGCGCTCCCTTCAAGCTGAAAAGCAGTCCCCAGTCCCAGGTTCACGGCTCAGCAATGAAGCGTGGACTGGACTGAGTCCCCTTCTGGTCCCACCCCCAGCCAGGGGCCGTGTGCAGACCACGACCCACACAGCCGTGTGCAACAGCCACCACCGAGCCCAGGCTGCCCCGCTTACCCTTGGGCTGAGACTTGGGCTGAGACGGTTTTTCTATTAAAGCTCTGGTCTTTTAGCAAAGTCACTGATGCCCTTTCAAAATGCCTAAGAGGGTCAAAATGGGAGAAAGTCATTTTCACCTTAGTGTGAATCAGTTTCTGATTCACTCCTGCCCTAAGAAAGAGACCGAAAAAGACAAAGGTAAGGAGGACCCAGCCTCACCTGGCTCTTAGGACGGTTCTGTCCTGCCTCCGCGTCCTCAGGCAGCAGCACCCAACCTTGAACACAAGTGGCACGGCACCGCGAGACTTGTCTGCTGCTCTCCGACTGTGCCTAAGGGCGCTGGGCTCAGACCCCCAGCGTCCCTTCTGCTGCACTGCCTTGGCCAAAGAAAGTCACAAGTCCAGCCCATTGTAAAGGGCATGGGTGCAGGGAAACCGTGAGTTGGGATCATTGAAGCAATCTGCCATGAGCTGGGCCCGTGGCTCATGCTGCTGAAGCCTATAGTTTCCAAACCAAAATTTGGGATTTAAGGGTTGACAATGTGACACAATCTTTTCAAATAGGGTTGTACTGGCAATTCCAGAGTGCTCTGTCATAGTCACAGCTCCGTACCACCCTACACCGCCCGGCCCAGGGACCTCCCCGGAAGGACATGTTCATTGATTTTCTGACCCGTTCGAAACCTGATACTTCCACACAGGGAAGGGTGGAACTCCTAGGCACATTTTGGGATGAAAGGCTGGTGTTTATTAGCAGGACTTGAATTTTATGGGACTTCAGATCTGAAGCCATTTAAATGAATACCTTTCGTTTTATAAATGAATAAATGAAAGCCGAGGTAAAGCGACTTAGCCAAGATCATATGGGATCAGTTTCTCAAACTTCAACCTGCCTATGACTCATCTGAGCAGAATCTGAGCAGTTGATTTGGGGTGGGGCCTGGGACTCAGCATTTCTGACAAGAGCCCCGGTGACATTGCTGCTGCTGGTCCTTGGACCACACTTTGAATATCAAGGCTCACAGATGACAGAGAGGAGACCAGCGAAGAGGAGACGGCCGGGAGACACCTGCGTTTAGAGCGTCTCTGTTCGTTGCAGTCCTTCATTTAGGCCCATTTTACTGATGAGCGGACTGAAGTTCAGGTAGGAGGCACTGGCATTGGGCCAACTCTGTGAGGTTGCACAGAGAGGGATCCACTGTCCTCCTTCACGAGGCAGCTCTCGGAGACGTGAGCTCAAGGAGCAGTGGCCCAAAATTGGGAGGAACTTTGAATTTCTAGTTCCTCGAGGGAGGGGCGTGCTCTCCTGCTGAGACCTCAGATTGGGGGCCATCTCTTCACTTGTTGGGGCTTCGTGGTGCTGGCCCAGGGGTCTCTCAGTCTGAAGAGCTGAGAGTATCCTGTCTGGTTAGTGATTTAGGAGCTTGGCACCCTCGGTCGCTCTATTATGTGCCCTCTGAACATTCCGTCCAGCGGCCTTTTGGCACGCGACACACCTTCAAAATGAAAGGGGGAAAAAATGAACATCACCCTTGCTCATTTGCCTAATTTAAAAGCATCTAGCAGCTTTTTTTAGAAGGGGAGAAAAAAACACCATCCATCTGAAATGGAGGAAGCACCTCACTAAGGAGCCAAAAGAGAAATGGAGACATAAGTTTCCAAGGCTGACATATTAATGGACAGACCTTGCGCCCGGTCTGTTTTTTTCCCATCCCCTCTCAGCTTAGAAACCACTGCCTTTCTGGAAGCTCTTGTGTGAAGAGGAAATTGTTTTCTCCTAAGGGGAGATCTGAACCCTCCTCACCCACCCTGGGCAATGGTGTCCTGTGATTTCACATCAGTTCAATCCAACCCATGGACATTTATGGAGGGGCTACTATGTGTCAGGTGCTGTGCTGGATAAACTTGGGGTGAGGGTGGTTCTAAATCTCTCTGAGCCTCAATTTTTCCATCTGCAAAATGGCCATAGCAATACCTAACTTGTAGAGTTGGGCAGGATAAACAAGGTAATAAAAATGAAAGTGCTGTAGGCTGTGCCCAATAGATGCTGCATACCCCTCTTGACTTAGTGACCAGAGACAGCCCTGTGCTATGCATTCATCCACTCGCCCAGCAGTTGGCTCTTGACAGGCATCATGCCAGCTCTGGGGGTAGGAGGGAGAAAGGTAGGCATGGTCTGGCTACATCCAGTCTAGCCAGAGACCCTCAGTAGGTAATGCTTATTGGCATACTGCAATCAGTAATTACTTCTTCTGACAAGTAACCACAAGACAGTGTGATGCTAGGAAGACAAAGATAAAAGAGATTTTGCTCAGATCCATCCCTCCTTTCTATCTCAGAACCACTGTCTCTGCTTGGGTCCTCCCTGGTGGCACAGCCAAGGGACAGTGTGGAGGAGAAGCTGACCCAGCCTTGGGCTAGGCCCTCCACCTGACCCCATCCACCTCCTCCCCAAACACACACACACACACCCCTTCTCTCTTCCAGACACCAGCTAGAAGCATTCTTTCCCAAATGTGAAGCTAATGGTGTCATTCCCCTACTGAAAATTCTGCACCAGGCTTCCCATCATTTGTGGGATTAAGGCCAGCCCTCTCAGAATAGTTTACAAGGCTTTTTACAATTTGGCTCCAGTCTAGTTTTCAGCCCCGTGTCCCCTCCTTCCATCATTCACCCTTCTCTCTCACTATGAAGGACATCCTGGGACTCCCCAGGACCACTCAGAGTACAGAAATGTGACCTCTCTAAAAAAAAAAAAACTAAAAAAAAACAACAACTGTTTTATTAGGGCAACGTTCAAACCTACGCCAAAGTGGAGAGAGTGGAATGATGAACCTTCGTGTACCCACCACCAGTTTCAGTACAGACCCAATCTTGTGTCCTCTACTTCCCCACCCCACACTGGATTATTTTAGAGCAAATCCAAGACATTAAGTCCTTTCATCTGAAAATACTTCAGTATGTATTTATGAAAGATGAAAACAGTCCTTTTTTTTTTTTTTGAGGATCCAGATTTGTTTTTAAAAATTCCAAAACAGGTTAACCAAATGTGTGGTAGTTTTAATTTGTACGTTTAACAAACCAATGTTTTCAACACACACACAGGACAGACTATGAGGAGAGAGCATGAGAAAGTCCAAATTTGAGGTCCTTTGTGAATGTGAAACCCTGGTCAGCCCCGCTCTCCCAGGATCACCCTCCCCTGACCTTCTACCCCTGTACTTGACCTTGATGTTTCCTGAGTCATTCAGGAACTTTCACACCTTTGTGCCTTCTCCCTTGTGGATACTTCTGCCTGGATCATCCTTTCTTCTACTTGGCAAACTCCTGCTTGACCTGCAAAGCCCAATGCAAATGTCCTCATGACATTTCTTCCAATGACCCTCCCCCAGATGACCACTCAGTCTTCTTTGCTTCTGTAGGGTTTTCTTCGCAGTTCTCTTGAATATTTGCATTAATGAGTTAAAATCATTTGTTCACAGACCTGCTGCCCCCATAGCCTGTGAGCCTCTTGAGGGTAGGGCTTGGGTCTTCTCTGTGTCCCCTGGGGCTAGTGTGAAAGGCAGTGTGGTCCCAAGTATGGACTCTGGCTTCAGCCAACATGGGCAAGATAGTTAATTCGGTCTCAGTCTTGTCATTTGTGAATTAGGGGTAATACTAACACTAGGATGGGGCTATTGTGAGGATGGAATGACCTGTGTCTATCCAGCTGCTGTGGAGCCGGCCACAGGCAGACACTGAATAATCATTGGCCTCTGTCAGCCGTGGCCAGCATGACTCTTTCCTTAAAGGAGCCCCTGCATCCAGAGACATGTCTTGCCCTTTGGCACAAGGCCCCAGTGTCTGTTCTGGACCTGGGAGTTGTCCCCTGTGTGAGAGATGGTGGACATTTCCCTGCTCAGCCTGAGCTGCAGACCCTGCAGTGGAGGGCTGGCTGCAGTGCTGCCCCAGGGCTCCTCCTCACCCCTCACCCCTGCCTTCTCGATGCAGGACAGCAAGCCTGGGACCCCTGCACCCTGCCCTCAGTGTCCCCCCTCGCTGGGCTGTGTCACTCCTCCTCCATCTCCCAGCCGGGTGCAAAGGAGTCCTCCCCTCTTCCCTCCGGAACGTGCCCAGAACTCTTGTCATCCGGCGTTCCTGGGAAACCTCAGCTTCCCAGGAAGCCACCGTCTTGCAGGCAGGGATGACCCAGCGTGGGCCTCACGGCTTTCTTTCAGCCACACCTACTTTCACACCTTCACCGGAAGAACATACAGAGACTCCAGGCCCCGAAGTGTGCCCCGCACTTGTCATTGAGAGGCTATCCCCGTCCTGCCTGGGCACCCACCCCTTCTCCCAAGAGCAGCGGGAGGTGGGGGGAGCTCCTCTGGCCCAGCATGCGGCACGGAAGGGGCGGTGAGAGCAAGCCCCAGACTGGCCCTCCTCTCCCCAGATCTCCACTCCCTGCAGAAAAATCGGGCAAAAAACTGTCATATCGTCTCTGAACAGTGATGTTAGCCAGGTTCAAAACGGCATCATAGCCAGGCTTTGAGACCAATATTATGTTTTTATTGGGGTGTGCATTCCCCTACAGCAGGCTCCCCAACTTTGAGCAGCGTTTCTACCTGGTGGCTCTTCTCACTTCCTCTAGAAAGAGGCAGAGCTGGGATGGAACCGGGGCCCTGCCAGTTACCCTCGCTGTTCCTCTGTGGCTCTGCGGGCCCCACCCTGACCCCCTTCCCTTCTGTCCATCTAGTCTCATAGGTTGTTGGGAGGCGCCGATGGAAACCACTCGTTAGCGTTTAGCAGAGTGTCATACAGTCAGCCCCCAAAAAGGGTGGGTGTATTTTGTAAGCTCCCTGCCATCCTTTCTCATTGAACAGTACTTTTTTTTCAACATTTCTTTGGAACTTGCAGAAGGAAAGGTTCCTGGCGTCAGGGGCTGCTTCCACAGAGTGGGCACATTCCACAAAAGACTTTTTTTTTTTTTTTAAGTAGAGAAGATGGGGGCTAGGACAGAAATAACTCTGATTTGGAAGGGGGCTCTCACCCCAGAATGGAAGGCTTGGTTTCACAATTTTATTTTTTAGCCTTGGGCAAGTGCCTTCTTTCTGTATCTCGGTTTCCTTATTTATAAAGTGAAGGCGATGCCTGCCACCTTTTGCATCTCATCAGTAACTATGAAGGGTGTTAGCAGGAGATGTGGCCCTGTGCGGGTCTCTGCCTCTCCAGACTCATTTTCCTCTGCTCTGCAGTGCAGGGGTTCTGTTGTGCTGATGGTTCTGGGGGTCCCTTTTCACATCTGACCCCCTTGGGTAGGACAGGGTTCATCTCTGTCAGGTCAGGCAGGAGACCTGGTATCGTGTGATGAAGAGTGGGGGTCTTGGTGGTTGGGGTGACCCTCAAGGGTTATCACATCCCCTGTGCCCAAGCAGAGCTGCCTGACCCCAGGCCCAGGAAAGAGCTTAGAATGACTGCCCGTCCATCTTTCCTTTCAAGTTCAGAGCCATCACCTCAGGATGTCCTTCCCTTTTACCAACACACATCCATCTGCTGCAGATTTACGGCCACATGGGTAACCCATTAAACCCCTGCCAGCCTCTAACATGGAAGCCCAGATTCCTCTTGGCAGGTGTCACCTTGGAAAGCCGAGAGCCGTGTGGGGGGGAGACAGCAGCAGCTATGAAGATGGTGTCGGGTTAAGATTAATAATACCGACAGCCAGCATGATTCTAGCTTCCCCTCTGTGCCCCGGTGCGTGCTTTATGTATATTACCTCATTTAACCCCTGAGACCACCTGTGTGGAGCGTGCTACATTTAGCCCGATTAATAAATGCAGAAATTGTAGCACAGAGGTGAAGTCACTTGCCCGAGGACACACAGCTCAGCAGTGGTGATGCTCGGGGCTCAGCCCAGGTAGCCTGCCCTTGTAAGTGCTCATTATGCTCCGTAGCCTCTTCCATAGATGTCAGGAAGCAGGACGGCGACACTAAAGTGGGTGTCCTAGTGGGCCTGAGTAAGGACAGAGACACCAAGGGAAGCCTAGACACCTGGAATGGCAGAAGGTTCAGTACAGGGGAGCAGGCACCTCTAAAGGTGACTCAGTCAATACCTAATAATGATGATGGCAATAATAATGGCACCTAATGTTTACACAGCTGTCTCTGTGTAGTACTCTGCGTGTTTACAGTCATTCCGTCAACCAATATGGAACGCCTGCTGCGTGTGGGCACAGAATTGATGCAGTGAAGACGAGCCTTGCCCTCACGGAGCTCAAACCAACATGGATGGACATAAATACATACGGGCAATCACAATTTTAGCTTTGCTGTAGGATTATAAAATCCACACGTCAGCGTTTCCTTTCTGAATGGTTTCAAAGTTCGCCATGAGCGTTTGAGAAAGGAAGGTCGTTTTCAGAAGGGAAGGGGCAGTGGTTTTATAAGGGGGAGGGAGAACCAGAGATCATTTGCTCTCTCTTACTCTGCTCACGGGTACCCAATACCAGTATTTCTTGATACTTCCTTCTTTGGCTTCTAAACATTCTTGCTTCTTAGCCCTTCTCTTTATCAACCTGTTCATGGGATGACCGAGTCAGTTAAGAATATGCCAGAAGCAGAGATCTTGCTTGTTATAATACCTGGACTAAGGACTTAGCTTAGGCCCTCTGCTTCTAAGGGCTGAAAACACTGGGGAATGAGGCCCACAAGGGTTGACACCCACAGAATGCAAGTACCTCCAACCTAGTGCTGGTTTGCTAATAAAATAAAAAACACTCTCCTCTCTCCCAAATATTATAAAGTCATGAGCTGTGCAGCTGGATATTGTATTTCTGATCCATAGCATTGCCGAAGTCTTGTCCTTGTTCCCTGATACTTGCTAAGCCATGCCTTTGTCTTCGTGGTTTGCAGTCACTGGAAACACACATCCAGGCCATTCCAAGATGTATTTAAAATTCAGACTCATCCATACAAAGGAGTAGTATTGGGCAATAAAAAGGAAAGAAGTGCTGGTACATCCACACCATGGATGAATTCTAGAAACACGCTAAATGAAAGAAGCTGCTCCTAAAAGGTCACCTGTTGTATGATTCCATTTGTATGAAATTTCCAGAACATGCAAATCTATAGAGACAGAAAGTACACCATTGGCTGCCAGGGGCTGGAGGGAGGAATGAATGGGGAGTAACTGGTAATGGGTATGAGGTGACGAAAATTTGATTTGAATGGTAAAAATGTTCTGCAATGAGATAATAGAGGGAATCGTCGCACAGCTCTGTGAATATATACTACAAACATTGACTGGTAGGCTTTAGACAGGGTGAATTTCATGATATATGAATTGTAGCTCAATAAAGCTGTTATTTAAAAACAAAGATCAGGCACTATCACTGCAGCTATGGTAGATCAGGTCTCCCTGAATTAAATAAAAGGTTTACAGGATGAAAACCAGGCAGGGTGAGATCATTAGAGGCTGGGCATATTTCTGCACAGGAAAATGAGTGTGTGGAGTGATTCTGTGTATCAGGAAGATCACATCAATCTATTATATCAACTTAATGTTGATTTTAAAAATAATTTCAAAGCCGATTTTTTACAATGCATAGTACAACATGGAAAGCTTTTTTAAAATGCCCCTAACGGTACCAGGTGGTAATTAGGTCTTCTGTTTTGTGGTTTGTTGGGGGTTTTTGGCTGATTTTTAAGTGAATGTTAGTTCAAATTATCCGCAGAGAATTTCTGGCTAGGATCCAGCTATACGCAGCACGTATTTGACACACAAACAAATCTTTAGGATGACCTTAATTGCTGGCGTGCCTGTTCCCATTTCCAGATAGTGCAACTGAGACTGGACAGGCTGGGAAAGCTGCCCAAGGGTGCGCCAATAGGAAGGGACGCCAACTGTGCGCAAACTCAGGTCTGCCTGGCTTCAGTGCCTCCCTTGGCTCTTCCTCCTCATTCTACAACATTCCACAAACAGAGTTTCCCTGAGCCAGAGGAAATATCTCCCTTTGCTTATAGCTCCAAATAAGCAGTCTTTGTTCTATGCCACACCAACAAGAGTAACTTTAACCACAGTTTTACATTTACTTTCATCTTAAGAGATTACGTGTGTGAACGTAAACTGAAGCCAAAAAAATAAATATATGTGGATACTAAAGTATTGCTATTATTTAGCTATTTTCTGAAGTCACTAAGAAGAGGCAAAAATAATTTCCCATATTGGGATCATCTGACTTGTACAGGGCGCTTTTCCCCACCTAGAGATGGAGCTGGAATGAAACTGTGAATAAAATAAAATTAACGATGAAAAACCTAGGGGGAGTGAAATCCATGGCGGCATATATCCACGGGATTCAGGCTGATCTTCGGCACTTTGGGTCATTCAGACCCTCCAGAGGCACCGTTTTGCTGGGGGTGTTGTCTGAATTCTGAGAGGCACCCAGGAGAACCTCATAGGACAAGGGCTGGCAGCCTGAGCCGTTCTGTGCCATAAACATCACAGGGGCGAGAACAAAAAAAGCTTATTTGCGGACAAATTTTGCCATCCTATCAGTTTATTTTTGACTATTCCGTTTCTCAGGGAAACAGGAAATGTAAAAGAAAAGAATGTTTGTATTTTGGTAGGGCAGGTTTAGTTTAATTTTTCTAAATATGCTACCAGTATTTTTCCAAGAAACACTACAAGTAGGAGGTGATGCAGAGGGTTCAGAGGTGGGATTCTAAGGGTAGAGAGCGTTCGCCTGGGCTGAGACCACAGACCTCGTTCAACAAACATTTCCTGGGCCCCTCCTGTGTGCCAGACCTAGGTGTAGGGCAGACCCAAGAATGAAGAAGGCAGGTGGGATCTCTATCTTGGGCACTTGGGGGTGGGGGGAGGTGGGACCACTGACTGAGGTCGGGATACAGGAAGAAGCGGCAGAATTTTTGATGGGAATTCATGAGGTCACTTGGAAACGTTGAGTTGGAGGTACCTGTGGGACTACCCGGGGGCCAGGTTCAGGAGGCAGGTCTGTAATTCAGGAGAGGCCTGAAGGTTCAATGATGAACAGCAGCAGACACAGGCCCACCGCTTCTCACGGAGCTTACAGTCTTGTGAGGAAGGCAGACATTCGTCCAGCAATCACACAGATACGTTCAAAATGGCAGAAATGCTACAAAGGAGAGAGAAGTGAGCAGGCGTGACCGAGGCAGGGAGGTGAGAGACAACGTCTTGGGGAAGTGACACGGGAGCTACAACCTGAAGCAAGGATAGGAGGAACAGGGACAGCATTCCGGGCAACGAGAACAGCATGTGCAAAGGCTCTGTGGCCAGAGGGCGCAAAGCTGGTATCAGGGTCAGAAAGCCAATAAGACTGGGACAGAGGGGCTGATGGGAGACCAGTAGGTAAGGAGGGGTTGAGGAGAAGGCAGGGGCCAGATCACACAGAGCCCTGTAAGCTGTGGTGAGGAACTTGGTCTTGACGTGTCCTCCCTTTAAGGGTTTCAGTCATCCGGGTGGTATTTTACAGGTTTGTCACAACATTAAAGGATTGGAAAGGATTGTCAAAGGTCATCTTGCCTAGTTTCCTCCCTTCTGACAGAAGTGTCTTTATGTGCCGTGCTCACATTCCAAGAAGATTCTGTCAGATGCTACATTCCAAGGTTAAAGTTTATCAAGCGGCTGTCAGGATGTTTCCATTCTCTCTTCTAAATCAATCTTTTTTAAATGCCTGGAACAAACCCCGTCTCCAGGCTGCCCCACTTCTGTCAAAGGCTTCATCATGCTTCCTGCTCACAGCCTGGGAACCAGGCTTCCCACCCCTCATCTCTCCACTTCCAAGTTCCAAGAAGTGACTGAGTCCTGTCACTCAGCCTTTGATGCCCCCGTACCCACCCTGGTCACTGTTTCCCTGAGGTCATAGATGTGAAGAGAAGGGAACTAGTATGGGTTGGCATCCTGCCACATGCCAGGCCTTGGATGTCCTCTAACTCGATCTAAGCCTCTCCACAGACAATGACCATTTAGCAATTGGCATCTATTATAGTGTCGATTTCTCAAGCGACCTCCCTATTTGGTGGACGAGGAAACTGAGTCTCAGAGTGGTCAGTGGCCTGCCCAATGGCTCATCACCATAGGTATCGAAACTAGCTGGGAGCTCTGAGGGGTCCTTCTGGCTCCAAAGCTCATGCTGCTCCCCCCATGCTCTGAACTGCGTGGCAATTACAGTAGCCAGTCTTGTCCTAACGAGTCTGCTGGCCTCCACCCACCCACGCGAATCAAATTAAATGAGTGGACACAGTTCTGAGCACATGGGAAGCACTCGATTGTGGAGAGTATGATTATTCAGAAGCAGCAGAGTTGGGTCCGGGGGCAGGGCAGTGGCTGTGGACGGTGGCTCTGGCCAAATCCTAGTTCCTCCACTTTCTTGCTCAGTAATCCTAGGCCAGAAACTTCACCTCTCTTGGCCTTCATTTCGTTGTGTGTAAAATGGGGATAAAAACAGGAGCTACCTCATCGAACCGCCAAGAGATTTAAATGAGGCATATATGCAAACTGCTTAGCACCATGCCTGGTACAATGTAAGTACTCCAAAAATGGGAGTTGTTGTTGCCACAGTCTCCAGAAGTCTCCCCACATCTGCTTGCACGCATCTCCCCTCTGCATGCAAATCTTCAGTGGCTGCCCAATGCCCGCAGAATACAGCCCAAACGCCTACCTCTGGCGTAGAGCCCTCCAAGCTTGTGACTCCCATATTTCCACCTGACTTCCCACTGCTTCCCCAACGAGCCTTTCCCTTAAGCCAACTTTATCAATTCCTTGTCCCCAGATTCTTTCTGGCTCTGCCTGTTTGCACATGACATCTCTCCCGGTCATGGTTGGCTGTGTCTAACCCACATCCAACAATTACTGCATCCACAGTGTTTTTTGTATGCTGGGCCTGTGTGGCCCCTGGAGATACAGTGGTAAATAAAACCAGCAAAGCACCTAGTTTTGCCAGAGTACCTACAGGGGAGGGGAGAGATGGACACAAAGGAAATAAATATGTAAGTACAAATGGTGGCTAGCTCTATGAAGGCTGTGCTAGAGAAGCTAAAAGGAAGTACCTACCTTAGACCAGTAGCCAAGGAAGCACTGTCTGGGGACCAAGCGTTTCAACTGAGGCCTCAGTATGAAAAGGGGTTTGCCTAGAAAAGAGTGTTAGGAAGAGTCTTTCATAGGAAAGGAGCAGCATGTGCAAAGGCCCTGTGGCTGGAGGAAATATGACCCAATCAGTAAAGAACTGAAAGGCCCATGGGTTGGAACGTAACTGGTAGGCAGAGGTTGGGGTGTGAAGAGGGAGAAACATAAGATGAAACGAAGAGGTCAGCAAGAACTAAATTAGGCAGAGGCTTGCAGGCATGGAATAGAAACCAGCTCCTCCTTGAAATCTTTCCAGCCTTCTTTGATCCTTGCTTTCCTCCTCCAGACTCTTCCAGGCGTAGCCTTCTCTGTCACTTAGCCAGGACCAGTCACTCTACACATTGCAATCTCCAGAAAGTCATGAATGTAGAGGAAACTGCCTCCTTCCGTGGAAAGCGGCACGAGACCACTGAGGTCCCAGCTTTCCAACGGCATGGCATGACGATGAGGGTGATACAGTGTTGATCTGGGCTCATACTGCTCTGCCTCCGACCCGCCAGGAGAACGCCCAGCATGCGCATTGGGCCACCCCCACTTATTTTGATTTCTGAGGAGACTTGAATAGGACCCTTATCAGGGTGGGGATCTCTGGTTTCAAAAATTGATCTGCCCCTTGTAACAGGATGTCAGGCTTCTCATGCCATTGGGTAATACTGAACTCTGGAGCACCCGAGGGCATGTGAGTGGGGACAGAGAGCCTGTGAGAAATGTACGGGCTGGCCATCCCCAGGGGAACTAATAAAGCTATTGTTGGGAAGGGAAGAGAGAAAATAGCCGACAAGATGTTTTTTGTCCTCCATGACCTGTCTGTGTTCGGGAAGGGGCTGGTGTGTTGCAAATGAGTGGAAATGGGAACGGCCTTTGAAACCCTTTTGAACAGCTTAGGAAAGGAAAGGGCGAGGGGTGGGGGGAGTGGGGAGAAGACACGCGTGGCAGTGGACAAGCTCCACCATTCCTTACCTGTCTGACGTTGGGCGCGTGGTTTGCCTCTGATTTCTTATCTATCACTTGGGGAAGGGGAAGAATGTTAACGTACAGGGCCTTGTACCATTCCTGGACCTTACGAGACCCTCAATAAATGTAGTTGTCATTAGCCTGGGAGATTATATGGTGGGTAGACCCACCCAGTGGCCATACCATGGCACCCGCTTTCATTTCTTGAGCTGTAACAAAGGACTTTAGAAACCTGTCAGAATGTCTCTAAATTCTATTGATTCTCCTCTTGAAAAGCCCGTGGCCCGGCCTCTAGGAATTAAGCCATTAGTTTATAAGGACACATGTACAGATATGTAGTGGTCCTGCTTGTGGCAGAGAGAGGCTTATACAAATGCCCACTGATAGGAAAATGGCTAAAGGATTGCAGCCTATGTGCCCTGTGGAGTGTTGGGAAGCTATTAAAACTACTGGGTTAGGAGTGTACCTATTGATAGAAGGGGGGGGTGCATGGTTTGATATTAAGTGAAAAGAGCCATTTTTGTAAAAACAAATATCAACTTCCACCATATACGTGTGTACACGTTTGCAAAGATTGAGTACGATGCATGACGGGTAGGAATACCTACCAGACACACCAGGAAGGTGAGGTCAGTCAACCAGGCTGGGGAGGGGGGGAGAGATGACAGAAAGAAAGCGAGAGAGAAAGAGAGAGAGAGAGAGACAGAGAGACAGAGAGACAGAGAGAGAGACAGAGAGACAGAGAGACAGAGAGACAGAGAGAGACAGAGAGACAGAGAGAGAGAGAAAGACTGTGGCAAAAATAGGAAAAAAACGGAATGAGTAATGTTCAGAGAGAAGATAGATGTAAAATTCTGTCTCTAATATTATTGCAGAGTATCCCCTTTTTCAATTGGACGTACAAACAGGATGACAAAGTAATGTGGCCCAATACCCCAATTTGATTAGACGATGAGGTTGTGGACAATCCTCAGGTTGAATTTCTATGGTCATTTGAAGACATTTCAATTTCAAAAACTGTCACCTAAAAACAAAGAAGAAAGAAAACCCTTGCGCGTGCCCCCACTCTCCCCACCATCCCCAGCCCAGTCCAGGCCCAACCAGTGGCGTTTCCATGTTGGTTGTAATCAATTTCAGATTCATCTCTGGCCCTTCAGTTTGTCCCGATACAATTCAACCTGCCCACAGCTGGCATGTCTCTCTCCTGTCCCAAAACTAAGCTATATTCCCACGGCCCTTGCGAGCAACTTAAACTCTTCCCTTCAGCTTTGAAGGCCCCCAATAATCTGGCCCCAAATTGCCTCTTCCTTCTCCCCAATACCAGCCCAGCCCAGAGCCTTGCTGGTGGGTTCTAAAAAGAATGCTCTTCTCAACAAGTCAAAAAAGAAAAAAGAAAGAAAAAGCCAATGGAAATTTTCCCCCTAGTGTCAGGCAAATTCATTGCTTTAAACAACTTTTCAAAATACTTTCTTTGAACTATCTTACTGTAAATTCTCAGATTTTTCTAGCTTGACTTTCTGTGTCCTACAAAATCCAGACACAATTTCTACTCCCACTCTTTCTGACAATTAATATATGCATTCCTTCAATTTTATTGAAGAATCCTGGGGAAGGACACTCAGTGCAAATATATAATTCTATTTAGTCATCGTGTCCAAAACAGCTTTACTGCAGATAAACTCACATTAATATCCGAAACCAAATCTTTCCTTCCTATGTGTCTTTGTTATTAGCGCTCGTGAAGAATCTAAACACCCACCGTGGGAAGGCCTCTGTACTCTGCACGATTTATGCCTTGAGGAATGCTGAGCCCGCCCCACACCCACCCACAACCCACGCATCCTTCAGAATCCTTCTCAGCCGTCCTTTGCTGTGGCGTCTTGCTCATGACTCCACCCACCCCAGATTTAGCCGCCGAGCTGCCTTGTTTCTGCTCTTTCATTGTACAGCCCATCTCTCCAAGACAAGAAATCTTGCGTCAATTTTCTGTGTGTCCTGCACGGCACAAAACATAGAGCCAGCCACATAATTCTCACTCCATTGGCACCCACTGAATTAATTTGATTTGATATTGTTGTATGGGTCATTATGATTAAGGGGAAGTGTTGATTGCACCCGCGATATGCGTATGGTCCCCAGGGAAGCGTGCCTTAGTAGAGAGAGTGCCTGACTGAGAGTCAAAACACGTGAGCGTGACTTCTGGTGCTGCTATGGCGTGGTCTGAAAACAATCACTGTGCTCTTTGGGCTTCCGTCTCCAGGAGGACACATGTATTAGTTTCCTATGGCTGCTCTAACAAATTTAGCAGCTTACAAGAACACCCCTTTATTATATCACAGTTCTATAGACCACAAGTCCAGGATGGCATGCAACGTTTTCTGCTTAGTGTCTCATGAAGCCAAAATGGAGGTGCCAGCACGCTGCGTTCTCCTCGGAAGCTCAAGAGTTTCTTCCACGCTCATTCTTGTTATTGGCAGAATTCAGTGCTTTGTAGCTGGCGGTCTGGGGTCTGCATTTCCTTTGCTGGCTGTCAGCCAGGGGCTGCCTTCAGTTTCTGGAGGCTGCCCACATTCCTTCTCACGTGGCTACCTCCATCTCAAAGCAGGAATGAAGGGTTGACTCTCATGCTTTGAATCTCTCTGCCTTCTCTTCCGCCACAGGTTCCTATGATGTGATTAGGCCGTCCCAGATAATCTCCCTATTTTAAGGTCCCCTGTACCAGATAACATAGAACAATTCTTGTGTGACATTGTATGATGATCTCAGCCCATTCACAGCCTCCAGAGATTGGGTTGGGACATCCTGGGCAGTATTCCTAGAAAGTCTACCTATCATAACATGGTAACATGGAGGCTTGGCAAGATTATTGCTCAGGTTCCTTCAGATTCAAACTGCCAGCCTTTAAGCACCTCTGATTACTCCCTCCGGTGTAGCTCCCTGATTTTCCTTTGTTGGATTTCATTGCCTTCCCTCCCATTCTCCCTGGTACGCCAAGCTGGGGCCTCTGCTCTCCTTTCTCCATCATCCAGACTTTCTTTACCTCCCTCTTGCCCCACAAGGTTAGAATCCGTTCCTTTCTCCTCTCAATTCTACTCACCACTTTGAGCCTGAAACTCCACTTGGTGCTAAGCAGCTTTACCCTCCTTATTTCATTTCTCCTTCCCCCAACAATCCTGTGAGGTGGGCACTATTTTCTCCATTTTGCAGATTAGAGAGCTAAGGTTCAGAGAGGTTAGTTATCTAGCCCAAGATTAAACAGAGAAAGTCTAACTGCAACACGCATGTTCTTTCCAATACGTATCAGTGTGCGGCGAAATGAACGGGCTGGGAGGGGTGGAGGGGAAGAGAAAGCACGCCTATTTCCTCTCACCTCAAGCCCCGTCTTAAAATGCAGGGCCCCCCCCAAAAAAAAGACCATCAGAAAATACACCAAAATAGTTAAAAGTCTGAGGGTGATTTGTATTGTCTTCTTTATACATAATAATATTAACACTTTATTATATTTTCCAAATTGTTTATAGTGTGTACATATTGCCTCTGGAATCAAAACCACTGACTTTTTTTAAAGATGCATTTGTTCACTCTACACACCAGGATATGCCTCTAGCCTAATAAGGGGGAAATTGTGTTACTCAGCACCTACTGCAGGAAGCCACGATGCTAGCCTTGGTCAGAAACCATTCACATCAAGCTTAGAATCTGACAAACCCGCGTTCACCCCCTCCCAGCAGCTGCCTTGAGTCTCAGTTGTCCTCTCTGTGAAATGGTAATAAAATACCTTCTCTAGGACACTAAACTTTGGGTGATGAGCACACAATGCAATATACAAATGTCATGGTAGAGTATTGTACCCTTGAAACTTACATAGTCTTATTAACCAATCTCACCCCAATATATTTACTTAAAAAAAGAATACCTTCCCCACTTGCCTCAATGTGGGGGTAAATGAGATGAGGTCTATCGAATGGCTTTGTGACTCACTGCCGACCCTTCTGTGGCCGCTACAGCAGCTCCTCCATAGCAGAGTAGGAACTGGGCACCAAGAGGGAAGAGCTGGCTTCCTCCTCTCAAGGCTCCCAGAGGGTCAGAACAGACAGCACTAGGACAGAATGACAGGTGCCAGAACAGACAACTGTGCAGCATAGTGCGTGGAACATGATTTCCCCTGGCTGAGGCTGCCCAGGCAGGGGGCGACACGTTATGACTAAGTCACTGGAAGGGATAAGCTCTGCCTCGAGCAACTACAAATATACCTCTAGACACAAGCAAGCTTGTCTCCGACAGCATATGAGCAGCGTGAAGGAGGACGCGCAGAGCCTAGGTCTCCGTGAGCCTGGTTCCCTCGCTTCCCAGTTGAGCGACCGTGGGCCTGGGCGTGGGCAAGCACCTGATCTTTTGAGCCCTACTCTCCTGTGTGTCACCGGAGAAAGCGCACATGCCTTGTAGGTCTTGCCCAGAGCACTGATTAAAGCACAGATTCTGTGTAAGTGCCTCCCCTGGGTCAGGCAGTATTCTTGGGGCTGGGGGTGCAACGGGGAACCAACCAGGCCAGCTGCTGCCCTCGTAAGTGTAACTCCCTAAGGGAGATCACACAGGGTACTCACTCAGGACATGGCCTCACGCTGTGCAGCCAATAAATGTTTGTGCCCCTGGTGGGCAGAGCCCCTATTATTAAGAAACCTCACTGGGTGACCTGGAGAGGGCTTGGGGGAGGGAATGACAGTTTCCAAATATTCAAAGGTCATGGGGGAAATAACATAAGGCAGAAGAATAACAAAGCTGTCATTCACTGAACACTAAAAATGTAAGGTCTTCACACTCAATCACTCATTTACTCCTCACAGCAAGCCTGTGGGGTGGATACCCATCATCCCCATTTTACAGATGAAGAAACTGAGGCACAGATCCATGCTTGTCAGAGGATTTGAAACCCATCCGTTTGCTCCCCTCTGCCATTTCTCCAGATTGGTGGATGCCATGGGCAGACTGGTTTGAAGAGCTGGAACTCCCTTTGCAAGCCAGAAGCACTGGCGTTTGGGGAGTTTGAGCCACACGGCAGGATGTCCGTCTGTCAACGTATTCTTGTGGGGATTCCTAGCAATGTCAGACGACTGGATCTTTCTACAGAGCAGGCAGGGCCCAGAGCCTTGGCGGAGATGCTCTGAGATAATAATGAGGCATTTCCTCTTGTCTTTTTCAGCTCGCAGCCCCTCACTTCCCTGTGGTGGTCAAGCTGGGACATGCCCACGCTGGAATGGGAAAGGTAGGAGAAGCCGCTCTTATCGCTCACATTAGTACCCACACAGCTTCCCCAGACTCCCTGTGCCTCTCTCTCTGTCCCCCACCGTCCCCACCTTAGCCCACCTGCCCAGAACCGTGTTAGAAGAGCCCAGAACGCAGTCAGCCCCTCCCCTTCTCAGCCCACCTCCTTCCAAGCTCCTGTAGCGTGGAACCTCTCTCCAGCTCAGTCCACACTTGCAGAAACCTACCTGGAATTACTAGCTAATTGTTTCCTATGATTGTGGCTTCAGGGAAATGAACGTAAAGCATTTTGTACATGGTGATTCTGCTGTTCCTGTCATCTCCGTGGCTACGCTGTAAGCTCAGGTCTTGCGCCTTTATCACCTGCAGTGAATATCTAGAAAGTGGCAGATTCATATGGCTCCTTGGAGGAAGTCCCTGGAGTTAGTTAGCTGTTGCAAAAGTAAATTCATGTATTTTACACAGTCACAGCTGACATCTTATGGCAAACTGTATTGGTCAGATTCTTTTTGTCGCAAATGTAGAAACTCAACTCAGATTTGGGGGCCAAAGATCATTCATTGGTTCGAGCCATCGGAAAGTCTGGAGTAGTCCTTGATAGGTCAAGACAGAGCTGGACCCAGGAGTGCAAATGACATCGTCAGAGCTCAGTCTCCTCTGTCTTTGGACTCTGTTCGTCTCTACTTGGTGTTTTCTTCAGATAGTCAACATGGCTGTGGGTGGCCCACCCTGGTCCCTAAGCTCACCATTCCAGAGGAAGCGAGGCCCAGCTTCTTTCCAGCATCTTTATATCTGAGCTCATGGAGGGACATTGATTAGCCTTTCCTCTAGTAAGCTGATACAGAGATGTATTCAGCCCCACTCAAACCATATGGATCAGGGTCTCCACAGGAAATGGACATTTACTCCTAAGTAAGGGGGATGGGAGGCGGAGCTGCCACAGACCACCTCTCAAACTTCTGGCTCAAATAGAACTATGTGCGAACATGTGGATCTCAGTGACTGCATGGGAGGGACCTGACCCCAAGCACGAAGCCCAACACAGGGGGTCCTGGATAAAGGATAGCAGGAACCAGGAGAAACCTTGTTCTGAGAAGGCCCAGCCCAGGCCCTTGCAGCTTTGTTCTTCCCCACCCAGCTGTGCCTTCTGTATCATCTCCTCCCATCTAAACTCCGTCCCCTTCAGGCAGCAAAGAATGGAAAGGGCCAGGCAGGTCAGGGCATGACCCCAGCTCTGACGTTGATATGAACTTGAGCAAGTAGCCACCTGACTTCTCTTGACCCCTTCATCGGTAGAATGATGATAATTCTAAAAATCATCTTTAAAATGAATCGTCCCTCATGCTATGTCTCCCTAAAAAGTACATATCGTGAGGGCAGGGGCTTTTGCCAGTTTGCCCATTGCTGTATCCCACAACAGCCCCGCAGTTTGTGGGGTGAGTGGATGCATGAGTGAATCCTCCTTTACGACCCTGTGTCTGTTCCCCACGGCCTCTCCTCCAGCCCCTCCCTCTGCTGAGGCTGCCATCCCTGGGGTCCCCCAATGACTGCTAATCCAGCGGGCACTTTTCAGCCCATACCTGAATCGCCCTCTCTATATCATAAAGCTGCTGGCCACCCCTTCTGTCCCGAAACCCTTTCTCCAGTGACCCCCAATTCCTGCCCCCCCCTTCGCCCTCCTCCCCTCTCTCTGACCACTCCTTCAGTTTCCGTCAAGGACCATTCTTCCCACTCCATTTTTCACTGTCTGTTTCATCAGCGCACCCCAGCTGAGCGCTCAGCTACTCCTGGGTCTTCAGCGGCCATGCACACCGACAGCCCCAAATCACATTTCCTTTCCAGAACGTCAGGCTCTTATATCCAGTTACCTCCCTGACACCTCGACCTCGTCTCCCATGAAAACCTCAGACCATGCCCAGGGTCGTCCCAGACAGCCTGCTCCCTCTTCTCATCTTAATCTTCCTCCTCTTCTGTGACCATCTCTGCGACCAGAGCCACGTCCCTCCACTGTTTCCAACAGAATCTGCGAGTCATCGCCTCGCCTCCTCCACATCCAAATAATTGGTCATCAAATTGGGTCACTTGCCCTTTACTAATGTTTGTCAAACTTGTCCCTTTTCTTTCCACCCACTACCACCCAGTTGGATAACTCTGGTAAAGTTAGAGGGTTCCCAAGAATTAAATTATGTTTCTAAAACTTAAAATAATCCCAGACAGGAAATAAAAAAGAAGGCAATACTTAAAGAGACTGCCACAATGCTGAGGAGCGGGGTGGGGGTGGGGGGTGCTTCTGAAAAACTCAGGCCCAAAAGGGACTCCCCAAACATAGAAAGGAGAACACATCTCCCAGGATAGAAAATGTCACCAACCAGAATAAACTGAGGTTAGCAAAAATGCTGAGATCAAGGGAAACGGACTTTTCTCCTTCTGTTTGGAATGAGAAACGATCAGAAACTGTCTGGACATGCCGGCTGAGCAGATGATGTCATATTCATGGCTGAGAAGGAGAAAAACAAATTGGTACCTTCCCTGGTACTTCTACTTTGTCTCAAGAAGTAATTGTCTGCCTGGAGACCAGCAGGGAAAATATTTCTAGGAGAAAACTGGCGAAGAGGTTGTCAGTGAGCTCGGTGTTACTAGAAATCCGCCTAGGACCCTGTGGATGAAAGCGCTGACCTATCCTCAATTATATTTTGCTCCTTTGTTCATGTATATTGATTGGTGCCCGCTCTGTGCTGAGAATCAGAAGATGAATAGGACCCAGTCCCTGCTCTCAAGGAATTGGGGAGACGGTCACATAAATAAATAAGTATAATGTATGTTGGAGGCCTGATCGAAGGCAGTGCAGGGAGTATGGGGATTTTAATGTAAGTTGAAGGAAGGAGCTTAAGTCCACCTAGGGGATGGAAAGATGGAAAAAACTCCCACATTCGGGAAACTGTAGGTGGTTTGGTGTGTCTGGAAATGTAAGGAATTCTAACAAACAAGAAACACTTACAGATAAGAGATGGATGTTATGTTGTTAAAACAAGAACAGTAGATGTCACAAGGCACAGAAATCAAAGTATAGTGAACTACTATGCAGTTTGGGGATCACTGGGGTCAGAGTAATCGTGGGTGACCTCTATGAGTTCCTTAGAAATCACTCAAAGTGGACCAGTGGTTCTGATGAGGGGAAGATGGATTCTGCCCCCCAGGAGGCACTTGGCCATGTCGACAGGCAATTTGGGTTGTCACAGCTGGGGATGAGGGACGTTCTGCTGGCACCTGGCATCTACCAGTGGAGGCCACGGATGCTGCTGGGCATCCTACAGTCCCTAAGACAGCCCCCCACCCCCTACCAAAGAACGATACAACCCACAATGCCAGCAGTGTCAAGGTTGAGAAACCCTGGACAAAACTAATTTCCTTTCCTTGTTCCTCTGTCAGAAGTTTTGCCAGACTGTCAACCAGAGGAAACAGTGGTTATGACAGAGTTCAGTATGTCTGTTCCAAAGAATTATAACTATTCAGGATGTGAAGGGTTACTTTGGTCAAATAGATTGGGAAGTCTCTGTGTTAAAGTCAGTTCTATTGCAGCCATTCTCAGAGTCATGCATTTTGTCCATGTCCATTGGAGGGGTAGAAGAACAGGGAGAAGGCTGCAGGATTTCCCAGACTTACCTGACCTCAGAAACCTCTGATCATCTTTCTATTGTGGTGCTTGTGCTTTTATTCATTTGTAAAAACTCTTTGTATGTGAAGCATACTAATCCTTTGTGATAGTTTGCAACTATGCTTCTCTATTTGACAGTGACATGTCCATTTTACTATTCAGTTTTTCACCATTTTTAAAGTTATTTTTAATGGAGTCAAATGTTTCCACTGGGAGGCATTATGGTATAGTGGCTAAGGGTATCGATTTGAATCTAGGTTACATCACCTGTTGTGAGACCTTAGGTAAATGAGTTCGCCTCCCCACCTTAGTTTCTTTTTATGTCAAATGAAGATAATAGTAGCAACCTCATACACTCTTCGTGAGGATTAAGAGACTACATGTATCGAGCACACAGCTCAGTGCCTGGGACACGGGACACTCCATAAATACTAGCTGTCATTATCATTAAGAATGTTTGAACCTACTCTGGGGACCCAAAACCCAACTGGAGTCCATAAGGGAGATATGAGTAAGCAGCCGCATCTGTCAGAGACTTTACTTCATTTGGCTACAAGTTCAATGTGAGTCAGACGACTAAGGAGTTGCCAAAACCTTTAATCCACAAATACCCAATAAATAGATGAAAATGGGCTTCGACCTCATTAGTCATTAGGGAAGTGTCAGTTAAAACCACAGCGAGATGCCACTATAGAACCACCAGAGTAGTGAAAATGAAAAAGATTAATAATACTAAGTGTTGGCCGTGACATGAAAGAGTTGGAACTCACACACACACACATGCAGTGAGTGAAAACATGAATTGATACAACTGGTTCAGAGTTCAGCTTGATATTTCACTGAGCTGAAGTCACACAGTTCTTCTTTTGGGGATGCCCAGCGTAAATGTGTGCACGTGTGCCCCAATGTTTATAGCAGCTTGTTCATAATTGCCAAAACCCAGACATAGCACATGTGTCCAAATACTAGACTAGATAAGTAAATTACAGTATATTCAGACAAATGGAAAATTTCCCACAATGAAGACGTATGAACTACAACTATATACAACAGCGTGTGTGAATCTTACAAACTCACCATTGAGTGAAATAAGTCAAAGACAAAAGCATTCCTTATTATATGACTCCATTTATACAAAATCCAAAACCCAGGGACACTAAACTATAGTGTTACATGGGCTGCACATTTCTACGATAAAGCTTTGTTAAAAGCAAGAAAATTGTTCCCGTAAAAGAGTAGAGGTTACCTTTGTGGGGGTGGACAGAATGTGCATTGGGACGAGGGTGGGAGAAGTTCTAGTTCTTGGCTTGGGTGGTGGTTATGTGGATGGTGGCTTTGCGATGGCTGATTGAACTGTCGTTTGTGCACTGTGCAATTCTTCATATATGTGTTATATTTTGAAGTAAACTAAGGTTTGAAACATGCTATCCACTCTCAGGATATGTTCACGGAGGTCTGATATCCAGAGCGTGCACTGGTCAGTCCAAGGGCAGAAGATTGTATTGGGATCCAGGCTGTACATCAGCGCTGGGTGTCTGAGAGAGCCGTTGACGAATAAGTGTGTCCGGGAAAACTGAACTGCAAAGAAGGGAAGAGGCATGCAGCCCGGAAGGGCTAGAGAGGGTGTGGCCAGCACCTCAGGAACATGGAGAATTGTCTTGAGAGGGAAGATGGGACTAGTCTATACCACATCGAGCAGGCAAAGCTGGGAGCAAAGTTAGGGCGAAACGGATGTCAGTTGTGTTGCAACTGTGTAGCCATCAGAGGTGAATGTTGATGGAGTGGAACCTCTTCAGGTAGGAGGTTCTCATCGTTGCAAAGCTGGAGCAAAGATGAATACATGATGGAGAGTTTCGGGGGAATTTCAGCATTGTGTGAGAGTCTTAGCCTGAGATGTTGGAATGCCCTGAAGTTGAGACAAATCTGAGTAAACACTGATGTGTGGATATGGTGTGAACATTTGGGGGTGGGGGGTGAGAAGAGGGTCTATAACTTTTCTCAGCTTTTCACAGGGGCCTGTGGACCCTCCCAATGGTTAAAACATCAGCGAGATGACTCCCATATTATCTTAACTGATCAGAATCTGTGGTTTTTCTCAATATTAAGAACGGTCTATTGAAAGCAATGGCGTGAAATCACGTTACCGTCATTAGAATTAAAAGCCAAGTTTAAGGCCAACTGCCAGTACAGTGTCAGGATAAGGTTTGTAGAAGCTGGAGTCAGGGTTTCTGGTTTGAATCAGATTTACCATTTACAGGTTGTGTGGCCTTAGGTAAGTTGCTTAAAAAAAAAAAAAAAAAAAAAATCTCTCTGTGCCTCAGTTTCCCCACCTCTAATTTGGAGACAAATATCTCCCTATTGGGGTTGTAATGATGATAGAGTAAATCAGTCAAGGCTTAGAAGCATGTCTGGTAACTGTTCAGTGAATGGGAACTTTAAAAATCCACTACAAATATAAACTTATTCTGATGACTTCACGGCTTACCGCAGCAGGATCCCCAGGAGAGGCAGAGATAAAAAACGAACCCACCCCACCCCCACGCCCAGGTGTCGCTTTACCCTACTTCAGAGATTCAGACTTTTAGGGTCTGAGTCCCAGCACCTCACTTAGAAGAAAACAACCTGAGGCTGCAGAGAGAAGAAGGGTCTTGCCCAAAGCCTCACAGCAGGGCGGCATCTCCAATAACAGAACAGGAAGGAAAAGAGAGACCTTTGAGATTATTCAGCCCCATCCCATTCTTTAGAGATAAAAGCTGTAGTAGTGATAAGAACCACAAAATAGTAAAAGCTAAAGCTCTATCGAGTTTTCTCAGTGCAGGCATTGTTCTAAGTGCTTTTTATCTATTCAATCATCGAGTGCAATGCTCATTTCCACCCTCTGAGGAAGATACTATTGGTATCCCCATGAGGAAACTGAGGCACAGGGAGTAAGTGGTGGAATTGGGATACAGCCCCAGGCCATCTGGCTCCAGGGCGGAAGCTCAGAGAGGTGAAGGCCATTGCCACGGTCACAGGTATCCTAACACTTCCCCCTGCATGCACAGAGTTTGTTGTCCTGCTAAAGACCCTGGAGTAGCATGACAGGGTTGAGTCACCCCTGCAGACAGCCTGTCTGTTCTGGGGTTTCGAAGTGGCAGCTCCTAAACACGATGTTTCTGCCAGCCAGGCATCATGCACACTCCTGTGTGGCCAGAGCTGCTGCTGTCATCAGCTCCAAGTGACCTGGACTCTGGTCTCTTCTCTTAGGCTGACTCATTCAATGAGCTTTCCCGGCACTGTCACTTTTTTTAAGTGGGAGTAGGTGGCCTAATAACAGGGTAATGGAGAGGGAGGATTAGAAAATGAGCAAATGGAGGGATGGAGCCCAGGGGAACAGTTAAGAAATGAAAAGGTTCGCCAGCATCTGGGAGCCCGTCAGAGGAAAGTCACTCTGTGTTTAACGCTCAGCAGAAACCAAGTCAAGTGAAAGCAGGGGAGAGGCCCCAGCCTGCAAGGGATTCCAGGGCAGGAGGGAACCTACACCCACTCTACCGCCCTCTCTCTCACCTCCCGCCTACCCTGCCACTCCCTTTAGGTGACCACCGGCCTCATTTATTCTCTGCTTCTCTTGAGCAAAATGGGCCCTTTGGAGGGGACCTATCAGTCCTTTACACCTTCATGAAGATTGTGAGCGCTGTGCTCCCTTCTCAGAGACTCCAGCAGGAGGTTGTGGTCTCTACATGCGCAGTCTACGCTGTCCATCCTCATTCCTCATGGATTCCATATTTACACATTCACAGAGCAGCAAATAATTCCAGTTGTCCAACCTGCCATGGTTCTAACTGAGGTCAGTCAAGGAATGTTCTGCCTTCTGTCTCAGCTCCCGCACTGTGAACAAGTGCCCTCTGCTCAGTCTATGGAGTGCCACACCTCCACATTCTTTTTGGTGGTGATTTCATTGGATAAAATGCCCCCCAAGAGCAGTGCTGAAGTGCTGTCTAGTGTTTCTAAGTGCAAGGAGGCTGTGAGGTGCCTTATGGAGAAAATAAGTGTTTGATCAGCCTCGTTCAGGCCTGAGTTATATAGAGCTGTTGGCTATGAATTCAGGGTTAATGAAGCAACAAAAGATATTAAGTGAGGTGTCTTTAAACAGAAACATGCCTAAAATAAGGTTATGTGTTGCTCAGTTGATGAAACTGTTGTGACTAGAGAGGCTTAAAGGAAACTAACTGTCTTACCCCTAGGAGCACGATTCAGTATTCATTAATTCAGTCGGAATTGTGTGTGTGTGTGTGTGTGTGTGTGTACTATCTGTACTGTCGATGTAAGAAATGTCCAAACCTTTAGAGGATTTGCATAAGATTTTATTTGAGCCAACCTGATGACAACACCAGAAAGCAAGATCTCAAATACTCTGGAGAAGGACAATTTTGCCGTTTCTTTTCCACATTTGGAATTAGGTAAGGAACAGAAGGAAGATGACGTGAAGGGGAAGTGGGAGAAAGCAGAGGCAGGGATCAGATGACAGGACAGTTCAAAAAGATTACGTGCCTCCTGGAGGGTGGTTACAGCTTTGCCCTCAAGGAGTCTGGAAAAGGGGATAACTTCTGGCATTTCCAAGGTGTGTTAACCGAGAAGCACGAGGACAGTAGACAGGGCTGGCTTAACCCTTTTACTGAAGAGGTCATACTCGTAGGCCTGGGGCGTGACTACCCACCGGGACCTGCCCAGTAAGGAATTTAAGATCAGATCACCCGGTGAGGTTACTCTTGGTCACTGAACTTGTACATACCCCCTTTTTCGTACACAGTACATATGTGTCTATAGTATATACATCACACACATACATATGTTTCTGTAAAGAATCCTGAAGATCTGTTGCTTCCTTTGGATGCCAAAATGCCATCCAGGATTCTGGACACAAACAGAAGCAAAGTAAAACAGTCATTTTATGAGTCTGTCTAGCCTAACGTTTGTCATAGTGAAGACAAAATCACCTGGTTCATCAACTATCATTTTTTTATATAAGGGTTTAAGGCTAAGATCTCTGTTGGGAGTACTTCCTCTCCCAGTTCCCATATGCTTGCACCATCCTTGGTTCACTGGAAAGAGTGTTGGTCTGTGTTCAGAAACCTGGGTCTTCCTGCCAGCTCCATGCCCTGTGAGGCCAGAAGAATCCACCTGGGCAAGTCATTTAAACACGTAAATGCAGTGTGTCAAATATCCAAAATATGCATGATTTTCCTCACCCAGTGACTTGGAAGAGCTAGTGAGTAAGCGTGCACTGAAAAGTGTGAAGCTCCATGTAAACGTGAGATGGGTTGGTGAGCGAAGGAGGGGGGATGGGCCTTGGATTCGGACCTCCCTGGTTCTGCTCTGGGTGCTGCCATTTGCCAGCACTGTGAGCGTGAGTGAATTCCTAGACTTCTCCAGGGTAAGTCAAAGCAGATGAGACAGTCGAATAGAAGAAGAGAGGGAGGGTGTTAACAATTCCTGAGTGCGCCTGCACCAGGATACAGGCCTTCAGCATCTCCTCTAACCCTGAGAGGGTCGTTTTGCCCAAGGTCACAGGTAAGTGGCAGAAGGGGGGATTCCAACGGATATGTTCAGCCCTTTTCTTCCTGCTGCCTGGGACCCTCAGGGCTGCCCTGATGGAATCATTTCTTCCCGTTCAAAGGCGACCAGCCAACTTAAATGGAGAGTTGATTTATAAAGAATTTCACAGGTCTCCACCCAAGAAACATGTCAGTACCTTGGGGACCAGCATGACCTTTGCATATGAACTATTCTTGTTTGGTGGACTGACCTCACCCCGGGCCTGAAGCCAAGACTAAGAACATTCATGCAAGAGAACGAGAAGAAAAAGACTACCACCCTTGGCACTGTGTTTGAAAGGCTGTGTGCAGCCTCACCACCTACAAGCCCCATTTTGTCACCTGACAGACTCGTCTGGAAAGAAGACATTACCTGCTCTTGTGTGCACTCACCACACAGCGCCTCCATGAAAGGCAGAATATTTTTGAACTGACAAACATTGAGAAGAGTTCCTTTTTCCCCTCTTCCTCTGTTTCCCTGGCAATGTGTGTTGATCCATCCTTGCATTGTATGCAACAAAGGCCAGAGAAGTTCATCTCCTTAGAGCCTCTCAGCAGGAGGAGGAGGCACCCACCCCCTGGGGGGGGAACACTCTGTGTAACTTACCGCAGTTTGATTGCCAGCTCCTTCCTTTTTCCCCGGCATGAGATAGTTGTGTCCAATCTACTATACCCATATTGGGAGCCCGTTCAGGCCCCAGCCGTCCTCTGAGGTAGGTCCTGGTACCATCACATTCATTTAACAGATGAGATAAGCAGAGGCCCAGGAGGCCAGATGATTTGCACAAGGTCACACATTGCATGCTGTGAGGCTGCACGTACTTTCCACTGCTCCTGGCGCTCAAGCCAGAGCGGGGCAGCCTCCAGAGAGTTCCACCAGCCTGTTTGGAAGGCAGGCTATGTGTCCACTGAGGCCTTCCTCGGCCAAAGTGTGCAGAGACAGCCCATTCTTATTATCGGCCAGCAAAAGAAGTGACGTCCTGAAACGAGCAGAGGCCACCTGCCTCCCTGTGGCACAGCACCGGGCAGCCTCCCACCACACTTCCCGGAAGCGAAAACGGCCACATCTCTGGCTTCTTGGAAATAGCTCCACTTGGGAGCAGCTGGCATCACTGCTGACAGGTGGCAGTGGCACGGTTATTTGTGGGGGAAAGTCAGAGAAAGGTGTACACAGTGGGTTTATTACATTTTGGAGTATGTGTGTGTGTGTGCACGTGCGTACACACATGCTTGCTTATGCACACAAATGTTTGGGGGCAAAGTGAGCAGACTTCTTAGACACAATTAACAGCAGCCTCTAATAAGCCTCCAAACAGATGAGGCTGTTCTCCTGCCTCGACTCCTGGCCTCCGGCCCTAAGAAACCTCTGCACCAACACCCCACTGTCCA